>NC_133149.1:25610965-26860965 GCF_048418815.1 Hemitrygon akajei
CCCAAGAGAAAGCTATTTGTTGGGTCTTATGTCAAGGCCCTTACCTTTCAAGATCAAGAACCTAAGCTTTGCACCTAATTGTATGCATGCTATTTTCCCAATGGCCAGTCAGTGACCCCTAGATATCACCTTGAATTGTCTCTTTGGGGAACCAGTTCCCATCACCCTAACTTCATCATCCTGTCCTTTCCCTTTGACCTCCTGTTATGACCCATAACCCTGAACTGCAGCCTACCTCTTTTCTTTTGAACCCTCTGTCATTTCAGGACATGCCAAAGCAAACCTGTCATTGCACAGAGCGAACAAGGTCCAATCTATAGCATGCCAGCATCAGACTCTTCTGTGGCAATGCAACCAACAATTAAGCATTCATTGCCACACCTCGCTGACTTCTATTCACACTTCCAAACTTCCAGACACCTATCAATATTTTGGACAAGGTTTCCAGAAAACAAAATAAGGAAGCTGGCTGGGGAAATGAGATAGCCCTGTGAATAAATTAATAACATGAGGGAGCATAATTAGATCCTTGAATGAGGAAGGACTTAAAAGTAATATAAATAATCATCAGGGCCTATTGATAGCAGCCTCAAGTGGCAGAATGTATTATTTCAGAGATTAAAGAAGGCTGCAGCAAATCAACATTGTTTTAACAGGAGACTTTATACTTTTCATTTATATTGGGAGGAGCAGACTGAGTCAAATTAGAAAGTCTCAAGAATTTTTTTTTGTTAAAGTTAGCAATACTATCTTCCTGAACCAATAAAAGGTGAGTTATTAAAACAGCCGGATACAGCTAACTAAGTAAAGATCATTGTGATGAAAATATGACTGAACCCAACTTTGAATTTGAAAAATACTTATTTATTAGTTGCCAACATTCCAGAATTAGGTCAATATAATTTTGAAGATGGGCACACTGAACTGAATCAAAAGCCTGCAAGTACTTGGTAACCAGGAAAGATTGTAGCTAAATGATAGTCTCAGGAAGAAAGTGGTTCACTTACCATTCAGAACAGCTTTGGTCAATGGTAGATATCAGTGCAGTAATTGTGGTTAATGCAGAGCCACACCAAGTACATTGTTGACCACTATCAGAATCAGAATCAGGTTTATTATCACCAGCATGTGATGTGAAATTTGTTAACTTAGCAGCAGCAGTTCAATGCAATACATAATATAGCAAAGGGAAAAAATAATTATAATAAATAAAATTAAAATAATAATAAATCAATCAATCAATTATGGTATACGTATATTAAAAAACGTGCAAAAACAGAAATACTGTATATTTTAAAAAGTGAGGTAGTGTCCAAAGCTTTAAAGTGCATTCAGGAATTGGATGGCAGAGGGGAAGAAGCTGTTCCTGAATCGCTGTGTGTGTGCCTTCAGGCTTCTGTGCCTCCTACTTGATGGCAACAGTGAGAAAAGGGCATGCCCTGGGTGCTGGAGGTCCTTAATAATAGACGCTGCCTTTCTGAGACACCGCTTCCTGAAGATGTCCTGGGTACTTTGTAGGCTAGTACCCAAGATGGAACTGACTAGATTTACAACCCTCTGCAGCTCCTTTTGGTCCTGTGCAGTAGTTCCACCATACCAGACAGTGATGCAGCCTGTCAGAATGCGCTCCACGGTACAACTATAGAAGTTTTTGAGTGTATTTGTTGACATGCCAAATCTCTTCAAACTCCTAATGAAGTATAGTCGCTGTCTTGCCTTCTTTATAACTGCATCGATATGTTGGAACTAGGTTAGATCCTCAAAGATCTTGACACCCAGGGACTTGAAGCTGCTCTCTCCATGCCTGATCCCTCTATGGAGCTTAGTATGTGTTCCTTCGTCTTACCCTTCCTGAAGTCCACAATCAGTTCTTTTGTCTTACTGACGTTGAGTGCCAGGTTGTTGCTGTGACACCACTCCACTAGTTGGCATATCTCACTCCTGTACGCCCTCTCATCACCACCTGAGATTCTACCAACAATGGTTGTATCATCAGCAAATTTATAGATGGTATTTAAACTATGCCTAGTCACACAGTCATGGGTATATAGAGAGTAGAGCAGTGGGCTAAGCACACACCCCTGAGGTGCGCCAGTGTTGATCGTCAGCGAGGATGATATGCTATCACCATTCCGCACTGATTGTGGTCTTCCAGTTAGGAAGTCGAGGATCCAATTGCAGAGGGAGGTACAGAGGCCCAGGTTCTGCAACTTCTCAGTCAGGATTGTGGGAATGATAGTATTAAATACTGAGCTATAGTCGATGAACAGCATCCTGGCATAGGTGTTTGTGTTGTCCAGGTGATCTAAGGCCGTGTGGAGAGACATTGAGATTGTGTCTGCTGTTGAGCTATTGTGGCAATAGACAAATTACAATGGGTCCAGGTCCTTGCTGAGGCAGGAGTTCAGTCTAGTCATGACCAACCTCTCAAAGCATTTCATCACTGTCGATGTGAGTGCTACCGGGCAATAGTCATTAAGGCAGCCCACATTATTCTTCTTAGGCACTATGGTCCAAAATTAACTAGAGCTGCCCTCTCAACTGTGATATTGAGTTCAAATCAGTTTTGATGCTGTACAATGAGGCTTTGCATGTCTACAGGGCCTTTTTCAGGAACATTTGACGACTGGTCAGGTAAAAAGATCCTAATCACAAAGAAATACAGAAATGAACTTTGACACTGGTCTGGTCAACCCCTTGCCCACAGCTGTTAAAGATGACAACAATCGAGAGAGAGAGAACATGTTGAAGCGCTGGGTTGGTGTTTTTTGATGGACTCTAGATCATGGTTTCCTTAGGGGCTTTGTACTGTGGGGGGGGAGGGTTGATGCTTCCTGCTAGACAAGTGGGGAGAGGGAGACGGAGGAGGCTCATGCTTTTTTGCTGCTGCTTGTGCAGTGGAGGGGTAGGGGAGACATTGGGGTTCTAGCATTTTTCTGTCATTCATTCTTTGGTGTTTCCTCTGTTTCATGGATGTCTGTGAAGAGTAAGAATTTCAGGTTATATACCGTACACATTCTCTGATATTAAATTGAACCATTGAACCATTGAAATGGAGATTAAAAATAGAGAAAGCTAGAAATACCCAGCAGACCAAATAGCATCTGCTATGAGTGCAGATCAACCCCAGTGGTCAATCACCTTTCATCTCTCCATGGATACTCTCTGGTCTTCCTGGTATTCCTTTGCTTTATGTTTTTTTAATTTCACATTTCCAATGACTGCATACCATTCTTTTGTTCTCATTAAAAATGAATGTTCCTGAGCATTTTGATCTTTGAAGAAAATATTCAGATGTGTTCAGAATCTAACCAAATCTATCAAAACAATAAAGATAAGTAGAAAGCACTTAAAGGACATAAACATTTAAGTGTATTAGAACAACAAAAAGAAATCTCAAATTACCTTTGTTCCCTTCCTTTGAAAATACTGGAGGTTTAGGCCCAGCCTGTTGTGGAATTAGCATTCAGATTCCCTCGTGTAAGTTGTTCAATTATTTCAACTTTGGAGCTGCATTGAAATGCATTCAGGAGAACAGCCTTTGAACCGTTGACTACAAACCTGGGATCTGCATGTTAATATCAACATTGCTCTGCAAAGTCTAAACTAACGTAAAGAAGTGGATAGAGAACGTTAAATTCAGAAAACAGCAGCAGTAGATAAAATAGAGAACGATGAATACCAAGTAAACTTTTAGATTAACAGAAACAAGTCTTAGAAAAGCAAGAAAGTGACGGAGTAATCAAGGATAAATTAGATAATGTTTCTACCTCGATCAGGCTGCTCTGTTAAGTTTATCATGTCACACTGGCATGATCGTAGAATGCCTTCATACCAAGAACAATACAAGGTAGTGATATCTAAGGTCAGGAAGCCCTGAATCCAGCTACAATGATTGTTGATCATAGTGAAAGCTCTGGCACCATGTCTCCAAGCAGGTAAAGCTTCCTGATGCTGAAACTTCTTATTCTTTTTCAGACATGTTGCTTGATCACTCTGCTACCAGAGAGGGGAGACTGCCTTTTAATTGCTGGTGGGCTCTCTCTGTTACCGGAGAGGGGAGACTACCTTTTGATCGCTGGTGGGATCGCTCTGCTACTGGAGAGGAGAGCGCCTGCCACTCTGCCTGGAGAATGTTACCTAGGTTTTCCACAATTTGGATATGGACTTCGACTGGACTTTTTTTTTTCAGTCTCATGGTTTTTTATATTCTGTGTTTTTCACCTGATCTTTCTCCTTTTTTGTGTATGCAGGGGAGGGGGATTTGGGGGTTGATGTGCCTGTTCTGTTATTTTGTTTATTTTTTTGTGCGGGGAGGAGGAGATTTGGGGGTTGATTCTTTTCTTTCTTGATTTTGTGGCTAGCAGAATTTTAGAGTTATATACTTTGATAATGAACAAACCTTTGAACCTTTGATTCTTGACGTGGATCAGAAGTATTTATCACACACACCAATGTCCAAATGAATCCAACTTACTGCTAAACTTTATGACATTATGAACCACATTGAGCAGGATGAAGAAGATGCACATGTTATAGCGTTGGATGCCTGCCCATGAGATGTTGGAGCTGATGTTGCATTTGACTGCCCACTCCATGGTCTTCTGGAACAAAAAGTGAATTTTCTGGTTGGCTACTGGTGACTAATGGTGTTTGGCTATGGTCAGTGTTGGGACCGCTTCTTTTCATGTTATATGTCAACGATTTGGATGATGGAATTGATGGCTTTGTGGCCAAGTTTGCAGATGATGAAAGAAAGCTGGAGAAGTGGAGTGTGTAGATGAAATGGGGAGACTGCGGAAAGACTTAGACAGATCAGGAGAATGAGGCAAAGAAGTGGCAGATAAAATACAGTGTAGGGAAGTGTATGGTCATGCACTTTGGTAGAAAGAATAAAGGCATAGTCATTTTCTAAATGGGGAGAAGATTCAGTAATCAGAGGTGCAAAGGTACTTGGGAGTACTAGTTCAGAATTCCCTAAATGTTAATAAGAACATAGCAACATAAGAAACAGGAGCAGGAGTGGGCCATCTGGCCCATCGAGCCTGCTCCACCATTCAATAAGATCATGGCTGATCTGACCATGGACTCATCTCCACCTACCTGCCTTTTCCCCATAACCCTTAATTCCCCTACTGTGCAAAAATGTGTAGGCTGAGTTTAGAACAGAAATGAGGAGGAAGTCCTTTATCCAAATGGTGGTGAATCTGTGGAATTGATTGCCACAGACAACTATGGATCCCAAGTGATTGGGTACATTTAAAGTGGAGGTTGATAGGTTCTTGATTATAAGAGCATCAAATGCTGCGGGGAGAAGGCAGGAGAATGGGATTGAGAGGGATAATAAATCAGCCATGATGGAATGGCATTGCAGACTCAATGGGCTGAATGGCCTTAATCTGCTCCTATGTCTTATGGCCTTATGTTCCAGGCACTTACGCAATTGATTTCAGCTTTTAATTTCTGTCTTGATTCTCCCAGTATGCTATAAACTGCAGCTGTGTGAGAGATTGTGTTTATATTCTAATCGCCTTTTCTACTTTGTTTGAATCGTTGAATCATAAGGCAGTGAGTAATGGGTGGTGCAAGGGATCCAGATGCATTACTATTATGAAGCTAGTGTCGACTTCACAGACTGAATGGTGCTGTAACTATCATCTGATTCTATGATTCTGCATGCCAGTAGCCTGAGGGTGTTGTGTGGCCTTTAAAAACAAATGCAGTAGACTTTGCAAATGAATATAAGGAAATAAGGAACTGGAACTTTGTGTCAATGTCCACAGTTGGTGGAAGAAGATTATATGTGACATTCTAGAGAAACTAATAAAAGAATCAAGGACTGGATATGGACACTAGCAGGACTAGAATTTTATTTTGGGATTAAATCCTGACACATCCCCAGGCCCTGATTTTATTCTTGATGGAGCTAAAAAAAAACTCAAACAAAATGCTGGAGGAACTCAGCTAGTCAGTCAGCATCAATGGAGATGAATGAACAGTCATTGTTTCAGGCTGAAACCCTTCATCAGATCTTCCAGCATTCCCTCAATTTAGACACTCTCCCTTAAGGTTGCAAACCTATTTATTATTTAAGAAATGTGTGTGAGAGAGAAATCAGAAAATGGTGAACTATTAAACTAACGTCTGGTGTAGAGAAGTTATTGGCATCTATATGGAAGGCTTGAGCACTTGGAGATATTTCAGGTAAATAGGGTGACGTATAAGAGCAGTCCATGTATGAAACAAGATCTGTTTGAATAACCAAAGCAGGAAACAAGATAATGCTCGAGGATAGAGTTTATGAAAGCATCCAGAACATATTCAATAAGGCTCTATATTAGAACTAATAATATATCTTGTGGAATTAAAGGAAATTTATTGAGCAGCATGGAGAGTGCTTGAGTGGAAGAATCATATTAAGAACTCAAACTGGAAGGGAATACTGATACTCCATGATAGACTCTCCCAGGGCCACAATAAATGACTGAGTTTATTAATGATACATAGTGCAATGGGTATATGCCCATGACTTTTGCTATCAGTGTGCTGTGTTAACACTCAAAGGACACCGGTACATGTTATAATCAAATTGCTCCCATCATTTTATAGACAATAGACAATAGGTGCAGAAGTAGACCATTCGGCCCTTTGAGCCTGCATCGCCATTTTGAGATCATGGCTGATCAACTACTATCAATACCCGGTTCCTGCCTTGTCCCCATATCCC
This sequence comes from Hemitrygon akajei, assembly GCF_048418815.1. Lineage (NCBI taxonomy): Eukaryota > Metazoa > Chordata > Chondrichthyes > Myliobatiformes > Dasyatidae > Hemitrygon > Hemitrygon akajei. The sequence goes on from NC_133149.1 coordinate 25,617,693, forward strand.
TTGATTCCCCTATCAATAAGATACCTATCTAGCTCCTTCTTGAAAGCATCCAGAGAATTGGCCTCCACTACCTTCCGAGGCAGTGCATTCCAGACCCCCACAACTCTCTGGGAGATGAAGTTTTTCCTTAACTCTGTCCTAAATGACCTACCCCTTATTCTCAAACCATGCCCTCTGGTACTGGACTCTCCCAGCATCTGGAACATATTTCCTGCCTCTATCTTGTCCAATCCCTTAATAATCTTATATGTTTCAATCAGATCCCCTCTCAATCTCCTTAATTCCAGCGTGTACAAGCCCAGTCTCTCTAACCTCTCTGCGTAAGACAGTCCAGACATCCCAGGAATTAACCTCGTGAATCTACGCTGCACTTCCTCTACAGCCAGGATGTCCTTCCTTAACCCTGGAGACCAAAACTGTACACAATACTCCAGGTGTGGTCTCACCAGGGCTCTGTACAAATGCAAGAGGATTTCCTTGCTCTTGTACTCAATTCCCTTTGTAATAAAGGCCAACATTCCATTAGCCTTCTTCACTGCCTGCTGCACTTGCTCATTCACCTTCACTGACTGATGAACAAGGACTCCTAGATCTCTTTGTATTTCTCCCTTATCTAACTCTACACCGTTCAGATAATAATTTGCCTTCCTGTTCTTACTCCCAAAGTGGATAACCTCACACTTATTCACATTAAACGTCATCTGCCAAGTATCTGCCCACTCACCCAGCCTATCCAAGTCACCCTGAATTCTCCTAACATCCTCATCACATGTCACCCTGCCACCCAGCTTAGTATCATCAGCAAATTTGCTGATGTTATTTTCAATGCCTTCATCCAAATCGTTGACATAAATTGTAAACAGCTGTGGTCCCAATACCAAGCCCTGTGGCACCCCACTAGTCACCACCTGCCATTCTGAGAAACACCCATTCACCGCTACCCTTTGCTTTCTATCTGCCAACCAGTTTTCTATCCATGTCAATGTCTTCCCCCCGATGCCCTGAGCTTTGATTTTACCCACCAATCTCCTATGTGGGACCTTATCAAGTTGCCTTTCTTTTGGCAATCAACTTAATCTGTGATATTTTGCTATTGGGTGTTGGATCAGTGAATAGAAATCCATCCTTGTGTCATCTCACACAGATTATCCCTGTTTGCTATGTCTCTCTGTCTGTCCCTCGATACTCCAACACCTGAAAGTGCTTGCTGATGCTAAATAATATTACCCTTAACTAGTTCTTTTCTCAGGTGCCCAACCCCGACATGCTCCACATAACTAAGCATGTGAGAATAAGTCCAGTACCTCAAGTACTGACAAATTTAAATTAGGAGAGGACAAGATTATTCAGTAAACAGACACCGTTGCCGCAGATCCTGTGTATAATCAAGAGAAACAATATCTTGAAAAACTTCATTACTGTGGTTGGAATAACAAAATCGAAATCCACTTACACATCACCACACTGAAGGAAGAGGGATGGAAATTTAGGGCTTTATATTGACTTCAGTGAAATTAATAGAAAGAACACAACATTCACACCACTGATTTCAGTAATTGAAGAACATTGAAATTCATGGCCTGAAGAACTGAGTGAAGAAAAAGCATATTATCCAAGCTTTAGTTTAATAGACAGGAGACTGCTCAGCATTGTGGAGACTCAAAACACCTCCGATAATGAATATAAATTCCATTTTTACAGGATACATGAACAGAAGGATTTTCAAGCATCCTTGCAAAATGAAGTGGCTCTGAAGAAAAATAATTATCTGAGGTAAAGGAGAAGAGAAGGGTAGGAGTGAAAGAAGATGGGAGATGGAGGAGATGCATACTTGCTAAGAGATGAGGAGGGTGGAGAAATGAGGAGCTGGAAGAGCCGGGCATTGAAAATCATTATTTGGTATCACAATCTGGAGATATATTTGTAACCTTGATTCTGTTTTTAAAAAATGAGCCAAAGGAGCAATTGTCTACAATCAGACCATGGATTAAAGCTGCAAGAGACAGAACAACACAGAAGCTTATTTTGGCACTGAAAAATTTACTCAATGTTTCACTGAAATTCAATTGCTTGTCATTAAACATAAAATCCTCCATTAATTGGTACAATTAAGCAGCATGATATTCTTTTCACTTGCATTAAAGAATATCCCTGATGTATTCAGGCAATTTAGATCACCTTTATTAATACAGTTTAAAGTGGGTTTATAGGAACAGTACGAGCATTTGTTAATACAAGGGCATTAACCCATACACTGTAAATAATTTGAATTTCAGTCACTGAAAGACTATCATTGGTAAAAGAAACATTTATTAGTTTCACTGATACTACTTAGTTTTTTCATTCAAATTGAAAAAAAAATTTATATACTTCAGTAGTAGTCTTGTAACTAAAATAAAATTTAATTATAAGACCTTCATTAAAGTCCTTTAAGTGCAGAGATAGAGTAGTGATTAAAAAAATGTTGAATGTGGCTAATTTTGACTGCAGTTCCTGCTTCCAGTTCACAGATTTTAATCTAAAAATAACAGACTACCATTGATATAGCACTCATGAGAGAGTGTGATACTCGCTATGGCATGTGGGGTGGTGCAGTAGTGGCTAGCGTAATGATTTACAACACCAGCTGTAATATGGGGGTTCAATTTCCACCACTGCCTGTACGGAGGCTTGTATGTCCTCCCAGTGGCTGTGGGTTTCCTCCCATATTACAAAGACATACGGGTTAGGGCTAGTAAGCTTTGAGCATGTTACTTTAGCGCCAGAAGCACAGATACTTGTGAGCTGCCCTCAGCACATCTCATTCTGTATTGGTCCTTGGTGCAAACAACGTATTTCACTCTATGTTCCATTGTTTCATTGTGACAAATAAATCTAATATTTAATCTATCTTTAGATTCACCAGGTGTTATCTGGGACGAAGCAGTTCAGTTATGAAAAGAGACGTAAAAAACTAGGTTCGTTCTCCTTGATTCGGAGGGGTGGTGTCATGACTGTGGTAGATAAAAACATGAGGGGTATAGATAGGGAAGACTGCGGGAATCTTTTTCCTATATTAAAGAAAGGTAAAATGTGAGAACATAGATTTAGAGTGAGGGGGAAGAGGTATGGGAGCCTGAAGACCTACATTCACCATTCAAGGACAGCTTCTTCCCCTCTGCAATCAGATTTCTGTATTGTCCATAAACACATGAACACCACCTCATTATTCATCTTTTGCTCTATTTATTTATAGTAATTTTTAGTCTTGCACTGTACTGTTGCCAAAAAAACAACACATATCAAAACGTGTTAGTGATAATAAGTCTGAGTCTGATTCTGATTTAGACGAGATCGGAGGAGGACCTAGAGAGCTGTTGCTGGAAAGAGTGCTTGAAGCTGGGTTGTTGTCAACATTTATGAATGTTCAGTCAAGATGGAGCTGAGCTGCAGTCTCTGGTGAGGTTGAAACTCAGTTCTTTTGTTTTAGTTTTTTTGTTTATATGGATGATTTTGGAGGCAGACAGGGGAATTAGGGGTCAAGTTAGGGCTTAAGGATAGCGATGTCGGGGAATTAGCAGGCAGGCCGGAGATTAAGCCTCCACTACGTGCTCAAAGGTCAACAACATAGATGAGGTCAAATGTCGGGCTGGTAGAGCAGTGAGAATGGGGGGCCCCCTAGGTATGCAACTCAGCAAGACCAGAGCTCGTGGCCTAGTGTTCGAGGTCCCATCATCAGTGGCCTGTAGTTCGGTCCTTCACCCTGAGTCCTCATTCATCTTTGTCAGTAGATACTGAAGATCAAAGCCCAAAGGTAATCGGAAGTCCAGAAGTTGAGACCCTATGGCCAGACCCTGAGTGTGCAAATTTCTGTGAGTCTGCTGGGGAAGGTGAAGGCCAAGTGTCTGCAAATCCAGGTGTCCACGGAGGCTGGAGGCCGAAGACAGCGTGTCCTGATATTAGAGGACTGTACATGTTTGTGGGTGAGTGAATGGTTGAGAGGAACAGGACTTGTTTTGTTGTTGTTGCTTGGTATATTCTGTTTTCTTGTATGTGGTGTTGTCCTGTTGAACATTGTGGACATGCTATGTTGGTCCCAGAATGTATGGTGACACTTGCGGGGTGCCCCCTGCACGTCCTTAGGTTGTGTTGGGTGTTAACGCAAGCAATGCATTCCATTGTATGTTTCAATGTACATGTGATAAATAAATAAAACTTGACCCAAAATGGAGACTATAAACACAAAGAGATTCTGCAGATGCTGGAAATCCAGAGTAACATGTACAAAATGCTGGAGGAACTCAGCAGGTCAGGCAGCATCTATATACAGGGTCTCAGCCTAAAATAAACAGGGAAGAAACAGTGTCTCACCCCAAAATATCAACTGTTTGTTCCTCTATATAGTTGCTGCCTGACCTGCTGAGTTCCTCCATCATTTTGTGTGTGTTGCTGCCAGTGAAGACTGTCTGGCACACTTTTGTGTGTTGTTTAGCACAACTGACAATTATTTAATATCAGCCGTTAACCCAGTCACATGATGAGGCTCATCCCACACATTTCCTCCACTGCCAGGATAAATTGGAGTTCTTGGTATAATCTATGACAGTTATTCAACATTAAAATCTCAGCGCTCAAACAAAACATCATTTAAAAGACTAAAGCTGTGATATTGATGTCTTTTACACAGATTCTTCCAGTCTCTGTTTTTCATGGTCAATACAATGGAAAGCACATCTATGTTCAGACCTACTTGTACAAATCACACTAGGACTATGATCTCTGCTCTCCCTTGATCATCCCACAGCTCACAGTAAAATGGGGTCAAAAGTGGCATGGGACCCAATCAAAAAGGGCATGATTCAATGGAGGAGGGTAGTTGGAGATGGCCACATCTCCTTTCCCATTCACTTCACCTCACTCCCATGGCAGCCATTTATGAAGATGTTCTGAGGATGTCTTGGGGAAATTGACTTATGGGTCTGCTGCTTTTCCTACTGATCAGTGCAGAATGATAAAGCAGTGAGACCTTGACATAAGTCCCAAAGTGAATCAAACAGATCCTGTTTTAACAACCAGTTCTCTGTTGTTCTCTCCAATCTCCTTATTTTGCCTGAGGATCTGAGTGTACATTAGTACTGTCAACACAAAGTTCACCACCCCAGAGGTTTTTAAGCATTACTGTTGATGCAGGACAAGACATCATCTAATCATTAAGTTGAAGTCAACTTAGCCTAAAATTTCAAACACTGAAGCTCTTATTGCTGATTAAGTCCTGAAGGTACCTACAATTAATAGTCAAGAGGTTATTTTGAAGAATCTAAAGAGTTGCCACAGTTCCAGATGAATCCAATCAGAAATGGTTAAGTTTCTCACTGCTATTCTCTTTTGGAATTCTGAAGCATGGTATCTAAGTCTGTCAGATTTTTTTTACACTTTTGGCATATAGTATAGGATAGCCTCATTATCTTTATGTCTGCACTCCACAAAACTTTGTTGGTTGAAGTTGTAATATATTGAGTGGGTAAGACATAGGTTATTTAATTCAACTTAGATAAATTGTGACTGCATTATTGACTTCAAGAGGCGAGAGCCATTCGAAACTTTGTCAGGTGCCCTGATGCACTTCGGCTGTTCATTTCAGCTGCAGCAAAGAAGCTTCCTGAAACCTAAGAAGCTTTTTGGTTAGCTGCAACAAATTTATCACTCTTAGCAACTACTCGCCAATTAATTAAATTAATCAAAGCAACAAGTAGCTGGCAACTGTAAGTATCTAGCATGATAATGCAAGAAACAAATTAATAGTGGATGTTTTAACCGACTTGCAAACACAACAGGCAAACTCAAATGAGAATGAATCAACATACAGTGTCCACATAAGCAATGGACCGAAGTAAGTGAATGAGAACAGATGAACGTTTGAACTGAGCACACAACTTTCTGGTTTATCACCACCAGCTCTAGTTTGCTTTTCCCCATAGTACAAGTTGCTAGACATGACTCATTGCCCAGTGTCACATCCTGCAGTCCTCACCTACCTGTACTTACTTTGGGTTGGTCGTGGAGAGAAGAACTCATTGACCCTCACACCGTCAAGTCTAACAACAGAAACTGGGTGTCAGGTGACATAGGGCAGAAAGCTCTGCCCTCCAGGATTCCCCTGACAGAAGGTCCAGCTGGGGGTTCAATCAAAGCTGTGAGAATTTCCAATGATTTTAAAATATCTTTAATATTTAGGCATATTTAGCACACATGGGGTTCAGTGTCAGCTCCAACTGGATACAAAATTGTTGGTAGAAGGCAGAGGGTAGTTGTGAGGGCTGTATATCATTCTGGAAGCCTGTGATCAGCGGTGTGCTGCAACAATTAGTACTAACTTTGAGGCGAAAATAGGTGGCGTGATTAGTAAGTTTTACGATACGCACCCAACTGTGCCAGCTTGCGAGGTTCGAACGCTCTAACTCTCTGGGATATGGGTATCTGGCACAGCCCCTTTAAGGATTCTGGACCATCCCACTAATTGGAAGCCAGGTTTTGGCACCAGGATTTCAATATTTAAGGAGTACCTGAATGACAGTTCAGTGCTTAATCATCAGCTCTCCTTGGATTATCATCTAGTTTAGTACTCGGTTCTTGTTTTAGTCTCACAACACGTCTCGATTCCAGTCTCGGATACTCTAATACCTGGGTCCAACCATCCTCACCTAGGTCTCTCATCACAGTAAGCTTGCAGTTGACAGCAAACCTGATGGTGTGCTGGATGGTGAAAAAAGAGTGTCTGAAGTTGCACTAGGTTATTGATCACTGGCTAAAGAAAACAAAGGAATGGCAGGTGGAATTTAATTCAGGCAAGTGCAAAGTGACCTATTTTGGGAAGTTTACATCAGACTAGGATATACACAGTGCATGGCAGGGCCCTGAGGAATGTTGTTTAACAGAGAGACCTAGGGGATACAAGTACATAGTTTGCTGAAAGTGGCAAGACAGACAGACAGGATGGTGAAGAAGGTGTAAGGCAGGCTTACCTTTGTAAGCTGTAGGATTAAGAACAAGACTTGCAGTGTCACGTTGCAGTTGTACAAAATGTTGGTTAGGTGGCTCTTCATGTATTGTATACTGTTCTGGTGTCCGCACTACAAGAAAGTTGTGATTAAACTAGAGAGGGTGCAGAGAAGATCTGGAAGGATGTTGCTTAGGCTGGAGGAATTAAGTTATAAAAGGAGATTGGATAAGCTGGCACTGTCCCATGCAGTGAATGAGACTGAAGGGTAACCTTAGAAAACAATGCTTCCAGACTATGCCAATCTATAGTGGCTCGGGAGTTTGATTATTGACAGGGAAGCTTTCAACTACTGATTTTGGTATATCAATTGGCACGGAAGAGTTGGGCTGTAGGACCGATTTCCATTCTGGCTGATTCGATAACTCTATGATGTCTTCAAGGTGATTTCTACTCTGTACTACTAAGAAGAATCCCTCTTAATGACAAAGTTAATATGATAAAAATGAAGATTACCAATGTACAGTCTTTGCACTGTCCTTCTGCTTTGTGTTTGACATTATCTTTATTGATACATACATGCTAATTACTTTGCAAATTTCATGTGAGTCTTTGGAGTTTGGACTGACAGATGTTTCACTCCAAAGCAGAACCCCACAGATGGTGAACACTGAAGATGGAATAAAATCTCTAGTCCAGGTTAGTACATTTTGACCTGAGTACCAAAGAGGGACACAACTGCAAATCCATAGCCTAAAATCTCCCACAAGACCCCAGCTGACACATAGTTCTTGCTGTGAGCTAACAATAAGAATTTACTCTTCTAATGATGGAGGCCTCTGTTTTCTAATTTATTATATAATTGGAATAAAATTATATTGCTATTTTCCTTGTACTGCAGATAGTACTAAGTGTATGGTATGTGGTAAGTGCAATTTGGTTTTTGCTACTAATTCTGTCCACCAGGTGGTGCTTCACTAGGTGACAGCTGGAAGCAACATATGAATAGAAATATTTTGGGGAAAATGCTTGTTTATTCTATTGGAATGATAAACCATTTTATGCTCCACACAACCAACCTTTCATATTTCCTTAATGAATTTCATTTAACCCACATTTTGTTACCTTATTTTTTCATCACGTTGACATCTAAATGTATCAATACTATTTCCCCTAAACATCGTGAGTCCACCCTCCTATAGTTTTTTTTTTGTATAAAGAACTGCTGACTTCTATTTTCATTGTTTCCGACAATTAGAAACACTTTTTGTATTGACTCTTACCAAAGCCACTCAGTTTTAAAGACCTCCATTATGTCATCTCTCATTCTTGGAACCTCACATGACGAGAGACCCAGGCTGTTCATTCCTTCCAGGTAGATTTGACATCATGGCTCCTTAATGTATCAGTGCCTCCAGTCACGTTTATGATATGGAGAGGAGAGCTGTTCACAATACTGAGTGGATGCTGTCCAGATCATTCAGAGTGGAGCTTACGATTCCCTTTGAAGCGAACCAAAATATGTAGCATAATTGAAAAGCCTTTAATTTCATACTCTGTATATTTTCGATACTTTAAGTGATGCTATAATATGTACTTAATTTCTTTTGTATTCAATTCCTCACACAGTCACACAGAAATAGGAAGCTACTACTGATTACTCTGTGAAAGAATAGGATTAACAATTTATACTGGAAATAAATGAGAGATTTATTGTGCACTCAATCAGTTTCTGAACTTTTTTTCTAAATTACATTGTGTTCCAAAGAATAGCACTTCATTCTCTTAGCACATCCAGTTAACATTGAGAAATGTTGATATAATTCAGCGACTCAGTGATGACTTTTCACTTAGCAGTATTTTCCCCATTAACAGGATGTTACATTGGCTGCCCAGGCAGTGTGTGTGGCATTCATCCTTTGAGTTTTCAGTCGATACACGCAGTGCTATTATTCAGCAGTTGAAAGCCTATAACAGCTCTGTGGGAAGAACTCTCTTGTTAGAAGGGACTATTGTAAATGCATCTTTTAATTGAGTGACCTGTAACTGTGTACAGCAGCTTAAAAGATATTGTTTACTTTCTATGAAGCAGACTCCTGAAGAAGGGTCTTGGCCTGAAACATCGACTGTTTATTCATTTTCATGGATGCTGCCTGACCTGCTGAGTTCCTCCAGCATTTTGTGTGTGTTGCTTTAGATGTTTATAAATTACGTTGAAGACTTGAGCTTACACAAGACACTTTTTTTAAGCTACCTTCCACTTGTACTTCAAAGCAAAAACAAATGGCTTGACTGTTGGCAACTTTCAGCAAATACATCCATTAGAGAACCCAGAGAAAATTGAAGAAATATCGACTGTTTCTTCATTTCCATAGATGCTGCCTGACCAGCTGAGTTCCTCCAGCATTTTGAGTGTGTTGCAGTGAAAATTCAACTGCAATTTGAATTGGAAATTAGGCACTATGGGATCTAAACAGATTATGCCCTAGATGCTGACACATTCCAAGATGAGCTGGTTTGCCACTGTTACACCTAGCAAATGCTACAACTTCCAAATACAGAAATACCCAATAAGAGGGCTATAAACCTCGAGGGTACATATTGCCCAAAGAACTCATTTGTTGACAAAGGCTTGAAAAAAAATAAAGGTTTGTAGTCTTTGTAAGACGAAGTCAATATTCATGCTTGAAACTTTAGTTGAGGTTGCTTTAGAAGAACATAAAAAATAGCAGCAGTAGTAGGCAAGATGATCCCTTGAACTTGATTCCCCCTTCATTGAAAGTCACTGGAGGTCTGATCCTTAGCTTCACCTCCAGTTTCCTGCCAAACCATTGGTACCCATGAAGTCTAAAAACATACTTGTATCAACTTTGAATATGGTTAACAAGCAGCCTTCATGTCCTGTTGGGATGGAAAATCCATTTCAAAGAAACTGCTCCTCATCTCTGTCTTAAATAAGCAATCCTTTCTGAATGCATTTCCCTCGATCTTGATCTCCACTGAAAGGAAAGCCCTCACACACTTCCAAACAACTTTTTGATCATGCATATTTCAATCAGATCACATCCTATTCTACTAAACTCCAGACAATTTAGACCCAATCTGCTCAAACGTTCCTCATTTGATGACTCTTTTTCTATCTGGGATCATTGTAGCACTATCTTGAAATCAGCGGAATCTTCTTAAGTAAGGACACTCAGTCTTCTTGGTGCAGTCTCATTAAAACCTAGTACAGTCCAGTCATACAGTTATCTGTGTATAATTAAACTTTCAGGTCTCTATAGAAAAAATTATTCATTGGATCTCTTTTAAGATTCTTATCTGTTAAAACCACACCTTCTTAATTTGAATACTCCTACGATGGGATAAAGAGTCTCTCCAAAGGAGTTCTCGTAGATAATGCTGACAGTATTTATGACATTAGATATTGTACAGTTTCCCAGGCTTTAATCTATTGTGCTGCTGGATTCAGTGGGAACTCATTAGGATTCACTGCTTTCTTATTGAATCATGACAGGAATGGGAAGCAGAAAACCTCTGACAAACTACCATGCTCTTAAACAAAGAAACCCAACCTCAAATGTGAAAATGAATACAGGAATCTTGTCTTCATTTTCGGTTTTGACTGAAGACTCAGTTCAAGGTGATTTAAGACAATAAAATCTTTATTTTTAACTCGTCATACTGATTAAAGAGGAGTAAGACTCGTAAATCTATGACTGTTTAATGATAGTGTTCTTTGAAATAAGTTGATCAGTGCAATTTTAATTTATCAATACGTAGAAGGACACTAATAAGGAACACAAGATAGAACTAGCTTTAGCCAAGAACAATGCTGTAGGTTTTATTGAAAACTGCATCAAAGCCAAAGCTAGTCAATGAAAATTGGAGAGCTGAACCCAAATGGATACATTTTTTCAGTTACACAGAACCAAAAGGGAAATGAAGTCTTCATAATTCAGTTTTTTTTTGTAATGAAGGATTGAGCCATGCAATAATTTCAGCTAAGGAATCTAGACAAGACAGTTGTGAGCAATTCAGCAGAGTACACTCTTATATTGTGGATAGGTAACATATCTTTAAGCTTGAACAAGGTGTTCTCCTTGTACCTATGTGTGCTACAGAATCATAGAAAAGTGACCATGCAGTAGGAGGCTATTTGTTTCATCATGTTTGTTCCAGCCTAAAAGAGCCATTTTTAATATCATCATACAACCTGTTGGGTCAAGTCACACTCAAGTACTTTTTGAGTATGACAATAGTTTCTGCCCCTATTACTCTTTAGGGGATAAGTTCCAGACCTTGATCACCATCTAACTGCAAAGTAATTTCTTTATCTCCTCTCTAATCACTGTATGAATTAACTTAAATCAATGCTGCTTTGTTTTAGATTCCATTATTATGGGAAATCTTCCTCCTCATTCTTCTATTTGACCCTTTGTCAATTCCACCTCCAAATGGCCTCTATTCCAAGTAATGAATAGCAGGTTATGCAATCTTTCTTTAAATCTAAAAGGCTCCAGTCACAGCAACCTCCTCAAAATATTTTCTGCATATTCTCCAGCAGGGTCCTATCTTAACTGACTGAATCTGCATGCATTAATCAAGCTGCGGAGTGCCTAGTGCCAGAAAAGACCATAAGACGTAGGAGCAGAATTAGGCTATCTGGCCCATCGAGTCTGTACCACATTCTACCACGGGTGATTAATTCTCAAACTAATTCTACTGCCTTCTCCCTGCAACCTTTGTCGCCCTCGCTCATCAAGAATCTATCAACCTCCACTTTAAATATACTCAATAACTTGGCCTCCATAGCCATCCATGGCAATGAATTGAACAGATTCACCACCCTCGATTTTAAATGGACATCCGTCTATTCTGAGACTGTGCCCTCTGGTCCTAGACTCACCCACTATTGAAAACATCCTCCCCATGTCCACTCTAAATAGGCCTTTCAATAGGTTTTAATGAGACCCTCCCCCCCCCATTCTCCTAAATTCCAGTGAGTAAGACACAGAGCAATCAAACGCCCCTCAGACATTACCCCTTTCATTTCAGGAATCATTCTCGTGAACCTCCTCTGGACCTTCTCCATTACCTGCACATCTTTTCTTAGAAAAGGGGCCCAAAACTGCTGCATGGGCAACAGCTTGCTCTCCATATTGTGCTACCCTGGGTTGTGTACTGGCTTACGTATCACACAGACAGTTGGGATGCAACACCCATGGTCGACCTGATCGACATCCCTTCTCACATAGCACTGGACTAAACAAGGAGGGCAACACTTGCTGATCTTGACTTGCATTCATCACATGCACTTTTGCTGCTGCTTGCTACACTACACATCCACTTCACATCACCCGTGATTCTACTGTTTAAGAAAGAGTAGAGAGAAAACAGAGAACTGCAGACTCCTTAGCTTGACATAACGTGTCAGAAAAATACTGAAATCTATCATTAAGGAACTGGCAATTGGGCACTTAGGAAATAATAGCAGGACTAGCCAGAGCCAGTGTTTGGTTTTATGAAAGTGAAATTATGTTTGAAAATAAAAAAGCTGCAGTTCGCAAAGAGAGCTCACTTCCGGTAATCTGTGAAACAAAGGTTGAAATAGGCAACAGAAGTGATTGGACCTTCCTTTGGCTTTATCACTGTAGATTACAGCTATACCATTTGTTTATGGTGGAAAAAGTTATCCAGCACTTACTTAACTACAGTGTTTTCACGTGGAAATTTGAATGCCAGGTTTGGCGGAATCAAAAGCTTTGACTGAATTTGTGCAATCATCAATTCACATTTAAGCCTTTCACCATAAGACATAATTCATGAAGACACCAACATGCATGTGAGAACATGTAGATACATGTGGTTTCTTATGGTCTTATAATCAATATAATCAGTATTCTGTCTAATTTGTAATGACCAGTGTGCAATTTTTTTGCCTAGTGTCAGCAACACGTGCACACTGTATTTCATATATAGAGGTATTCATTTTAGCAACTAGCAAAACACTATCAATAAGAACTTTGATCTCCTCTGGGTTTGATCCTTTTCACTCTTGCTCATTTGCAAAACATACGTAGCAGGCCTGTAGCAGATAATGAAGGATTTTCCCACTGGAGCTTTTGCACACTGTCCCTTTGTGATTTGCTTGCAAAACGACACTTTAAAAAGTCAAGTTTCCAAATATCACTCCACTTCTTCCCACTTGTAAATTCTCCAGCAATTTTTGCATCATGATGATACACGCAGGGAATGCCAGTTTCTGTATTGTACGTAAATATTTCTTGTAGCTGAACGTTCCTGACCTCATGAGCTTTCGGAGTAGCAGTTTCTACTGTTTCTTTAAGCCATTCCACTTTAAATGAACTAGCAGTGCTTTTGTGCTTCACGCCCTTTGCTTCTTTCAAATTCAATATAGTGAATCAATTATTTCTTCAATAAAAACTGTATAAAGCCAGTTCTAAAATCTGCAGGCAAGTCATTGCAAACTCCACATTATCAACGCCATTCACATCAGAAACCGGAAAAGGAAATGTGATTGTGTATGACTGTGAAATATACTTAACATAGAATAGAAACATAGAAAATCTACAGCACATTACAGGCCATTCAGCCCACAATGTTGTGCCAACCATGTAACTTACTCTAGAAGCTGCCTAGAATTTCCCTACCACATAACCCTCTATCTTTCTAAGCTCCAAGTACCTATCTAAGAGTCTCTTAAAAGACCCTATTGTGTCCGCCTCTACCACCTTTGCTGGCAGTGCATTCCACACACCCACGACTCTCTGTGTGAAAAATTTACTGCTGACATCCTCCTTGTACCTACTTCCAAGCACCTTTAAACTATGCCCCCTCGTGTTAGCCATTTCAGCCCTGGAAAAAAGCCTCTGGCTATCCACACAATCAATGCCTCACATCATCTTGTACATCTCTATCAGGTCATCTCTCATCCTCTGTCACTCCAATGAGAAAAGGCCAAGTTCTCTCAACCTATTCTCATTAGGCATGCTCTCCAATCCAGGCAACGTCCTTGTAAATCTTCCCTGCACTCTCTCTATAGTATCCACATCCTTCCTGTAGTGAGGTGACCAGAACTGAACACAGTACTCCAAGTGGGGTCTAACTTAAGGTCTTCTATAGCTGTTTGATTACCTCATAGCTCTTGAACTCAGTACCATGGTTTCATTTCATAGCTTGTCACACCAGACAGTCAACCATTCTTGTCTGGCTTGGTCTCCTTTCGGATTAACTGGATCATGGTATGAACATTCCTGACTCAACCCTTGTTTTGTGCTCAACCCGGCACGGATGGAAAGCATGCCCGGGGGGCAGCCGACTGGGTTCAAACTTGGAAGCATTTGCTTCCGAAGTCCGGCGCTGATGCCACTGTTCCACCAGTCGGCTTAGTCCCACGGTTGATGAATGCCAACACACCATACGCCTTCTTAACAACACTGTCAACCTGCGTAGCAGCTTTAAGTGCCCTATTGACATGGACCCCAAGGTCTCTCAGGTTCTCCACACTGCCAAGAGCCTTACCATTAATTTTATATTCTATCTTCAAATTTGACCTGCCAAAATGAACCAATGAGACAACGAGGTGGAGGGTGACAACCTTTTGTGCGTTTAAATTCCTTTATGTGCAGGTAGCAAAAGTTATGTGCGTGCACACACGCGCACACCTTGGAGGGAACATTGCTTATAATGTACAATCTTCCAATCATAAAATTGAGTGAACTGTGAGGAAGGCTAGGAAGACAGACTGAAAGAGTGAGGCTAAATTTTAAAATGCTGTGGCATTTACTGTACGTATAGACTGAAAATATGCTGATGCTTAGCAACCAACACGATTTAGCAAATTTGCAATAAATACAGATCTAGAAATGATATGACACCATTCACAGCATATTAAAATTCTGTGGTGCAGTGTGTTGAAGAATATCTTGTTTTATAGATGCAACAAGCAAAATTTGGTAGAAACTGAGTTCCAAAGCATGAGGTGTTATTAAATGGTTCTTCATAGTTTTAAAACAAATCTATTTATTTATTTTAACACCATTAAAATCTTTATGTAAGCATGTTTTATGTTTTCAAGTATGGAAGACTCCAGTTGTTCTGCATCTAGCGGCGCTGTTCGTTTTGTATGCAGTTCATTTTGTACAAACATCGCTTCCTGCTTGTAAGTTTTTACTATGTGATTTCCAGTGCAATTTAATTTGGATTTTGACTTGAAACACACATGGTGGAAAGACTTCCATCTCTATCCACTCTTCATTCCCCCTTGAAACAGGATATCTGCGGGTCTTGAGGTTACATTATGATTCATCGCTATCGTTGCGCAATGTGTTCACTCCAGTCCACAGCATAGCTGTAGAATGTTGCAAATGTGTATTACCTCATTTAATGCTGATCATGAGAACGATTGATAATATTAGTATATTCAAGTGCACGTTGATTCTATATTGAATCTAATACTTGTTTTACTTAACTTTCTGCAGTTTCACAAAGTTTTCTCATTAAAAATCCTGAAGAAAGCTTCCGGCTTGGGTGATTTTTGAGGTGTTCCATGCCTAGCTTTGTACACAGTGGAATATGAGGGCAGTAGAACAGTATTTACAAGTTCGTGAATGCAATGTTTGCAAACCTCAAAGTAAATCATGTTTCCCTTCAGTATAAAACTAGCAACTGGAAAAGTATGTAGACTGCATTTATTTTGTCGAATGTTCTTTTCTCATCTGGATAAGTTTTGCTTGTTCAGGTATTTGCCTTCTATTTAGCATGCATATCCTATCCATACTGTGCCTGTGGCTTGTAATCTCACTCAGGGAAACACAGTTTCAGGCTGTGTAGAATGTGAGACATTTTTAATCTTACCCAAGTGAACCAAGCTGACATTGAAATCAAGAGGCATTAGTTCTTCAAGGGCGTGCTTCACTCCAAGGTCATTTTGGTGTTTCACAATCACCTTACAACCTATTCACAATGCTGATGAAGTAGCAAATACCAAACGTTTGCACAAATGTTCTTTTTAATGTTTTGAAAGAAAGAAATGGTGTTTATATATCACGTTTCATGTTCAAAAGCACTGCACAGCTATTTAATTACTTTGACTGCCGTATATATCGATGGAATTGCAAAGTGATAAATAACATTAAGGATATGTTTGACAAGGACCTTAGGTGGCAATATGAGAAAACCACATTACTGCCTGTAATTTCTATTTTAATTCATTATAATCTGCCTTTTGTTTTAAATGTCAAACTTAAAATTTAAAATAAGAATCAATTGAAAGCACTAATTTGAATCATAAATAAAAACTAAAATGAGTTGCCCAGATGTGTAAGATTAGAGATCTCTCTCTGAAGTTCCCTTTACCCTTGTCAAATGCAGTTTACATAGCAATATGTCCACTGCTTTACTCAGCGAGGTGATTTTACCATTTTATGTATATATGGGCTGACTTTAAATCATGTTCTATATAACCCTTCATCCATTGCAAATTGGCCATAATTTGAGATTGAAGACAGATCAAATGGCTTGTTAACTATTTGCTCACTGAATTTGTTGATGGTTATGATGAAGAACAAATTGCTTGGTAATTCTTGACCCGTCAGGACCTTACAAGGATTACTATGTTAAAATGGCTAGTGTAGTAATCATCTTGACGAGAACAATGAACAGTATATAAACATAGGAAGCAAATTTGCCTTTGCCCTGATCCATGTTTTAAAAATGAGTTTTGTCGTAGAATTACAATTATAGACGTAATATTGCAATGGAGTAGGCAATCTAATCACTTAAATACCCCATTAATTTCATCTGCTTTCTTCAGTTTGTTCAAAACTGTGTCACACAGCAATACTTATGAGACATGTGAGGAACAGAGGATGTCCACTTTGGCAGAAATAAAACTAAGACGTTATGCATAGAAACAGGCCCTTTGGCCCACTGGGTCCATGCTGAGCATTCACACTAATCCTTTAATAAAATTTGCAATAGGAAGTCAAGGAATCAAGGGTTTAAGATGGCGCTGAGCCCAGTGACTACTTATCAATTTCAAACAAAACAAAGAACACAACTAAGCTATCACTGCAAACAATGGAGAGGTGAGCAGAGGCTAGGCCCGTTCACCAAAACAGAGTGAAGAATGACACGAGGTTTGATCAATCTAAGCACCAGGTTGATTTGGAAAGGTCCAGTGCAGGCAAAACATGGCGGCAGTGTCCAACCCCGAGTATGTCAAAGCAACAGGGCCCGGGTCCTAGAGCGAAGAACAACCTGCTTGGATGATTTAAATGCTGGGTCTGGCCATTTCTGCTCACTGCTCTGCAATGTTTACTCAGCTCTGCACTGAACTGAGTCTGCGGCCTGTTCCAGCTGCAGTGATGCCTGGCTTCATGTCTGTGGACTCACTTTCGTTCTGAATGCTATTTGCTTACTTTTATTATTTGCATTTTTTTTCTCTCTGCATTTTGGGTATCTAATGGTCTTCTTTTCCTCTAAGTGGGTGTTTTTGGGTTTCTTTGTTGCTGCCTGAAAGGAGATGAATCTCATGGTTGTATAATGCATACATACTTTGAACTTTGAGGAATGAATAATGTGAAGCGAGAGGAGGAGCCATATGTTCGAACAGCACAAAAACAGGCTCTTCAGCCCATCACTTCTATGCCCACTACCAAGTAGCCAACTATCCTATTCCCATTTATATGCACTCAGTCCAGAGCTTTCTGTGCATTGACATTTCAGCAGCTCCAATAGATCGCTGGAGATTATAATTTGAGGGCCTGCCTCCACCATTCCCTCAGGCAGTATGTTCCAGATTTTGCCTCAGAACCCCTCCAGATCTCCAGATTCTCAACCCTATGGCTGTTAATCTGTAGATGCCTTTGTTTTGAAGAAAACAATTCCAACTATTTATGCTGTCTGTTGTTCATAATTTTGTGTACCTCTGTCAAGTTCCTCTTCTGCTCCATAGAACATAGAACATAGGACATTACAGCACAGTACAGGCTGCCAAACCTTTGAATTACTCTAAGAACAATCTAACCTGGCCTACATGGTCCTCCATTTTTCTATCATCCATGTGGCGATCTGAGATTTTTTAAAAATGCCCCCCCCCCATGTATCTGCCTCTACCACCACCCCCGGCAAGGCATTCCATGCACCCACCACTCTCTATGTTAAAAAAAAACTTACCTCTGACACTCCCCCTAAACCTTCTTGCAATTACCTTAAAATTATGCCCCTTCATATTAGCCATTTCCACCCAGGGAAAATGTTCCTGGCTGTCCACTTGATCAGTGCCTGTTATCATCTTGTCTACCCCTATCAAGTCACCTCGCACCCTCCTTTAATCCAAAGACAAGAGCCCTAGCCCGCTGAACCAATCCTCATATGGCATGCTATGAGGTTCCTAATCCAACTAGCATCCTAGTAAATCTCCTCTGCACTCTCTCTAAAACTTCCACAACCGTCCCATAATGAAGCGACCAGAACTGAACCCAATACTCCAAGTGTGGCCTAATGAGGGCTTTAGAGATCTGCAACATTACCTCACAGCTCTTGAACACAGTTCCCTGACTAATGAAGGCCCACACCTCATATGCCTTCTTAACCACTCTGTCATCTCGTGTGGCAACTTTGAGGGATTTATGGACGTGAACTTCAAAATCCCCCTGTTCTTCCATAGTGCTAAGAATTCTGTCCAATAGCCTGTATTCTGCCTTTAAATTGAACCTTCCAAAATGAATCACTTGACACTTTTCTGGGTTGAACTCCATCTGCCACTTCTCAGCCCAGGTCTGCTCCCTCTCAATGTTCCGCTGTAACCTATGACAACCTTCTGTACTATCTGCAACTCCACCAACCATTATGTCATCTGTAAAACAACAAAGCCTATCCACTCTCACCTGAAGTCAATATTGACTACATGAACTGCATCGATACATCTTGTTAAAAATCCAGTCAGTTTGGTCATACAGGATCTCCCCCTAAAAAAGCCATGCTGACTATCTTTGGTTAAATTCTATCTTTCCAGTTTTAGTTTTCCCATAACTTGCCTGTCACTGACATTTGACTCCAAGGTCTGTAATTACCTGGTGAATCCTTGCTGTCCTTCTTAAATAAAAGTAGCACATTTGCTGATTGCCAGCAAAGATTCAGAGATCTGTCAACCACAGCTAGTTCTTCCTTTGCTTCCTGTGGCAGCCTGGGAGATATTTCACCAAGGATTTATCCAGCTTTAAACTTGTTAAGACATCTAATGCCTCCTTTCTTTTAATAGAGATACAGCATATGTGGCCTAATGAGGGCTTTAGAGAACTGTAACATTACCTCACAGCTCTTGAATGCAGTTCCCTCATTGGACCACTAGATCCAAACCAATTGTCAAACATCTATTCATCCCATTCTTCATTCTCATCAACTCGCCCCAGGTTCTAACACTGGAGGCAATATGACTAGCTTGTAGAGGACCCACTTTCCCCAGACACTGACCCAATGATCCAGAAATCCTCCTGCACCATCACTTTAGCCATGCATTCATCTGACCCATCTTTCTATTCCTATATTCGCTCACACCAGAAGTAATTCAGAGATTACAGTCATGCATTTAAATCTGTTGCACAACACCCTAAATTCATGTTGTAAGACCTCATCCCTCTTTTTCTATAATTTTGTTAGCACCCATGTGGCGCACCTGTAGTTGCTTGCCTTCCTCTTTTATAATGCCCTGCCGCCATTCTGTGACATCACTAATCTTGGAACCAGGGAGGCAACAGGCTGTCCTGGATTGACCTTTAGACTGCAGAATCACCTGTCCATTCCGTTCACTATTAAATCTCCTATCACTATTTCCCTTGGATTCTGCTTCACTTGCTCCTGTACAACTGAGGCACATGGTGCTGTGATCTTTACTGTGGTTGGACTCCACAACGATAACATCTCCCATTATTTTCTAACATGGAGACAAGGTTTTTGAGTAAGAAGTACTCAAGCTTCCCGGACACCTACCTGCCTCACATCTTCTGCCTGGTGCTCATCCATTCCTTCTCTGAATAATTACATTTTAAAGCATGCACTGCACATAAAATTCTGCCATATGGGTGCACTCAGAGCTTCCAGATTGTGGTTAAACTTCAAAATTCAGCAGTCAAGCTGGCTAAACTGTAGACAATAAGGCACAGGAGCAGAATTAAGCCAATTGGCCTATCGAGTCTGCTCCAACATTTCATAGTTGATGCACTTCCTTCTCAACCCAATTCTCTTGCCTTCTCCCCATAAACTTTCATGCCCTGACTAATCAAGAACCTATCAACCTCCACCTTAAATGCACACAATGACTTGGACTTCACAGTTGCTTGTGGCAATGAATTCCACAAGATTCAGCACCCTCTAGTTAACAAAATTCCTTGTCATCTCCATTGTGAATGGATGTCCCCCTATTCTGAGGTTGTGCGCTGTGGTTTTAGACTCCACTTCCTTTCTAAAAATTCTTTCCAAATCCACTCTATTGAGGCCTTTCAACATTCAACAGGTTTCAATGAGTTCCATCCCCCCCCCCCCCCCCACCCCCACCATTCTTCTAAATTCCAGTAAAGGCCCAGAGCCATCAATCAATCACTCTTCCTATGATAAGCCTTTCATTCTCGGAAATAGTCTTGTGAACCTCCTCTGAATCGCTCCAATGTCAGCACGTTCTTTCTTAAGGGGCCCAAAACTGCTCATGATACTCCAAGTGTGGTCTGATCAATGCCTTACAAATTCTCAGCATGACATCCTTGCTTTTGTATTCTAGTCCTCTCAAAATGAATTCTAACTTTGGATTTGCCTTCCTCACCGCTGAATCAACCCATCCCAAGACCCTTTGTACCTCAGATTTTTGAATTTTCTCCCCATTTAGAAAATAGTCTGTGCTTTTATATCTTCTACCAAATTGCATGACCTTAACACTTCCCAATACTACATTCCATCTGCCACTTCTTTGCCCACTCTTCTACTCTGTCTTAGTCCTTACTCAACAATACCTCCCCCTCCACCTATTTTCATATCATCCACAAACTTTGCCACAAAGCCATCAATTACACCATCAAAATCATTGGTATACTACATAAAAAGAAGTGGTTCCGACACCGACCCCTATGGAACATGACTAGTCACCTGCAGCCAATCAGAAAAGGCTCCCTTTATTCTCACTCTTTGCCTCCTGCCAATCAGCCAATGCTCTATCTATGCTAATATCTTTTCTGTAATACCATGGGTTCTTAACTTGTTAAGTAGCCTCATGTGCGGCACCTTGTTAAAGTCCTTCTGAAAATGCAAGTACACAAAATTCAGCAATTCTACCTTTGTCTGTCCTGCTTGTTATTTCTTCAAAGAATTCCAACAGATTTTGCAGGCAATATATTCCCAGAAAAAAAACCATTGCTGACTTTGGTCTATTTCATCATGGCTTCCTAGTAACCTGAAATCAGATCCTTAACAAAAGACTCCAACATCTTCCCAACTACTGAGATTAGGCTAACTGACCTATAATTTCCTTTCTTCTGCCTTTCTCCCTTCTTGAATAGTGCAGTGACATTTACAATTTTCCAGTCCTCCAGAACCATGCAAGAATCTATTGATTCTTGAAAGATCATTACTAATGTCTCCACAATCTTTTCAGTCATCTTTTTCAGAACCCCAGAGTGTATACCATCTGATCCAGGTGACTTATCTACTATCAGACCTTTTAGTTTCCCCAGATCCTTCTCCCTAGGAATGGCAACTTCACACACTTCTGACTCCTGACACGCTTGAACTTCCTTCATACTGCTTGCGTCTTCAACAATGAAGACTGACACAAAATATTTATTCAGTTTGTCCATCATTTCCTTGTCCCTCATTACTTTCTCTCCAGCAATCCAATATCTACTCAGAGCTCTCTTTTACTCTTTATATATCTGAGAAAAAACTTACCCTCTTTGATATTATTGGCTTGCATACTTTCATATTTCATCTTTTTCCAGGTTGATGCTGGATCCCAAGAGAGAGAATTTGTGGAATGCCTATGAGGTAGCTTGTGATTGAGCCTACCAGGGGATCAGCTATTCTGGATTGGATGCTGTGTAATGAACTGGATTTGATTACGGAGCTTAAGGTAAAGGAGCCCCGAGAAGGTAGTGATCATAATATGACAGAATTCACCCTGCAATTGGAGAGGGAGAAGCTAAAGTCAGATGTATTACAGTGGAATAAAGGGAATTACAGAGGCACGAGAGAGGAGCTGGCCAAAGTTCGGGAGCCTCGGGACTCACACCACCAGGTTCAGGAACAGTTATTACCCCTCAACCACCAGGCTGTTGAACCAAAGGTGATAATTTCACTCAGCTTCAGTTGCCCCATTGAAAAGTTCCCACAACCTATGGACTCACATTCAAGGACTCTTCATCTCATGTTCTCAATATTTATTGCTTATTTATTTATTGCTATTAGTCCTTTCTCTTTGTATTTGCAGTTTGTTGTCTTTTGTACACTGGTTGAACACCCAACATAGTGCAGTCTTTCATTAATTCTATAATGGTTGTTATTCTATTATGGACTTAACGAATATGATTGCAAGAAAATGGTCTCAGGGTTGTTTATGGTTACATATATATACTTTGATAATAAATTTACTTTGAACTCTGACAGCGTTACATCTGTCAACTTTAAGTAAAGTAATTACACTACCACTCACTAACCAAAGACCATATTTTGCTCGGAGAACCTCAGTAAAGAACCACACTGCAGCTTGTCTTCCCTTTTGAAGCTCAAACATCTCAACTCCAGTGTTGAGCTCAGAGTGGGAAGTAGGGAATGGATGGGAGATTGGGCCAGAGTGGGGTATCCTGTAGTACGTTCTAGGATGAGTATTTTACCTTGTTCCAATTAAAATTCAGTTAGAAATTGATAATAGTGCAAATTTGACTGTGAGATCAACAATCCTTTTTAATGGCTAAGACCAAAGATCATTCTATTGACAGTAGATGTTAAGGACTTAAATGGTTGGATAAACTCTGAGGCAGCTGCAGCAACTGATTATGTACACAAAATATATCATGAAGTGACATGGAGTATAACACATCAATATTGGAGTACGGCAGCCCAAGTTGCAGACTGCTTTGTTATTTATTATGTTCAGGAACCAAAGCCAGCTGCCACCTACGCACAAAAACAATATATTTTAAAACATTTCCTGTCAAATCGTATTTGAAGGCACTCCATTTTTTCTCGGTCGGAAACATTTACTATTCAGTGACCAGCCAATGTTTTCTTGATTAGCAACATCTGAGAGTAAACACACTTTCCAAAAGCTGTTTTTTTATATAATCCCCCCCTCACTCTGACCTTTTGCTTCTTCTCACCTGCCTATCACTTCCCCTTGGGTCCTCTCCTCCTCCTCGTTCTCCTATGGTCCACTCTCCTCTCCTATCAGATTCTTTCTTCTCCAGTCTTTGACCTTTCACCTTCACCTATCACCTTCTAATTAGCCTCCTTCCCTTCCCCCACCTTTTTATTCTGGCATCTTCTCCCTTCCTTCTCAGTCCGGAAGAAGAGTCTCGGAATGAAACATTGACTATTAATTTCCATCGATGCTGCCTGGCCTGCTGAGTTCCTCCAGCATTTGGTGTGTGTTGTTTTGGATTTCCAACATCTGCAGAATCTCTTGTGTTTATGTTTTTTTTTAATATTTTGTTTCTTTCAGATCTACACTTTAGTTGCATTCATTGATAATCTTTTTTTTTCCTTGACGGAGTGGCTTAACCATTTAAAGTTGCATTTTGTTATGCTTTATTTTGCAGATACTGAGTAGTTATTGCTAACTAGTTTCAAGATGGAAGAGCATTCAAAACGTGAATAACCAGATGACCTGTTTCTTCTGAGTCTGTAATTGCATTATTACTGACTGTGAAGGAGTCTGAATTAGAGATATTTAGAAAATGGCAAAGCAAAGCAGTGTTTCTTTTATTGTGTGAAATATCTTTATTTGAAGTTGCCAGATCACAGCAAGCTTAATGAAATGTCTGATACTGGTATACTCTTCACTTTCTCTCAAGCTTTTTATCATTTGAGATTATCCCCGTTTACTCATGATCATCTTGGGGATCAATGTGTTGATGATCCAATGATCCAATGTCAGCTTTCCCTGCCTGTGGCCTTCATCTCAGTGGTCAACCTGCCAATATCTACTGATGACTAATTGTCCCTTTTTCTGACTGTAGTACTTTCATGGCTAAGAAGTTGAAGTTGAGCTTATTACCATATGTGCATAAATGTTATTTAGTTATTGAGATACAGTGTGGAATAGGCTGTTCTGGCCTTCCAAGCTACACCAACCAACAATCTCCTGATTTAATCTGAGCCTAATCACGGGACAATTTACAATGAGAAATTAACCAACCAACTAGTATGCCTTTGGACTATGTGAAGTACCTGGAGCACCCAGAAAACATCCATGCAATCATGGGGAGAATGTACAAACTCCTTACAGGTAGCAGCAGGAATTGAACTCAGATCGCCTGTGTTGTAAGGCGTTGTGCTAACCACTACACTACTGTGTGCATGAGTGCAATGAACAGTTTACTTGCAGCAGTGACACAAGCACATAACATCAGATAAGCTGTACTCACCAGAAAAAAAACATTAAACATAAATTATGTGCATTTTTAAAAGAAAAAAACACAATTAGAGCACAAACAACAAGCTAAAACAGAGTTTTCACCCTTAAGGTAAAACCGTACTGTCATAATAATTGCAACGGGTGCCTTTTAGATATGACATAGTTTTGCACTTCCCATCTACCCAGTAGCCACTTCCCCCCACTTGAACAAACTGGTGCAGCCCTTGCCCCACTCCCTCTACCCCCCCCCCCCCCCATTTCCTGTCTGGTGTCTGTGTCAACAGAGTGTCACAATGTCATAACTGTGGAATGAGAATCCAAATGGCCAATGGAATTTATTTTTCACAATAGGATTTGATTTCAAGCTGTTTTGATGGAATTATGCATTGACATTGATGTACAGTTAAGGTGGGAACAAAAATGTTAAGAATTTCCAACATCTGCTGCCTGTTCAGACACACAGCTTCAATTATTACAGTTTTGTTTGCATATCTCAAGTGCTCTTCGTAAGGTTGTCATTTTTATCCCCTGCTGACTCTGGCTCAGATTTTTTTTGACTATTTGGAGCCTATATTATGACAGTATTGTGAATATTGACCAAGATTTTTCTCACTCTCTCTCCCCTACCCCACCTTCTCTGTCCCCCCCCCCCCCCCCACTCTCACCTCTCTCTCCCAAAGTAAGCTGGAAAGCTGGAATTGTGGAGTATACGTGCTCTCTCTGAAGGCACCTACACAGCCTGCCAGCCCTGTAGGTATTGCAACAATATGCAGAAATTTCATTACACTCATGGAGAAAGTCACAGAGAGCTCCATTATTTACAAGGATAATGGAATTTGTACCTATTCACATTTTGCAGTGTATCTCTCCCTTGCCGGAAAATGCTCTTATTTTCAATACATTAATAACAGTGTGTATCATGGTCTTGCTGTTAAATTTGTGGAAAATTCCAGCTAGTCTCCCATAAAAGCAGCAGGCACAGGAATGATACAATAAATTGAGCAGTAAATTACAGGACTGCAAATATATTATCCCTTGTATGAAGAACAGTGAGTGCTGGATGTGACCAGTCATACAATCACAATACAGTTGTTCCACCTGTTACAATGAATTATTTTTCAGCCTATTGATTAATAAATAAAAGCACATAGGCAGCAGGAATGTTGGTCTTGACACTGAAACCTGACCAGGTAAAAGGGACTGCATTATGTGTTGCAACCAATGATTTACCAGCAACTGTGGAGCTTTTCCATCACGTTTCTGGAACCTAATTTGTAAGTTGACAGTTTTATTTTTTGTGTGTGTGTGTGTGTGTGTGTGTGTGTGTGTGTGTGTGTGTGTGTGTGTGTGTGTGTGTGTGTGTGTGTGTGTGTGTGTGTGTGTGTGTGTGTGTGTGTGTGTGTGTGTGTGTGTGTGTGTGCCTTTATGTTGGAGATGGATAAATATTTGAAAGATTGAGGAATTGAGAGTTACGGACAATTGCAAGGTAGAGGAGTTGAGGGCAGCATGTATCAGCCATGTCAGCCATGATCATATTGAATGGTTGGATAGGCTGGGAGGGAGCTAGTGGCCTACTCCTGCTGTATTTTCTTGGGTTTGTGTGTGTGTTTGCATATCTGTTACATTTATTTGTATGTCTGGAGATTTATACATGCAATTGCAAATGACTATATGGATGTACCCATGCATGTGTATGTTCATGGATCTTTTGCATGCAGATATGTGTACTTAAATGAATTTACTTAATAACTTCTTCCATTTGAACTTTGGCTTGTTTTTCAGTTATACCAAGGGAGATGTTTCCAAGTAAGCTCCTTTCTGCGAAAATCTCAGAACTGAAGAAAATTTGTATCATTCAGTCCATTCTGCTTCTGCTGGTAAAGTGCACCTGAGAATACTTCATCCAGGTGGCTTCTCTAGCACAGTCTGAAAAGTAGGTTCTAAATAATCACAGTTACAATCTTATTGGACCTACCAAGCTGAAGAAATTTTATATTGCTGATACAGTTTAGAACGGAGGTGAGGAGGAATTTCTTTAGCCAGAAGGTGGTGAATCTGTGGAATTTGTTGCCACAAGTGGCTGTGGAGGCCAAATCTTTATGTATGTTTCAGATGGAGGTTGGTAGGTTCTTGATTAGTCAGGGCATGAAAGGATACAGGGAGAAGCCAGGAGATTGAGGCTGAAAGGGAATCAGCAATGATGAAATCGTGGGGCAGACTTGATGGGTCAAAGGACCTAATTCTGCTCCTATATCTTATGGTCTTATGGTCATTTCTCATAGTGGTCAGAAAAACAAATCATACTCTTGGTAGACTGCAAATAATACTTAGCATCTGGAGCCAGTGAGAGAGTGATAGAGGAATCACAGGAAACAGCTGAAAAACTGGTCTATCATCCTTTCTAAGTCATATTGCAATTCACAAGTATGGGATAATGTTCTTAGCTCGTTATTATAATTGTTATCAGTCAGTAGCTGGCATTGGGTATGAAATTATACACTATGGTCTTTGCAGGGTCAGGCTTTTTCTGCCTCACCTTGAAGGGTTCTGCTCAGCAATCCTAGAGCAGGGTTTCCCAAACTTTGCTTATGCCATAGACACCTACCATTAACCGAGGGGTCAATGGGCCACAGGTTGGGAACCCCTGTCCCAGAGGTTTGGACTTGAAAGATTAATATGTGGCAAGCATGAATTTACTGCGGAGCTCAGCAGCAATCCATAATGCAAAATTCTGTGCCAATGGGTCTACAGAATGATACTATCCCAAAGTATGCAACTTTGTGACTTTTTTATTATTAGTTGGGTGACCAAATTAAAAACAAGATCCGGGAGAAAATTCAAACTGATTATCATGCGCTGTAGCCAAATTTCCATATGATCCCATTCAATATAGGATTCCAAATAACCCTACTTTCAAAGTTTTCCAAATTGAGAGCAAGGAATGTGGCTAGTAAGAATTTCCAACAGAAAAAATAAGTTCTTGTTCATTTTGCAGAGAGTATGTGTACTTTGCTCTTTCAGACCTCTAGTATTAGTTCCTCAGAGCGAGAGATCTGGTGAAGAGTATACCTGCGAATTTCTTCATATTGTCATCAAGATATTCAAATGGACAGCTGTTGTCATGAACAGAGGTTTCCACATAAAACCTTGAAGAGGAGATTATAGTCCAGACTCAGTAATGTCAGTGGTTGAACCCTGCATGACCAGGCTTTGTTGACAATGATTATTTCAGATCAGTATTATTTTACACCAAGGCAGGAAACCACTTATTTTCCAAAATGCAGCATGCTTAACTTCTAGTAAGAAGTACAGATGAGCTTTATTGTTGTGAACTACTTGCCTGCAGTTGTCTGAAGGCAGATATTAGCAAATCCCTGATGTCTTTATGAAGCTTGAATCATGTGTCTGAAAGTAGCTCAAGAAGGAGACTAGAAGACAATGTTTTGGCTAAAGATAAAAGAGTTGACACTATATCCATGTACGTGCCACCAAGGCATTTTTAGAAATGTTTGAAAAAGTATCTTAACCAATTAAAACAATTCACCAAGGTTAAAGAAGGGAAAGAGACATTTCAGGTAAACGGCAGGATACTCCCTCTCCTGAAGAACTCAATAGGTCAAGCAGCATCTATGGGAGGAAAGAAAATATTGATGAATCAGGTCAAAACCTTGCATTAGGGCCGCAGATGCTGCTTGATCCAATGGGTTCTTCTAGCAGACTGCTTGTTGCTCCAGATTCCAACTTCTGCAGACTTTTGAGTCTCCTGCTCCTCTCTTGACCGGTGACAATGACTGGTGAAGGCATCTCAAGAAGCAGAGATTGCTGTGAAAGGGTTGTTTGGTTTGCACGTACAGAATATTTTCCCAGCAGTCCATCGTGAACAAGCTAAAATGAGAAGAGGCTTTCACAGCAGTTCCCAAGCCTATGTCTCCTCTACATAAAAAAAAAGAAGCAGATGCATAAGAACACCATCACCACAAATTTCCTTCAAATACCAATTGCACACCAACTTATCTTGCAAGTATATTACAATTCCATCATCACTAATGGATGAAACTCTTAGCATTTGCTACGTACTAAAATGATGCAAGGGCATTGATCACTTGAACAATACACAACACAAGGTGAACAACACAACACAAGAAGGGTCAGAGCCATCTCTAAATCCTGAGGAGACTGAGGTCCTTTAACATCTGCCGGACGATGCTGAGGATGTTCTATGAGTCTGTGGTGGCCAGTGCTATCATGTTTGCTGTTGTGCGCTGGGGCAGCAGGCTGAGGGTAGCAGACACCAACAGAATCAACAAACTCATTCGTAAGGCCAGTGATGTTGTGGGGGTGGAACTGGACTCTCTGACGGTGGTGTCTGAAAAGAGGATGCTGTCCAAGTTGCATGCCATCTTGGACAATGTCTCCCATCCACTCCATAATGTACTGGTTAGGCACAGGAGTACATTCAGCCAGAGACTCATTCCACCGAGATGCAACACTGAGCGTCATAGGAAGTCATTCCTGCCTGTGGCCATCAAGCTTTACAACTCCTCCCTCGGAGTGTCAGACACCCTGAGCCAATAGGCTGGTCCTGGACTTATTTCCACTGGGCATGATTAACTTATTATTATTTAATTATTTATGGTTTTATATTGCTATATTTCTTCACTATTCTTGGTTGGTGCGGCTGTAACAAAACCCAATTTCCCTCGGGATCAATAAAGTATGTCTGTCTGTCTGTCTTTCTGTGATAGGTTACTGACAACTTCACCTGGCATCAAGAGCTGGGCAATCAATGCCATCTTTTTGAAGACTCTCTTATATCTTGAAAGATGGTTGCTGGAAATAGAGTGGCCCCTCAATGTGGGGATCCAGTGCTTCAGTTGTACACTATCTCTGGCAGGTTCTTTGATGCTTTGAAAAACCCATTTCCAAATTGTGTTTCGACATACTGTATGGAATTTCAGAAATTATGTAAAGCAGCATGTGCCCTGCTCAACAGCTTAAATTTTAGGTGCAAATGAATTAAATAGTAATTTTCAAAAACAAGTTTGATGAATAACTGAACAAGGATTTCAGCAAAGAAAATTGGGAAAAAAAACATTTCTTCTAACACTTACGACACACTACCAATTGGCTCCCAGCAAATGTAAAATATTTTCTTCACATCTACCTTGCCAAACCTGAAGGAAGGGAAATACTTCCCAAAAGAATGCCCTTCATTGTTCTATAGTCCCTTGTTACATCAGCACTCAACTTTTTGTTAATTGCTGAAGAAAAGCCTGAAAACAATTTTTAGTTCCTGATACTTTTAGTGTCATACTCAGTACTTTTTCACCCTCACCAGTTCTTCCATATCCTTTCTGTAACAGGCTACTAGAATGGTTCATTAAACCGATCAACCAAGCTTCTGCATATTAGCCAAAGAGTCCCCCCCGCACCCCCCATACAACCTATACAAACTCAGAGTTTGCGATTTTTATTGCATATTATGGCCTTTTTTAACTTTCGTTTTGCAAATGCATTTATAAAAGTTTGTGGAAAACATTAACCAGTCCATTATGTGCAGTTTCAAACATGTTATAAGGAGAATATTGAATTCAAAGCACAACATGCTGTTTGATCAGGCTTACTGTAAGGATGGAGAATTATAGCTACGAGGATTGTCAAAAGCTGATATTTAAATATTGTGGAACATAAATGCATGTGTGAACAGTTGGGGCTGACGGCTGTATACTTTTGATTATAAGACATAAGAGCAAAATTAGGCCACTCAACCCTTTGAGTCTGCTCCCATTCCATCATTACTTATTTATTATCCCTCTCAACCTTATTCTCCTGGTAAACTTTGATGCCCTGACTAACCAAGAATTTCTGCTTTAAATATACTCAATGACTTGGCCTCCACAGCTATGTGTGGCAATCAATTCCATAGGTTCACCACCCTCTGGCTAAAAAAATTCCTTCTCAGCTCTTTGAAATGGATGTACCTCTATTTTGAGACTGTGCCCTCTGGTCCAAGACTCAGTCGCTATAGGAAATATCCTCTCCACATCCACTCTAAGTTTTTCAATATTTGATAGGTTTCAATGAAATCCCTCCCTCATTCTTCTAAGCTCCAGTGAGTACAGGCCTAGAGCTATCAAATGCTCCTCATATGTTAACCCTTTCATTCTCAGAATCAGTCTTATGAACTTCCTCTGGACTCTTTCCAATGCCAGCATTTCTTTGTTTAGGTAAGACCTAAAACTGCTCACAATGCTCCAGTGTGGTCTGACCAATGCCTTATAAACCCTTAGCATCACATCCTTCCTCTTCTATTTTGAATGAAAAAGTGATGGCTGCGGAGTTTAAATAAACGCTCCTTTTAAAATCTGGAAGAGTTTTGATCATGTGTCCAGGGGGAAAAATAGTTTATGAATATTTGTTGGATTACATTACCTATTCTCAATATATTTTATGATATATTCTGAGACGAATTACAGAACTTGCATACGTATTTTGTGTTTGAGACTCCTCACTCATTCCTGTTTGCACTCTATGAGCCTGTCGTGTGTTTGTTTCTCTCAGTTTTGTTGATACCTTTGCAATCCACCTCACCACTTCGCTACACTTAGTCCTCCTGCATGCTACCAGCTACCTTCACAGCTCAACCTCAGCTCGAGACTGACGTGCACTTTTCAAGCAAGATTATGATGGTAGACATATACTGCAGGAGTCTTCTTTGCTGGTGTTTGATGTACAGCAGAGATAGATTGATAGAAAATTGACAGACAGCCTTTCTTGTGGCTGCTATGTAATAATGAGCCTTAATCTCTCAAAAGCTTCAGTGAACAAGTTAATGATGGACTTGAATCTCAGCCTCTGAAGCTGTGTATATGCAAATACCTTCTGTGCATTGCAGCTTGATGGGTGAGGATGTGATGTCCTTGGTTCAATAGTGGAAGTGACTGCTTATGATTTACAAAAGCATTAGTTCCAATGACAAAGTAGATCCAGTTAGAAGTCAGTGATATATTGCAGCACATGAAAAGGTTATTCAGTCTACGATGGCTACCAAGTCTAAGATGGCTGTGTTGGATCAGAGTGTAGAATTCTTATTTTTCTTGTGTATAACTTTCTGATGCTTGCTTGTATTTTTATGCAATTACCTATATACCCCTATAATTACCTATATCAGTGAATTTTCCAGTAATTGTAGTACAGCTGATTCTGCGTTTTTTAAGAAGCATCTTAGTTTTTTTTTGTAGCAGATGTCACGTCACTTGAATCTGGCTCAGTATCAGAATCAGGTTTATTTTCACTAACATATGTCATGAAATTTGTTGTTTTGCTGCACTAGCACAGTGCAATGCATAAAATATACAATAGTGAGGTAGTGATTCAGCCTATTCAGAAATATGATGGCAGAGCTGAAGAAGTTGTTCCTAAAATGATGAGTGTGTGCCTTCAGGTTCCTGCACCTCCTCCTTGATGGTAGTAATGAGAATTGAAGTATCGCCTTTTGAAGGTGTCCTCATTGGTGGGGATACTAGTGTCTGTGATGGAGTGCCTGAGTTTATAACTCTCTGCATCTTTTTCTGATCCTGTTCAGTGGCCCCACCATACCAGACGGTGACCTAACCAGTTAGAATGCTCTCCACGATACATCTGTAGAAATTTGCAAGAGTCTTTGGTGACGTATAGCTGCTGCCATGCCCTCTTCAGAATTGCATTAATATGTTAGGCCCAGGATAGATCATCAGAGGTGCTGACACCCAGGAGCTTGAAACTCCTCACCCTTTCTACTGCTGACCCCTCGATAAGGAGTGTGTTCCATTGACTTCCCTTTCCTGAAGTCCACAATCAATTATTTGGTCTTACTGACTTTGCGTGCAAGGTTGTTGTTGCGACACCACTCAACCAGCTGATCTACCTCACTCCTGTACACCTCCTCATCACTATCTGCAACTTGGACAGCAACAGTTATGCCATCTGTGAATTTGTAGAAGGTGTTTGAGCTATGCCTAGTACACAGTCATGGGTGTAGACAGAGTAGAGCAGTGGGCTAAGCGTGCATCAATGAGGAACACCAGTGTTGATTGTCCGCATGGAGGCTATTTTATCAGTTAATTGTTATCACTGGAATGTTGTCTTTTCAGTTGGAGCTGTTTTTGTTTTGTACAAGACGACATGATTTCTTTGTTCTCTGCTCTTCTATTATTTCTTGCTTTTGTTCTTGTAACACTTAATAAGAGCTACAAGTTTTATGCCTCATAGTTGACTTCCAAACTCTAGATCATAAAAGTAACAGGATCCAACAGCTGAACTTCAGCAACCCCATCAATCCCATTGCTCCATTCTTTCTCCAGAGATATGTAAATTAATCTCTCTCAAATCTCTATCCAATTTTGTTGATTTATCCTGTTTAGGCCATGTCTATAATAAATTCCCAATCCCAATCATTGCACTTTCTGTAAGAGATATAACACTTGTCTTTGTCTTTGTTTTTTTTTTGACATATGTTTTTAAAAAATATGTGCACTTAGCTCCTGAATCAGCAGCTAATGGGATCAGATATTTTGCACCTAATTCAATCAAAACTTTGCTTCATGACACTTTTCTTAAACAAGTAATGCTGATGCAAAATAAAGCATTCAACTAAGTCTACATAAACTTGAGCTTCACCATTATAGGAAAGACATCCATGACTAACAATTTAATGGGTATAAGTCGCTCAGGGTAGATAAGTGGAAGGTTCTTCCTGAATCACATCATGACTTATGTGCTGATGGGGATATGAACCAACCACATGTAAATAGGACTAGCTTGGACATACATTTTGGTTGGCTTTGGCAAGTTGGGCTGAAAGACCTTTTTGCATGCTGTATAACTCTACAATTCTATGAGTATGAGCAGTTGTCTGATGAGGGAAGGTTTGAACTCACTGTTAAGCAAAGGAAGTGAAATAATATCCATAATATTTGGAAATTTTTACATTCTGTCTTATAGATGACATTGTAATTTATTATTTTACTTTGTATTCAACTTTCCAGAAGTGCATAGAGCTTTAGGTAGGTAGGAAGACCTCCATTAGTCTCAAAAGACCATGGATTTGCACCTTGGGAAGTTTCCAGGGCGCAAGCCTGGGCAATGTTTGTTTTTTTATGCAAGACCAGCAGTTGCCCAAGCTGGAAGTCTCCCCTCTCCACACCACCAATGTTGTCCAAGGAAAGGGCATTAGGACCCATACAGCTTGGCATCGGTGTCGTCGCAGAGCAATGTGTGGTTAAGTGCCTTGCTCAGGGACACACACGCAGCCTTAGCCAAGGCTCGAACTAGTGACCTTCAGATAACTCTACGAATGCCTTAACCACTTAGCCACGCGCCAACACATGGAGCTTTATATATGCAGGGAATATGTTTAATATGTCTCTCATCATTGAGAAAAGAAGCATTGAGTATTGTGAACCAGTAAACAAGATGGATGAGTAAGTGATGCACCAAGCAGCTTGAGACAGCATCTCAAATTGTGTGCTTTTTTTCTTTATATAGTTCTTTTTTTTACAACTTAAGAAGAAGCAGTCTGAATTTGAATGAATCATCACTTAAACTTCACCAGGTAAAGAACCATGTTAGAATTTTACTTGTTGATTAACTTTTAAGCTCTTAATGCCCCATTGCGATCGTGAAGAACATCTCAACAGGAAACCAAATCCTGGTTCTCTTCAGATATTATTTGAATTGGCCTTTCATCTCCTGAAGGGTAGAGATCAATTGTTGGATCTTGTTTGCCTGACAGCAGCCTCAGTACAGAAACAGCATGCTTGTTGTAAACAATGTTTTATTCTTCTACAAATTCAAACTACTGGCCATATTAATTTAAATGAAATCAGCTCTGAAATTTTATCAGCGCTGAACAATTTATTATGTTGTTACCATTAATTATTGGTCCCTTTACCATGGTATGTGTACCCAGCAGGGTTATGGAAAGCTTTCTGACTTGTCTTTTTCTTGAGTAGCAGAGAGGGAGAAGTTGCTGTACCAAGTGACAGTGCAAAATTTTGTTTTGCATCCTATCTATATAGATCATTTAATCACAATGGCATATCAAGGTAGTACAAGGGAAAAATAATGGAATTCAGAATATAGTATTTCTTTTATAAGATGCAGTGCAGGCAGACAATAAGGTACAAGGCCATAAAGTATAGAATTCAAGGTCACAAATCCATCTCCTTGTACAAGATGTCTGTTCAACCATCTTATAACAACTAGGTAGAAGCCAATGTCC
The DNA here is from genome assembly GCF_048418815.1 of Hemitrygon akajei. Taxonomy (NCBI): domain Eukaryota; kingdom Metazoa; phylum Chordata; class Chondrichthyes; order Myliobatiformes; family Dasyatidae; genus Hemitrygon; species Hemitrygon akajei. The sequence goes on from NC_133149.1 coordinate 25,652,574, forward strand.
ATTCAATAGCCTTATAACAGCAGGATAGAAGTTGGTTCTTAAGTTAGGTGGTACAAGTGATTAGACTTTTGGGTGATGGAGAAGAGAGAATGTCCAGGGTGGGGGGGGTCTCTGATTGAGCTGTTGCTGCCCTGTACTGCTGCCACAAAACAACACATTTCATGTCATTTAAGATAGTAATAATGCACCTGATTCTCAGTCTGATGCTGAGTTACTGAGGCAACAAGGAGAGTAGATGAAGTCTATGGATTGGAGGCTTGTTTCTGTGATGTTTTGATCTGTGCCTACAGCCCTCTGCAACTTGTTGTGCCATAACTAAAGAACAATATAGTTAGCCTTGGCTATGCCTAAAATGGGTTAATATTCCAGATTAGGATTGGAGTTGGTTTGTTATTGTCACGTGAAAAAAGAGTGAAAAAGATCTCTTGCATACATGCAGATCAAATACAGCGTATTGAGGTAGAACAAGGTAAAACAATAACAATGCAGAATAAAGTGTAACAACTACAGAAAAAGTGCAGTGTAGGGAAACAATAAGGCACAAGATCATAACAAGGTTGATTGTGGAGTCAAGAATCCATTTTATCATACTAGAAAACCATTTAATAACATATTAGAGCAGAGAAGAAGCTGCCTTGAGCTTGGTGGTACAAGATGTCTTCTACCGAATGAAAGGACCAGAAGAGAGAAGACCTGTGGTAGGTGAAGCTTTTGATTTTGCTAGCTGCTTTACTGAGACTGCATAAACTATAGACAGAGTCCGTGGAGGGAGCAACACACACAAAATGCTGCAGGAAATCAACAGACCAGGCAGCATCTATGGAAATCCAAGCAAAATGCTGAAGGGTCTTGGCCCGGATCATCAACTGTACTTTTTCCCATAGATGCTGCCTGGTCTGCTGAGTTACTCCTGAATTGTGTGTGTGTGGTGTTTGGATTTCCAGCATCTAGAGATTTTCTCTTGTTCATCCATGGAGGGAGGCTGATTTCTATGATATTCTGAGCTGTGTCCACAATTCTGCAGTTTCTTGCAGTCACATGCAGAGTAGATGCTATATTACAAAGCTATGTATCCTGATAGAATGTTTTCTGTGGTGCATTGATAAAAATTGGTAAGGGTTGACAGGAACACACCAAATTTCTATCGCTCCCTAAGAAAGTAGAGGTGCTGGTGAGGTTCCTTTGCCACGCTGGCTTGTGTTTGGACCAGTACAGGCAAAAGGTAATGTTTACTCCAAGGAACTTGAAGCTGTGAACCCTCGCAATCTCTGCGCCACTAAGGTAGTCAGGAGCATGTGCACTGGCCCCTTTTCTAAAATCAATAACCAGCTCTTTTGTTTTTCTGATATTGAGGGAAAATTTGCTGTTATGATACAATGTTACTCAACTTTCTATCTCCTTCTTGTACTGACTCATCATTATTTGAGATATGGCCCACTACCATGGTATCATCTGCAAGGTTGTAGATTCAGTTAGAGTAGAATCTGACCACACAGTCAGGAGTGTTTAGAGAGTAGAGTAGCGGGCTAAGGACACATCCTTGTGGATCACGAGTGCTTAGAATAATCATGGTAGGTGTTGCTGCCTGTCGTTACTCATTGTAGTCTGTTGATTCAGAAGTCAAGGATGCAGATACATTGGCTGCCAGGGTCCAGAGCTTGGTGAAAAGTTTGCTTGGAATTATGTTGCTAAATGCAGAGCAGTAGTCCATAAACAAAAGTCTGATGGAGATCTTTTCACTGCCAGATGCTTCAAAAATGAGTGTTGGGAGATGGCATCCACTGTAGACACTACTGTTTTGGCAGTAGGTGAATTGTAGTGGATGGAGGTTGTCTGGAAGTCTGGAGTTAATGCGTGCCATGACCAGCCTCTCAGAGCAGATGCATTCACAGTTAAATATAGTCCATCCTGGTGAAATAATTCAATGCAGAATGTGCTGATCATATAATGTCAGGTTCAATCATGTGTCTGCCAAGAAAGAAAACTCGCAAAACAGGGAAAAAATAAAATCTGTGCCAATCATGTCACCAATCATTCTTTTACAGTAAAATTGAGCCTAAATTACATTTGGCCTTGAGACAAATATGAAAATATTCTAATGATGAAGTGGATTAATTCGAATATTCCCATTGCAACCTGTTCAGATTCAGGTATTATCTGGCACCTCAGCATAAATGCCTCAGCTGACATATATTTATACTAATGGTACTCATGGTATTTGCTCAAGTGCTGCCTTCAATATTGAGGGAGAAATTTGTGCTAATTTTCTTGGCAGCATTAACCGACCAGCTGGCGTAACATTGCATCGAGTGTCTGCAGAAGGATGTGTGAAACTCTAAGCTATCCCAATGGGGAGCACCAAAAATGAACTAAGACTTTAACCTGTTAGGTGGTGCCTTGAGGCCATTAAATAATAATTTCTGTCTGACTAGACTGAATCAAAAACGACTGAAATTCTTCCTTTTTACTTAGCAAAACATTGACTGAGCCTATTGAGTACTCTTTACAGTAATAGCAAAGAACATAGTTCAACAGTGTAAAATTAATTAAGTACTTGCTTTTATTTTGCCTGATGGCTTTTAAGCACCAGTTGTAGTGCCTATATTATTAAATGCTTTTTTTGTTTAATGGATTGGGGGTTAATGATTCTCTTGTATTTATAATACAATGTCACTGGAAAACTTCTGGAACTTGAAACTCAGCAATGAGGTAAAGCAGCTCTGAGAGGAGGATCAAGAGCTTAACATTCCTGTTTAAAGAGTGTGCCCACAACAGGGAGAATAAAAGTTGTGGCAAAATTGTTTAATCAAGTGTACACATCTCTGAGAAGGGATAGTATAAGAACAAAAATGCATCAGGGATAGGAACAGCAGGAGGCTCTGTGACACTCTGAACCTGTTCTATCAATCGTCAAGTTCATAGCTGGTACCATTTGTACCAATGTACTCCAGCTCAGTACCATTTTCCTGCACTGTCTCCAAATACCTTGATTTCCTAAATCTCGTCTTAGAGATACAGGCCTTCCAGCCCAATGAGATCGTGCCATCCAGTTACATCTATGTGACCAATTAAACTACTAACCCCAATGTCTTTGAACTGTGGGAGGAAACTGGAGCACTTGGTGGAAAGCCACACAGTCACAGGGAGAACATACAAATTCCTTATGGACAGCAGCGGGAATTGAACCCTGGTTGCTGGCGCTGTAATAGTGTTACATTACCCACTGTGCTGCTATGCCACCCCGATATGCAGATATCTGTATTAATATCCAGGTATTGTTGTGGAGGCTGCACTTGGAGTGCTGTGGACAGTTTTGGTCACCCTGTCGAAGTAAAGATGCAATTAAACTGGAGAGAGTGCACGAAAAGCAAGAGTGCTCACAGGACATTCACAGCCACATTTGTGACATCAGGGACACACGAGGCAAGGTATACAAACCAGAACAGATTACCAGCCCACCCTGTGCATCAATGACAGTGATGCCTCCCTTCCTGATAAGCTGAATGCATGATTTGACGCAATGAGTGATGTGACTTCGAGGAAAGACCTGTCTCCCCTGAGGAAGACTCATACGGAAGCTGCTAGGCATCAAACCACAAGACCCTTCTGAGGATGGTAAAAACCACTTAAAGGATCACCATGGTCCCCCACCCTACCCCTGCTATTTGTGACATTTACCTGAAGCATTATATACAAAGGGCCCAAAACTTTGCTGAGGATCCTTATCACCCATCCCACAATCTCTTTAACCCACTACTGTCACAAAGGAAGTACAGAAACATCAGGACTAGAACTATCAGACTGGGTAACAGCTTCTTCCCTCAGGCTGTGAGACTAATGAATACCCTGCCACCACTGAGGTCTCATCACCAGGACAGCGAGCTGTTTACTGTTTACTGCATTATTTATTGTTTACTGTTTACCTGTGCTGAGTACTTCACATGCATTTTGAAATATATTTTAGTAATGTATTTGTGGTAATACTTTGTTTTATGCAGTGTGTGTGTATGATATGTATTGTGGGTCCACTGTGGTCTGGAGGAAAGTAGTTTCATTTACAGCCAGATGACAATAAACTTGAACATGAACTTGGAAAGATTCATGAGGATATTGTCAGGTTATTAGTTATAGCAGGGGGTTATTCTCTGGAATATGGGGCAACCTTGTGGAGATATTTAGTATTATGGGAGGCAAAGAAAAGGCAGATGGTAACTTGGACTGTGGACTTTTTTCAGTCTTAAGTTTTTTTTTTGTTTTCTGTGTTTTTTTTGCTTGATCATTCTCTTTTTATTTGTCTGTAGGGGAGGGGACTTTGGGGGTCGATGCACCTGTTCTGTTTTTGCTTGTTTTTTTTGTGCGAGGTGGATGGATTTGGGGGTTGATGATCATGCTGCCGTTCTTTTTCTTTCTTGGTTTCGTGGCTGTCTGAAATTTGTATACTTTGATAATAAATTAACCTTTGAACCTTTGAATCTTTGAACATGGATAGGTACATGAAGAAGCAGTGCTTGATGGGATATGGGCCAAACTCAGGAAATTGAGGCTAAATGGATGGGTACCATGGTTGCTAGGGTTGAAGGCTATGTTTCCATGCTGCATTGCTCGATGACTCTATTATCAAGGCAAACTGGAGGTCAGTCATAGAGAATTCCAAACATTGAGTCACCTCAAATTTAACAGAAGATGAGTAAAATAAGGCAACATGGGTTAAGAAAAAAGTCATTACATTGTTAAAAGTATGATCTCCATAGACTTCGAGAGAGACAAAACCAGACTTGTAGATAAATTTTTGTCATGCACAAAAGTACCAGCATTTCAACCCCCTGAATATTAACTGGGATACTGTTAGTGTAAATGTTATTGAGGGGCTCAGATTTTCTACTTTCTAAACTACCGGTACTCTGATTTCCTACCACAATCCACAGATGTACCTGTCAGTAAGTTAATTGGTCATTGTAAATTGTCCTGTGATTAGGCTAATGGGTTGCTGGGCAGCACAATGGGACCAGAAGGGCCTGTTCCGCACTGTATCTCGAAATAAGAAATAAAATAAATAGATAAATGCAGAATAAATAAGAAAACCAGATAGGAGTGTAGACACTCAAAGTCTGAAATAAAGGCAAAATAAAACAAAATAGACTAGAGGTCAGTAGGTCAAAGAAAAAGCTGCTGGAGAAGTTCAGTGGGTCAGGCAGTATCTGTGGAGGCAAAGGGATAATCAACCTTTCGGGTCAAGACCCTGCATCAGGACTGTAAACTCAACTCTTCCTTAGCCTTCGCAGATACAGCCTGACTCTCTTAGTCCTCCAGCATCTTATTTTTGCTCCAGATCCAAACACCTGCAGTCTGTGTGCCTCCAGGTCTGTTGAAAGAAAAACAGAGTTAATATTTTCAGTTGAAGATCCTCCATCAGACCGAAGGAAGAGATACAGAGATAGATTAAGTAGCAGAGATCATATCATTAGCTTTCCTAACTGCATTCATGCTGCAACTAAGTGCTTGCTTTTCATAACTGGTGGAGGACTCCAGCTCTTATTGCACCTACTTGTTTCCTTTTCCATCACCACTCAGATAATAACCTCTCTTTGTTATTCATAGAATCAAGATAGTTAATCTCACATTTATCCAAATTGTAATTCATCCGCCAAGCATTTGCCCATTTAATTTTTCTCCAGTAAGTCACATTGGAACACCAACATTGTCTTCACAACACGCATTCCTCAATCCTCTTTCAAGCTTTGTGTTGTCTGCAAACTCAGAGATAAAACACTTTGCCCTCCCCCAATTCATATCATTGATATACCCTGCATATGTTGTGATAGCTGGTACCCTCCAAACATCAATCTGGACTACATCCAACTAGTCATCACCTCTCTACCTCATCACCAAAGAGTTTTCAGTCCTATATACCCCCAATCTTAAGTGCTTTCATTTTACACCTTAACTTAGAGTCATAGAGTTATAGAGCACTATAGCACAGAAACAGGCCTTTCAGCCCATCTAATCTATGCCAAACTATTATTCTGCCTAGTCCCATCAACCTACACCTGGACCATAGCCTCCCTAACCATGTATTTAACCAAATGTCTCTTAAAGGTTAAAATCAAACTCTCATCCACCATTTTTGCTGGGAGCTGGGAGCTTCTTCACTACCCCTGAATGAAGAAGTTCCTTCTCATGTTTACACTAAACATTTCAGATTTTACCCTTAACCTATGACCTCTAGTTTTAGTCTCACCAGACCTCTGCTTGCATTTGCCCTATCTATATCACTAATCATTTTATATTCCTCAATCAACTAACCCCGCATAGAGACCTCAATACCTCCTTGTGCAACTGGATCCTCAATTTCCTCACTTGCAGACCCCATTCAGTTTGGACTGGCAATAGCATCTCCTCCACAATCTTCATTAGCACAGGTAGCTGCACCAAAAGGCTGTGTGCTTAGGCCCCTGCTTTATTCGTGTTACGCTTATGACTGAGGCTAAACACAGCTCTGATGCTATAATCAAGTTTGCTGATGGCACCATTGACATTGGCCTAATCAAAGGTGAAGACAAATCAGCATATAGGACAGAGATTTAAAACCTGTCTGAGTGGTACCATAACAACAACCTCTTAATGTCAGCAAAACCAAAGAGCTGATTACTAACTACAGGAGGAGGAAAATGGAGGTCCATGAGCCAGTCCTCATCAGGGGAGTAGAGGTGGAGAGGGTCAGTAACCATAAATTGCACGGCATTACCATTTCAGAGGATCTGCCCTGGGTCTAACACACAAGTGTCATTACAAAAAAGGCACGGCAGCGCCTCCACTTTCTTATAAGTTTCCAAAGATTTGGCATGACATCTAAAATTTTAACAAACTTCTATCGATGTACAATGGAGAGGATATTGACTGGTTGCATCACAGCCTGGTATGGAACACCACCACCCTTGAATGGAAAATCCTACAAAAACGTAGCAGATACAGCCCAGTCCATCACAGGTAAAGCTCTCCACACCTTTGAGCACATCTACAGGGAGTGCTGTCACAGAAAGTAGCATCTATCTACAAGACCCTACCATCCAGGCCATACTCTCTTCTCAAAACATACAAACAAGCTGGATGAACTCAGCAGGTCGGGCAGCATCCGTTGAAATGAGCAGTCAATGTTTTGGGCCGAGACCCTTCGTCAGGACAATGTCCCGCTGTAATTTGGTGACGAAGGGTCTCAGCCCGAAATGTTGACTGCTCATTTCAACAGATGCTGCCCGACCTGCTGAGTTTATCCAGCTTGTTTGTACGTCTTGATTTGACCACAACATCTGCAGTGTACTTTGTGACATACTCTCTTCTTGCTGCCACCATCAGGAAGGAGGTATAGGAGCCTTAGGTCCCACACAACCGGGTTCAGAAACAGCTGTTACCGCTCAACTATCAGGATCTTGAACCAAAGTGGATAACGTCACTCACCTTAACACTGAACTGATTCCAGAACCTATGGACTCACTTTCAAGGACTCTACAACTCATGTTCTGAATATTTATAACTTATTTATTGTTATTTTGTTTATTTTCATTTTTATATTTGCTCTATTTGTTGTCTTTTGCACATTTATTGTTTGTCCATCTTTCTTCATGTACGCAGATTTTCATTGATTCTATTCTGTTTCTTTGTATTTACTGTGAATGCCTGCAATAAATGAATCTCCTGATAGTATATGGTGACATATATGTACTTTGTTGATAAACTTACTTTGAAGTTTGAACTCATTCTCCTACGCTCCAGCAGACAATATATATAGGCATCCGTTAATCTCAAGAGACCATGGATTTACGCCTTGGACAGATTCCAGGCGGGTTGTATGGGAGACCGGCAGTTGCCCATGCTGCAAGTCTCCCCTCTCCACACCACCGATGTTGTCCAAAGGAAGGGCAAGGGCCGATACAGCTTGGCACCGGTGTCGTCGCAGAGCAATGTGTGGTTAAGTGCCTTACTCAAGGACACAACACACTACCTTAGCTGAGGCTCAAACTAGCAACCTTCAGATCACTAGACCAATGCCTTAACCACTTGGCAAAATCCTCACCAATTTAACATTTCCCTATAACTTCTTCAGTTCAAACTCATCAAAAGTCCAGTGAAAGCCCAAAGATGCCACATCCCCTGCTTCTCACTTGCCTATTCCACAGGTGACATGCTCAAAAACTCCCCTAGATATTTAAATCATGATTTCTTTGTTTAATCCACACTAATCCATTAATAGACAATAGACAATAGGTGCAGAAGTAGACCATTCGGCCCTTCGAGCCTGCACCACCATTTTGAGATCATGGCTGATCAACTACTATCAATACCCGGTTCCTGCCTTGTCCCCATATCCTTTGATTCCCCTATCCATAAGATACCTATCTAACTCCTTCTTGAAAGCATCCAGAGAATTGGCCTCCACTACCTTCCGAGGTAGTGCATTCCAGACCCCCACAACTCTCTGGGAGAAGTAGTTTTTCCTTAACTCTGTCCTAAATGACCTACCCCTTATTCTCAAACCATGTCCTCTGGTACTGGACTCTCCCAGCATCTGGAACATATTCCCTGCCTCTATCTTGTCCAATCCCTTAATAATCTTATATGTTTCAATCAGATCCCCTCTCAATCTCCTTAATTCCAGCGTGTACAAGCCCAGTCTCTCTAACCTCTCTGTGTAAGACAGTCCAGACATCCCAGGAATTAACCTCGTGAATCTACGCTGCACTTCCTCTACAGCCAGGATGTCCTTCCTTAACCCTGGAGACCAAAACTGTACACAATACTCCAGGTGTGGTCTCACCAGGGCTCTGTACAAATGCAAGAGGATTTCCTTGCTCTTGTACTCAATTCCCTTTGTAGTAAAGGCCAACATTCCATTAGCCTTCTTCACTGCCTGCTGCACTTGCTCATTCACCTTCAGTGACTGATGAACAAGGACTCCTAGATCTCTTTGTATTTCTCCCTTACCTAACTCTACACCGTTCAGATAATAATCTGCCTTCCTGTTCTTACTCCCAAAGTGGATAACCTCACACTTATTCACATTAAACGTCATCTGCCAAGTATCTGCCCACTCACTCAGCCTATCCAAGTTACCCTGAATTCTCCTAACATCCTCATCACATGTCACACTGCCACCCAGCTTAGTATCATCAGCAAATTTGCTGATGTTATTTTCAATGCCTTCATCCAAATTGTTGACGTAAATTGTAAACAGCTGTGGTCCCAATACCGAGCCCTGTGGCACCCCACTAGTCACCACCTGCCATTCTGAGAAACATCCATTCACCGCTACCCTTTGCTTTCTATCTGCCAACCAGTTTTCTATCCATGTCAATGTCTTCCCCTCGATGCCCTGAGCTTTGATTTTACCCACCAATCTCCTATGTGGGACCTTATCAAATGCCTTCTGAAAATCAAGGTACACTACATTCACTGGATCTCCCACATCTAACTTCCTGGTTACATCCTCGAAAAACTCCAACAGATTAGTCAAGCATGATTTACCCTTGGTAAATCCATGCTGGCTCAGCCCAATCCTATCACTGCTATCTAGATATGCCACTATTTCATCCTTAATAATGGACTCTAGCATCTTCCCCACCACTGATGTCAGGCTGACAGGTCGGTAGTTCTCTGTTTCCTCCCTCCCTCCTTTCTTAAAAAGTGGGATAACATTAGCCATTCTCCAATCCTCAGGAACTGATCCTGAATCTAAGGAACATTGGAAAATGATTACCAATGCATCCGCAATTTCCAGGGCCACCTCCCTTAGTACCCTAGGATGCAGATCATCTGGACCTGGGGATTTGTCAGCCTTCAGTCCCATCAGTCTTCTCGTCACCGTTTCCTTCCTAATGTCAATCTGTTTCATTTCCTCTGTTACCCTATGTCCTTGGCCCATCCATACATCTGGGAGATTGCTTGTGTCTTCCTTAGTGAAAACAGATCTAAAGTACTCATTAAATTCTACTGCCATTTCTCTGTTTCCCATAACAATTTCACCCAATTCATTCTTCAAGGGCCCTACATTGTTCTTAACTATCTTCTTTCTCTTCACATACCTAAAAAAGCTTTTGCTATCTTCCTTTATATTCCTGGCTAGCTTGCGTTCGTACCTCATTTTTTCTCCCCGTATTGTCTTTTTAGTTAAGTTCTGTTGTTCCTTAAAAACTTCCCAATCATCTGTCCTCCCACTCACCTTAGCTCTGTCATACTTCCTTTTTTTTAATACTATGCAATCTCTGAATTCCTTTGTCAACCACTGTGGCCCCTTTCCCCCCTTTGAATCCTTCCTTCTCTGGAGGATGAACTGATTTTGCACCTTGTGCATTATTCCCAAGGATACCTGCCATTGCTGTTCCACTGTCTTTTCTGCTAGGCTATCCATCCAGTCAACTTTGGCCAGCTCCTCTCTCATGGCTCCATAGTTTCCCCTGTTCAACTGCAACACTGACACCTCCGAGCTGCCCTTATCCTTCTCAAATTGCAGATAAAAACTTATCATATTATGATCACTACCTCCTAATGGCTCCTTTACTGCAAGATCGCTTATCAAATCCTGTTCATTACATAACACTAAATCCAGAATAGTCTTGTCCCTGGTCGGCTCTCGTACAAGCTGTTCCAAGAATGCATCCCGTAGGCACTCTACAAACTCCCTATCCTGTGGTCCAGCACCAACCTGATTCTCCCAGTTCACCTGCATGTTGAAATCCCCCATAACTACTGCGACATTACCTTTGCCACATGGCAATGTTAACTCCCTATTCAACTTGCACTCAATATCCATGCTACTGTTTGGTGGCCTGTAGACAACACCCATTTGGGTCCTTTTGCCCTTACTGTTCCTCAGTTCTATCCACACAGACTCTACTTCTCCTGACCCTATGTCCCCCCTTGCAAAGGACTGAATCTCATTCCTCACCAACAGGGCCACCCCACCCCCTCTGCCCACATTTCTGTCCCTACGATAGCACGTATACCCTTGTACATTCATTTCCCAGGTCTGATCTCCCTGCAGCCATGTCTCCGTTATCCCAACAACATCATAGTTACCCATTCGCACCTGGGCTTCAAGCTCATCCGCCTTATTTCTGACACCGTGCATTCAGATATAGAATTTTTAGCCCATTTCTCCTCTCTCTGTTTGAATCGCTGCCTATTGTGCTTAACCCAGCTCCCTGAACTCCCATCGGGCTATACGCCCCTAGAATTTTGTTGTCCTTCCTAAATTTACTTATTCTTTCAACACATTTAACTCCATGTTCCGTCAGACCATCCCTCTGTACATGTGTCCTCCTTATCACTTGTTCCGCCTCACCTTTCTCTACTACACACTTAATATTCCGGAACCGTGTAGTCCCCACCTGTCCTTTATTCTTCCTCTCGCTATCCTCTCTCACATTCTGGATCCCCGCCCCCTGCAAATTTAGTTTAAACCCCCCCAAGGAGCACTAGCAAACTTCCCTGCAAGAATGTTAGTACCGCTCCAGTTCAGGTGTAAACCTTCCCTTCGGAACAGATCCCACCTTCCCTGGAACAAAGCCCAATTATCTACAAACCTGAAGCCCTCCCTCCTGCACCATCCTCTCAGCCACGTATTAAGAATCTATTAAGAATTTCCAATTGTCTATTATTGCAGAGTGGGAGAGTCCAGGACCAGAGGGTACAGCTCAGAATAACCTAGAGGGTGGGGAATCTGTGGAATTTATTACCACAAATGGCTGTGAAAGCCGAGTCACTGGGTATCTTTAAAGTGGAAGTTGATTAGTAAGGGGGTCAAAGGTTACAGAGAGAACATAGGAGAATGAGTTTGAGAGGGATAATAACTAAACCATGATGAAATGGTGTAGCAGACATAATGGGCTGAATGGCCTAATTTTGCTCCTTTGTCTTATGGTCTTTTTTTCTATAGATCCTCACATTTCTCCACCTCTGATGTTGAATTTACGTGTCTGTGATTCCCTGTATTTCCTCACTTTTATTTAGAGTAGGTCCACTTGCCACCTTCAAGATATTAAGGAATTTTGGAAAATAACCACCAACATGTGCACTATTTATAAGCACAGTGCCTTTAGTATTCTGTGGTGTACATTACCAAGCTGTGGAGATTGATCAGTCTTCATCCTTTTTAGTTTCCTTAGAACTATTTCTTAAAGGAGAGAGTGAGACTTACCAATTCTACATTTCAATATGGCACTGAGTTGTGATGTCCATCAGGTTTGTAGCTTAGATTTAATTTTATAGATTCATAGGAATAGTTTTAAGGGAGAAGTTAAGGGCCAGATTAGTTGTAGGTATAGGGATTAGTGGAGTGAGAGGTCAGGGGCAGTAAATTAAGGAGCTGGAAGTCAGAATTCAGGTTGGAGCTCTCCAAGGTCAGAGGCCAGTGATCATCAATGACAGAGGTCTGAGGTCAGCAGGGCCCCAAGAATGAAGACCAGTGATCCACGAAGTTAATGAATCCAGGGGTTAGAGATCCAAAGTCAGCGAGTTCCAAGATTGGGAACTTGAGTTTGGTTGGCAGGTCCTGAGGCCAGAGACCTGTGATTGACAAGTCCTGGGTGAAGCCCAGAGGTTGGTGAGTCCAGAAGTCAAGGACCACAGGTCTAAATCATTTCAAAGGCAAGAAAAACTCAGTTAATATTAAAGATATGTAACCTTTCAGTGCTACTAGTCAACCAATAGAAAAGTGAGTTAGTTGAAACTGTTAGTTTCAGAATTGATTCTCAAAGGGTGCAGCATGCCCAGATGGTGTTCCCTAAGCTTATATGATGGACTCATAATTCAGACTCATAATAGAGAATCAAAGTGACAGACACCCAGAAGCTCAGCAATGCTCCAGTGTACTGAAGGGAAATGTTCCACAATGCCATCATCCAATCTGGGTTGGTTTCTCCAGTGTGTAGGAAAACACACTGTGAGCACCAAATGCAATAAATTAGACTGGAAGAAGGGGAAGTGGATCACTGCTTCACTGGGAGGACAGCTTTGATGGCAGGAGGGAGTGAGATGAAAGAAGAAATGTTGCATCTTTTGCAGTTTCATGGAACAGTGGCTTGAGAAGGGAGGTGTTGACAAAGGTAAAAGAGTGAAAATGGAAGAGTGGGTGAGGGAATCATGAAGGGAACGGTCCCTTCAGAATGCCGGATGGTGGAGGAGGAAAGGCTGGTGGTAGAATTGAAGACAAGATATTGTGAAGGATGATCTATTGAATGTGAAGGATGATGAGGTGGATGTAAGGACTAGAGGGAACCTTGCCTGAGAGGAAGGAGTGGGAGTGAAATTGAGGGGAATTTTACATATAAGGATAAAAGAAAACTTCTCAAGTGCAGATGAGTGGAAAGTCTCATTATTAGTGCAGAATGATGGAGGTGGAGGAAGTGGGAGAATAGTATGGAGTGTCAGAAACAGCATAATGGCAGAAGGCATCATTGAGAGTCTGTGGGCTTGTAAAGAACATTTCTCACTACTAATCACTTCAGTTATCAACAGAGAAATCTACAAAAAAAGAAGGGAAGAGTCAGAAATGGACCATGTTAGTGTGAGAACTGGGTGGAGAGCAGGGATGAAGCGTGTTCCGCGTTATTAAAACAGCTGCAATAAAAAGCAATTTAAAGGCTTCTGAACATCAGAGGTTCACAGGACTTGTACCATAGCTTTCCCTTGCACTCTTCAGCTGCAAGGAATAAAATGAACCTTTGTTCAGCTTTGTTACCACACCCAATTAATGGCCCATTTAACTGTGCTGCCAGAGTAGGATCCTGGTATCAAGACTTCCTTTTATTCCTGTGGCTCACAATCTGTGTTAGTTATGTCTCGATGTTCCAATCTCACAGAGGAGCCCCCAATTAGTTGTCACTCATTGGCACTCTGCAGAGTAGGTATGTAAACCTATCACATACGAAAGTATGGATCAATAAACTTGTTTTAACTCTGGAATGGCATAATGTTACTCCTGTGTTTTTCAGCTGAATTTATACCAGAAATCAATCGAGTGCTACTTAATATTGTGCATGATGTAATTGGATTTCTTAGTTTTTGTACCTTCAAGTACAGTCCCACAGGAAGAGGTTGTAATCTACTTTAAGTAGTTGGGTGTCATTGCAAGCAGTGCCGATTTCTGAACTCCTATAGTTCAAACATATGATTTAAATGGAAATAGCACTGTTCTGCATGATGGGAAGCTCCAGTGAATATTGCAGGGAAGACTTATCCAAGCAGTTCAGTTTAGGAAACAGAATCAAATCATATGGTTCAAATCATACCAGAATTGAAGGAAAATGAGTGAATCTTGAACAATGCTCTGAATTAATACACAAGACGTTTTTAGCATAATATCCTGGAGCTAGAACATGAATTGTATATCCATAAAAAATATCTGCTCATATATCTCAGGGGTTACAGTGTCCCTTTCTGTCAATCTGTGTTACTGTCTCTGTATCGGATAGTCATTTGGATTAGTTGCATCTGTTATGTAAAAGGACTGTTGTACTGTATTTTCTGTATTCATATAATATTGATTTTGTATTCAATGAGACTGCAGTTCAGAGGCATAATAAAATGCTGGACAGGGAATGTAAAAAGAAACTGTAGATACTCGGTATCTTAAAAACAGAAATCTGCAGATGCTAGTAGGGCAGGGAATCCAGGATTTAGATCCTTGTTTCTCATTCTCATTCTCATTACTATCATCAATGGCATTTGCAAATTTCTACAGATGTACCGTGCAGAGCATTCTAACTGGTTGCATCGTTGTCTGGTACGAAGGAGCCACTGCACAGGATTGGAAAAAACTACAGAAAGTTGTAAACTCAGCTAGCTCCATCATGGGCACTAGCCTCCACAGCATTTAGAACATCTTCAAAAGGTGATGCCTCTAAAAGACAGCATTCATCATTAAGGGCTCCAACCACAAAGCAATAACCTCTTCTCATTGCTATTATCCAAGAGGAGGTACAGGACCCTGAAGAAGTACACTCAATGTCTGAGGAACAGCCTTTTTTCCCCTCCACCATCAGATTCCTGAATGGTCCATGAACTCATGAACACTACCTCACTATTCTTGCTTTTTCAATATTAATTAATTTTTTTTGTAACCCATAATACATTTTTCTCTTGCACTATACTGCTGCCCCAAATAACAAATTTCACAACATATGTCAGTGATAATAACCCCAACTCTGATTCTGATTACTTTATTCTGGATGCCTAAACTTTCTTCAGTTTAGTACTTCTAAAATCTGCTTTTCACAAATATGTTGTGGAGATTTTTGAAAGGACTATCTCAACAGGGTAGGTCAATGTAGCATACTCACTAAAAATCCTTACACCATTAAGACCATAAGATATAGGAGCAGAATTAGGCCATTTGGCCATTCCATCATAGCTGATTCAATATTCCTCTCAGCCCTAACCTCCAGCCCTCTCCCCATATCCCTTCATGCTCTGACTAATTAAGAATCTAGCAACCTCTGCTTTGAGGTGCTATAAGGCACTCATGAGACCACTCATGGAGAGTTAGTCCTGACGAAGGGTCTTGGCCCGAAACGTCAACAGTGCTTCTCCTATAGATGCTGCCTGGCCTGCTGTGTTCCGCCAGCATTTTGTGTGTGTTGTTTGGAGTATTGTGTGCAGTTTTGGGCTCCTTATTTTAGAAAGGATATACTGACATTGGGGAGGGTTCAGAAAAGATTCACGAGAATGACTCCAGGAATGAAAGGGTTACCATATGAGGAACGCCTGGCAGCTCTTGGGCTGTATTCCCTGGAGCTCAGGATAATAAGGGAAGATCCCATAGAAACATTTCGAATGTTAAAAGACCTGAACAGATTAGATATGGCAAAGTTATTTCCCATGGTAGAGGAGTCTAGGACAAGTGGGTGCGACTTCAGGATTGAAAGACGTCCATTTAGAACAGAGATGTGGAGAAATTACTTTAGTCAGAGGGTGGTAAATCTGTGGAATTTTCTGCCAGGAATGGCTGTGGAGGCCAAGTCATTGGGCGCATTTAAGGCAGAGATTGATAGATAGGTTCTTGATTAGCCAGGGCATCAAGGGGTATGGGGTGAAGGCAGGGCAGTGGGGATGACTGGAAGAATGGATCAGCCCATGGTTGAATGGTGGAGTAAACTCGATGGGCTGAATGGCCTACTTCTGTCTCTATATCTTATGGTCTTAAATATACGTACAGATTTGGCCTCCACAGCTGTCTGTGGCAAAGAATTCCACAAATTCACCACTTACTGGGAAAATAACTTCCTCCTCATCTCCATTCTAAAATAACTTCCCTCTATTCTGAGGCTGTGTCCTCTGCTCTTGGACTTACCCACCATAGAAAACATCTTCTCTACATTCAGTCTATCAAGTCCTTTCTCCATTCAGTAGGTTTCAAGTAGGTCACCCTTCATTCTTCTGAATTGCAGTGAATACAGGCCCAGAGCCATCAAATGCTTTTCATATGACAAGCCATTCAATACTGAAATCATTTTTGTTAACCTTCTTTGAACCCTCTCCAGTTTCATCATATCCTTTCTAAGATAAGGTGCCCAAACCTTCTCACAATACTCCAAGTGAGGCCTCACCAGTGCTTTATAAAGTTTCAACATTATACCTTTGTTTTTATATTCTAGTCTTCTTGAAATGAATGCTAACATTGTATTTGCCTTCCTCACCACAGACTCAACCTGCAAATTAACCTTTAGGGAATCCTGCACTAGGACGCCCAAGTCCCTTTGCACCTCAGTTTTTTGTAATTTCTCTCCACTTAGAAAATAGTCAACCCTTTTGTTTCTTCTACCAAAGTGCATAACCACACACTTCCCGACACTGTATTCCATCTCCCATTTCTTTGCCCATTCTCCTAATCTGTCTGTCCTTTTGTAACTTCTCTACTTCCTCAAAGTTACTTGCCCCTCCACCTATCTTCATATCGTCTGCAAACTTTGCAACAGGCCATCAATTCCATCATCCAAATCATTGACATATAATGTAAAGACAATCGATCCCAAATCAGACCCCTGTGAAACACCACTAGTCACCAGCAGCCAACCAGAAATGGTTCCCTTTGTTCCCAATCTTTGACTCCTGCCAATCAGCCACTACTTTATCCATGCTAGAATCTTTCCTGTAATACCATGGGCTCATAGCTTGTTAAGTAGTCTCATGTGTGGCACCTTGTCAAAGGCCTTCTGAAAATCCAGGTGCATAACATCAACCAATGCTCCTTTGTCTATCCTGCTTGTTATCTCTTCAATGAAATCCAACAGATTTGTCAGACAAGATTTTCCCTTGAAGAAACTATGCTGATTATGACCTATTTTACATGTGCCTCCAAGTAGCCTAATAACTCATCCTTAATAATTGACTCCATCATCTTTTCAACCACTGAGTTCAGACTAACTGGCCTATAGTTTCTTTTCTTCTGCCTCTCTCCCTTCTTGAAGAGTGGAGTGACATTTGCAATTTTCCAGTCTTCCAGAACCATTCCAGAATCTAATGATTCTTGAAAGATCATTACTAATGCCTCCTCAATCTCTTCAGCCACCTCTTTCAGAACTCTGGGTGTACACCATCTGGTCCAGCTAACAGGACCAGATAAGACAAACATGTGACAGGTTCAGATTTGAAAGAAGGAGATCAAGTGTTAGTGAAGAATGTGCACCTACAAATTAAAAAACAAACGTGCCGATAAATTGGAAGAAATAAAGTGGTGAGTCAAGCTGGTGATCTGCCCGTCTACAAGGTACACCCTGAGAACCAGTCTGGGCCCATATGAACATTACATAGGGATCTATTGCTCCCTTGTAGAGACAATGGGGGGTGTATGGGATGTCTAGGGAGGGGTAGCACTTCTGGTGGGGGGCCTGCTGTACCCTTTTCAGAGCAGCTCGTCCACCTTTGGTACCCACCTGGCACTCAGCTTTCACCTGTGGCTGCAAGTAGCTGTAGAACGCGCAGTGGCCACACCCCGGTAAACTGTCTTGGCAGATGGGCCTAACCAGGTGAGGGTAGCCGACGGGTATTCGACCCTCGGTGAGGTAGGGGATCTGCCTATCCCAGCGTGTGAAGTCTGGCCATGGTGGATTGAGCAAAGAGACCAATTAATGGTCCAATGGTCAAGAAGGCAGGCCAGCAGGTGTTTGCGGAATGCTAAGAGCACGACAAGACACTTAAATGTCCTGGTCATCTCTTTAAGCTCACCCAGCAGAAGGCAAAGGCAAACCACTGCTGTAAACAGCCACAAACATGATTTCCCAACATGCCAGAGCGGCGTGGAGTGAAATCGTCCGCCAACTGGAAATTCCAGATGCGACCTAACGACGAAAGACAATGAACACCATTCTTCAGTCTCTATTTGCAAATACAGAACACGCAGGAGTATGAAGAATGAGCAGTCAGTTGAAGAGGAAGAAAATCCAATGGACTCAGAAGAGGATGAGGTTTATTACCTTAGATGAAGACTTGACATTGTAGATGAACCTTCTAAGAGTCGTGAAACCTGTGAACAGATACATTAAAGAAATGTGGGCTCCAAACCAAGCCCAAGTCAGCCATTCATAGCCACTGTGGTTGCAGTTCCAGTGCTAGGACCCCAGAGAAATGGAAGTTACCTACCTGATGTAGAGTAATCCACTTGTAGGAATCCCTTTACCTGTTAGCCCTGAAGAAAACCCAATGGAAGAAACATCAAATTAGGAAATGCATAATCAGTGTATCCTACTTGATGTTAGGAGTCTGGAAACATTGTCAATCTCAGATGAGTCTGAGATTAGACAAGAAAATGAGACATGTGATGAAATGTTAACGAGGAAGGACATGACCATTGAGAACTCTCACAAAGAATAGCCTGAACTTAGGAGGTCTTCTAGACACAGAGAAAAACCTAGAATTCTAATGTATCCTGAGCTAGGAAATCCTTTAGTGACAGTACTTCAGTTCCTTTTCCAAGGTCTGAGTTTAACTATTGTAGAGTCTGTTCCAGGTTTCACAAATGAAGGACATCCCAAACCCATTACAGTGCAACCTATAGCCAGCCGTATGCAAAGGGACTTGCACAAATTCAAAGAGTGAGGGTGTAACCCAGGTTAACTAAACCCAAAAGATGTAATGTTAGAAAGTTTCACCTGTGGAGGGGTGAAAACGAGATTAACTGAATTTAAAAACAAGAGAACTTGAAAAATAAGGCTCTGTGAGAATGAGGCATGGACAAGTGGCAGAAATGAGGCAAACTATAGAAACTAACAAGTTAAACATTTGTTGATGTGAAAAAAAAATCAGACAAAATTAGAAACAATTCAATATACTGAACGTATTAATTTGGGATCCAGGTTACTTATGCAGTTTAAGTATTCTAACTGGTTTCATTTTAGTTCAGCTGTTTAAATATTTATTTAATGATACAGAGGGAAGTGGGCCCTTCTGGCCTTTTGAGCCACACAAACCTGGTTAGTGAGTGAGTGAGGCCTCTGTTGGTCAGTTGACCATGGATGTTGGATTCTAGCAGGCAGTACGATATGGAGAGCAAGCTGTTGCCCATGCAGCAAGCTCCCCCCTCTTCACGCATCTGATGAATCCAAAGGAATTGCAGAGACCGATACAATTTGGCACCAGCAGCATCGCAGGAGTTGCCAGTCAGCACTGAGCTCAACATAGACTGCCTTAGAGACTCCAGCTCCGGATTTTTCCCTCGGGGTTTACTCCCAAAGCCTTCCACATGAGTGGGTATAGCTACAAGGCAGCAGTGGTTTGAGACCAGAGTTTTCCTTCTCCTAGATGAGCTGCCAACCCCGGCTGACGAGACCCATCTGCCCGAAGCGACTGGTTTTAAGGCATTAGTAACCGATCCTTAACCAAATCGCAGGGGGAAACTGGAGCACCCAGGGAAAACACACACATTACATGCAGAGGACGTACAGACTCCTTCCAGGAGGGCACCAGAATTAAACTCTGAACTCTGGAACGCCTTGAGCTGTCATAGCATTGTGCTAATTGCTACACTACCGTGGTATATAAATAAATCATTTATATGCAAAATATGTTGATTTTCTGTATGCTGGATTAGTGTAAACAGTGCACTAGTTCTAGATTGTCAGCTTCTTGAATTCCGCTTTATTATTTTAATGCGCTTTATGCCTGCCTCAGCTGCTAATGTGTTACTTGTCTCCGCAGAATAAGGCTAATCTCATCCTGGATTGCATTTCAAGGGTGTCTCAAGGGTATCTGATCACTGTGTAAATCTTCATTTGTAAAGGGAACATTTGCAAATAAGATATTCAAACCCAAAAACAATTGAAGTCAAATTACACTGTGTGATATTTAATGAATTCCCTTTGTCTTTTATTTGACCAAATTGGAAACTAAAGGATTTCAATAAATTACACAGTGAAACAATGGGCTCAGAAATTTCCTCTAGCATATGCTCACTTTAACTCTTCTTAGGCAGATTCTCAGGGAATACTTGATTCCTCGGTAGTTCAGTCGGCTCTGAGTTGACAGATGAATCCTCAGCAGGAACTGCAGACCCTGCCGCAGGTTAGGTAGGTGGAGTTTAATGAGACAGGTGAGCTGGTTGTTTGGATTTTTGTCTGTGCCTTGGCCTGCAGGTGATTTTATCAGAGAAACTCAAGATGTTTCTGTGTCAGTTTAAGCAGCTACATGGCAGGATTTCCCACTAGTCAGTAACTTGAGAGGTTAAAGAGTCAAACAGCATGGAAAGAGGTCCGTTGCCCTGCTGACTCGAATCAAATCGAGTTGAGTTTATTGTCATTTGCACAAGAAAAATTGGGTTCAAGTGTAAAATGAAAAGCTTGATGCAGCAGGATCCCAGTCTTGCAGATTCACACAGAACATAAATTATGCATACATTGTACATAAATTATACAACACAGTGAAGGAAAAGTCTGTGAAAAACAAGACTAAGTGCAAAAACACAATTAGAAACTAGTCCATGGTAGTGATCCGTGTTAGCCATCAATCATCCTACATTAGTCCTTTTCTTCATTCCCCAAGGTTCAAAGGTTCAATTTAACATCAGAGAATGTATACAGTATACAACATGAAAATCTTACTCCTCACAGACACCCATGAAACAAGAACCCCACAGAATGAATGATAGAAACATCAAAGCCCCCGAAGCCCCCTCGCTTTGCACAAGCAGCAGCAAAAGCATCGGCCACCCCCCAACTCACGCGAGCAGAAGCACCTCCCTCCATGCAAGTAACAGCAGAAGCCCCCCGAAAGACACACCATTAAAACTATAGTTCATAACTCAGCACTTCGGTATCTCAGGCAGACTCTCTCTCTTTCACTCCCCTACACACAAAGAACAACTTAATAAACACAAGGTGCACTGCAGATGCTGAGGTCAAAGCAACACGTACAACAAGCTGGAGGAACTCAGCAGGTCGGGCAGCATCCGTGGAAGCGAGTAGTCAACGTTTTGGGCCGAGACCCTTCGTCAGGACTGAAGAGGGAGGGGGCAGGGGCCCCATAAAGAAGGTGGGGGGAGGCTGGTGGGTGCCAGGTGAAAAACCAATCAGAGGAAAGATCAAGGGGTTGGGGAGGGGATAGGCAGGAGAGGTGAAGAAGGAATGTAAGGGGAAAGCACTACGTGTAGTAGAAGAAGGCAGAATCATGAGAGAGGTGATAGGCAGCTGGAGGAGGAGGCAGAGTGAAAGTGGGATGGGGGAAGGGAGAGGGAGGGAATTACCTGAAGTTGGGGAATTCAATGTTCATGCCAAATTCAAGAACAATTTAATGCTTGCCAGAAGTTATGGAAATGATTCACACTGACCAGCGTCTTGTTATGGCTGCTGATGCAGCAGGAACAAGCTGGTGGAGGACATCAACCTTTGCACTATTTAGCAGTTTCAGGCCCCTTTTCTCATATGCTTCAGTAAAGCTGTCAGTGATGTTCTGGAGTTTGGCCTCTGAGTGTGCATATGTGCAGGTTTTGTTTGCATACTGTGGCTATTGCCCAGGACTGGGAAACAACAAAAGCTTATAAACCTCAGCTGATTCTGTGCAGGAGTTATTGAACGTAAGAAGAATCATTGCAGTGAAGAAGATTGAGAAGAACTTTGGCCTATTTCTGCTTGACACCATCTGTGATCGGGTTTGTAGTAAATCCGCGGTCCACAGCTTACTTGTCATCATGAATAAAAAAGAAGATGAAGTCGATTTTTTTTCGTATGACAACTACATTTTGGTTTATTCTTAACACCAAGAAGTATAATTATTGTTTATATGTAAACAAATGAGTATAGATGAATTGAAGATTTATTTAATGACTATGGGGATGATTAGATCCTAGAGCTCTGCTTTGTAGGATTAAATGAATGAATGTTTATAAACTAAAGGGAAATAAAATAAATGATAGAGGAATTCCAGTGTAGCATAATTTTTCTGAATCTATTCCAAGTTGATGCAGTTTGCTCTGTCCTTTGCTAATAAACTATCTTCAAAACACAAATATATTTTTTATATGAATGATATTAAAATTAACCTCTCTTTCTGTTTGAATTTCCTAAGAGAAATGTGAGGATTCTGTATTTGCCTTAAATACAAATGAAATATAATAGGATACAATAGATACCTATTTCAATTCTACTTCCCATTCCCATTCTAGCATTTCAGTCCATGGCCTCCTCTACCGCCGGGGTGAGGCCACACTCAGGTTGGAGGAACAACAGCTTATAATCTATCTTGGTAGCCTCCAATCTGATGGCATGAACATCGATTTCTCAAACTTCTGGTAATGTCACCTCCACTCCTTCACCATTCCCCATTTCCTTATCTCCTGACCTGCCCATCAACTCCACTGGTGTCCCTCCCGCTTTTCCTTTTTCCATGGTCTTCTCTCCTCTCCTATCAGATACCCCTTCTCTAGTCCTTTACCTCTTTCACCTATCAACTTCTCAGCTCTTCACTTCACATCCTCCCACTTACCCAGTTTCACCTATCACTTGCCACCTTGTATTTCTCTCTTCCCTCCCCCACCTTCTTACTCTGACCTCCCCGTCCTTTCCATTCCTGAGAAAGGGCCTTGACTTCAAACGTTGATTGTTTATTCTTTTCCATAGATGCTGCCTGACCTACTGAGTTCCTCTAGCATTTTGTGTGTGTTGCTTTGGATTTCTAGCATCTGCAGATTTTTGTGTTTTTAAGATACAATAGATGAAGGGTCTCAGCCCAAAATGTTGACTGTTTATTAATTTCCATAGATTCTGCCTCACCTGCAGAGTTCCTTCAGTATTTTGTGTGTGTGTGTTGCTTTGGATTTCCAGCATCTGCAGAATCTCTTTACAATAGAATTCATGAAGCACACACAAAAAAATAAGAAGGCCTATATCACAATTTACTGAAGCAATACTTGTATTTTAGGAAAATGTGTGCTAATATTTTCACAAGCTGAAGGAATGAAGGAACAAAAGGTTGAAATTAATTTGATATAAGCAGAGAAGTCAAGTGGTCGATGTCAGTCTTTGCTTTGATGTCAATATTGTTGTTAAACAAATTCAATAATCCTTCCATTTAGATTATCAGACTGACCAAGAGTACATTTGAGTTAAATTAGCAGGCTGGTGAACTCGTAGCTGAGCAAAACACAAGAGAAAATTGTTTATTTTATTGATAAAGAAGTAAAAGTTTATGCACGTTATATCATGGTAAAAGTGCGGAAAATGAATGAAGATGATTAGAACTAACTATGCCACAAAATGTCACAGAGGCATAGCTGTAAGTTGGATAAGAATGGAGACTGTGAAGTGGATCCTCTATATTGATGGAACATCTCAGAGGCCTCACAGCAAAATCGCTGGCAATGTAACTGCTGTGCAAACACTGCTAATATGACTAGGAATAAGTCTTGAGGATAGGGATGGAGTAAGTAACCAAAATCTCCAAGAGGACTACAGTCTTATTGTAGGGTTTGGAGGTTTGTGTGCCTCAATGACCCAGAGAGCTATGTTGGCTGGAGTCAGGGCTTCATGTCTCTTGGTACAGTCACCCACGCCAAACAGGTTAAAGAGTAGAGGCCAGACTAAAAGTGGTCTAGTGGTTCTCTGGGTTCGGGGGTTCAGTTCAGGGCTAACAATGCTGACCGGTCAAATAAAACTGTTATGGAAACTGCAATGAAACATCCTTCTACATCTGAGTGCGATGGGATTCCTGAGTCTCCACCTACGACTTACATGACTGACAGAAGTGAAAACTGAGAAGGAAGCTATTGACTTGATGAAGGAAGTCCCTGACACTGCCAGAGATGGAGGATGCTGCTCTAATCACCAGTGGTGTAACAGGCAATAAGAAATATTTAGAAAATGCACTTTCTAATAATGTTAGCTAAAGGATAAATATTCTCAGAAGAGCAGGAAGGAAGAATGAAAGAAGATAGGAAGGAAAAATATCAGAAGGTAGGGCACAAAGGAGGAAGTACGTTGGGGAGGCTGATGAAATTTATCATAACATCCCACTCTCTCCCTGAGTGAGGTGTTCGATGCTTATTAGTAGCTCCTCCACTCATGATTAGCTGTAGAGAATTATAAAATACTCTGTTACAATTTAAGCTTAATAACACCATCAGATGTACATATCCTAAATGAATCATTTGACATATTAAACCATTTGATTGGAATGATTTTGCTCAAATGAGGCCCATGAAAGTACTATATAATGTGCAGAATGACTGTTAATTTAGAACATAAAACATTACAGGCCTTTCCACCCACAATTTTGAGTCGATCTTTTAAGCTGCTCCAAAATCAACCTAACCCTTCCATCCTACATAACCCTTTCATTTTTAATTCATCCATCTGCCTAACTAAGAGTCTCTTAAATGTATCTATTGTATCTGCCTCTACTACCACCCTGGGCAGTGAGTTCCATGAACTCACCACTCCATATAAAAAAGCTCCTTCTGATATCCGCAATATACTTCCCTCAGTCACCTTAAAAGGAAAGTATGTCCCCTCATATTGGCCATTCCCACCCAGGGATAAAGGCAGGTGTTTTTCATTCTCTCTATGCTCTTTTCATTTTGTACACTTTTATCAAGTTGCCTTTCATCCTTTTTCGAAGAGAAAAGTCGTAATTGCTCAACATTTCCTCATAAGGTATGTTCTCTAATCCATACAGCATCCTGGTAAATTTATTCTGCATCTTCTCTAAATCTTACACATCTTTCCCATAATGAGGCAACCAGAACTGAACACAATACTCCAAGAGTGGTTGAAGCAGAGTTTGAAAGCATGCAACCTTACCTCACAACTCTTGATCTCAATTCCCTGACAACTTCATCTATGACTTCTCGGGTTCGTTCTGCATCCTGTCAATGTCCTGTGATATCAGCCTTCTACACTATCCAGAACACAGCCAACCTTATAAACCAAAATGGGAGCCAATTTTTTTGACAGCACATTCCAAGAGTAGCAATGATATAAATGACTATGGAATTGTGTTTTTGGCAGTGCTTGTTAAAGGATTTATGGTGACTATGTTAATAATAGATTTATCAGAAAGATGACAATTATTTGATCAGACTGAAACTCTAGAGTCACAATGTGAATTTTCTCTTTGCATGCAAAAGAAGCACCCCATTCAAGGGATTAGGATTTTAATCGTTCTGTTTGTTCTTACAGAAATCTCTCTCAATATTCTCAGCCAGAGGAACACATATAAAACTCAACAATCCGCAGATCAGGCTATTAAAATAAGGAAAAATCCCTATAGATAGATAGATCAAGAAGTGTCATCAACCATGTCTATAAGGCATTATGCCACTCAGTTGCTCCGTTGCTAGGAACTAATAGATTTTTGTTAAGGGCAGACTGCTGTAATGAATGGCTGAGATGCTTCCATTATTTAAGGGATTTTGATTATTTTACTTGTCACTGCTACATGCAATTGATGCTGGATATTTTTATTAAAGCTAAATCTTTATTTTACAATTGAAATTTTTAGAGATTAATCAAATCTATGAGCTGATTTGAAACTTTGACACTTATTTTGTAATCACATATTTGTACCGAATTAGTAAAGTGGACATGTTAATTGTGTTACTGTTAGGTATACACATATATTCCAATTGTGTAAGACATGCAAATATGATACAAATGAGATTATAATATATGATAATTGGACACATAGTATTAATAATGCAAATATCAGCTTGTGGGCCTTCTTCAAAATATTCAAAGTGTCTGAAAGATGGCTAAATATAATCTACCCCATTGACTCTCCACCAAAATATTAAAATGCAAAAAAACTTCAACAGTATAGTACAAACATCAGTCCAATCTTAGCCAGTGAAATAATTTAGTTGCTAGATGCAAGAAGAAAGCCTCAAGGAGAGGGTCAATGTCAGGACAGGTGGGCCAGGACCTGGTCATACACCTAAATGACAACCCCGGCTAACGGGTAACCGGATCGAAGTTATGGGTCAAGGACATCAATATTTGCATATATTTCCATCCATTCATCAAAGTGCCACATTACAGATGACTTAGGATCTGTACCACCAAAAAGGAAGTTTATTTTTGCCTCTATGAACATTTAGTTTGTTGCTTCCAAATTCCTTTTACAACATACTTAATTAATAACATTTATGATTTACAAATCTTTCCCCCCCCAAAATCCACAGAAATCTAACAACTAGACAGCAGCTCTTCCAATTACTCAGTGTTTGCTTAATTAAGAGGGTTTCTTCTTTCTTTATGTTACTGCGTGTGTTAATCAAAATGGCTTCTTTGTTTGTTAAAAGTAAAAATGCTTCTTTGTTATGCTAACTGGTGAGAGAGTGCTTTTTGTTTGGGTTATAATTACTGATATCGAGAATTGTATTCGTTTGTTAACCAATTGGGATAGTGGTTATTCTTCTTGTGGGTCTGTTAAGCTAGTGTTGGGCGGGCTTTGGGGAGTCGGCGCGAGGGGGTGAGAGAGAGAGAGGATGCGATGCTGTAAGGAGAGCGAGGGAACGGACCCCGAGCAGGGGGTCCGCGGCCAGGGTTTTGGTGAAGGGAGGAGACGAAGAAAGACGTGCCAGGGGTGCTTGGTTGATCACTTCGGGTGGTCCTGAGCTATGAGTCAAGGAGGTCTGAGGGGATCGAATGATGGCCAGAAGACTTCGTTAATTGAGCTCCAATGGTTGTGCACGAAGTGGTTTGGACTTTGATAAGTTTGGCTCCTTTTACTTTTCCTTTTATTTTGTATCTCTATTAAGTACATAGCTCCAGTAAGATCTATAAAGTGTAATCATTTAATCGCATATGGTGTACTGCCTGTTATTTGGCGAGGCGGGGACATCACACAGCATCCACACCAGCTGATTACCCAGTTTGGTGGGGCCGAAGGCTGCTCCCCCTAGATGGAAGCGAGCTGAGTGAGCCTGAGGCGACCCAGGGGTTACACTTGATAAGAATTCATCAGTTGATTTCACTGTTTTCACTGCCATTACACATGCATGGCTAGAGATTGTTGTTGTGTTGAGACAACTATTTGTAGCCATGGTCTGGTAAGAACTTACTGCTACTGTAACAATTTATCAGAAGTCTGCTAATTGTTTTATCAGTGATAGGCTATTAGAAAAGCAAGGAGGATTCAAGATGACTGATTAGACAAATTATTAAGTTGAGGCAGCTATAAAAAATTGCCTGAGGGAGTTTTGATTTGTAAGAATAATGGATTATGATTTATGTTTACATCTATTGCAGTACCTAATTTGATTTGCTATTAAATCATCCCATTTAATCAAACTCATTTATAAGAAACGTTTTAACTCTTGGTTTTACTTGACTTAACATTGTAGTTGCATACACAGTTAAAAGTTACTCTGTAAGATTAACTCCACATTGTGACAAAAAAGTGAATTGTTAATTTTAGTTGAGAACAGAGGAATAACTTTACAATAACACAATTAGCACTGTTCAATTTAGGAGACATAACAGTTCAGAATTACAATGTCACAGTCAACCTAGATACAATTAGATGAAGTAAAATATCAATTGTTAGATTCGAAGAGCACAGTTTCGTATCTCTGTGTTGGATGAAAATACAAAACTCTTTTATTCTGCAGAAAGTTAGCTATTATATGAAATCTCTGCATGCTGTCTGGCCCATTACACCTACACTGGCTCTCTAATCAAATTAATGATTACTCCTGTACTTGCTTACTAGGTTTCCTTGAAATGGACAATGATCATTGCCATTGGAAACACACTGTCTCCTGCCAATAGCCTGAACAGGAATTAGAAATTCTATCAACACCAGCATGGGTGGTTCTGAAACGTGATTGCATGGTTTGTTCTATTTTCTTAGATATTTCTTTCTATTTCCAAAAAATGGTAGTCTCCACAGCGATATATCCCAACGAGCATTGGCTCTCTTGATCAAGCAAGTGCAGAGAATATTGACAAACAAGTAGAATGTGACTTGCATTAGCAATGACATGATTTTATGTTCAACTGATACTGGATGTTGAGATTACTGAATAATGGTCAAGTACTGTATAGAAAACTTAACTGAATTCTGCCTCTTTCCCACCAGGCTACTGTCAGCAATTGCTCTCCCCTAACTGTCATGCAAAGTGAAACCACGAACCTAGGATCTTCCGGTCTGCATTGTCGATTCTACAATGTTACTGTCACCTGTCCAATCCAGGACAGCTAAACAAAAGTGCAGTGAAGTTCGAAATCTGAAATGAAAATAGAAAATACTGAATATAAAGACGAAAGATCTTAAAGATTAAAAATTAGCTTTATTTTACACATGTACGTTGAAACAGAGAACAAAATGTTTGCTTTGTGTCAATGACCAACACAGTCAGAGGATTGTTCTGGTCGCCAGCCACAAACGTCTCGGTGCTTCCAGCACCAACATAGCATGCCCACAACTTACTAACCCTAACTGTTCATCTTTGGACTGTGGGAGGAAAGCAGAGCTCTTAGAAGAAACCCATGCAGTCACAGGGAGAACATACAAACACAGACAGTGGTGGGAATCGAAACCAATCACAATTGTCAATGCTGTAAAGTAATGAGCTAACCACTACACTACCATGCTGCCCACCGCTACGCTACAGTGCCAATATATTGCTGTTGGCTTCTAATTCTCGTCTGTTCCAAGATACAGTGAAAAGCTTCTCTTGTGTACTGTTACACAGATCAAATCACTACACAATCATTACACATTACACATCATTACCGCATTGAGCAAGAACAAGGAAAAACAATAACAATGCAGAATAAAGTGAAAAAGCTACTGAAAGTGTGCAGTGCCGGTAAACAATAATTTTCATGATCATAACAAGATAGCCAAGAGTCCACCCTATCATATAGTACAATATAGAACAGTTCAAGCAACATCTGTAGAGAGAGAAGTATCTGAAGTAATTCTTCACGCAATGATATACAGATTGAGTTGACAAAGTGACGATCAAGTATCAAGTACAGAATAATGATTAAGTATCATTAGTCTGTGGATTTAGAAGTTGGCAGATTTCCAGCGGGTACAGAGGGGGATGAAAGGTGAGAAAGAATGAACAAAAGGAAAATCCACAAGACAACACGAGTGAATCTGCAGATGCTGGAAATAAATAAAAAACACAAAATGCTGGGTTTCAGCCCGAAACGTCATTATTACCTCCTCCCATAGATGCTGTCTGGCCTGCTGAGTTCTGCCAGCATTTTGTGTTTTTTTTTTTGAAAATCCACAAGAATTTCTTTTGTTTCCTCCTTTCTATTTATTTGTTGCTTGACATTTATTAATCTGTGTTTTTCTCCCTTTCCACGAAAAGGATTTTGACCTGAAGTGATACCATGTCTATCTATTTATTCTGCTTGAGCTGACAAACATTTCCACAATTTCCTGTTTTCAATCAAAAAGAAAACAATCTACTGTGAACTAATGTATTCCCAATGCATGAAGGTTCTTTGGGACAAAGTGAGTCATGTGTTTCATATTTCTCCCTCAATGACCCCATCGCTTGTGGTATGAGGAAATCCACTGAGTTCGAGTTCAAATCCAACCTTATTGTCAATGTCATGTCCCTGAAAATTAGCTTTATGCAGCAGCAGTACAATATATTCCAAACACATAGTTATAGGTATAAAAAGAGTAGAGCAGGTGGCTAATCTTGTAGTCTTGTTGTACGCCTGAGTTAATGGTCAGTGAGGAGGAGCCCTGCAGCAATGTCCTGTCCTGGAGCACTAGAGTCCGGGTCTCTGCTGAGAAGAACAGGCCCCCAGTCCTCGGGGTCGCGTTGCCGGTGGCCGTTGGCGGGTAGTGAGCTTGGCAGAGGATGGTGCTCGGAGAAGCTGTGCCGGAGGGGATGGTCGGAGGCTCGGAGGTTCAACGGACTCGGAGTCCACTGCAGTCAGGGCGCTTTCACTGTGTGCTGCATCTGCGAGGCTGGGTCCGACGGAGCTTTCATTGTCCAGCGCCATGGAAGTCCATAGCGGGGGTACTCCCTTCTGTCACCTGCGTGGGATGACGAGTCTATCGGGACCCTGAGGACTTGTGGAAACTGTACTGTGGTTTCTTTCAAATTTATAGTCTTTTAACATCTTTGGATTATTTTTACTGTGCCCATGGTCTGTTTTTTTTAATCAATTATGGTATTGTCTGCACTGGTGTAACTATATGTTAACTATAACTATATGTAACTATGTGGTTTTGTGTAGGTCTTGTATCTTTAGTCTTGGGCTTGTTGGGTGGTAGAGTTGGTCTCCTGACTTGGTGTGTCTGGGTAGGCTTGTTTTGTCTGGTGGATTTGGAGCTCCTTTCTGGGGAACGCGCCAAGATGGTAGCATGATATTAATACGCAGCAGCCTCTCCAGACTCTGGATTTGGGGATTACCAAACGTTATGTGGATTTTTTGGTGTAGTCTGTTTTGTCATGTGCTTTTGTGATATCATTCTGGAGAATGTTGTCTCATTTTTTATCTGCATTGCATTTGTGGTTTCTAAATGACAATAAACTGAATCTGAATCTGAATCTGAACTTATATGACCCTAGGATTACTTCAGTACTGATATCCTCACTAGCAGGTCCCACTAGTAAGAGATACCGTAATATGCTGCTAGGAGAGGCGTTTGATTCAGATATCTTTAAAAGACTCTTAAAGAGGCAGACGGGTGTAAGAAAAAATTGAGGGCTATTTGGGAGGGAAGGGTTAGATTGATCTTGGAGTAGGCTAAAAGTTTGGCACGACATCAAGGGCCAGAGGCCCTGTCCTGATCCGTTCCATGTTTAATTTTCTATGTTTTTATAACTTTATGCTTCTCAAAGTCAAACTCTATGTCCCTGTCATGAGAGGTAGAAGCAGGTAAGGCAGGCCTTCGGGGCTCTGGTGAAGCTGTATAGCCCAATCCCCTGTACAGTGGATGCAATGGATTGATGAACTCCAACCATACCATCGACTTTGGACAATGGAGATGGGAGGTCATCAATGGCTTACACTCCACTGGGAGCTAAGGGCCCAAGAAGAAGATGCTTGTCACTGGAGGATGGCACAATAACATAGTGGTTAGCAGAATACTTTACAGTACCAGTGACCAGGTTCATTTCCCAATGCTGCCTGTAAGGAGTTTGTACATTTTCCTGTTGACCATGTGGGTTTCCTCCAGGTGTTCTGGGTTTCTTCCAGAGTCCAAAGGCATACTGGTTCGTAAGTTAATTGGTCATTGTAAATTATCCTGTGATTAGGCTTGGGTTAAATCGGGGGATACTGAGCAGCGCGGCTTGAAGGGCTGGAATGGCCTATTCTTCGCTGTATCTCAATAAATAAATAAACCAACACTTAAGTAAATGCCCTTGTCCCAGATTGTGATTTAGTTTCCTGAAAGCACCTGGAATTAGTACCCAAACAGTAATTTGATTTATTCAAATTATGTCCCATCTCAATGCATTTCTAAATTATGCACAATTAGCTAAATGACGATCCTTCTAAAACAACAAAGGACATTCATGCAGCAACTTTACTGCAGACACCCCTCACCTCTCCAAATCCCCGTTCTCCATATCTGTCAGTATTCATTCCAGGATACCACCAGCTTGATCAGTTAGATACATGCTGTTAATTTGATAAACAGCTAACGGAGGAACTGTTTATCACCTGCTGCAAAAAAATACCTTCCAGGCAAAATGCAAGGAAATTGTAGCTAATTAACCATCTTTACTACTTAAAAAATAATTCATTATATGCAAGTATTTCAGGTAAGAATGGTGCTTTGTTTTCAAAACTAGTACAGAATAAATTATACTCTTGTACCACCTTAAATGTGATTAGCAGCAATGAATTAATGATTCAAGAGTTAACATCAATCCTGCTGTCCAAGGATGAATGACTAGTTGTGTAAAAGAATAATAAGGTTGGAGAATCATTTCTGAATAAAAACATGCACAACAATTGCACTTGTGTATTGATAATCAGATGAGAAAGTAAAATTAGCAGTACTGTGAGATTTACAAATAAGGCAATAAGGTTTTTCTTTTTGAAATGAAAAATATAGAGAAGCATTCTTTAGACTTTCACACTTTTATTGAAAGTTTGCATGAGGTTCCACGTAGAATGGCCATTTCTAAGTTGATTATTATCCACCTACATTTCTTTGGACTTCTGAGTCATCTCATCAAGCCCATTTATCACATTCATCATATTTATTTCTGACAGACAATTCTTATTCACAGTTTGTTAGAATATCTGTAAGAAGTCTGGAATGAGAAAAGGCCAGTGTTTCATTCAATCATATCCTCATGAGAACCATTCAAAAATATAACTTGGGGTCCTGAATATAAATGAAAGAACTGTAAGAGTATTGCTTGAAAAAGACAACTTGCAAAACACAATGATTAAGCCCTTGAGTTGCAGTTGAGAGAACATTTGTATTGGCCCTGCTAGAAATGCTCTGAGAGCTGCTAGAGATTCCATGGGTCAAATGGCCTCAAGAATCAGTAAGATCTTGATCATTTGGTGATACATCATCAATCCTTTTCCTTGCTGGATATTTATGTTGATGTTCTAGTCCAGAAATACTTCCATTGTATGGGAAAAAATGTGTATCTTTTGATCAGGTAGAAAGGCAGTGTACCAATTAATATCTAAAACAAATAACAGGAGCAGGATGAGTGGATTTCATGGAAATTCTGTAGGACAAGCCCATTTTTAATCACTAATCTTCACTCTCAGCTGAAAATGCATTCAAACAGAAACCTCATCATGAATCCAAGCACTGCTGCTTTTTAAAACATGCATGTGATCTTCGGGAACTGGACTCTTGCCTTGAAACTCAGACCCAGGATAACCTCAGAAAATAATAACGAATGGAACATGAAACTGGGCAAAAATGCAATGGAAAGTTAAAGATGAATAAAAGTCTAGTAAAATAAAAAAATCTTATAAGATAACAGCACCGACAACCCTAAGACTGACAACTTGAACCCTAATCATGCATTGAGCTACCACAGCTGATTAGAATAACCTGATCCCTGGCAGACCTGCAATTAGTGACATTTCCATCATCTTACTTATCTTCTGCAGATGTTTTTAAGACAAATTCAAGGTTATATCTTTTAAAAGTTTTACTTTGTTTAAGTTGCAGCATCACAGTGAGCTGGTCCACTTGCACAGTGATGAAGTGACACTCTGTTATTGTATGTAACCGTTCACTCTCTGTTGATTAAGGTATGAATTTTGTGGCAACTATCAAAAGTATGGGTATAGTTGAACTTTGGCATGTGGGGTGAGGTCAGAGATGCATCGATGGGAAAATGGGAAGTTTTGGATTCATTTTGAGTATCACCTGTGTTGGCTTAGTTTGAAATCCTCAGCCAGTGAGTTACCACACTGCAAGAGTTTCTTCATTGTATCGTCTGTTGTATTCACCCACTACTCTGTCTGAGAAAATCTTACAGCACTGAATACACAAAGGCCGGGATGGTGATACAGTGGACACAAAGGGGATGTTTTCATTAGCAGGAGTCTAAGATTTGAGAGCACAGGTTGAGAATAAAGGGATGTCTCATTAAAACTGAGATGAGAAGGATTTCCTTTAGCCAGAGAGTGGTGAATCTGTGGAATTTGTCGCCACAGTCAGCTGTGGAGGTAAAGTCATTGGGTATATTTAAGGCAGAAACTGCTATGTTCTTGTTTGTTAAGGGTTACAGGGAGAAAACAGGAGAATATGAAAAAAGAATAGCCATAATGAATGGTACATCAGACTGAATGGGTCGAATTCTGCTCCTATATTTTATGGTCTTACAGTCGAACTCTATGGTACCCTTTTGATGATTTGAACTAAAACCTAAACAATTTAAAACTTAGAAGCAAGCCTTTAGATTAAGCCTCATTTATGATCATTAGATTGGTAACTATTGGTTTGTTGGAAGTTTTTTTCAAACCCCTACATAGATTGGATTTAGAGTCATAAATGTATCAGTTGGAATTGACTCAATCTCTCATATTCCAAAGCTAATTACAAGCTGACACTTAGTTATTTTTTCTCTCTGTGTAATACATGTGAAATCTTTTCTGACATTTGACTTCCAATTTCTGATGTTCTTGCTTACTGGACAATAGTCAAAACTGCAAGACAGATTTTTTCAGGGTCCAAACCAAAGAGGAGTAACCATAAGCAACTTACTGATTTGTGGCTACATCTGTTGATTAATTTTATTCAAAATATATGAGGAAATCAATGCATAGTTCTTCTTGTCATCTTAGTTCTAATGTTAAAAATATTTAAAATGTCATTATATTTTCTACCATTATTTACAGCTCCTTCAACTTTTAGTTCTCGAAATCTGATTTTCCAACCATCATTTCCCTTTCAACTCACCAGTGTAACTCCATTCACCCTCATCCCATCCTTACCCTCATTCACCCACTTCTCCATTTCCTTCCCACTAACCTTCAATTTTTCAGCTCCAAGTACCATAGGCTATCTCTCCTAATACTGAATAAATCTATCAATCTCACACTGTCAGGAAGACAGAGAAATGAGATGCTGAGATAGATCTATTACTCTCTGAGGTTCTACCTCCCTCCCTGTGAACAGCTGGGCATATACTTCAAAATAATCAACTGTAAAACACTTCAAAATAGTCTGAACTTTGCAAATATATACACCAATACCTCCAGTACCTAATAAAGTGTATGTTTGTGGTCTTCTGCTGCTGTACCCCACCCTCATCAAAGTTCAACATGTTGTATGTTCAGAGATTTTAGAGATGCTCTTCTGCACACCACTGTTATAATGTGTGGTTATTTGTGCTACTGTTGCCTTCCTGTCAGCTTAAACCAGTCTGGCTGTTTTCCTCTGAACACTCATTAACAGAGCATTTTGCCCACTGGATTTTTTTGGGGTTTTTTTTTTGCACCATTCTCTGTAAACTTTAGAGACTGTTGCGTGTGAAAATCCCAGGAGGTCAGCAGTTTCTGGGATACTCAAACCACTCTGTCTGGCACCATGATTGGCTGATTAGATATGTGCATTAACAAGCAGGTGTACCGGTGTACCTAATAAAGTAGCCACAGATCGTACATCTTACATTCTTTATGCCCCCTAGGGATAATAACTGTACATCTTGTTAGAGCATTTGTCAGTAGCCACTTTCAATACGTTGGAATTGAAATCGGAATTAGTTTATTAATGTCACATGTACTGAGATACAATGAAAAACTGGTCTTGCATACAGATCATATAGATCGTATCATTACACAGCACACTGAGGCGAAACAATATAAGACAACAATATCACAGAATGAAGTATAACAAGTGCAGAGAATGTGCAGTACAGATAAACAATAAGGTGTAAGATCATAATGAGACAGGTTGTGAGGTCAAGAGTCCAATTTATAGAACCAGGAAGTACTAGTCTTATAACAGCTGGGCAGAAGCTGTCTATGAACCTGTAGTGTGAGCTTTCAGACTCTTCTACCTTCTGCCCCATGGGAGAAGGAAGAAGATAGAATGTCTCTCATCACAGGACAATCGAGCCGAACATGCACCTAGCAAGGTGTCAGAGCTGTACACCAGCTCTGGCCAGCCACGGTAAGAAAATTTCAAGACAGAGCCAAGAGATAGTCAACCTCGTGGCCACCGTATGCCATCCATCGCAAGGAGGAAGCTAGAGTCGCTTGGCCGCTTTGCGGAGTCAGTCCATCTTCCGACCCTGGAGAAACTCAGCGGTGTCCAGGTTCTTATCGCAGCTTCCTCAGAATCAGGTTTATTGTCACCAGCATGTGACGTGAAATTTGTCACTCAATATTCATGTGCATTCTTCTCCAGGCACTATCCCTGGAAGAGATGCACTACGGCCTTGGTAATAAAAAGCTGCTCCTGGTCAAATTGGCTTTGGATGAATGGCATCATTGGCTTGAGGGGGCAAAGAACCCTTTTATTTCATTAGCCTATATTCAGGAGGCCAAAAGACTGAATTCCAGGCAGGTCAGGCAGTCTCTTTTCTTTAGCCATTTTGATTTTGTCCTGACATAACGACGGGAATCAGAGAATCAGAAAATGGATGCCTTGTCTTGACAATTCGACGAACCTGAAAGAGAGGAGCACCCTACCACCATTTTACACCAGGCTAAGGTGATAGTGCTAATTTATTGGGGAATTGGTGCACTTGTTCACAAGGCCCAGGTGCAAGGGGAAATTCCGAAGAAATGTCCTCTGGGTCGGCTGTTTGTCCAAGTACCATTTGGTCTCAGGTACTTCAACAGGGACACACATCGAGAATGACCACTCACCCAGGGATTGCCAGGATCCTCGAGTTCATCAGGAGAAGATATTGGATGGCTTGGAATGGCTAAAGAGGTCCGACAATATGTGCAGGCATGCGAGGCATGCGTCCGGAACAAGGAGCTCCACACCCAACCTCAAGGGCTCCTTCACTCTCTGCCTGTTCTGAACAGACCATGAGCACACATTTCCATGGACTTTATTGCAAGTCTTCTGCCTTCCAAGGGGAAGACAGTTGTAATAGTAATTGTAGATCATTTTTTGAGGGCCTGCATATTCATTTCCTTGGATGAACTACCATTTGTGGTGGAGATGGCCAAAATTGTCCTGCACCATGTTTTCAGGATCCATGGATTTCTGGTGCACTTTGTGTCAGATTACAGTCCTCAATTCATGTCACATTTTTGGAGGGCATTCTGTATACTGATTGGGGCAACAGCAAGTCTTCCCTTTGGGTTTCACCCACAATGCAATGGCCAGATGGAGCGGGTGAACCAGGATATAGAGTGTACGCTAAGATGCCTGGCCTCAGAAAAAACGAGACGAGTGGAGTGACCATTCGATGTGGGCAGAAGTTGCCCACAGTACTCTACAGCATTCCGCGCATGAGATGTCCCATTTGGAATGCCAATTTGGGTATTCCCTGCCACTCTTCCTTGAGCAGGAGGCCGAGGTTGAGGTTCCTGTGGCCAAAGATCTCGTCCAATGTTGCAAGGAGAAATGGACTAGGGCAATTTTGTTGGCCTCTACCTAGAAAGCCTCAATAAAGGCTAACCACAAAAAAAGACAGGGACCAGTTTTGCATCAGATCTGGGGAATCTGGGCAACAGGTCTGGCTGTCAACTTGGATTTGCCTCGCCAAGTGGAGTCGAGGAGATTGGCACCCAAGTGCACCCTTCAAAGTATCAAGAAGGTAAACCTAGTAGCTTACACTTTGTAGCTCCCAAAGACCCTCAAGATTAACCCCATGTTCAACATTTCCAAATTAAAACCTACAAGCACCATTCCTTTATCTCCTACACCATCAGCACTGCTACCACCCATGTTTGTCAATAGTCTTCACAATAAAGAATTCTGGATTCGTGAACTGTTCTCGGTGTTCATCAGTTCCACATGGAATGGGAAGGACTTGGAACAGAGGAACACTGCAGGGTGTCTGAAAGAGACACCTTGGATCCGGTTCTCATCCATGACCACCATCATCTTCTTCTGTCAGGAGTCAGCTGTAGAGGAGTGGGTCCTGTTGTGATACCTATCCAACCACGCTAGTTTCCGGGGTTTAGGGGCTCTGACTCTTTGGAGTATGGATAGCTGGCATGATCTCTTTTAATATCAGGACCGCCCCACTGGTAAAAGCAGCCATGTTTTTGGTGTCAGGATTTTAATATTTAAAGAGCACCTGAACTGTGATTCGGTGTTCAACTGTAGGCTCAACTTTGGATTCTCATCTTGTGTCTAGTTTAGGACCCTGTCCTCATTTTAGTCTCATGTCGTGTTTTGATTCTAGTCTCAGATACTCCAGCACTTGGGTCTATACCATCCTCACCTAGGCCTCTCGTCACACAGGCTGCACTATATGGAAACTCAGGATAGAATGAAGATAAGAGCAGGATATGGGATCTGTCAAACATTTGACTATTGCATCAAAGAGATTCTCTGCAAAGCTATAGTTCTAGTATAGCTCCAAGGCTGGTATCTACTCCAGTAAGGTGAAAATGGACAGTGAGATTACATCTATAAAAATTAAACCCAAATCCAATATGGCCTGGACAATAATTCACACAATAAAACTGACGTCAGTAGAAACCTGGGGAATATTCTAAACTGGCACAGGATCAAGATCAACCAGGTCAACTTTAGGACAGCACTAAAGGAGTTTTTTTCAGAGTAAACATCTGGATTCAAAACATCATTATATTTATCTGTTTCATCTGTGATCTTCCTTCTCAACAAAAGCAGTGATGTTTCATAATGTTAGACTCCAATTGCAACTTGTCAGTTAATGAGGCATCCTCCAGTAGCAAGCAGGAAGATCTGGACAGCATTCAGTGAAGAGCTGGCACGTGGTGGGTAACTTCCCACTTTTGACATTCGAATGTATTGCATTCATCATATTCCCTTTGCCTCAATATCCTGGGGAAGGGCCATCTTTGCCTGGATCAACTTCATGAGTAACAGTTGACACAAAAGCAATCAAAGACTCAGTATTCTGAGTTTATGACTCACACTCTGACTCCCCGAAACTCTTCCAACTGCTAAAATGCACATAAGAGTTGTAACCGAATACTCTCTAATTGCTTGGATGAGAGCAGCCCCAGAACCTCCCAGGTCTGCAACATCTGAGGTAAATTGGTACTTCATTAGCATTAAATGCTCACTCTCTCTCCACCAAGAATTCACTGATGCACTCTATGTTAAACTGCAACAACTCACGATAGCTTCCAAAACAATAACTCCCAAGTTCGAAGTTCCAAGTACATTTATTTTCGAAGTATGCCTACATTATACAACCTTGAGATTCATAATTCATGCCTGTAAGAACACAGGCAACCACAAAACAAAGAAACCCAAAAGAAACTGTTGAAAAAAAGCACCCAGAGTGCAGAGGGAGAAAAAAAAACAAATCATGCAAATAATAAAAGGTAAAAGCAAGCAACTGGCATTCAGAACCGAAGTCCACGAAAGTGAGCCCAATTCAGCACAGAGCCAAGTAAACATTGCGGAATAGTAAGCTGAATCACCCCTAGCCTCAGGCCCTGACACACTGATGTGTTCAATCTAGCCCGGCGCTTAAATTGTCGTCGAAACACGTCGTCCAAAAACTTCCACAAGCTGGGGTAAAGATGGAAAGTGCAAAGGGAATTATTTTCCCGACTCGCACAATTCACTCTTAACTTGGAATCTGTTGCAATTCCTTCATTATAGCCGGGAAATTCCAACCCAACAGCCTTGTGACAGTATAAGACAAGGGCTGTTCATGAAGTTGGCTCACTCCCACCTTCACAAGGACAGTTAAGGATGGAGAAGAAATATTATTCATGCCATTGATTCCTACACTCCTTGATCACTGAAGTCTGGGCAATCAAGTCACCTCTACTCTCTCAGACCGGTTAATAATTAAAGGGTCTGAAAAATATAATAGCAAAGGCAATGTACAAAATACATATTGTGTGCTAACTTGGACCTCCGAACAATGTATATTAATTGACCAGATTTTAGATTTTCTCTATTTCCCAAGTGCTCTAACTTTCATCCCTGATATTCTACTCTTTGATTGGTAAGAACACAGAAACATTTTTGAAAATAAGATAAGATAAAACTTGATTTATCCCAAAGGAAGTTATTGTTGCAAGGTTGTTCAGTCAGAAATATATACTTTAAAATATAAAATGTAAGCATCGAAGTATGAAAAAAAATGCAAAAAGCGCATTAAAAATAATAGTGCAAAATACAGATGTACAATGAAACCATATACTTATGGAGGAGGAGTTGTATAGTCTTATAGCCACTGGATGAAAGGATCTCCTGTGGTGTTCAGTGGTGCACCTTGGTGAAATCAGTCTGTACTAAACGTGCTCCCCTGTTTGTCCAGTATGTCACGGAGGATGTGAGAGGGATTGTCCATAACGCTCCGTAGCTTCTGCTGCATCGGCCTCTCAGACACAACCACCAGGGAACCAGTTCCACCCACCCAGGAACAGAACCAGCCTTCCGGATAACCATATAACCATATAACAATTTTGCACGGAAACAGGCCATCTCGGCCCTTCTAGTCCGTGCCAAACGCTTACTCTCACCTAGTCCCACCTACCTGCACTCAGACCATAACCCTCCATTCCTTTCCTGTCCATATTCCTATCCAATTTTTTTTTAATGACAAAATCTACCACTTCTACCACTTGCCTCTAAATGCCTCTACCACTTCTACTGGAAGCTCGTTCCACACAGCTACCACTCTCTGAGTAAAGAAATTCCCCCTCGTGTTACCCTTAAACTTTTGCCCACTAACTCTCAACTCATGTCCTCTTGTTTGAATCTCCCCTACTCTCAATGGAAAAAGCCTATCCACGTCAACTCTATCTATCCCCTTCATAATTTTAGATACCTCTATCAAGTCCACCCTCAACCTTCTACGCTCCAAAAAATAAAGACCTAACTTGTTCAACCTTTCCCTGTAACTTAGGTGCTGAAACCCAGGTAACATTCTAGTAAATCTTCTCTGTACTCTCTCTATTTTGTTGATATCTTTCCTATAATTCGGTGACCAGAACTGTACACAATACTCCAAATTTGGCCTTACCAATGATTTGTACAATTTTACCATTACATCCCAACTCCTATACTGAATGCTCTGATTTATAAAGGCCAACATACCAAAAGCTTTCTTCACCATCCTATCCACATGAGATTCCACCTTCAGGGAACTATGCACCATTATTCCTAGATCACTCTGTTCTACTGCGTTGTTCAATGCCCTACCATTTACCATGTATATCCTATTTGGATTATTCCTACCAAAATGTAGCACCTCACACTTATCAGCATTAAACTCCATCTGCCATCATTCAGCCCACTCTTCTAACTAGCCTAAATCTCTCTGCAAGCTTTGAAAACCTACTTCATTATCCACAACGCTAACACTCCTTAGTCTGCATACTGCATACTTACTAATCCAATTTACCACCCCATCATCCTAATTTCATCCTAATCATCCTAAGATCATTAGTGTAAATGACAAACAACATTGGACCCAGTACAGATCCCTGAGTCACACCACTAGTCACCGGCCTCCAACCTGACAAACAATTACCCACCACTACTCTCTGGCATCTCCCATCCAGCCACTGTTGAATCCATTTTACTACTTCAATATTAATACCTAACGATTGAACCTTCCTAACTAACCTTCCATGCTGAACCTTGTCAAAGGCCTTACTGAGGTCCATATAGACAACATCCATTGATTTACCCTTGTCAACTTTCCTCATAACCTCTTCAAAAAAATCAATAAGATTTGTCAAACATGACCTTCCACGCACAAATCCATGCTGACTGTTCCTAATCAGACCCTGTCTATCCAAATAATTATATATACCATCTCTAAGAATACTTTCCACTAATTTACCCACCACTGACGTCAAACTGACAGGCCTATAATTGCTAGGTTTACTCTTAGAACCTATTTTAAACAATGGAACTTATCAAATCCCTTGGCATCAGCTGCTCTCACCCTGCTGCCCCAGTAGACTACAATGTAGAATAGAACGCTGGACACCACTGAGTCGTAGAACATCTGCAGCATAGTACCGTAGATGTTGAATGACCGGAGCCTCCTCAGGAAGTACAGACGGCTCTGTCCCTTCTTGTACAGAGCCCCTGTATGTATAGTCCAGTCCAACTTATTGTCCACGTGAGTTCCCAACTATTTGTAGTTCCAGACCACCTCCACAACCGTTCCCTTGATGAAGATGGGAATGCAAGGTGTTTTCACCTTCTTGAAGTTGTCACCACTCAACAAAGTTGTCCACCACTCTTTTGTACTCAGCCACTTGACATTGGCTGATAACAGCCCACAACTGCCAAATCGTCTGAAACCTTCTGCAGGTGGTAGGAATCAGAGTTGTACCTAAAATCCAAAGTGTAGACAGTGAACAAGAAGGGGGACAGGACAGTCCCCTGAGATTCCCCTATGCTACTAGCCTCAGTATCTGATACATAGCTCTGGAATCTCACATACTGTGGCCATTTAGACAGGAAGTTTGTAATCCAGACACTAGTGGAGCATTCACCTGCATCTCCATGAGCCTACTCCCTAGTAAAGCAGGTCATATGGTGTTAAAAGCACTGGAGAAATTAAAGAACATGATTCTCACAGTGCTGCCTGGCTCATCCAGATGGGTGTACGGCCATTGAAGCAGGAAGATAATGCTGTCCTCAACTCCAATACGTATGTGGTTGGTAAGCAAACTGCAGTGGTCCAGAGGAGGATTTATGATATTTCAGATGTGTTAAGACCAGTCTCTCTAATGATTTCATATCATGTGAGATCAGTGCCACTGGTGTGTAGTCACTGGGCATGGTGGGTGGGACATGTCTTTAAGAAGTACAAGATTCAATTGATTGAGGCGTTATATAACATTATAATTTACAACAAAAGCTTCCTCCAAAGTTAATGATTACCAGGGAGATCACTTTTAGAATATTAAGAATATTGAAATATGTACTTATTTAATAGGTTCTAATATCTAAATGTCTCAAAGTATTCCTCACCTTAAAATACTTTTGATGTGCAGAGTCTTCATGAAAACATAAAATGTTCATGAATGCATCTCATAGGTGCTCTCACAAGAAGCTAAAACACAGAGGTCAAACATTTGACAGGCAAAACAAAATGAATATCATTCATATCATGTACACATCAATTAAGATGGAATGCAATTAATAACATACTGCTTGTTTACAAGACACTTCATAGTGCTCTTAGATGGATTGCACTGTTATATTATTAATAAAATAAATCCTTAATTCCTTTGCTTTTGGATAAAGTTTTCCAGCTTGATTGAGTCCCAGATCAGCACGTGTCTCCAGGAAAGAATCTATCATCCCCTGGTCAGGTTCCTGCTACAGCTACAATG
The DNA here is from genome assembly GCF_048418815.1 of Hemitrygon akajei. Lineage (NCBI taxonomy): Eukaryota > Metazoa > Chordata > Chondrichthyes > Myliobatiformes > Dasyatidae > Hemitrygon > Hemitrygon akajei. The sequence continues at coordinate 25,695,962 of NC_133149.1, forward strand.
AACTATTTGCAGAAATCTTCCATGAATCATGCATTAGTCTTCTGAAACCCTCTGGGAGCTTTGCTGACAAGGTGAGTATCACCCATTAAAATCTCTGCAAGCTTATTCCTCAACTGGCAATACAGAGCAACCTATTGGCAGGTGGTTAAAACCTTAGTAAATTACCACAGAGAATCTGCTTTTTTTAAAAATTGCATTAAAGGATGATTTCAATGTTTTATATTCATGAAGCACTGAATTTCCTCACACGCAGATGCTGTAGGGAATACTGTAAACAGGTCCTGAATAATTTAGGAATCCTCTAAATTCTTGTCTTAGGATGGATCTAATTGGCATTACATCTCTATCTATCACTGGAATGAAACTTTATAGCTGTTGTCTCACATGCACCTTTCCACAGTACATGGTTTGGTTATAAATAATCAGATGTAACAGTCTAGGCTTTTTCTATATCTCCTATTGATTATTATTTGGAATTTGATGAAATTATTTCCTAACCAAATATTTTAATGTGTTTTACTTGCTGAATTTGTTTGCAATCTGAACTCACAGATATTATTGTTAATCTATCGAACCAAGTTAATCACAAAGAGTTCACAGAACTATTGCCAGCAGCTCTACTTCACGAGGCATTTGAGGAGATTCAGTACACCACCAAATGCTCATACAAGTTTCTATAGATGTACAGAGGACAGCATTCTGACTGATAGCATCACTGACCAGTATAGTTTTCAATGTACATACAGGATTGAAAGCGGCTGCAGAGGATTGTAGACTCAGTCAGCTTCATTATGGGCACAATCATTGAGGTTATCTTCAAGAGGCAGTGGTCTTATGAAGGTAGCATTCACCATTAAGCACCATTAAGTTACTGCCAGTATTGTGACTTTAACATAGAACAATGAACACTACTTTAAGATCAATCTAAACCTTCCCTTCTACATAGCCTTTCATTTTTATATCATCTAAGAGTTTCTTATATGTCCTTAATAGATCTGTCTCTACCACCATTCCTGGTAGCATGTTTCATGCTCACACCAGTCTCTGTGTAAAAAAATAGCTCTGACACCTCTCCCAATACCTTCCTGCAATCACCTTAAAATTACACCTCCTGTGAAAAAAACTGTCTATCCATAAGATCTATGCCTCTTATCATCTTGTACACCTCAGACAAGTCACCTCTCATCCTCCTTCATTCCAAAGATTCCTGGTGCAGTATCAATATCACTTCCTCAACATTACATTAAAGTTCTCTGTTTCCAATCAATTGCTATCATAAATATCTTGAGAGATCAGGGAAACGTGAGATCTGAGGACCTGGCATAGAAGAAGAGTTGAGGCCTTGACCAGATGAGCCAGAGTTGAGGGGCCAAATGGTCTATTTATGCTCTATTTCTTCTGTCCATAATACATAAAAAGACATAATACATACAATGAAAGCTAAGCAACAATCATGTAAGTTTGGACCTACCATTTGAAATCATACAAGGTGCTCTTTGTCAAATGTTTATTTTCTTACTTCTCCTACCAGCTTTTGGGCTTGTTCCACTATCCCATTAAAACAAGGCACAAATTCTCAACAGACTGCTGCTGAAGCACCAATGTCTGATGTCAACATGGAAGAAAAACAAGAAGAGGAGGAAACTGAGCCAGAAACTGTGGAACTGAAACAAGAAATTAAACAAGAGGTTACTTGAATTTACCTACTTTTCCTTCACCTATTCTTGAATATTTTACTTTATCATAATCTGTTGATTCCATTCTCAGAAATTTCAATGGACTCCAAATACACAAGTTTTTAAATACATAGATTCAAATAATGTTCTTCATGAAATTAAAGCATTAAGTATCTCACTTGATGTCACTGTTTGAAGATGACCTGTGGTAATACACCAAGTCTGATCCATCTCAAATGTGTTCACTATTGTTAAATAAAGTGCAACATTTTGCAAGCCAACTGAATCACATCACTATGACACAATGCTCAAGGCAACATTATTTAATAACCAACAATCACAATTCTCCTGTACTTCTCCAAGGAGATCACCTGGGAGATGAACAGATTGAAGCTCATGCTCAAATGTTAGTTCACCTTGTTACTGAAGACCTAAGGCAACTTGTTCAATTTGGCATTGGTTACCAGGACAATGATTTGTCCAGCTACAGGAAAAACAACTATAGCATCATGACAATGATACCACCAATGGATGGCAGGGTCAGCAATACCTCAATAATTGTGATGATGGATTGGTCACACTTAATATTTCATATCGGTGCTGGGACCGCAGATGTTTACAATATACATTAATGATTTAGATGAAGGGATTAAAAGTAACATTAGCAAATTTGCTGATGACACAAAGCTGGGTGGCAGTGTGAAATGTCAGGAGGATGTTATGAGAATGCAGGGTGACTTGGACAGGTTGGGTGAGTGGGCAAAAGTATGGCAGATGCAGTTTAATGTGGATAAATGAGAGGTTATCCACTTTGATGGCAAGAACAGGAAGGCAGATTACTATCTAAATGGAGTCAAGTTAGGAAAAGGGGAAGTACAACGAGATCTAGGTGTTCTTGTACATCAGTCAATGAAAGCAAGCATGCAGGTACAGCAGGCAGTGAAGAAAGCTAATGGCATGCTGGCTTTTATAACAAAAGGAATTGAGTATAGGAGTAAAGAGGTCCTTCTGCAGCTGTACAGGGCCCTGGTGAGACCCTACCTGGAGTATTGTGTGCAGTTTTGGTCTCCAAATTTGAGGAAGGACATTCTTGCTATTGAGGGAGTGCAGCGTAGGTTCACAAGGTTAATTCCCGGAATGGCGGGACTGTCATATGTTGAAAGATTGGAGCGACTGCGCTTGTATACACTAGAATTTAGAAGGATGAGAGGGGATCTGATTGAAACATATAAGATTATTAAGGGATTGGACACACTGGAGGCAGGAAGCATGTTCCCGCTGATGGGTGAGTCCAGAACTAGAGGCCACAGTTTAAGAATAAGGGGTAGGCCATTTAGAACAGAGATGCGGAAAAACTTTTTCACCCAGAGAGTGGTGGATATGTGGAATGCTCTGCCCCAGAAGGCAGTGGAGACCAAGTCTCTGGATGCATTCAAGAGAGAGTTAGATAGAGCTCTTATAGATAGCAGAGTCAAGGGATATGGGGAGAGGGCAGGAACGGGGTACTGATTGTGGATGATCAGCCATGATCACAGTGAATGGCGGTGCTGGCTGGAAGGGCCGAATGGCCTACTCCTGCACCTACTGTCTATTGTCTATTGTCTATATCCTGTATAGGTAATCTAAAGATACCTTTTAGAATATCTCAAAATGCTTTGCAGCAAAATCAATAACTTTTAAAGAGTAGTTTGGTAAATTTCATGAATCCTAAAATGAAAATAGTCATATATTTTGCATTCATCATTGTTGTTATGTGCTGTCATATGACGTAGGCGATCATAGTCTTTCCCTAACCATGATTGTTCTTGGCAAATTTTTCTACAGAAGTGGTTTGCCATTGCCTTCTTTTGGGCAGTGTCTTTATAAGAAGGGTGACTCCAGCCATTATCAATATCCTGTAGAGATATTCTGCCCTGTGTCAGTGGTTGCATAACCAGGATTTGTGACATGAACCAGTTGCTCATACAACCATCCACCACTTGCTTCAATTGCTTCATGTGACCCTGATCGGGAGGTGGGGAGGGTGCTACAAGGGTGATCTGTAGGATAGCAAAGGGAAGGAGTGCCTTATGTCTCCTTTGGTAGAGATGTACTGTACCTCAACCCACCACCCAATATTTTGCATTAGTGATATTAATCAAAGGAAAAGTATTTATTAGGCTGCTGTGAACTCATTTGCTGTTTTGAAATGATGCCATACACTCATTTATCTCCCTTTAAATGAGGATATGGATTTTTTTTTTAATGTTTTCTCCAAAAGATGACATTCCCTCAGTTGTGCCAGTCTACATTCTCTGGAACCACTACACAACCTTCTGATGTGGAACTACACATACCACCTCAGAACAAAATTATTAGTTGAAGCAAATTATGAAAGGTTACTGATCACCATCAAATGTTCAAATCACCAGAAACTTGAGTGAGTGTGTCAATCTTTTCTCAGAAAAATTCTATTGTGTATGGCTATCCAAGATGAGCTGCAAAGAACTAAAAGTTTCTAGGGAGAAAGGAACACACACAAAATGCTGTAGGAACATAGCAGGCCAGGCAGTATCTATTGAATAAAGAACAGAAACACTGACTGTGCCTTTTTCCTTCAAAACAACGACTGTACTTTTTTTCATAGATGCTGCCTGGCCTACTGAGTTCCTCCAGCATTTTGTGTGTGTTTCTTGGATTTCCAGCATCTGCAGATTTTCTCTTGTTTATGTAATGACAAAGGACATGTTTTTCTTTGTTATTTGACATTTATCTGATGTTGTATAAAGACACTCGGTACTGTAGAGATATATGATGGCCACATCGTGCACAGCAAAATTTTACCAGAAGTATTTGTTTTTTTGTAGTGGAGTGTGGATTTTTAAAGTTAAAGACTTCTCAGGAAATTGATTTTTTAAAGTGTCCTAAGGGTTCTTTTACATCAAAGGAAAAAGGACAATTTATTGGAGTTTTCTTTTGATAAAGTAACATATGCTGTGGATCAAGAGGAACGAAGATCTCCAGAAGGCATTTGATAAGGTGTTTCATCAAAGATTGTAGCAGAAAATAAAAGCTCATTGTGTCGGAGGTAACATAGGTATGGATTCAGAATTGGCTCGCCAGCAAGAAACAGGGAGGAGGAATAAATGAATGCTGCTGTCTAGTAAAATATTATGAGTGGGTTATGACAGGAGTTGATGTTGGGGCTTTAACCTTTTCAAAATATGTACTGTATATAACTCAGATGCAGACATCAAAGATACGGTTGCTAAAATTTCTGATGATACGAAAATAGATAGATATGTCAAATTCAAAGCAGATTCTTATACTATCTTGAGATTTATTTTTACAGGGAAATAAAGAAATACAATAGAATTTATGAAAAACTATACATAAACCATGTGTCACAAGCCCTGTGGGCCTGGGCACCTGTATTTGTTAATTGTTCTCTTATCTAGAGTTGTTAAGCCCCTGCGTTTTCTGTTTAATCGTGTCAAGTTTATTTTAAATGGTGTGGGCTTTCAGCATACTGTGATTATTTAAAGCAGACTCCCGATCAGTACTTATCGCGGTGTCCTTGTGTTTCATGAATGATTCGTCTTACAGTGTTGCTTGGTTGAGCCAGCTGATGTTTTGGTGGAATTCCTATGAATAAACTCTTTTTTCTGTCTCAATATGGGAGTCTGTCAATTCACCGCATTCGGGTTCAGTCCTATATCAGCGCACTCCATGTCAGAAGGACCCTACGCCACAAATGGGCCCACCAGAGTTTCAACAATGGCTTGGACATTTTGGCTGGAGGCTAGGACGTCTTCTCACTGCTTGTCCCGGGGCTACCTTCTGAGATTCTCAAGTTCACATTCTGAGCTTCTTAGTCTGCGTTCAAGATTGTCAATGTTTTCATGGGCCTCCAGTTTTCCGAGGACTATTCCATGCTACTGTTTGATTCTATGCTCCTGACATATATGTAATGTTCTGGAGTTATATGCAAATTCCCGAGTTTTTCAGTCATCTGTCAGTGCACATCGTAACACAAAGATTGACATATAAACAAATGTGCAAAGTGCAGAGATAGAAAGGATTCAAATGTTTGTGGCGTGCTTAAACAAGTAGCCAAAGATATACTAAGTGGCATATAATATGAAAAAAACTTGAAATTTTCCATTTTTGCTTCAAATAAAATACACATTTAATTAAAGCATTAAGAGATTGCAGAGCTGCAGAGGGATCTAATTGTTTGAGTGGATGATTTGCAAAGGATCTGTATGCAGATAAATCAACTCTGAAACTGAGAGTGACTGACCAAAGCAAATCAAAGTTCAATGTTCAAAGTAAATTTATTATCAAAGTACATACTGCGTATGTCATCATATACAACCGTGACATTCATTTTCTTGTGACCATACTCAATAAATCCAATAACCTTAATAGAATCAAAGAAATACCACAACAACAGGGTGGACAACCAACGTGCCAAGGACAACAAACTGTGCAAATACAAAAAGAAATAAATAATAATCATAAATAAATAAATAAGCAATAAATATCGAGAACATGAGATGAAGAGTCCTTGAACGTGAATCCATATGTAGGTTGTGGGAACAGTTCAGTGATAGGGTAAGTGAAGTTGAATGAAGTTATCTTCTCTAGTTCAGGAGCCTGATGGCTGAGGGCTAATAACTGTTCCTGAACCTGGTGGTGTGGGTCCTAAGGCTTCTCCAGCTTTTTTCCTTGGAGCGACAGAGGATGAGAAGTGACCAGATAGAGGTGTACAAGATAATGAGAGGCATTGATCATGTGGATAGTCAGAGGCTTTTTCCCAGGGCTGAAAAGGGCTAGCACAAGAGGGTATAGTTTTGAGGTGCTTGGCAGTAGGTACAGAGGAGATGTCAGGGGTAAGTTTTTTATGTAGAGAGTGGTGAGTGCATGGAATGGGTTGCCCGCAGCGGTGGTGGAGATGGAAATGATAGGGTCTTTTAAGAGACTCCTGGATAGGTACATAGAGCTTAGAGAAATAGAGGGCTATGGGTAAGCCTAGGTAGCTCTAAGGTAAGGACATGTTAGGCACAGCTTTGTGGGCCGAAGGGCCTGTATTGTGCTGTAGATTTTCTATGTTTCTGTGTTTCTTCCTGATCGCAGCAGTGAGAAGAGAGCATGATATACGTGGTGGGGGTCCCTGATGATGGATGCTGCATTCCTGCAGCAACACTCCATGTAGATGTGCTCAATGGTAGGAATGGCTTTACTTGTGATGGGCTGGGTTATATCCATTACTTTTTGTAGGATTTTCCATTCAAGGGCATTGGTGTTTCCATACCAGGCTGTGTTGCAGCCAGTCAATATACGCCACCACACATCTGTAGAAGTTCTTCAAAGTTATCAATGTCGTACTGAATCTTCGCAAGCTCCTAAGGAAGTAGAGGTGCTGCCCTGCTTTCTTTGTAATTGCACTTACGTGCTGGGCCCAGGATAGATTCTCTGAAAGGATAACACCAAAGAATTTAAAGTTGCAGACCCTCTCCACTTCTGATTCTCCAATGAAGACTGGCTCACAGACCTCTCCACTTCCCAACTTCAATAATCAGCTCCTGGGTCTTACTAACATTGAGTAAGAGGTTATTTTTGTGGCACCACTCAGTCAGATTTTCAGTCTCCTTCTTATATGCTGATTAATCACCAACTTTGATTCGGCCTATGACAGTGGTTTCATCAGCAAACTTAGATATTGCATTGGAGCTGTGCTTAACTATACAGTCATAAGTGTAAAGTGAATAAAGCAGGGAGCTAAGCACACAGCCTTATAGTGCACCATTGCTGATGGTGACTGGAGATGTTGTTAATCCAAACTGATCGCGATCTGCAAGTGAGACAATCGAGGATCCAGTCGCACAAGGTGATATTGAGACCACAGTCGTGATGGTTATTAATTAATTTTGAGCGGAGCGGTTAATATTTTTGAATACCAAGCTGTAGTCAATAAAATGCATCCTGATGTATGCATCCTTGCTGTCCAGATATTCCAGGGTTGATTGAACAGCCAATGAAATCGCATCTACTGTGGACCTGTTGCTCTGATAAGCAAATTGGAGTGAATCCAAGTCACTTCTCAGGCAGGAGTTGATATGTTTCATCAACAGCCTCTCAAAACACTTCATCACAGTGGCTGTAAGTGCTGCTGGATGATAGTCATTGAGGCAGGTTACCATGTTCTTCTTACATTCTGGTATAATTGAAGCCTGTTTAAAGCAGATGGGTACCTCAGACTGCCAAAGTGAGGAGTTAAAGATCTCAACAAACACTCCAGCCAGTAAATAAGATCCTGAGGCATTTTCAAGGTGAATATGGAGAGAATGTTTCCACTTTGGGAGAATCTAGGACTTGAAGTCATTATTTTCTCTCAGAAATTTGTCAATCTTTGGAACTGTTTTCCACAAAGGACGGTGAAGGCAGAAAGTTAAGGCAGTGATAGAGAAATAGTAGATATGCAAGGGATAAAAGTGTAGATAAAAATGCAGAACAGAGGTTACAATCAAATCAATCCTGATCTTATGAAATGATGGATCCGGTCGATAAACCAGGTTGCCTACTCCTGCTCTGATTCACATGGGATGTGGTTTAACATTTCAATTCTGGACCGATACCTTCAATGGTGCGGAAACTTTTCAGTGTTGAGCCAACAGCCTAGATTGTGCATTCGAGCTTCTGTAGTGATCTTTAAATGCATAAAATACTGTCTCAGTGAAACAAGTGCCACCACTGAACCTAGGATAATGCTGGCATATGTTCTTGGGCAATGGAGAGCACATTAACAATGAAAGCAGGCAGTCATATGACCTGTAGAGAAATAGCAGCATAATGGTTCAATCCTGACCTCAGTCTATGTAGAATTTTCATTTTGTGGGTTGATAGGTACTATGCCACTGTAAATTGCCGCAATTGTGTAGGTAAGTAGTGAAATCAAGTGGAGATCTTCCATCCACTGTCAGCAACCTCATTGTTCTCCACCCCACACTGCACATTTTCTACCTCCTACCAAAGATCCACAAACCTGACTGTCAGAATAGATCCATTATTTCTGCCTGCTCCCGTCCCACTGAACCCATGTCCGCATACCTCAACTCCATTTTACCCCCCTTGGTTCAGTCCCTTCCCACCTACATCTGCGACACTCCACAGGCTCTCAAACTCCTCAACAACTTTCAACTCCCTGGCCCTGAGCACCTCATTGTCACCAAGGACGCCCAGACCCTATACACTTCTAATCCCATCAAAAAGGCCTTAAAGCTTTTTGCTTCCTTCTCGACCAATGAACCAATCACTTCAAAGTCCGAAGTTCAAAGTACATTTATTATTAAAGTATTTATGTGTGCCACATACACCCTAGAGATACATCATTTTGTAGGCACCCACAGAACAAAGAAACACAACAGAACCCATGTAAAGCCCCACAGAGCAATGACAGTCAAATATCCAACGTGCAAGAAAGAAAGAACAAATCGTGCAAGCAATAAAGACAGCAAACAAACAATCCACAGAACATGAAGGGCATAGACCCCCAAAAGAAGTCCATCAAGTCCATTGCCACAAAGTTAGTTTAGTGTCGCAGCTGGTCCAGGAGCCTGATGGTTGCAGGCCACAGCTGCGGGGCCAGGTTCAGAGCTGAGGCGGGTGCCCTGTCTCCAGGCGAAGTTGCAGAGTCAGTTTAGCACTGAGCCAAGTTTCATTCCGGCCCCAGGTCCACCTCAGCAATGGCCACTGCAGCCATAGCTGCATTCTCAAGAGTTCAGTTCACAGAATACTTCAGGATACCACAAAACATCTAGGCGTACAGAAGGTTCAAAAGTGCACCTCACAATGGCAAATTTCAGTGGTCATAGTCCCAAAAAAGTATATTTAGTTGAATTGTTGATAGCTTTGTGCTGCTTTACCCATACATGCTGAGCTCGTCAATTTCATCAACTTTGCTTCCAACTTCCACCCTGCCCTTAAATTCACTTGGTCCATTTTTGACACATATCTCCCCTTTCTCAATCTGGCTGTCTCTACCTCTGTAGGCAAATTATCTACCAATATCTTTTATAAACCTACCGATTCTCACTGCTATCTTGGCAAACCTAGTATGTCCTATTGTGTCAGCTCACCGACAAGAGAAAATCTGCAGATGCTGGAAATCCAAGCAACACACACAAAATGCTGGAGGAACTCAGCAGACCAGGCAGCATCTACGGAAAGAAGTACAGTCATTGTTTTGGGTCAAGACCCTTCTGCAGGACTGCCGGAGAGCAGCAGAGCTCACAGAGGGGGAAAAGTGAGAGAGGGTTTCATTGAACTCCCAACAAAGGGAAGATTTAAGCATCTTCAGGTTAGGCATCTCTGGAAGCTACTTCGCAGTGTAGTAATCAAATCACGAACAAGAGAAAATCTGCAGATGCTGGACATCCAAGCAACACACACAAAATGCTGGAGGAACTCAGCAGGCCAGGCAGCATCCATGGAGAAATGTACAGTCGACGTTTCGGGCCGAGACCCTTCGGCAGGACTGTCAGTTCACTACTCAATTCTTCAGTCATCAAAAAGTTCTGGCTAAAATAGGACTTATGTTCATACAAAGATGATCAAGATATGCAGCTTTTATATTCTTAAAATACCCCATAATGTCCATAACAGGAAAATAATTTGGAAGACCCAAATAGTGACAATAATTCCTTATTTACATTCAACTTCTAAAATTTTGAAAGAGTTGCATTGGCCCTTTGAGATGGGTGGCTTCCAATTCTAAAGCCATAGTCTGTTAGAATGAATGTCATGCAAGTCTACTAAAAGGAATAACCATAACTGAAATGCAAGGCATTTCATCTCAGAATTTCTGTTTACAAAATTTCAACTGAAATTCTTTCTGGGAATGCAAATCTTTTCATAAATGATGGAATGGTTTGTACTTTGGAAATCAGTGCAACAGTCTGTAGAAAACAGCAGAATTTCAGGTAAATATTTCTTTTTTGGTTTGCATGTGGGAACAATGTAGGTTATAAATCTAATCTTGATGGAATCTTTCATGTCTACATAATTAGATGCGCCAGGCTTAAAGCTGCTCAGTTCACTGAGTGATCTAAAGGGCCCTGTTACCATTCATACTCCTGAGGCATACTCCTGAGGTACTGCACTAAGTCTTAATGTAATTTTCCGCTGAAGGTCTTAATACAGTCGGTGTTGAACTCATTGTGTTCTGACTGCAAGTGACAAAGACAAAGTGATAACTGAAAATCATAAAAATGGAAAGTTTAGCATTTGGCTCAAATTATAATGGAGCACAGAACTGTGTCACATGTCACTTACGTAATACAGGGACTGACAGTGTGAAATATTCTTTTCCCACAGATGCTGCTTGGGTTTCACCTCTTTAAGAGTTGCAGCTATCTTTGCAGAATATAATTAACTTGACTGTGTAGAGTAGGTATGAAGATGAAAAATGGTTTTCTCTGTTTTTGTCTCTGTGTCTGTCTCTATCCCTCTCTCAAGGTTCTGTCCAGTTCTACACATTTCTACAAGTCAGTAACATTCCTATTAAACACTATATTAGGAAAATACATTTTAAACGTGAATGATAAACTGATGTCTGAATGTATTTTGGAGAAAAATAAAATTGAAGTTGCTCAATCAGCAAATGGTAATGAAAATCTTCAATGACCAAATGAGAGTTTTCACCTTATACTGAATTCATCGTGGATTGCTTTGGACTTTGCTGAATCCAAATGTTGAGCATCTCACAAGATAAAACTAAAAAAAAAATAAGTTAAACTCTTCATAGAATCTAACAGCACAGGAGAAGGCTCTTTTGGCTCACTGATTCACCACGCTGACTGTGATGACTGTCTACACTAGTTCCATGTGTATGCGTTCAGCCTGTATCTCTTTACACCTTTCCTGTCTAAGTACCCGCCCAAATGCTTTTTAAATGGTGTAATTGTATCTGCCTCTACCATCTCCTCTGACAACCTACTTGTTTACTAATAAACTTTTCTCAGGCTTCAAGCCGGGTAAAGGTATCGATTATAACCAACGTTTCAATGACAAACACTGCCATCTTCATCAGGGATGATGCGAGGACATGTCTAGTTCGATGGTATTTATACCCCTGTCATCTGTCCTTCCTGATTGGTTAGTCCTCATCCAATCAGGTTTCCGATGTCCCATCTTGTTTACAATCAAATTCCAATCCAAAGCAAGGGGAGAGGGTGCTGTGCCACTGCACTATACCACTGTATAAAGCATCATCACATTTGAGTTTAAGTTTTCAATCACTTTGACTAATTAGTAAAATTTTTTGGGGCTGCACAGGCGTGAAAGTGTCAACATCAGAGGCCTAAACTCAGCTGCAAATGAAAGGAGGGTTGCCTCAAGCAGAGTGTGCCAGTGATAGAATATACAGGCTTTGGCTTGAACAGGTGGAGGTATAGTTAAGAGGTAAGCCTTTTATCTTTTCTTTAGTATAGAGAAGTCAGGAAAGTAGCCATGGAACATCCTTGGCCAGTAGGATTAAGGTGAATTCCAAGGCATTCTATACATACATGACGAAGAAGAGGATACTAGGGAGAGGGTCGGACCACTCAAGGATAAAGGAGGGAATATTTGCTTTCATGCAGAGAATGTGAGTGAGGTACTTAATGAATACTTTGCTTCAATATTTACCAAGGAAAAGGATATGGAGAACCAGGGGATACATGTAGAGTGTATAAATACCTTCGGACATTTGGAGGTCAAGGAGGAGGAAGTGTTTGGCCTCCTAATGAGTATTAAGATAGATAAATCCCCAAGGATTTACCCCAGGTCTTGAAGGAGGCAAGAGGCGAGATTACTGGTCCCTTGACCAGTATCTTTGTGTCTTTTTCAGCCACAGGCGAGGTCCCAGAGGACTGGTGAGTGGCTAATATTTTACCTCTATTTATGAATGGGAACGAGGGAAAATCCTGGGAAATATAGACCGGTGAATCTCATGTCAGTTGTAGGGAAATTTCTGGAGAAAATTCTTAGGGATAGGATGTAAGAGCATTTGGAAACACATGGCCTAATTAGGGAGACCCAGCATAGTTTTGTGTATATTGTTACGGATTCAGCAACAATAAATCTGTAAGTGAGTCAGGGTTTTTTATAACAAATAAAACATTTATTAAACACTGAAAAACAAACCCCCCAAAGTAAACAAACAACTAACGTAACCGGAAATCAGCTGCTGTGTGGCAGCTTAAACAGTTCTTAAAGGAATAAAGCGAAAACCGTTCTTAAAGCGATGTTGCAAAAACAGTTTTTCAAAGTAGTACTGCAAAAGTTCAAAATGCTTACAGTCCATCAAAGGAGAGACTTTTTAGACGATTTAAATTCTCTTTCACGTTGTGTTAACTGGCAGTATTATAAAGAAACTGCCAGCAATGACCTTTTAAACTTTAGGCATTAAATAAAACTCCACCTTTCAACCAAACTAGGTCATAATATTGGACCACGCAGTGGCATGGAGTCAAAATGGCAAATCCAGCCACGAACTGCCCCTCCTCACAGGGAGGGGTCCTTCTTTTATACCCTGTTGAAAAAAAACTGTCACATGACCTCTACTGGCGGGAAAATGACGTCACTCCACCATCACAAGACCACTACCTTAAGTCCAGCATATCTTCAACACCACTGTCACGTGACAAGTACAAGATACCCACGGGAACTTAACAATAGCAGGTCATGCCTTACCAACTTGATTGAGTTTTTCGACAAGGTACAAGAGAGATTGATGAGGGAAGAGCAGTGAATGTTGTCTACATGGATTTTAGTAAGGCACTTGACAAGGTCCCTCAAAGCCCAGAAGCTTAAGATGCATGGGGTCCGTGGCAAATTGGCTGTTTGGATTCAGAAGTGGCTTGTGGCATAGAAGACCAAAGGTAGTGGCTGAAGGGACTTATTTGAGTGGAGATCTGTAATCAGTGGAGTTCCATGGGGATCTCTGCTGGGACCTCTGCTGTTTGTGATGTATATAAGTGACCTGGATGAAAATGGAGACATGTGTGTTCCTAAATTTGTGGGTGATACCGAGATTGGTGGAGTTGTGGATAATGTAGAAGATTGACTAAGTATACAGCACGATATAGATCAGTTGCAGATATGGACTACGAAATGGCAGATGGAGTTTAACCCAGATAAATGTGAGGTGTTGCACCACGATAGGGCAAATGCAAAGTGACAGCGCACTGTTAAGGACAAAATCCTTAAGATTGTTGCTGAGCAGAGAGATCTTGGGATCCAAGTTCATAGCTCCTTGAAAGTGGCTACACAGATCAATAAGGTGGTCAGGAAGGCTTATGGAAGGCTTTCTTTTATTAGTCAAGGCACTGAGTTCACAAGTCATGAGGTTATGTTGCAACATCTGGAGTATTGTGTACATTTTTGGTCACCCCACTATAGGAAGGATGGAGAGGGCACAGAAAAGATTTACCAGGATGCTTCCTGGTTTAGAGGGCACGTGCTATCACAACAGGGTGGATAAACTTGTGTTGTTTTCTCTGGAGTGTGGAAGGGAGATCTGATAGAGGTTTACAAGATTATGAGAGGTATAAATAGAGTGGACCCATAGTATCTGTTTCCCAGCTTTGAAATGTCTAATACCAGAAGGTATTCATGTAGTGAAGATGAGTAGGGATAGGTTCAAGGGGGATGTGAGGAGCAAGTTTTTTACTCAGAGAGTGGTAGATGCCTGGAATGCGCTGCCTCATATGGTGGTAGAGGCAAACACATTAGAGGCCTTTAAGAGATGTTTGGATAGACACATGGATGTGAGGAAAATGGTGGGACCTGGACATGGTGTAGGTAGGAGGGATTAGTGTCTTAGTGTTTGTGATTTGTTTTTTAGCTGGTTTGACACAATATTGTGGACTGAATGGCCTGTTCCTGTGCTGTACTCTTCTATGTTGCAAATGAGTAAGGATTGCATGATCACCAAATTGTGAGAACAGAAATATTTGCCCTCCTGCTCTTGAAGCTGTTTGGAGTTCCAGTCTGTAGATTAGCTGGCATTGCAGCCTGCAAGTGTGTCTCCAGACAGGTCTGTGTGCCTCCTTTGAAAGCCACTGAGTTGGATTTACAATGTAGACCAACATGCACTCCGATTGGGTCCTTTATCCACAACGGCATCATAGAGTGACACAGCTAGCAGAATAACTGTTTCACAGCTCTACGAACCCAGGTTCAATCCTGAACTCGTGCTCTCTGTGTGAGATTTAATCACTCTCCCTGTAACAGCATGCATTTCCCCTGAATGCTTCAGTGTCTGGTGAGGCTGCGAGGTTAACTGTGCAGGTGAGTGTTAGAAACTTGGAAGAGTGGGGATGGGAGGATAATGGGAATGTGGGGAGAATATGCTACAAGGAATTTAGTGGTGGAATGAGATTATTGTGTGCGTCACAACTATGGACTCTGCTGTATGGGCGGGCTGCGGAACAGGTTCCGCAATCGCGCTCATGAGTATGCATGTTCCAGCTAATTAGTGCTCCGTTTCAGTGGTATTTAACTCCCTTCTTTTCATTCTAGTCTTGTCAAGAGTTGATAAAAAGCAGAGCCATGTTTACACTCCCTGCTTGTTCACATGCTTGTCCAGGAAAGAGGACGACCGTTTTGACAGATGCTGTAAAGGAGTGGTATTCATTTAGCTTTTGGCGTCCAGCCGTGGTGGTGGCATTAACTTCAAGTTTGGGAGTTTTAGTTAACAGCCCTGTTAGCCTAGCATTTATTGTTTGTCTTTTCCTTCAAAATCTGCAACAGTTCTCATTAAAGTCAGTGAACTGTTGACCCGCTTCAGTCTTGAGTCATATCCACACCACTTGATACTGTGAGCTGGCATAGACTCAATTAAGTGAATGACCTCCTATTCACTTCAATAAAAAAAAAGGTTTAATTGCTTAACAACTAATATTAGATAGTTTCCACACATGTCAGTAGCCATGTTGAAAATAACCCATATGAAACAATAATAACCTAGCGCTTTTCAACAATCAGCAGCCTGGATCCATTGCTGCCCCACATGTGCAGTCTGCACTTATCTGGATATGGTCTACTGTGGTAAATTCCTGTTGGAGGATGAGTACAGCTTGACAGATGAGGCTGTGTTCAGTCCAGGCTGTAAATGACAATCCCTGCCCACAGAAATGTCTCAACAGTTGGCATTGAATAGATGGGCCAAAGGGCCTGTTTTTTTTTTGCTGTAGTGCTCTATGATTCTATGACCACAACTAAAAGAGCAACAGGAGTGGGAATTCAATAGAATCCAGACTGATCCTTTATCTCAGCACCATTTTCCAGTATTAAGCCCATTCCCTCTATCCTATGCATGTCTTTGCATAAATAGAGAAATACCCATACAAAATAGTTCCTCATATCTAAAAATCTACTGATGTTGGGCTTAACTGTATACCTTAACAACTAAGACACCTGATATCTCTTGAGTTTTCAAGGACTCCCTTATCTCTATGGGAGCAAGTTTCTACTCTTCTGTGTACTCAATGAGCAACCCCATATTTTAAGGCTATGATTCCTGTCTGTTGATATCCCAGACTAGGGAAGTATCGTACTTATATCTAGCCTTCTGAACTCCATAAGAGTTTCATATATTTCAATGAGATCACCTCTCAATTCTTCAAAACTCGCAAAAGTGTGAAACAAATCTACTTCCTCTTACCTCAGATTACAAACCATCCATAAGCAGTGATTTAATACTTGCAGAATATCCCAGGTGTCTAGATAATTGAATCAAGATGTGTGTACCCTTGCACTAAAATCCCCTTTCAACTTTCTAATTGCTTGTTGTACCTGAATGTTAACTCTCAGTTATTCATGCGCAAGAATATCGGTGAATCACTCATCATTTAAAACATAATCTTCCCTTGATACTTTTCTATCAAAGTGCAATCTTTCACATTTTCTGCATTACATTCTGCATTACAAGCCACAGCCCCTGCCTGCAGCTGCAGAGCAGGTGAGAGACGTGGAAGCACTACAGTGTGATTGAGCTTGGCTGGAGCCTGGCCTTGTCCATTGGTGCTGCCCTCCTGTGTTCAAGCAGTGGAATGACAAGATGGATTGCGTGCATCTGTATACTGCTGGGAGACTATACCATCAATTGCTAGACGATATATATCTTCTTTTTCAGTGAATTTGATTCTTTGTTCGCTATTTTGAATTACGTTACTCGCTATTTTTGAATGCTTGCTTGCTATTTTGAATGTTTTACACCTTGGCCCCAGTGGAACGCTGTCTCGTTCAGCTGTACACTTTGTATAGTTTGAATGATAACTGAACTTGATTTGATTTGATGTGATTTGAATCCGCCATGTCCTTGCCCATTCTCTATGTGCCTCATAAGCTTTTCTGCATCTATTGTCTAGTTCATCCTGCCCACTACAGCTGTATCATCAGCAGGCTGGGATAATTCATCCCTGAATAATTAAACAGTTTGTCAAGTAAATACAAGTAATTTGAAAGTAAACGTGGAGTTTATTGTAATTTGCACAGTACAATATTAATTTTATGTATTGCACTGTACTGCTGTCACAAAAAAAAAACAAATTTCATATCATATGTAAGTGGTGATAAACCTAATTCTGATATGGGTCTCTGTTGTGGACTGAGAGTGGGAAGAGGGCAGGGAGAGGGGAATCATGTTTGGGAAAAGGGGAAGGGAGAGGGGAGGGAGCGGGAAGCACCAGAGAGATATTCTGTAATGATCATTAAATCAATTGTTTGGAATCAAATCACCTTGCCTGGTGTCTCAGGGTTGGGTGTGTCTGCACCCACACCGCTCCCCGGCCCCCGCTCCCGCCTCTGGCACTCATTCTCTGTCACCTATCCCCCACCTCTCCTGCAGCACTCCACCGTCACCATTCCCAACATCCTTTGCTCCCACCAGATTTACAAACTCACGTTTCACTCCAAGTTGGCACAAACAATACTGTGCATGTCCAAACAGGTGCTATGAGAAACTTACATGCAGTAGCATCACAGGATAAGCAGAATTCACAAGAAAAACATAAATTAAGCATAAATTAAACACCATTTTTACAAGAAAGAGCACAAATATACCAAAAAAAGTCAATTTTAGAGCAAAGTGACAAAGTGGTCAGCTCTAGTGATTAGTTTTGTGCAGGTTTGTCGAAGAACTTAATGGTTGAAGGGACTTAGCTGTTCTTGAACCAGATGGTATGGGATTTCATGCTTCTGTACCTTCTGCCTGATGGTAGCTGCAAGTAGATGGCATAGTCTATTGGTGGAGATCTTTGATGACACTTGAGGCAGCACCTCCTGTAGATACTACTGAGGGTAGGGAGAGATGTGACAGGTTCAGGAACAGTTATTATCCCTGAACCATCAGGCTCTTCAACCAGACATGATAACTTCACTCACTTCAACACTGAACTGTTCCCATAACCTCTAGATTCACTTTCAAGGACCCTTCGTCTGATGCTCTTGATGCTTATGGCTTATTTATTTATTATTTTCTTTGTTTATTTTTTTCTTTTTGTATTTGCACAGTTTGTTGCCTTTTGCACACTGGTCGTTTGACCATCTTGTTGCATGTGGTTTTTCACTGACTCTATTGTGTTTCTTTGGATTTACTGTGAATGCCTGTGGGTAAATGAATCTCAGGGTTGTCCATGGTTACATAAATGCACTTTGCTAATAAATTTACTTTGAAATTTAAACCTTTTTTATTTTTGTGATGTATTAATTAACTCAATGAATTTAAAAAGTGGAAATTATATGATATTTATATTTCTTCTTTTCAGCTTTTTTTCTACATTTATTTATTTACTTACTTATACTGCGCAGAGTAGGCCCTTTCCAACCCGGCCAGAAAACCTGTTTTAACCCTAGCTTAATCACAGAAAAACTTACAATGACCAATTAACCTGGAAATTTTTGGACTGTGGGAGGAAACCAGAACTCCTGGAGGAAGCCCACTCTGCCACAGGGAGATCGCACAAACTTCTTAGAGGCAGCTGTGGGAATTGAACCCATAAAGCATTGTGCTAACCACTACACTACCGTGCCTCACCTGGAAGTCATGGAATAATGTTAAAACAAGCATTAGTAACATCAGCAGGTCGTATTGCATCACTGGATCTCTGAGAATCCCAATGGGAGACACCAGCAATTCCATTTGTAAAATTATTTTATTGTCAGAATGTAAATAATCCAACTGAAGCCTGTTCTGCCCAGCTGTCTTGATTAGGTGTGGAAATGCCTGTTGCCAAAACATTCACTAGAAGGAGCCATCTGTGACTCTCCTCCACCCACTGTGTTTGTCCCCTGTGATTACTTCTTCAGGCTGTGCTGTCTCCACACACTGGGCAACGCCACACCCTCCCGAAAAATTAACTCTATCCAAAGTTTAGGAAAACTTCCAAAGAAGGTACAAAATGTTCTTTTTGAAAAGTATAGTATATGTACTACATTTCTACAAAACAATCAGCATGAACAATCGATGAGCTCTGGAGTAGATTCTATTTGAGTCTAAACCTGTCAAAAATGACACCTTTAACAGGGCAACGTATGGTATTAAAATACTTCAGGCTTGAAGATGCTTCTGAAGGGAGACGTCCTGTCAAGCTGTGATTGTTAGTATGAACATCTTGTGACTCCATCAATAAACTATAAAAATAAATCTTACACAAAGAGTGGGAGTAATTGAAGTCCTGCGTGTTCCGGCATTGACCCGGTCTTTTTGAAGTTGAAACATGATTAATGCTCATCACTATTTTCTTTTGTCTTGTTCCACTTCTCCGTGAACATATCCATTGATAGTTGCAATAGGCCTATTATCATATCCTTCCAATATAAATGCAACCAAACATGTTACCTAGACAGCAGCTATCTGCGAATGAAAGATAATTTGATCTCTCCAGGTGAAGCAATGTACAATAACAGACCCTTCTAGTACATTTTAGAATCACGTGTTGGGTCAGAATAAACCCAGCCTCAAAAAATGCTTAACCAGTTATGAAAGATGAGAAAACCAATAAATGTTTAATATTCAAAGTAAGACTAACATTAAAAAAAATGAAGGATTAAAATCTTAAAGTACTCAATTATACTCAAACAATTAAAAGTGTTTTGAATTAACAAAATGCAACATAATTCATGGAGTGATATTGAATGGAAACAGGTTCTTTTGCCCATCCAGTCTGTGTCAGTCAGCAACCTGCCATCTGCACTAATTTTACATTAATCCCATTATTCTTTTCTCCCACATTATCATCATTTTCACTAAACTCTACCACTCAGTTACAAATTAGGGACAATTAACCTGCTGACCTGCTTGTGAGAGCAAACAGGAGCTGTCAGAGGAAACGGACACAGTCATAAGGGGAACATGCAAGCTCCGATGTCACAGACAGCATCCGAGACCAGGACTGAAGTTAGATCTCCGGCACCGTGAGGCCTCAACTTTACTTGCTATGCCATGGCGCTGCATCAGTTTGCTCCACTGAAATGAATAGGGAAGCTCTGCATGTGACAAGTTCAACCTGGTACAGATTATTGTGCAAATTCCCCAGTATAAACACTGGGATGAATCATTATAATTTCACACTTACTAGATGAAGTCATTAAGTAGCATTTGAGCATGGTATGAATAATGTAGACAAACTCATTGATTATATCTAGTATGTTCACCTAGAAATCTCAAAGCTGCTCACATCTGGACAGGGAAAATTGTGTCCTGAACATGCCCCCGAAAATTCTGGACATTATGAATCACATGCTGGACCTGATAGTGAAATATGAAAAGTGACAGATATATAGTGCATTTTGCAGAGACAACTGCGGAGTTAATAAACAATACTCTATTCTGGAACAATAAATAGACTAATGGGAGAACATCAGATAAGATCAGATAAAATTTTATTTATCCGGAAGGAAATTAGTGTTGCAAGGTTGCTCAGCCGGAAATATATACATTAAAATACAAAATGTGCATTAAAAATTCATAGTACAAAATACAGATGTACAATGAAACCATATACTTATGGAGGAGGAGTTGTAGAGTCTTATAGCCACTGGATGAAAGGATCTCCTGTGGCATTCAGTGGTGCACCTTGGTGGAATCAGTCTGTTACTAAAGGTGCTCCCCTGTTTGTCCAGTATGTCATGGAGGACGTGAGAGGGATTGTCCATAATGCCCCACAGCTTCTGCAGCATCGGCCTCTCAGACACAACCACCAGGGAATCCAGTTCCACCCACCCAGGAACAGAACCAGTCTTCCTGATGAGCTTATTGATCTTCTTGGGGTCAGCTTCTCTCACCCTGCTGCCCCAGCAGACTACAACGTAGAACAGAATGCTGGCCACCATTGAGTTATTGAACATCTGCAGCATAGTACTGCCAACGCTGAATGACCGGAAACTCCTCAGGAAGTACAGTCAGTTCTGTCCCTTCTTGTACAGAGTCCCTGTATTTATAGTCCAGTACAGTTTGTGTCCAGGTGAGCCCCCAGGTATTTATAGTCCCTGGCCACTTCCACATTAGTTCCCTATAGTTGAAGTTTCAAGTCAAAACTTTGCATTAGAACAGTACTTCAACTCCTAGTGCAGGGTTTCAAGCCAAAACGTTGATAGTTCCTTTCCCTTCACGGTTACTGTTTGACCATATTCAGTCTCTCAGTTCTTCCAACAGGCTGTGGTTGCATCTGTAGTCTTTTACGTCTCCAAAGTTTGACTTCTAGCTAGGTAAGGAGGTCTGAGTATAGATGATTAAATATTTGACCAAAGGAAAAGATTTGAAGGAGTGATACATAATCCTCTTAGAGAGTCCGTAATACATTGCCTTCCTCAAGCCTACCAAGCCTTTCTATAGAGTGAGCAAGATTGGTCTCCTAAAGATGCTGAAGAAAATTGGCTTCCAGCCAAAATTGTTCAATGGGATCTACTACAGATGGGGACCTGATCGTTAACACAGACACAGTGGACAGAAGGGTCTGTTTCTGTGCTGTATAACAATGACTATGACTCTATCACAAAAGGTGAGGTCAGCTATTGAGGGATCTCAATAGGGACAAATAGCTTTAGAATTTCTTGGCATATTTTTCTCACTTTTGCTGCTACATGACTTCTGCTGCTCCATTCCGCTTTTCCCCCTAAGAACCAAATCAAAAGTACACCAAACCCTCATCTTGAGAAACATTAACAGCAGCTAATGGACAGACTCCCCCACGTATGTAGAGTTCAAATTGACCAGCATCAAAAAGCAGAAAATCAAAGATTATCAATAAAGAGATCCTTGACCAGACTAAGTCCTACATTGATAACTATACCAATGACGCTTGTGGCCACACTCATGGAATGGATGAGGACTGTATTCCTGAGGATATTCTACACAGGGAACTGGACACTTAGTTATGACTTGCCAGATTTTCATACCTCTGCTATAAGGACCACTATGAATAAGATATTCCAGATGGTGAGAATGTCACAAACAGTTGGGAAATGGAGACTGATCCTTCAGGAAAATATCAAAAGATGAAAGAGAAGTGGAAAGCTCTGCTGAAAGAAAAGAGAACAAGATTTATAGAGACCAGTAGGTTTTCTTGGCAGGTGCTGTGCACAACGCTGTCATCACCTGATGTAGCTCAGGACCATATGAGACTGTGGTTCCTGAGGCACACCAAATAATACTCCACACTGCGTCGACAACTAATGTTCAATCATTCACCTTCCAGACTGAATGCCATCTTATTGTTGAAAATTGAATGTGAAAACAGATTCCTATGGCAGCTTTCTTTGGTAAGTATCCCTATATTCTGCAGGGCCAGAGCTTGCCCTTAATCTCAGATGGGAAATGAGGCAATGAATATTGAGCAGGGACATCCCACTGTGACCACATTCTTCCTCCACTCTCGTTATTCGCAAGTGCTGCTCTATGGCCCTCATGCTCTTCAGCCTGCATCTCTTGGACCCTACAGTTTATAAGACAGCGCACCATGCAGTACACAATGTTGAAGTCTCCATATCTTCTCAGCATGCAGTGCAGGATAAACCCTGCTCTCATTGAGGCATCATAATCTGCTTTTGAGTGTCAACTTCACCTTGACCTCCACAGACAGTAGGGTCCAGGCGAGGAAGCATAGCTGAAATTCACATACCTAAAAATGATGACAACTCTGAAACATCTCTCCCTCAACACTGGAACTGGACTTGTTTTATTATTGTCACATCTACTGATACAGTGAAAAACTTCTGTTTGCAAGCCATCCAGACAGAAGTGTATTGTGGTTGTTGAAAGTGAAAACATAATCCAGAATGCATTGTTACAGTTACAGAGAAAGTGCGGTGAAGGTAGACAAATAAAGTGCAAGGGCAGGACAAAGTAGAGTGGGTGATCAAGAGTTAATCTTTTGGTTTATAGTGGCTGTGATCAAGGGTTTGAGAGTGATCCTGACAGGAATGTGCTGTCTCCCAAATAGGTTCTTCATTGTTGAGGATGCCTTTTCCTCCTGCCTCAAGGTCTGTAGTAATGGAATGAGGGATGCAAAATTTCTGCTGAAGGCACCCAATGCATCACCATCTCAACCATTCTCTGTTAGTTTATGCCTATGCAGTGCAATTTGGAAGATCTTTGTGTAACTTGTGGTATGGTCTATAGCTGCGCAGTCAGTTATGCAAGCTATAATTATTTCAAGTTAAATGTATTATTAAACAATTTGCACTAAGAAAATAGATTATTTAAACAAAATCACACTTAGATGTTTGATAATCAATCTGTGCAGTATGGATTTGTTAAGAAGACTGTCTAAACATTTGATGGGATAAAAGTTAGTTTCTCAACGATACCCACCAGTCCTGAAGTTCCTGTAAGATTCTCCATTACAAGGATTCCAATGGCAGGAAGGATAATGTCACAATGTGCACTGGCAATATTGCAGAGGAACACAGACTCTGATGTAGAGACCGTGACAAGAGTTTATTCATAATAATTCCAAACAAACATTGGTGGCTCAGCTGAGTGACACAGTGAGAGGCAACATTCTCAAAACTAGGACCCTGCGATTAGTACTATCAGGCATCCTCTTAAGTACTTTGTAATAGAAGTAACATGGAATCCTTGAGCTTATCAAAATAAACTTAACAAGCTAAAACAGAAAGCACCAGGAGACCGCATTATGAAGAGGGAGTCACTTGAGAAAACACAAGGAACTCTCAACAATTAATGATGCTGTTAAACAGTAATAAACCAATTCAGGTGCTCTGAAAACACTGGAGCCCTGCACAGGCCCGAGAATGCACTACAGATAATTAATGTAATTGGTTCTGAATCTCCAAAAGTAAAAAGCATTTGGTAATGTATAGCTGTTCTTTGTGAGCTGTTACTCAGGTTTCAAAGTAGCTAAGATGCCTGAAGGTACCAATCTTTTATCTTCCAATGTCTGGTAGCTCTGATGAGAAGTTTAGAGAAGGTGAAGTGACAGAGTTGGGTGTGAGAGAATGAAGAGGATGAATAAAAATGAAGGCACAGCATTTCTGTAGCATGGGAGTAGAGGACATATAACCTCTCCATGAAGAGAAATATAAAGCTATATACAAAAAATTGGCAGTCAAATATTACACTAAAAGGGAAATATGAAATCCCTTGAAAATTCATTCAACACTGTGCTATGGGAGACAATATATTTTCCAAGCAGACATCATGACAAGTAAGAATCTCAGTTCAACTGTTCTTACCTTTAAAAGCAATACACCACTCTTGGTAAAGCCTACAGCCTTTATGAAAAGGTAATTCAGATATCTGTTTTCTAAAATTGCACCTCTTTTCTTTCAGAGTGGCTTGAGGATTGCTGTCCTTGACTAGTTTGAACACCTGTAGGCAATCTTGTTTGAGTTACTTGTCTTGGCCAGTGCAACAAGGAGAGGGTCAACATAGCAATAAACAGCTTCTTCTTCAAACACTTCTATACATAAATGCTTGCAATACTTAACATTTATCCTTTGATTTAAAATTTTTTACTGTATCTTAGTGGCTGTAGTTCATTGGGATATGAGAGAGAGATAAAGAGAAACAATCTCAATTTCAGCATCCAGTGTCACTGAACACCAAGTATTTGCGCATCAGAACTATGAAGTCTCTAAGGCAATTGCAAAGCTTTAGCTGATTCTCATCTAGTGCCTGTTGAGTGCTGTCATTAGTGTCCACATCTCATTTGCATCCATGTTTTTATTCCCCTCAAAAAACACTTTACTAGTGTTTACATATCTGAATAATGAAATGAATATTTGACATGATTTATGCTTTGCAGTGAATGAGATGGGGGAACAGTAGGGGATCTGAAAATGAGATACCAGCAGCCTGATACAAATACTAGAGCTGGTGACTCAGTGGAGAATGATTCATTGCATATCCTAGCAGACTGAATAATGAATGAATTAATTACATGAACAGATGATTCAATGTTCTGTCTTTATATATCTCTGCCTATATATTTGTGCCATTAGATTATTCTGTATGTCCATGAACTGATAATGAGATTTTTCTTTTATGTTTTAATATATTTATGAAGGAATGTAGAGACCAGAAGGTTTAACAGAGATTCAGAAGTTGGATTATCAGTCAGTAGAAGCTTTAGGGACAAGTAAAAAGCAGATGTGTTCAGACTGACACCCGCTGCTCGAATTTATTGGCCCTGTGTTTATGAGGTGACAAGCAGTTGCATCCCGCCATTCAGACTCCTCCATCCTTCCTGTCATTCCTCACTGTTTTCCTTTCATGTTGCCAGCTGCTGATGTTTGGTTTGTGTATAAATTTCTCTTACATAAATATACCTAGATTTTCAATCATAAAGTGATAGAGTTGTACTGCACAGAAGCAAATCTATCAGCCCAGCTTGCTCTTGTCCATTGTGATGCCAGTCTCTGCTGAACCCAATTGCCCACTTTGGGCTTGTATCCCTCTACATATTTCCTATCCAAATACCTGTCTAAGTGTCTTTAAAGCATTATAACATGCCCTGCCTCTGCCGAATCTTTTGGCAACTGTTTCCATATAACTAGCACACAGAGGGCAGTGGTTATATGGAAACAGTTTTCAAAAGAGTTTTCAACCTCTGTGTGAAAAGCCTCAACTCTCTTTACTCCTTTTTCTACCCCTTGACTCTCCTTTTCAATTTCTCCCCACTCACCTTACACCTATGTCTTCTAATTTTAGATTCCTTTGATCTGCAAAAAAAACACACTGACTATCCACATGACCTTCTATGTCCCTCATATTGTATAAACCTTAATAAAGTCACTACTCAGCATTCTTCAGCTGAGCACAAATCCAGCCAATCCAATCTTTTCTTGCAACTACAGATTTTCTAGCAGTCATTGTCCTGGTGAAGTCCTTCCCCACTCTTTTTAATGCTGCCACCTTCTTTCTGTAGAGTTGTAACCTGAAGTATACACATCACTCCAAGTACAGCCAAAAGAATGTTTTGACTGTTGCAACATGACATCTCAAATTTTATACTTCATGCCTTTCTTGAGGACAAGTACAGGTTGAGCACCTCTTATCTGAAAATCCAAAATCCAAAAACCTCTGAAATCTGAATTTATTTTGAGGGCGGGAAGTTTCCCGGGCAACGCGCAGGTCTCTACACACCACAGACAGTTCTGAGAAGTGGCCTCACATATCCTGAGTGGCGCCCTGTTGGCACCATTTTGTTTTCAGCAGTCATCATAGCCAGGTGTTCATGCATCACTCACAGTGATTACCGTAGGCTTTGTGCTTATTCTCTGTTCTGTGCTGTGGAGATATTGTTGAAAATGTCAAAAACGCCTGCAGTTACCCCTGTGGGTAATAGTGAAAAGAAAAAAATAGGAAGCATTTGTATTTATCTATAACACAGAAAGCTAAGTTGTTGGAAAAACTTGACAGCGATGTCAATGTGAAGCAGCTGACAGACAGCATTCACTGTCCACCTGGGTGGCCGAGGTAGTGACAGCTTAGCTTCCTTATGATTCAATGTACACATTATTGTTTCATGCACAAAATTATTAAAAATATTATATAAAACTACCTTCAGGGTACATGTATGAACTGTATATAAAATGTAATTGGATTTTGTGTTTAGACTTTGGTCCCATCTCCAAGTTATCTCATTATATAAATGCAAATACTCCAAAATCTGAAACACTTCCAGCCTCCGAGTATCTCGGATAAGGGGTGCTCAACCTGTATGCCAAATGCATTCTTCACTACCCTATCCACCTACAGTATGTCACATTAATCAAGAAACTAAGGTCTCTATGCACGTAACACAACAGAGTAGTTAAAATGGCCTGGGATAGTTCATCAAGGGTTCTCTGTAAATGTAAGTTGTTTTGAAATGTTAAATGAAAGTTTTGAAGAAAATTCAATAATTCTACCATTACTGGATTGAAATAGCACTTTGCTTCTTCATATGCACTTCTTCCATTTAAAATTATATGGAAGAAACAACCATAACTCAGAGGTGTATTACAATTCACTTCTGTAACAGTTCCACAATGCAGTATAAGATGCAAGTGAAACCAGGTTACTTGCATGAATCAGAGGACAAAGTACATTGCAGATTAAACAGTGCAGTGGGTAATCAATCATACTGGTAGGGAGAGCATTTCATCTTCGACTTTCACTTCTTACCTTGGACTCTCTTTAAATAAAAAAACCAAGCTGTACAAGAGAAGTCAAAGCTCTAAACATTTGGTTATCTCAGTTCTTTTGTATCAGTACAATGTAAAGCAAATGCTTTGGGTCACTGAAAACCTGCCTGAAAGATACCCTATGTTATTTTTCTGAGATATGAACAGTTTCAGGAAATCCCAAGTATAAATATAATATATTATTGCACTTGTTAGGCAAATTAACTGTTATTGGACTTAGCAGTTTATTATTCAATTAAAGTGCCTTGTCATATGAAGATTTCAGTTCCCATTGCTTCTCATTTCTGCTTCATGTCACCTCTTCTGTTCACGTGTGCATTTATAGTTCATATAATTATCACATTAAGTAGGATATTATTCTGCCTATTAGGGAAAGGAAGAAGACAATGCTTCATCCACCAGAGAATATTGTTGCAAGAGATGCTGATTTTTTTAAAATAAGCATATGCAATGAGTGTGACCTTCGTGCAGTATTGGAAGCTTTCAATTATCAGTGAAGCAGATCCAACATCAGCAAATGTCTTCTTCTTCACTGCCAAGTATGCTTCACTGCCTTAATTTTGCACCTCAATGCTCTCATCTAGGTAATTATGTTCCAAGTAGGATTAGTAGGCAATAGGGCCACAGCATCACCAGCAAAGATGTTGTGTCTGTTGCTCTCTACACAATGACCTTGTTACTGGCCATATCTGAAGAATGCAGCTGCCTACTGGGAGAACAAAACATCAGATCAGACATCTTCAGTACTTTCCTCTTCAGATCAGCAGGCTGTCCTAAAAATTCACTCAAACCTCTGTGAGTTTTCTTTCTTTCTCAATCTTTTTTATTGAGATTCGAGTAGATAAACATGACAATGA
The DNA here is from genome assembly GCF_048418815.1 of Hemitrygon akajei. Taxonomy (NCBI): domain Eukaryota; kingdom Metazoa; phylum Chordata; class Chondrichthyes; order Myliobatiformes; family Dasyatidae; genus Hemitrygon; species Hemitrygon akajei. The sequence goes on from NC_133149.1 coordinate 25,724,172, forward strand.
TAATGATACAAAGAGATCGGAATTACATTATTAATGGTTAACGTTTACAGAAACAGACTCCGAGTAACATATGTAATCTAAGCTTCCCAATCTCTTAGTAACTAAACATGAAAAAGATTCAAAAAAAATTTTACAGAGAAAAAAAGTCCCCCTAAACTAAAAAAAAAATAAAAACCAAAACAAAACAAAAGCTGGGCTGCCATGTTTCATCGGTTAAAATCATTTATTTGTCATTAACTCCGCTCCTCTATACACAAACAAAAAGTTATTGAGAAGGATGTGGAAAAGGTCAGCTTACATCATATGAAAATGTTGAATAAATGGCCTCCAAGTTTCTTCAAATTTAACCGAAGGGTCGATAGTGCCACTCCTAATTTTCTCCAAGTTTAAACATGTTATAGTTTGGGAAAACCATTAAAATGTGGTAGGGGCATCAGAATCTTTCCATTTAAATAAAATGGATCTTCTGGCTATTAATGTAACAAATGCAATCAAACAGCAAGCTGAAGGGGATAATTGACTAGAGTCCATCATTGGTAATCCAAAAATTGCAATAATAGGATGAGGTTGTAAATCAATACGTAAAACTGTTGAAATAATATCAAAAATATCTTTACAATATTTTTCCAAAAGAGGGCAAGACCAGAACATATGTGTCAGGAGGCTACCTCAGAATTACATCTGTCACAGACAGGATTTATATGGCAATTAAAAAGAGCTAACTTATCCTTGGACATATGGGCCCTATGAACCACCTTAAATTGTATCAAAGCATGTCTAGCACACATTGAAGAGGTGTCAACTAGTTGGAGAATTTTCTCCCATTTCTGTATAGGTAAAGATACCTGAAGTTCTCTTTCCCATTCATTCTTAATTTTGTCAAATGTACCTAGACATATTTTCGTAATCAGATGAGTTTTCTGAAGTTACAGATTAAATTTCTGTTCTGATTCTTCGGCATAATGTTCCATGAATTTGCTCCTCAGACCGAGTTTTAGAAGGTGCTTGCCAATTCTGTGTCCTTAAATTAAAACTCATGCATGAAAGTCTTCTAACTTGCACAAAGGTGAAGACGATTGTAGGTAAGTTTCAATGATAAAATCAAGCCATCCCATGGAAACACTAACTTTTCTGTAATATAGGAGACTTTTAATGCACAAAAATAGGAATAAAAGCAGATACCACAGTTAGCAAGCATCTCACAACATTGGGGGAGGGGGGTCAGAATTCAGTCTTGACCCAGGTGCTATTTAGGTGGTGCATAGGTACAGAAGGTAGTGCTGCTCCCTCACAGTTCCAGCTACATTGGCTGGATCCTGATCTCCAGTTATGTCTGCGTGGAGTTTGCATATTCTTTCTAGGGGCTTCATATGCTCCAGTTTCTTCCTGCATCCCCAAAGGGTGCTTACTTATTAATTGGCTGCAGTGGATTGCCTGTACTGTAGGTAGGTGGAAAGCATATAAATGGAGATCAATGACATTTGACAGAGAATAGGCTATTTGGCACATTTAATATTTCAGTAATATTTGAATCATATTGTAAATATGTTGCTTGATTAGCATTCTTTATTATTTATGTAATTCATTATGGGTTATATATAAAAGTATGTGAATGGTGCACGTCATCACGGTGCCATATGTGTGCACCTCACCTAAGTAAAGAAACAAAGCATACACGTTTCCCTGGTCACTCCGTGTTTTTCAGTTGATTAGCTTTATGTTTTGGAGTTACAAAACTTACCAGTGGTGATGAGTAAGTTTCAAACGAACCTGAAATGACTACCTAGCTGTTGAAATGCAGCAAGTCTTTTGAGTTATAAAAACAGCAGAGTGAGACGTTTGAGTTAAAACAAAATTGCAGCACGTTTTTCTTTCTTTGCAAGAGGAGTTCTAAAAAATAACAGGCAACAGTGAAATAAGTAGGGAAATGGGATTGCTGGAAATGCTTGGAAAGCCTGCAAAGACTTGATGGGGTGAAGGGAAACATTAAATAGGAAGAAACATCAAGTGATTATGCTACTGTTCTTGAAGCTCAAGTAACCTGAAAGGAAATAATTCAAGCTGTTCTATAGGTGCCGTGGTAGCATAGTGGCTAGCACAACATCATTACAGCTTAGGGCGTCAGAGATCTAACACCGTCTGTAAAGAGTTTCTACTTTCTCCCTGGGACTGCATGGGTTTCCTCCGAGCGCTCTGGTGTCCTGTCACAATCTAAAGACGTACAAGTTAGTAGGCTCATTGGCCATTGTAAATTATCCTGTGATTAGGCTATGGTTAAGTAGATGGGTTGCTGGGCAGTCTTGCTCATTGGGCCAGAAGGGCCTGTACTGTGCCGTATGTCTAAATAAAATTTAAAAAACTAAAAATGTAAAAATGAGTCAGAAATAAAATTATGGAAGATTATTTTGTTTCCTGGTCTTGGTTGCGTAAGTCATGGGTTCATAAATACATATGATTGATAAATCTCCTTGAACTTTTCATTAGACATTCTCTGTAATTATAATTTCCATCCCAATATTCTGAACTGATGTTTGGTCAATTTCTTCCGTGCACTGGTCAAAAAAAGGTTTCATTGTCTGTTTTCTTCTGATGCAGCTTTTCAGTTAAGTTCCTGTATGAGAAGGATGCTCCTGAATCTGACCTCGGCACACAAAATAATTGCTTTTCAAGCAAAGTTTACCTGGGTCACTGGAACATCTGGCTGCAAATTTGCTCCTTTGTTGAGATTTGGGTTTGTAAACATTTTCTTGTTAAAGGAAACAAACTGCATCAATAGGATCTTTCTGTGAGGTTAAAGAGGATCCGTGTTCTATTTAAAAATGGTAAATTGCAATAGCTTGTTCACAGCCAGAATCCATGGCCTGGTGTTCGGAATGTCATTGTGCTGTGGTGTGAAGAATTTCCAATTAACTTTGCTGTGAAGCTAGTTTTTCAATTCGTACAGAATTAAAATTTTTCACTTGTAAGTACAGTATAGAACATTTCATTTTTCAAAGGGTTATTTTTGTAAATCTAAACTAAGCTTAATGAGCAATAATTGAATCTTCAGAATTATATAATATTAGTTTGTCAGCAGCTATAACTGGAAGTTAAGCTATTAAGTTTTGTCCATCCATCCCCAGATCATCAGACAAGGACTGGTAATGCTTGTGATGTTTCCTCTTGCTTGTTTTGCAAAGCTCGCTTTCTAAACACAGCAACTGCTGCTTCTCAAGATCAAAACAGTTTTCCAACTTTCCCACAAACATTGTTTAGCTTCTGGTCATAAACGAGAGCAAGTCTTCAGTTCTTAAAATGTAAATGGCGAGCAATAATCATTTTGAAGTTAAAACAAAGCACTGTCTATAGAGCAGCTTTGCAATTAAGCTCTGAATAGAGTCACAAACTTGCTGGCTCATACCACAAGGCTAACTGCTGAAGAGGTGCAGTATAAGACAATGTATTATTGAATTTGGCTTGTTTCAAAACAGACAAGCTGCTTAAATTACTTTGTTCAAGGAAGCTTGCAGATCAGATGAAAACAAATGCTTGCATATCAATATACTATAATCCTTGGTGTTTTAGAAAATTATTGTCTTTTATTATTGCATAGATTTACATTACATATTAATGATGGTTCCTTAGGTAAGATGACCAAGTATGGAGCTGTTGAATGAATGGCAAAGCCTACATGGGATAAAGTAGATAAACTAGTAAACTGGAGAATTAAAACAACACTTTGAAGTATGTTTTTATTGATTCTGCTTTATCTGAAAAGTAAGAAGAGATGGCAACTTCCAGTACTGTTATTTCTACATTCTTCTCTCAGTTGCTGATGGCTTGCCATTATTAGACTCTTCTTTGAGTGGGTGCAATGACTGTTCATATGTATTAATTATTTTTCAGACAAATCATGCTTTTGGTGACTTAATTGCTTATTTGCAAATTATTACTTCTCTATTTCAGCTCTGAAGTTTTGAAATATTCATCTTCAAGCACTCTAGCTCGGCTCAACAGCCCCCTGTTTTCTCAGCTAATTTCTAGGCTTGAACCAATGCTTCTGCAGAGTTCTGGAAAATGTCTTAGGATAAATTATCTTTCCTTCCCACTTCCCTTCCCCACAGGGAAACATCTGTCATCAGAACTCTGAAATTAAGAACTTACCATCTGGACCATGGCAGATGTGAACCAATGACCTGTCATCCTCTGGCACTACATGTTGATCTTGTAGCTTAGAACACGTCCTGAAAAAACAACATTCTCTATACTTCGTTTTTGTAATGTTTTCCTCCAAATCTCCTTTTAAATAATGTCCCTTCACCTCGCAGAGATTCCTCCCTCTGTCTTCCAATTTTATCCATTAACATTTTATAATAAGCTGAAGATCCCCAATGTAAAGTTCAAATAATGCACAAAACTTTGGGCAATTGTGTGGCGGTAAGAGGGCGAGGGTTGGTAGTGAGAGAATCACAATAAAGTATTTTGTAATCGGTAACAATCAATATAGAATTGAAAACATGGTTATCTAACTTCACACAATAACTAGCAATTTGGAAGTTTACTTTTGAGCCCTCCAATGCAGCATGGGTTAATGTCTACAAGCAATTCTTTTAACTAAATGATTGTACAGCAAGTATTATAATATAAGAACTAGAGTACACCATTCACAATCTATCACTGTCTTTTGGTTATCTTGTGTTTTCATATCCATAACATATTATATCATCATGGACAGACTTGGCAAACTCTGTTAAGTTACTGGTCATTACTAAATATGTTGAAGAGTTTAAGTAGAATAGAATTTGTTCATTGGTGCTTTAAAGAAAAAGAAGAAATGTCAATAAAACATAAGATGTTCAGAGGATTTAACAGGGTAAGCATGAAGTGATATTTCCCCTGTAGTGAAAGTTTGGAACTAGACTCACAACCTTAGCATGAGCAATCAATCATTTAGGGTTGAAGTAAGGTTTCATTTTTCAGAAGGTAATGAATATTTGAAGTTCTGTATTCTACAGTCTGGTCTTAGGTAATGACCTTTCAGTGGGTAAGCAGTTAGGGAAGAGTGAGCACAACTCCTTAAGTTTTAAGATAGCTATAGAGGATAACTATGAATCTTGTGGGAGAATATTGAACTGAACAGGGCAAATTACAAGAGGCAGGAACTAGGGAGAGTCAGAATCGGAATCAGGTTGATTGTCACTGGCATGTGACGTGAAATTTGTTAACTTGGCAGTAGCAATTCAATGCAATACGTAATCTAGCAGAAAAAAAAATAATAATACATAAAATAAAAATAATAATAAATGAACAAGTAAATCAATTATGTATGTTGAATAGATTTTTTAAAAATCATGTGAAAACAGAAACACTGTATATTAATAAAAAATGAGGTAGTGTCCAAAGATTCAACATTCATTTAGGAATCATATGGCAGAGGGGAAGAAGCTGTTCCTGAATCGCTGAGTGTGTGCCTTCAGGTTTCTGTACCTCCTACCTGATGGTAACAGTGAGAAAAGGGCATGCCCTGGGTACTGGACATCCTTAATGATGGATGCTGCCTTTCTGAGACACCGCTCCTTGAAGATGTCCTGGGTACTTTGTAGGCTAGTACCTAAGATGAAGCTGACCAGATTTAAAACCTTCTGCAGCTTCTTTCAGTCCTGTGTATTAGCCCCCCCCATACCAGACAGTGACGCAGCCTGTCAGAATGCTCTCCACGGTACAACTATAGAATAAATAGAATCCCAAGCCATTCTATATATACATCAAGATCAAGATGATAACTAGGAAGAGGGTAGGAGCACTCAAATTTAAAGGGGGGAACAACTGCTTGGATGCAGAGTATGTGGGTGAGGGCCTCAATGAGTACTTTACATCAGTACTTATCAAGGAGAAGGACATGCAGGATAGGGAGATCAGTGCTGGCCATATTGATACGCCAGGGCATTTCGAGGTAAAAGAGGAGGTACTGTTGGGTCTGTTAAGGTAGTAAGTCCCCAGGGCCTAATGCGGTATACCACAGATTATTGAGAGAGGCAAGAGAAGAGACTGCTGAGGGCTTGACCAATTATCTTGTGTCCCCTCTAGTCACAGGCAAGGTTCCAGAGGATTGGTGGGCAGCTAATATTGTTCCATTATTCAAGAAAGGAACCAGGGACAATCTTGTAAACTACAGACCAATGAGTCTCATTTGAAAAACTGTGGCCTAATTAGGGAGAACCAACATGGCTTTGTGCAGGGCAAGTCATGTCTTACGAATGATTGAGTTTTTTGATGAGGTGATGAGGGTGATTGATGAAGGTAGAGCGGTTGGTGTTGTCTACATGGATATGAGTAGGGCATTTGCCTAGGTCCCTCATGGGAGGCTTAACCAGAAGATTAAGATGCATGGGATTGCAGTTTGGCTGTTTTGGATTCAGAACTGGCTTGTCTATAGAAGACAGAAAGTAGTTAATAGGTGAAGGAGCTTATTCTAGCTGGAGGTCTGTGATTAGTGGTGTTCTGCAGGGATCAGTACTGGGAGCTTTTGTTGTTTGTGATGTATATAAATGACCTGGATGAAAATGTAGATGGGTGTGTTAATAAGTTTGCAGATGATACCAAGATTGGTGGGGTTGTGGGTGACATAGAAGAATACTGTGAGATATAGATCATTTGCAGAGGCAGAGAAATGGCAGATGGCACTTAACCCAGCCAAATGTGAAGTTTTGCACCTTGGTAGTTCAAATGAGAAGAGATTGTACACTGTTAAAAGCAAGACCCTTAAAAATGTTGATGAACAGGGGGATATTGGGGTCCAAGTCCATAGCTCCAGGGAAGTGGTTGATAGGGTAGTTATGAAGGCATATGTCATGCTTGCCTTTATTAGTTGAGGCATTGAATTCAATAGTTAGGAAGTTACTTTGCAGCTTTAAAAGCCTCTAGCTTCGTTGCATCTGGACTACTGCATGCAGTTCTGGTCATCCATTAAAGAAAGGATGTCGAGACTTTGGAGAAGGTGCAGAAGAGGTTAACTAGGGTGTTGCCTAGATTAGAGGACACGTGCAACATGACACGAGCTTGGACAAACTGGAGTTGTTTTCCATGGAGTGGCAGAGATTGAGGGGAGATCTGATAGAGATTTATAAGATTCTGAGAGGCATCGGTAGAGTAGACAAGGAGTATCTTTCCCCCAGGGTTGAAGTGTCTAATATCAAGGGGCATGCATTTAAAGTGAGAGTGTGAAATTTGAAGGGAGATTTGAGGGGCAGGTTCTTTTTTACAAAGAGAGTGGTAGTAGAAGTAGGCACATAAGAGACTTTTAAGAGACGTTTCGATAGGCACGTGTATGTGAGGAAAACGGAAGGATATGGACATTGAGTAAGCAGAAGGGATTAGTTTAGTTGACCATTTGATTACTAATTTAATTGGCTCAGCAGAGCATTGTAGGCTGAAGCGCCTGTTCCTGTGCCGTACTGTTCTATGTTCTATATTCACAGGGCTGTGGATATTCTGTTACTGAATACAGTATATTAAGGTCTAAGATTGATTTATTTTTGACACAAAGCTTATCAGGGAAGGTGCTGCAGACTGGAGGCAAAAGATGAGGCACGAATATAACAAATGGAAGCAGCCCCAAAGGAATATATGACAAGCTCCTGCTCTTATATTTTGTGGATTCGTAGAATCCTAGAGTTATACAGTCTGGAAACAGGCCCTTATCGAGCTCCTACATGATGGCCAAAATGCCTAGGTTAATCACACTATCTTTTGATTGGTCCATATCCTTCTAAACCTATCCTATCCATGTTTATTAAATGTTGTAATACTCCCTGTCTCTCCTACTTCCTCTGACAGCTCATTATCTTCATCTTACTCCAATTACTCCAATACTAATTATTCCTTCTCTTTACCTTTTACACTTGAACCAACACCCCACCTAGGTCACTAATTTGCATTTAATTCTTTATTTTTTCCATTGAATCTAAGAACCTGCTCAGATCCTTTCTGCAAATACGTACAAATTACATCCATAGATTTTAATTACTTCCTCAAAATTTCAATTAGGTTAGTTGAACACCATCTGCCCTTTAGCATTCTAGGTTAGCTTTCTCTAATTGGTTCAATTTCTTTCTGAGTGTTCAGTCTATCGCTCCATAATTATAGATTCCAATATCTTCCTCACAACAGCCGTTAACCTAACAGGTCTGCAATTTTGTGTTTACTCCCTTATTTATGTCACTTTATGCTCGTAACATTCTTGCAATCTTGCCAGGATCAGCAAACGCAGCACAAAATATCATAGCCGAGTTTTAAAAACCAATGTGTTGAGGTCAGAGTTAAATATGCACGTGCCTTTTTGCAAGTTTAGGGTCAATTTAGACAAGTTGGGCTACCATCCTCCATGTTCACACCCCACAAATATAATTAGTCCCAAGGTCAAAAGAAAAATTAATAATCTGAGTTGGAGAAACTCTTCTAACTGTAGCCATTTTTTGAGGCACAATGATCAAGAAGCCTGTTTTATTTTCTGTACCCCAAGAAAAATAATTAATTGGCTAAAATGTTGGTGAAATTGCAGACCATTGAATATATTAAATGGTTTAATGTGTCTTTTTTAACCATTTTCAGTAGTTTGAAATCAGATTCCTCATAGCAAGAGATTTGGGCATCTTGAATAAAAATTTTGTTTTTGCTGAAACATATTTTCAGTGAATTAATGAGTACATTATGCTTCTGCTCTTAAATACATAAAGGAGCCATTTTCAATTGTAAGATCCAGAATGAAAGAACTGCATTACATTTTGCTGCCCAGATGTGTTACATGAGCACTTTCATATTTGTAACTCTACACTTTTAATAGAAACTTGAAGTATAGAAGTCAATTTCCAGCATATTTAGGGTGCATTTTTTATTCTAGCTATCTGATAATATCACTTCAATTCCACAACAAGAAAATGAGTTAAGGGTTATTTCTAGTTCTTCATCTGTTTTTCATTCTTTTATTATAAAATATAGCTTTAAATTCAAACAAATCTATTTTTAGCAGCAAGTCAGTTTTAAGTTTCATGGGAAAATTCTGAATTATTTATGAATGCGATGGCCATTTATGAAATTAACTATGAAATGATCCTTAGTCTATCATTTACATTCAAATATGCTGACACGCCATGGAATATATTGTAACTTCTATGAGCCTTGCATGCAATTTCACACAGCTGTACAATCACTTCAATGATACTTCACATACCTGCAATCACAATAGTATTTTTATTATTGTAAATATCAGCTGAGGTGACCATGGAAATACCACAGGTTCTCATAGAATAAATTCATATTTTTATTCAAAAGAAGCTTGTGGGAGACATATTATAATGTATAGATGTAAATTCACAATGAACAAATTCACTCCTTGTAGTCACAGACATAATTTACATTGGGGCCTTATTATTATTTGAATTTTTTGCTGACCATTAAAGCTGGAGACCCCAACAAATATATTCAGATGTACACATGGAAAACCTACAATGTACAATTCATCCTTGGAAATGATATAATCACTGGGAACTGCACTGCATCATCAGCCTTAATCCAGCAGATGCTGGAAAGATGATATCCCCTGGCTCTGCCACATATAATACAATAAATGTAACAGTATATGTAGCAGGTAGATAAAATGTTATGGAAGACCTCAGCAATTTAATATGGACTTGATAGGCTTAGTGCTGGATGTGTTGTAATTTCACTTTAATTATCCTCTGAATAGACTGCATAGCACTCTTTAGATTATTCTCGAATATTGTTTTGTTGAATGAGAATGTGTTGCTAGTACACATCCATTTATTTCCCTTTCAGGAAGTCCCAAAGTACCACCAGGTCCTCGAAATGACCCTAAAAGTAGAAGCCAATTTACCCATCCTGAACAAGATTCAATAAACAACTATGTGATAAGAACCAGAGGATTTTTGTCTTAAATATTGAATAAAGGATTGGTCAGAATGCTATATCAAAAACACCTTTTTTTTGAAATATAAGTTACTGAGAACCATAGTAGAAACAGAATGAGAATCGGTCTTGATATAACTATCTTATGGCATGAAACGTGTTGTTTTGCAGCAACAGTACAGTGCAAAGAGATAAAATCACTATAAACAATAAAATAAATAAATAGAGCAAAAATGAGTAATGAGGTGGTGTTCATAAGCTCATGAACTATTCAGAAATCTGATGACAGTGTGGAAGAAGCTGTTCATGAATCACTGAGTGTGGGTCTTCAGGACCTTGTACCTCCTCCCTTATGGTAGTAACAAAAGGAGGGCAAGTTCCAGATGGCGAGGCTCTTTAATGATGGATGTCACCTTCTTGATGCACCTGTTGAAGATGTCCTCAGACTGGAAGGGTTGTGCTTGTAATGGAGTTGACTCAGTCTACAACCCTCTGCAACTTTTTGCAATCCTCTGCATTGGAGGCTTTATACCAAGCTGTGATGTAACCAGTCCAGATGCCCTCTACCATATAGTACATCCATAGACATTTGCAAGACTCTTTGGTGACATATGACATACCTACTGTCACCAAACTTCTAACAGAGTAGAATGCCTGGTATGGTTTCTTTGTGATTACACCAATGTGTTGAGTCCAGAACAGATCCTCAGAGATGTTGGCCTGCAGGAACTTAAAGCTGCTCATTTTTTCCACTTCTATCCCCTTAATGAGGACTGGCTCAATATTTCCCAACTCATCCTTCCTGAAGTCCACAATTAACTTCTTGGTCTTGCTGGTGTTGAGTGCAAGGTTGTTATTGTGACTGCCCTCAACCAGCTGATCTATCTCACTTTTGCACATCTCCGTGTTGCCATATGAGTTCTTACTAACAACAGTGAAGTCATCTACATATTTATAAATGGCTTTTGAGCTGTGCTTAGCCACAGTCATGAGCATAGAGTGAATCAGAACAGTGGGCTAAGCACACATCCTTGAGGTGCTCCTGTATTGATTGTCAGTGAGGAAGAGATGTTATCAACAATCTGTACTGACTGTGATCTCTTGATGAAGAAGTCTAAGATCCAGTTGCAGAGGGAGATACAGAGGCCCTTGTTTGGAATGTTGATGATTTTCTCTCAGTAGATGATGGTATTGAATAATGAGATGTAATCAAAAAATAGCAGCCTGACATATATTTTGCTGTTGTCAAGGTGTTCTAAAGCAGAGCAGAGAGCCAATGAAATTGCATCCATTGAAGGTTTGTTGTGGTAGTATGGGAATTGCTTTGGGTCCAACTCCTTGCTCAGGCAGGAGTTAATTCTAACTACAACTAACTTCTCAAAGCACTTCATCACAGTAGATGTGAGTGCTACCAGTCAATAATCTCTGAGGCAGCTCACCCTACTCTCATGGGCTCCAATACGATCACTGTCCTTTTGATGCAAGTGGGGACCTCAGGCTGTAACAGTGAAAGATTGAAGATGTACACTCCAGCTGGGTGGTTGGCACCAGTTTTCAGTATCTGGCTAGTAATTAAACATATCAGGAAATGTTCAAATGCTATCTAAAGTATCTGTTACAATTATATGACTTTTTATCATTTGTATCTCCTGGAGAGAAAAAAAAAACTATTTATTACACAATCCACAAAATATTATTTACAGTAGTCCAACTAAGCAGCAAAATCAACTTAGGTGGATGTGACCAAGTTCTTGAAACTATTCCCCTGATGGAGGCAACATTGCTATCTACTGAGCCATAGCAAACAATAAATTGAACTGAAAGAATTGGGCATAGAATTAAGAGCTGTCCTCCAAACTAATTATGTACAGGAAAGCTGTAAACAGTATGAAGGTGCACGTACTATGAAAAGCAAAAGATGGTGCAATGTTCATAAGATGCAATTTTGTGCATGGTCACTTAGATTTCAGTTGGAAGAATAGCAATGCTTGATGGATCAAAGTTCTGCATGTGTGGAGTGAGTAAGAGAGTTGAATGAACAAGTCATAGGGTCATAGTGTCATACCACACAGACTCAGTACATTCAGTTCACAACGTCCATGCCAATCATCAAGTGTATATCCATTCTATTCCCAGCATTTGGCTTGGAGCTTTCTATGCCTTGGCAAATCAAATTCTCATCTAGGTACTTCATTGCTGCTCTGAGAGTCTCTGACTCCATCATCCCTTGAAAAAGTTCTATCCACCCCCCCCCCCCCCCGAGTGAAAAAAATTATTTCTCAAATACTCCCTAAATTTCTTAATTTTTACTTTAAATTTATGCATTCACATTTCAGATGACTCTGATATGGGGAGAAGATTCTCACAACTTACTCTGTCTGTGCCCCTCAGAATTTTGTACACTATCAGCATTACCCTCAACCTTGGCTGCTCCAAGGAAAATGACCCAGCCTGTGGCATTTCTCTTCATAACTGAAAGGCTCCATCTCAGACAGCATCCTAGAGAAATTCCTCCCATCCACTCCAATGTAATCATGTTATTCTTCTAATGTGGCAACCACTCTGCATATAGTACTCTAGCTGTAGTCTAATCTAATGTTTTATATATTTGTACCAGAACGTTCTGTCTATGAATCAGCAAATGAAGGTGCTAAATGTCTTCTTCACCACCTTACCTACTTATGCTATCACCTTCAGATAACTTTGACATGTACTCTAAGGCCCCACTGTTCCTCCCAGCTCTTTACAACCCTACCATTGATTGTGGATGTACTAGCCCAACTTGTCTTCCCAAAATGATCACTCATGCTTAGAAGGAACAAATTCCACCTGCTATTGATCAGTCTATTTTCACAACTCACCAATATTGTGCTGGAGCCTAAAAATGCCCTATACACTGTCAACAACACCACTAATTTTAGAGTCCTTTGCAAACCTCAGATTTCATATATACACATCCAGATTGTTAGTGTACAGTTTAGAGTAGTGTGATCAATCAAGGATCCACATATTCTGGTGCAGAGTGGGTAAGAGTAAGTGGTGGTTGTGATTAGTAGTTGGGTCTTTTGGTTGTTCAGTCTCTCTTTTTACAGCTGCCGCTTGTTCTCTGTGGCACAGTGGAGGGCGATTTCACATAGCGCAGCTCCCTCTTCCCCAGGTGTATCAATTGAGTGCAATGTTTAATCAAAAACAAGAGAAACTCTGCAGATGCTGGAAATCCAAGTGACACACACAAAATGCTGGAGGAGCTCAGCAGGGCAGGCAGCATCTATGGAAAAGAGTAAACCGTCAATGTTTCAGGCTGAGACCCTTCATCAGGACTGGAGGAAAAAAAGATGAGGAGTCAGAGTAAGAAGGTGGGAGGACAGGAGGAAGAAACACCAGGTGATAGGTGAAACCGAGAGGGGTAAAATAAAGAGCTGGGAAGTTGTTTAGTGAAAGCTGGAGAAGGGGGAATCTGATAGGAGAGGACCAAAGGCCATGGAAGAAAGAAAAGGGGAGAAGCACCAGAGGAAGGTGATGGGCAGGTAAGGAGATAAGGTGAGAGAGGGAAAAATGTTAATGGGGAATGGTGAATGGGGGCATTACTGGAAGTTCGAGAAATCAATGTTCATGCATCAGGTTGACGACTACCCAGATGGAATATAAGGTGTTACTCCTCCAAACTCAATGTGGGCTCATCACGACTATAGTGGGGACCATGGACTGACATGGTGGAACAGGAATAGGAAGTGGAATTAAAATGGGTGGCCAGATGGATGCAATGTCTTACCAGTTTTTAGATGTAATGCTGAATTTCTTCAGGCTGATTTTTCTGCTATAACAAACAATAAGGGTACCTGTGGTAGACCACTGGTCACAGCACTTAACTGATGAAAATAACCCTCTGCCTCCTACTAACATGAGAGCTATGCACTTAATTTGCCTATTTGCCAACAACCATGGGTTCTAATCTTTCAGACCAGCCTCCCAAGTAGAACCTTAGCAAAGACATGTTTGTTGCATGACATGACATGTTATAAAGCATGAATTCACACAAAGACAGGTGTAATGTCAAGCTCCTGGAACGTTTGGCTTGCCCCATATCTGTTGGGAATCTAGGAATAGGAAACGTTAGATTAATTCGCTAGAATAAAATTGATTTCCAGTGAAGAAACAAGCCAGTACCTAAAATGGATAAGACAATTTGGCAATGAATGGAAAAATACAAAAAAAAAGAAATTGCAGATGTTGGAAATCAGAAATAAAACAGAAAATGTAGAAAATACTCAGCATGAAAGAGAAACAAAGGTAACATTTCAGGTTAAAGAGCCATTCGGAAGAATTGGTAAAGTGAGATAAAAAGGCAGTTTTACATTACAGATTGTAGTAGAGAGTTGTGAAATAACTGTGCAACACCATAGTAGAGAACAGGGGGATAATCTTGTAGCAGAAGGTAGACTCAAAAGTTCAAAGTAAGTTCATTATTAAAGTATGTACGGTGTATATCACCATATACACTGTACATACATTTAAGATTCATTTTCTTGCAGGCATTCACAGTGGAACAAAGAAATACAATAGAATCAATGAAAAGCTGCACACAAAGATTGACAAGCAATCAATGTACAAAAGAAGACCAACTATGAAAATGCTAAATTAATTATAGTATGCGCATGAGTTGTAGAGTCCTTGAAAGTAAGTCCTTAGGTTGTGGAATCAGTTCAGAGTGGAGGTGAGTGGAAGTTATCCGTGCTAGTTTGGGAGCCTGATAGCTGAAGGGTAATAACATCCAGAAACTAGATCTAAGGCTCCTGTACATCCTCCCTCATGGCAGCAGTGAGAAGAGAGCATTGCCCCAATGGTGAAGGTCGTTGATGATGGATACTGCTTTCTTCTGGCAGAGTTCCTTGTAGATATGCTCAGTGTTGAGGAGGGCTTTGCCTGTGACTCTGCAGTGTTGGTACCAGGCATAGAAAGTCTTGAGTTGAATCACACTAACAGAAACCTTGAATGGCAGGATAAAGTGAAGGAATTGTAGTAAACCCATGCTTGGTTACCAGCTTCATAACAATCCCATAAACTCCAGGATGGAAGCTTGCCAATGTACATACGAAATAAAGATGCAACTGCACACAGCTCATTTAATACATGAGGAGCTCAAGCATATGATGGTTCACATAACACAGAGTGACTCAAGCTTGACGTTGCAAAACCTCAAGGTGTTACACAGTGCATGTGCAGTGGAGATAAAGTGGGGTAGGAGTGATGTAGATAATAAATAGTATATGATATAGTATAAGATGAAAGGAAACTTTAGATTGGGAAATATTTATTCCAGGACTGTTAACAGCAGCTTGTAATTTTTTAAAAAATCTGTTCTGAGGGTAAGCTCTGGATTCTGTGTGGATTATTTTTGTCTACACAGAGGTGGTATGAAGGATGGAATTGGTCAAAAGGAATATATGTGATAGACTGAAGCCGGGGCTGAGACGGAGATGAATCATCTAGTCATCTGAGTTACTGGAGGCAACTAGTCCCCAATTGTTCTGCCCTTCAGGCAATTGGCTTGTTTTTCCTATGTGATTAAGTACATTCAGCTTTTATTTTGAAATAAGCAGTTTCAGTTCCGTATTAGGTCACTTCATATGCAGTCAGGAAGTAGTAAGTAGGAAAGCAGAAGGCCAGAGGTATGTGTTAGGAGCTAAATAAGTTTCTATCTAAAGCCATTCTGTTACTTTTCCAGCAGAAAAAAATGTTTACAATTTGATGTTATATTGTTTAGAAGTTAATTTGAAGGTATCAAAAAGATTTTGCTGAAACAGAATGCTATTTTTAATTTATTAGACACTAACCTAGATGCTAATGGTTTACACATACTATTTATCTGTAGTATTTACTTGTCAGAATCCTATAATATTTGCCTGCAGGGAAGTTAACTAAGTGCTTATTTACTTGTGGATGTTTACTTGTGTGAATTGCACTGAATTTTGTTCTTTTTCAGTTTCACTACGTCATGTCCTTGGATCTGCAATAAAGCCAAGAAACTAGGATGCTATACGCTGGTTCTCATTTTTGAATGGAGCTTGGCTGACTGTCTAGTTGATGTTACAACATCTCAGCGAAGGCAGTACACTGACTCTGATAATAGCAGACCAATATCTGAGATACTATCCGCCCATCACCAATCAATGCAAGACAACAATAACCCTTGACTTTCTTTTCCAGTACTTTACACTCCCTCTTCTTCCTCTGATTTTATCTACTAACAATAACAGTCTCCACCAACAACTACTTCTACTCCTGTCTAAACTTAGATTTCCTTGATAACTGCACACTTCGTACCAGTGCAGTACATGGGGGAAGAATACAGTATTCTCACAGACAAAGCAGATTCACAAGGACTAGACATCTTGAGCAAGAAGTGATATTGAATTCATGAGCAACAGATCCACATTAGCAATGTTAATTGTCACCGTGCAGATATCAAAATTCTAGGCCATCATCCATTAGAATTAAAGGGAAAGGAATAGTTTACGGTGGAAATCCTCTCCCAGGAGGAGAATAAATAATAGGTTATTTCCGGCAAATACAATCAACATCCTTCTGTTATTTATCTTGCCACAGGCAAGGGTACCTTTATGATTGCATGGATCCTGACTTTAACAAACCCCTTGGAAAGCAATTTTGTGGAGAAAAGGACTATAGAGAGTAACTGTTCTGGTGGAGCCCAGGAGAAAGCTATCAAGTCTTGGAATCTGTACAAAAAAACAAAAATGAAATGGAACTAAAATATCCACCAGTTTTTGCATTCCGAGATGCTTTTTATTATTTGTGGTGGAAACTAATGTAATTCAATTTATTATAAATGATTCACTGCCCTAGATCATGGTTTATCTTCTGACAAATGTGAGACATAGAAACTGCTTTATTTTGGGTGCTAAGAACACATTATGGTGAAAGTCAGAAAAAGAGTGAGACCTTTCTGAGAACAGTTTGGTTTGGTCAACCTCATGTAACACTGTGTTGGAACTTCTAATATTGTACTGAGTTGGCATGGGCTATTCGGTCCATTGAGTTCATGCCAGCTCCCATTTAAGCATCCTCATAAATCCCATTTATTGTTCCTTCTCCCCTGTGCCTCTGCAACTTACAATCAGTCGCCATGGTATTAGGTACTTCCTGTACCTAATAAAGTAGCCACTGAGTGTATGCTCCTGGTCTTCTGCTGCTGTAGCCCATCCACTTTAAGGTTTGATGTGTTGTGCGTTCAGAGATGCTCTTTTACACACCACTGTTGTAACGTGTGGTTATTTGAGTCTCTCATTAACCACAAATCCAGAGTGCAAATAAGTCATCCTGTATCCCTATGGATAGCTGAATAAGAGAAGAAAAGAGAATATACTCCATGAATACTTTATTAGATATGCCTGTACACCTACACATTAATGCAAATATCTAATTTGCCAATCACATTCGCATCATCTCAATGCATGAAAGCATGCAGTCATAGTCAAGAAGTTCAGTTGTTGTTCAGATCAAACATCATAATGGGGATGAAATGTAATCTCAGTGATTTTCACCATGAAATGGTTGTTGGTGCCAGATGGGGTGGTTTGAGTATCTCAGAAACTGCTGATTTTCTGGAATTTTCATACACAATGGTCACTAGAGTTTACGCAGAATGGTGCAGGAAACAAGAAAAGCATCCAGAGGGCGGCAGTTATGTGGGCAAATATGATTTGTTGATTGGAGAGGTCAGATAAGAATGGTCAGACTGGTTCAAGCTGACAGGAAGGTAACAGCAACTCAAACAAATATGTGTTACAGCAGTGGTGTGCAGAAGAGCATCTCTGAATGCACAGCACATTAAATGTTGAAGTAGATGGGTTACATAAAGAGAAGTCCATGAAAATACAATCAGTGGCCACTTTATTAGGTACAGGACACACCTAATAAAGTGGCCACTGAGTGTGTAGTTACTGTACTGTAGTTTCACTGATTTCAAAGGAATTGAATTTTGCAAGCAGAGCAGAAAGTGCAGCTGTTTTTGCGATTGCATTGTTAGAGCTGCTGACTGAAGATATATTTCTATCTCAATGAGTTTCCCACTGGTATTTTTTTCTGTTTCTCTGTTGTTTCTGGTCAGACGAAATCAGTGGCATGAGTGAGACATAGCTTCTAGAAGCCAATAATGGGATTCCAGTAAATAAAAGTACTTCTACCTTTAATTTTTCCAGGCACAAAATAATGAAGCAATTGATAAGTTATGGCATAGGCTGCAATCCAATGTACATCCAGTCTCCATTATCGGCACTGTGTTGGAAACAGCTCAGAGGTATTACTCCAGGCTCTTGTTTGGAACAATGTAGCATTACAGTGAAAGTACACCAGGGTGCAAAGTCATTAGGTTCAATATAGAACTGCTCCATTAAGAACCTTATAAATTTAATGTTTCACTTAGACCAGCATCCCACATATTTATATTCAACTCTGTCAACATATTGTTCTGTTACGTTTTCCCTTACAAGGATGTTCTCTTTCTCCTGAATGCACCATTGCTATTTGCCTCAATTTGTTTCTCTGGTGAACCATTTTGCCGATTGTCTATTGGAATTCACCTCAACTTGCTGTCATAACTTTTGCCCTAATGACAAATGCCAACATGAATAATTTCCGATGCCAGACACCAATCGTTGCTGCTGGGTTTCATGAGAAATAGGTCAGACTTTTAATAGTAGTATCGGGGACAAAAAGTGCCATGGAGATAAGGGCAAAGACAGGTGAAGGAGAATACATGCCTGTGTGTGTCCTGTTGCACCGCTCTTATGTTGGTGGTATCACACATATTCCTATCCCCAATGTGGTTCTCAAGACATTAAAAATCAGGATGAGGCAGAGATCAGAGCAGAAATCTTTGCAATGAAAGACTGATTCATGCAGTGGAGCAAAATGAAGTCATCTCCAGCACCAGCAGAGCAGTTATCTATCAGGCTTCAGTCAGATATTGAAAAATTGATGCCTCAGCAGAAGCATTTTAATCCATAGAGACATGACAATATTTTCTCATTGTTTTTCTGTGAGTAAGATTGCAAATTGTATGCTTTACATTTCTGTGCTAGTTCTTAGTGCTAATTAATGTATACTGATGATATAATTACATAGGCAAATATAGCCATGAAATGACACCCAAGTGGCAAGTCCAATGTCCCAAAGGGCAGAATTTCCACTGAAACTGACATAAGCAGAATAAAACATGAACAACACACACAAAATCCAAGATGGCGGCACGACGCAGCTTGCAGCAGCCACTCTGGAGCTGATTATCTGTTATTTGTGAAGCGGGGTGCCATGCGCAATAATAATTGGTTGAAAAATGGACGTGGGAGCATGGAGGAACATCTGGAAATCTCTAGAAAGACCTTCTTCCTTGCTGCTGCTGCTGTGAGGTCCAGGTCTCTGCTGGGAAGAGGCGTCTTAATATGCTCAGCAGAGGATGGTGCTCGGAGAAGCTGTGCCGGAGGGGATGGTTGGAGGCTCGGATGTTCGACGGACTCGGAGTCCACTGCGGTCAGGTCGCTTTCAGTGTGTGCTGCGTCTGCGAGGCTGAGTTGGGCAGCGCCATGGAACTCCATAGTGGCGGTATTCCCTTCTGCCGCCTGCGTGGGATCACGAGTCAATCAGGACCCTGAGGACTTGTGGAAACTGTGTGGTGGTTTCTTTCGAACTCATAGTCTTTTAACATCTTTGGACTATTTTTACTGTGCCCATGGTCTGTTTTTCATCAATTATGCTATTGTTTGCACTGTTGTAACTATGTGGTTTTGTGCAGGTCTTGTAGCTTTGGTTTTTGGTCTTGTTTGTCTGGTGGGATTGGAGCTCCTTTCCGGGGAACGTGCTAAGATAGTAGCATGATATTAAGACGCAGCAGCCTCTCCGGACTCTGGATTGGGGATTGCCAAGCGTTATGTGGATTTTCTGGTGTAGTCTGTTTTGTCATATGCTTTTGTGATATCATTCTGGAGGAACTTTGTCACATTTTTTAACTGCATTGCATTTGTGGTTTCTAAATGACAATAAACTGAATCGGAATCTGAAAATATTAGAGGAATTCAGCAAGTTTGGCAACATCTATGTAAATGAATAAACAGTCAACACTTCAGACTGAGACCCTCCTTACACACATGAATCCCCTTTCCAAGCTTATGTCAACATTTTTCCGCAGTATGACCTTTTGAATATAGAGCATAGAACACCACAGCACAGTACAAACCCTTCAGCCCACAATCCTGTGGCAACCTTCTAACCTACTTTAAAGTTAATCTCTCCTATATAGCCCTCCATTTTTCAACCATCCTTGTACCTATTTCTTAAATGTCCCTTATGTATCTCCATCTACCACCACACCTGACAGGGTATCCTACACACCTGTTATTCTCTGTGTAAAAGAAAACTTATCTCTGATATCCTGCATATATTTTCCTCCAATCACCTTAAAACTATACCCCTTCATATTAGCCATTTCTGCTCTGAGAATCAAATATATTGGAGAAAATCTTTTATCTAATTGCTTCTTATTTTAAACTTATCTTAAATTTTGAAGTCTTCTATTAGGTTTTCTTTTATCTTCTCCTTTCTTGTGATGAAAGTTTCAGCCTGTTCAGTGTTTCTTGTCATCTTTTATAAGAACATTAGAAACTTAACTTGGAGCAGGTCATCTGGTCCTTCATGACTGCTCTCTGATCTCCCAACTCAGTACCACTTTCACTGATTTCCTTAATCACTATCAATCACTGCTATGAAAGTCAACTCCACATCTTTACTGTGAGGAAATTTATACATTTCATTTAGATCAGTTCTTATTCTTCTAAATTCAAAAGTATATAGACCAAGCCTGTTTAATCACCTCTCAAGTGATTAATACATGATTCTTGAAAAACCATCACAGAATGTTCCCGTTGCAAGTATATCCTGCACTCAATATCCTGAGTGAAAGTTTCACCAGGCCTCTTTATAATTGGTGCAAATTGTCTCCACTCTTGCACTTGAATCCTCTTGGGATAAAGGCTAATGTACCATTTGTCTTCCTGATTGCTTGTTGTACCTGTGAAATAACTTGCAATGATTCATGTAGAAGGATACCTAGACCATCCTTCAATCTTGCACTTTTAAAAAAATATATTTATTTCCATTTCTCTTACTAAAATAGATAACCTCATATTTTCCATTTTATATTTCATCTGGCATGTCCTTGTTCAGTCACTTATCTATATCAACTGCAGGATCTTCCCTGTATGCTCTGCATAGCTCATGCTGCTGCCTACATTTGTATCCTCAGCGAATGTGAATACATCACCATAAGACTATAATAAATAGCTCTGACCCATTACCAATCTTTAAGGCACCCAACTGTTCACTGTATTCCAATCTAAAACATGCCTATTAATTTTGACTACAATTAGTACAAAGGGATCAAAACCCATACTTAATGTGCAAAAATGTGAAAGGCACTTGGTGTTTAACCTTAGGCAGGAGTGTTTTACTTTTCCATTTTCTGTATTATTTGACTGTATTTATTGTAGCTGAGTCTGACCAAGCTGACACTGTTGACATTCAACATTATCTTGGACAGATGACGTTTATCATTGTACGAAGTCATACTAGTGTGGCGGATGCTGGCATTGCTTCAGCCCTCCTGTTCCAAGGGAATTGGTTGCTAATGGAATTTTACCAGTTGCAGCAAAACTGTAGCATCAACTTAATGAGTATCTCAGCAGCCAAATGCTGGAGAGTGCAAACCTGTTAACCGTATTGCACTATGTGAACTATGGAAGATATCTGCATTGTCTTAAAGTGTGCAATCAAGTTATTCACACAGCAAAGAAAGCAGAGTCATACAAGATCATGATTTTACTCAGATTGCAGCACATGTGCTGTTGATTACACCTTTGAGCTCGAGTATGAGTCCATTGAATACACATTGACCAAATATTATCATCAACAAGTGCATATCTGGCATCAGAAAAAGTGTCAGCCATGCAAATGCGAATCACATGTGGAATAAACTAGACTAATTGCTGATGGTCATAATTTCACTCAGAAATGATTCTCAAAAGTTGTCCACTCGGGGGTAAATGGTCGGTTGATTTTAATGTGATGGACTCCTAAAAACATGAGTGCAAAGTGATTCAAAAGTCAGGCTCCAACCTTCAGCTTCCTGGACATGATTTACTTTCCTTTTTAAGCATGGGTGTAGAATTACCAACAGATGTCAGGCATTATCTCCCTTTGTAATAAATTTTTATATTAATATAACAAAGCTTCACATCTTGCCTTTCTAGCTTTCTAATATACTGAATAGATACATGGATGAAATCCATCAGGAAAAGACATTTTACCCTCTCTAAATTTAATTAGTTTATCAATTATCTTCTTATCATTAACATAACAGCAGAGTGGAGCAGTTGGAGTATGGTGGGCCCATGACCTAGCAGGGTGATAGATCAAGTCCTCTGCTCGTCATTAAGGGAGGCATGGTAGTGTAGCAGTCAGTATAATGCTATTACAGCATCAGCAACCCAGGTTCAATTCTGTTGCTCTCTGTTAGGCGTTTGTATGTCCTCCCTATGAGTACGTGGGTTTCCTCTGCATGTGCCAGTTCTGTCCCACATTCCAAAGACATAGGGGTTAGAAGTTTAATTGGTCACATGGGTGCAATTGGGCAGCATGAGTTAGTTGGGCTCTAAGTGGCTGTCACCATCCCGTATCTCTTGTTATGAATGTACCACAGCTCTGAGGGGCCGAAGGTTGCGGGACCAGCCCCCTCCTTCAAGAGAATCGCAAGATCGCTATTAATTCGGGTCTTGGACCCAGGAAATGAGAGACAATGCAACGGAGTTGACCATTGTTCTTAGAGACACCTGTGTGAATTGCAACTCTATAGTACGTGCCAGCTATCAGGGACATGGACACCCTCGGGCCATGTTGTGTGGGGATTGTATCACCCTACCTTGATTGACATTTACAAATCTGCCAGCCATGATAAAAAGGAGACTGCTGGAGGCGGTACTCCAGCGACGCCCCAGACGGAGACCATCGCTCATTCCTCTCGTAATAATGGGAAGCTGCTCGGAAGCCACGTGTGATTTGGATCCCCTAGCTAGGGAATCGAGTGGCTAATAACCCCAAAAAGGATTTCGGACTGACAACGAGGAACTCCCGTTCTCGATCTCACGCTTTGAGTCCAGAAGGCTGGCAAGTTTATTTTCTCTCTCCAACCCGTGAACACCCAGCGGCCCCTCAAGCGGCAAAAAAAAGCCTCCATGAACTGGCGAGACTTTTATATTTCCATCGGACAAATCATTTAACCCCTAGACAACGATAGAGCTTATTTCTTATTGAGTAGTACTACCCCTGCGCTTTAGATTGAGTATTGACGACGTATGTTATCTGAATGTTTGTATTAACCTTACGTTTGTGCCCCTTTATAAATAAAAACGTTTGAAAATGGTACCATCAGACTTCAGCGGACCTCTCTATCTTTGCTGGTAAGTGATCCAGTTACGGGATATGTAACACTCTAAATAAAATAAAAAAGAAACGGTCATTACTGATGCATGCAGAAAGCTGAAGATACATTACTTGATATTGCAAGCTAGTTCACCCACATCGCCAGTGGATGTGTACGATAGCATGGTTTGGTACTGTCCAAGGAGTCATAGAGAGTAGCTATTTGATCATCCTGGCTGCCTGGATTATTGCAATAGAAACAGCTCATTTGAAACCAATTGCCCCAGAGGTTTACCTCCACATTCCAATCATGCTCGGACAATCCAGCTTGTCCAAAATATGTTCAAGCCTAAAACAGAAAGGCCTGGGTTACCTTTGGTAGATCAACACTACTCTCTGCATCAATGGCTAACAAGAACTATCTCAAACTGAAGATGAATTACAATGAGACCTCTGTCCCTGCAGAAGCTAAAATTGCAAGCACTACTGACAGATTGAATACAGGCTGCAGGTAATTGAAATAGGGAGTATTCCAGGGACAGTGGTATACACTGCTTTATACAATATAATAAGGATGATTTGCTGTGAAACCTGAGCGATGTAAAGTCTACAACAAGAATGTTCTACTTGTAACTTTACTATACCCTACCTGTGATTTCTAGATTCAGCAGAGAGGACCTATTCATATTCTACTCTAAGCAGCTCTATGTGGCCCTTCCTCTTACTCTGGAATTTCTAAGATAAAATAAAGCAGCCTGGTCTGATTCTTAAGATGGAAGGAATGTGAGGATCTGTCCTGTGATTTGTGGACACCTATGGAGGCTGAATAATACTTTGTCATACACTTCTTCCAACAGGAGGGATGATTACTAGGCTGTATGAGGCCAGGTCTCTCAAGTCACTTCCAATGGAACATACGATATGAGTATGTCAGGATACAGATCACAAGCAGTTGGTCGAGGACATTTTGATTTACAGGATATTGACACCCACACTCCTACTGCCTATTTGCTGTTTGTAGCAATGTGATTCTCCCTGAGTAAATTGGAACCATTTATTTTCGTATCATATGTCAATATTCTCAATAGCGGAATTGATGGCTTTGTGGCCAAGTTTGTGGGTAATACCAAGATAGGTGGAGGAACAGGTAGTGTTGAAGAAGCAGTGAGTCTGTGGGAGGACTTAGATCGATTAGAAGAACGGGCAAAGAAGTGGAAGATGAAAAATAGCATAGGGAAGTGTATGATTGCCCACATTGGCAGAAAGAGTAAAGGCGGAGACTATTTTCTGAATGAGGACCAAATTCAGAAATCAGAGGTGCAATAGGATTTGGGAATCCTTGAAGGTTAACTTACATGTTGAGTTGCTGGTAAGGAAGGCAAATGCAATATTAGCATTCATTTTGAGACAACTTGAATGTAAAAACAAGGATGTAACGCTAAGGTTTTATAAAGCATTGGTCAGACTGTACTTGGAGCATTGTAAGCTGTTTTGGGCCCCTTATCTAAGAAATGATGCGCTGACGTTGGAGAGATTCCAGAGGAGGTTCACAAGAATGATCCTGGGAATGAAATAGTTAATGTATGAGGTTGGCTCTGGACCTGTACTCATTAGAGTTTAGACCTTTAAGGGGGGAATCTCATTGAAATCTATCTAATATTGAAAGGGTGGATAGAGTGGATGTGGAAAGGATGTTTCCTATAGTAGGGGGGGTTTAAGACTGGAGGCCACAGCCTCAGAAGAGAAGGATATTGCTTTAGAACAGAAATGAGGAGGAACAACTTTAGCCAGTGGTGATGAATCTGTGGAATTCGTTGCAACAAATGTCTGTGGAGGCCAAGCCATTGAGTATACTTAAGGGAGAAGTTGATAGATTCTTGATTAGTAAGTGTATCAAAGGTTACTGGGGGGAGGCGGGAGAATAGGATTGAGAATGATAATAAATCAGCTATGCTGGAATGGTGGAGCAGACTCAGTGAACCAAATGGCTTAATTCTGCTCCTATGTCATGGTCATGGTCTAAATTGAGGGAATTCATAAATTGTAACAGTACAGTCTTGAAGTTACATTCCAGACTAATTGACCTGATATGGTAAAGCTGTGTTCCAGCACTCAAAAAGGCCACCATGATGAATTGCGAATTGCAGATGGACTTGAAGCATTATTCCTCTCTCTGTGCTTAACATGGATTCACGGTTTGACTGCATGAATGTGATCAGCCAATTAGAAATTCTGACAAAGTAGCAGAGTGGAAGGTTGTTCAACTTTTGTGCAAACACTTCAGCACCCTGTCTAAAAAAACTTGCACTTGTATGTCTGCAGTAGAGATCAGAAGATGTGTTCCTTCCATCTGTAAAACTCCTGCTGGCTTTCCTCTGCTTCGTGTTCATGCTCAAAGCCAGCTTCAGTATATTCATCTCTTCAAGCTCCCAAGACCACAGGGGAATTAATATTCTTCAGTGAAAAGTGATCAGTCAAATCCTACAGGCCTTTAAAAAGCTGTAGCGTTCTCTTTGTTTACTCATTGTGCTCCCAGCCAGATCTCTAACACTGTCTACAGAGAAAACAACAGTGCTGGTGAAATTTGTAATCTTTGTGATACTGGAGTTTTTCAATAGGTGGCTAACTGTAGGTGGTCCAAATCAAGAAGCTATTTACATTTACCCACAATGCTACATAATAGGTAATTCATTGCCAACTTGGCAAGTCCCCAGTTACAGGCATAATGTGGACTATGCATTTGCCTGTATGAATTTGACCACTTAATCCTGCTAGATTAGCCATTGGGAAGCATTTGCACTCTTATGAATGCACACCTTCAACCAATCTATAAAACTTGCATTTGTATGTATTCCAACAGGTGTACTTGAGAGAGCGTCCTGATTGGTTTCATAACTGCCTGGCATGGAGGATCTTAAACACAGGATTGAAAGACGCTACAGAGAGTTGTAGACTTAACCAGCTTCATCGTGGACACAAACGTCCCCACCATCAAGGACATCTTCAAAAGGCGGTGTCTCTAACATCTATCATTAAGGACCCTCACCATCTGGGAAATGCCTTTTTTTCATTACTGCCTTCAGGGAGGAGGTACATGACTCCGAAGAGACACATTCCATGTTTTAATAACAGCTTCTTCCCTTCCGCCATCAGATTTCTGAACAATCCATGAACTCATTATTCCTCTTTTGCACCATTTATTTATTTTACATATTATTGTAACTTGTTTTATGTCTTGCTCTGAACCGCTGCCACAAAACAACAAATTTCACAACATATGTATCAGAATCAGAATCTATAAATTACAGTATGTATATATAAAAATATATAAGTAGTGGAAAAAGAGATCAAAATAATACTGAGGTAGTGTACGTGAGTCTATCATTCCCACAATCCTGATTGAGAAGTTGCAGAACCTGGGCCTCTGTACCTCCCTCTGTAATTGGATCCTTGATTTCCTAACTGGAAGACCACAGTCTGTGCGGATTGGTGATAATATATCTTCTTCACTGATGATTAACCTCAGGGGTGTGTGCTTAGCCCACTGCTCTACTCTCTATATATACATGACTGTGTGGCTAGGCATAGCTCAAATACCATCTATAAATTTGCTGATGATACAACCATTGTTGGTAGAATCTCAGGTGGTGACAAGAGGGGATACAGGAGTGAGATATGCCAATTGATGTAATGGTGCCACAGCAACAACCTGGCACTCAATGTCAGTAAGACAAAAGAGCTGATTGTGGACTTCAGGAAGGGCAAGATGAAGGAACACATACCAATCCTCATAGAGGGATCAGAAGTGGAAAGAGTGAGTAGTTTCAAGTTCCTGGGTGTCAAGACCTTTGAGGATCTAACCGGGTCCGAACAAATCGATGTAGCTATAAAGAAGGCAAGACAGCGACTATACTTTATTAGGACTTTGAAGAGATTTGGCATGGCAACAAATACACTCAAAAACTTCTATAGTTGTATCATGGAGAGCATTCTAACAGTCTGCATCACTGTTTGGTCTAGAGGGGCTACTGTACAGGACAGATAGAAACTGCAGAAGGTTGTAAATCTTGTCAGCTCCATCTTGGGCACTAGCCTACAAAGTACCCAGGACATCTTTAGGGAGTGGTGTCTCAGGAAGGCAGCATCCATTATTAAGGACCTCCAGCACCCAGGGCATGCCCTTTTCTCACTGTTACTATCAGGTAGGAGATACAGAAACCTGAAGGCACACACTCAGCAATTCAGGAACAGCTTCTTCTCCTCTGCCATCTGATTCCTGAATGCACTTTGAAGCTTTGGACACAACTTGACTTGTTTTAATATAGAGGATTTCTGTTTATCCCCACTTCCACCAGCTCCCACTGCTAAACAAATGCTCTTCATGGTGTGTGTCTCAAACAGCCTCTGACAACCAAGTCCAACTCCTGACCTTCACGTGTGGCATAGTTCTTATGCCCGGCGGAGCTGTTCTCACTGACAGGAGAAGGGGCAAAGGCGGGCCACTGGCGCCTTAAAACCAATGGCTGCAGGCAAATGGGGCTCGTTAACCACGGATGGTAGCACATCTAGGAGAGGGGAAACTCCGATTTCAAACCTCCGCTGCCTTGCGGCTATACCTGGTCACAGGAAAGGCTTTGGGAGTAAACTCCGAGGAAAAATCCGGAGTCGGAGTCCCGAAGGCGGCTGACTGCTGTACCCAGCACCGGCACGGCAACTCCTGTGATGCTGCTGGCACCAAACTGTATCGACTTCTGTCGTTCCTTTGGACCTGTCATCAGCATGGAGAGGGGATCCCACTGCATGGGCAACAGACGGATCCTCCATATCAACTCTGCCCTGGCTTGTGCCCTGGAGAGGCCCCTCCCAGTGACTACCCATGGTCGACCACAACCAACGGAGGCCACACTCCACTCCATTTCTGTTTTTGCATATTATTTAATAATTTATTCAATATACACAATTGATTTACTTGTTTATTTATTATTATTATGTTTTATTTTATGTATTATTATTATTATTATTTCTCTTTCTGCTCGATTATGTATTGCATTGAACTGTTGCTGCTAAGTTAACAAATTTCACATCACATGCCGATGATAATAAACCTGATTCTGATTCATTGTCCATTCAGAAATCTGAAGGAGGAAGGGAAGAAGCTCTTCCTAAAACTCTGAGTGTGTGTCTTCAGGCTCCTGTGCCTCCTCCCCAATAGTAGCAATGAGAAGGGGTCATGCCCAGGGTGGTTGTGGGTCCTTAATGATGGATGCCGCCTTTTGAAGATGACCTCAATGCTAGTGCCCATGATGGAGCTGGCTGAGTTTACAGCTTTCTGCAGCAGTGGCACCTCCATACCAGATGGTGATGAAACCGGTTGGAATACTTTCTGTGGTACATCTATAGAAATTTGCTAAAGTCTTTGGTGACATACCGAATCTCCTCAAACTCCTAATGAAATATAGTCACAGTCATGCCTTCTTTGTAATTGCATCAATATGTTGGGCCCAGGATAGATCTTGGATCTGTTAACTGCTCACCCTTTCCACTGCTGACTCCTCAATAAGGATTGGTGTGTATTCCCTTGACATCCTCTTCCTGAAGTCCACAATCAATTCCTCTGTCTTATTGATGTTGACACGAGGTTGTTGTTGCAACATCACTCAAACAGTTGATCACTCTTGTACACATCTTTGTCACCATCTGAAATTCTGCCAAAAACTGTTGTGTCTTCAGCAAATTTATAGATATTTACGGACATTTACACTACGCGCTGCAAACAGAAATCAAAACAGCATTATGAAGGACCCCACGCACCCCTCATACAAACCCTTCTCCATCCTGCCATCTGGGAAAAGGCATCGAAGCATTCGGGCTGTCACGACCAGACTATGTAACAGTTTCTTCCCCCAAGCTATCAGACTCCTCAGTACCCAGAGCCTGGACTGAAACCTTACTGCCCTATTGTCTTGTTTATTATTTATTGTAATGCCTGCACTGTTTTGTGCACTTTATGCAGTCCTGGGTAGGTCTGTAGTCTAGTGTAGTTTTTTTTTCTGTGTTGTTTTTTACATAGTTAAGTCTAGTTTTTGTACTGTGTCATGTAACACCATGGTCCTGAAAAAACATTGTCTCGTTTTTACTGTGTACTGTACCAGCAGTAATGGTCGAAATGACAACAAAAGTGACTTGACTTGAAATGGTGCTTGAGCACTCCTCATTGCGGTACAGTGCTGTTGATTGTCAGGAAGTAGGAGATATTATTTCCAATCCACACTGACTGTGGTCTCCTGATGAGGAAGTCAAAGATCCAGTTGCAGAGGGAAGTACAGAGGCCTAGGTTTTGAAGCTTCTTTATCGATGCAGAGGGGATGATGGTGTTGAATGTGGACCTGTAATCAATAAACTGCAGCCTGACTTAAGGATTGCTCTTGTCCAAGTGGTCCAAGGCCGAGTGGAGAGAAGGTGAGATTGCATCCCGTGTAGACCTATTGTGGCAGTAGGCAAATTCTAGTGGGTCCTGATCCTTGCTTAGGCAAGAGTTAACTCTAGCCTTGACCAACATCTCAAATCACTTCATCGCAGTGGATGTGAGTGCCACTGGGCAACAGTCGTTGTGCCAGCTCCCCCTTCTCTTCTTGGGCAGTGGTATGTTTGAAGCACTTTTGAAGGCAGGTGGGGAAATCTGACTGCAGAAGTGAGAGATTGACGATGTCCATGAACACACCTGCCAGCTGGTTGTCATAGATTTGCAGTGTCCTTCCAAGTACACCATCGGGGCCTGATGCCTTGTGAGGGTTTGCCCTCATGAAATATGTTCTGACATCGTCCTCCGAGACAGAGATCACAAGGATCATCAGATGCTGCAGGGATTCACACAGGTGTAGGTTTTTTCTCCCTTTCAAAGTATACATAAAAGGCTTTGAGTTCATCTGGGAGTGAAGCATCACAGCAATTTATGATGTTAGGCTTTGCTTTGTAGGAAGTCATCATCATTATCTGCCCACAATGATTATGTGTATAAAATATAATAAGATAAATAAGACCATAAGATATAGGAGCAGAATTAGGCCAATTAGCCCATTGAGTTTGCTCCACCATTGTATCATGACTGATCCATTTCCCTCTCAGCCCCAATCTCCTGGCTTCTCCCTGTATTCCTTCATGCTCTGACTAATCAAAAATCTATCAACCTCCGCCTTAAATATACCTGATTGCTTGGCCTCCACAGCCACCTGTGGCAACAAAATCCACAGATTCACCAATCTCTGGCTAAAGAAATTCCTCCTCATCTCCATTCTAAAAAGAGGCCCCTCTATTCTGAGGCTGTGTCCTCTGGTCTTAGACTCCACCACCATAGTAAACATCCTCTCCACGTCCACTCTATCAAGGCTTTTCACCATTCAATAGGTCACCCCTCATTCATCTGAATTCCAGTGAGTAAGGCTCAGAGTTATCAACTCTCTTCATGTGACAAGCCATTCAATCCTGGAATCATTTTTGTTAACCTCCTTTGAACCCTCTCCAATGTCTGCACCCTTCTTAGATAAAGGGCCCAAAACTGCTCAGAATACTCCAAGTAAGGCCTCGTCAGTGCTTTATAGAGTCTTACCAATACATCCTTGCTTTTATATTCTAGTTCACTTGAAATGAATGCTAACATTGCATTTACCTTCCTCACCACTGAATAACATAATGGAAAGAAATTAATACTTGCTTCAACATAGTCAGCTAGCTTACTTCCATGTTGTCCTTCTCGTGCTTAATGAAGAAATGCTCTAGGACCTTTATCAATTGAAAAACTTTATTGTATTTGGCAAGAAAGTCAATCATTCTGAGTGAGAGTTTCGGGCAGAACAACTTTAGATCTTACAGAGTGGACTCAGGGTTATATTTTCCCTTTGTAAATGGATCACATATAGTTGTACGATTCAGTGCAGAGCAGAGTTTCCCATCATTTTAGAGCTCTTTGATCATGTCTCTTCATCCATATCAATGTCTGATTAATTAATTGAGAATTACATTGTAGTCAATGATTATCAACAACTTCAAAGACACCATTATTGTTATCTCTTTAATCCAATGTAACAGGATGAATATTCTTTACCTTCTGCTTTAATGGGTTGCCCCCTGTTTCGCCTTTTGTCTATTTCTGCTAATACTTTCATCAGGAAGATATTCTTTTAAATTCATTATTAGGCCTCTGACAAAATGACATGCAACAGATGGGCCTTTGTGATGAACTCAGATAAGGCATGGTGTCTTAATCAATGTCCTCAGTCTCCCTTGTGTTCTCATTCTGCTTTCAATGGCAGAGTTCAGGAAGGTCAAGATGCCCATGTTAAATTTAAAGCTGCTAGAATATCTAAAGCATTTGTTAATTTTCATCCATATATCCGAGGGTGTCGAGTGCAAGCAAATAGAAGGAAAATATATACCCTAATTAAAAGCACTCTGAAGAAACATTTTCTCCCAATTAAGCATGGAAGTATAAGTGCATCAATTAAAGTATCAGTACACTATTGCGGTCTGGACAGCCATTGAGTCATGCAATACTACAGTACAGAAGCAGGCCCTTTGGCCCATCTAGCCCATCCATGCTGACTTGATCCTCTGCCTAGTCTCACCTTCCTTCACCCAGAGCACATCCCTCCACACCCCTCCCATCCAGGCATCTATCCAAACTTCTCTTAAATGTTAGAATTGAACCCGCACCTACCACTTCTGGCAGCTCATTGCATACTCGCAGCACCCACTAAGTGGAGCAGATCCCCCGTCAGATTCACCTTAAACATTTAATCTTTCACCCTAAACCTATGACCTCTTGTTCTAATCTCACTCAAGCTCAAGGAAAAAGGCCTGCTTGCATTCACTCTATCTATACCCCTTATAATTTTGTACCTCTGTAAGATCTCTCCTTACTTTCTTGCACTGCAGGCAATTCAATTCTAACCTTCCCCTGTAACTCTGGTTCTCAAGACCCAGCAGCATCCTTTTAATTTTTTCTGCACTCTTTCAAGCTTGTTGATATTTTTCTTGAAGTAGTTGACCAGAACAGCACACAATGTTTCAAATTCTGTCTCACCACAACATCTTGTATAACTTAAACATAAAATCCCAACTCCTGTATGCAATGCCTGGCTTTATGAATGTCAATG
Organism: Hemitrygon akajei; assembly: GCF_048418815.1. Classification (NCBI taxonomy): domain Eukaryota; kingdom Metazoa; phylum Chordata; class Chondrichthyes; order Myliobatiformes; family Dasyatidae; genus Hemitrygon; species Hemitrygon akajei. Next base: position 25,756,715 of record NC_133149.1, read on the forward strand.
TGCCAAAAGCTTTCTTTACAACCCTTTTGAACTGTGATGCTATTTTCAATGAGTTATGGATCTCCAGTCCCAGGTCCCTTTGTTGTACAGGACACCACAGTGTAAGTCTTACCCTGGCTTGTCTTCCCAAAGTGCAACATCTCATAATTGTTTGCATTAAATTCCATCTGCCAATTTTTCACCCCATTTCTCCAGCTAATCCAGATAATGCTGCAAGCTTTGAGCCTTCCTCGCTGTCCACAATGCCCGCAAACTTCATAGCATCTGCAAATTTGCTGATTCTGTTTACCACATGATCACCTAAATCGCTAGTACAAGTGATAAAGAAAAGTGGACCAGGCACCAATCCCTGTGGAACAACACTTTTGGTTGTCTGTATCTCTATTATGTATATTAAATCCCATGAGTTATTATAGTTATTGCAGACTTGCAGTGTTAGAGGTACCAGGTGAAATGTAACACACTGTTTTTGTCATTATCATGGATTATTCTGAACCTGTAAGTGCTTGTGGAATGAACTATTTTACTCAGCTGCTTTATTCCAAATCAAAACAAGTGATTAATTTTCAAACCCTACTACAGTACCTTCACAATATCTGCCAATATTATGTGAGTTGGCATGAAATCTTTCAAAACCTCCCTTTGGTTTTGCTAAAATTGGATCTCAATTAGTGTTTCAGAAAATACACTCAGTGGCCACTTTATTAGGTCACCTGCTGTTATAACCTATCCACTTTCAAGATTCAGCGTGTTGTGTGTTCAGAAATGCTCTTAAGACCATAAGACCATAAGATATTGGAGCAGAATTAGGCCATTCGGCCCATCAGCTGTACTCCACCATTTCATCATGGCTGATCCATTTCCCTCTCAAACCCATTCTCCTACCTTCTTCCTGTAACCTTTCATGCCCTAACTAATCAAGAACCCATCAGCCTCTGCCTTAACAATACTGAATGACCTGCCCTCTACAGTTGCTTGTGGCAATAAATTCCACAGGTTCACCACCCTCTAGCAAAAGAAATTCCTCCTCATCTCTGTTATAAAATGACATCCCTATATTCTGAAGCTGTACCCTTTGGCCCTAGACTCCTCCATCACAGGAAACATCCTCTCCATGTCCACTCTAACTAGGCCTTTCAACATTCAATAGATTTCAAATGAGATCCTCCTTCATTCTTCTAAATTCCAGCTAGAAAAAGCCCAGATCATCAATCACTCTTCATACGATAAGCTTTTCATTCCCAAAATCATTTGCTTGAACTTCCTCTGAATCCTCTCCAATATTACCACATTCTTTCTTAAGTAAGGGACCCAAAACTGTTGACAATACTCCAGGTGAGGCCTCACCAGTGCCTTATAAAGCCTCAGCATTACATCCTTGCTTTTATATTCCAGTCATCTGGAAATGAATGCTAATATTGCATTTCCCTTCCTCAGCACCGACTCAACCTGCAAATTAACCTTTAGGGAATTCTGCACAAGGACTCCCAAGGCCCTTTCCACTTCAGAGTTTTGAATTTTGAATTTCTGCCACATGACTGGCTGATTAGATATTTGCATTAATAAACTCAGGATGATGGTGCCTAATGGTGACTCCTTTGCTTGCATCTTCGGAAACAGCTCTATTTCTATCTTTAATATATTTTTCTTCTTTTTCAGGGCTCTTTTGAAGACCCTGACCTAGAGCTACATGCTGACTTTGGCTCTTTGCAAGAACGGGACCCACTTTCAGGGCCTCACAACCAGCCATTTTATGATATGCCAAGTAGGTGACCTGAAAGACAAGCGCACCTTCAGGGTGTTGGATTTTCGTGGCTCTGGAGGCGGGCCGATTCAAGGTTGGTGCCACCGCAGAAAACTGAGGTGTTGTGGGAGTACACGGAAGATGGAAAGCAGCGAGCTGGCTGCTGGCTGCGTGCCCAGAGACCCGAGATCTTTGGGCACAGAACTTGGAAAAAGCGATGCAACAGATTTTTACCACCATAAGTTGATGAGTTGTTTTGTTATGTCTCCCCTCTCGCTGTGAAATGGGGACACCTCTTCTTCCCTTATTAGGGAGAGAGAGAGAGAGAGAGAGAGAGAGAGCCTGTGGTATGTCGAATTACCAGTGAATGAGTAGTCTTTGGGGTACTGCAAGTCTATGTCTTTGCTGCATGCTTGAGTGCTCAGTGGGGGGGGTGGGGGTTTGTTGCTTTGCACGCTTGAGTGCTTGGTGGGGGGTGCCGATGCTTTTTTGCTGGTGGGGGGGAGTTGTTCGTTGCCTTGCTGCTGATTGTGCGTTGGAGGTGGAGCTGAGGGGGGCTTCAGGGTTCTAACATTTAACTGTCATTCATTCTTTGGGGCACTCCTCTGTTTTCATGGATGGTTGTGAAGAAGAAGAATTTCAGGATGTATACATTTCTCTGACATTAAATTGAACCTATTGAGGTGTACAGGTGTACCTAATAAAGTGGCCACTGAGTGTTTGTCCTGATCTTGGGGAAACAAATAACTCTGTTCTTTCTCAAGAAAGCAAGACCATTGCCTTAGCCTTTAAAACTAAAACAAAAATGCATCGAATTTTTAATTTCGAATATGTTGATCTTAGTGACAGTAAACCTTAAAGAGTGTCCAGCTTGTCTCATTTTATTACACTAAGTTTATTTCATATAATTAAGATAACAGTAATGTCTAGTAAATACACAGCAGAGTAACTGTAAACAAAATAAACACAAGGTTTTGGCTTCAGTCTTTTAATTTTTATCATCTTACTGGCTGCTCAACAGCTATGTTATGTTAGTTTATGTTCAAAGTATGTTTCTTAGTTTCCTTATTGAGTCTTCATCTCCAATATCTGTGTGAATACATCACAGGAGAAGACAAGAGCACAAAGGTATTGCAGCAAAAACAGACCACTCTGGCCTTCTCCCCACTTAGTATGATCATGGCTGATCTCCACGAGCCTCAGCTCCACTTCCAAGCCAATTCCATGATGTTCTGGAGGTTTATCTACCGTCACCTTAAATACTTCTAAAGATCCATCCCCTCTATCTTCTGGAGCAGAGAATTCAGAGATTCAGCAACCTCTCTGAAAATAAATTTTAACACACCTCTGTTTTAAATGCCAGCCCCTGATGTTGTAACTACGTTCTCTCATTTGAGACTCTCCCATGAATACCAACATTTGAATTTCTATCCAGTGATAACCCTTCAGGATCTTATCTGTCTCAATAAGGTTGCCCTCATTCTTCTAAACTCCAAAGAGTACAGAACTAAATATTTAGCCTTCCGTCATGGGGACTTAAACTGGTGAATTGTCTTTGAAATGCAAGTTCTGGACTCATTAGAATACTCCATAAAACCATAAGACATAAGAGCAAAATTAGGCCTTTTAGCCCATGAAGTCTGCTCTGCCATTCCATCATGGCTGATCTCAGATCGCACTCACTCCATACACCTGCCTTTTCACCATATCCTTTGATGCCCTGACTGATCAGGAAACTATCAGCTTCTGCCTTAAAAATGCCCATGGACTTGGCCTCCACTGCAATCTGTGGCAGAGCATTCCACAAATTCACTACTCTCTGGCTAAAAAAAAATTGCATCTTACCTCTGTTCTAAAGGGTCGCCACTCAATTTTGAGGCTGTGCCTTCTACAAAAGTTCTGGATACCCCCACCATAGGAAACATCCTCTCCACATCCACCCTATCTAGTCCTTTCAACATTTGGCAGATTTCAATGAGATCCCCCCCTATATTCTTCTAAATTCTAGTGAGTACAGGCCCAAAGCTGCGAAACGCTCCCCATATGTTAACCCCTTGTTTACCACAGACCTTCGGGGAGTCTTGCACAATTACTCCTAAGTGCCTCTGCACCTCTGATGTTTGAACCTTCTCCTATACCTCCTTCCTGTAGCGCCAAAGAATTATTTATTTATTTATTTAAAGAGATACAGTGTGAAACTCTAGGATACAACAGATACTTTTGGCTCAACCAGCCACACTACCCAGCAACCCACCTATTTAACCCTTGTCTAATCACAGGACAATTTACAATGACCAATTAACCTACTAACTGATACGTCTTCGAAGTGTGGGAGAAAACCCATGCACCCACAGGAAGGATGTATAAACTTTTTACAGACAGTGTCGGAGGTCCGAACTGTAATAGCATTATTCTAACCCACTACATTACTGTGGCACCCTTCTTAAACCAATTTGTTCAGACTCTCCTTGGTGGTGAAAACTTTTAGCAGTAGAGACATATGGCTTGGTCTGTAATGTGTTATTGAGTTACCTACTGAACTGAAACTCCTACAGAATATTTTAGCTTTCACTCTAAATTGTCTCAATCTCACTCATGCAATCTATAAAGCGATTTGAATCTATGAAAGGCTGACTTTGCCTTCACAATTACCATCCATTTTCACCTCTTTAAAGAAGTATGCTGCAGTTCACAAGACATGTAATTTGGTAGATTGATAGCAGAATGATATATTTATAATTTCCCCATTGATGATACAGGTAAAGGGATGAACTTCCATATAATATGATAGAAAGAATGAGATTTACAGGAAGATGTTATTTCCTGCCTGGCTTTGCACCTCCAACAGTGCTCTGAGATCAGCTGCAGGGTCATCAGCTGGGGTCACCGCTCCCTTGGCCCTGGTACATCGCCTGGTGGCAGGGCAGTGACAGGGACATCTTCCTGCCATCCCCTGCAGCTTCCAATAAGGTCAGTCAATCCCCAAATTTCTGTCCTTTCTCCTCAGCCACAGCCAATAGCTGCCCCTTTAGGTTTACATATTTTCTGTAGCTTAGGGTCAGGTCCTTTGGATGACCGAATCCACACTGGCTGTGAAATACGCACTTACGCTTTTCCTATACTAATCCTATTTTATTCTCCCTACGTTCTTATCAACTCCTTCCCACCCCACCCACAGATTCTTCCACTCACCTACACTGAGGGTAATTTACAGTGGCCAATTAACCTGCCGACCTGTATGTGTTTGGCATGTGGGAGGGTACTGCAGTATTCTGAGGAAACCCATGTAGTCACAGGGAGAATGTGCAAACTCCGCGCAGGCAGCACTGGAGGTCAGAACTGAACTATGGTCACTGGAGCAGTGTGTACTAGCTGTGACACTGCAGCAAGCAATGTATGAATTCAGAATCAGAATCAGGTTTAATATCATTGGCATATGTCATGGAATTTGTTGTTTTGTGGCAGCAGTACATTGGAATCCATAATAATAATAATAACAACAACAACAACAATAATAATAATAATCATCATCATTATCATCATTGTCATCATTATCATATGTTACAATAAGAAATATATATATATATACAATAAATCTGGTATGTAGGGCAAAGGAGAGCACATAAAACCAGTGAGTTAGTGTTCATGGGTCCATTGCTCATTCAGAAATCTGATGGCTGACGGGGAGAAACTGTTCCTGAAATCTTGAGCATGGTGAGCAGTTCTGGGCTCCTTATCTAACAAAGGATTTTCTGGCAGTAGAGAGGGTCCAGAGGAGGTTCATGAGAAATATCCTGGGAATGAAAAGAGTTAACGTAGGAGGAGCATTTGATGGCTCTGGGTCTGTAGTTGCTGGAATTTTGAAGAATGAAACTTACAAAATGTTGAAACTAATCAAATATAGAGCTGTAGAGAGGATGTATAGAGGATGTTTGCTATAGTGGGTGAGTCTAGGACCAGTGGAAGCAGCCTGAGAACACAAGGACATTCCTTTAGAACAGAGATGAGGAAGAATTTCTTTAGTCAGAAGGTGGTAAATCTGTGGAGTTCATTGACACAGATGGCTGTGGAGGCCAAGTTATTGGGTATACTTTAAGTGGAGGTTGATAGGTTCTTGATTAGTAAGGGCATCAAGTGTTAAGGGGAGACACCAGGAGAAGGATAAAAAAATCATCCATGATTGAATGGCGGAGCAAACACGATGGGCAAAATGGCCAGATTCTGCTCCTATGTCTTATGTCTTATGTTAAGCTCCCAAGAACTTCCTGTCGATCCCATATAGGCCTTATCAGTGATCTTGGAGCTCTCAGAAATAGAGAGGAAGCACTGAGAGACTTTCACTAGTTAGAACTCTCAGTAGCCTTGGACTTCTTCAAATACTGTATATCTCTAAAACATGTACACTCTACCATCAGAAATCCAAAAGCATTAGAAGTATGGAAATTCATCATCTAATTTACCCAATGATGGTGCATCATTCTGAGTTGAAAATACTGGATATTAATGGGTCAGTGACAGAGAACTTCCCAAGATCATCACAGGGACAGAAGGAGTTCAATAAGGCAACTTGCCAACACCCTTATAAGAGTGATTGAATATTATTCTTGCCAGCAATGCCTGAGTAAATAATAATTTAAAAATGAACCATTTTCCTCATTCCAATGTCATCCTCATTATTGATGTTAGTAAAGCCCTTGTTGGATAAGAGTATAGTCATTCAGAAGCTGCCAATGGAAAATATTAAGATTGCTGACAGGAGTCAATGATTTCAAAAGGAGTGAGAAACAAACTGTGGGTGACACTCTGAAATGGAGATGCAAGAGACTGCAGATGTTGGAATCTGGAGTCAAAAGCAAGCTGTTGGAGGAATTCAACAGGCCAGGCAGCATCTGTGGAGGGAAACGGACAGTCAATATTTTGGGTTGAGACCATTCATCTGGACTGATCTGCATTTGTAGTCTCCTGAGTCTCCATTTCAGAGAGAGTGTCACCAAAGAAAGGTCCTGGAACAATGGACAGAGAAACTACTATTGAGTCAAAGCATGTACTAATTAGAGAAAAAAAATCAAAATCAACAATAAACCTTTGCTGCAAAAATTTCCATGATACTTTCTGAAACAAGAGACTACTTTAAAATTCAAAGATAAGCACCCAAGGAGTTAATCTTTAGTGTTTTTGTTTCCTTTGACAAGAATGCAAACAGCAAGAATATCAATAATGTCTTTTCTATCTATGTTGACTTTGTCATAAAAGGTTTGACAAATTGAGGCAGTGCCAGAGACTAGGTCAACTCTGGGAAACACAGATAACACTGGGAAGGTAGACATTGGGACAGAGGGAATAAAGGGATGCCTATTTGATGAGGGTAGGGAATTAACTGCTAGATTTATGCTGAAGAATAGTATTTTTGACAAATTAGGGGATTGGGATTTATTGATGAATATGAGGTGTTGATGTTGAAAACAAATACAGTAATTTAAAGATTCCTTCAGAATAAGCTATTATCAGGTCCTCAAGGATGAGAAGATACTAAGAATGAAATGTTGTAACAGAAAACCCAGACCTTCTTGGACTTCTGCTTCTCCACTAGGAAATAATTACCAACAAAATGTTCATACGTTGCATTGTGTATTCTTTGGATTGGAAATTATATATCCTTCATCTCTATATTTGCCAGCTTTCTGGAAACAAAGGACCAACATGAAAGTGAGAAAATGCGATCTTATTATTCACCCACTGCTTTTGTTAACATTTCCACTGTTAACATATTTGGACTACCACTACTGTTGGAACAAAAGCGTCAGAGCAGGTGGAAGTATAAGATTGTGTTACTTTCATTTTAAGGAGAGATTTTTGATTGTGCTGGTAGCATATTAAGTAAGCTACATTCATAGAATCACAAGTTCACAGAAAAATAGAATCTCATACCACAGAGAATTCAGCACCATGCAATTTCTTCTCCTCAAGTTCTGAAGTGTTAATTCTAGCACATTGAAAAGATGTGCATTACACTGAGTGGGTAAATGACTCAATACGGTGAACCACAAACTCGCTGGATTTTCTCCTCTCCATGTTACTAATCTCTCACAATTGGCTGATGATAAACCTCACACTGCATGTCTTGCCAATAATGTGGGATGAAGGTGTAGTTCACCACTTTCTTGTCAGACAACGCAGGCAATGATACTGGATTGGACACACTCACTCAATGCACTACTGAGAGAGGGAGGCTTCTGCTCTCAGAATAGGTTTGCAGCCAGATACTCAGTGAAGAAAGATACACGTTTTCACTATATGGCCATGTGTCTCAGAGACATGATCAATATCATCCCTCCGCATAAAATATCCACACGAGATATTTTACATCTGCTTTAGTGAGCACATTAGTAAGACTCAGGTCCAGCGTAATGTCAAAAAGTCACACAGCATGGAAACAGGTCCTTTGGTCCACAAAGTCTGGTCTGATCATCTACCACTAATTCGACACTAATCCCATGTTTCTATTCTCTCTACATTCCCATTAACCCCCTCATACTCCACCATTCACCTACACACTATGGACAATTAACTGTGGCCAAGTAAGCTAGCAACCCGCACTCATTTGGAATATGGGAGGGAAGCAGAGCATCTGGAGGAAATCCATGCAATCACAAAGATCATCCAAACTCCACACAGTCAGCAGACGAGGTTGGGGTTGAACCCAGTTTCACCGGAGCTGTGAGATAGTAGTTTTACTGATGCTGTCCTCATGTAGGTCAGAGACTGAAGTGATCCAGGTCAAGAGGGGAATACAAAATAGACAGATGCTTGGAAATACTCAGCAGATCAATCTGCATCTGTGGAAAGTGCAGCAGAGTTAATGATCATGGTCTGGATCCATCATCTTCAGATACCTTGACTGAGTAACATTACAAGGCCCAAACTTTGCAGATTATAAAAGCCAGTTGTTATTTAATCACATTGCAACAAGAATGACTGATGATTTCTAGCACTTGTGAATGGTTATGATTGCACCAAAGTCAAGACCATAGACCATAAGACATAGAAGCAGAATTAGGCCACTTAGTCCAACGAAATCAGTCAAGATAACATATATGTCCTGCCACACATTGTAGAAGGCCATTAAACCTCAATGATACTGTATCAGCTCACAGAGGAATCCTAACCTGCCACTTATTTCCCCTATGACATTTTTTTTTATTGAGATACAACGTGGATTAAGCCTGTCCGGATCTTTGAGTCGCACCGTCCAGCCGTCCAGCAACCTTATTATTTAACCCTAGCTTAATGACGGGACAATTTACAATACTCATCAGCTCCCTCCAGATTCTCCCACTGTGGGGGGCTTGACAGTGGTGAATTAATGTGTCTTTTGGATGTGTGAGGAAACTCACATGGTAAGAGAGAGAGCATGCAACCACCTCACAGGCGACATTAAATTGAACCTAGGCCATTATAGCAGTGAGGCAGTCATTCTACAATCTGTGCCTCTGTGCCACTAACAAAGATAAGAAGCCAGACTGGAGCACAAACATAAACCTGGAAGGTTGAGAGTGTTCAGCAGGTCAGGCAGCATCTATGGAGGGAGCAACAGTCAACATTTCAAGCCAGTGACCCATCATTGGAGCTTAAAAATTGAGAAAATAAGTAGCAAAGAAAGAGAGGGTGGAGAGAACAAAGGGAATGCTTGTGATAAGGTGAAGAACAAGATTGTCCACTGTTATAATGGCTTTCAGTGCAGTCTAGTGTTTATTGCTGAATATCTGAAGGATTGTAAGTTGAGGGTAATGAGCTGGAGAAGTAATTAATCATCAACAACAGGAACCTGGAGATGCAGAGCACCCAGTTTGCTGGGCATGTACAGCACTGTACTGCTACCACAAGAAAAAAAAATGTCATGACACATGTGAGTGATGATAAACCTGATTCTGATAGGGGTCTCTTTTGTGGACTGAGAGTGGGAAGGGTATAGGAAAGGGATTCATGATTGGGAAAAGGAAAAGAGAGAGGGGAGGGAGTGGAAAACATCAGAGAGAGATTCTGTAATGATCAATAATCCAATTGTTTGGAAACAAATGACTTTGCCTGGTGTCTCAGGGCTGGGTGTGTCTGCACTCGAGCCACCCTCTGTCCCTGGCACACCTCATTGCCACCTGTCTCACACCCCTCCCTTGGTGCTCCACCCTTGCCATTTCCAACATCCTTTACTCTCGCCAGATTTGCAGTCTCGCTCTCTGCTCCATGTTGACAAAGTCGTAGGCAACCTAGCTATATATATATGCGCCTAAGACTTTTGCACAGTGCAGTATAATAAAAGAGCATGCTGGAAAAGGTGAAATGAAAATTGGTAGTGTTTTTGATAATGAGGAAAGTTGTTTAAGGCAACAGCATGACAGAGATAAATGTGAAAGCTGTGCTAAGCAATGGCAAGTGAAATTTAATCTTGAAAAATGTGAAGTGATGTATTTTGGAAAGGCAGAGGCATACAGTGTAAATAGTAGGGTCCAGGGAAACGTTGATGAACAGAAGGAGTTGGTCACATGGTGAAGAAAGAATATGGGTTGCTTGCTTTCATTGGAAGTCATTTTACAACCGTATGAAACATTGGTCAAGCCAGTTGTGAAATTTTGTGTGTACTTCTGGCTGAAGGAGGTACATGATTATGTTGGAGAAGGTGCAGAGCAGATTCACTAGGCTGCTGAATGGAATGGAAAATTAGAGTCTTAAGGAAAGACTCCAAAGGCTGGGTTTGTTTTCCCTAATGAGATGTTGAGGGGTGACATGATAGAGGTATATAAAGGGGTTATATAGGATAGTAAAAATACTTTTTTCATCCTGGGGGTATTACAAATAGGAGGGTATAGGTTTTAGGCTAGAGATAAGAATTTTACAGGGAATCCACTGAAGGAAATTGGTAGGAGTCAGGAATATGCTGTGTGGAGAGAACATGGAAGCAGATACACTTAGGACATTTAGGAATATCCAGGTAAGTGCACAAATCACCAATGTATAGAATGCTACGGACCTCCTGCAGGTAAATGGGATTGGTGCAGATAGGTATAATGGGCTGAAGGGCCTCTTTCTATGCTCTTTGACTCTATGACTGAGCAGATAATCTGTATTGTGAGAAAAATTGAGCTGATTTTGGTCAGTTCTGACACAAAAAGGAATGGATGGTGACCTGAAACTGTTAAACTCAATACTGAGACTCAAGTTGTCCGATATCCATGAACAGATATAAGGTGATGATTTTGAGTTTACCTGGAGTTTTATTGGAGCTCTCTAGGAGGTCAATGGCTGAGAAATCAGAGTAGGAGTAGAATGGAGAATTTGAATGATAGCCAACTATAAGTTCAGAGCCACGCTTGTGGAATGAATGAACGTGTTCTGAAAAGCAGTCACACAATTTGTAACCGACTCCACCAACGTAGAGGAGACAACGTTAGAAGTACCAGACTTGATGTACTGAACTGGAAGAAATGCAAATGCCTCACCTGTTTGGGTGACTACATTTTGGGAAGGGATGAGGTGAAAAGGCCAGGTGCTAAATTTCTTGCAGTTGCATGGGAAAGTACCTTAAGGGTTGGGTAGTGGAGAGTGATGAGTGGAACAGGAAGCCACAGATGGAACAGTGTCTTTGGAGTTCTGTAAGCAGAGGGGAGAGGAAGACGTGTATGGTGGTTTGAGTCCCAGTCATGGGGGGGGGGGGTAGAAATTACAGAGGAAATTACAAAATGAAATGCGCCTTTCTGATCAGTTCCCAACTTGCGTCCATGGCCTGAGGACTGACTGGGATGTAGCAGGATGATCACAAACAATTGTAGGATGAGCAATTGGCAGCAATCTGGGCCTGAGTGTCCACCCTCAGTGGGACATGTAGCAGTCAAGTTGAAGAAATTCATGGATGCATTGAAAATACATTTCTGTGAGTGTGACCAAGATAATAATTAAATTTTAAATGTTTGCAATTAGTGTAAATTTATGTTAAAAAAAAGACAAAACTAAACAGATTATATAAAAAAAAGCTAATTGCAATTTAATCACATTACAACAAGTAATACTGATGATTTCTAACAATCTTAAATGCATGATTATGATTACAGTAGAATAATGATTAATATTACAATAAATCTGTAGCTGGAGTACAGTGTCTGGATTATAAATATTAAATGTATTTCAGACTGCATTATTAATAATTCATAAGCTCATAGGCCTTCTGTGTAAATGCTCATTGTGAGTCAGAGGATTATACCACCTTTTAGTGATAGGGGTGTTATATCATGTTAAGTCCTCTGCCGAATCTTCTTGTCCCGTGAGAGGAGACTGATTTTTTTATATGCAAAGAGATTGGAAGAATGATAGCTGATCTCATTGCAATGCATACACTGTTTAAAGGGCTTGATATGGGGTATATGATAGGAATGAATTTTCTCCAGAATACCTGGAGCTCACAGTCACCGCAAAGCGGTTGTGACAGAGCTGAGGAGATCTTCCCCACTCAGGGGTAGCGAATCTCTGGAACTCAGTACACAATAAGCATTTACTAAACGGAATCGGGGAACATGGGGATAATGTGGAAAAGCAAAATGAAGGTCAAAGATTAGCTGTGATAATGAATGGTACAGCATGGTTGAGAAACAGGTCGGCCAATTCCTGTCGTCATTTCTTAGATACAGGGCAGGTCCTGGATGGTGAAGGTCCTTAATGGCAGATGCCATCTTTTTGAACAACTGCCTTTTGAAAATGTCCTCGATGCTGGGAAGCATTATGTCCACGATGGAACTGGATGAGCGCACATTCCTCTGCAGCCCCTTACGATCCTGTGCATTGCAGGCACCAAACCAGGTTGAGCTGCAACCACTCAAAGTGATCTCCACTGCATATCTGTGGAAAGTTGCCAAGAGTCTTTGGTGACATACCACAGAAAGAGAATTTATGTTTCAAGCAATGAACTTTGTAAACTGATTTGCTGGAAAAAGTGAATAAACTAACAAAAGCTGGTAACAGAAATGAGCCAAGAATGATTCAGAGTTGATTGTTAGCCTGCACTGAATGAACTGATCTGCAGTAGACCTAAGGGGTCATGAACATATCATAGGACTGGGCATTCTGCTTCCTTGATTTAGAAACCTTGTGGCTATTGTGCCTCAGCCCTCGCATGAAAATTAGTCACTTGAGTAAAGGAAAGGAACCTTGTGGTTTCTGTTCAGCCTCACAAGAGAGAAAGAAAATTGGAAAAGAAAATGCACAATAATGTCATTTTATACTTTGGACATTACAGTGAAACACTGCTGCCCTGTGTTGACCTGCTGACAGGGGCAATCTCATGCATTCCCAGTGCTCATTATTTAATAATGAAAAATCACCAAAAGAAGTATCATGAATGTTCAAGGTAAATAGATAAACCGAGGATATAGAACCAGTACAATAAGAACTACATTTCAAAATGTTTCAAAACCAGTATTATTATAGGTAATGCAAGTCACACAATGCTATTAAATATTAATTACGTGGATTGTAGGCTTTTGTAAATATTACCAATGAGTTAACTCAGAGGCAGAGCAGCTATTTAACATCAAATTTTGTTGTTTATTCATAGGGATATATATTAGTAACAAGTTATAGACACTGCAGTTGTCAGTCATTGGGATACCATGAGGTAAAAGTAGCTTACTGTGACTAACAGCTTAGCAGGTGGTTATGTGTAAAAACTAATGGCAATGGCACTGCTTTGAATGGGTATGGCACCTATGCTCGTATCAACATGAGCTGGCACCTCTGTTGAAGCTGTTTCTTTTTGATCCTCTTTGGATCTTCTCATTTACTGCTTACCCTTTTCAGTTTCAGCAAGGAACAGACACATTCTGCCATGATGAGAACCAATATGTGGACAGTAGCTATTTCCTTTAGCTGCCTCTGAAATCACTGGAAACAATTCATTTCAATTACAGTCCTGCCCCTCAAAGGATGGATTTTTTGGTGAAGTTTCTACAGGTTTGCTCTACATAGAGATGTTTGACAATTTGTTTTCTTCAAAAAAATGTCATTTTGCGTGACTAATATGCCCAACTGGAGAAGCAGAAACTTCCTCCTATTAAATATTAGGATGGGTAAATTGACAGTCTTCGGCTTTTCGTCATGAGTTACAAATTGCAAAGTGATCTCTTTCTCTACAATTTCCAGTAATTCCACAACTTTCCACAGTCCATCGCAGGTAAAGCCCTCCCCAGCACTGAGCACATTTACAGGGAGTGCTGTCACAGGAAGGTAGCATCCTTCATCAAAGACTCCTTGATAGTTTTGGCTATCTGCCTTTTTATCTTTCAACATACAAATCCTGCTTAAAAACACCACTCTGCGATATGTGAGGAAGAATCGAACAAGTATACATGGAATCAGCAACAATCACAATTATTTGATCTCTGGTGTCTTTCAATGCTCAGATCCAATCTTAAAAAGCATGATGCAATTTTAACTGTCACTGTCTTGCATAAATATTTTTTTCTAATGTTGGACCTTCTCATTTGTTGACAAAAAAGATGGGATTAAGTTAATTGTTCACCAATATCTGGCAATTAGAGTTGATTGCATGATTAACTGCAAACTATTTTTTCATGAATCTTTTACATGATGTCAATTGCACTTTGTGTTGCTTTTATATTATTTAAAAATGAATATATTAAGTATTGTTATTTGTATGATTTTTTTCATCAAAAATGTTCAGTTACTATGAAATGTCATATTTATTGTTTAGCTTGATACATGAGAGCAGGGTGAGCTACCTTAATGATTATCACCCATCTCATATCTACTGTGATGAAGTGCTTTAATAATAATGATAAGAAGAATAACTTAATTTATAGAGCACCTTTCATATAGATGATGTAGTTCAAAGTGCTTTACAATGGGATAAAAGTACAAGCATGAAAATAAAATATAAAACAAAATAAAAAACAAACATGAAAATAACAGACAAAAAGATGTTAATTAAAAGCAAGATTAATTAAGTAGGTTTTGGTTTGTCATGGCTAGAATTAACTCCTGCCTAAGCAAAGATCTGGACCTGGACCTGTTGCAATTAGCCTTCCACCACAATAGGTCTACACTGGATGCAATCTCATTGGTTCTCTACTCAGCCTTAGACTTTCTGAAAAACAGCAATACCTATGTCAGGCTGATGTTTATCGATTACAGCTCAGCATTCAACACCATCCCCCATGTCCGCTCCCCCATATTAATCAATAGCTTTGAAACCTGGGTCTCTGCAACTCCCATTGCAACTGAGTCCTTAACTTTCTCTCTGGGAGACCACAGTCAGTACAGATCGGAAATAGCATCTCTTCGCTGACAATCAACACTGGCACACCTCAAGAGTATGTGCTAAGCCCACTGCTCTACGCTTTCTATGCCACAACTGTGTGGCTAGGCACGGTGAAAATGCCATATATAAATTTGTAGATGACACAACAGTTGTCAGCAGAAGCTCAGATGGTGACAATGAGGCAAACAGAAAAGAGATAGGTTGGCTGATTGAATGGTGTAGCAACACAACCTCACACTCAATATCAGTAGACCAAGGAGCTGTTTGTGGACTTTAGAAAGGGAAAGTTGAGGGAACACACACCAGTTCTCTTCGAGCGGTCACCAGTGAAAAGAGTGAGCACATTAAGTTCCTCTGTGCCAGCATCTCTAAGGATCTCTCCTGGGCCAAACACATTGATATAATCACAAAGATTATATCACTCTACTTTGTTCAGAGTTTGAGGAGATTTGGTATGTCATATATCACCAAAGACTCTTGCAAATTTCTATAGATTTACTGTATGGTGGAGAATATCCTGAATATGGAGTCTCCAATGGAAAGGATCACAAGAGGTTGCAGAGCGTCGTACAGTCAGTCAGCTACATCACGGACTGGAATTGATGCGATTATGAAGAAGGCACACCAGCAGTTACAGTTCATTTGTAGCTTGAGGAAATTTAGTATGTCACCAAAGACTCCAGCAAATTTCTATAGATGTACTGTGGAAAGCATTCTAACTAGTGGCATCACAATCTGGTATGGAGGGGCCAATGCACAGGATCAGAAAAAGCTGCAGAGGATTCTAAACTCAGCCAGCTCCGTCTTGGACACTAGCCTCCCCCTCCCTGTCAGGGACATCTTCTAAAGGCAGCATTCATCATTAAGGACACACACCACCCAAGGGATGCCCTCTTCTCATTACTACCATCAGGGAGGAGGTACAGGAGCTTGAAGACACATGCTCAATATTTTAGGAACAGCTTCTTCCTCTCCGCCATCAGATTTCTGAACAGACAATGAACATATGAACACAACCTCACTATTTTTGCTCTCTTTCGGCACTAATGATTTATTATTTATTACCATTTTAAGGTATTTCTTATTGCAGTTTATTGTATATTTTATGCCATGCACTGTACTGCTGCCACAAAACAACAAATGTCAATAATAATAAAAATAATAAACCCAATTTTTACTATGAACAATTTGTCCTTGAGGCAGGAGAATAAACTTTTTATTTATTTATTTTTACATTATTTTGACAGATTTAAAATGTATTATAAAAGCTTATTTATATTTTAAAATATTTTAAATGACAACAGTCTTCTAACATAAAATGGCTAGAGAAGGATTTAAAACCAGTGGAATGCATGGGGTGCCAATCTATTCAGGGAATGTTCCACATCGATAGCTTGTAAAGCAGGGCTGTCATGACACAAATCAACGCGCAGCATTTGAAGTGAAGCCACAATATTAATTTTGGATTTGCTCACTATAGACAACCCCAGGTGTTCACAATGTGACCAAAATAAAACCACACCCCACAAATCCCTAACTGCACCTCAGATTAGTTGATTATTTGTTCTGGCTGCAGAAGCAATCTTGGAAATATTCTATTCCTGGTCAATTGTTTGCTACTTCCAAGGAAGTGATCTCATAGTCTGGATGGTCTCATAGTGTTTTTCATGTCTTGAAATGTTCTGCAGTTTAATAAAGACATTGCTTCTGTTGAATCTGGAGATATGATCAAACATTTTTTTCAGAAGTCAAGAATGAGGTATATACTTGGTAATTACCGTTGGTTGATAAATATTCCATAGATGCAGAGACGTGACACACACTGTGGAGAACTTCTAGAAAAATACAGAATTGGCTGTACTACAATGACTGAAAATTCATTGAAAAATGCGCCAGAAATATGCACACACTGTAAAAGCATTATGTTTTGTAACTCCAAAATATTAAAATGAATTGAAAGTGAAACAAGGAGCCAAGAATAAATATGTGTACTTTGTTTGAACTTTAAGTGAGCAGTGTGCATATCACATGGTGGCATGATGATGTATGCCATTTATGTACATTTACATATAATTTGTAATAATTTATGTAAGCAACAAAGAATGCTTAATCACCAACAATATGTTTACAATATTTCTCAAATATTACTGAAATACTAAAGACACAACATTTCTCCCTGTTGAGCTATAAGGTCCAACTCAATATAAAATGCATCTCAACTTAGATACACAGTACAATATATAAAGCAATTACCATACAGATATGCAGAGCATAGTCAATTTTTTAAATGTCCAATTCAGGTCTAAAGATTTATTTGCAGTGGAAGATTTCGTACTTTTATGGGATAACGTTTTTCCTGATCAGGGTGGGGGCAGATGAAACTTGTGGCTGTAAAACAATCTCTGGTTCTGGGACCTCCTTCGTGGTGGTTGTAGGAGTTGACTTTAGAACTGAAGGAGGTGGTTCTGAAAGTTCTGGACACCTTCTGAAAGTGTTGGCATCCGGAACAGTGCATGGCAAACTTCACTGTACGATGTGGATCATAATGCGTGACTACAGTGTCTAACGTCACCATTTCATTTACCTTTTTGAAAGACACCTCACAGTGCTTTGTCCATTGCCATTTCCTCCTGACCTTTAGTAATAAGTTCAAGGGGTAGAGCATAGTAGCCAGGTTTGGCAGGAACTTGTTAAAGTAGTTGATAATTGCTAACAAGGACAGCAACTGTGCAACTGTGTCACAACCTTTGGCCTTGGGGAATGCACCACAGCTTGCATAATCCTTGTGTGTTGATGGTGCGACCATAGCAAGTGGTTTCAAGAATTCACACTTTTTACATCATGCTCTAATCTTTTAAGCTTTTTAACACCACCTTGAGATTCTGGAGGTGTTCTTTGCAATCCTTACTGGTAACAATGATGTCATCCTGATAACACTGAGTACCTGGGCAGCCTTGCAGCACCTGGTCCATAGCTTTCTGCCAGAGTGCAGGTGCAAATGTTACTACAAGGATAAGCCCATTGTAGTGATAAAGCCCGTTGTGAGTGTTTATGGCAAGGACCACTTTGGACTCTTCTTCCATCTCCATCTGTAAATAGGCCTCAGCTAAATCCACTTTGCTGAAATGTTTCCCTCCAGAAAGATTTGCAAAGATATCTTCTACTTGGACGGAGGGTATTGATTTATTTTCAGTAATGTATTGATGGTGACTTTAAAATCATCACAGATCCTGACAGATCTATTTTTCTTGGCTACTGGGACGACCAGTATTGCCCATGGGCTCCAGTAAAACTTGGAAAGAATTCCTTCAGCCTCCATGTGATCCAGCTCACTGGCTGCTTTATCACAGATGGTATAAGGAACCGGATGGGCTTTGCAAAACTTGGGTGTGGCATGTTCATTTAACACTAATTTTTCTTGATATGCTTGAGTTTTGCAAAGCCATCCTCAAACACTGCTCTGGCATCATCCAGTATATTTCTTAATTTGCTTTTAGTTGACTCTGTTGCAGGGGATGAGGCATGCAAATTGTGAATGGATCTCCAATCAAGCTGTAGTTGGCTCAGCCAATCACACCTCCACAATGCTAGCTCTCCTGTTCTTACCACATACGAGACCAAAGTAGCTTGTTGGTTGTTGTATTTCACTGTTACAAATGTCATTCCCACAGGAGTTATATTTTCTCCAGTATAAGTTCTTAGTTGGATATCTGCAGGCTTCTGTTTAGTATATTTGAAATGTTATTTAAACTCAGTTTGTGGAATGACTGAAATAGCTGAGCCAGTGTCCAATTCCATTTTAATTAATTTGTCATTCACTTATGGTGTGAATCTTATTGCTTGTTTATTGTTAGTTTTCACAATTTAAATCTTAAGGCTACCGAGTCCTGGGTCATTCTTATCATTTTTAGATTTTTCATCAACAGCATACAGATTAGTGCTCCTTTTGAAACTGCAACTTGACTTTTTATCTTTACCTCTTCAGTGTGTAGTTTGTTTATTCTTGTCTGCCTGACATGCTCTTTGAATGTGTCCTACTTTGTTGCATTTTCTGCATGTTTCAACTTTAAATCTGTATTGATCTGGTGTATGAGCCCCTGCCTCAACAGTAACACAATTTGTTCGGCCAGGCCAATTTTGTTTAGACATTGCAATTTTGCTCAAGTTCGCTTTTATTGCTGACTACAAGTCAATTGCATCTCCGTCTGCTGTTTCCAATCATGCGGCAATTTCAACTGCTCTTTTAAATGTAAGCTGTGTTTCAGGAGCCATTTTTGGATGCTTTCTTGTAAGATTCCATAAGCTAACTGATCTCTCAGTGTATCATTCAGCCCATCACTGAATTTACAATGATCAGACAATTTCTTCAATTTAGCTACGTGTGCTGAAACGGACTCCTCTTCCTTTTGATTTCACTCATGAAACCTAAAGCCTTTTGCAATCAACAATCAATTCTAAATGTTCGCCCATTATGTTCACGATATCAGCAGAGCTGATTTTGAGTGATTTGTCAGGAACAGTTAAATTTCTAGGCAAACTTTAAACTCCAAGCATTCAGCAAAACTTGCACTCATTCTTCATTGGCTGTTCCACTTGCTTCAAAATACTGCTCAATTAGCTCAATCTACATGAGTCTGTTATCTGTTGTATAATCAAAATGTCAAATCATTCCAATGTAGCCAGCCATTTCTGTTCTGGTTTATTATTATTATCATCTGGTACTTACTGTTTATGAACCTGTGAATTCTTCTGACTTCAGCCTTTTTTAACTCAGCAGTCTCTGTTCCTGATGAACCCCATGTAGCATTGTTTTTTTTTACTAGACCATTTCTTGCTGCACTGTTTTTTTCACTTTCTGTACTTCAGTGGTACCATCAGATTCGTTTAAAAATTCCTTGTCACTACTGTTCTGTTTTGTAACTCCAAAACATTAAAACTGATTGGAAGTAAAACATGGAGCTGGGAAATAAACTTGTGTACTTTGTTTTTACTTTAACCGAAGCTCACATGTATCACAGTGCATGAGGATGTATGCCATTTATATACTTTTACAGATAGTCCGCAATGTATTATGCAAGCAACAAAGAATGCTTAATCAAACAATAAATTTACAATATTGCTAAAATATTAAATGCACAACAAGAAGTGATTATATAAAAATGGAAGCAAGCTTTGAAAACATTAGTCTACGAGAAAAATGACAAGTTTACACTCTAATCCAACACTTCCAAAAGTTAGCCTGATTAAACTTGTCATCAGAACCGAATATTGTTTGGCTTTGAAGAGAGCTGCCAAGCTGAAGAAAGGAGAAGGAGGAGAGGAGGGGAGCAGAGCTCTCCATTTGAAGTAAAAATTACCAAGGTGCTTCAGAAGCAATTTTCTATCTGCAACTACAATAGCAACCAGTATGAATTGTCTTCAATTCAATGGAAGAAGTTGAGACTGAAACTCACCAAATACAACAGCACACCCGCATTGCCTGCAGCTGTCAAGATTCTTAATTATTTTAAGCCTCTGGCTTTGGTGGAGATATAAGACTCATCTCTCAGTTAATCCTACATGGGCATATGAGGAAGATCCCTGTGGCTCAGCATGTGATGAGAAACAAGTAAATCTCATTCTGTCTTGGCAGAGGCCACAAGATGGAGCATGCTTGAGTACTTAGTTGATTGCAGGCTTCCCCACAGTATAGAGTTTCATTATGTTGCTTGCACCTTGAATGAACTTGGACTTACCGCTCCACAAATGTGCATTACTATGGTGTTTGGCCACTCCAAATGGGTGAGTTCCTGATAATCTGTCAGGAGTCAAACTTTCTTAATTCCACATTAATTTTCTTTTATAATTGTGTGGTAATTGAAAGTTATATATATATATATACTGAGGGAGATTTTCCTTAAATAACTTATTACAATCACGTTCACTCAAATGCAGGTAGACCCAGATGGGAGCAGTTCAATGGACATCCATCGTGTAGAGAACAGATATCTTCAAAGTTCAAAGTTCAAATAAATTTTTAATAAAAGTAAATAAATGTCACCATATAAAACCCTGGGATTTATTTTCTTGTGGGCACTTGTAATAAATCCAACAACCATAAGAGAATCAATGAAAGACCGCACCAACTGGGTGTACAATCAGTATGTAAAAGTCAACAAACTTTGCAAAAAAAAGAAAGAAATAATAATAATAAATAAGCAATAATTCACAATCAGAATTAGGTTTAATATCACTGGCATATGTTGTGAAATTTGTTGTCACTGCAGCAGCAGTACTATGCAGTATCAAGCCCATGAGACAAAGAGTTCTTGAAAGTGAATCCATTGGTTCCGGGAACGTTTCAGTGATAAGGATAGTGAGGCTGAGTGACATTATCCCCTCTGGTTCAAGAGCCTGATGGTTGAAGGGTAATAAACATTGCTGAACCTGGTGGTCTGAGTCCTGACCAGTAAGATGTCAACAGGGCTGTGGTTGGGACAACACTGTTTAATAACAATTACACAAATTCCCTGGCCAGTAGAAAGTGCTCCCATTTTGTGGATGAAACTAAATCAGTTGAGAAGCAAGTAAAGTGAGTTGAGTGTGAGAAACCGAGGGAAGTGTTGATACTGCCAAGGAGGAGGTACAGAGAGATGTGAAGTTATCCCCTTTGGTTCAAAAGCACGCTGGTTAGGGGGTAATATCTGTTCCTGAACCTGGTGGAGTGAGTCCTGAGGCACTAATTGTGATGAGAGACTTTGACGAGGGTGGTCTGGAGACAAGTGCTGGAGTATCT
The DNA here is from genome assembly GCF_048418815.1 of Hemitrygon akajei. Taxonomy (NCBI): domain Eukaryota; kingdom Metazoa; phylum Chordata; class Chondrichthyes; order Myliobatiformes; family Dasyatidae; genus Hemitrygon; species Hemitrygon akajei. Next base: position 25,778,555 of record NC_133149.1, read on the forward strand.
GAGGCTGGAATCAAGACACAGTATCAAGCTGGAATGAAACTGAGCAAAAACAAAACACTAGACCATATCTCCAGTTAGGCTTACCTCAGTTCAGGTGCTCAAATACTCAATTCTTGGTGCCCAAAATATGACTGGCAATTAATGCAACCTGAACCCTTAAAGGGGCCACACTACCTATCCATACTCCAGACTGGCATGGTTGAAAACGTCTCCTAACAGGACCCCATCCCCTATGGCCGACTCCTGTCAACCCTGGCTGCTCAAAGATGCAGTGATGGTAGTTGTGGATGAGAATTGGATCCCATGTATCTCTTTCAGGCACCCAGCACCTTTTCCTCAGGTCCAAATCCTTCCCAGGACACAAAGTGTTGCCAAACACCCCGAACAATACATGAGTCCAGAAGTTTTCTCACTCTGAAGATGTGTCCCCTACGATAAACCTGGGTGGCAGCGGGGCTGATGGTGATGGGGCTAAGGGGCTGGTGCAGACAGGTTTTAATTTAGAGATGTGGAAGGTGGGATTGATCTTTAGAGTCTTGTGGAGCTGCAAGGTCTAAGCCATGGGGCTTACTTTCCTCAGGTCCAATGAACTTGGGCACCAGCTTTCTAGATTCCACTCAAGAGGCACATTCTTCTGCCAGAAGAAGTCGGAGAATCTCACCTGGTCCCTCCATTGAGATCGTTAAGAGCACCAAACTTCTTGGTGTTCACCTGGCGGAGAATCTCACCTGGTCCCTCAATACCAGCTCCATAGCCAAAAAAGCACAGCAGCGTCTCTACTTCCTGCAAAGGCTGAGGAAAGTCCATATCCCACCCCCATACTCATCACATTCTACAGGGGTTGTATTGAGAGCATCCTGAGCAGCTGCATCACCGCCTGGTTCGGAAATTACACCATCTCGGATCACAAGACCCTGCAGCGGATAGTGAGGTCAGCTGGGAAGATCATCAGGGTCTCTCTTCCTGCTATTACAGACATTTACACCACATGCTGCACCTGCAAAGCTAACAGTATTGTGAAGGACCCCATGCACCCCTCACACAAACTCTTCTCCCTCCTGCCATCTGGCAAAAGGTACCGAAGTATTCAGGCTCTCACAAACAGACTGTGCAACAGTTTCTTCCCCCAAGCTATCAGACTCCTCAATATCCAGAGTCGAGTCTGACATCTACATCATTTATTAATATATTGTAATTTGTCCACTACTGTGCCTATTGTCTTGTTTATTAATTATTGTACTGCCCTGCACTGTTTTGTGCACTTTATGTAGTCCTGTGCAGGTCTGTAGTCTAGTGCAGTTTTTATGTTGTTTTACATGGTCTAGTGTAGCCTTGAGTTGTCTCACATAGTCTAGTGTAGTTTTGTGTTGTTTCATGTAGCACCAGGGTCCTGGAGGAACGTTGTTTCATTTTTGCTGTGTACTGTACCAGCAGTTTATGGTCAAAATGACAATAAGCTTGATTTGACTTGACTAGACTTGATCTTCCAGTGGCCACCCATTTTAATTCCACTTCCCATTCCCATTCCAATACGTCAATCCATGGCCTCCTCTACTGTTGTGATGAGGCCACACTCAGGTTGGAGGAGCAACATCTTATATTACATCTGGGTGGCCTCCAACCTGATGGCATGAACATCAATTTCTCGAACTTCCAGTAATGCCCCTCCATCCTCTCTTTCACCATGCTCCATCCCCTTTTCCCCCTCTCACCTTATCTCCTTGCTTGTCCATCACCTCCCTTCGGTGCTCCTCCCCCCCCCTTTTCTTTCTTCCATGGCCTTCTGTCCTCTCCTATTAGATTCCCTTTTCTCCAGCAGCGAAAAGAGAGCATAGCCTGGGTGGTGGGGATCCCTGAGGATAAATTATGTTTTCCTGTGACATTGATTCGTGTGGATGTGTTCAATAGTGGGGAGGACTTTACCCTTGATAGACTGGGCTGTATCCATTCCTTTTTTCAGGGTTTTCCATTCAAGGGTATTGGTGTTTCCATACCAGGCTGTGATGCAGCCAATCAATATACTCTCCTCTACACGTCTGTCAAAGTTTGTCAAAGTTTTAGATGTTGTGCTAAATCTCTGCAAATTTCTAAGGAAATAGAGGTGCTATTTCTTCGTAATTGCACTTACGTGCTAGGCTCAGGACAGCTCCTCTGACATAAGAATTTAAAGTTGCTGACTCTCTCCAACTCTGATCCTCCAATGAGGACCGGCTCATGGACCTCTGGTATTTTCCTCCTGAAGTCAATAATCAGCTCTTTGGTCTTGCTGACATTGAGTAAGAGGTTGTTGTTATGGTACCTCTCAGTCAGATTTTCAATCCCCCTCCTAAATGCTGATTCGTCACCACCTTTGACTCGGCCTACGGCAGTGGTGTAGTCAACAAACTTGTGTAAGACATTTATTTTTCTGTGGGCATACTTAGCAAACCTATAGAACAGTACTGTAAACAGGATCTGTAAAGAGTAAACATGAGGAACAGTAAACAGACTGTGCAAATGTAGATATAAATAAATAGCAACAAATAAGAGCATGAAGTAACAAGATAAAGAGTCCTTAAGTGAGTGTAGTTATACCCATTTGTTCAAGAGCCTATGATTGAGGAGTAATAACTGTTAAGATATAGGAGCAGAAGTAGGCCATTTGGCCCATTGAGTCTGCTCCGCCATTCAATCATGGGCTGATCCAATTCTTCCAGTCATCCTCACTCCCCAGCCTTCTCCCCAAACCCTTTGATGCCCTGGCTAATCAAGAACCTATCAATCTCTTGGCCTCCACAGCCACTCATGGCAACAAATTCCACAGATTTACCACCCTCTGACTAAAGTAATTTCTCTGCATCTCTGTTCTAAATGGATGTCCTTCAAGCCTGAAGTCATGCCCTCTTGTCCTAGAATCCCCTACCATAGAAATTAACTTTGCCATATCTAATCTGTTCAGGCCTTTTAACATTCGGAATGTTTCTATGAGATTCCCCCCTCATTCTCCTGAACTCCAGGGAATACAGCCCAAGAGTTACCAGGCGTTCCTCATACGGTAACCCTTTCATTCCTGGAATCATTCTGGTGATTTTTTTCTGAACCTTCTCCAATGTCAGTATATCCTTTCTAAAAAAAGAAGCCCAAAACTGCACTCAATGCTCCAAGTGTGGTCTCATGAGTGCCTTTATAGAGCCTCAACATCACATCCCTGCTCTTATATTCTATACCTCTAAAAATGAATGCCAACATTGCATTCGTCTTCTTCACCACCGACTCAAGCTGGAGGTTAACCTTTAGGATATCCTGCACAAAGACTCCCAAGTCCCTCTGAATTTCTGCATTTTGAATTCTCTTCCCATCCAAATAATAGTCTGCCCATTTATTTATTCCACCAAAGTGCATGACCATACACTTTCCAACATTGTATTTCATTTGCCACTTCTTTGCCCATTCACCTAAACTATCTAAGCCTCTCTGCAGGCTCTCTGTTTCCTCAACACTACCTGCCCTCCAACTAGCTTTGTATCATTGGCAAATTTAGCTACAAATCCATTAATACCGTAGTCCAAATTATTGACATACATCGTAAAAAGCAGCGGTCCCAACACCAACCCCTGTGGTAACTGGCAGCCAGCCAGAATAGGATCCCTTTATTCCCACTCTCTGTTTTCTGCCAACCAGCCAATGTTCCACCCATGCTAGTAACTTCCATGTAATTCCATGGGCTCTTATCTTTCTAAGCAGCCTCATGTGAGTCACCTTGTCAAAGGCCTTCTGAAAATCCAAGTACACAAAGTCTACTGCATCTCCTTTTTCTCGCCTGCTTGTAATTCTCTCAAAAAATTACAGTAGGTTAGTCAGGCAGGATTTTCCTTTCAGGAAACCATGCTGGTTTGGCCTATTTTATCACGTGCCTCCAGGTATTCCGTAATCTCATCCTTAACAATTGATTTCAACAACTTCCCAACCACTGATCTCACACTAACAAGTCTATATTTTCCTTTCTGCCGCCTCCCACCATTCTTAAATAGTGGAGTAACATTTGTAATTTTCCAGTCATCCGGTACAATGCCAGAATCTATCAATTCTTGAAAGATCACTGTTAATGCCTCCACAATCACTCTAGTTACTTCCTTAAGAACCCAAGTGTGCATTCCATCAATTCCAGGAGATTTATCCATCCTCAGACCATTAAGATTCCTGAGTACCTTCTCAGTCATGTGAGTCCTGAGGCACTTGTACCTTCTACCTAATGACTGCTGTGAGAAAAGAGCATGGCCTGGGTGGTGAGGATCTTTGGTGATGGATGCTGCTTTTCTACGTTTCATGTAGATGGGCTCAATGTCTGGGAGGGTTTTACCCGTGATGTACTGGGCCGAGTCCACTAACTTTTGCAGGATTTTTCTCTCAAAGATATTGGTGTTCCCATACCAGGCCATAACGTAGCCACTCAACACACTTTCCACCACACACCTATAGAAGTTTGCCAAGGTTTTTGATGACATACTGAATTTCTGCAGACTCCTGAGGAAGTAGAGGTGCTGGAGTGGAACTGTAAAGCGAGTAGAGCACTTAGCCTTGTTGTGCACTTGTGCTGATGGAGATCAAGGAGGAGATGTTGTTGCCAATCCGAGATGACTGGTATCTGCAAGTGAGGAAATCAAGGATCCAAATGCACAAGGAGGTACTGAAGTCAAGGTTTGAGGGGATGATGATATTGAATGCAGAGTTATAGTCAATGAAGAGCATCCTGATGTATGCATCTTTGCTATCCAGATGTTCCAGGGTTGAGTGAAAAGCCAATGAGATTGCATTTACTCTGGACCTATTGCTCCAGGAGGCAAACTGGAGTGGATCCAAGTCACTTTTCAGGCAAGAGTTGATATGTTTCATTACCATCCTTTCAAAACACTTCATCACAGTGGCTGTAAGTGCTACTGGATAACAGTCATTGAGGCAGGTTGCCATGTTCTTCTTAGGCACTGGTATAAGTGAAACCTGCTTGAATCAGGTAGTTGCCTAAGACTGCCGAACCGAGAGATTAAAGATCTCAGTGAACACTCCAGCCAGTTGGTCAGCACACGTCTTTAGTACCTGGCCAGGTACCCCATCTGGACCAAATGTTTCTCGTGGGTTCACTCTCCTGAAGGCTGCTTGCATGTCGGCCTTAGAGACTGAATTCACAGGATCATCCGTGGTTGTGGGAGTTTGTGATAGTTCCTCCATGTTTTGACAGTCAAAAAAAGCAGTATTGCAGCTGTTCACATGAGTCTCAGGGAAAACTGTTTTCTTTATGCAGTGTGCTGCATAGTACAAAGCTGGTCGATAACATGGGAGCAGGCTTTGCCACCATCTATCAGAGAAGATTTGTGGTGGGAGAGCAAGAGGATGAGGTAGAGGTAGAGTAGGAATAAGACATGGAGAAGCTGGAGTGGGAAGGAAGTTACATAGTAAACAGCCCTTTTCTCCAGGTGCTCCACATGATCAAACTCTTTGAAAAATGATGCTTATAACTTCATCTTCAACCTTTCAGTCTCTATATCCTACTTTTACTTGCTCACTGACTCACATTGTTTCCATCTGATAATTATTTGCATCCCTTCAGTTTACTACTGACTCACACTCCCCTCTGATCCCATAATTCCTGAGTTCAATATGATACTGGAATAAAAGCGGTCAAATCTCAAAGAATTACAACTCAATGTTCTTTTAATAGATTATTCAACTTGAAAAAAAAATGTACTGTTACTAATCTGCTATAACCTTAATTGAATTTTTTTTCTCTGTGTAGTTATTAACTTCAAATTGTTTTCAACTACACCATCCCTAGTGTTCACTGAGAGAAGTCCTGCCCTATGTTAATCTTATCAATGATCCCTTACCAATTGCTAAATTTTGTCCTAAATCCTTCTTTTTCACACAAAAATCATACCATAGCTATTTGATTAGAACCTCCCTGTCTTGTTTTGATTATACCTTTATCTTGATCATGATTGTTTGCTCTAAGTCTGTGAAATGGGTCCTCATCTCTGCCTCAGTGAGTTAATCTATTGTCCTCTCATGAAAATGACATTCTATCTGATGTTTTGACCATTTTCAAGAAAGGGAAGTACATCTTTCTCCCTTCTGAATGCCTGATGAATGGAGTTGACTCCAGTAATAACTTGTGTGTTAACATTTTTGAGGGTGAATGTAGACTTGATGAAACTTAAGAGGTTAGTCCTCTGGGATTTATGTCTTGCAGCCAGCCAGACCACAAGTGCCCATGAATGACGAGCATTTAGATTTAAGCAAATGCAAGTTTTGGTATGGTTTGAATTTCTATTTCTGTAGGTTGGTGTAAGACTTATCACTTTCAAGTCTTGATGTGAATAATTTCTTCTATATTCCTTTCATTTTACAGCCTGTTATTAAAAGTTCCTGTATAAGTCCCATTGGTTCCTCATGGCAGTTGAAATATGAAGAATGATATATTTTATGTGTGAAGCTCACAGAAATGTCTATATAGTATAATTATATGACTACCTAATTTTGGGTTACTCAGAGTTAAAACTATTCTTGCTGTAGGCTTATTTTCATTGGGAAAGTAAAGTAAAAACACCAAATGTGAATTGAAATTGAAAAGAAAAATTAACTGTTAAATAATAAATACAAATAGCTGGTTGCCACTCAGGCATCAGAAAGAGAATTGCAAGAGTAGGAACGCTTCCAGCCTGGGAATGGATAGCTGACCTTAATAGAATGAGCCACAGCTTGAGATGTGGCTCAGTTACTAAAGATGTGATTTCCTGGAAGTCCATTTCAACAGATGCGCCTGGATTCACAATTGCGCGAGCCAAGAAGTCCTAAAATAATAGTCAAAGCTTTGATGGAAACTCTCCTGGAATGCAAGTGGTGATGTCCACCATCAGATAATATAGCCTGTTGAGTTCCACAGGTGTGCTGACAGAAAAGTCCATGTTGGAAATGACATGTTCCAAATAATTTATTGCTGAATTCCTTTAAGCTTTTTTGATATCGGGGGTGGACTTCCATGTATTACATTCTGGAGCACCAACATCTGGTTGCCTTCATCTGAATGGTCAATGTCACCCAGTTCCTGTTCAATAGTGTGACCTCTCTCCAGTGAGCTCCCAGGATCTGGTGCTTCATTATACAGATTTACTACCTTTATATTAAGCTGGATACAAACATTATCTTTGATGTCAATGGATGTGAGTGCATGAATAAAAATCTCTCCAGTGACAATATTTTCATGCACTTACCCATGTAGTTGGGAAGATAATGAGAAAGAATGAAGGGTTGAAGGGTGATGATAGTGTAAGATATCCCACTTTGCACCATACATAACTCACAAATCAAAGATGAGAGTGCAAGAAGGAGGAAGTGAAAATAAAAAGTAGGTTTGCCATGTAATTTATTTCAAGATTAAAGATTCAGAGTTTAATGTCATTTCCAGTATACAAGTGTAGGTAAAGAAATAGCTATTACTCCAGATCCAGTGCAGCACAAAAAAACACAGTAAGATAAATTCACTTCAATTCAATGCAAGTTTAATTGCCATTCAACCATACATGAATGCTCATGAATACAGCCAAGCGAGACAGCATTGCTATAGGGTCAAGGTGCTAAAATACATTATCAACAGTGACACACAAGAACACATTTATGGATAAAAGAGTCCCGATTACCCCCTCCCCCACGACGCTGCAGCTTGATGCTCAGTCCTTGCACATACAAATCAACAATAACAGGAAAATACGACGACGCAGAATATGCACGTATTAGTCCAAATCCCCCTGCCCACCTATATATCTGCCCCAAAGGCAACACAATGGCTTTGAAGCGCAGCCCTCGCACATATATGCATGTATAGAATGATGATGGCATCTGTTAGTCTTGTGAGACCATGGATCTGCGCCTGGAAAGTCTTGCTTCAGTCTGTGTTGATAGCATCTGTTGTGGCTGTAGAGGCCCACACGAGAGTGACAGTCTCAGCTGCAGTGACTGCACTTGAAGGCGCTGTCCTCTGGTGTTGTCTTGGTGCTGTTTTATCGGCGAGTGCGCTTTTCTTCAGCAGCAAGCCTCAGCTTCTCTTCTCCTCTTTTTAGGCCTCTGTGTAGTTCCAGCCTCCAGCGAGAGCGATCACTTGCAATGTCCTCCCACCTCTCGACGTTCATATTCAGTGACTTCATGTCCGTCTTGCAGACATCTCTGAAATGAAGATGGGGCTGCCCTTGTGCTCTCTTGCCGGAGGCCAGTTCCCTATACAGCAGGTCTTTCGGGATCCTCCCGTCTGACATGCGGTGTACGTGGCCCAGCCAGCGGAGACGGCGTTGTTGGAGCAGTGTGAAGAGGCTGGGTATCTGGGCATGGGCCAGGACCTCATTGTTGGTGACTTGGTCAGTCCACTTGATGTCCAGGATGCATCTCAGGCTGCGAAGATGGAAGGCGTTGAGACGTTGCTCTTGTCTGGAGTAGAGGCTCCAGGTCTCGCTGCCGTAAAGCAGTGTGCTGAGGACGCAGGGCCTGTAGACTGCAACCTTGGTGTGCGTTGTCAGCTTTCCGTTCTCCCAGACTTTCTTTGTCAGCCTGGTGAATGTTGAGGCTGCTCGTCCGATCCATCTGTTGACCTTGGGGTCTAGGAAGTGACTGTCCGTGATGGTGGAGCCAAGCTATGGAAACCCGTGAACTACCTCCAGCTCGTAGTTGTTGATGGTAATGACAGGGGGGTGTTCAACGTCTTGGCCCAACACGTTGGTCTTCTTCAGGCTGATAGTCAAGCTGAAGTCCTGACAGGCTCGAGAGAAGCTGTCCATGGGGCGTTGCAGTTGCTCTTCAGAGTGTGTTGCCAGTGCCGCATCATCTGCAAACAACATGTCCCTGATGAGTCCCTCGACCGAGACAGACTGAACTGCCTCCAGTCCGATCTGGTGTGGAGGTGGACACCATCAGTTGATGTTCTAAAGGCGTGCTTCAGCATGACTGCGAAGAAAATGCTGAACAGGCTGGGGGCAAGCACATAGCCCTGCTTCACACCACTGCGCATGTTGAAGTCGTCCTCCTCCTCCGAAGAGCTGTCAAACTGAACAATGCCCTTCATGTCTGTGTGGAATGACTGAACAATCCTGAGGAGCCTTGGGGGACAACCAATCCTGGTAAGGATTTTGAACAGGCCGTCTCTGCTCACAAGGTCGAAGGCCTTCGTGAGGTCAATGAAAGTGACATAGAGTGGTTGTCTTTGCTCTCTGCATTTCTCTTGTAGCTGTCGAAGGGAGAAGATCATGTCGATTGTGGAGTGCTCTGACCTGAAATATACCCTTTTGCTTATTTTCTGAAGTCTGTTCAAGACCGCATGGGCGAAGACCTTTCCAACGATGCTCAGCAAGGAGATTCCCCTGTGGTTGTTACAGTCGCTTCTGTCCCCTTTGTTCTGATAAAGAGTGACAATGTTGCAGTGTTTCATGTCTTGTGACACTGCTCCCTCTATCCAGCACCGGCACAGTAGTTCGTGCAGGTGGTTTAGCAGGACGCCCTTTGCACACTTGATGGCCTCTGGTGGACTGCCATCCAATCCTGGTGCCTTCCCAGTGGGCAGGCTGTCGGTGGCTTTACTCAGCTCTTCGGCAGTCAGCAAAGCATCCAGTTCCTCCATGACAGCAGGCATTCCACGGCGTCTAGCGCGCTGTCCGAGATACTGTTTTCTCTGGAGAAGAGTTCAGAGTAATGCTCCACCCATCTCTCCATCTGCTTGCATTTGTCTTTGATGGTCTCGCCTGTTATGGTTTTCAGTGGAGCTATCTTGCCCTGGGTTGGACCGATGGCTTTCTTGATCATACACTCCACGGATGTTGCCTGTGTCAAATGATGACTGAGTGCCTTCGTATTGTTGTAGCCACTAGTCATTTGCACAGCGTCTGGCTGTTTCCTGGGCCTTGCTTCTTGCTGTCCTTAGCGTTTGCAGTGTTGCCTGGGTGGGGTGGCGGTTTTGCTCTAGTAGTGCAACACACTTTACCTCGATGACAGCGGTGAGCTTACTTGAGCTCACTTCAAACCAGTTCTGCGTCTTGCCCCATTTCTTCATGAAGGCTTTGAGTGCAATGCTGTGGATAATGTCCCTGAGAGAGTCCCATCAAAATTCAATAATGCAGAATATGCATGGGTATATTCCAGACCTCCCAGCCCACTGAGATAATCTCTCGACCAGCCCCGATTCCTGCTAGAGAATACAATAATTTTTAAAAAACACAACAAATATAAACACATAAGAAAGCTTAGGTACATAGATTGATTGTATGTCCATGAAGTGATTCTAGGTACAGGAGTATCTGTACATAAGGTGACTGACAGGAAATGATAAAATAGTGGTGGTGGGGTGTACAAGGGGAGGAGTTGATCAGCCTTACTGCTTGGGGAAAGTAACTGGTTTTTGAGTCTGGTAGTCCTGGCATGGATGTCACATTGCCTCCTCCATGATAGGAGTGGGACAAACAGTCCATGAGCAGGGTGGGTGGGTTCCTTTATGATGTTACTGGCCCTTTTCCGGCACCTTTCTGTATATATGTCCTTGACGGCAGTAGAATTAAGTTGTCTTAATAAAGTGACTGAATACATGAAATCTCAAAAGGCAGTACAAATCCATTCTAGTTAATTACCATTCAAGCAATCTCTTCTCAATCAATATGATGGAAGCAACCAAGTCAGTAAACTTCTTGCCTCATTATGTTCATCTACTTTGAATCATACTAACAAAGAAATTCCTCTAGCTGCATTTCCTCTTCATGCCAAGTAACTTTTTGAGTTCTGAACTTGCTCTCATCAATATCAGCTCCAGGATCTGCAGTTCCCAATCACCAGCATTGAGGGAAGACTTCCAGCTAAAGAATTGCAGTGCTTCAGGAAAGCAGCTCATCACCAAGCCAATTCCAATATTAAACTTTTTCCAATTGCAATGAAGGATGGGAAATAAATGCTGCTCTTACCAGTGACATCCATTTAAATTGGATTTTAAAATATCTTCTTGAATTGGGTTACAGTATTGGTGTAGTGCATCAGTTATCGGAGTAAGAACTCAGAAACTTGGGATTGAAACTCAGATATTTCAAAAATCTTCTTATGACAATGTGGAATTTAAGATGTATTAAACATAATCCTTGGTAATAGTGGAAATTAAACTGAAGATTTGCCATTAAAAATTAAGATGGTTCAGTAATATCCTTCAGGAAGAAAATCACGTGGTCTGGCCCATAACTGACTCCAGACCCAAAGCAGTTCAGTTGACTTTTAACAGCCTTCGCCTGGAAGCTTTTCAGATGTATCATCACCACTACACTAAAACAAGGAAAGGATAAGATCAAATTATCACCAGGTATCAACTGAAACACCAGATTTAAACCCCTCAGTTTTCTCCTCTCAAAACATCTGGGAACTGGTGGTAAAATTAGAGAGCAGTCTCACATATCAGTTGAGAGAAAGACTAATGTATTTTTATCATTTATATACCAGGCTCCTCCATCTAGTGCCTATTATCATACCAATAGGAAAAATCCACAAAGGAGCTGATACAGTGGTATTTAGGCTGGAGGGGATATTGACTCTAAACCTCAGCTATGTCAAGTAAAACATGAGAACTCACCTCCTGATTCCTACGCACTCAGATTCCCCCAATGAATCAGTGCTCTTGCTTTTTAAACAATATTTGGAAAAGGTGATGAAATAACTGGGTGGTGAAGTGGAGATACGTCTCTACCAAAGGAGGTGTAAGGCACTCCTTCCCTCCGCTGGCCTGCAGGTCACCCTCGGGCAGGGTGTAGCACCTGCTTCGCCCCTCCACCCAATCAGGGTCATGTGAAACATGGGAGCAGGATGGTGATATGAGCAGCCGGTGCATGTCACAAGTCCTGGTTATGCGACCACTGACACCAGGCAGGCGATCTCTGAGGAATATTAATAATGCTTGGGGTCACCCATCTTGTAAAGACACAGCCCAAAGGAAGGCAATGGCAAACCACCTCTGTACAAGAACAATTATGGTCATGGAAAGACCATGATCGCCCACGTCATATGGCATGGCGCATTATGATGATGATGATGAATGAAATAACAAGGGAATAGAAATATCACAACTGTGGATTCTGCCATGGGATTTGCATGCCCTCATAGGCAGGCCGCAGAAAAGGTTCGGCAATCATGCCTGTGAGTATGCACATTCCAGCCAAATAGTGTTTCATTGTAACACACACAAAATGCTGGTGGAACTCAGCAGACCAGGCAGCGTCTATGGAAAAGAGTACAGTCGACGTTTCGGGCCGGGACCCTTCGGCATTTTTTGTGTGTTGTTTTGATTTTGAGCATCTGCAGATGTTTTCCTGTTAGTGTTTCATTGTGGTGGTATTTAATTCCCTTCCTCTCGTTCCAGCTTGTCGAGACTTGACCAAAAGCAGAGTAACGTCAACACTCCCTATTTATCGTTGCTCTGGTTCCGGAAAAGGAGGCTAACATTTAGTCTGACATTGTTAAGAAGCAGTATTTATTTAGTATTAAGCTACTACAGCCATGCCACTGTATCGGCCTTAGTTTTAGTTTGACCATTCTAGTTAATAGCTTACTTGACCCACTTGGTCTAGTGTTTATGTGTTCTTTTATACGTGCACAGTTCATATTAAAAGTCAGTGAACCCCACATGGTTATGGGCAGAACATACAAACTCCTTACAGACAGCAGCAGGAACTGAACGCAGGTTGTAATAGCATTTCAGTAACCGCCATACTACCATGCTGCCCTAGAGAATTGAATCCTATAGCTTCCTGTCACTAAGTATTCCTCAGGTCAATCTTCTGAATCCAACAGCCTTCAATTGCTTCACCAATGACATCCCTCTATCATTAAGGGAAAGTAGAGATGATTCATCGATACAGAATTATCAAGATATAACTATGCACAAAATCAAGTCCTTCACACCAATGTCCATGCCAACCAAAATGTCTACTTGAGCTGGTCCCATTGCCCAAAATTTGGGTCATTCCTCTCAACCTTTCCTAGACTTGTACAATCCAAAAATGCCTTCCAAACTTTGTAATTGAATCTGCTTCTGGCAGCTTTCCATATACAATACTCACCACCATCTGTGCAAAAAGCTTGTCTCTGATATCCTTCTTAAATCTCCCCCTTCTCACCTTAACCTATGCTCTGTAGATTGACACTCCTCCATCCGAGGAAGAATACTATGATCATTCGATTGAACAGGCTTCAATTGACTGCAATCGTCAATTCTAATCAGAATTCCTTAGGAAATGAAGCAACCCATGCCTGCATAACAGGCCAAGAGAATATTCCAGCATTGGGTAATAAGTGACTAGTATCAAATTGCATCACAGAAATGCCAGATGATTAACATCTCCACAATCGTCATCTAATCAGCTATCCTTAGTATTCATTATTTTTAAAATCACTAAGCTCCTCACCATTAAAGTTCAGAATTTCACCATTGACTGGAATCTCAGTTGAGTATTAATGTTGCGTGGGGAAATCAGAAATTATATGTTCTATGGCAAGTGATTTACCTCCCAAAACCCCCAAAAACTTTCAATTTACAAGGTGTAAGTCAAGAGTGTGATGGAATGTACCTCACTTGCCTGGATGACTGAAGCATCAGCAACATTATCCAGGACAAAGCACTCTGTATGATTGTTAGACCATCCACCATTAAGTATTCATTCTCTCTATCACCAGCACAAATTGGCTGCAGTATCGCCTACCTACAAACTATATTGCAGGTGCTCTCCAACTTCTCCAACAGCCATGCCCAACCATAAGATCCTCAACACCAAGAAGGACAAAGGCGCAGATGCATGTGAACTCCACTATCTGCAGATGACTCTCCACATCATGCACCACCCTGACTTGGGCGTTTAACACCATTCATTCTTTGTTCCTGGTCTACGTTCTTCAGTCCCAACAGCACTGGGGGGACTACATTCACTGGGATGTCAACAGCAGGATGAGCAATAATTCCCAGTTATGACAGAGACATCCACATCCCCCAAACGAAGGAAATAATAAAAAACATTGATTTTTCATGCTTTTCCTCCCAGTGGTTCTTAAAATATTTCATATTACTGTTTATGCTGCAGGAAATGAAAAGCTGATGTTCTTGTTTCGATAAATACACCCTCTATAGAATGATATGTTGTTGCAGTTCTGACAGCACAAGTGCTGTCATGAATGCCCTGATAAAGTGGGAACCCACAGAAAGTGTTGTTTTTATATAATTGAAAATTGAGATCATACACAGTTCCCCAGCCAATGATAAATTGTAAACAATACTGCCACAAAGAGACTCACCTAATGAAGAAATGCTGTCTAATATTGAGAGTGATTATACTAAGATAACCCTTATAGAGCAGGCACTGAATCCAATAATGGAAGTGAGATGGAAAGATATAATGATCATCTGATGGTCATAATGTCGAGTAATAAACCAAGAGTATCCTTATGAGTATTTGCTCAACTAGATTTAGTATCTAAAGGATATTACTGACATCTGGTAAGGGAAAAACAATAATATGGCTCTTTACTGTTTACTGTCTTTCTGGGTTATTTTTTCTTGCTATGATATGCTGCAAGTGCAGTTTAATTCTTTTTATTTTCTGCATTGTCTTAGCTAGTACTATTTAACCTATGTCTTATAGAAACTGATTCACCTCATGTATAAGACCATCGACCCACACAGCTTGGCCACACTATTAATTTTTTTGTTTCGGTCCATCTTCAGAAAATGATCACCTCCGTCCTTGAGAGAAGATAGATGAAGTTATTACTATAGGGTTTTATTCTGAGTTTGTTTTGAACTTTAATTCAGTTTTCCTGAAGCTTCACCAAACTTCAAAAAGCAATGTTCATTACTTTGTTTTAAAGATGCCTTTGTGGGTTTTGATTTGTTTGCTGGCAATCCAAACTCATTTTATTTATCTGGTCTTTATTCATTGCCACCTGTGTGAGGTTACTGAGAGAAGAATGGCTGCTTCATTTCTTACATTATATGAATGATTAGACAGTAAAAATACTTCATGGGCTGTGATAAACTGCGCGATGCAAGGGGATAGTGGAAGGTGATGCATAAATGCAACTTTCTTTCCAGAATCAGAATCAATGTTTATTATCAGTGATATATGTTGTGAAATTTGTTGTTTTGTGTCAGCAGAACAGTGCAATATATTAAAAAATACCATAAGCCTCAATAAGAAAGATATAAAATATCGGTAGAGCAAAAAGAAAGCAAAAGGTTGTGCGCACAGCTTCATGGCCCACCCAGAAATCTGACAATAAAGGGGAAGA
Organism: Hemitrygon akajei; assembly: GCF_048418815.1. Lineage (NCBI taxonomy): Eukaryota > Metazoa > Chordata > Chondrichthyes > Myliobatiformes > Dasyatidae > Hemitrygon > Hemitrygon akajei. The sequence goes on from NC_133149.1 coordinate 25,793,870, forward strand.
AGCTGTTTTGAAATTGTTAAGTGTGTGCCTTCAGGATGGTAGTAATGAGAAGAGAGCATGCCCTGGATGATGAGAGTCCTTAAAAATGGATACTGTCTTCTTGAGGTATTGCCTAGTAGTGAATTATGGCTTGTACAAACCCAGAGCAAATAATTACTTTAAAGAAAACCTCATTATATGACAAATTCAGAAACTGAAATTTAGATAGTATATTTCAAGCTCCAGTCAAAAAAAAAACCTGAGGCAATCAAATATTGCCTCAGTTGAAATTGATTTCATCTCAGTATTGACTATAGATTATTCAAAATCTCAATGGTCCAAGGCTGGTCAAATTTCAGTGATAACTATCCCAAAGAAACTCAAAACATTTGATCTGGGATAAAAAGTCTTTCAATTATGCATTCCATGGGAAAAAAAACTGTAAACAAGTTTGCAACTGAAAATATTTCTCCATGATCTATGAGCTCCTTTGGAATATTTTTATGAAACAATTATAACTGTAAGTGTATAGCAATTTGATTGTAACAGAAGTCAGACAAGTTGAGGAACAGACACTGGGGAAATGTATCTCTGGTTTCCAGTTCTAAATCGTGTGCAAGTTTCAGACATCAGTTATACTAACCTGTACACATCAGGTTTCCTTGAGCAAAGGAGCAGGTTAACTGTGACCGTAACTTCCAACGTTCCACATTTAACATGTGTATTCTGCAAGAGAATGTAAACTTTCAGGCCATCTAGTTAAGGCTGGCTCCAGAGTTCAATCCCAACTGTGCTATTCCCTGCCATTTCTTCATTGACTAGCAAATTAGTCTCTTTACATAATTTCCTTTAGCTTGCTCTCATCAATCCAATTTCCTTCACCCTTAAAGAAACTGAAAACTAGATTGTAACTACTTTCTGTGTTAAAGCATTTTTATTCACATTCCCCTTGTATAATTTGCCCAGAAATTTAAATCAATGCCCTCTTAGTCTTTGTACCATCTGCTTCTCCTCCATATTCTATCAACCAATCATCATCTTGCAAACCACTATCAGATATCCTCAATTCTCTTGTGTCAAGAACAACATCAGCCCCTGCAGTCTAACGTTACAACTGAATATTATCATCCCTGAACTTCTTCTCATCTACAAATGTTTGTACTTTCACTACACCTTCTCTGAGAATTTTATCTTTTTCCTAATGTTTGGTGACCAGAATGGAATATGATACTCTAGATGTGGGAGGCCTGACCAGTATTTCATACAAGCTCAACATAAAAACATAAATTACTGGTTCAGGAATTCAGTCTGTTCAGGAATTCTAGGATTTCATAGACTTTAATAAGAAAAAATTGCAATGCAACAAAGAAGGAGCCAAAGGTTGGGAATTATTTTGTTAGCCTGTGTGACAGAACAGGTTGGCAATACTTATTCTTTCACTAACCTTGCCCCTTTGCCAAGTTAGTCACTCCTCCACATGCTGTCCTTTGTCCAACATATTATCCTCCGCAACTTCCGCCACCTTCAACAGGACCCCACCACCCAGCACATCTTTCCCTCCCTACCCCTCTCAGCTTTTTGCAGGGATTATTCCCTCCGCGACTACCTGGTCCACACGTCCCTCCCCACAGAACTCCCACCTGGCACTTACCCCTGCAAGTGCAAATGCTACACCTGTTCCCACACCTCCCCCCTTACCACCATTCCAAGCCCCAGACAGTCCTTCCAGGTGAGGCAACACTTCACCTGCGAGTCTGCTGGCATTGTCTATTGCATCCGATGCTCCCGGTGCGGCCTCCTCTACATCGGCGAGACCCGAGCAGATTGGGGGACCGCTTCGTCGAGCACCTCCGCTCCGTCCGTCACAATAGACAGGATCTCCCGGTTGCCACCCACTCCAACTCTGCCTCTCATTCCCATTTAGATATGTCCATACATGGCCTCCTCTACTGCCATGATGAGGCCAAACTCAGGTTGGAGGAGCAACACCTCGTATACCGTCTGGGTAGTCTCCAGCCTGGTGGTATGAACATTGAATTCTCCAATTTCCGGTAATTCCCTCCCCCTCCCCCTTCCCCTATCCCAGGTCCCTCTCTGCCTCTCTCCCCTTTCAACTTTCTGCTTCTTTATCTCTACAGTTCTTTCATGCTTATCCCCTCCCCCTCCCCCTTTATCTTTCCTCTGATTGGTTTTCCACCTGGCGCCTCTAGGCCCTACCCCCTCCCCTATCTCTGTTACTGGGCTTCGGCCCTCTCTTCGCCCCCATTCCTGATGAAGGGTCTCGGCCTGAAACGTTGGCTACTCTTTTCTCACGGATGCTGCCTGACCTGCTGAGTTCTTCCAGCGTTGTGTACGTATTCTCTGTCCTTTGTCTCGTTTTCTCAGTAGCTCGCCGACTTTGCCCTCCCATTCTTCAGTTCTTGGGAGTTCACCATTTACACACCCCACCTGTAAAACAATCACTAGCTTGGCTAATCAGGACAATCCCTTCAGTCAACTGGTTTATAGCTCATAAAAATAAGGATTCTGGGCACAGGCATTACAAATAGTTTCATTAATTTTCACTCACACTGTTACATCAGATTGTATACAGCAGAGCTACCCCATAAAACCCAAGGGACAGTTTGGGACATCCTAAAATAATGCTTGGGTTAGTGGGAGCAGGCACACGACTCCCTACTCAGGCAACACCACTGGTGGGAGGCAGTATTCTTTTATATTTATCTGAGCGTGTGGACACTGATCTATGGGTTTAACTAAAGCATTTGATAGGGAGTAAAACTGTAGGATGTTAGAATCCCTGTTTAAAATGTTCCAATTCTACACCTGAAATTATTATTATGGTCTGGTCATGTGATTATTCCCTGCATCATCTGCTCCCCCCCCCCCCCCCGACCCTGCCCCAAACAACAGTAGAATTTCCTGGTCCTTCTCAGCCAGGCGGAGGCAGATTTAAACCCTCAGTCTAGCTTTGCTAAAGGTGTGGAGGTTGGAGTTGATGGTTGGTGAATGGTTATATTGGAAAGTTAAAGACAAAATGAGTTGTGGAGAAAGCCTCTATTTATTTTTAAATTTTTGTACATACATGCTTATTTTTCATTTATCTACTTGTAACTATCTTTTTTCTTCACAACTTTTGGGGAGCCTTTGCACCTTTTCCTCCTGGCACAAAATAAAACCCCCTTGCACTAACGTGCTGTTGAGGCTTACCATCTTTTTTTCCCAATGGTGACCCTCATCGAGCACGCTTACCCACTCCTGGTAGCAAGGTGTGACAGTCTGATAAAGAACTAGCGTAGAAACAATGGGTGAATAATATTCTGTGGTGATAACTCCCTCAACACGTTCCTATATTCAAGTGATTTTGTGCGTATAACTCAGGACCTTCCATTCCTTCACACGCTTGAGAATTGCACCACACAGTGTAAGCTGTCTTTACTTTCTCTTCCTGTATCAGTTCACAATTCTTCAAATTACATTTAATCCCCAATTAGTTTACCATTCCAATCTATGGTCTTTTGCCCTCTATTATATCTTTCTCAGCATAAAGCTTTCTTCCAGTTTTTATGTCATCTGCAGTTTTTGAAATTTCACTCAGCATATCCATGTCTAACAATAAAAAATAGAGTAGTCCTTGTGCTGAGCCTTGGAATCTTGGAGAACACCATCCCCCCATAAGAAAAAAATAACTACTTATCATGGCTCTCTGCTTCCTGGCATTAAGATAGTTTCCTTTCAAATGATTCTTTAATTTCATCGTCCTCAATTTTGATAATCAGAATTTTGCGTCAGATTTTATCAAATGCCTTTTCAAAACCCATGTGAACAACATCTATTAGATTTCCATCATCATCATGTTTGTTAACTCATCAAAAAATGTATTCAAGTTAGTCAATCATGATTTGCCTTTAACACAGCTGGCTGGCTCTCCTTCATCAATTCTAAGTGCCTATTCATGCCTTATGATTATTGTTTCTCTTCGCTTCCCTACATTAACAGTGCGGATGAGAAAGTAGGTGACATGATTATCAACTCTTCATGACTCATCATCTCAGTATTTATTTCTTATTTATTTATTCATTCATTCTCCTTATACTTGCACAGTTTGTTATCTTCTCCACACTGGTTGTCCACTCAGTTGGGTGCGGTCTTACATTGATTCTATTATGGTTATTGGATATATTGAATATGCCTGCAAGAAAATAAATCTCAGGGTTTTATATGGTGACATATAAATAAACTAACTTTGTAGTTTCTGATGACACATAGTTTGTGGTGTGGTGGACAGGGTTGTCTAAGATTACGACCAGATCTAAATCAACTGGGGAATTGCCCAAAGGAATGGCAAATGGAATTTAACTCAGGCAATTGTAAAGTGATGTATTTTGGGAACTTAAATCAGACACAGTAATACTTACACAGTAAAATACAAGGTTCTGGGAAGTGTTGTAGGACAGAGAGAACAAGTGATAGTTAGATTCCAAAAAATGGCAGCATAGTTGGACAATGTGGTAATGAAAGTGTATGGCATAACACTTTTGCCGAACATGGCATTGAGTACAAAAGTTGACTAGTTATTTTTACAGCTATACAAATCATTGGTGAGACTACACCTGCAATATTGTATGCAGTTCTGATAATGATACTGTAGGAAGGAAATAATTAAGTGAGAGAGGATACAGAAAAGATTCACAGGCATATTGTTGGGACTGGAGGGATTGAGTTGTAAGGAGAGACTAAACAGGCTGAGACTGTTCTTCCTGGAGCAAAGGAGGTTGAGGGATGACCTTATAACGGTCTATGAAATCATGATGGACTTTGATAAAGTGGATGGCCACAGTCCTTTTCCAAGGGTAGGAGAGTCTAAAACTGGAGAGCATAGGTTAAATGTGAAAAGAGAAAGAACTTAGAGACAAGGTATTTTTTCATACAGAGAGTAAAGCTTCCAGAGGAAGAGGTAGAGGTGGGTACAATGACAAAGTTTAAAATGGATAGGTACATGGATGGAAAGGCTTTGTAGTATATAGGCCAAATGCAACTAATTTAGGTAGGAAGCTTGGTCACATGAATGATCTCGACAAAGAGCTATTTTTGCCCTGTATAACTCTGTGATTCTATGTCTCATAAGTACAGATTCAAGTTCAGATTTATTTATCACATGTACATTGAATCATACAGTGAAATGTGTTGCTTGTATCAACAACCAACTCAACCAAGGATGTGCTGGGATAACCCGCAACTGTCGCCAAACATCCCAGTGCCAACATAGCATGCCCACTATGATCAGCAGAACAACACAGAACACAACAAGCAACAAAACAACAACAGCAAAACAAGCTCCGTTCCTCCCTAATACCCACCCACCCACTTACACACTGTCCACCAAACCCAAGACAACCTCCAACCTTCAGAATCAGAGACATTGCTGTTCAAGTTCAGCAGTGGGCTCAGAGGTTCACAAACTCGGGGCTACGGTTGTTGGTCACTGACTTACACACTCATGATCAACTTCCGGATTTCGATCTCTGGTTTTGAGCCTAGGACTCGACAATGACAATGACTGATGACACTGGACAAGGACCCAAACTCCAGGCCTCGAAATACAGACTCACCAATGATGGGACTCCAAACAATGGGCCTCGAAATCTGGTTTCACAAATTCACGTACCTTGTATGTCACCAACCCTCATGATGTTTGCCCAGATGGAATTTCATTTCCAGAACCCACCAATGACTCACTGGCCTGGGGGTTGAGGGGCACCAGCATCTCTAATCCGCCAGCCTCACATCTGCCCATGGATATCCTTCATCCCATGGCCTCATCACTGGCCTTCAAACACAGAGTGGAGACTTAAACTCTGGTCTGAAATCTAACTCGCCCATATCCATAACATATCCCCTAACTCCCCTCTCTGTACCCAAAACCATACAACTAAACCTAAAATCTACATCTGAGCCATGGTCTCGATGAAGGTCACAACTTTATACAATCTTGACTGGGAACTTGTCTTTGGACCTTTTTCTAAACAAGTGTGTTACAGTTCAAAAGTTCAAAGTACATTTATTATCAAATTATGTATACTATATACAGCCCTGAGATTTGTCTCCTTACAGGCAGCCATGAAACAAAGAAACCGAATAAAACCCATTGGGAAAAAAAAAGTCTGCCAAACACCCAATGTGCAGAAAGCAGAATAAATCATGCAAACAATAAAAATAAGCAAATAACATTCAGAACTGATGTTCATGACACTGACTCCACAGACACGAAGCCAGTGACAGCTGATACTGGAGCTTATTAGTTGCAGGCCACAGCCTCAGTTCAGTGCCAAGACGAGTAAACCTCGTGAAGCAGTAAGGTGAACACCAGCCTGTCCTTCACCTCTGACCCCAACACCTTGTCCTTCCCATTACACTTGCCATTTTCCGATATTTTGCCTTTCTGGACCTTATGATTTTCACAATATCATTAGAGTAATCCACAACACTGCTTTAGTGGCGAAACAAAATGCACAGAACAATTTCCTAGTCTGCATACTCGATAACTATCTAACAGATAGACAATAACCTATGTTAGCCTGGATTATGTAACACAGAGTTCAAAAAGGCTTTAAGTTCCCTAGTTAAGAGTGCTGCCAAGGGCGTATTCTAGAACTAAAATGCAATGCATTTGAGAAACTGGACAAAATATGAATCATGAAATTGGAGAATTAAAATATTTAATGCATTGTTTGAAAGTTTAACCTTCGTATTACATTATATGTAAAACAAACATATTTACAATATTTATGTCACTGATAGTTTGTTTCATAAATCTGTAGTTGCAACATAGTGCATGGAATCTAAAGAATATTTAATGACCTTCAGTTTTAATACGATCACTTCAATGATGTCCATCCAGTATCACGGAGAGCATACAAATACCTTTGTATTTTTTTATGCTAAAATGTGAATGTGAATTGTGCATTTCTCCTTTACAGACTGGGGAACTTAAGGGGATTATTGCTACACAGGGAAAGCATACCATCCTATCTCTTCTGAGACCTGAGTCTGTACTTAACATCGACTGATAAGATAAGAGAGTACAATGTGAAATAAATTTCAGCAGTCGTACAGCAGTTAACGTTTTCCATGGGTTACCAACACTGAATTGTCCATAACTCAGCAGTGGTTGTAAAACACTCACAGATAGGGATGGTGCTGGAAAAGGAATTACTTGGGGTTGGAATATCTCCTGGTTTAAATTTGAAGTTCAATAATCTTTATTATTAAGGCAAGGGTAAGAATCCTCACTCTTAAATTTGCTATCAGCACTGGATGTCATAATGCACTTGGGATCCAACTCACCTAGTAGGAAACTAACAACAAGATCATAACACTGAACTCTCCTTCTGAGAATCGGTTATTGTGTCATTGCTATTTGTGTGGCATTACTGGTGTTGAACTGCATGAGGTACCTTGGAATGACCTGTGTGTTGTTTCAGAATATTAGTTCAGTCGTGTTGTTAACACGCATACACTCAGTGGTCACTTTGTTAGTTACACCTGCTTGGTAATGCAAATATCTATTCAGCCAATCATGCGGCAGCAATTCAATGCATAAAGGCATGCAGACCTGGTCAAAAGGTTCAGTTGTTCCACAGACCAAACATCAGAATGCAGAAGAAATATGATCTAAGTGATTTTGACCATGGAATGATTGTTGGTGCCAAATGGGGTGGTTTGAGTAACTCCTGGGACTTTCATGCACAACAGTCTCTAGAATTTACAGAGAATGATGTGAAAATCAAAAAAAAAAACACCCAGTGAGCAGCAGTTCTGGAGATGAAAATGCCTTGTTAATGAGAGATGTCAGAGGAGAATGGGCAGACTGGTTCAAGCTGACAAGAGGGCAACAGTACCTCAAGTAACCACACATTACAACAGTGGTGTGCAGAAGAGCACCTCTGAGCACACATCACATCAAACCTTGATGTGGATGGCCTACAGCAGCAGAAGATCTTGAACATGCACTCAGTGGCTACTTCATTAGCTACAGGAGGTACATAAAAAAGTGGCCACTGAGTGGGGAATGGATAATGCTTATGGTGGAGGGAAAGTGTTTCCTTCCTCCTTCCATGGCCTTCTCAAAGACTCTCATATTTTTATGGTATATTTGTTCGCAGAATTTTCTTTAATCATATCCCTGACAATGTGAAGTTTACTCAGTGTCTCTTACATTGCTTTTTGATACCCAATACAGAATGGCACAGAGGTGGAACAGTTAGTGCTGGCTGTGTGGTGTTTGCTCACCATGGGTTTTCTTTGGCTAATCTGGTTTCATCCCACATCCCAAATGTGAGCCAGTAGGTTAATTGATCAATGTGAATTTATTTAGAAATACAGCATCTGATAGGCCCTTCCAGCCCTTCTCATTTTATTACGTACCTCCTGTACCTAATAAAGTGGCCACTGATTGTATGTTCATGGTCTTCTGCTGCTGTAGCCCATCCACTTCAAGGTTCAACGTTTTATACATTCAGAACCGCACCACACAACAACCTTCGATTTAATTACAGCACAATTACAATGACCAATTAATCTACTGGCCTGTATTTAGTCCGTGTCTTTGGACTATGGAAGGAAACCGGAGGACCCGGAGAATGTACAGACACCTTACAAATGACGTTGGACTCTGACGCCCGGAGCTGTAACAACGTCAAGTTAGCTGCTACACTGTTGTGGCGCCCTAGTTGCCTCCTATTGTAAGTTAAAGATAGAAAGTGTCAGGGGGAAGTTGGTAAGCATGTGTAAGAAAGAAGCTGCAGCAGAGATATGGAATTAGGGAATGGGACAAATAGGATTGTTTCCTGCCATCTCGCAAGAATCAGATAGGTTGAATAGTTTCCTAGCATGTTGTGATAATCTGTAAGAAACAGTGAGATTGTGGCTTCTTACTGACCTGTAAATTATTCTCTAATTATCAGACCTCAGAAATACACTCAACAAACTGGAGGTGCAGATCCTATATTTTTGTGGCATTCACTGATTGGCCTGAGTGCATTAGGAAGGGATTTGTTATCCTTCACATGTAGTAAACTCCTGGCACCAAAGCACACATACATTGTGCACTCCTTCCAATAATCTGCTGAGTTGAATAGAGATATAGATTTTAGAAGCACAAATATACTGTAACACCACACATATACCACATCCAAACAAGGCTGGATAGAGATTCAGCGAAGAGAGAACTCTACAGTACAGTATGGGCTCCTTGGCCTACAATGTTGTGCCAACCTTTTAACCTACTCCACAGTCAACTGTGGAAACTCCCTTTCCTTTTACATAACCTATAATCTTCATTTTTTTCCACTCATGTGCCTAAGAGTCTCTAAAATGTCCCAGACACTTACCACTCACTCTCTGTATAAAAAGAACTACCTCTGACATTTCCCCTAACATTCCTCCACCTACCTAAAAATTATGTCCTCTTGTATTAGCCATTGCCGCTGTAGGATGAAGGTGCTGGTTGTTTACTCTATGTCTCTTATAAATGTATGCACCTCTACCAATTCTCCTCTTTTCTTCCTTTGCGGTAAAGAGAAAAGCTCTGTCTCTGTCAATCTTTCAAGTCATGGAATCATGCAGCACAGAAATGGGTCCTTCAGCCCAGTTTGTCTGTGCTGACCAAGGTGCCTAACTGAGCTAGTCTCATTTAGAGTCATAGAGAAGTTCAACACAGAAACTGGCCCTTTGATCCACTCTGGCCCATTCTGAAACCATATAAACTGCCTATTCCAATCGACCTGCACTGGGACCATAGCCCTACCATACATATACTTATCCAAACTTCTCTTAAATGTTGAAATCAAGCTCGATGCACCATTTGTGCTGGCAGCTCATTCCACACTCTCACAACCCTCTGAGTGAAGAAGTTGCCCTTTATATGCCCCTTAAACTTTTCACCTTCACCCTTAACCCATGAACTCTGGTTGTAGTCGAATGCATCTTTAGTGGGAAATAACCTGCTTGCATTTACCCTATCTACATCCTTCATAATTTTGTATACCTCTATCAAATCTCCTCTCAATCTTCTACATTCTAAGAAATAAAGTCATAACCTATTCAATATTTCCTTATAACTCAGGTCCTCCAGTCCCAGCAACATCCTTGTAAATTTTCTCTATACTTGTTCAAACTTATTTACATCTTTCCTGCAGGTAGGTGACCAAAATTACACACAATACTCTAAATTAGGCCTCACCAATGCCTTATACAACTTCTGCATCTCTTGTACTCAATGCATTGATTTATGAAGGCCAATGTGTCAAAAGATTTCTTTACAACCCAATCTACATGTGATGCCACTTTCAACGAATTATGGACCTGTATTCCCAGATCCCTTTGTTCTACCACACTCCTTAGTGCCCCACTGTTCACTGTGTAAGACCGATCCTGGTTGGTCCTACTGAAGTGCAGCATATAACACTTGTCTGTATTAAATTCCATTTGCCATTTTTCAGCCCATTTTTCCAGCTGAACCAGATCCCTCTGCAAGCCATAATAGCCTTCGTCACTGTCCACTACACCCCTTATCATAGTGTCATCCGCAAATTTGCTTATCCAGTTTATCACATTATCATCCAGATGATTGAAATAGATAGAAAACAACAAAGGATCAGCACCTATTGCTGGGGCACACCGCTAGCCACAGGCCTCCAGTCAGAGAAGCAACCATCTACTGCCACTCTCTGGCTTCTCCCACAAAGCTAATGCCTAATCCAATTTACTACCTCATCTTGAATGCCGAGCGACTGAACCTTCTTAACCTACTTCCCATGTGGGATCACGTCAAGTGCCTTGCTAAAGTCCATGTAGACAACATCCACCACCTTCCCTTCATTCACTTTCCAGATAACTTCTTTGAAAATCTCTATAAGATTGATTAGAAATAATCTACCATGCTCAAAGCCATGGTGACAATCTTTAATCAGTCCACATCTATCCAAATACTTAGATATCTGGTTCCTTAAAATACCTTCCAATGACTTTCCCACTACTGATGTCAGACTCACAAGCCTACAATTTGCTGGTTTATGTTTTGAACCTTTTTTAAACAGCAGAACAACCAATCCTCTGGTCCCTCTCCTGTCACTGAGGAGACATTTGTCTCCATTCAACCCATATTTCTCTATGTCTTTACTATCCTTATAACAGTCCAAACACCTTATAAATGCCATAATTTTACCTGTCTGTACCACCTTGCTCTGGCAGATCATCCTATATACTCACCGTACTCTGTGTAATGAGATTGGATCCCTTCTAAATCTTCCCCTCTCACTTTAAGCCTGCACTCGCTAGTTTTCAACTCCCCCATCCTGGAGACAAGACTGTTGCCATTAATCTTATTTATGCCCCTCATGATTTTATAAACCTCTAACATTCCCCCTCCTATGCTCCAGGGATCCATCCTTTCAAAATAAGTTAGTAATATATTTATTACTTACTTTGATAAAGGAATCTTGAACTAAAATCTGCTTTTCTTTCTAATTCTTTCCCTTTCTTCTGCTTTCCTTTGTGATCCTATCATCTTCTGATATTTTTTAAACAAGAAGTTTCCATTACCACGTTCTCTACAATTCTTTCTTGAAGTGCTTTGTAATTACCTCAGTAACAATAAATCCTGAGATTTAATCACTTTGTAGAGATGGCAACACAATAAGGTCTCACGTTCTTCATTCAGTATCTTCCTTTTGCCTATCACCAGAAGATGCCATTTGATTGAGACCTCATTGTACTTTACAAAAGTAATAGATTTTTTAGAGAGAGTGGATAAAACAATTCATGCCTGCAGCTTATGATCTAAGTATCTCAATTAAAATCAGTCTTATTGCTCCATTGAACTAATCACAAATCTGCACATGAATATTGATGTAAAACTCTATGATTCAAATGTGGGTCTTTGAAAGGTCAAGGGTCTTCTTTTTGACTTCAACATGCTCACTTCAGACTTAAATTTGAAGCAAAAAATGAAGTGATTACATAGGCCTTAACAGCTGTATTGAGTTGATGCCAGCAGACACCTGGAAGATAGTTGTACTGATAATTTGAAACATTTGTGAGCATTATACAGTGTGAGCATCAACTTTGCTCAGAAAGAACACCACTGTTTGCGTTCTTCAGCAACTTCAAATTCATTTAAAATGTTCCAAACTTACAACCAGTAAAAAATAAGGCAGCAACTGTCCTGAAAGTAGTCGGTGACTGTAATGTATGGTTCTATTCCTTTTAGAACAATGACACCCCCCCCCCACCACTTTCCTCTCCTTCTGCTTTCCTTTGTGAAACTACATATTGATCTGCTGTCTGCATGTGTGCTGTTATCTATGCATGTGCATTGTTCTCTCTTCCCATTGCAATGTGACAACACCAGATAAAGCCATCACTTGTGTGTGTGCTTTTTATTTAATCGACATGTAGTTGTGCACAGTCACAACAAATTGGCGACAAGTACGAGCCTGAATGTCAGAAAATATCAGGACCTGCACCGACAGTTATGGCACGGTTGAGAGGTGAAACACTGAGAATTAAAGAGTACAGAGAAGGCCATCACAGACGCCAACAAGCACGTGAGTAACAGTGAAAGACGCACTGAATTTAAAGTGAAAATAGTGTGGTGATGCCTTCAGTCAGGAAAGTTGACGAATTTGATAGAATCATAGAAATCTACAGCACATTACAGACGCTTCAGCCCACAATGCTGTGCCGACCATGTAACCTACTCTAGAGACTGACTAGAATTACCCTACTGCATAGCCCCCTATTTTTCTAAGCTCCATGTACCTGGTGGACAGTACAGGGAAGGCTAAGAGTCATATCTCGAGAGAATTGAACTGTATTGAAATGCGAACAATGTGGAGGAGCAAAAGAAAGCCCCTTAGCTTAGCCCACTTCTTAGCTGAATGGGCCCAAGAACATAGTCTCTTATGCAACCTAGTAACCCCTGAAATGCCAGCAAGCAAGGCGTTTGATGAAATTGTTACAATTTTACAACATCATTTGAGCCGTAAACCACTGGCAATGACTGAGAGATTTAGACTTTACAAAAGGAACCAGTCAAAATACATTGCAGAACTTCACAAACTTTCGCAGTACTGTGACTTTAGAGATGGACTTTCTGATGCACTGAGGGACATACTTGTATGTGGCATGCATAGTCAAAGCACTCAAAAGAGGCTACTGTCCAAAAGAGACCTAACCGTAGAACGGGCATTGACCATTGCAATATCGTTAGAGACTGCAGCAAAGGATGCAGCAGAACTAAAGAAAAAGAGGTTAGAATGTGAAATGCACAAAATGTCCCTGAATAGGTAAAAAAAAACCCAAAGATATCATCGATGTGGCAAATCCTTCCATGATGCAGCTGATTGTTGGTTCAAGGAAAAAGTCTGCAGAAAGTGTCACAGACAAGGTCACATAGAGAGAGTGTGCAAGGCAGACAAAAAGCACAACTGAGTGAAAAGTCTCAAACACAAAACTAAGCAAATGCTTAAAGTAACCGAATGTGAAACAGACAACATGGACTCTGACAAAGGTGAACTGTCATGCTTAGAACTGCATAGTATTACTGAAGCCAATCACAATATGGATCACAATAAATACGTCTGATGTAAAACTGAAAATGGAGCTGGATACAGGGCCAGCTTTGTGTATAATTCCAGAAGCTGACAATAGGCTGTTTTCTAGGATACCATGAGAGCAGACCTCAGTTATGCTAAAGACCTTCACAGGTGAAAAAGTGTCTCCCAAAGGCAAACTGAAGGTAAGTGTGACGTATTGAGGCCAAATACAGCAGTTAGAGCTTTATGTATTGAAAATTGGAGGGCCAGCATTTTTCGGCTGTGAATAGTTGAGAAAAATCCAACTAGACTGGCATACAATCAAAGCTTTCAGTTTGGCATCAACAGGCAACTGCAGCCCAAATGGTAGCACAAACCAGAGGCTGTCACAGCTGCTTAGTGCTAATCAGAAGGTGTTTGAGAAGGGAATAGACAAACAGATTTAAATCCTGGCCAAAAGCATTTTGGGATGCCAAAAAGTTCAAAATGCACCCCCACAGGCACTGTTACAACCATGGGAGAGACTGTCATCACCATGGCAAAGAGTACATATTGACTTTGCTGGGCCATTCATGGACTCCATGTTCCTGATTGCTGTGGATGCTCATTCAAAGTGGCCATTGGTTATACTAATGAAGTCAGCCACCTCAACAAAAATTGTCTCCGCTCTAAGGATTAACTTCACCAGAAGTGGCTTACTAGAACAATTTGTGAGTGACAACAGACCACAATACACATCAGAAGAATTCTAACTGTTCATGAAGAAAAATGGCATTGGACATTTCAAGTCAGCTCCTCACCACCCAGCAATGAATGGGTTAGCTGAAAGCTTTATCCAAACCTTCAAGAAGTCCATTAAAGTGATGGACAAGGAGGACATTTCTCTACAGCATAAGGTAGACAACTTCCTTTTTGTGTATCGGAACACTGTTCATATGATGACAAATCAAAACACTTGCAATGTTGTTCACGAGCAAGAATCTGAGATCTCGCACAGGCCTCCTGAAACCAGATCTACGGAGGGAAGTGCAGAATAAATGGTTCAGCCAGTTGCCAAGTGAAGCAGCAAGGAGCTTCGAGATTGGGCAGGAAGTCCTAGCACACGGTTACTAACACGACAATTGTACACAGTGGATGTTGCAGATCAGACATGGAGATGTCATGTGGATCAGATATTGGATGCTCAATCGAAGAACACACCTGAGTCAACTGCATCCAACAAGATGAACACACTACAGTCACCGGACTTACCTCTCAGTAATGATGTCACTGACAGCAACGTGAGACTGGGAACTGAGAACGTTGTCTTAGACAAGCCACCTACCAAACCTGATGCCACTCCACAGGTCCAGAGGTGTGATGAGAATGTTATCGTTGACAAGACAACTGCCAAACCTGATGCCACTCCATGGGTCCAGAGGTGCTATCTGGAAAGAAAAAGAGTGCCACCCAAAAGATTGAATCTATAGAACAATGAAATTAGTTATGGACTGTTATTGTGAAAGCATGTTTATTTGGAATATGGGTTTGTGAAAGGGAAGTTGAATGTTTTGTACATATACAGCTTTATGGTGCATTTATCTAAAGGGGGGGAAGTGTAATGTATGGATCTATTTCTTTTAGAGCAATGATCTCCCAGCAGTCTGTATTGATCTGTTGTCTGCCCACTCGCTGTTGTCTATGCATGTGCATTGCTCTCTCACTCTCTCGCTGCAATGTGAATACACCAATTAAAGCCATCTCCCATGCCCCGCTTTTATTTAATCAATTGTAGTTGTGCACAAACATAACAGTGAGCCCTCTTTAAAAAAAAAACACAGGTTGTGACTCTTTTCTCTTGCTAAACACAAGCACCACAATTGCAATTCCAGCATCAAATCTCCCAGGTGTCTACTTTGAATGGGCATATAACTGGTCCTGAGTCCAGGCAGCAATAGTATCTGAAAGGAATACACTTTTGATCTCAATTTGAATGACAGAAGCTTTAAAAGCGAAAATATTGGCTCTATTCATCACATGTAGGTCGAAGCACATACTGAAATACATCGCTTGCATCAAACTAAATCATTGAGGATTTGCCGCTCAGCCTGCAGGTATTGCCAAGCTTCTGGCACCAACATAGCATGCTGTTGCAGTAAGTGTCAAACTTACCTGCCCATCGAATGCCTCTCCCCCGTAGGGCAAAGAGTAGTGCAACCCCTCCCATTAGCTTCCATTTAGCTGATCACATCACGGTGCTGGTAGAGTTCAAATCGAGAATGCGGTAACCATGCAGTCACTTTTCACTCTCTGGGTCACCGTGGACCAAATAGTTGAGGTTGCTCCGGAAATGGTAAACAGTGGAGGTGTGTTGCTGTAAAGAGGGCCTGGGTGCACACTTCAGATAAGTATTTGCCACTGTGTGTATGTTTAGTGTCTGTTTTGTCCTGCCGCTTCAGGTGCTCAGTTTAGATAAGTATCTGTAACTGAGTTTAGCTTGACAGGTTTACCAGAGGTCCATCAGCCAGTAATCATCAGAGGATCAGAGGTGGAGAGGGTCAGTAACCTTAAATTCCTGGGTGTCACTATCTCAGAGGACCTGACCTAGGCCCATCATATACGTAAATATTATTGTGAAGGAAGTACGACAGTGCCTCTACTTCCTTAGGAGTCTGTAAAGGTTTGAAAACCTTGGCAAACTTCTATAGGTGTGCAGTGGAAAGTGTGCTGAGTGGCTACATTAGGGCCTGGTATGGGAGCTCCAATGCTCTTGAGTGGAAGATCCTACAAAAGGTAGTGGATTCGGCCCAGTACATCACAGGTAAAGCCCTCCCAACCAATGAGTACATCTACATGAAACATTGCCGTAGAAAAGCAGCATCCATCATCAAAGATCCTCACCACCCAGGCCGTGCTCTTTTCTTGCTGCTGCCATCAGGTAGAAAGAACAGGTGCCCCAGGACTCGCACCACCAGGTTCAACAACAGTTACTACCCCTCAACCATCAGGCTCTTGAACAAAAGGGGTTAGCTATGCTCATTATTTATTGCTATTTATTTATATCTGCATTTGCAGTTTGTTTACAGTTAACAGTTCCTGAAGTTTACAGTTTACAGTTACTGAACATTTAGTGTCTGTTTTGCCTTGTAAATAGTTAACCTACTTACAAGGAGTGAGTGTATTCTGTTCTTACTCAGTGAACCCACAAACCTGATTCCTACAACACATGCCCACAACCCACTAATGCTAACCAAAAGTTCTTGGAATGTGGGTGGAAGTCGAAGCAAGTGGAGTAAACACACACATGAGGAGAATGTACAAGCTCCTTACAGACAGTAGCAGGAATGGAAGCTTAATTGGTGATCGCTGGTGTTGTAGTAGTGTTACGCTAACTGCTAGGCTGCCATGCTGCCCACCGTGTACAATACAGGGCCCAAAGTTTGTACAGTGTGTAACTATTGCCAAATATTTTCAACAGACTGCTTAAAGTTCATATTGCTTCAGATCGACCAGTTATTAACTCCTCCCTCCAATAAGTTAGAAGCATCAAACATCAAACAGATGCTGAATACACAATCACATGAGCCTTGTCATTAGACCCAAGACTTGTTGCACCATCTAAAATACCACTGAGTGTATCTCTTTGGATGTTTCACGGGAGTGACATAGCTTTCAGTAAATTGAATATATCTAAAACTCTTCACATCATTGATCAACAAGGCAATGAAAATGAAGGTGAATTGTTATTAATTGGAATCTGGGTCTCACGGTGTGGTGGTTTCTATGCTTCCTTTTCCTCAGTTCTCCTCTGCTCAACTGCACAACTGGGGAAAGATGTCAATCGCACAGGTGAGGACACGCTGTGACATTGCAGAGTGTCCACACATGTCTTCAAGCAATCATCAGAAAGCAGAAATAGCAGCAAGTCGGTCATCTTGGAGAGGGGTAGGAATCAAGGAAACAGCAAATCTTCAGTGCAGATTTTTAAAATTATTCTCGCACAGTATGAGGGAATTCCTTTAACCTTGGTCTGTGTGTCTTTACCTTTGAGAAATCAATTGATGTGACTATATGACATAGGAGCATGATTAGGCCTCTCTGGTCTGTTCTCCAATTCTTTCATGACTGATTGATTATCCCTCTGAAACCCAAGTGCTTAAAAAAGAGAAAAAAATAATAATTTTAAGTCCAAATAGTGATTGAGGTACTAGTCAGAACACATAATGTTTAATAATTAGCTTTGAATATAATTATACTCACATTCACAGTATAACACAAATTATCTGTGTGTCATTTGTTTTGTAAAAGCACGACTGAGATACTAAGATCTTTGATATCAATATTTCATGCTCTGTTATCTACCACTGAAGAGAGTGATGTTTTGAAATTAATATTGAGATAAAAGAATCTAACTGTTTTATACAATGGAAATGCATAAGTTCAGATTTAATTGTCACTCAACAATACTCATGAATACAGCCAAACAAAACAACATTCCTCCAGGATCAAGGTGCAAAACACAGAAGCAACAGCCACACACAGGATAAAGCACATATAACACATATAACTACAAGATAAGTAGTCAGAATTGCTGAAACATTTATTTTATTTACAGTATGTTACATGACCTACTTTGTGGTTTCAATATTTTCTGCTTTGATAAGACACGTTGACTCCAATTTGACTCAGTGGTATCTTCTCAATTAAAGAGTAGAATTTTGTGAAGTTTGAATAAAATAAATGAAACTGTTAACATTGACAGTGCCAATCCACTAACTGTAAGCAACTATATGTTAAGTTACTGAAAATACACTCTCTGGTCTTCTGCTGCTGTAGCCCATCCACTTCAAGATTTATGTATTGTGCATTTGGGGATGTTCTTCTGCATACCACTATTATAATGCATGGCTGTTTGATTTCCTGTCACCTTCCTATCAACCAATCTGGCCATTCTCCTCTGACCTCTCTCATTAACAAGGCATTTTTACCAACAGAACTACCACTCACTGGAATTTTGGGGTTTTTTTGCACCATTCTCTGAAACTCTAGAGACTGTTGTGCATGAAAATCTCAGGATCAACAGTTTTTGAGATACTCAAACCACCCCATCTGGCACCAACCATTATTCCATGGTCAAAATCACTTAGATCACATTTCTTCCCCATTCTGATGTTTGGCCTGAACAGCAACTGAACCACTTGACCGCGTCTGCATGATTGGCTTATTAGATATTTGTGTGAACAAGCAGGTGTACAGGTGCATCGAATGAAGTAGCAATTGGGTGTACGTAATCTTCTTCTAAGTTAAAGACAAGTTAGTTCTTTTGTACTTATAATTTTACTAATAACATTTTAAATTGTTCAGATTGTTAGTGACCATGTATCTGAATAATTCAGAGGCCTGATGAAGGGTCTTGGCCTGAAACATCAACTGTTTACTCTTTTCCATAGATGCTGCCTGGTCTGCTGAGTTCCTTCAGCATTTTGTGTATGTGCTCTGAATAATTCAGCTGATCTTTTTGCCTTCCTGAACATGCTTAAATCAGCCTTTAAGGTGATTAATTCAGTGCAACCTGGGGGCACAGTCCGGGTTGTGGGAAGGTTGGGCTTCCAGTCCAAAATTATTAAAACAAAGGCATAAGATTGTGGAAACTTCAGTGACACTGCATGACCTTTCATCCATCATAATGCCAAAAGTGGGGATATTCACTGACAATTGCATGTTGCTTAATTCTGTTCACAAGTCCTCACCAAAAGCATCAGTAAAATTTAAATAACATTCAGGCAGAAACTAATAATTGGTACATAATGTTCAGAAAACAGCTGTGCAGGTAATGACCAAGCAAAGGAGAGAATTCACCTATAAACTATCAACATTCAGCTTGAGTTACCATTGTCAAGTCCTCTTCCATCAATATCCTGGGACTCACCATTGATCAGAAACACACCTCAAACAGCCACATAAATAAAGTGACCAGAAGACCAGGTCAGAGTTTGTTACCCTGCGGCGAGTGACTCAACCCTTGGCATCTCAAAGCTTTCCGCCACTTTCAAAGCAAAGTTCTATGTGTGCTGGAATTCTGACTACTTGTTTGACTGATTGCAGCTTCAACAGCAATTAAGAAGACATCCAAAACAAAGCAGCTCGCTTAACAGCTGTCTATCAAACACTCAAAATATCCAGAATAAGGAATCATAGTGGATTAGTAATGCATCAACCACCCTAATTATCCCTTCCCTCCACCTTGGTGTACAATGCAGTGTACATTCTTTAAAGTGCACTGCAGTTACTCACTGCACCTATACTGAAAGCAATCCAATAATCTGTGAGCTCTACCATAAAGAGGAATAAAGACTTTGCATCTGTGTGTCCTCTTCCAATATTCATGCCATCTTATCATGGAAGTAATTATCCTGTCCATTATTGTTCCTGCAATTCCCTGTCTGACTGCATGAAGGAAGTACCCTCACAGAAGAACTGGAGAGATGTCAGAAAGCAGTTCACCATCACCTTCTTAAGGACAAAGCAGGCTGGGAAATAAATGCTGGCCTTCCTAATGACATCTATATTCTGAAAAATGTACTGTATTTAAGAACAGAAATGGAAAATTTAAAAAAATACATATGCTGGAAATCTAAGATAAAAAGAGAAAATGTTTGAAATACTCATTCAGCCAGACAGCACATGTAGAGAAAGAAACAGAGTTAAAGTTTCAGGTCAATGAACCTTCATCAGATTTCTCTCATTCTGTTCAAATAGTATTGAAGAGAAATATTAGTTTGGTTTCTCTCTTCCCTCTCTCTCAACCGATGCTGCTAGGTACTGTACAGTATATCCAACACTTTTGAAGGAATTGAGTAATTGACCAGAAGCTGCAGTCACAATAGGTCATGTCAAGGGCATGAGTTATACTGGAATTAAGGACCATCATCAGAACAGAACAGATATTTTTTTTTCTTATGAAGGCCTAGATGCTCATGAAATGCAGCTTGCAGGATAGTTCCAAAGTTGAATAAAAATTAGGAAGTTCAAGATGTTTTAGTTCAGTAATGCTAGCTTTGATCTCAAGGATATAGTCCAAGGAAGAAAGTTAACAAGCTGGACCTTGGTCTCTCAGAGTAAACATATGATGGAGCTGGTCCATCAGAACACAGCCCTCCGCACCGTTAACATCGTCTACAGGACAGGTTGCCTCAAGAGTTAACATTTATCATCAAATTCCTCCACATTTTGGATCATGCATCTTCTTGCTGGTACCATCAGAAAGGAAGTACAGAAGTCTCCGGGTTCAGAAACAACTACTTTCCTACTTTTCTTCTTGAACTTACCTACCTCTGCAATTTTTAAAGTGATTCTAATTAAATGCAGTGTTAAATGTTATGATTGATTTGTATTATACCTATTTGAATGTATTTAAGATATATTTTAAAATGTCATTTCTGATAAAAACCTCTATGACCTGAAATATTAATTATATATCTTTCCACCCATGCTTCCTGCCTGCTGAGGTTTTTTTTTTTTGATTTCATATTTCCAGCATCTACAGATTTTTTGGGGTTTACATTTGCAAAATTCTTGAACTGTCAAAGTCAGTATGTTCAGGGAACAGGACCTCAGCAGTTGGTGACAAAGGCTACTCACTGCTTGGCCTCATGTGATATTGCATGGGTGCTGAAGCTCAGCCTACTTGGGGAAGTAAGTCTGAGCGGCAAAGGGGTTCCAGTGTGTTTGGCCAATATTACATGCTTCAAGCGATTTATATTCATAGGATCTCTCTTTAAGTCTCAGTATTAGCCACAGTGCCCAATGTCTGGTGCACAGTATTTCATTGCCGTTTTTCATCATTTTGCAGACCCCTGGTGATAAGGATTGACTTAGCAAATTCCTTTGGGTTAGTTTCTCCATCTGTCACAAGCCTTTGGTGATGCGTGTTCATGGGCTTTGCTGCAAATCTCCTATCATTAAGGAAAGATTTTTTTTTAATATTCTAGGGTCTACAGTGAATGACCTGATATAAAACTATATCTTCTGTAGTTTTGCCTATTCACTCAAATGATAAGCCTCTTTTATAATTTAATACTTATTTTCGTATCACTTACAAGCCTACTCTTGAACCACCTCTTGCACTACTATGGAAATCTTTGATTGTGTCATTTTCTTCAATTGTGGTCTTGCTTCTGCTCAGTCTTTTTTTCTTGCTCTCTCCACTTTATATAATTTATGTACAATTATATTTCCTGTGTTGTCCGTATCTATGTGCCTGTGTTGCTGCTGCAAGCAAATTTTTCATTACCAATACCTCACCATACTTGTGCACATGACAGTTACTTGACTTGACTATGAAGAGAAGGTCTCCATTGGTCAGGGTTGACCATGGCTGTTGTGTCCTAGCTGTCTAGATATGCAAGCCAGGGCAGTACAATATGCAGAGCAAGCTGCTGCCCATGTAGCAAACTCCCCTCTCCATCTGATGAACCCAAAGGAATGGCAGACATCAATACAGTTTGGCACCAGCAGCATCGCAGGAGTTGCCTGTCAGCATTGAACTCAATGTAGGAGTGCCTTAGGGACTCTAACTCCGGATTTTTACCTCGGGACTTATTCCTGAAGCATTCCCCATGAGTGGGTATAGCGCAGGGTAGTTAAAGTTTGAGATTAGAGTTTTCCTTCTCCTAGATGAGCTGCCAACCATGGCTGATGAGCCCCATCTGCCCGGAGTGACTGGTTTAAGGAGCCAGTATCCTGCCTTTTCCCCTTCTTCTGTCAGCAGAAATAGTTCTGCCAGGCTTAGTAGCTACGCCACACGTGAAAGCCAGGAGCTAGATTGTCGGAGGCTATTTGATGTGCACGCCATTGGGATCATTTAATAGGTAGTGGGAACTGCAACTTTTGACCCAGTCAAAACAAGTCATCCTTTTAATTCAACCAATCAGTGTTACATCTCACCAAATCTCATTTTATATCCGTCATCGTTGTGGCTATCCCTCGAGGTTGAGGATGATGGTCTTGGTTCTGTTTCCACAGAGCGAAGACACCTGTGCGTGTATTTGTTTAACGTGTACTTGATGTTGCACTCCAAGAAGCACACGATACTTCACAAATCAACCAACTGATTCCAATGGCGTGGAAAGCACGACGACTGGAGCTGATGGATTTGTTGCAGCCTTCATCCGCCTTCACAGCCATTGAGTTCAAAGTAACATCATCCGCCTGTTCCACTGTTGAGGTCTTGGTTGGATTGTTCTTTGTCAGGGACCTCACCCTTGACCCATTCCTACAGAGCATAGTTGCTTTAGAAACAAATCTGTGATCCTTTTAATGTCTACATTCTACAGCTAATCCATAACCTTCCAATTTGAAGCTAAATGGTCAATTAAGTAATTCTAATAATGTCCATCTGGTTGTTCACTTATTAAGCTTGTTAACTCACGTACCAAAACAACTCCTGGACAGAGGCATTTGCTCTTCAACAAAACATTTACCTTTCATATCCTAGTCTGAAGTATCACAAAATATAATCATCAGTTTCCTTTCAATTAACTCTCTTAGAGTGTTGATAACTCTTAATAGACCATTGCCTCAATATACTGTATAGTCAGTTCTGAAATTTGTTGTAATTTGCCTGTGGGCAAGCATTGTATTTGGATATTGCAACTTAAAGCTGTTGAAAGACTTTGCTTTCTTGATAGTATCCAAAATTCAAATGACCACCTTGGAGTTTTCCAACAAGTAAGAATCTAACCAAAATCCAAATTATATTGTAGAGTTTGGGTCATCGTTCTTTTGTAATGCAATCTTATTTTGATTTTGAATGCAGCTTGACAGCTTTTTCAGAAGAGACAAGGGGGAGAAATTGAAATGTTGTTTCTCAATTAAATATTTTAAATGTTTGAGTGAATTGATATGCAAACATTTGAAGATATAAACTTGGAACAGCAGTAGATCATGCAGCTTGCAAGCATGCTCTACCATTTCTGTAAACTCATTTCAGTATTTTCATCTACCCTCATGCAATCTCTCACCTCTTCCTTTGCATATCAAATCTCTATCTATTAGATACTTATAATATCTATTACATACTTTGTTCTGTTTTTGGAGAATAATAAAGTTATGGAGCAATACAGCATCAAAATGTGCCCTCTGACCAACTCATCTATGACAACCAGGGAGCCCACCAACCTAATCCCATTTACCCATGTATGGTCTACACCCCTCTAGACTCCTGCCATTCAAGTGCTTATGCAAAAGTCTTTTAAATGTTGTTGTTGTACTTGCATCAACTACTTTATAAGCAGTTCATTTCGTATACACACCACCCTCCGTGTGAAGAAGCTGGCCTTTGGGTGCTTTTTCAATATTCACTCTAGCTTTTAATTCCCTTTCTCTCAGAAAAAAAAGACTATTATCTACAAACGGTATATACTTTGTGTTTTCATATAAAGGCACCCTTCAATTACTCACGTTTCAAGGTATAAAGTTCTGCATGCAGATTCTCTCTATAACTCAAGCCTTGAGCTCTGGCAGCATCCTTGAAAATGTTTTCTGCACAGCTTAAGGGTGTCTTTCCAAAACTGTACACAATACTCCAAGTGTGGCCTAATTTGTATCTTGTCCAACTGCAACATAAGACAGTGTCCTAGATAATGAAGTAACCAAAGCAAATCCTGTGACCATTGATATCCAATTCATTCAGATTCTAACGCAAATTTTTGTCATTGCTGTCAGGATGAGAGGGTAAAATTCGTACTTTAATGAACATCAACTGAATTTCCTAATGTTGTTCTTGCAGCTAACAATCCTATTCTGTAAATGGTTACTTTGAACACGAAGCTCTTGAGCAATAAATGCAGGACTAAACAATGATAGATCATTCATCCCGACCAGTTCTGAGTCTTCCTGATTCTTCAGAACTATTGTTTAATGACCAATAGTTGTAAACAAGCATATTCAAATCGAAGTTCTGTTTGATTTTCTGATTCCATAAATATTAAATATAGGTTTTAATTCAATGTGTTGCACGGTGCTCTTTAGATGAAAAATGCTTTTAATTTTCATTAAGCTTGCATGCCAGTGCTGACTGTCATTATTAAAATATTTCACAGAATGGCTTATAATAAGGAGATGTTCCCGCTAGGGTCAGATTGAATGCTATTTTATTTACTTGATATGTGATTTAATCAGAGACAAGGTGCTCAGAGAGGGTCAATGTTCATGTTTTTATGCATTCAGTTTTCAAATACTAGAACTTACAATTATAGCCATTCAATTATTCGTGTTTAGGTTGACTTAATTAGGAAAGTCATTGTGAATCATAAAATATCTTGAAGATCTTCTTATAATTGCTTTAAGATTATTGCTGATAATAAATCCATGTTGGCCTATGTCATATCTTAGCGACTGATAACTTGAACAATTGCAAGAATAATTGAGAAATAAATTCTATGGCCATTGCTTGACAATTTTATTTCAAGTATGGATAAATAAGTGCAAATGACATCAATGCTTTTTTATGCTTTTTAAAATGTTCTTCTATGTCCTAGCTATTAATTAACAGAGCAATGTTTTTGTTCAGAAATCCAGCACTGGGCAAGACTTCAATAGCTCTGTAGTTATCAGCTAATACTGGGCATTTCTGTTCAGGGAAATATTTATCTTTTCAACAGAGAACTCCAAAATGAAAGTCAAAATCAAGTTTATTGTCATATGAAAAAGCACATACCTATACATGCACAGGTATAATAAAAATCACACTCGCGGCAACATCAGAGACACATAGACCTTTAAGAAGTTCTCAAACCTCACTCAAAGCTACTATTCACATAACAGAACAATTTTATGCTGAGGAGGAATGAAGAAATGACAGAGGAATTAAACAACTCATGTCCGTCTTTATAGACGGAAAAGCAAAAAATATGCCAGAGAACCAAAGACCCATTCAGAATGAAGAATTAACAAAAATAAGTATTAGCTAAAAGAAGGTATTTAAAAAGTTGGTGAGATCGAAAACTGATAAATTCCAAGAACCCGATAATCTAGATCACAGAGTATTGAAAGAGGTAATTATAGAGATAGTGACTGCTTTTGTTATTTTCTTTCACATTCTACAGATGCTGGAATTGCTCCTGGGAACCATGTGGTAGTAAAAGTAACCCCATGAATTAAGAAAAGAGAGCAATAGTGAAAGCAGGGGCCATTGACTCAGTAAATCAACATCAAGATCATAATGAAACATCAACATCATAATGAAAGATGCAGTAAGAAAACACATTAAAAACAATAAAATTAAGCAGACACCACATGAATTTATAAATGATAAGTAATGTTTGCGTAACCTGCTGGAGTTCATTAGAGGTGAGCCTACTAGAATAAATTAGGGAGGATTGTGAATGTGATGTACTTGGATTTACAGAAGTCATTTGATAGACCCCACAGAGGAGGCTTGTTGACAAGGTTGGAGCATGCCATTGGGGGTAATGTACTGCTGTGGACTGAGAACTGATTATTGGACAGAGAAGGCAGAGGGTGAAAATAAATGCATCTACCAGGTTGAGACTGGTGGGGTAGTGCAAGGATTGGGACCTGGCTATTCACAATCTCTGGTAACAATTTGATTGAGGTGATTAACAGGTGGCAGGGTGGAGATACAGCATGCCTCTACCAAAGGCGGTGAAAGGTGATCCTTCCCTCTGCTAGCCTGCAGGTTACCCATGGGCAAGGTTAGCACCTACTCAGCTTCCTGATCAGGGTCACATGAAGCCATGGGATCAGGTGGTGAATGGTCGTATGAGCAGCTGGTGCATATCACAAGCCCTGGTTATGTGATCACTGTTGCCAGGCAGACAATCTCTGAAGAGTATTGATAATGGCTGGGATCACCCATCTTGTAAAGACACTGCCCAGAAGAAACAATGGCAAACCACTTTTGTAGAAAAATTTGCCAAGAGGAAGCATGGTCAGGACCATAATCGCCCACATCATATGACTCAGTACATAATGAATGAATGAGGAGATAAAATATCAGGGAACACACACAAAATGCTGGTGGAACACAGCAGGCCAGGCAGCATCTATAAGGAGAAGCACTGTTGACATTTCGGGCCGAGACCCTTTGTCAGGACATCAGGGGTCTGTATGCATCAGTGATTCAAATCAAGGTGGGATTGCGAATAGGGAGAAGCTTCACAGAGAGATAGACAAGTGAAGTGAGTGCACAGATGGAATGTAATATAGAAAAAGGAGAAGTTATCCATTTTCTGCAGCAAACAGAAATGCAAAGCATTCTTTTAAAGTAGTGAGAAGTAGATGAGAAACTGAGAGTTTCTTGTAACCAATTCATTGAACAACAGAATAAAGGTATAGCAAACAATTAGGAAAATAATGACGCGTTATTACATGAGAATATGATGACTGAGTAAAGATGTCTTACTGTCATTATATAGGGTTTGGCTGAGAATGCACCTGAAGTCTGACCCTTTTATCTAACAGGATATTCTTGCCATTGAGTGAATGCAGTTTTGAGGGATGATGGTTTGCTATACATGGAGAGACTGAGGAATATATTCTCTAGACCTTAGCAGAATGAAGTTCAAAGTATATTTTATAATCAAAGGACATATGTGTCATCATATACAACCCTGAGATTCATTGTCTTGTGGGCACACTGAACAAATCTATAGAATCTATAATGGAATCATTGAAAGACCATGCTACTAGGGCATTCAGTTAGACTGCAGAGGATAACAAGCTGTGCAAATGCAAAAGAAAGAAATTATAATAATAAATAAATAAGCAATAAATATCAAGAACATGAGATGAAGAGTCCTTGAAAGCCGGTCCATTGGTTGTAGGAACAATTTGATGATGGGGCAAGTGAAGTTGTGTGAAGTTATACCCTTTGGCTTAACAGCCTGATGGTTGAGGGGTAGTAGCTGCTCCTGATAACACATCCAATTCCTGGGGGAACTCAGCAGCTCAGGCAGCACCTATGGAAAAGAGTAAACAGTTGATATTTCGGGCCGAGACCCTTCATCAGGACCTGCGACATCATCTGGGAGCAAAGTTTGACTCCCTGGATGGCAAAAAGGATAGAAGGAAGATCAAACCTGCCTGCCCAGGTAGACCAATTGTTTCTGCTTGTTCCTGCCTCACTAAACTTATATCTGCATACTTTGGCTCTGTTTTATGCCCCTGGTTCAGTCCCTTCCTACCTATAACTATGACACTACACACGCTCTTGATCTTTTCAATGACTTTAAGTTCCCTGGCCCAGATCATCTCATTTTCACTATGGATGTCCCATACATGTCTATTCCCCATTAGGAGGGCCTTAAAGTTCTCTAATTCTTTCTGGACAAAAGACCCAACCAGTTCCCCTCCACCACCATTCTCCTCCGCCTTGCAGAACTGGTCCTTACTCTCAATAATTTCTCCTTCAGCTCCTCCCAATTATTTTAAACCAAAGGTGTAGCCATGGGTACCCACATGGGTCCCAGCTGTGCATGCCTTTTTCTCAGCTATGTTCCAAGCCTACACCAACATCACTCCCCAACACTTCCTATGCAACAACGGCGACTGCATTGGTGCTGCTTCCTGCACCCATGAAGAGCTCATAGACTTCATCAACTTTGCCTCCAATTTCCACACTGCCCTCAAATTTATCTGGCCCACTTCCGGCACCTCCCTCTCCGTTCTTGATCTCTCTGTCTGCATCTCTGGAGACAGTCTATCTACTGATAACTTTTATAAACCCTCTGACTCTCACAGCTACCTGGACCATCCCTCTTCCTACCCTGTCACTTTAAAAATGCCATTCCCTTCTCTCAGTTCCTCTGACTCCACCACATCTGCTCTGAGCATGAAACTTTTAATTCCAGAACTACTGAGATGTCCTCCTTTTTCAACGAAAGGGGTTTCCTTTCCTCCACCACCAATACTGCCCTCACCTGCATCTCTTCCATTTTATGCACATCTGCCACACCCCATCCTTCTGCCGCCACACCAGGGACAGTGTTTCTATTGTCCCCCACCCCACTAACCTCTGCATTCAGCACATATTTGTTCATTACTTCCACCTTCCCCAGCAGGGTCCCACCACCAAGTACATCTTTCCCTCCTTCACACTCTCTGCTTTCCACAGGGATCGCTGCCTGTGTGACTTTCTTGTCCATTTGTCCCTCCCCACTGATCTTCCTCCTGGCGCTTATACTTGCAACCAGAACAAGTGCTACACCTGCCCCTACACCTCCTCCCTCACTACCACTCAAAGCTCCAAACAGTCCTTCCAGCTGAGGTGATTCTTCACCTGTGAGTCTGTGGGGATCATCTATCGTATCCGATGCTCCCAATGTGGTCTCCTGTATATCAATGAGACCTGACATAGATTGGGAGACTTTGCCAAACACCTACGCTCCTTCTCCCAGAAAAATCAGGATCCCCCGGTGGCCACTCAGTTTAATTCTGCTTCCCATTTCCATTCCAACATGTCAGTCCATGGCCTCCTTTACTGCCACGATGAGGCCACAGGTTGGAGGACCAACCAGCTTTCTTCCATCTGGGTAGCTTCCAACCTGATGACATGACATCAATTTCTCAAACTTCTGTTAATTGCCGCCCCCCATTCACCATTCTCTATTCTTGTTTCCCTCTCTCACCTTATCTCCTTCCCTGCCCATCACCTCCCTCTGTGCTTCTCCCCCTTCCTTTTCTTCCATAGTCTTCTGTCCCTTTCTCTCAGATACCCCCACCTCCAGCCTTTTATTTCTTTCACCAATCAACTTCCCAGCTCTTTACTTCACCCCTCCCCCTCTCCCTGTTTCACCTATCACCTGCTATCTTGTATTTCTTCCTCTCCTCCCCCCACCTTATTACTCTGACTTCTCCTCTTTCTTTCCATTCCTGATGATGGGTCTTGGCCCAAAATGTCAACTGTTTACTCAGTGCCATAGATGCTATCTGGCCTGTTGAATTCCTCCAGCATTTTGTGTGTGTTGCAAGGGAAGGGAGAAACATAATTTTTTGTTTTTGCTTCAGATGTTCAACATGAACTGATTTTCACTTTTGGAAAAACAAGTTAAAATATGTTTCTGTCTTCCTTAATAGTATCATAAGTCTAACCTGACACATGCATCAGAGAATTGGTAATTTCTCATATCACTCATTCCAGTAGGTTGTTTGAGTAACATTGTTAATTCTTCATCAGTTAATACTTAATAACAATCAGCTTTGAGTAAAGATTTGTGTACTTGGGGAACGTGTTTGAAACTATTATGGGAAAATTAGCTTAGAACTGAAATACCTTAAGGACATGTTTGTGACTTAATGAATTTAGTTTGGATTCCAATTAAAATTCTATGATAAAAGTTATCTTATTTAACTGCTAAATCTCCCTCTCCACAAATAGGTTCATACTTTAACATTTATACTTTATGATAAATCACTGAGAATTCATTCATTTCAGTGACTATATTGTAGACATTTGTTTTATTAAATGTTAACAGTGTCTTTGCAAAAGTTGTCTGATTAATTCTGTTTCCTTAGTTTATAAGCGGTGTATAAAATCCATGGAATTAATTACATTTTACAGACAAAATGTGACAAGTTACAACAAGCTGCAATTATCTACATTCAGTGGTAAAATCAAAATGATGGTGGTGGCTGGGCAGCTGAAGATGCATAATTGACTAAATGGGTCAACAACAGCAAGCACTATAAACAGCCCTTACTGTTAGCTATAGCTTATTAAAGCAAAAGGCAAACTATCAGTGTCGCATTAAATTCCGGCAACTGAAACTGACAGTTGTTAATGAACCCCAGAGTCCAAATCATAATATTGTGTTTCTTCATTTTTTGTGTTTGTACATGGAAGCCACAATCCCAGTGACAGCTCCGTTGTTGTTCTGGTGTCATAAATCAACCGAGTGTTGTAATATTTTAAAAGGAAAAACTGTAGGTTTGAATCAGTGTAAATTAAGACATGACCTCCACAACAACAGTTCTTGGGTGTTACATGGGAATTAAATTTTCATTTGATTTGCATTATGTTCATCTGCTTTTGTTCTTTTGTTATACCCTGTGGTTGCATTGACACATGGCAAGGCCATTTGGCCACTTGGATCCATGGCATTTCCCAGAGGAGCAATCTTATTAGTCCCACTTCCTCTCCCTTTGTTCTGCTTTATCCTTTCAGCTAAGTCTCTCTCACACATGTCCATCAACTTTCCTTTAATTCTTTTTGCCATTAACCTACACTGGGCATAAATTACAGTGGCAAGTTAATTACCTACATGTCTTTGGGATGTAGGAGGGAGTGGAGCACCCAGAGGAAACCCATGCTGTCATGGAGAGAATACGCAAACTCAATACGTAGAGCATCTGGGTGTCCAGACCTGTAATGTATTTTTCTAATGTTTCAAAGTTTTAAAAACTGCCGTGAGTGAGATCAAATCCAATGACATTCAGTGAACAAAATTATTTGGTGCTTTGAATTAAAGCAAAGAATTCATGTGATCACTTACTGCAAAATAAATCACATTTTGTTTCCTCATGGATCATTGTGGCTTAATGATGACTGATTATCACTGAAGTTACAAATTCCAATTTATTATTATAGAACGAGCGATCCAACTTCAAAAACTTGATCCTCGATTGTTTATTATTGACAATAATGCCAATTATCGGACTATATATTGGTTTCCTTCTGTTTTATTTTTGGTGTTTTCTTGTGGATAATTGGCGGCTGGGTAACCTGTTAATTTTTTGAGTGTAAGGGTGGGGTTGGGGTTTGGTGCTTCAGCCACTGTTATTTCCTCTGAGTGAGTGGTTGGGGATTGTTATGTGTAGAGGGCCATTGATTGGTTTTGTGGCTGCTTTTGTCGTGGGCAAGGGGGTTTTGAGGTCTGCGAGTTTTGTTTCTTTTCTTTTTTGTGCCTGTTGTTGGGGGAGGGTGAAGTTGATGTATTTTCCTTCATCAACACCCATAGTTTTTCTGTATTTAATGGCTATCTGGTGTAAACAAATATCAAAGTTGTATTATACATGCGTACTTTGAGAATAAAATGAACTTTTGAACCTTTGTGATGAAGGAACAAAATGCAACTTTCCAAGCTTTCCATTGATATGAAAATAGATGGAAGAGCATGCTGTGATGAGAATACTGCGGTTCTGCAATGGAATATAGATAGATTGAGTGATTATGTGAAAACTGGCAAATATGGAGAAGTGTAAGGTTATTCAGTTCGGAAGGTGGAATCAAATGGCAGATTATTATCTAAATGAAGAAAGACTACAAATAAGTGAAGTTCAGGAAGATCCAGATGTTCCAGTGCATGAGTCACATCAAGTTAGGGGGCAGATACAATGATTAATTAAAATGGCAAAAAGCAAATTGGCCACA
Organism: Hemitrygon akajei; assembly: GCF_048418815.1. Lineage (NCBI taxonomy): Eukaryota > Metazoa > Chordata > Chondrichthyes > Myliobatiformes > Dasyatidae > Hemitrygon > Hemitrygon akajei. The sequence continues at coordinate 25,825,817 of NC_133149.1, forward strand.
ATTGCAAAGGGAATAGAGTGGAAGAAAAGGGAAGTTTTGTCCATTTGTACAGGATGTTGTTAAGACCACACCTGGAGTACTGTGCCCCTTACCTAATAAAAGGATGTAGTAGTACTGGAGGTCACCTACAGAAGATTCATCAGGTTAAGTCCTGGGATGGGAGGGTTATCCTATCAGGAGAAGCTAGACAGTTTGTCTCTGTATTCTTGGAGATGAGAAAAGAGAGGGTTGACCTTATTTAAATGTGAAAACTTCTATTGGGTTTGATAGAGTAGATACTGAGATATTTTCATTAATAAAAGAGTCACAAATAAGGTGAAATAGTTACAAGATAAAGTGAGTTGCATAGACATGTCTACTCTGAGTAGACAGTGAATATCTGTATTCACTGCTTTCAAGGGTTTTGGAAGTCAGGTCATTAGATATACTTAAGATGCAGATGGAAACATATTTGAAAGATCTGAGAATTGAGGGTTATAGTGGCCAGCATTGCTCAGTTATTATTAGAATGAATGACAGGCTTGAAGGGCCTGGCAACTTATTCCTTCTCCCATTTTTGTGTATTCTTCTGTTCTTATGTTCTGATTCCTGATCAATCAAGTATTCTCATAAAATTATAAACTCATTAATAATTTAATTGGTTAGGAACAACATTGTGGGCCGAAGGGCCTGCTCTTGCATTTCCCTGTTTTTATGTTCTATTATAATAATTAATTAAATGATCTCTGATGTTATTTAATGCAATTTTGTGATATTATGTGAAATTATACTCTGCTGCGGATATAAGAATTTTTCTGGTGAGTGAACCTATGGAAAGCAACTGTCCCAGATAGTATCCCTGGCCGTGTCCTTAGATGCTGCTTAGATCAGCTGGTGTGATTAATTTCAGATGGTTCTAACCTCTCTCTGCTTCAATTGGAGGTTCCTACTTTTTTAAGAAGACTTCTATCATCCTGGTATCTAAGAAAAACAAAATAACAAGCCTTAATGACCACCACATGGTGACCCTAACATCCACCATCATGAAGTGCTTTGAGGGGCTGGTCATAGCAAGCATTCCAGCCTCCCAGAGAACTTCAGCCCACTGGAATTTTCCTACAGACATAACAGGTCTACAGCAGACACCGTCTCCCTTGTCCTACACTCTTTTCTGAAGTATCTGGACAATAACGACATCTACTGTATGTTAGACTACTGTTTGACTTCAACTCCACCTTCAATACTATAATTCCAAGCAAATTCATTTCAAAACTTCCAGACCTGGGACTCAACACCTCTCTATTCAATTGAATCCTTGACTTTCTGAACAACGGACTACAATCAACAAGAATAAGTTGTAACACATCCACGACAATTATCTTCAACATTGACACCCCACAAAGCTCTGTCCTCCACTCCTTACTCTGATATCTGTACCATCATGACTACATAGTCATATTCTGCTCTAACTTCTACAAATTTACTGATGATAACACTGTAGTGGGCCATATCTCAAATAACGATAAGTGAGAGTATGATAGATGTTCACTTCCTGGGCCAAGGGCTTCATGTTTTGCAAAGGTCACCTTTCTGAACTCAGCAGCTGCTACTTGTAAAATCAAACAGTGTAAGTAAACATCGAACTAGCATTGTTTAGCTTCTGGTCATAAATGGGAGCTAGTATTCAGTTCTTAAAATGTAAGTATAAAACAGTAATCAGTTTGAAGTTTAAAATTACAACTTTGTAAACAAGCTATCTATGGAGAGACTGCTAGCACAAAACATCTTTTCTATTGTTGCTCAAGAGGTGCAGTATAAGACAATGGCTTATTTAATTTGCTTGTTTCAAAATAGACAATACTGACTCGTTTGCTTAGTTCAAGCAAGCTTGCAAACCAGATGGATAATATCATTTAGCATATCAATTAACTGATCTATTGATTTTTGGAGTTTTACGCACTCAAGGAAGTTAGCTTTACAACATTAATTATGAGTAGCTGGGAACTATGTCTCCAAAAAAGCTTTTTTGACTGTTTGTGTAAAAAAATGTATCTGAGGAAATATCACGTACATGTGAGTCACCCATGTGGCAAAGAAGCTGTATACATGTAGACAGCAGTTCAGGCTTATAAGGAACCTCAAGAAGAATAAACGAAACATGGCATGAACTAGAATCCATTCCTCTGGCTGCTATTTCTGATACAGACATCTGCATCATTTGTATGTCTTTCTGATTTATAAAAATTGTACCTGTGTTTTGGAAGTCCTTTGTATTTTAGAAATGGTTTGTAATTTGGAAATGTTTTACAAGATAGAAATCCCCCTGTGACTTTTTAGAATGTTTTTGGATTTAAGCATGTATTACTGAAAATAAATGAACTATGCTTTTACTACTTTGTTAGCTGGTAGGAGGCGTGACCCACCTCTTGAATAGTGGATATTGACAGCTTAACTTACCATGGGGAATAAGCAGGGAAGAAAGCTAGTCTTTGAAGATTGGGTAATTACAGTATAATCTCCCTTTAGTGGGAGCACTCATGGCTATTTATATCTGATTGGACTTAAGGTCTATGTTTCAGTTTAGAACTTTGCAGTCAGCAAACCCAATACCTTCAAAAAAGTATAGAAAGGAGATAAAGAGTTTAATAGCATGATATCATGACAACCACTTTTACTTGATGTCAGCAAGACAAAAATGCTTGTCATTAACTTCAGGAAGAAGGGGGCTGTGCACATGCTTTTATTTACATCAGCATTTGAGTTTGAGAAAGGTGAAAGATTCAAGTGTCCAGGAGTGAATGTCACCAAAACCTTTCCTAGTCCAACCATGTTGATGCAACAGCCAAGAAAGCTCACCAGTGTCTTTACTTCCTCCGGATGCTAAAGAAATGTCTCCTTTGACCCTGACCAGTTTTATTGCAATGCCGCTGAAAACATCATGGCTTGTTATGGTAACTGTTTTGTCCATGACCACAAGAAACTGTAGAAAGTTGTAGATGCATTTCAGCACACCATATAAACCAGTTTCCCTTCCATTGGCTCCAGATTCACTTCTCACTGCACAACATAATCAAATACGCCACCTCGCCTGCTGTCAACAATATACAAAAGCCTGAAAGCCCGTACCTCTAGGCTCAAGGGCAGCTTCTATCCTATAGTTATGGGACTGTTGAATGAGTCTCTAGTCCAATAAGATGGACTCTTGTTGCACCTTATTGTCTACCTGCACTGCACTTTCTCTCTGCCAGTATACTTTATTCTTCACTCTGTTGTTTTAACTTATACTAACTTGATGCACTGTTGAAATGAATTTATTTGTATGAATAGTATGTAAGACAGGTTTTTCACTGTATCTCGGTACATGTGACAGTAATAAACCAATTTACTAATATAACAACTGAGTGGACAACTATTTACCAAAGGTGATTTCAATTGTTAAAGTGATTTGAACAATTTTTTGAAAGTGATCAAGTTCATTAAAATGAGGGAATTTGAAATAAAAGATCAGATCTTACTTATTGCTGTATTGCTTTTCTGATCCCTGGTTCATCATCATGGCCACTTCATTAAATTCAAATTATTTTTGCAGGAAATGTTTGAAATGTGTAACAGGAGGAGAGAGGCATGACCTAACTAAATCATGGCACATACTACACTTCTACAATTTCAAGAAATACAGGAACATGCAGTCCAGTTTGACTGCTGGAGTCACTGGAGGAACTCAATGGTTGAGGGAAATGGCCATTGACCTTTTGGGTCAAGACCCTTCATCTTCAGTCTTACGTGTCTCCATGGCAATTCACATTGTCAATTCAGTTTCCTGGAAATTTGCTCCATTAACTCACTAAACTGTGGAGAAGATATTTCATTTTAATACATTTATTAAAAAGAACTTCATTTCTATTAATGCCTAGTTAACTTAGGTATTTTGTTCCAACCTTATCTATATTTATTTTAATTTTCTGTTTGTTATCTTCACTCTCAGTGTATTAGCTGTTTGACAAGTCCTAATTGCCTTATATTTTGCAGTCATTTTGTTCAGACCATCTCAATGATGAACATCATTGAATGGGACTGACCATTACTCAATACTCATTTCCAGACAAGCATTACAATCAGTCTGAAGCACTTCAGCATTACTTATTTTGACTTTCTCTACAATCTTTAGGTCCATTTTAGTATTTTATTTTGCTAATTGATAATGTCTCATACAACTGGGAACTGATGAATCAACTCTGCCAAATTACATTCCAATTTTCCTGCCTCTTTATCTAATATCTGTTCACTACATTTTGCTTGGTATGTACAATCCCTCTATTACATTTTAAGGCTCTATGTTCATTTTGTATAACATAAAAAATTAAGAAATGAGTTCATATAAGCAGAATGTTTCAAAATAAAACAAGCTGACACGCATTTACAATCTTCTTATCTTGAAGCCTCTGGAGCAAATAAAAATGTGCACATCTTTTTCTTGTCATTTTCTTGTCTTGGGCTTTGTAAAATCATTAATAGCTTGATAAGAAAAAATCAGCAGAACTTAACGTTTTCCTTCAATGGGCACAATTTCTAGTCTCTTTCTGCCTGAGCACAGAATTTTAAATGCTCTACAGCATTGTGTATGGTCTCTAAATGACTCTGGTGACCTGGGCATGTTTTGATCTGAAATACTTCTAAAATCTAACCTACGGGAAATTGGGCATGCATTCCACACAGAGGACACAGAGGAATATGCTAATCCTCCTCAAGCACAAATCAGTTCATTTGGAAAATGAAGAGAAAACATAAAACAAAGATCATAAAAGTTTTTGCTTAATTTAACTGAATGTGAGATTCTCCATTTTAACCAGCTGCTTTCCTATCTCTTCTTTCCCATATAGAAGCTGGACTGCTCTCTGTTCTGTTTACTGTGATCTTCACAAGCACTGACTAATACATTCAGCAGCCACTTTGTGCTTCAGAAACACAAATATGGCAATAGCTGCCACTTTGGAATTTCTGCATAATAACCTTATTAAAATGGGCAAAATTGTTTTGCTTCTTTTGCTTCCTCTAATATGAGTTTGTCAGAGCATTTCATTTGAATTTTGTTCTCAATAAATGGCTAATTATTTAAAATTGCAATCAACAACCAGTACATTTATTTCTTTTATTTTGCCTTGTGCCATTGTGAAGGGCCTGACTTAGGGTAAGCTGTTGCCAAGGATTCTGGCACACCTCCAAAACCTCACCCACATAGACTTTAAATGGCATCTAAAAATGTGAGTGCCAAAGGCTATTCAACATGAGTAGTATCTCATCTGACTTTTATTCCATCTCACTTGACATCTACAGAAACAGAGATTGCTCTGTATAACAAGGTGATGAATGGATGAGACACTACAAGGTTCAACGTGTAAATTTTGCAGTTTAAAGATAAAATTGTTTGAACAAGGTTTAAAAGCTTTGGCTTTTTAGTAGAGTCTACTGAATGCAAATAAAGGAACATAAGAATTGCTAAACATAAGAAGCCCGAGGTCAGTCAATTTCTCCTCCTGCTTTCTAGTGACCACATGACATAATGCTAATGCTAACTAATTATGGCCCTCAGTCTTTGGCAGTTTGTCCTTAGAAACAGCTTGAGAAAGACTCCTAGAAACATGAAATTCTCAACTGAAACATTGTTATGAATATGTAATTTATACAACTTGGAAAATAATGGATAATGATCATAAAATTAAATACATTTAAGCTAACCTAATCAATCTAAACAAAATCTAAGTTACCAGAAATGTACCTTTCTCCCTCACAACTGTTTCTCCCTATTGAAATGAATAGATTCACTGAGTCTCTACCACCTGGCCCTGCTCAAGTTCTACGGACACATTTCTCCAGTAAAGTGCTGGGAAACTGTATAAGTTTAAGCCTTTTGCTGGACTCAGTGAGGATTCCAATGTTGGAGCACAGTTGACTTGACAGCATCCACAGGATGTGTGCACGCTTGCGCAGTTTCTGAAACTCGTCACAGATGCAGACATAAATATCACAACTGTCGACTTTGCTGAAATCTTGATCCATTGTATTTTCCCTAACATACACAAGGGAGCTTGCTGAAAATCATTAAATGAGCTGAAGAGAATTCTGAGTGGAATACTGAGCAGCAGATGGTGGCAGGAAGGAAAGTAGAGGAATGCAGGACAGAAATATTCCTTCAGAAGAACAAACAGCCGACAGCCAAGGTTCCCTATGGAACTGCAGACTGTCAGGCAACTTGATGATTTTTCTTTAATTAACTGCTCAAGACACAACTAATCAATAACCATAAAATATAGTTCTAATCAAGCTCTATATCTTGTAAGATACATTATTTTAAAAATACTGTTAACCTTTGACAATAGGTTCCCTGCTTTGGTCTGACAATCTGCTATCTAGAATGAGTCCACATACTTGCCATGTGATTTGCACTATATTGACCATGGCAGCTACATGTGATACATTCTAAAAAGGATGATTGTGACATCAATTAGTCTGAGCAGCTAGCATGATGTGAATAGGAGCAAATAGATGCATGTGATGTAGTTAACACCATATGTTCAACACACATGGAAAACATAATGGAAGAATCAGCCCCATTTCTCTGCACTTTCTCTGTAACTCTAATATGATATTCCACATTCTGTTATTCCTTTTCCCTTTGTATTGTCTTGATTAGTATATCTTGCAAAGATTAGTAAGGATGATATTCAAAACCAAATTTCTGACTGTACCAAGATAATAATGACAAATAAATTAAACCAGTTATCTAAAATGATTGATGTGATCTTTCTATGGAGCAAAAATGGAGTTGATGTTCTTGTTGGTGACTGACTTAGGTTGGAGTAATTTATGAATTAGAACCTTAAAAGGAAAATTCTGGAAACATTCAGCAGGTCAAGCAGAATCTGTGGAAAGGGAAACAGATCACAGCTGAGGTCAAAGGCCTTCATCAGAACTGGGGATGAGAAATACAAGTATGATTTTAAGTTGCACGAAATGTGGTGAGGTGGATAGATAGGACAAAGGGAATTCCTGTAATAATTGGAGAACAGAGAATCTTACTGAGTGCGAATTTCCCTTTTGTTAGGTGTTGCACATAGCAGGGCTGTTGAACATGCCCAGTGGGTTAGGCTGTACTGAGGAGGAGAGAAAACTTAGTCAAACAGCAAATCTTGGCATGAATTAGAAACAGCCAGACACAAACAGGAAGTGAGCTGCCTGCCATGGGATAATTTGGGGTGGTACAGCAGCATTGTGGTTAGCATCACACTATTATAGTGCCAGCAACCCGTGTTTAGTTGCTCCACTGACTGTAAGGAGTTACTATGTTCTCCCCGTGACCGCATGGGTTTTCTTTGGGCGCTCCGGTTTCCTCCCATCTTCCAAAGATGTACTGGTTAATGGGTTAATTGGTCACATAGGTGTAATTGGGCACTGTGTGCTCATTGGGCCAGAAGTGCCAGTTACTGCACTGTATCTCAAAATAAATATAAATAAATAAAAACGCATGGAGAAGATTGCACTATGCTCAGAGGGAAGATGAAGTGTTGTTCCTCAAGTTTGCAGTCAGTTATTATGCAAAAGGCTATAGATTTAAAAAAAATCAGAGTGGGAGTAGGTTACACAATGAACAGGCTGGGCAGGGTTGCTCCTCAGGACTGAATGTAGGTGTCCCGTAGAGTGGGTATGTAATCTCTGTTTAGCTTCTTCACTGCAAAGGAGGCTAAATGATGAACAACGAATGCAATACCCTAGGTTGGTGTCATAATATTTTCTTTAATTGTGTGTCATGATCAGTTGAGTTTGTAGGCAAGCGGACTTAACTTTATTTATTTAGTTATTTAGAGATACAGCATGGTAATGGCCGTTCCGGCCTAACATGCCCTTGGCACCTAATTACTGTACATCCACATGACCAACTAACCTACTAATCCATACATTTTTGGAAGGTAGGAAGAAACCAGAGAGCCTAGAGGAAATCCATATGGTTGTGGGGAGAACATACATGCTCCTTACAGGCAGCATCACTGGTGCTGTAATAGCGTTATGCTAAGTGCCATGCTACTGTGCTGCCCATTTTGGGTTTGAGCAAATTAATTTCTATGAAATATGAAATGCATCTGAAAATTCAGAACACATGATCTTCACCAAATTAACCACCCCACTTATCTCTTGCCCCAACCCATCAAGTCTCCTGGTACCAGTCTTCTGAATGTCATTCTTTAGCAATCAATTTCATTATCCCATCCAATTGACACCCAGATATACACACTTGGGAATACTCTTATTCATCCACTCACCAATTAACTTCGACCATTAACCTTCAAAATCCCCACTCTACTCCCCTCAGCCCCAGTGTTCTCACGCACCACAAACCTGGATCATGGTAGAGCCCTTGCCCGATTTCCTCTTTATGTTCTGCAGTGGTGAGGACCACAAAGCAAAGGCCTCTTCTCATGTAAGGCTAGATGATCTTACATAACTCTTTGACCTCCATGCACAAACAAGTATTAGGCCCAGTATCAAGACTTGTATCAGCATGGATCAACTGAATGACTGACTAAAGAGGCAATGACTAAGATATGATGCTGTAGCTGCAGAAGGTGTTGGTAAAACCACACTTGGGGTATTTTGTGCAATTCTGGTCACCAAAAAACAAGAAGCTGTGAGTATTCTAGGGAGAGTGCGGAAAAGATTCAAAGGATATTGCTTTCATGGGAGAGTTTCAGTTATAAGGAAGTATTGGATGTCTAGGAATCTTTCCACTGGAGTGTACGAACATTGTAATCTTCTAGATGCAATTTATTTATTAAGGTTTATTTAGAGATGTAGTGCAGGACCATTCTTTCTGTGACAGCTTCCTCCTACTTTGGGAGGGCATAGAATCAATAAGGTGACTAAGTAGGAGAGAAAGTGCAGGACAGGAGATGTGGAATGAGATTTCACAAGGTATTAATAATCAGTATACTGTAGATAAATGAATGGCTTCCCATTCAATCATAATAAGCAAGAAATAAGTATTCACAGTATTCATCCATTGCTGATTGAGCCTAATTTTGTTCTAGTCTTTTTTTTAAGAGCAGAAGTTCCATAGTTAATTGCCCAGAGCATACTGCAAAAAATACTGCCATGGGGCACACAGAAAATTTTTCCTAAATGTATTTTTTGGGAATGTGGGTGTGACTAGCAAGGCTGACATTTGATTAGACCACAGCTAAAGTATTGTGTAAGTTCTGATCATTGTACTACAGGAAGGATGTGCTAGCAACAGCAAGAGTGCAAAAGAGGATATTATCTGGAATTGAGATTTGCTGTTATTAAGTTGAATTGAATTGAATTGACTTTATTTCTTACATTCTTCACATACATAAGAAGTAAAAATCTTTACATAATGTCTCGATCTAAATGTGCAATGTGCAATCATAGTAATTTATAATAATTTATAGTAAATAGAACAGTCAATGTAGCATAGAAATACACTAAAATCAGCGTGAGTTAATCTGTCTGATGGCCTGGTGGAAGAAGCTGTCCCAGAGCCTGTTTGTCCTGGCTTTCATGCTGCGGCACCATTTCCCAGATGGTAGCAGCTAGAATAGATTGTGGTTGGAGTGACTCGGGTCCCCAATGATCCTTTGGGCCCTTTTCTCACACCTGTCTTTGTAAATGTCCTGAATCGTGGGAAATTCACAACTGTAGATGTGCTAGGCTGTCCGCACCACTCACTGCAGAATCCTGCGATTGAGGGAAGTACAGTTCCCATACCAGGCAGTGATGCAGCCAGTCAGGCCGCTCTCAACTGTGCCCCTGTAGAAAGATCTTAGGATTTAGGGGCTCATATCAAACTTTCTCAACCGTTTGAGATGAAAGAGGTGCTGTTGTGCCTTTTTCACCACACAGCTGGTGTGTATAGACCACGTGAGGTCCTCAATGTTGTGGATGCTGAGGAACTTAAAGCTGTTTACCCTCCCAACCCCAGATCCATTTATGTCATAGGGTAGTTGGATAGGCTAATTTTATTCTTACTGGAAACCAGGAGGCTAAGGGGTGACCTGATCTAGGTTTATAACATTTTGAGGGGAGCAATAGTCATAGCTATTTTTCCAAGGATAGGGTTGTCCAGAAGAGGGCATGGGCTTCAAGGTGAGAGGAGAGAAAAGTAAAGCAGATCTGAGGGGTAGGTTGTCTTCCTCACAGAGAGTGGTACATAGTGAATCAAACTGGACTGGTTGAGTGAATCAAAGTGGAGACATACACAAATAGTATGTTTAAAAGCATTTGGACAGGGGCTTACTTAGGAAAGGAATAGAGGGATATGGGTCTAATGCAGACAAATGAGTCAGCATAGATAGATACCATAGTATCTGAGGTAGACCGTAAGGACAATTTTTATCCTGTATGTTTCTTTGACTCTGTGATAATTTCCTATCCCTGACTAGGCATAAAATGTGAGAACGTGGTGGTGAGCCTTCTTGAGCCATTGTTGTCTTTCTGACAAAGATTCTGTAGTCCCTCAATGCAGTTGGTAGAGGATCCAGGATTAAGACATGACAAAGATGAAGAACAAGTGATGTTGTTTTAAGTCAGAGTAGTGTATGATTTGGAGGGGAAGTTGCTGGGGTCACATTTCCTTCAATCTGCTATCCTCACGCCACTTTGGGAGACGCTGGAAGGGTGTGGGAGACGCTATTGGAATTGTTCCGATTGGTAACGGCAGTGCATTTTGCAGATGGTGCACTATGCAGGCACTGTGTACTTCTGGGTGCAGAAATATATGCTTAGAATGGCTGATGGCACATCAATTAGATGGATTGTTCTATTCAAGATGATGTTGACGTTCTTGAGTGTTGTCGGAGCTGCACTCATCCACCACACTCCTGACTTGTGCCTCGTAGATGGCAAACAGGTTTTGGGATGCAAGGAGGTGATTCACCCATTGTAGGAGATCCAGCTTCTGACTGGAGCAGTTGACTGAGGTACAGCCAGTTCTGGAGTGCAAACCTTCAGGAATACCACAGGAATATAGTCTACTCATCCACACTTTGTTGCATGCAGTGCTCTCAGCTGGTTATGGTATCACATGCAGTGAATTGCATTAGCCAGCTGTAATGATGGGGAAGGTGTCAGGAAGAAGCCTAAGTCGACCATCACTTGACACTTCTAGTTGCAAATTCTTCAGCGTACTGAGGTTGGCGATGTCCTTGGAAACTCCTCCGCCTATCAACTTTCAATTCAAGTCAAGTCAAGTTTATTATCATTTTATTATATACATGTATACCATCAAATGAGGCACTTCTCCGAACCAGGGTGTAAAACACAGTGGTACATATAACACACATAACACGCAATAACTTATAAAAGTAAAGGTAAAATCTACAGATGAATTACACATAAATAGCAAACTAAAGTGCATAAATTAAATATTGTAACGTACAAAACAGATTAACCAGTGACACTTCAAATGTGATGTGGCAGAGAGTTCAGAAGCTGAATGGCCTGAGGGAAGAAACTGTTTCCCACCCTGACTGTTCTTGTTTTCATGCATCGTAGTCTCCTGGCTGATGGTAGAAAGAAAAAGGGGATGCTGGATGAATGGATAGGATCTTTAATAATACTAAGGGCTTGTGTACACAGTGTTCCTGATAAATGTCCCCAGTGAATGGTAGGGAGACTCCTATGATCCTCTCAGCTGTTCTCATAGAGCATTGGATTGGACTTCCAATCCAATGCTCAACTGCTTCCATACCTGATGGAGATGCAACTTGTCAGGACACTCACAATGGTGCTCCTGTAAAATGCAGTGAAGATGGGTGGGAAGCCTCACTTACCTCAATCTCCTTAGGAAGAGGAGGCACTGCTGTGCCTTCTTGTTCAGGGAGGTGATACTGTGGGACCATTGAAAGAGACATTATCCAACATTTATGACTAGATGCGGCAGGACTAAAGAGCTTTTATCTGACATTGCTTAGCTTCATTGATTACGGGTAGTTTTTTCCTTATTCCACTTGTATATAATTTTTTTTGTTGCACTGAACAACAATTATCTCCCATCAAGTGGCAGGGTCCTGATCTGCAAGGACAATTCTACTTGTCCCTTTCCATATTGACATTTTAGATATTTGCCCAAAGATGCATCCTGGTTTCCCAGTAAACCACCTGCAATTGCACACAGCATTTTGGCCTAAGGTCCAAGCCCAATATTGGAAGCAATTTAAGCCAAACCATTCAGGTATTGGGAACAATTCTCATAAACTGAGTGCCCAGAGGAGTCCAAAATTTCAAGTTTCAATGTTGCCTACGAGGGGTGATTGATAAATTCGTGGCCTATGGTAGAAGGAGTCAATTTTAGAAAACCTAGCACATTTATTTTTCAACATAGTCCCCTCCTACATTTACACACTTAGTCCAGCGATCATGGAGCATACGGATCTTGGACCTCCAGAAAGTGTCCACAGGAGGGGCAATTGATCAGTTCATTCATCAGTTAATAACTCATCGGGGTGATTGATAAGTTCATGGCCTAAAGTTGAAGGAGATGAGTTATTAAGTGCAAACCTCCTGCATAATCACTCAGAGTTGACCTGCATGTGCATGTAACGAGAGCTGTATAACTCATCGCCTTCTGCCTTAGGCCACAAACTTATCAATCACCCCTGCTGTGGACACTTTCTGGAGGTCCAAGATCCATATGCTGCACGACCGCTGGACTAAGTGTGTAAATGTAGGAGGGGACTATGTTGAAAAATAAATGTGCTAGGTTTTCTAAAATTGACTCCTTCTACCTTAGGCCATGAATGTATCAATCACCCCTCATAAATAGAATAATTGATTAAGTTTCAGTAACAATTTAATGCATAGTATTTAACACAGAAAAACTGGTAATGATCAATAAACCAATTGTTTGGAATCAAGTAACCTTGCCTGGTATCTCAGGGCTGGACGTCTCTGCACTCAAGCCACCCTCTGCCCCGGCACTCATTTTCTACCAGCTGTCTCACACCCCTCCCTTGACATTCCCAACATGCTTTGCTCCCACTAGATATACAAACTTGGTCTCTGCTCCACGTTGACAAATACAATACTGTGCAGAAGTCCTGAGCACCCTAGCTGTATATACTGTATGTGCCCAAGACCTCTGCACAGTACTATACCTAAAACCCCATCATTATATACAGCTATATATAATCTTTAGTTATATATAATCTTTAGTTTAACGCTACAAATCCAAGGATCAACTTTGTAGGCATCATCTTTCCAAGAGAAGTGGAGAAATTAAAATCTTATTACCCCCAAGCAATATTCATCCATTCCATCACTTTTCATGGAATTAACGTCTAACCTTTAGGATTGGGGACATCTTGTTTCCTGGTGGTTATTTACTTCTGGATACAGAACTTGATGCTGTTTAATGAGACATCAGCAGCAGCAGTGAAACCTATAATATATGTACAGAGGCAGAGTTTGGGAATTCTCTGTTCCCACTAATTTCTGGATCCATCTGTTAAAGCTTTATTGCCAGCCAGACATTGATAGCCAGTTTCTCCTTCAAATTAAAATTTTTTTTAGAAGCTACAACACTTGTTTCTGTCAGCAGAACATTCATCGAACAGTAAGTCAAATTCCTTCTGCCCTGCTTGACATTGGGTGATGGGAGTGTTCAGAAAACGTAGAAGTGTATTTAAAATGTATGTCATGCCCTCCATCTCTAAGGAACTGAGCAAATGTTTATATCATTTGCATGAAGTATGAACAAAATCAGAAGCTAGCCCAGATGATAAATTATTCATTATTTTCTTGTTTATTAGGCCAGGAACAGCATAAACGGTAATCAACTTTGCATGAAAATCTGTAATCATTTCATTTTCACAAAACAGTCTAAAGATGACAACATCGCAAAGATAATTGCTGCAGATCGCCATTCCTTAATAATGAATGTCTGGCCGTGAATTGCTCACTTCTAATGAGCTAGTTGCCTAAATATCCATATCACATCCACAGTGAATTTTTATTTTATTTAATAATTAACTTCATTGACCAAGGGAAAATAGGAAAATAACTACTAATTTTGTTAATTTTGGCATTGAATAGTGACAGGGATTGTTTTCAATAATTTTGTCTTCTTTTTTCTCTTTTACTGGAGTCACCTCTTCTTGTTTGATCCTGTCCTCACTTCATTTTTCATTAAGCTGTTAATTCTATAGTTCTGATGAGGAATTCCAACTTTCCATAAACATTGGCTGACCTGCTGAGTCCACAATATTCTGTCTTTATTGACAAGTAGGATATGGTGCTGGGCACAGTACAAGGCTTCAAGATGGCTCACACAAGAGATTCTTCAGATGCTGGAAATCCAGATTTAACACACACAAAATGCTGGAGGAACTCAACAGCTCAGGCAGCATCTATGGATTTCGAGCCGAGACCTAATGATGTATTTCAGTCCTGATGAAGGGTCTAGTTGTGAAGTGTCAATTGTTTATTCCTTTCCATAGGTGCCTTTTTTCCATATTTGTCTGGACTGCTGAGTTCCTGCAGCATTTTGTGTATGTGTTATTTAAGAAGGTTTATTCTGCACAGCAAAATGGGTGAAGGTAGATTGGATAGGGGAATAGGTGAAGTGGTGGCAGAAGGATTGTTACAGTAAATCTCTGAGCTGTAAATGTTGAAGGTTATGTACAAATAGAAGGGCCATATATATACACAAAAGAGATAGTAAGGCAGTTAATAAATATCAGTCTCCAAAGCTCAATGCAAAGCTATAGTAAGTGAAAACAATGTAAGCTGCTCAAAACTGATGAGATCTCAGCTAGACGATTTTGTAGCATTCTGGCCACCACACTTAGAGAAGATGTAAAGGCCTCAGTAAAGGGTACATAATGCTCCCAGGAATGTTATTGATTTTCAGTGTTGACTTTTCCTTCGAAACAAAAAAAACCATGAGAGACCTAATAGAAGTATTTAAAATGATGATGTTGTGTTAAAGAAAAGCCAGTGATGACTGAGTCAATAACCAGAGATTCGAACTCATTGGCAAAAGATATGGAGGGGAGCAGAAGCGCCATTTTCTTTTTCAGATTCGTGTGGGATCTGGATTACTTTATTCAGTTGATGTTGCGTACTTGGATTTTCAGAAGGCCTTTGACAAGGTGCCACACATAGGGCTGCTTAACAAGCTATGAGCCCACGATATTACAAGAAATATTCCAGCGTGGATAAAGCAGTGGGTGATAGGCAGGAGGAAAAGAGTGGGAATATAACGAGCCTTTTCTTGTTGGCAGCTGGTGACTAATGGTGCTCCACAGGGGTCTGTGTTGAGACCGATTCTTTTTATGTCATATGTCAATGATTGAGATGATGGAATTGATGGCTTTATAGCAAAGTTTGCAGACAATATGAACACAGGTGAAGGAACAGTTAGTTTTGAGCAAGTAGAGAGGATACAAAAGGACAGACAGATTAGGAGAATTGGCAAAGAAGTGGCAGATGGAACAGAGTATACGGAAGTGTATGGTTATACACTTTGGTAGAAGAAATGAAAGGATTGACTATTTTCTAAATGGAGAGAAAATACAAAAAACTGAGGCGCAAAGGGATTTGGGAGTCTTTGTGAAGGATTCCCTTAAGATCAATTTGCAGGTTGAGTCTGTGGTGAGGAAGACAAATGCAATATTAGCATTCATTACAAGAGGATTAGAATATAAAAGCAAGGATATAATGTTGACACTTTATAAAGCACTAATGAGGCCACACTTGGAGTGTTGTGAGCAGTTTTGGGCCCCTTTTCTCAGAAAGGATGTACTGTAACTGGAGAGAGTTCAAAGGAGGTTCACAATAATGATTCCAGGATTGGCTGACTTGTCATATGAAGAGTGTATGACAGCTCTGGGCCTGTATTCTCTAGAATTCAGAAGAATCAGGGGTGATCTCATTGAAACCTGTCAAATGATGAAAGGCCTTGATAGAGTGAATGTGGAGAGGATGTTTCCTTTGGTGGGAGAGTTTAAGACCAGAGGACACAGCCTCAGAATAGAAGGGAGTTTTTTTAGAATGGAGATGAGCAGGAATTTCTTTCATCAGAGAGTGGTGAATCTGTGGAATTCTTTGCCACAGGCAGCTGTGGAGGCCAAGTCATTGGGTATATTTAAAGCAGAGTTTGATAGATTCTTGATTGGTCAGGACATGAAGGGATATGGGGGAAAGGCAGGTGATTGGGGCTGAGAGGAAAATTGGATCAGCCATGATGAAATGGTGGAGCAGACTCAATGGGCCAAATGGCCTAATCCTGCTCCCAGATGATCCCATATGGAACTTGTAGGTTTATGAAGAAAAATGATGATACATACCAAGCAAAGAGCAAGCCCAAAGTTAAATGTCCCCTTCTGTAGTTACATATATATGTATGTGTGTGTGTGTGTGTGTATAATAATGCAAGTCATGAAGTCATGGAAGTGATAAAATTCAAAGCTAGAAGCAAAATACAACAGATGTCAGAAATCTGAAATAATAGGCATATTCACTGGTTCAGGCAATGCCTCTAAAGAAACAAGCAGAGCTAATGTTTCAAGCTGATGGCATCTCCTGAGAAAGATTCTGGTGAAAATTCCGCAATGATGAAGGACCATTAACCTGAACATTAAGAGAAAATGTTGACAACACTTAGTTGGCCAAGCAGCAGCTATAAAAGAGAATCTAAGTTAAAGTTTCACATCGCTGACCCTTCATTAAACCCAGTTGTTAATTCTGTTTCTTTCTTCACAGGGGCTGCCTGACCTGCTGAGGATTTCCAGTAGGCTGCTTGAATTCATAAATGAACCTTTCTCCACTCAGAAAAAAATTCTACGATGCAACTCACATTTTAAAATGAATACCTTTGTGAAGGGCATTGCAAACCTCAGTGGTACCCATCTTGCCTCTGACTCCAGGGACCTAAATAAAAAATCCTTCTGCCAATGCATGCTGGTGCTGAGGGAATGTTACATTGATGGTGGTACCAAGCATTAGGTACTCCGTATCACTATTCTTCCTCATTGTTCCTTATATGCTGACCGATATGTAACTCTCAGTCAAATTATTGGCATGATTGCACTACATATTCTTATTCTGCTATTTAACAAACTTTCTTGTACATGAATAAATTGTGTTTATTGCTTTGCAACAGTTATTAATTTTCCATGGTATTTCTTTGATGTCAACCACTTTTAGATGTGCTGACATTTTGAAAAAGTTGTCAAGTAGTTGAATATCTTCCTTTCCTTTCTTTGTCTGATCGTTTAAAGTTTATTTTATATATGTTTCAAGCACTATTGACCAACAGTTAAATTGAAAGGTTTGGGGAATTTTACATTTTGAATCGTAAATGTCACGACCAGCCTCTCAGTGGAGTTCTTCCTCCAAAATGCCACATTGCTGCTCCTGCAAGAATTCCCATTTCCCCGCTCCTTCAGTTAGTTCAGAGCATGAATGATGAACTTGGGCAAATCAAAGTCAGCTGCTGCTTGCTGTGAGATTTGGCTTCGTGAGACACGCCAGACTCATTGCAAACCACCTTCAAAGCAGCTTCAAAAGAAAAGGGTTGTGGCCTCATCTGTCCGAATTGCAATCCCGGAAGAGGTGAAGCAGTGTTTGAACTCAGTAACCCAGAACTGATTTTCGTCGTAAAATTGATTGCACCTCAGACATCTTGGTCTACAGCCACAATAACTGTGTTTACTTAAATTGAATTTCCAATCCATGGTATATATATATTTTATAAAGCTATTGTGCACACTCGATAAGTATAGCTTCAGAGGTTAGAACATCCACACACTGCTTCCTGCTGTTTACATGCAAAGTGTGTGCAGTGTGAATTTAAAGAAGCTACTTGGTTTTGCTCCCTTGGATTCAAGAGAGCTGGGTTTACTGGCGATTCTGTGGGTTGCTGCTAATATGCCTTCCTGCTGTTTAAACATCTAAACTTTTCTGACAATTCAATAAGGGTAGACAACAAATAGGGGGAAATAAATTATTTGAATCGCAACAGGAAGATATGACCCAGGTTTAAGGTCTTAGATGAATATCATTAAATCTAATGATAGTCATCTCTCAGGACTACAAATATTCCTCGAACATGCATTCATTCCATACTGCATGATTGAAGCACACAGCTTCCAAGTTCAGAGGCAGCCGAGCAAAATTAAGATACGTGTTAACTAAGTTAATAAACAATAATAATTGGTAATAAGTTTACTTTGAACTTTGAAAGCTAAGCTGGCAGCTTATTTTTGCTTTTGGACATTGAGTGTTGAAGGGCCCATAATGAATCTAAGCACTTCATTTCTCACATTCTCTATAATACTGCTGATCGTTTCATCTTTTGGCAAAGATCTCCAAGGTAATCTCCATCTGGTGAAGTGGATCTAACAGGTGTCTAAGTTAATGTTTTAAGTGCAAGCTGGTAGATGAGTGGAGAGAACAGAGACAGGTGTGTGTGAGATGGTGACCAAGGCTGTCCAGAGACGCAAATGCTGTTGATGCCTCTTAAGAGAAGGTGATGGTGTTTGTTAATCACAGCCCATTTGGTCTCTAGGAGTGTATCTTGAGGGAAATGAACCAGAGGTACAGAACACAGCAGCTGCCAAAAATCTGAAATAACTGCAGGAAGCAAGAACAATAGTTTCTTTCTTCTGTCTTCTCACACTGAACATACTGGGAATGTTCTATAACATGTAACTTGAGGAGATGAAATGCCTGCACATCTACCTCTTTCAACCCACCCCAGTCTTTGCATTGAATGCTTTTCCATGTTAATTCTTCTACACTGGAGATCTCAAACACGGTTTTGGGAATTGTTTTGCTTTCAGTTGCCTATACCTTTAACTTTCTATCCCATTCCCAGCGTAACCACTTTGTTTTTGGCCTCCTATGCTGACATATGAAACTAAAGCATTACCTTGAGGAGCATTATGGTCCATGATCTCAATACTTTCAGGTACAACCAGCCTTTACTTTTTGTGTCAGAACTGGCCAGTTCTGATGTAAGTGCATCCACCTATAACATTAACTTACTTTTGTCTCTCTGTACATGCTACTTCATCTCCTGAGTATTTCCAGCTTTCACTTTTATTTCAGATTTTCTACAACTGCTACATTCTGTGCTTAACATTCCAGCAATTTTGCCCTCCATTGCCCTCATTTATCTAGCTCTAGTAACATCTCCTTCAAACAGAGCAGCTCTGCATAAAAAAACATTTATAGTGAGGGATAGAAAAACTGGGGGAAAAAAGATAGGCTCACAGTTACCATGAAGGTGCTTAAATCCAACTATTGCTAAATGTGGGGAACTCAGCAAGGAGGAAAGCCATGGTGAAAGCTACTCAACAAACATCACACCCAAGACCATTGAAGACCCAGCCTGAGGCAAGCATAGGAGTGACTTTAAAAGGTAGTCCATTGACCAAGTATTTGGAGAGCTTTATGTCAAAACAACAAATGTTGACAATTGTTTTGTACTTTTTTATTTTTTATTATTAAGGAAGGAGTGAAACATACACAGTTCTTTAATTTCCTTTTCACAGAGAAGGAAACCATTCAGCCCATTGAGTCTATGCCAGCCCAGAGAGCAAGCTCACCAATCCCTTTCCTCAGCTTTTTTCCCCTGCAACCGATCCTTTCTCACATGCCCATTATCTTCCCCTGACTTTTCCACCACTCACCTTTACAAGGATAATTTAGAGTAAGCAATTAACATATCAACCGGCACAACTTTGGGATGTGGGAAAGAAAAACCTGTGCAGCCAGAGAGAACCCATCTGGTCACAGGAAAAACACATCAAATCTACTTAGACAACACCGAAGCCAGGATCATGTCTGGTCACTGAAGCTGTGTGTGTACCACTTTAAGATTGCAGCATATGACAAATTATTCCCTGTATAGTTTGCAACAGCAGTTAGGGAGAAGCTTTCCAAAACACTTTGTCTCCATAGCAGAGCTGTCCACTTGAATCTGTCTAGGAAACAAAGAGCAGAGAAAGGATAATGGTCTCTCTCTGTTATTTTGTCTATTTAATTTTTTTTTTCTTTAACTTACAGGCATTCCTTTAGTTTTTTCGGCATTGGGTATTATTTGTGGGTAAGAAAAAAAGTGTTTTAGATATCTTTGGTAAAATTTCTTCATCAATCAATTAAACTTTGATCACTGAATTTCTTGCATTTCACTTCATATGCAGAAGGTGGGATTTGGTGAACTGGTCAGTATTGCATACTTGTAACTGCCCCATGACTGAGAATCTTTAAGAGGATAGTTAAAATCCAGCAACATTAGACTGTCTGAAGTGGCATCAGCCCAGGGCTGACTTACTTCACTGAAGGACAAAATTTCATTGTTTACAGGATTTGTTTGCCAAATTTCCCTACTTAATGGTAAATGCTCTTCATAATAATCAATATCTTGGCATGTACAGTATCTTGAGTTATCGCAAAGAGACACTCAGCAACTTGGATGCACTTTCCTGCTCTTGCCAGCTGAGCTTAACTAACCATATTAATAATGAAAAATTAGAGAAAGCTGAGAAAGGTTAAGATGAAAGAAAGTTAGTGATTAGGTTAGAAACTACTCATCTAGTACAATGAAATATATTGTACAACCTACAGGTATTACGAACAAGTGTTCAACTGTGGAATAGCTTGGGCAGACTTTGCTGAAGCTCAGATTTAGACTGAGGGCATTCCAGCAAAGTATGACTCAAAGCTGTTAGGAGATAGCAATATTGCTTTGGAAAGCTGTTAGGAGATAGCAACATTGCTTTGGGATTAATCACTGAATCGTATGGCACAGCAATAGGCCCTGCAATGCACAATGTCACGTCTGTCACTTATAATCCAATTTTCCAACAATTAGTTTATATTCTTCTATGGTGATTCAAATGCTCATCTCAACTCACATAGGATGTGTTTCTTTCTCCAATGGACAGTCATATTTTTTAACAATTCAACAGCATATTGGATCCTGATACGCATTCTGGCTTTTAATACCTACATTGGTTCAAGTTGACTCGTTAAGATTTGAGCTCCTTTTCATCTAAGATATTAAAGTTTTAGAGCAATTCAGCACAGAAATAGGACTTTGAACCAACTGGACCATGTGGACCAAGATGCCTTTTTTAACTAGTCTCCTTTACATATTCCTATAAACCTGTCCTTCCATGTACCTGTCCAAAGGTCTTTTAAACCTTGTTACTATACCTTCCTCTGGCAGTTCATTCCATATTCCTCCCTATGACTGAAGAATTTGCCCCTTGAGTCTCTTAGAATATATTGAAGAGGCAAGATGGTAAAGGATAAAGAGAATTCCACAAAAGAAACCCGCAAAAGGTAATCAGTGGGTTGTGCAGCATCTGTGGGGGAAAAAAGAAAATTGTGATGTTTCAGGGCCCAGATGCAGCATCTAAAACACTAAGTTCCTCCAGAAGTTTGTTATTTTGTTCCAGATTCCAGCACTTGCCATCTCTTGAGTCTCCAAGAGTATTCAGCAACTCACTCCACAGAGCAACACAGTTGAATATATTGAAGCTGTACCATAATCAGTGACAAGGCAAAGGCTGACAGATTTAGCCAAGGACATGAGTTGTGTTCAAGCCACAGGATCCATGAAACTACCACACTGAATAAAACTACATCCAATTTATCAGTATCCTTCAGGAAAGTAAATCCCTTTCCTCAGCCAATCTGGCTAATATATGGCTCCAGGAATTCCAATATGATTATTAACTTCTTCCTCAGTTCCTGGCTAATTCAGGCTGAAGAATAATTGTCAGAAACAATGTCCACATCTTATAAACAAATGTGTTTATAAGAAAGAGTGCATTTGGGAAAGGCTTGTGAGGAGAAAGTACATTCTATTGCAAAATGTACATTCATAAAGTTTGAAAGTAAATAGAAAGTACATTCATAAAATACATACTTTAAAAAATATTAGGATAGGTAAGTCCCTAGGGTCAGATGGGATATATCCCAGGTTACTATGGGAAGTGAATGAAAAGATTGCTGCTCCTTTGGCAATAATCTTTGTGTCTTCACTGGCCACTGGAGTAGTACCAGAAGATTGGAAGGTGGCAAATGTTAAACCTTTGTTTAAGTAAGTTAATAAGGATAACCCTGGGAATTTATGCAAGTGGTGGGCTAACTACTGGAGAAGAGGATTCTGAGAGACTGGATTTATGAGCATTTGGAGAAGCATTGTCTGATTAGGGATAGTCAGTATGGCTTTGTGAGAGGGAAGTTGTGTCTCATGAGCCGGATTCAAGTCTTTGAGGAAATGACAAAACAGATTGATGAAGGTAGAGGAGTGAATGTGGTGTATATGTATTTTGGTAAGGCGTTCAACAAGGTTCCCCATAATAGGCACATTCAGAAAGTCAGGAGGCACGCAATCCAGGGAAAATTGGCTGGGTGGATTCAGAAATGGCTTTCCCACCGGAGGCAGACGGTGGTAGTAGATGGAGAGTGTTCTGCCTGGAGGGTGGTGTCCAGTGATATCCAGGTCTGTTCTTGGACCTCTGATCTTTGAGATTTTTATAAACGACTTGGCTGAAGAAGTGGAATGGTGGATTTGTAAGTTTGCAGATGACACAGAGGTTGGTGGGGTTGTGAATTGTGTTGAAGGTGATCGTATGTTACATTTGGGATGCAGGGCTGAGCTGTTAAGTGGCAAATGGAATTCAATCCGGAGAAGTGTGAAGTGATATACTTTGGAAGACTGAACTTGAAAGCTGAGTACAGGGTTAATGTCAGGATTTTTAGCAGTGTGGAGGAATAGTGTGATCCAGGAGCCCACGTCCGTAGATCCTTCAAAGATGCCACTGTGGAATTAGAGTGTAATATTGGTATTTTTCTCATAGTTTAACTTATTCTAATGTTTGCTTGTATTTTTATATAATCACCTATATATGCTTAATTGTGTTATATTGTCCAGTGAATTTTCAGTAATTGTAGAATAGCTGATTCTGTATTTTTCTATAAGTTTCTCAGCAACTGTGTCATGCCCTGAATCAGACTATTTCTTTGGCTATCTCTGATCAATGGTATGTTTTTTAACTGTCTAGCTTGTATTAGATGACCATGAATTTGATTTTTTTCTTGGGTTTTCTGTTTTTCCCCATTCGTTCTTGTACTCTCCATTCCTTACAGCAGAGTAAGTGGTTTCCTGTTATTTTCTTCGTTATGAACACCTAATAAAATGGCCCCACTAAGATTTGTGCCTCATTTTTGACTTCAAAAAATCCAAACATGCCAAGATCGAACACAATGTAAGTTGATAGGCTAGTCAAGAAGATGTACAGTGTGCTGGCATTCAACAGTCAGGGGAATGAGTTCAAAGGCTGTGAGGTAATGTTACACGTCTATAAAACTCTGGTTAGACTACACTTGGACTGGATAAGAGAGAATGTTTTACGAGGAAAGTTTGAGCAGGCTAGGGCGTTTCTCTTTGGAGCAAAGGAAGATGAGAGGTGACTTGATAGAGATGTACAAGATGATAAGGGGCATTGATAGAGTAGACAGCCAGTGCCATTTTCCCAGGGCAGAAATGGCTAATACAAGAGGGTATAATTTAATGTGTTTGGAGGAAAGCATAGGGAGGAATGTCACAGATAGATTTTTTTTACACAGAGAGTGCTGAGACAGGGAAAGCACTGCCAAGTAGAGGGAGACACATTAGAAATATTTAAGCGACTCCTAGATAGACACACGAGTGAAAGAAAAATGGAGGGCTGTGTAGGAGGAAAGGGTTAGATTGATCTTAGAGGAAGTTAAAAGATCAGCACAACATCGTGGGCTGAAGGGCCTGTACTATGCTGTGGTGTTCTACATTCTGTGTAGATGCTGCCATATTGTTCACAATAGTTTTGAAATAATCAGATTCTGATTTCACAAAGCCTTTACTCCTGGTGGTGGAGGCAGATATGACAGAGGTACTTAGATAGCCATGTGAATATGCAGATAATGAGAGATGTGAAATATGTGCAGGCATAAGGGATTGGCTTAATTATGCATCATTATGTTAACTAATTCAGCACAAAATTGGGATCTATGGGCCTGTTCCTGTGATGTACTGTTCTATGTTCAATGTTGCATGTTCCACTTTCTAAATGGTCTATGTTCTTGGGAATGCTGGAAGCCATTATAATTCTTTGCTTATCATTTTGGTCACCAGTAAAGGTTTCAGCCAAAATGCTGAGAAGAAATAAACAGTGTGTGCTTTACTCAAATTCTATGGCTTGTCTTTCTGGCAAGTATTTCGAAAATTAATTAAGCAAAATTATCCATCTATATATTGATTGTTGACTAAGATAGTTGCCATTGGCACCCTGAATTAATCCAGAGAAACAGAAATGAAAAGTGTGTGACTGAATTTGTAACACATTTTGCAACCCAATCTCTCTTGCCTAGTGCTTTGTAATATATAGTAATTGTGTTCCTTTCTTTATGTATGATGAATTTAAGGGTGAGGAGTTCTTTAAGAACTGAATGTCCTGCGCAGTGTGACTTTTGTACTGGTCGTGACTATTTGAGAGTTTATTGCAGTCAACAAAAAAATTCTTTGAGTTCAGCTCCCCTCAGTTATAAACAGTAGCACTAATACATTAGGTACAGTAAGTGTGTCTCATTCTCTTCTAATGCAGCAGGAGTTAATTTATATTCCTTGATCATCCTTTCCTTGAAGAGATATGAATGAGTTCCCAAGCACCAAACTAACCTCCTCCACCAACACATTAATTTTCCTGGTTGGTAGAATTCTTCCTACGTTTAGCAACTTCCTCAACTCTACTCACTTTTTTTTTCAGTTTGAAGATGTAGCCATGGGAACTTCAATGGGCCCAAGCTATGCTGGTTTTCTTGTTGTAAACCTAAAAGATTGCAGCCTGTCTCAAGCTCTCCTCACTCAACTCCTTTTCTGATACATTGATAATTACGTTGATACTGTTTCCAGCACTTGGGAATGTAAAAAATGCATTATCTTCACTGCCAATTTCCATTTTGTCTTCATTTTCACATGGGTCCATGTCTTGTCTTTTTGACTTTGAGAGTACAGGCTAGCAATAGTTCTGATGAAATGTCATCAACCAGAAACAGTAACATTATTTTTCTTTTCATGCATGCTCAGTATTCCCAGCACATTTGACTTTTATTTCATACTTTCTGCAAAACTTTGTCAGGACTTCACAAAATTTCTCAGCAGGCCTCCTGGACTACTTCCATTTTTACATCCAAAAACCAGTATACATATCCCTGTTCCTCTCAGACATCCTGGAATATAAGAGTGTCTAGAAGCCAGTATTCTCCATACTTACCAGTGGACAGTGAGTGGGCAAATTCATGGCAGATGCAATTTAATGTGGATAAATGTGAGGTTATCCACTTTGGTGGCAAGAACAGGAAAACAGATTATTATCTGAATGGTGGCCGATTAGGAAAAGGGGAGGTGCAACGAGACCTGGGTGTCATTGTACACCAGTCATTGAAAGTGGGCATGCAGGTACAGCAGGCAGTGAAAAAGGCGAATGGTATGTTGGCATTCATAGCAAAAGGATTTGAGTACAGGAGCAGGGAGGTTCTACTGCAGTTGTACAAGGCCTTGGTGAGACCACACCTGGAGTATTGTGTGCAGTTTTGGTCCCCTAATCAGAGGAAAGACATTCTTGCCATAGAGGGAGTACAAAGAAGGTTCACCAGATTGATTCCTGGGATGGCAGGACTTTCATATGAAGAAAGACTGGATCGACTGGGCTTATACTCCCTGGAAATTAGAAGATTGAAGGGGGATCTTATTGAAACGTATAAAATTCTAAAGGGATTGGACAGGCTAGATGCAGGAAGATTGTTCCCAATGCTGGGGAAGTCCAGAATGAGGGGTCACAGTTTAAGGATAAAGGGGAAGCCTTTTAGGACCGAGATGAGGAAAAACTTCTTCACAGAGAGAGTGGTGAATCTGTGGAATTCTCTGCCACAGGAAACAGTTGAGGCCAGTTCATTGGCTATAATTAAGAGGGAGTTAGATATGGCCCTTGTGGCCAAAGGGATCAGGGGGTATGGAGAGAAGGCAGGTACAGGGTTCTGAGTTGGATGATCAGCCATGATCATACTGAATGGCGATGCAGGCTCGAAGGGCTGAATGGCCTACTCCTGCACCTATTTTCTATGTTTCTATGTTACCACATAAAACAAAGTGCTGAAGGAGTTCAGCAGGTCTGGCAGCGTCTGTGGAGGAATGCTGCTCATAGATCCCTGGAAGGACTGTTTGGGCCCCAAACAGTCCTTCCAGGTGAGGCAACACTTCACCTGCAAATCTGCTGGGGTCATCTATGTGTCCAGTGCTCCCCATGAGGCCTCTTCTACATTGGGGAAACCCATTGTAAATTTGGGGACCACTTCGTCAAGTACCTCTGCTCCATCCATCAAAAGCAGAATTTCCCATTTAAATTCCTATTGTCAGTCTTGTAGGCTCCTCTTGTGCCAAAATGAGGCCACTCTCTGGTTGGAAGAGCAACACCTTATATTCCATCTGGGTAGGCTCCAACCTGATGGTATAAACATTGATTTTTTTTTCCAGTAAAAAAAAACTCTTACCCTTTCCCTCTTCTTCTTTACCCTATTCTGGCCTCTTACCTCTTCTCACCTGCACATCACCTCCCCTTGTGACCCATCCATCTTCCTTTTCTTCCATGGTCCACTCTCTCCTCCTATCAGATTCCTTCCTCTTCAGCCCTTTACTTTTCCCATCCACCTGGCTTCACCTATCAGCTTTTAGCTATCCTCCTCCCCTCCCCCTACCTTTCCAGTCCTGAAGAAGAGTCTTGGTCTGAAATGTCAACTGTTTATTTTTCTCCATAGATGCCGCCTGACCTGTTGAGTTCCTCTAGCATTTTGTGTGTGTTGGTTTGGACTTCCAACATCTGCAGAATTTCTTGTGTTTATGATCTGTGGAGGGAAATTGATATTTAGCATGTTGGTCAAGAACCTTCAACTGGACTGAAAGATAGAGGAGGGAAAGCCAATTTAAAGAGATGATGGGCATGGAATGAAGAAAGAAGGATGAAACAATATGTGGATTGGCGCGAAGAGCGATGAGGAACAGATGGAAGAGAGAAGAATGGAAATCGAGATGGAGGGATGGGATAGGTGGGGGCAACAAAGGGCAGTGATATGATAGGGGAAAGGAAGGTGGAGCATGGAGTCATTTGTGACCATTTGATAAATTCGTCAGCTGAAGATTTTGCGATCACCAGCTCATTTGCAATCCTGTGCTCTGTAGTGGGGTAACACCACTTATACAACAGCCTAGCACGAGAGGAAATGTTGCCAATCAAACTACATACAACCTTTTCTCACATGCTAGTCCTAAGTCTTTTTGTACAGTTCACCTCCAGCCAAAACCTTGCTGAATCAATTATCCTTCATACAAAGATTGTGATACACATAAATATAGTGTTTAAAAGATGAGGATAGGAAAGTTTAGAGGATATGGGCCAAATGCAGGCAAGTGGCACCAGCTCAGGTAGGTAAATTGGTTGGGATGGGCATGTTTCCATTCAGCATTACTCTCTCATGCTCTGACGCTATGTTAATTTGTTTCCCTTCATAACTTGTGTTCCTTGATAATATTATCTTAATATCAGAAACAGATAACATTTGGAAGCAGTGGCTTAGTATATGGAATAGAAAATGAGAATTAGTTGGTATTCAACCGGAACTCCTTTTCATCCGTCCACAGAGCAGTTGGACATTGGGAGCACCAGGCCTTTAAGTGGGTTCAGCTATAACTAAGTTTGCGTTTGCCTTCATTTTATATCCTTGGTGAGGTATCCAGAAAGGTCTGCATGGCCACTATTGTATGTCAACTTTCTCTGCTAGTGACACATTCTTCATGTCTATCATGTATGGCAAAAATCCCAGATTAAAAGAATTTTCTGTTTGAAAAAGGTAGCTCTTACGAATCTGAGATTAAATATTTTGAGAACTTTGATTTTTTTTTCCTCAATGAGAAGGTGAACAAAGTCTATTCTGAAAGCAGTTATAAAGTGACATGTTTAACCATCCTAAAGTTGTAATATTATTAAAAATGCACAATAGACATGGCAGTTTTAGCCTTTGCAGTACATAATTAAAGCCTCAGGGGTACTGGTTTTATATACAAACCTAATCACTAGGAGTTTATTTAATGCCTTTTCATGAATGTCATAAAGATTTTCTTTAACATTTACTTACATAAATACTCAGTGTTGATTTAAAAATGTTTAAATAACAGGTAGCTTCTTCATACTAATGAATCCCAGGAGCATATTGCATATAGCAAATAAATCACACACGTTGCTGGTGAAACATTTCATTACCACAGTGGTCATTGGACTATTTTCCGATATTTCACAACTTTCAGGCATGTTTGCACAATAATTCACACAGAACACAGTTCTGTGTGTTCCAAACAATAGAGGTTATTGGTCTCAACTATATTTTCCAACAAATTTCTGAGCGGAATTTATAGAATGCGATTCTGTTAATCCCAGTGAGAAGCAGTTGAACTGGCATGAGTTGATACTATATGACCTGAACACATAGGATAGCTAAAGGAATCATTACTCAGAATATGGTGGGAGAAAAGAGGGGAAGCAGAGGTGACTTTGACAATAGTCTGGAGCCCTGAACATATTTGGATGCAGAGCCAAATGCTACCTTCTTTGTCAATGTGGTATGCAAGATCTGAAACTGAGCCTTCAGTTCTTAGGATTATAGAAAGTGAGGAGCTTGGGAATTATTAGATATTATTCATAGTACCATGTTGCTTTTAGCATAATGCACCACAGAGAAAGGCCTTTTGATCCAACTCATTTATGCCAACCAAGATGCCATCTAAGCTAGCCATATTTGCCTAAGTTTGGCCCATAAGCCACTAAATTTTCCCAATCTATTTCTCTTAAATGTTGTTATTTTCCCTCCCTCAACCATTGCCTCGGGCATTCCTCATTCTCAAGCCTAATCCTGCTGACAACTCCCAGCCTGCACATGCGGGCACCTCCCAATCTCTACACAGTTAATAGGATTCACCTGCTACTCATTCCAGACTGGCTGTTTGCAGTCTATTTGACCTCAGATCTCATCCACAGTCCTTTTTCACTCATTGAACCAAATGGTCTCAACTCTTCTTGCCTGAAGTTTACCTTGATGCCGGTTCTGTTTACATTCGGTTCTCTCTTGTTTCGTGGCCCCTCATAGCTTGATACTAAGCTGTCTATTATTAAAGTTACCATTCACCACTAAGTCAAATCCGCTGCTAAGCTTTTGGGTCAAGCCTCCTCTTTTGAGGAGGGGGGATGGGAATCAGAGTGATAACATTGAGTATAGGGCAATTGGTGCAGTGTGTAGTGAGACTGTGAGGATGGACAGGCAGATAATAGGGCAAAATTGCAGTCAGTGTATTGAAGTGAAGTGTAACATGGGGGCCAAATTGAAAAGGGTGATGAATACAGGACTGAAGATGTTATATTTGAAGGCACGCATTATATGGAATAAGATAAATGATCTTGTAGCGTAGTTAGAGATTGGCAAGTATGATGTGGGCATCACTGAGACATGACTGAAAGAAGATCATTGTTGGGTGCTGAACATTCAAGAATGCACATTTTATTGAAAGGACAGGCAGGTAGACAGAGGGGGTGGAGTGGCTCTGTGGGTAGAAAAATTAAATCAAATCCTTAGAAAGAGGTCACATAGGGCCAGAAGATGTACATTCCTTGTGGGTAGAACTTAAAAAACGGTAACAGTAAAAAGACCCTAATATGAAATAAAAACAAGCCCCCGAAGAGTAACCAGGATGTGGGATATAAATTATGATGGGAAATAGAAAAACACCGTAATAAAGGCAATGTTACGATAGTCATGGGGGAATTCAATATGCAGGTAGATTGGGAAAATCAGGTTGGTGCTGGATCCCAAGAGAGGGGATTTGTAGAATGCCAATGAGATGGCTTTTTAGAGCAGCTTGTGATTGAGCCCTCGAGGGGAATGGCAATTCTGGATTGGATGTTGTGTAATGAACCAGATTTCATTGGGGAGCTTAACATTAAAGGAACCCTTGGGAGGCAGCGATCACTATATGGTAGAATTTGAGAGAGAGAGAAGATTAAGTCAGATGTGTCAGTATAACACTGGAGTAAAATGAGTTACTGAGGCATGAAAGGGGAGCTTGCCCAAGATGATTGGAAGGGGAGACTAGTAGGGATGAAGACAGAACAGTAATGATTGAAGTTTCCGGTGGCAATTTGGAAGATGTAGAACTGTCACGGTCCGGTCCATTGACTCCTTGTTTCAGTTAATTTCCTTTTCCACTTGTTCCACTGGGCTCCTTGAATAGGGCACCTGATCCTTATTCGAATGGGTCAGCATAAGAGTGCCAGCTTACATCTACTCGCTGCTGGTTTGTCACCTCAGCAGTGCGGCTATGCTCGTTCCTGGTTGCCAAGAATGAGTCGAGTCGAGGGCCTGCCATTCGCAGTTCCTGGGTGGAGTCGAGAGTCTGTTGTCCACAGTTCCTGGGTGGAGTCGAGAGCCTGTCATCCGCAGTTCCTGGGTGGAGTCGAGAGCCTGTCATCCGCAGTTCCTGGGTCGAGTCGAAAGCCTGCCATCCAGCAGAGTTTTGCCGGCCTTTTGCTGCTTCATGTGCTACCCGGAGCCATGATACGAATGGACTGTCATTGTTTTTGTCATCTTGTGTCCAGCTGAGTATTGCTGGCCATTTGCCGCTACTCAGAGCCGCAATACGTATCGTCTGTCGTTGTTTGTTTTAGTCATCTCATTTCCAACTGAGTAGGTCTGGCCGTTTGCCGCTACTCCGAGTTGGGAATTCTGTCTTTTTGTGTCCAGCTAAGTGATTGCCGGCTGTTTGCCGCTTCATGAGCTATTCCGTGTCTAAATGCGTGTTGTCTGTTGTTTGGTTTATCTTGTTTTCCAGCTGAGTAAGTCCAGCCGTTTGCTGCTACTCAGAGTTGGGTATTCTGTCTCTTTGTGTCCCAGTCCAAGTCCAGGCTCCGAGTCCCAGTCCAAGTCAAGGCTTCGTGTCCAGGTCAAGTCCAAGTCAAGTACCAGTCCAAGTCCTGGCTCTGAGTCCGAGTCATGTCCAAGCCCGTCTCCGTGTCAAGTCTCTGTGCCTGTGTCCTGCACTTGGGTTCGCCCCCAGTCACTCCTTGCAACAAGAACAGATACATCCTAAAGATGAAGAAGTATTCTAAAGGGGGTTGGAGCACATGTGGGTGACAATGGAAGTCAAAGACAGGATAATAGCAAAAGACAGTGCATATAATATAGCAAAAATTGGTGGGAAGTTGGAGGACTGGGAAAACTAACAGATGTGAAATTTCAAAAGAACAAAGCCCTGTATGTGTCTATCAGAACAAAAGGAAAGGATGACAGGTTTAGGGAACCTTGGTTTTTGAGAGATATTGAGGCTCTGGTTATGAAAAAAAGAGTTGCATAACACGTATAGGCAGGTAGGAACAAATGAGGTACTTGAGGAGTATAACAAATTCAAGAGAACGCTTAAGAAAAAAATCAGGAGGACTAAAAGAAGGCATGAGGTTGCATTAGCAGACAAGGTGAAGGAGAATCCTAAGGGCTTCTACAGATACGTGAACATCAAAAGGATTGCAAAGGCCAAAATTGGCACTCTGGGAGATCAGAATGGTAATCTATGTGTGGAGATGGGGGAGATCTTAAATGGATATTTTGCATCTGTATTTACTCGGGAGATGGACACAGAGTCCATAGAAGTGAGGCAAAATAGCAGCAAGGTCTTAGGCCCTATACAGATTACAAAGGAGAAGGTGTTAAGGTGTTTGCTACCCTGAGGCAAATCAGGATGGATATACCCCCAGGGCCTGACAAGGTGTTTTCTTGAACCTACAGGAGGCAAATGCAGAAATTGCCATGGCCCTAGCAAAGATACTTAAATCATCCTTAGCGACAAGAGAGGTACCGGAGAATTGGTGGATAGATAATGCTGTTCCACTGTTTAAGAAAGGCTCTAAGAATAAGACAGATGTCAGTGAGTCTGACATCTGTACTGGGAAAGTTACTGGAATGTATCCTAAGGGACTGGATATATGAGCATTTGGTTAGACAGGGCATGATTAAGGATAGTCAGCATGGCTTTGTTCATGGTAGCTCATGTCTAACCAATCTTACAGAGATTTTTGTGGCAGTTACCAGGAAAGCTGATGAAGGCAAGGCAGTGGATTTCTACAAGGTATTTGACAAGGTCCCACATGGGACGTTTGTCAAGAAGGTTCGATCACTTAGCATTCAAGATGAGGTCGTAAATTGGATGAGACATTGGCTTTGTGGGAGAAGTCAGAGAATGGTAGTAGATAGTTGCCTTCCTAACTGGAGGCCTGTGACAAGTGGAATGCCACAGGGGTTGGTGCTGGTTCCATTGTTGTTTATCATCTATATAAATGATCTGGATAATAATGTGGTTAACTGGATCAGCAAATTTGTGATGGACACCAAGATTGAGGGTGTAGAGAGCAACGAGAAAGACTGACTATCAAAGCTTGCAAAGGGATCTGGACCAGCTTGAAAAATGGGCTGAAAAATGGCAGATGCAATTTAATGCAGACAGGTGCGAGGTATTACACTTCGGTAGGACCAACCTGGGGAGGTCTTACACAGTGAGCGGTAGGGCACTGAGGAGTGCGGTAGAACAAAAGTGATCTGAGAATATAGGTCCATAATTCATTGAAAGTGGCAACACAGGTAGATAGGGTCATAAAGAAAGCTTTTGGAACATTGGCCTTCATAGATGAAAGTATTGATTACAGGAACTTTATTTCTAGAACATAGAAGATTAAGGGGAGATTTAGTAGAGGTATAAAAATAGGATAAATGCAAGCAGGTATTTTCCAGAGGTTGGATGAAACAGCAACTGGAGATCATGGGTTAAGGGTGAAAAGTGAAATGTTTAAGGCAGGGGTGGCCAACCTCTTACATTGCATGTGTGAATTTTTTCATACACGAGTTCAGATGCGCCATACAACTTTTGTACCCCCATTCAATTCTTGTAAAAATATGTTAATATAGAACTCATTCGTGAAAAAATTGCATCTGAATTCATGCATGAAATAATTGACACATGGAATGTTAAAGGTTAGCCACCCCGGTTAAAGGGGACCATGAGGGGAAACTCTGAGGGTGGTGAAAGTGAGGAACGAGCTGCCAGTGGTGCAAGTGGTAGATACGATCTTGATTTAAAAATTTAAGAGATGCTTGGATGCTTAAAAATTTAAGAGATGCTTAAGTATTTTGCATCCGTCTTCACTGTGCAAGACACAAGCAGTATGCCAGAAGTTTTGCTGCTTCCTTACATGTTATATGTCAATGATTTGGGGTGACGGATTTGAGGGCTTTGTGGCCTAGAGTTCAGATGATACAAAGATAGGTGGAGGGGCAGATGGTGTTGAGGAAGCAGAGACTCTGCAGAATGATTTGGACAGTTTAGGAGAACGGCAGAGAAGTGGCAGGTGGAATTTAGTGTCAGGAAGTGCATGGTCATGCAAATTTGATAGAAGGAATTCAACAGGGAGAAAATTCCAAAATCAGAGGTGCAAAGGGTTGTGAGTCTTTGTGTAGGATTTCCTAAAGATGAACTTGTAGGTTGAGTCAGTGATAAGGAAGGCAAATGCAAAGTTGGGATTCATTTTGAGAGGACTAGAATATAAAAACAAGGATATGATGCTAAGGCTTTATAAGGCATTGGTCAGACTGCACTTGGAGTATTGTGAGCAGTTCTGGGCCCCTTATCTAAGAAGTGATGTGCTGACATTGGAGAGAGTCCAGGGGAAGTTCACAAGAATGATTCCAGGAGTAAAAGGCTCTGAGCTTGTACTTGCTGGAGTTTAGAAGAATGAGGGGGAATCTCAGTGAAACCTATCAAAAATTAAAAAGTCTAACCAGAGTAGATATGGAGAGGATGTTTCCTGTAGTGGATGAGTCTCGGACCAGAGGGCACACCCGCAGAAGAGGGATGTCCGTTTAGAACAGAGATGAGAAAGAATTTCTTTAGCCTGAGGGAGGTGAATCTATGGAATTAATGGCAATGGGCGGCTGTGGAGGCAAGTTATTGAGTATATTTAAGGAAGAGATTGATCAGTTCTAGGTTAGTCAGGGCATCAAAGATTACGGGGAGAAGGCTGGAGAAGGATAATAAATCAGCCATGATGAAATGGTGGAGCATACTTGATGGGCCGAGAGGCCTAATTCCGCTCCTATGTCTTTTGGTCTTATGGTCCTTTATTTCTTGACAGGAGAGTGTTGGAGAGTACTGCAAGTTCATCCAATTCCTCCTGATAAACTCAAACAACATTCCTCTCTTCCTGGATTACTCCTGGCTCTCCACTCATGACCCTCACTTCGTCTGGTCATCTAGCGCACTTCTGAATTGAAGACCCACCTGCCAGACCACCTCCCTGCAACCTCAAATGACTTCACCCCGTAAATCCATAGAGACAAAGGAACCCCCCCCCCCATCACTAAACTCCCACGGGGATACCGCAACTTAGTCATCGCCTTCAGTGAAAGGGGTACCTCACAGACCACACAACTGAGCGATCCAGGTACCGCCCCTCCTTGAAGCTGTCTGTTCTCCCTCTCCCCTCCTAAGACCTAAACCATGAATAACTACATCACCAAAGTGCTACAGCATGGCTTCATT
The DNA here is from genome assembly GCF_048418815.1 of Hemitrygon akajei. Classification (NCBI taxonomy): domain Eukaryota; kingdom Metazoa; phylum Chordata; class Chondrichthyes; order Myliobatiformes; family Dasyatidae; genus Hemitrygon; species Hemitrygon akajei. The sequence goes on from NC_133149.1 coordinate 25,860,540, forward strand.
TGACTATCCAAGTCCCCAACTGGAGCAGAGTTCTTCTTTGTCAAAAAAGAAAGATGGGGGTCTGCGTCCCTACATTGTCTACCGTGGACTCAACAAAATCACTATTAAGAATCGTTACTCTCTCCCTTTGATGGATAGCACATTTAAATACTCTGCAGGGCGCAAGGGCGCAGATCTTCACCAAACTGGATCTACATAGCACATATAACTTGATCCACATCCAGTAGGGGGATGAGTGGAAGACAATGTTCAAAACACCCAGTGGACACTGCAAACACTTGGTGATGTGTTTCAGACTCTTCAACTGTCTAGCAGTTCTCCAAGCTTTCAGTAACGAGATCTTCTGCATCATGGGTTTGTCAACCTTAATGGCATCCTTATCTTCCAAGGACTTCCAAGACTACGTCTTTCATGTCCGTTCAGTCATTCAGTGTTTCCTCGAAAACCAACTGTACTGCAAGTTAGAAAAATGCCATTTCCACACCCCAGTCATTTCTTTCCTGGTTACATCCTTTCATCGCAAGGCATAACCATGGACCCAGAGAAAGTGCATGCCATTGTTGATAGTGCTTTGTGAATTTCTCCAACTTCTACCGCTACTTCATCAGAAACTACAGCCAAATCACCATTCCTCTCATCTCCGTCACCAATCACTTACCTCGCAGATAACCTGGTTTGCTGTCGTGGACTATGCTTTCGACGAACTTGGCAGATGCTTCACCACCACTCCGAAACCTTGGTGCTAGAGATGAATGCATTTCATTGGGCTTCGGGGCCAACCTCTCCCAGCGAAGTCCAGATGGGAAGACACATGCTTGTCCCTTCTTCTCATGCAAGTTGAACCCTACGCAGCAACGTTATGGAGTAGGTGACAGGGAGCTTCTTGCTATCAAATGGACCTTTGATCCACCCTCTTAATTCCATTCCCCCAAACCCTTGCCCTGATTGTCTGGCAGCTTGAGAACCAGATCCTTCTGGTTCTACAGCATGAGCCTGCTCCAGCTGAAACACCTGAAAACTGCATGTATGTGTCAGCAGCCATGCTCTATGATGAACCCAGTGGGTCTACTTCTCACCCCTCTCCAGAAATCCAGGCACACAATGGACTCTGGATTTTCTGCGATCCCAGTTCTGGTGGCTCACTATGACTGCAGGTGTACGCCAGTTTGTCACTGCTTGCTCTCAATGTGCCCAGTCCAATTCTTCCAATCAGCAGGCCTCTGAGCCCCTACAAGTCCCTTGACACTGTGGTCCCACGTCACCATGGAATTCATCACGGGTTTGCCACCTTCTCATGGAGCCACGGTGATCATGAATGAAGTAGGCCGCCTTGGGGAACTGGTCTACTACTGCCCTCTGCAAGCTTCCATCAGCTGCTGAGATGGCGGGCCTGGTTCTTCAACATGTAGCTCGCCTCCATGGCTTCCCTCGAGACATTGTGTTGGTCCAGGGCCCACAGTTTGTCTCCCACTTCTGGTGAGCCTTCTGCTTCATCCTCCACAACTCAGCAAGTTTGTCCTCTGGCTATCATCTGCAAACCAATGGTCAATCAGAAAGAGCCAATCAGCAAAAGGAGAAGTTTGAGTGTTGCTTTGTCGCCTCCAACCCTTCCACATGATAGAAGCATCTGCTCTGGGTCATGCTGTCCCACACTCTACACACCATCTCTGCCATGGGAATGTCACCCTTTGAAGTGCCTCATGGCTACCAACCCCCTTTGCTCCTCATGGTGGAGGTCCCATCCACTAGGGGCTTGGTTCACCACTGCCAGAATGCTTGGATGAGGACATGGAGGGTCATACTATCCAACAATCATGTCTACTGCTGCCAGGCCATCTGCCACTAGTGCCCAAGCAGTCTACTCCGGCCTGGAGAACATATCTGGCTGTCCACCCGACTCCCAAAAGCTCTCCCCATGGTTCATTGGTTCCTTCAAGAACACCCATCATATCAACTTGACTTTTACATGTTCTGCCTCAAACCTGTTGTCTATGGAGCACTCAACCCACCTCAGTCTACACCTCTGGAACTTAGGATATTGAAAGGTGGTCCAGTGTACATAGTTTACCAGTTGACGGTTTCACATCACTGTGGATAGTGTGTGCACTACCTTGTAGACTGGGAAGGGTACAGCCTGGAGCAGAGGTCTTCAGTGCCGTCCAGTTACATCTTAGATCCATTACTCATTAATGAGTTCCACCTGACCCATCTGAATTGTCCTGGGCCATTGGGGACTGGCCCTAGGTGGGGGAGTCCTGTCATGCCTGCTCCCGCTGACACCTCCTAGCCTCCACCCAGCTAATAAGATTCACCTTCCACTCATTCCGGACTCATCACCTTGCAGCCTGTTTAACCCCAGTTTTCATCTACAGTCCTTGTTCACTCATCAAACCAGCTTGCTTCAACCAATTTCTCCAAGCCTTCGCTGTTCCTGTTTGTTGGAGTATATATGAAAACCAAAAGGAAACCCATACAGTCACAGGGAGAACATACAAATTTAAACCTGTGTTCCCGGAGCTATGAAGTTGCAGCTCTACTAACTGGATAGACTAACTATTCTTCCACTGAAAATTCCCCACCCGACCTTGGCCCAATTGGTACATTTCATTTTTAGGCCAAACCCAGCAGCATACTCATAATACTGCCAGCCACAGAGATTATTAATCAGGGTTATTTTCTTGATATGAACAAAACACACAACGTCTTTTCGTCTTGAATTTCTGTAACTGAGGTTAAAAATTAGAAACTGGGGACTAGTCTCACTCGGCCGGATGATAAATCTTAAAGTGAACAATTAGAGAAGGCCTTTCCTTGTAATTAAAACATATTGGTAATCAAATTAGTTGCAAGTTGGTGTTATTTCCTGGTTATTACTTTTGAATGAAGGTTTTGAAAAATTGTTGGTTTCTCTCATTTATCAGTGGCAAAACAATTCTGTTATAAGATTCAGAAACATATCAATATATAGAATAAAAGACCCATATTAACAATACTTTTAGGTGAGAAATGGAAGAAGGTAGATGTGTCAGTATTGCTACATTAAAATCAAGAATTGATTGCTTGGCTTTAGAATAACTCAGATAACACATAGCACTAAATAGTGACAGAGGGTTATGATGGTCACGTCAAATTTCAAAGCTTCTTGTTCTCCTGGTTTAATCCCCAGCACACAGAGAAACATGAACCTGCCAACAAAATGTTCAACTCTTGTCAGGTCCTAACTGCTAGGAAAGGCCCTTTCATCACACCAGAACACATCTGTTCAATGGGGATCTGATGTCGGAGATCTCAACTTACAACAGCAGGGCTTCTTCAAAGCTCTGCAGCAAGAGATATTAGAATTAGTTATCAGAGGAGTGCATCACTTTTTATTTTTGTATTGTGTACACTTCTAGTTGTCACATCATGGGGAGAATGTGGTAGCCATAGAGATATGATTCACCGGGATGTCGTAGTCATAAGGAGAGATTGGATAGGCTGAGATTATTCTCACTGGAATAAAGGAGGATGAGGGGGTGACCTTCTGGAAGTTAATAAAGTAATGATGGGCAAAGATAGGATAGATATTCAGAATCTTTTTTTGATTAGAAATGGAGGGCACAGGCTTAAGGTGGGAGGGGAAAAATTTAAGGAAGATCTGAGGGGTTTAGTTTTCACACAGAAGGTGATGGTTATCTTCAGGTAAGTAGGATGAGCAAAGATAAGCATCATGTTTGGCACTTTTCTATGCTATAATCCTATTATTCTACAATTCTAAGAGTGGCACATTAATGTAGTTGTTAGCACAACAGGACCGGTGATCTGGGTTCAATTCCCGTTGCTGCCTGAAGAAATTTGTACGTTCTTTCTGTGATAACGTGGGTTTCCTCTGGATGGTCCGGTTTCCTCCCATAATCCAAAGATGTACCGGTTGGTAGGTTAATTGGTCCCGTGATTAGGCTTGGATTAAATCAGGGGATTGCTGGGCAGTGCCCCTTGAAGGCCAGTAGGGCCTATTCCACACTGTGTCTCAATAAAATATGGTGTGGCACAGTAGCAGAGTTAGCACAATGCTTTACAGTACTGGCGACACAGGTTCAATTCCTGCCGCTACTTGTAAGGAGTTGGTTCATTCTCCCCTTTTCTCTGCATGCTGCAGTTTCCTCCCACAGTCCAAAGACATACCGGTTGTTAAGTTAATTAGTCGTTGTAAATTGTTCCACAATTAGGCCAGGATTAAGTCAGGGGATTGCTGGATGGCATGGCTTGAAGGGCCAGAAGGGCCTATTCCGCACTGTATCTCAATAAATAACTATTTTTAAATGATTTTGCTGATATTGTATGCAAGAGTTGTGCTTCAGTGTGGTCAGAATTTTCTGGAATATTGTAATTGTGTAAAAAAAAATCATTTAACATCTGCACAGAACTTGCAAACAAAAAGCTTTGTATTTTAGCTTTTAAAATATAGCTTTGCTGATTAAAAGGGGTAATGTATTATTTAAGAACAGTTAAGAGGTATAACAGTTACTCGGTTGAGAGACCTAAGTGTTATGTAAAATCTTGAAGTAAATATTCTGAGACCCTTTGCAACACTTGACTTTCAGTCTAGTTAATTCAATTTAAAAGAGGAAAACTGGGCATTCTGCTAACTTAGTAATATCACGCTCAGTAATATCAGATATGAAAAGAAGGACCTAACATCCAAACATCCCGCTACCACCAAAAACACAAAGAACAATGTTACAAAATATAAAAAAGGTACCAGCTAGTTGCCTTAGAACTTGTATATGGGTTGGCAGTTGTCTCCACGGAAGGCCGGGTCAGCGGTTTCTGTCCACAGGAGGCTGCATCAGGCCGGAGGCCAGGAGGCTGCGAATTGGCGGTCACTCCCCATGGAAGGACTGAGTTCAAGCTGTCGCTCTCCTCAATGCTGACGAAGGAAATTCCAAGACGTGTGATTATTGATGTGGACTGTAGTTTATATGGTCTCCTTCAGTCTTCTGTGCTTCCATTCTTGTTGCCGAGTGGCAGGTGGGCAATATTTTGCTTTTTGTGTGAGGGAGGAGTTGATGATTTTGGATCTGATATTCCTGTTGGTGTTTTTCTGTGTGGACTGTTAGTTTTTTGAGTGTGAGAGAGGGGGTTGGGGATTTGATGTTTTAGCTGTTGTTTTCCAGGTGGGTGATCTCTTAGTTTCTGTCTGAGGGAGGGGTTGAGTGTTTGAGGTTTGCGAGTTTAGTTCCTTTTTTTTGTGTGGGGCAGAGGTTAATGTCTTTTCTTTCAACGAATTCCATGGATTTTTTGTATTTCATGGCTATCTGGAGAAGACATATCTCAAAGTTGTATTCTGCGTACATAACTTGATAATAAAAGATGAACCTTTGGTAAAACTAAGATTAAAAGCCAATTTGAAATTGCCATTTATTTTTCTCAGTTTATTGCATAAAGTAATTTTATGTTTTATAAAATAATGTATTTCTAAGAGGCTAGTAAGTCATTTATGTTTCTCAAAAACAGAAGTGAAATTAAAATGGCATCTCTAAATCACTTTGACAACTGAAACACCATACAATTAAATTGTGTGTATAGCAATCTCCAATAACACCTACAATAAAAGTTAATCACTTGTTGTATCGAACCAATCTTAGAAAGCTTTTTCGAGCAGGTTACCAGGGAATTTGATGAAGGCAAGAGAGTGGATATTGTCTACATGGACTTTACCAATGTCTTTGACACGGTCCCGCATGGGAGGTTGGTGAAGAAGGTTTAGTTGCTTGGCACTCAAGTTGAGTTAGTAAATTGGATTAGACATTGTCTTTGCGGAGGAGGCCAGAGAGAGGTAGTAGGTGGTTGCCTCTCTGAGTAGAGGCCTGTGACTAGTGGAGTGCCATGGGGATCGTTGCTGGGTCCATTGTTGTTTGTCATCTACATCAGCAATCTGGATGATAATGTGGTTAATGGGATCAATAAATTTGCAGATGACTTGAAGATTGGGGGCATAGTGGAGCAAGTAAAGCTATAAGAGCTCACAGCAGGATCTGGTCCAGCTGGAAAGATGAGCTGAAAATGGCAGTTGAAATTTAATGCAGACAAGTATTGCACTTTTGGAGGACAAACCAGGGTAGGACTTACACAGTGAGGGGGCAGGGGACTAAAAAGAGGGATCTGGGAATACAGATCCATAATCCCTTGAAAGTGGCATGATAGGTAGATAGGGTTGTAAAGAAAGCTTTTGGCACATTGGCCTTCATAAACCAAAGTACTGAGTACAGGAGTTGGGGTGTTATGTTTAAGATTTAAAGACACTGTGGAGGTCTGATTTGGAGCATATTGAGTCCAGTTCTGGTCAACTACCTTCAAGAATGATTGAATGATTCATAATATTGAAAGAGTGCTGAGAAAATTTACAAAAATGTTGCCACGACTTGAGGACCTGATTTGTAGGGAAAGGATAAATAGGTTAGAACTTTATTCCCTAAAGCATAGGAGAATGAGGGGAGAGTTGATAGGGGTATACAAAATTATGAGTTACGTAGATAAGATAAATGAAAGTAAGCTTTTTCCACTGAGGGTGGGTGAACCTAGAACTAGAGATCATGGGTTAAGGGTGAATGGTGAAATGTTTAAGGGGAACATGAAGGGGCACTTCTTCAGTCAGAGGGTGGTGAGAGTGTGGAACGAGCTGCTAGCAGAAATGAAGGATGCAGGTTTGATTTCTAGATTTAAGATAAATTTGGGTGTGTACATGGATGGGAAGGGTATGGAATGCTATGTTCCAGGTGTAAGTCAATGGGACTAGGTAGATTAATAGTTCGGCATGGACTAGATGGGCCAAAGGGCTTGTTTCTGTTCTATGGTACTCTACGATTGTATGATTTTACGAAGTAGACCATAACCTTAAGATCATAAGACATAAGAGCAGAATTAGGCCATTCAGTCCACCATTTAGGGAATCCTACACAGGATTCCCAAGTCTCTTTGCACATCCAATTCCTAAATTTGCTCCCCATTTAGAAAATAGTCTACACCTTTATTCCTTCTTCCAATGTGCGTAACCATACACTTTCCTTCACTGCATTTCATCTGCCACTTCTTTCCCCATTCTCCTAATCTCTCTAAGTCCTTCTGCTTCCTCAACACTACCTGCCCGTCCACCTCTCTTTGTATCATTCACAGACTTGGCCACAAAGCCATCAATTCCATCATCTAGATCATTAACATATAATGTGAAAAATAGCTGACCCAATACCATCCCTGCAGAAAGCCACTCATCACCATCAGCCAACCAGAAAAAGCCACCTTTATTCCCATTGTTTGCCTTCTGCTATTCAGCCAATCTTCTGTCTGTTTTAATGACTTCCTATAATACCATGGACAGTTATCTTGCTTATTAGCTTCATGTGCTGCACCTTTCGAAAATCCAAGTAAACAAAATCCACTGACTCACCTTTGTCTATCCTGCCTGTTACTTCCACAAAGGATTCCAACAGATTTGTCAAGGAAATCATGCTGACTTCAGTCTATTTTACCCTGTGCCTCCAGGTAATCCAAAACCTCATCCTCAATAATGGACTCTAACATCTTGCCAACCACAGAACTCAGTCTAACTGGCCTATAATTTCCTGTCTTCTTAAATAGTAGAGCGATATTTGCAATTTTCCAGTACTCCAGAATTTGATCATTCTTGAAAGGATACTAATCAAGAACTCGGGAAGGTATGAAGTGATTCGCTTTGGAAGGTTGAATTTGAAGGCAGAATACAAGGGTGAATGGCAGAATTCTTAGCAATGTGAAGGAACAGAGGATCTTGGGGTCCACATCCACAAATCGCTCAAATTTGCCACACATGTTGGCAGGGTTGTTAAGAAGACAAAGAGTGTGTTGGCCTTTATTAGTTGGGGGATTGAGTTGAAAAGCCATGAGTTAATGCTGCAGCACTATAAAACCACACTTGGAATATTGTGCTCAGTTGTAGTTGTCTTATTAAAGGAAGGATTTGGAAGGTTTAAAGAGGGTGCAGAGGAGATTTACCAGGGTGTTGCTTGGATTAACGAGTATGTCTTATAAGAATTGCTTGAGCAAGCCAGGGCTGTTCTTTTTGGATCAAAGGAAGATAAGGGGTGACTTGATAGAGGTGAACAAACTGATAAGAGACATAGATCAAGTGGACAGCCGGAGATTTTTCTCAGGGTGAAAACAACAAATACAATGGGGCTCATCTTTCATACCTCTACAGTTACGTTTACTCAACTAAAGTATTGATTCATCTGATTTTAGCTTCTCCCTCTTAAGCATAAGGGTGAATTCTATCACATTAATATCACAACCTCCTAACAGGTCCTTTACCTTAAGCTCTCTAATCAAGTTCCATTCATTACACAACACCCAATCCAGAATTGCCATTTCCCTAATGGGCTTAAGCACAAACTGCTCTAATAAGTCATCTTGTGGGCATCCTACAAATTCCTGCTTTTGGAATTCAGCACCAACCTGATTTTTCCACCTACCTGTAGATTGAAATCCCCATAACTATTGTAACATTGCCCTTTTAATGTCTTTTCTATCTCCCCTTGTAATTTATATCCCATATCTTGGCTACTGTTTGGAGGTTTATATATAAATTGCATCACTGTCTTTTTACCCTTGGAGTTTCTTAACTGTACCCACAAAATTCTGCATCTGCTGATCCTATGTTACTTCCTAAAGATTTGGTTTCATTTTTTACCAACAAAGTCACACCCATAGCTTGAGTGAACTCAGCCTTTCTTCCTTGGAGCGACAGAGGATGAGAGATGACCTGATAGAGGTGTACAAGATAATGAGAGGCATTGATGGTGTGGATAGTCAGAGGCTTTTTCCCAGGGCCGAAATGGCTAGTACGAGAGGGCATAGTTTTAAGGTGCTTGGAAGTAGGTACAGAGGAGATGTCAGGGGATGTTTTTTTTACGCAGAGAGTGGTGAGTGCGTGGAATGGGCTACCGGCGGTGGTGGTGGAGGTGGAAACGATAGGGTCTTTTAAGAGACTCCTGGATAGGCACATGGAGCTCAGAAAAATAGAGGGCTATAGGTAAGCCTAGGTAGTTCTAAGGTAAGGACATGTTTGGCACAGCTTTATGGGATGAAGGGCCTGTATTGTGCTGTAGGTTTTCTACATTTCTATGTTTCAGTCCCCTCTGCCCACTTGCCTGTCTTTTCAATACGATATGCATCACTGGATGTTAAGCTCCCACCTGTCATCTTCTTTCAACCATGTCTCTGTGATGCCCTCAACATCATACCTGCCTATTTCTAACTGTGTGACAAGAATATCTACCTTATTTTATATACAGTGTGCACTCAAATATAGAACTGTCAGTCGTGTATTCACCACCCTTCTTTACAATTTTGTCTCTGTGTTGCCCAGAAGTTCAATTCTTATCCCTTTCTAAGGTTTTAGTCTATGTACAAGAAATGTTTGAAGCAGAGTTGACTTTTTACCCTGTTAAGCCAGTTTTGATGCGTTGTTATTGCCGATATTTGACCTAACCTCATTAAGTGACCTTTTTATATTATTCCAACTGAACGTAACAATCGATTCAGTTTCACCTAAAATTCTAAACTTCTGCCATATTTTTATATGTATGCCAAAAGATTTCCTTTCTTCATTCCTTCAGAGAGTACACACAATTAATGTTTCAAGTCCCATTTTGTGGGACCACTCCTCATCACAAGTTCGTGAAATGAAAAGGTTTTGTAGGTTGTCTTATTCGGAAAGGATGGGCAGGCCAAATTTCCTTTGAGTTTATAAGAGTGAAAGGATTGAAACATTTAAGTTCTTGACAGGTCCTGACAGTTGAATGGAGAGAATATTTTCTCTTCTGGTATATTCCATAATAAAGAGTCATGGTTCAAAAATAAAGGATTTCTCTATTGAAATAGAAATACTTGATTTTCTTATTCTCTTAAGATTGTGAGTCTTTGGAACTTTTCTTCTTTAAGTGCAGTGGAAGCAGAGAGTTTGAATATTTTTGAGGCAGAGGAAGAGAGATGAAAAGCGAGGAGTAAAATGATAACTTTGGTTGATAAGAAAATGGAGTTGAGTTCTGTCTTGGTCTTATTGAATGACAGACCAGACTCAAGAGCCCAGGTGCCCTATTCCTGCTTCCAATTCATAGGTAATAATCTGTGCAGACCAATATCATCCTAGCAATCTATGCTGCCTTTCCTTTTAGAAGCACATATAATCCCTGTGATTGTGAAACGTAGAACTGCTCATAGTGCAGGTGTGGTGGCTATTGAGAACATCATATAGGTGTAAACATCTGTGTACTTTTATTCAGTATAAAGTCCAGTTTTTATCAATTATTCTTCATCTGTACAAGGCTTTCTCTGTCAATAGATTCTTGTTTCATCAGGGCTCCTCTGTTTCTAGCCTTGCCCCATCGACAAAACACCTGTTATGTCCATTTTCATATCCTTTATTGACTTGCATTTTCTGCAGATTTGTCCATTTGGTTAATGTGTTATTATTTACAAGTCTTTTCTGCTTCCTTATCTTTGCAAGATCAATAAAATATCTCATTGCCCAAGAAGGTTAGTATGGTGAATATTTGCGTGTACATTACATGTATTGTACCTGTAGGTCATTATTAATTGCATCCTTTGAATTTGAATGCCATTTTGTTATCCTTAGTTACTGGGCCCAACTTACTTACTTACTTAAGTCCATTATCTCTACTGGGGCAGAGGCTACCGACAGCAGCTTGCTAGAATCCTCTGTCCTGGGTCAGTCTTTAGGTGAAGATCCTTCCTCTCCCAGGGATTAGGTCTTTGAAGCTCCTGCTGATGTTTCTGTAACCCTGGATTTCAAAGGGATGGAGTTGTTAGCCACATGCCCAAGACTTCTCCTTTCGCAGTCAGGCTTGGGACTGTCCACGGTGGAGTTACTGGGTCCGACTGAACAGCTGATTTTATAGTCTTCAGTTCCATGAACTCTTGTTTTAACTAGAAGTTATTCATTAGGGGTTTCATCATATATATATTTTGAAGATTATAGATAACACTCATAAAATCCTCAAACCTTGTGATTTACATGGGATGAGTGTAACTGGTTGTTTGGTGGTCAGCATGAATTTAGTGGGACACAGACCTTCTTTCCATGCTACATGATTTTGTTCCATTCACCTGTCTGCTACTTTGGTCACCACTTTAAGACAAACTTCAGGTTCATCAGCTATATCTATATGTTTATATATTTCTGTTGGCTCCCTCTGTCTGAACATACTCAAGGTGTTCTGTCATTTTGTCCTTAATTAGCAATTGCTATAATTTCCTATTAACAGATACTAGAATAGCAACCACATCTAAGTTCTAACTTTCTATCTCTCTTTTTGTAATTAGAATGGGCAATTTTCCTCATGGTTTTTTCTTGTGACATTCTAGTCAGGCAACTGCGATATTGTAATCTGCTTCTTTTAAAACCTCAAGAGGAAATCATCCAATCCTAGTAAGCTGTCCCTCTTTGGTGTCATTATTTTCTTTTTCAGTTGTAAATTGGTAATGTCACATGTTAAAACTCTGTTGTTGATTCTGTTTTGTTGAATTGACTCTCAAGTCATTCGCTTCTATTTTATTCTGCCTATTTCAGGTAGATTGATTAATTTCCTTATTGTGTGTGATTGTGTTCTGGATGACCAAGGACCCTATGTGCTGTGGATCACATTTGGATTCTTCCAAGTCTCGTCAATCTCGCACAAGGTATGCTCAGGTACGATGAAATGTTTTCCCACTGACTGGAGGGTGTATGCAACTGAAACAATACATAAGTACAAAAAATAACCACAGAAACAAAAATACAATTTATCACAGCCTATCTACTAAATTGTGTAACCATACACTTCAAAGACATAGTTTTCATAAGCTACTAACTAATTGATCCATTAACTTATTATTTCCTTTATTTATTTCTCAAGATATGTACTTTGCAAGAAAGATCAGCATATATTGTCCATGACTAATTGGTACTGAGTAGGTGATGTGATGCATTCTTGAACCACTATTATAATGCTTAAACTCTAATATAACTGAGTCAGAAGGCAATTAAGACGCAGAGAGATACATGAATCTGGAGTCATGTATAAACCACAATGCGTAAAGACAGCATGTTTTCTTCTTTGAGGGACGCTCATGAACCAAGTGCTTTTTATGATAATCCAGCAGTTCTGCGGCCTTATCATTACTATGTAGTTTTTGTTTCAAAGTATTCCATTTCATCCAACAAACTGAATTTAATTTCCACCACTCTCATAGATGCGATTTGAATTCACTTCTCAGGCAACAGGATTATATGTCCAGTAAGTTAATTATTGAGCGATGGTTCTTCAACAACATCTTCCATACCATGATCTCCATCTTAAATAAGAATAAAAGCAGTAAAGTTACAAGCTATTCTGGATAGCCTATATGTTTTCATCTTTAATTACTGGGGTATTAAAATCCTGGAATACTGCACAGTTGTATTGTCAGACTGCCACCATCCTGTGAATTGTAGGTTGTGCCTGAGGCACCATGGTTAAATTACTAGATCCAGTAAGGCAATGGGGCTAGATTAACAAACCAACAATCAGAGATTAAATCCTGCCAGAACAAGTTGATTTTGGGCGATATTGTTATATAGCTGGTAGAGATGCTGCCTTGCAGATCTAGTAACTTAGATTCAATCCTGATCTCCAGTGTTCTTTGTATGTTCTATCTCTGAATTCATGGGTTTCTTCAAGGTGCTCCACAATCATTCCACGTGAGTCAGTACGTTAATTGGCCCCTAGTGTATTGGTGCATGGTAGAATCTGGGGCAGGAAGGAGGAGATAAAGATGATGTGTGAAAATAAAACACTGGGTTCATGTAGAATTGGTGTAAATGGGTGTCTGATGGTCAGCACAAGACCTGGTGGTCCAAAAGACTTGATTCCATATTGTATGACTCCATGAATAGCAGTGATACAAGAAGACTATTCACCACTACCTTCTCAAGTGTGAGAAGGAGTAGACAACAAATGCAGGTTTGCAGGCAACATCATATAAAAACTAAAATTAAAAATAAAAACTAGAAATTTCAAGGGAGGATTAGTTTCACTAATTTAGGTTTTCACGTCATTTTGACTTTCCAAGCTCAACTAATAGTATTTTAACATAACTCAGTTTTACTCTGGGATTTAAGCAGGCCATCTCTTCTACCCTCAGTGCTGTACAGAAGAATTACTTCATGCTGGCTAATGGGATTCTCCCATGTGATGTTTCAGTCAAGGTTCTATCTCTCAAGTTAGGTGATTGCTATTCACAATTGGCTGAGAATTTTATTCTCAAAGACATTCCGGAAAGCAATAAACATGGATGAGACCTTGAATCTTTCAAATACACAAAGAAGTCCTGAAATAGTTCACAAATATTTAGTCAATTAAACCAATTGGTTTCCCCAACTGAGTATCTGACATTTGATTTGATGGTAAATGTTTCTCAGAAATTCAACATAAAAAAAACCCTAATTCTCAACAAAAATTAGAAAACATGATTGGGAAAAATAATGAGTTGACTAAAGGGGTCTTACCTTAACTGCCAAGCGAATAGAAAGATGATGAAATAGTTGACAGAAAAAGTGCATCTTTTTGTGTATATTCATGTAATCACTTTGAAGAAAAGGCAGTGGTTTTGAAACTTGTCTGAACAATGCGCCACCACTCACAAACTGCCAATACAATAACATGCAAATTATCACGAGGAATGCTTGATCAGCAATGCAAGTAAATTTAACCAAATCCTTGTAATTTTGTCATAGTTGGGATCTTCAGCAGAAATGTTCTATTCACACGTTATTAAAGGGACCTTCAACTTAATAGGTTTATCCTCAATGGAAAGCAACTTTGATCTTCCTGCAATATATTCTGAGCAGTTAATAGAGATTGTTGGCAAAATAAAAATAAGTTTAATGACTGTGTCGTTATGAGAGTTTAACTAGCGTAGATCAGCAATGTGGTAGGAAATGTTCCTTTTTTTTGCAGTGACATTCTGAATGATTTGCTTTTATGCTCTGCAAAAATGTCTGTTTTATTTCAACTGTGACCTTTTAAAAAATAAATTAATAGTGTAAGCCCTCTTTTGATCCAACAAAAGCAACCTAGATCAGGAAGAATAGAGGCTGTTCTTTCATAAGGGCAATTAGGGATGGTCAATTAAATGCTAGATCAGCCTGCACAGCACATATCTCTTGAATGAATATAAAAGTAACCTGTGTACATCCTTACTTTATTTTCTTACATCTCTTTTAATTGTATAATTCAAACACTTGCACTACTTAAAACATTACATTTATTAATTATCTGACAATAATTGAGTACGTGTTGTTCAGATCTGGAATTCCTTATTAAGCATCCATGTTTTCAATTTTTCTTTATCTCTTTCCTCCTTCCAGCCTATCATTTTACAAAGTTCAAAGCTCACTTTATTAAAATGGGCATAAAAACAGATAAGATCATTGACTTGGAACATTCTCTATTTTTGTCTGTATGTATAGCCTGACCCGTTAAAAAGGTCTAGCACTTTTTGTTTATTTCACATTTCCAGTTTTATTTGTTTTTCAAGGGTGGGTAAAGTAACAAACAAAGGATAACATAGCAGACCACCAGCCAGAGTTCTGGGACATTGACCAAAGGCATGAATTTGAATCCTACAATGGCAGCTGGAGTATTTAAGTGCTTCTCTCAGTAATGGTGACTATGAAACCACTGGATTATGGTTACAAAAAAACATCTGGTTGACTAATTACTTTCGGGAAGGAAATCTGCCAGCCAATCCTGTCTGGACCCGATGTGACTCAACCCACCAATCTGGTACCCCACAGAGGCAAAGGATGTCATTGGCTGCCATTCAAGAATCAACTCCACACCCTGAATTCGGTGAATTAAGATGATTTTTTTACCTTATTGTTACATTATATCATGCAAAACTTGTTTGTAACTATATCCAATTTACTTATCTACAATGCTTTTTGAACAATTTTTTCCGAATTGAAAGAGACAATGTTAGCATGTTATTGTTTCTATATCTGGACTCAGCAGCAGCTGATCTCAACTTTAATAACGGTGCTTGTTATTAACATGAGGTTATACTTACAGCAAGGTCTCCAAACTAGCTTGGTGTGCCATATCACTGAAATAAAACAGCCCTCAAACAATTCTCATTTTCAATGCTTACAATAAATGTGAGTTTGAATGCAATTTTAAAACTAGCATTGAAGAAAGTTAATCTCTGTAACACCTTAGCTGGAGGATTTAAAATGAATCCTTAAATGATGGGATGTGACATTTATGAAATTTGCAACTGTTAAAATATTCTGGAAAATTTGGCTCCATAGCATATGCTTTAGGGTGCTGAATTGGTTCCAAAATTGGTTAATAAATTTGCATTCAATTGTGGTGCAAGTCACATGTGATGGCAAATAGCTGAGATATTAGTGTGTGTGCATTTGACACAAGGCAGAAATTTGCATTATGTCAGATTCTGATATCTTTTACTGTGCAATGCTGATTTGATTCCAGGGATGGAATTCAGTCCTGCAACTAATCTCCTCCCTTAATCTTACACAGTTAAATAAACATTCAACAGTCAGAAAGATTCATTGCTTGCTGCCAGTTTAATTTAAAAGGACCAGCAACAATATGTAGGTTAGTTCCCAGCTGGTTTCTATTGCCTGTCACTGCTACTCAACATGTTATTGTACTTTTAAAAGTCTTTTAAAGCTACTAAAGTTTACAGGAAGTGGTGTGGTAGATGGTGAAGTCTTTATGATTTCTCCCAGGTATGTCCACCTCATTCAAGGCCTTTCCATTTGGAATGCAGTATCATTGGAAAGATAGAGGAACGGGAAGAACAAAGGGTAATGCCAGAAGTACTTTCAGCGAGTGGTAATATCAGTCTCAGTAATACAGCAAACAATTCTCCCACATGAATGTGAGCAAGGAATCTTAGTGCTTTATTCAGAATGCTCCAATTGAAACACGTCACCTGTTTTAACCACATTGTAACAACAGTGAGAGCAATATTGTCAGTGGCTGTCAAGGTAACCTACCCATTAGTGTGCAAGTATATGGGCAGCGTGAAGTTGTTCTGTTATCTGCCTCAGTTAGGTGCCTAGATTTTGATCTCTCAACCAAGTTGTAGAGGATATAATATACATATATTATTTCTCACGATGTAATCAAATGTATTTTACTTTAATCAATGTATGTGATATGGTCTAATACTTGCACAAAAACATCTGAGCTCATGTGAGAAAGAATTGAAATGCTTTTGGATTGTGAAGCAAATAAAATCCCTAATAAGCTCTGATATGACACCACAAAGGCAAAATGGATTATTTTGCTTAGATTACTAGCATCATTTTTATAGGACAGAAATTACTGTACTGAAAGGTGAAATATTTCTGGCACATATTTCATTTGTTTGTACACAAATTCAAGTTTTTGGTGCTTTGTCAATTGTAACGATTGAGTAAGGAAGTAGGTAGCCAACGAGCACACTGCAGCTTTTGTAGTCTAGATGGCTTTTATCTGACTGTGTAACAACCATTCTAAATGGTGACGGGTGAGCTTATGGTCGTTCTGGTTCCTGCAATCCATCAAATTTTGACAGAGGTCTGGGGATTAAAAGAGCAAAGCTGGTGATATTGGCTCTGAGGTGCCCATTACATGAACACTCCAGTAAAGGGGATAAGTTGGACATGAATTCTTTCTTGAATTTCCAAATCAGTTATCTTCCACCATCAATGCGCATATTGGATAGAAGCTGAATGGTTTATATCTGATGATGAGCTTGGTGTGAACAATCTGTAATGATGTTGGAATTGATGGGCCCCTATAACCTTAAAGCTGATAATACTATAATAAAGATGAAAGCTAGTAAGACTGACAAGGAATGAACTGGATTTTCCTGGAACATGCTAATGTTTAATCATAGTTCACATTGACAAAGATTCCCGATTCTTCAGAGAATAGTTGGAGAACTTATCCAGTGAGGTCTTGTGGGTAGAACTACATCAAACATTTTTTGCCAGACTATGAAAAGGATGGTGTGTCTTTGAAGAGGATAAAAAACAGGATGTTGCCTGGATTTGAGTGTGTTAGCTAAGGAGAGGTTAGACGTATTTGCTGGACTGTCAGAGGCTGAAGAAAGAGCCAACAAAATTATATAGCATTGTGAGAGGCATTGGTAAAGGAGACAGCCATTGCTTTTTTACCCATGGTGGATAGATCAAATACCACAGGGCATAGGCTTAAGAATAGAGGGGGAATGTTTAAGAGAGATGTGTGAGGCAATGTTTTTGATGCAGTGAGAGGCAGGTACCTTGTCTGCACTGCCATGGGATGTTTTAGAAATAGATAGGATAATAACATTTAAGAGGCACTGAAAAAGGCAATCAAGGCAGCAGGGAATAGCGGGACACAAATCTTAAGCAGCATATGGGATTTGTTAGATTGCATCATACCTGGCACAGACAAGCTGGGCCAGAGGAGATGTTCCTGTTCTGTATTGTTCTCTGCTCTAATTGTGAAATTTAGTGATTGAGGAGTTGAACAATTGTTCATTGTTATTCAATTTGGGGAGATCCTTATTCTCTAAACTACAGTGGGATAGTCAAAGTGGTAACGTTGCTAGACATGAGTAGCTTAATCACTGCTCTTAGAATAGTCTGTTGCAAAGACTTCTAATTTTCATCGAGCCATTTCTTCCCAAATGTACAAAAGGCTGAATCTGATCCATTTCAAATGAAGTCCAAGCATCCTAATCTGGAAACTCAAATGCCACAGTAATGTGGCTTGATTGTAATCCTGATGGCTGTGTCTATATGAAACATTATGCCCATATGTTATGTGATCAAAAATTACTTTGTACAGTAACAAGGCTCAAAACTATTCCTGAACCAGGAATTAATACAACCAACTGTGCCGCATGAGGTAGGAGAAGAAGAGGAAAATCCCATTGGAAGATTTAGAGCAAATAGAGGGCATATAGTCCTAGGGTGTTTCAACTCCTACAACCTCTTCATGGTGTAATGCGAGCTCTGGAAGGAGGTTCCCTTTCTGTTCCACCAGCTGTCAAGTTGTGTGTGGGTCTGAAGTAATAGGGAAGAAAGCTGAATTAAATGAAAAGCATCTTCATATTCCAAAACATATGTTGAACAGCTTGGACTGTCTTCAACTTCCTTTTCCTCTGGGTTGAAGTGTTCTCCTTGGAAATATAGCTGCATCTTATGATAAAGTATTGTGACAGCAGGTTTTAAGCTATGCTTGATAATGGAGTGCCTGAGGTTTTTGTTTTGGTGGGGCACTGAACAAGAGCAACTTATGTTCCTTTAAAGCTTCTTGTGTACAGACATGAATCTTGGTGCTGCTGAGGAGAGCTGTAGCAGTGCTTGCTGGGAGAAGTGCACAGTGCGTCAATAGTAACAGAGCTGAGTGCCTGTACAATAAGGGACACTTTGTGCCCATAATTCCAGAAACCGTTCATAATTGCAGCATCCTGGTGTTCTTTGAGGGAAGCCAGGCTCTATGGATTGGCAAGCTGCGAGAGCAGTCACAGAGCGAGAGATACATGGTGCAGCACAAAGGTGCACTTAGTAAAGCTGCTGCCTCACATCTTAGGTGCTGTCTGTTTGGAGTTTGCATGCTCTCCCAATGCTTCAGGGGCTCTGGTTCCTCCCATGCCCCAAAAAGGTCGATCAGTTGACAACTGCAAAATTTCTCTGTGTGTATAAGCTCGTGGTAGAATAGGATTCACTTTATTTGTCACATGTACATCAAAACATACAGAAAAGTATGTCATTGGCATCAAATTTCAACAAGATGTTCCACAGTCCCATGGAATGAAAACCATGTGCGGTTGGTGGTGTTGTTCACTGCAGAGTTCTGTACCTCCGGATGGACAGAATCCACACTGTGAGTCTGGTGCAGCTTTTCAGTCACAGACGAGAAGGATGAGGAGGTCTCTAACAACCTCCATATGGACTACGAGTTTGCCAAGAAGAGTCTTTGTCAATAATCACCCCAAATGTTTACATGATACATAATTCTGTGATCAACAGGGTATTCCTGCACATACACTGAAACAAGCACCTTAGTCTTGATTGTCTTCCAGCACAATGAGATGTCTGCAACAGAATGCTACAGACTGGTATATTCCAAGGTGCAGGATTATGTGCTGGGGGATGAACCACCAAGCTCAGTACAGCCGCTGAAATGTCTCAAGGGAAAGGCCACAGAGACTTTATGTCTCTCTCAACATTGCCTGATCTTCTGCTTCCTGTTGAGTTCCTTGTGAGATGTTTGGGATTGAAAAATTAATGTTGTGGTGACATAATGTAAATAGTGTAAGTAAATATGTTAGGCACAATGAATGAGAACATAGCAATGTTTCATATGGTACAGTCTTATTTTATGAATAAAATATATATTTTTAAAACATGTTGCCTTGGGTGTTTATGCCACTGGAGACTGAGTGTTGAGAAAGAGAGAGATGGATATGGTAATATTGCAGCCACTTTGTGGTAAAACAGGGAGACTGGAAAAGGAAGAACAAAAGTATTAGAGCCAACTGAAGTTGGAAGACGCTCCTTCCAAGTTTACTTGTCTTGCTTTCCTTGAAGAGACTTTAACCATTTTCAAAATAACCAGCATCAATATTTTTCCCTAAGTTTCTGCAAACTCTGCTTTGGAAAATTAAAGTGAGAGGGCTGGGAGATGGGAGGGATTGGCATCATCCATTTCTTACTCTGTGAATATTATCTCTCTTGACTCCTATCTACACAAAGCCTTCACTAGATTTTGTAAAAGGGATGAGACTCTCCCCTAATTCCAGTTAGGTGTTCGATATTGCAATAATACTATATTGAAGACAGTTGAAATAGAAAATAGTACTTTCTGAAAGTGGAAGGTGATAGTGCAACAGAGACACAAAAAACAATGACTACCATAACGAACCAAAAGTGTATGTTGCAACTGATTCTATTGCAAGAAACATAAACACTGGCAATTTTGAACAGAGACACCTAAAGATATTAATACTACATCATTCTCTGAAAATCTGTACACAGGTAGACAGGTGGTAAAGAATGCTTACCTTCATTGGGAGAGGCATGAAGTACAAGAAGCAAAACACAGGGACTCAGAGAGTCATGCGGCATCAGCACAGGGAAGTAGACAGATGATATTTCAGGTCAAGACTCTCCACAGATGCTGCCTGACCCATTAACTTCATCCAACTTTTTGCACGTTGCTCCAGTTTTCAGCATCTGCGGTCTATTTTTTCACTGACAATGTAAGATGGGACATCACATTACAATTGTACAGGACATTAATTAGGCTGTACTTGGAGTGTTGTGTGCAGTGCTAGTCACTACAATAAAGAAAATACATGGTTAATCTAGAAAAGGGGCAGATAACATTCACAAGGAGGTTTCCTGGACTGAAGGACTTGAATTATCAGGGGAAACTTGATGGGCTAGATGTGTTTTCTCCAGAGTGAAGCAGGCTGAGGGATGACAATATAAATAATATGAGAGGCATGCATAGGGTAGAAAATATTTGTCTGTTTCCCAATGTAGGGTTGTCTAAACTAGAGGACAAGAGGTTTATAGTGAGAGGGAGAAGGTTCAAAGATGGCAAGGGTATGTTTTTCACTCAAAGAGAAGGTGGTATTTGAAATGAGCTGCCAGAGGAGATGGTGGAGGCAGGAAAAGTAACAGAGTTTAAGAGGCAACTTGACAGGTACTGAGCCTGGCACGGAGGGATATGAAGTCAGTACAGCAGAGTGGGAGTATGATGGTTGACATAGAAATAGTAGGCCAAAAAGCCTGTTTTGATGTTAAGTGACCTGAAGACTCAGAATTATTATTAGTTATTAATACTAGTTATTTGAATTAAATTTCCTGGCTATGTATCCAAATGAAAACTGTTAAGAAAATGTAATAAGTGAAGATTGTCTAAAAAGATTTGGTCACAACACAAAGAAATTGAGGGAGCAAAGGTGACAGTTCTATTACCATTCTATGAGCGAAATAGTGTGTTGTCATTGTAGTGCATACAGGTAAATACCAAACTTCCCAAGTTTTGTTTAATTTTAACACATTTAATATCAAAACTCTTAGGTTAAATGGTGGAAGAGACAATGTGAAAGTGAGTGCCTAGAAACGCTCCTCAATCTCGAAAGGCATTGGTGTGAAACATCAACTCTGCATCTGGTGCTCCACCTAAATGGTCAACCCATCTGAATTGCTTTCTTCCCTCCCCCAAAGACATGCTGCAACTGCATTGAAACTGTAACTTAGCCAAAATCTTGTACAGGATTCCCAGTCATAAAACTTTTCATCTCCTCAGTCAGTCAGTTCTCCAAGGTGAAAAACAGATCACTTGCACAGTAATGAAATCTCCTAGCTGTACCTGTCAACATAAAGAATGAGCAAATACAAAAACCAACACAAAGGATATTATCTGTTTTCATAGAATGGCTGCTGCAAAAAAAAACCCTCTAAGAAGGAGAAAAATGGTTTAATAAACTTGCAGAGTTCTCTGTAAAGTGATCACCTTGCATTGAAAGACCAGCTGTGCAGCAATTAGTGGTTTTACCTAACAGCTCCAGTGACCCAGGTCTGACTTCGAGCTTGGGTGCTGTCTCTCCTCTTTGTAACCATGAGGGATTCCTTCAGATTCCTTGTTACCTCCCCCATTCTTTGGTAGCTGAGTGGCAGCTGTAACATATCCTTTAGTGTAGATCAATGGCAAAACGAATCAAAGGGCACAGTGCCTTGAAAAAGTATTCGGCCCCCACAACTATTTTCACATTTTATTGTCTCATTTTCTAATTTTAAAATATATTTGAAATGGGGTTTTTTTGAGCTAATCTGCAAAAAATTGTGCATCATGTCAAATCAAAAGAAAAATTCCAAAACCTGTCAACAATTCACTGAAAATTAAAAATCAAAATTGTGGGGCTGGAAAAGAATTCATCCCCTTTGTAATTACTATACTAATTTTCATTAGGTGTGATGCTGTATGGTACCCTATGAACTTAACCAATTTGTTGATGTAGAAAATTAGAGGATCACCTGAATAAATCCCCCTCTCTCACTGTAATGTCCAACAGTATGGTAGATTTTCAACAGACCAAACTAAAATGAAGACAAAAGAGCATCAAAGCAAATCAGGGAAATGATAATAAAGAACCACAAATCTAGGGAAGAGTACAAGTCCATCTCAAAAGCACTGAACGTACCTTGGAGCTCAGTGTGAAAAAGTGGAAAACCACAGCCACACTGCCTAGGTCAGGCCAACCCTCTAACCTTAGTCACAAGAGAAGAATGGCAAGAGAGGCTGCTGTGATGCCTACGGTCACTCTGAGTGAGATACAGAAGTCAGTGGCTGCAACTACAAATGAGGTTCATGACTTCACAATCTCGAAGGCCTTGCACAAAATGGGCATTTATGAATGAGTGGCAAGGAGGAAGCCCTGGCTGAAAAGCAAAGCATAGCCTTGCATGTGAAGACTTTGCAGAATGTCATTTAGAAGATACTGTTAAGATGTGGAAGAAGGTCTTGTGGTCAGATGAGACTAAAGTGGAATTTGTTGGACTCAACACTAAGTGGGGCTGGAGAAGGGCCCACCTCTTTCCCTCCCCCCTCACTTCCTGATTTTTGCAGAGACTCCCTTATCCATTCATCCCTCCCCACTGATCTCCCTCTTGGAACTTATCCTTGCAAGCAGAACAAGTGCTACACATGCCCCTACACCTCCTCCCTCACTATCATTCAGGGGCCCAAACTGTCCTTCCACATGAGCTGACACTTCACCTATGAGTCTGTTGAGGTCATCTATTGTGTTTGGTTTTCCTGGTCATCGGTGAGACCTGACATAGATTGGGAGACCGTTTCCCTGAACACCTATGCTTTCTCCGCCAGAAAAAACAGGGTCACCCAGTGGCCACCGATTTTAATTTCACTTCCCATTTCCATTCCAAAAGGTCAGTCCACGGCCTCCTCTACTGTTGCGATGAGGCCACACTCAGGTTGGAGGAGTAACACCTTATATTCCATTTGGGTAGCCTCCAACCTGATGGCATGAACACCGATTTCTCAAACTTCCAGTAATGGCCTCCACCACCATTCCCCATCCCCTTTTCCTTCTCCCACCTTATCTCCTCGCCTGCCCATCACCTCCCTCCGGTGGTCCTCCCCCTCTTCCTTTCTTCCTTGGCCTTATGTCCTCTCCTGTTAGATTCTCCCTTCTCCAGCCCTGTATCTCTTTCACCAATCAACTTTCCAGCTCTTTACTTCACCCCTACCCCACTCCCAGTTTCACTTATCACCTTGTATTACTTCCTCCACTCCTCCCACCTTCTAGCTTTGACTCAGCTTTTATTCTCCACTCCTGATGAAGGGTTTCGGCCCAATCCGTCAACTATACCCTTTTCCATAGATGCTTCCTGACTTGCGGAGTTACTCCAGCATTTAGTGTGTGCTGAAATAGAAGCAGAATCAGATTTATTATCACTGACATATGTTGTGTAATTTGTTGTTTTGTGGTAGCAATATAGTGCAAGAAATTTTAAATTACTACATTATAGAAGGTAAGTAAATAAATAATGCAAAGGACGAATAGTGAGGCAGTGCTCATGATTCATGGACTGTTCAGGAATCTGATGGCAGATGGAAGAAGCTTTCCCTAAAACACTAAGTACGGGTCTTTAAGTCTCCTCGACCTCTTCCCAATGGCAGTAATGATAAGATGGCACATCTCAGATGGTGAGGGTCCTTAATGATGGATGTCATCTTCTTGAGGCACCAGCTCTTGAAGATATCCGTAGTGGTGGGAAGGGTTGCACTCATGATGGAGCTGGCTGAGTCTACAATTCTCAGAAGCCACTTTTGACCTTGTGCATCGGAGCCTCCATGTTAGACAGTGATACAACCAGTCGGAATGCTTTCCAGCTTACGTATGTAGAGTCTTTGGTGACACATCAAATCTCAAACTTCTAATGAAGTAGGTCGACTGGGCTACATTCTTCATGATTGCATCAATGTTCTGATGGTGGCGCGCTTGGATGCATTGGCCACTCCAGGTCCAGTCAAAGGTGTACTTGTTCGTCTTGTATGCCCTTTTCACAATCACAAGTCACTGTTGGATACCAAGAACATCAATTACTGCAGGACTATACCATCAGTGAGTTGCTTGATAGGAATGGAGCTGAGCTTATTTCGTACCTTTGCTGTGTTGTCGCCTAGACGGTGCGCGGTCCAAAAAAAAAGCTATGAATGAATGTCTTGAATATTTTTAGTGTGACCACAAGACCCTGTTGGACATTGATAATCTAGAATACTGCAAGTCCAGTTCACTGGTTCATTGGTGAGACCTGACGGTGGGGGAGCTGCGTTGCATCGGTTGTAGCGAGGACTAGGCCTAAGCTACAAGGTCACCTGTTGCAGTCACCCAGGGGAGGAGATGCTGAGGCCTCTTTGGACACACTGGAATGTGTTCTGGGCTCGGGCTGGCCCCTCACATCATTGCAGCCCTCTGGTGCTCACTGGGTGCTGCTCTCCTGTGTTTGCTCAGTGGAAGAACAAGCTGGACACTCAGGGACTTGGGCTATATTTTTTTATCTTTGTCACTGTATGTTTTTCTGAAATCATAACCATATGTGCTATTTTTGCTATGTGTTATGTACAGTGTGCTGTGTTCTTTTGGTAATCTGTTATGTACCTTGGTTCCAGAGGAACGGTGTTTTGCTTGGGTATATTTATTTTTGGTTGAATGATAATTAAACTTGAACTTGTACTTGAATTTGATAAGCCTTACACATGAAATTAGTAAAGACCAACAAGCATGAAGATATTTCGCAAGTAAGTTTTTTGAAAAACATTTTTTAAAAAGTCTAAGACTACAGTGCTTGAGCTGACCATCCTCCCATTAAGCATCAAGAAAACTAAAGTTTGCATCTGTAGATCTCGTTGTAAGCTCTGCCCACTAACTACAGACACCATTCACTCCCCACCTTCCCTCTCAGCTGAAATTACACAGTCTGTATCCACAGTCAAGCATTCAAGCTCAAGCTGAATTTATCATTGGCAGCAAAACACCCAGCAATTTTCCAAACATCTCTGGCACTTCCTGTCTCACAACTATAGTCCATGCTTTTAGTATGTTCCATTACTAAAATATTCCCCCAATCTAGAGCTTAAGCTTGCACTGGTAATGATGGCCAATAATTTAAAAAAACTGATTGTCATATATAAAATGAGTTTGCTGCTGTTTGTCAAGGAAGGAAATCTGCCATCCAAATCTGTATGTGAATGCAGATCTAACAAAGTTGTCAACTTTTAACTATCTACTGAGCTCAAGGGCAATTAGGAATAGAAAGTGCCAGACTTGCTAATGATATCTACCAGTCTATGAATAAATTAACAGAAATACTCACTTGGAGTATTGTCAGCAGGTTTGGGCACGTTATCTGGAGAGGGTTAAAAGGAGGTTCACGAAAATGTCAGGATTGAATGGCTTATATAAAGAGTATTTGATGGCTCTGGGCCTGAACTAGAGTTCAGAAGAATGAGGGGTAACCTCATTGAAACCTATCGAATGGTGAAAGGCCTTGATAGAGTGGATGTGGAGAGGATGGTTCCTATAGTGTGTGAGTCTAAGACCAGAGGACACAGCCTCAGAATAGAGGAGCGTCCTTTTAGAATGGAGATAACAAGAAACTTCTTTAGCCAGAGAGTGGTGAATCTGTGGAATTCTTTGCCACAGGCAACTGTGGAGGCCAAGTCTTTATGTATATTTAAGGCAGATGTTGATAGATTCTTGAATGGTCAGGTATGAAGGGATATGGGTTGGAAGGCAGGAGATTGGGGTTGAGAGGAAAAATGGATCAGCCATGATGAAATGGCAGAACAGACTTGATGGGCCAAATGGCCCCAATTCTTCTCCTATATCTTATGGTCTTATGGAAAAGGAGTTTCAGTTCTCATTCTTATACTGTATGTCTCTGTGTATTCCCATTCTCCTATCCCCTACAAATCTCTCCCATCCTACCCCCCTCAATTCTCCAATCACTTAGCTGATCATTGTGATGAATCACCCTCTGAACTCTCTCCTTGCACTGATTCATTTTCTTCACAGCCCTCACTTTATGCAATACTGTATCTGGGTGTTCCATTGATGACTTTTCAAGTTTCCTCATCAATAGGTCAATGTCTATTTTTCATCTTCTTCCATGAACATTTCATAATGTGAATGATCCTCACCTTTGAAATTGTGGAACCTTAAATACCAGACATAGGACCTAGATGAAGCTATGGAGAAAAGAAAAATAATAGTCTCTCATTTTACATTTGAAGCTTTCTAGTTAAAGTTCCTGCTGAATATCTATCAAGCCCCCTGCAGAGGTAAAGAAATGAACAAAGCTAATTCAAAGTGAAAGCACTTCTAATTTCATATACAGTATATTAACCAGCAGCAGGTTCATCACCAATCAGTTAAGGATTATTAACAATCTCTCTTCTGAAGTCAATGGATGAAGTCAAGAGAGGGGAAAAATTTCATAGTGATTGTTTTAAAAACTGATATAGATGAAACAATAGAATAAAAGAAGTCGGAACTATTCACCACTGAATGCTGGTGGAACACAGCAGGCCTGGCAGCATCTATAGGGAGAAGTGCTGTTGAAGTGTCAGGCTGAGACCCTTTGTTAGGACCTAACGAAGGGTCTCGGCCCGAAACGTCGACAACGCTTCTCCCTATAGATGCTGCCTGGCCTGCTGTGTTCCACCAGCATTTTGTGTGTGTTGTTTGAATTTCCAGCATCTGCAGATTTCCTCGTGTTTACTATTCACCACTGTATTTGTTTGAGTGCATTTCTTGTTCCTTGGATTCAAAATATTTGAGTCATTGTATTTTCCTACTAACCTCTGAGAAATATGTATAGTATAAAGTTCCAAATTGTCGCAATATTCCTCAAGCTCTCGATCCCATTTAACAACCTCTTTTGTGTGTGATTTTAATGGAGACAATTGCTTCAAAATTATGATAAACATGCTAATATTTCTATTGAAGCAGTGAGAAGTAATTTGATAGCAGCACATTAAGTGGATGTACAATGATATTGTACAGTATAATTTCCTGGCTAATCTATCTGCCCCAGTCCAACAGCTAGCATGAGCAAATTTTCATCTCCAAGATTTCGGTTTCCAGTAAAAGTAATAACTTTCTAATTATATTAATTCATAATATTTAATACTATTACTTAGCATTTCATAATTGATTCACTATTAATAATGCATGATAAATTATTCTTCACAGTTAAAAATGGTTTGTCCTGTTTGCATCGCAGGTGTCACATCTTGAAAAGGCATCGAACCTCGGAGTTTGACACTGGGGGTATTCTCATTGAGGTATAGAGTCATAAAGAACTGTACCCGCTGAGTCCATACTGACCCCAACCACCATCTACATTGATCCTACAGTTATTTATATATTTTCCTCACAATCTTATCAATGTCTCCTCAGATTCTACCACTGACCTACACACTGGGGACAAAATGTAATAGCCAAATGCAACACTGAATTTTCTTGAACTGTAAAGGGATAGAAGGCATTGGGACAGTGCTGGAAGATGAGATTAAGTACTCACTTGTTGGTGTGCACACGATGGGCTGCATGACTCTAACTGGCTCTGTATCTCTCAACAACAACAACATATTTATTTATATTAGTCTTGTGACATGTTCTTTAAGTCTCTGCTAAATTTAAGGAGAGAAGTTATTGCTTGTTGAGTGCAATAAACCTCACATATTCCACCAAAGGTTGAAGGGTGGCATTGAAAAAATGCAATAGGGAATCAGCTCATTTGAACTTAATATATCATTCCACAGTGTAGCTTCATCAATTATGTAGCATTCAAGTACTTTGAACATAAAAAGGCTACTCAACCTATTTACTCTCAATCTTTTCTAATTGTTTTCTAATTGTATATTTCCCACAAAACCATGGAATCTGCTTTTGAATTGAAACCTGAAATGTCAGTGGTTAACATTTCGAGAGATTAAACAATAAAATGTATTAGTATTTCATTTTTGCAACAAATAGATTGGAATTCAAGAATGGTTGCACTTACCCCTTTCTAAAATTGACTCACTACCCTTCTATTTGTAGGGAAGAAACAAAAATGAAATGTGATAGATTACTCAAAATATTGAGGGATTTTGTCGCAGCAGATAGTGAAAAATAGTTTCAAGTAGTAGATATGTCAGCACAGGCACTTCTCAGGTTACAGCAGGTTCCTGAGAACTGTCCTTAGCAACTGTTTGTAACCATAATAGCTCACAAGTTCACAATGAGACTGTGAGCTGGGTTCCCACAAGGCAGAAGATGCATGTAGTCCCACAGCAGCTGGCAAATCCATCCCACAAAATGCTGAAATAATTCAGTGAACTCTCTTGTGTT
Organism: Hemitrygon akajei; assembly: GCF_048418815.1. Classification (NCBI taxonomy): domain Eukaryota; kingdom Metazoa; phylum Chordata; class Chondrichthyes; order Myliobatiformes; family Dasyatidae; genus Hemitrygon; species Hemitrygon akajei. The sequence goes on from NC_133149.1 coordinate 25,889,034, forward strand.
GAGAGCCTGACCTGCTAAGTTCCTCTAGCATCTTGTGTGTTGCTCCAGATTCCAGCATCTGCAGCCTCTTGTGTTGACAAATCTCTCCCATTGGTGCCCCAAATGCTTACCATCCATAAGTCAGGTGTTCATAAGATGGGGGAGAACTTCTAATAGGAATGCATTGATTTAAAGTAGAATAAACACAAGGAATTTGTGGAGAATTATTTTTATTAAAATTATGATAATTTGTAATGAGTTGCCTGAAAAAAGTGGTGAAAGTGTATTCAATGAGAGTATTCAAGACAAAATTAAATCTCTAAAATAAAGGGAGACAGTTAATTGATTTTAAATGTGGTTGTATAAACGATAGGCACATGACCTCATTCTGTGTTAAGCAATTCTTCAATTGCCAATGTCTTCTGATTCCGTCAACAGATGGGCAACTGTAGCAAATGACCAAAGGGTAACAGTAAATAGTCTGAACTCCTTTGATTTGTTTTTTTTTCTTTCTACTGTACACTTAATTTCATTGTAGTATTTTGTTTTGTGCAGTAAAACCATTTCTTCTCAAGCACTATAGAATTCCCATTTGGTCTAATTAAAATGCTACATTATAAAAATGAAATGCAGTCATTAGCTGATTAATTGACCAGTGATTACTTCACCGATACCAAATGCAATGTACTTGAAAATGATCTCTTCTGCTCAACTGACTTACCAATGGTTTCCTACTTGAGAAGCTATTACATTTCCACATGGGTTTCCTGCTGACTTGGCTTTCAAAAATTAAGCCCATTGCAATAATTTACTTATTCAAAAATGCACAAAATATTTTACAGTATGAGGTTGCAAAAGAGTTAAAATGTCTCCAAGACAGGAGAGGGACGAAAGCTTTTTGAACGGTTTGAAAACAAATAGGCTCAGTTGCTATACAATGCACAGATAGAACCTTTATATTAATCAGGAGTCCTGATGAAGGGTTTTGGCCCGAAACGTCAACTGATTACTCTTTTCCATAGATGCTGCTGAGTTTCTCCAGCATTTTGTGTGTTGCCTTTATATTGTATTGGCTTTGAAAGTAATAGGAGGCTTGTATGGTGAAAGAATTTTAAAATAATTTCTGATGAGATAGACAGTTGAGTTGATGATAAAGTTCCTCCATTTATTAGTATGGGGTAGTGAGTAACATTATAAAATACTGAGCCCTATTCGGATAATTGCATTCCAAATTAAGCACAGGAAACATATCCAGCATTGACAGTCATCAAACGTGTTGTGTCCTAAGCTTATTTAAAAAAAACTTACTATGAAAGAAATGCAAATAGATTATAGCTAAGATGGTGCATGAAGTGGAGGATCCGTTCAACAAGTAGTTCCTTCACTCTCACCACCTTCTGTAAAGCTGATTAGTTGTATTAATTGTTTTACTGCTTATCCAGAAATTAATTTATGCCAATTATCTTAAAGGTGCAGTCCATCTGCATAGTGTTAGAGTCATGGAGCACTACAGCACAAAAACAGGCCCTTCAGCCTATTTAGTCCATACTGGACTAGTATTCTGCTGAGTCCCATCAACCTGTCCTGGACCATAGCCCTCCCATCCATGTACTTATCCAAACTTCATTAAAATGTTGAAAATGAATGCTTATGCTGTCTCTGTGGGGTTCCCATTTAATATGGCTTCTTGTTGGCAGACCTTGGAGGAGGAGAAGAATCTTAGGAGAAATTTTATCCTAATTACTGCTGCCGAACCATACGTTGATAGACTTGCAGTATGTTTCAAAATGTCTAGAAATATTTGCAAACTGGAGCTTATAGGTTAGAAATTCAATTGCCTTACAATTTATATTGCACTAGCAGAATTGTAGAGTAAAATCAATTACCAAAGGTGACTGGAACTTAGGTCACACATATCACATAATGTGACTTTAATCATGTAGTTCTGTGCACATGACACGTGCCCACAAGGGAATTCAGAACAATGAATGGTGAGAATGTAGAATTAATGCAAATAGTATGGATGCCTTGAAGGGAAGTTTGAATAAATACAGAAGAAGGGTATAGAAGGTTATGTTGACACAAGAATATTGCCAGGACTCGTGGGTCTCAGTAGTTGAGTGAGCTAGGACTTCACTTCTTGCATAGGAGACTGAGGGGTATCTTACGGAGGTGCAGAAAATCATAATGGGCATGGACAGAGTGAAGGCACATGGGCTTTATCCAGGAGAAAGGAAGTCAGAAACTAGAGGGCATAGGTTTAAGGGGAGAAGTGAAAGATTTAAAAGGAACCTGAGAGGTAACTTCTTCACAGAGGGGGTCATGCATACATGGAACGAGCTGTCAGAGAAAGTGGATGAGGCATATACATTTAACAATATTTAAAAGACACTTGGATGGATACATGGATAGGAAAGGATTGAGGGATAACAGTCAAATGCAGGTAAATTGGATTAGTTTTCATGTACACCTGGTTGGCTTGGACAAAATAGACTGAATAGCCTGTTTTTATGCTGTTTTACTCTTTGACTTTGCTAAACTTAGGTGGGGAGGTATATGGGAGGAGGTTTGAGGGCTGCATAAACAACCATGTTGGAGTGATTGAGACTAATGTTCTGTTTCTATGCTGCATAAAGACTGAACAGCATAGCAGAGCTTCTTTTAAAGCATGGGCAATGCCCTGTTTATGCCTTTCCTGTGAAGGTGATTTATATGCTTATAATTAGCACTCTGTGTTGAACACACATGGCCAGGAGAACCGATCTGAACAGGGAAAAGCCTTACAACTGTACTATTTAAAGTGATCATCAATTACATTGCTGGGCTGTCATTTGGAATTGCGCTTTTTAGATCGGGCTTGTAGATCTTCAAAAAGTCTCACACATTGCAATGGTGAGGCAGTCAATAAATTGGCTCCAAAGTAATGATCCCTTATGTTCCAGCCTGACCAGGAAAAATGGGAACACAGACAAGGAGGCTTCAAGATGAAGGGATGGAAGAAGGTGAGGTAGTTGTGTTATCTCCAGGAGGGTTTGCCTAACTTAGATGAATTTCCAGGAAATCAACTCCATGGAGGTATTGGGGGAGGCGATGAATATTTGTGTAGTAAACACAGGTGAACATACATTTGGCCAAAGAGTAAATTATTCCCTAATACAGGTAAGAAGCAAAAAGAATCAAGTGGGCATGTGAAAGAAAAGGTGTTGTAGGGTTACAGTGAAATAAGATTATAAGATATAAGACACACGAGCAGAATTTGGCAATTCAGCCCATCGAGTCTTCTCTGTCATTCCATCATGGCTGATTTATTATGCCTCTCAATCTCATTCTCCTAGCTTCTGCTCATACTTTTAACACCCTCACTAATCAGGAACCTATTAACCTCTGCTTTAAGTACACCCAACGACTTGAATTCCACAGATTCACCACCTTCTGGCTAAAGAAATTCCTCCTCATCTCTGATCTAAAGGGACGCCCTCCTATTCTGAGGCTGAGCCCACTGGTTCTACACTTTCCCATTACAGGAAATGCCCTCTCCACGTCCTCTCTATCTAGGCCTTTCAATATTCTGTAGGTTTCAATGGATTCCCCCTCATTCTTCTGAACTCCGCAAGTACAGCATAAGAGCCATCAAATGCACCTTATACATTAACCATTTCCGCGATCATTCTTCTGAAACTCCTCTGGATACCAGCACACCCTTTCTCATATGAGGGCCCCAAAACTGCTCACGATACTCCAAGTGCAGTCTGACCAAGGCCTTATACAGTAAAGCCTCTACATTACATCCTTGGTTTCTTATATTCTAGTCCTCTTGAAATGAATGCCAACATTGCATATGCCTTCCTCACTACCAATTCAACTTACAGGTTAACATTTAGGGAATCCTGAACTAGGACTCCCAAATCCCTTTGCACTTCTAATTTACGAATTCACTACACACTTAGTAAATAGTCTTCACCTTTATTCCTACTACCAAAGTCCATAATCATACACTTCCCTACACTGTATTCCATCTGTCACTTCTTTGTCCATTCTCCAAATTCTTCTGCAGACTCCCTGCTTCCGCAATACTACCTGACGTTCCACCTATCTTTGTATCATCTGCAAACTTGGTCACAAATCCATCAAATCTGTCATTCAAATCATTGACATATAACGTGAAAAGAAGCGGTCCCAACACCAACAGAATACCACTGGTCACCGGCAGCCAACCAGAAAAGGCCCCCTTTATTCCCCACTCTTTGCCTTTTGCCAGTCAGTCAATCTTCTATCCATGCTAGTGTCTTTCCTGTAATACCATGGGCTCTAATCTGCGTCTTAATATCACCAAGACCAAGGAGATGGTGGTGGACTTTAGGAGATCTAGGCCTCATATGGAGCCAGTGATCATTAATGGAGAATGTGTGGAGCAGGTTAAGACCTACAAGTATCTGGGAGTACAGTTAGACGAGAAGCTAGACTGGACTGCCAACACAGATGCCTTGTGCAGGAAGGCACAGAGTCGACTGTACTTCCTTAGAAGGTTGGCGTCATTCAATGTCTGTAGTGAGATGCTGAAGATGTTCTATAGGTCAGTTGTGGAGAGCGCCCTCTTCTTTGTGGTGGCGTGTTGGGGAGGAAGCATTAAGAAGAGGGACGCCTCACGTCTTAATAAGCTGGTAAGGAAGGCGGGCTCTGTCGTGGGCAAAGTACTGGAGAGTTTAACATCGGTAGCTGAGCGAAGGGTGCTGAGTAGGCTACGGTCAATTATGGATAACTCTGAACATCCTCTACATAGCACCATCCAGAGACAGAGAAGCAGTTTCAGCGACAGGTTACTATCGATGCAATGCTCCTCAGACAGGATGAAGAGGTCAATACTCCCCAATGCCATTAGGCTTTACAATTCTACTGCCAGGACTTAAGAACTTTTTAAAAGCTATTATTAATGCTTTTTGAGATAGTGATTTAGATGCATATCATATTTTTTACTGAGTTAAGTATTGTATGTAATTAGTTTTGCTACAACAAGTGTATGGGACATTGGAAAAAAGTTGAATTTCCCCATGGGGATGAATAAAGTATCTATCTATCTATCTATCTATCTATTAGCCTCATGTGTGGCACCTCACCAAAAACCTTCTGGAAATGGAAGTAAACAACATCCACCAGCTCTCCTTTGTCTATCTTGCCTGTTATTTCCTAAAGGAAGCCAACAGATCTGTCAGGTAAGAATTCCCATTAAGAAAAGCATGCTGACTTCAGCCCATTCCTGAAACCTTATCCTTAATAACGGGCATTAACATCATGCCAACCGCAGAAGTCAGACTAACTGCATTATAATTTCTTGCCTTTTGCCTCCCTCTCTTCTTAGAGTGGAGTAACATGTGCAAAATTGCATTCCCTTGGAACTGTATTGAAAAATGCCTTTTGTGTTTTATATTGTGTTTTCAATTGTATTTTTTGTTGCCATTTGAACAATTTTTTTTCTTGTGGGGGGTGGGAGTGGGGTTTGATGTTTTTTCTTTGAACAGGTTGGTTCCATGGTTCTTCTTTGTTTCATGACTCTCTGTGGGGAAGATTAATTTCAAGGTTGTATACAAATGTACTTTGAACTTTGAACATTAAACCATTCCAAAATCTTAAGATTCTGGAAAGATCATTACTAATGCCTCCACTATCTCCTCAGCTACTTCCTTCAGAACACTGAGATGTAGTCCATCTGGTCCAGGTGACTTACCTACCTTCAGACCTTTCAGCTTCCCAAGCACCATCTCCTTGGTAATAGCAACTACGCTCACTGTCGCCCCCTCACATTCTCAAATTTCAGGCATGCTGTTGGTGTTTTCCACAGTGAAGACTGATGCAAAATACTTGTTCAGTTTGTCTGCCATTTCTTTGCTCCCTATTACTCGCATTCTGGCATCATATTCCAGTGGTTCGATGTGCACTCTTGCGCATAAGAAAATCCTTTTAGTATCCTCTTCGCTAACAAGCAAAACTGGCACACCTGAAGGGTGTGTGCTTAGCCCACTGCTCTGCTCTCTATATACACATAACTGTGTGGTTAAGCATAGCTCAAATACCATCTATAAATTTGCTGATGATATAACCATTGTTGGTAGAATTTCAGGTGGTGACAAGAGGGCGTACAGGAGTGAGATATTCCAACTAGTGGAATGGTGCCACAGCAACAACCTGGCACTCAACGTCAGTAAGACGAAAGAGCTGATTGTGGTTTTCAGGAAGGGTAAGATGAAGGAACACATACCAATCCTCATAGAGGGATCAGAAATGGAGAGAGTGAGCAATTTCAAGTTCCTGGGTGTCAAGATCTCTGAGGATCTAACCTGGTCCCAACATATTGATGCAGTTATAAAGAAGGCAAGACATCAGCTATACTGTATTAGGAGTTTGAAAAGATTTTGCATGTCAACAAATACACTCAAAAACTTCTATAGTTGTACGGTGGAGAGCATTCTGACAGGCTGCATCACTGTTGGGTTGGGGGTGGGGGGGAGTGCAGGGCTACTGCACAGGACCGAGAGAAGCTGCAGAAGGTTGTAAATCTAGTCAGCTCCATCTTGGGTGCTAGCCTACAAAGTACCCAGGATATCTATAGGAAGTGGTGTCTCAGAAAGGCAGCATCCATTATTAAGGACCTCCTGCACCCAGGGAATGCCCTTTTCTCACTGTTACCATCAGGTAGGAGGTACAGAAGCCTGAAGCCACACACTCAGTGATTCAGGAACAGCTTCTTCCTCTCTGCCATCCGATTCCTGAATGAACATTGAATCTTTGGACACTACCTCACTTTTTTTTAATATACAGTCTTTCTGTTTTTGCATTTTTTAATCTGTTCAATATATGTAATTGATTTACTTGTTTATTGATTATTATTTTTTAATTTTATTTATTTTTTTCTCTGCTAGATTATGTATTGCATTGAACTGCTACAGCTAAGTTAACAAATTTCACATCACATTCTGGTGATAATAAACCTGAATCTGATTCTCTTTTCTAATATTGACTAGCTTACCTTCATATTTCAGCTTTTCCCTCCTTATTGATTTTTTCATTGCCTTCTGTTGATTTTTAAATGCTTCCCAATCATCTAGCTTCCTGCTAATTTTTGCTATATTGTGTGCCTTCTGTTTTGCTTTAATGCTGTTGTTGACTTCCCTTTTCAGACGTAGCTATCTCATCTTTCCTTTCAAATGCTTTTTCTTCTTTGCGATTAACTGATCCTGTATCTTCAAAATTACTTCCAGAAACTCCAGCAGTTGCTGCTCTACTGTCATCCCTGCCAGTGTTCCCTTCTAATCAATTTTGGCCAGCTCCTCTCTCATGCCTCTGAGGTTATAGAAACATAGAAAACCTACAGCACAATACAGGCCCTTCGGCCCACAAAATTGTGCCGATCATGTCCCTACCTCAGAAATTACTAGGCTTACCTATAGCCCTCTATTTTACTAAGCTCCATGTACCTATCCAAAGGCCTCTTAAAAGACCCTATCGTGTCATGGAATCATAGAGCATTACAGCACAGAAACAGGCCCTTCAGCAAATTAGTCAGTGTCAAACATTTCTTCCGCCTTCTCCCATAAACCTGTAACTGGACCAGAGCCCTCCATGTTTGTGCTTTATTCAACCTTAATGCTAGTGCTAATACATCTGATCTTCCTCTCAACCTGCAGGGTGAATTCATCATATTATGATCATTGTTTCCCAAGGGATCCTTTACCTTAAGCTCCCAAATCAAATCTGGTTCATTACCAAACACGCAATCCAGAATTGCCTTTTCCCTAGTGAGCTCCACCACAAACTGCTCTCAAATGCCATCTCATGGGCATTCTACAAATTCCTTCTCTTGTTCCAAATTCCTGCTCCAACTTAATTTCCCATCTACCTGCATATTGAAATCCCCATGACAATAATAACATTTCCTTTTTTTACGCAAACACAAGGAAATCTGCAGATGCTGGAAATTCAAGCAACACACACAAAATGCTGATGGAACGCAGCAGGCCAGGAAGCATCTATAGGAAGAAGTACAGTTGACGTTTCGGGCCAAGACCCTTTGTCAGGACTAACTGAAAGAAGAGATAGTAAGAGATTTGTAAGTGGGACGGGGAGGGGGAAATCAGAAATGATAGAAGAAGACGGGGGGGAGGGGTGAATCTAAGAGCTGCAAAGTTGATTGGCAAAAGGGATACAGAGCTGGAGAAGGGAAAGGATCATGGGACGAGAGGCCTTGGGAGAAAGAAAGGGGAGGGAAGCACCAGAGGGAGATGGAGAACAGGCAAGGAGTGATTGTGAGAGGGGCAGAGAGAGGAAAAAAAGGAGAGAATAAAAGGGGAGGGATAATAAATAAATACGGGGGTGATAAATAAATAGATAGACAGATAAATAAATAAATAAATAAATAAATAAATAAATAAATAAATAAATAAGGGGTGGGGTAAGAAGGGGAGGAGGGGCATTAACGGAAGTTAGAGAAGTCAATGTTCATGACATCAGGTTGGAGGCTACTCAGATGGAATATAAGGTGTTGTTCCTCCAACCTGAGTGTGGCTTCATCTTGACAATAGAGGAAGCCATGGATAGACATATTAGAATGGGAATGGGACGTGGAATTAAAATGTGTGGCCACTAGGAGATCCTGCTTTCTCTGGCGAACAGAGCGTAGGTGTTCAGTGAAATGGTCTCCCTTTTTTACATTACTTTTCTATCTCCTGTTGTACTTTCTACTGCACATTCTGGCTACTGTTTGAAGGTCTATATAACCCCCATCAGGGTCTTTTTACCCTTGCAGTTTCATTAGTCTATCCACATGGATTCTATATCTTCTGATCCTATTTCACTTCTTTCTAACTATTTGATTTCATCTTTACCTCTTCCCAGCTGGATGTCCTTTCTATATGTGTATCCTTGGATATTAATCTCCCAACTGTAATCTTCTTTCAGCCATGACTCTGTGATGCCCACAATGTCATATCTACCAATTTCTACCTGCACTATAAGTTCATTTACCTTCATCAACCTTATTCATATACTGTGTACGTTCAAATAGAAACACCTTCAGTGCCCTTTTCAGTTTTGTGTCAATGCTGCCTGAAGTTAAATTCTTATACCTTTCTAAACTTTTTATTTTGTTCTTTATTCTGGAAATTTCAGTGAGCTCTCCTGCACTTCCTTTCCCTTTACTTTATCACTAGTTTTTCAAGATGTTGAACACATGCCCTAGTTATGTGATTTGTTAGGAGTCTTGTCCTGTCATGATTCAGGTGGAGCCCATCCCATCAGAACACCTTTTTTTCCTTTCCCAATACTTGTGCAAAGTCCTACAAATTCATGCCCACTTCTCACACACAAAGTTTTGAGCTACTGTATGTACTTAATTCTCTGGTTTTATTAAACCTGTGCCAATTAGCAGGTAGCTTTGATAACAATCCAGTTATTATTATCTTTTTGCCTCTGCATTTTAATCCAGTCTCTAGCTGCTCAGTTCCCTCAACAGAACTTCTTTTCCTGTTCTTCCTAAGGAGTTGGCACCTACATGGACCACACAACTGGATCTTTCCCCTACCACTCCAAATTTTTCTGCAGGTCGTTTTAGTTGTTCCAAATCCAGCACCAGGCAGACAATACAACCTACGGTACTTCGATCCTTGCAACAAAGAATTGTATCTATTCCCTTGACTATACTATCCTCAATTACAACTACATCTCTCTTCTCTCCCCATCTTGAATGGCTCTTTGTACAATGGTTCAGTTGCTCATCCTTCCTACAGCTCCCACTCTCATCCTCACAGGGAGCAACAATCTCATACCTGTTGGGTAAGCTCAAGGGCTGAGGCTCCTCCAGCATTACTTCTTGGATACCCCTACCTGCCTCACTTGCAGTCACACCTTCTTGTCCCTGACCACAGACCACATTCGAAGTCATGAGTTTAATGGGTGACTACCACCTGAAGCACAATCTAGAGGTAACTCCCCTCTCCCTGGTGTATCAAAGTGTTTGAAGCTCAGATTCCAGAACATCAGATTTGAGTCTGATTTCCTCAAGCAGTCAACACTCGCTGCAGACGTGGTCACCAAAAACCATGGTGTGGGCCATGGGCTCTCACATCATGCAACTACAATACATCATCTAATCTTTCATCCATACCTTACTTAATTAGTTTTAATTTAATTTCTTTTTAGTTAAGTATTATATAAAAAAACATACCTGTTCTTACCTGCTTCTCACCTGTGTCTCCTTGTTGAAGCCTCTTGAGCCAAAGCCTAAACAAGGGGAGGTGTATTGGACATTTTCAGATTACTCAACATGAGCACAATAGGATGAAAGGCAACCTTCCATACCATATTAAGTAAGTAAATATAATGCAAGACATTGCATTAAGATGAGCATATTTATTGTGTTGACAAAATAAATCCTTGCATAACTTAGGCTACGTCCACACTAAAATGGCATTTTCGTCCCCCGAAACCGGAGCTTTTCAGAAACGCTTTCCTGGGTATGTATTTTTGAAAACACCGTTTGGGCAGATCAGTGTGGACGGGGTAACCGGAGAAATCTGAAAACATTGTCAGACGGCAGCGCGCCATTTCATTGTTTTCTTGAACGCAACCTAACAATTTCAGAACAGGCGGCAACAAGACTGAAGCTAGAAGAGTTAGAAATGTACTCACCAAATACTTTGACCCATAACTTATTGAATAAATAAGTATACTCACTTTGCCCTGTTTTCTGTCCTTGCTCGTATGAAGGTGGTTTACCTATTTATGCAAGTACTTCTCTGACATTGATGTGTAACAGCCTAATGTAACATTGTATGGAAATACAAGATAATACTGATGCAGACATGTTTTACACATTTAACAAAGGGCTTTATTAATGCAACAGAGTTAGTCAGTTTTTTAATATTCGTCGTCAGCCGGGTCATACAGTCTGTGAACTCCCTGTCGGTTGCCTCCATACGCTTCAGTATTTGTTTTTTTTACTTTTAAATCCTACTGCGCGAGAGCCAACAGCTGCCCGTCGTTTAAGTTTTTCTAGTCTGTAACTGAACAAACACAGCGAGATTCAACACCAAACATGTCGCTTGTTTTTGGTAGATGTGTTCTGTGCATGTGCAATAGTAGAAGATTCGACGAAAACTCCGTTTCAATGTGGACAGAGATATTTTGTAAAACGCATAGTGTGGACGCCTATCATTTTTATGCGAAACCAGCGTTTTCAAAATTATCCTGTCTAGTGTGGATGTAGCCTTAGATCTGGAATTCAAAGGGTAAAAGACATTGTATATTTCGTCTTAGAGTTAAGGAAAAGTGTCAGAGGATCTTGTTGTCTTTGCAACCAATGATAAAGTAACACTGACAGGAAAACCTATTGGTAGAGTTCTCAAATAATGATTCAATTGAGGTCAATTGGCCAATTGGCTTGAATTGCAGGCCAAAGTTATGATAGAATAACTTAGTTAAAATCTCAGTAAATTTAAAATCTCTCAGTTGCTGGGATATTTCTAACATCTGGTAAATGGCAGCATTATTGAATCAATTGGAATCAGTTCAATGGATAATTAACTTGTCTCCTTCCATCATTTCAGAGAGGTGAGCAGCCAAGCAGGGAATATTTCTTGTTGCATTATCAGGGTAGAGATTCTGATTGGTAAATTCTCAGTCCTTAAATGTTATTTCCCATGTGAATTTTGCTCTTCTGTACCCTGAAACAATTCACATCTCTTTGTGTAATATTTTTTCCAGAGGATATTAAAGGTCTTTTTATTCCTTTAATTGCAATTTTGAGCACTTAGAATATGTTGTTTAAATATTGACATCCATGGCAGCCTATGCTTCAAAGATATGAGCTTCCGTGCATTATAATTCAAAAGCAAATCCAGCTCAAAAGCAGCTTTTGCTCATACATATGTCTGAATGATAAAACTTCATAGATTTTACTGTAAAGGATATAAATACAAGTTGTGGCTGTCATTGTGTCAAGTCTGGTGACATGGTGATAATATTTGTAGAGTAAATTTCATTGGCTCTTCATTGAACCCTGGAACATTGGGTAGCAAAAATGCATATGTCAGGATGCTCTTCATTGACTACGGCTTGGCATTCAATATGATTATCCTCTCAAATCGAATCAATAAGCTCCAAGACCTTGGCCTCAATACCTCCTTGTGCAATTGGATCTCTGATTTCCTCACTTGCAGACCCCAGTCAGTTCAGATTAGCAACAACAACTGCTCCAAAATCTCCATCAGCACAAGTGCACCACAAGGCTATGTGCTTAGCCCCCTGCTCTACTTGGTTTATATTTATCACTGTGTGGCTAAGCACAGCTTCAATGCCATATCAAAAGTGGTAATTAATCCACATATAGGAGGGAGATTGGAAATCTGGCTGAGTGGTGCCACAACAACAACATCTTACTCAATATCAGCAAAACCAAGGAGCTGATTATTGACTTCAGAAGAAACTGGAGACCATAAGTCATTCCCCAGAGGTTGAGATGGTCAGCACCTTTAATTTTCTTGTTGTTATCATTTCAGGGGACCTGTCCTGGTCCCAGTGCGTAAGTGCAATTACGAGGAAAGTATGGCAGTGCCTCTACTTTCATCTGAGTTGGTGAAGATTCGGCATGACATCTAAAACTTCGACAAACTTTTATAGATGTGTGGTGGAGAGTATATTGACTGGCTGTATCACAGTCTGGTAAGGAATAATCAATGCCCTTGAATGGGAAAATCCTACAAAAAGTAGTTAATATGATCCAGTCCATTACAGGTAAAGCCCTCCCTACCATTGAACACATCTGCACAGAGCATTGTTGCAGGAAAGCAGCATCCATCATCAGGGACCCCCACCACCCAGGTCATGGTTTCTTCTCACTGCTGCCATCAGGAAGAAGGTACAGGAGCCTCAGAACTCACACCACCAGGTTCAAAAACAATTAGTACCCCTCAAGCATCAGGCTCCTGAACCAGGGGAGATAACTTCACATAACTACATTGGCTCCATCACTGATCCATTCCCACAACTTATGGACTCACTTTCAAGGACTCTTCATCTCATGCTCTTGATGTTTATTGCTTATTTATTATTATTATTACTTGTTGTTTCTTTTTGCATTTGCAGTTTGTTGCATTTTGCACACTGGTTGTCCGCCCTGTTGTGTGGTATTTCATTGATCCTATTATGGTTATTGAGTATGCCTGCAAGTAAATGAATCTCTGGCTTGTATATGGTGACATATGTGTACTTTGATAATAAATTTACTTTGAACTTTGAACTTCTGACCTTTGTGAGTCGCTGTTTCGAACTCTTAACTTGATTGAGTTGTAGAAAATACTTCAGAAATTTTGAGTTTGGAATAAACTTCCATCCCTTGAGCCAAAGATCAGTGAAGACAAATTCTAATATTGGCAGAGTTATAATGGATCTCCCTCACCCCATTTGTGCTCAGGTCCCTTGGAAACTGATGTCCTATTATGTGCAATATCCTCAGTAGGATGGGTAGGGTTATCTCAGCTGGCCTTGTTGCTCTGATTAAAAAAGCAATAGTTGCAGATGCTAGAAATCTGAACAACAGAAAATGTTGGGATACTTAACAGGCTTGGCAGAAGGGAAAAGTAATGATTCAGATTAATGGCCCTTCATTTGAACTTGACCTCTGAAAAAACAAGTGTATTTTAATGGTTGAGTGGTGGAAAGCCGGGAAGAACAAAGAAGCAGTCTATGATTGCATGAAGACCAAGGTTTTTCAGGTGATATCATTATTTTTTGTCCATATAAGAGTGAGAAATGATTTGTCTGGAGGTGCAGGTGAATGAGGACAGTAGAGAGAGAAAATAAAAATGTGCTGGAATTATGACTTTCAAAACAGAGTAGCTGGTGACAATCTGGAAGTATTCTCATCAAATACCAAAGTTCAATGCAAATTTATTATTAAAGTATTTGTTTGTCACCATAAACAATCCTGAGATTCATTGTCTTGTGGGCATACTCAATAAATTCATAGAATAATAACCATAATAGAATCAATAAAAGGCTGCACCAACTTGCTCATTCAGCTAACCTGCAAAAGACAACAAACCATGTAAATACAAAAAGAAAAATAAATAAATAAATAAGCAATACATATCGAGAAAATGAGATGATGAGTCCTTGAACATAAATGGGAACATTTCAATGATGGGCAAGTGAAGTTGAGTGAAGTTGATTCAATAGCCTGATAGTTGAGGGGTAGTAACTGTCCCTGAGGCTCCTGTACCTTCCTCCTGATGGCAGCAGTGAGAAGAGAGCATATCCTGGGTCGACAAATAAAGTTAATATTACAGGTGGATGATCTTGCCTTGTATCTGGTCAGTTTTGACAGAAACAGGAAAGGCTGGTTATCTGAAGTAGTTGTATTCAATGTTCATTTATGAGGGAAGCCCCTTTTCTAAATGGAAGATGTGGTGATCTTCAAGTAATAGATCATACAGCACAGAACCAGCCTGTTGAATCATCATGTCCATGGCAACCATCAAGTACCCATCTATACTAATCCCATTCACCAGCAATTGATTTGCAGCTTCTTTCAGCTTACATTAAGTCACATTGAAATCTTGTACGAGGCCGAAGATGGAGAAGTCAGAGTAGGTGCAAAAGTGTGACAATATGCTTCAAAGACGTTACTTGATCAGTGTTTGTCTCTGATGTTGCAGAGGACAGATCACAGGCTCCAAATGCAGCTCAGTACTGTATATTGGGAGAAATTGAAGTGATTGTCCTTGATTGGTGGGAAGGATGAGATTAATGGGAACGTACGCTATGTAAACAAATGAGATAGATGCCCACTTTTGTTCACTTAAGCTATATTTATAATGCAGCATTAGCTGTGCACTGTCCTCCACTTGAAATGTTCCATTCTATTGAGATTAAACTCAATGAATGTTCACAGCCATTTTGTACACACATGCAAAACATTGACAACTGCTTCTTAACATAGCATGATGACTTTACTGTTAAGTAGGTCACACTGTAATGTTTTGAAACAAATGTTTGTTCTACAACAGTAATTCTTCTCTATGTAATAAACATAAAGAATGCATGTTAACCAAATGCCAAGTCACAGAGACATTGAAAAAGCTTACCAATGTACTTTTACCAATTTGATCCTGTTCTCAACTCAGTTGTGAGTTGAAACTTTGAAGGGGTAGATTAGATGAAAATTTAAACTCAAAAGGAAATTATGAATGAAGCTGAAGGCCCTTAAAATATCTTTATTAATTAATTTATTTAGAAATTTAGCATGGAGTAGGCCCTTCAAACCCTTCGAGGCATGCTGCCCCAGCAACCAACAGCCCCAACTTAACCCTGACCTAATCACAGGACAATTGACAATGACCAATTAACCTATCTGGTATGTCTTTGGACTGTGGAAAGAAACTGGAACACCCGTGGAAAACCCACGCATTCTATGGGAAGGACATGCAGAGACTCTTTACAGAGGATGCCAGAATTGAACTCTGAACTCTGACACCCCGAGCTGGAATAGCATCACGCTAACTACTACGCTACTGTGGCGCAGAATATCACATTCATTAATAGATGAAACCTCTTCAAGGCTTCCTGGAATTGTCCTTACTAGCATAAATCTTCTTTGCATGATTCTCCTCAGCAATGAAGCAGTACTATCGACAGTGATGATTAATGAATCAACAAAATGTATACAGGAGTCTCAGTGCGTAAATCATTATAGTACACACAGGGAGTAGATTGAAAACAATTGCAAATTAACAGCATTATGTTTCTACCAATCAGCCAGCCTGCAGTATTTATTGCCAGATCAATTTTGACAGAAAATGCAGATGTGAGAGGCTTGGGAGGTTCCCCTGGTCAGTGATGAGTTGAAGAATAAAATGCAATCATCAGCCAGTTGCAATTCACCTTGTGTACATACAACTGTTGCTATAGACAGAACAGACACTTGCACATTAATTTCTGAAAACTTTGATGGTAAAATGTTAAAGTTTGACCGCAGAACATGTGCTATTCCACACAATGAAGCATTAACACCAGTTATTGAACAAAAGGAATGAGTGCTGCTGATAACATTAAATCTAATGAATACATGTGAGACCAGATACATTAATGGAGCTGAAATGTGGAGTCAAGATACAATGTGAAAGTGTCACATTATCATCCCCTTAGTGCATGTACTGTATCTGACGAAAAGTTTCTCCTTTAGGGTATCAGAGCCCAACCAAATCTTACCTTTGGTGAATATTGCTATGGGTGTTTTGGATAATTTCCTTTAGGTGCATTGACAAGGAAACCCAATAATATTTTTTCCTCAACCATTCAGAGGTTAAATTTGCAAAACAAAAATTACTGGGCCAGGTAACTGAGGTTAATGTAAGGGTCATTGTGTGTTGTACAGCTGCCAAAAAACAAGAAATGAGCCTTTAGCAAATTAGTCAAATGTTGTCTTGCCTGCTATGGTTGAATATTTCCTCAGATATATGAATGTTCTCATGTGGCTTTGAAATTACACTGAATGAAGGTCGCCACACAAATTTAACAATGATTAAATCCCATTGCTAATTGAACAGAGTTTTTTTGTAATTTTGTTCAAGAGCTGAAGGATAGATTTTCAGTTTGATCACCCAAACATAAAAAACATTTGCAAATTGTCCTCCTATTATAGAAACTGCCAAGCTTTTGCTTCCTTTGAAATCACTTTATTTAAACTGCAAATGAAGGATGCATTCAGCTTTGTGCAAAGGTAGTATCAATGTCCTGAGAAGGGCAAATACTCAATTGCAATGTGTGCCCATATGGCTGGTGAACCTAATATGCTTTGAAAGCTGTGTCTTCCAATTCCTTTCCCTCCCACCAAATAATTGCTTGTCATTGAACAAAGATGACCTTGTACTGGGAAGTCAGGCCCCTTTGGATAAGAATCAGTTTTAAAGTGACAGGATTTCTTCTGGGATCGGACATATGAACTCATTGCACAGATTTCTGACATTCAGCTTCAATAATGAAATGTTTTATGGCCTTAAGGTAGCATCCAAAGAATTAGCAATAATATTCTTTAGAGCTTCAAAGGTAACTCTAGTGTGCTAAGTTGTGACGGAAAATTAAAGGATTTGGTTTGCCCTCTTTTAAAGGATAGATTTAATATGCTAGTCCCCCCAAGTTCTGGAAGTGGCAGATGCTTTAAGACCATCTTAGCAACTCAGCCTCAATACCTAATGACATTGTTGGATGCAAGTAAAGCTTGGAAAGACTGCAGTTACTCTCAAAAGTAAGAATAAGAAGCATTTGTTTCACCCATGAGACACTCCAAGTGCAGAAATAAAATGAAACTTGTGCTGCAGAAGGTGATTTAAGAAAATTAGGGCTGACGAACTTTCAGTTTGAAGGTCGGGGATCTCATCAGAAATGATGTTTCTTTAACCTTTGAAGGAGAACCAGGCCGGTATGTGTGTAAAGAGTGTGATTACATTGCTACAGTTTGCATAGGCATCACATGACATCAACTTTCTACTATTAGATTGTATCCCAGAAATTCCATTTCATTTGGAACCCTACCTCTATCACTAATATTGTCTTTTTGACTGTTGTTTTTACATCAAAATAACTGTCACTGCAACAAGTTCTTGAACTATGGCAGGAGACATCTCTCTAATACCGGGACTGCAGAATGATGTTCAAGTAAGAAGACATAATGCATATGCCCGAACCTGCATACTCTACCACCTTAGAGGACATGTCAGCCAATGTACTTCAAATAATATTGCTGATCTATGAAAAACAAATCAGAGAGAAAAATTGCATGTTATTTTGATGTTAGAATTAATGGAGTAATTTCAACACCAATATAAGTTACAGTACAGAAAAATAATATTGTAAAATATTTCTGACATGTATTCAAAATGTTATAGATAGGCATTGTACAAACTGTAGGATCTGAACTGTGTGGTGATGTGCATATCTGTGCTGTAAGCTGACATAAGCTAGGAACAGAAAAGGCGATCAACTCCATAAACTGATATTGTCATTCAGTGACATAAGAGACTGCAGAATCTGGAAATCTGGAGTAACAAAATACTGGAGAAACTCAACAGGGAAAAGAATTATCAATGTTTTCAGTCAAAACTCTGCATAAAGATGTCGTTATTCAGTGAGAGTATGCTCATTACAGGCTCCTAATCCTTGAATATCTTCTGAAAAGCTAAAAATGACAAATGCTGGAAATCTGAAATAAAACCAGAAATTGCTGGAAATGCTCCACAGGTCAGGTAGCAATTGTGGAATAGAGAAATAATGCTCCGTGTTTGAATGAATGCTGTTTCATCAGAACTTAAAATAAAATGTTAGTGATCATACTTATGTAAAGTTGCCAGGAATGCAGAGTAGAGGGAACAAAGACAGTATCTGTGATGGATGGGGGCAAAGTGGTACTCACTGTGCAAAGGGTAGAGTTGGCAGCTGAGAGAAGATGGTGAAGGCTTGTTAGCTGTAGCTGATCTAGCTGACCTGTCTGGAGGAGGTAGGAATGAATGGAGGTGGAAGATGACAGAAGGGAGGGAATGAAAATGCTGGAACTGTGAAATGCAAAGTGCTACAACTACAAAAATTCTGACATAAAAAGAAATGTTGGAAATACCTAATACTAAACATCTCTGGTGAGAAGCAAAAAGTGTCAACATTACTCTTTGATGATCTTTTGTCAGACTGGCAAGTCAATTTATCTTGAAATTGTTGAACTCAATGCTAAGACCCGAGCACTGTTGAAGGATAAGATGTTGCTCCTCAAACATATGTGGGTAACGAACAATGATGCAGGAGACCAAAAACAGAGTGATCAGAGTGAGTGAGGAGGAGTACTAACAAGACTAGAAGATCAGGGTCACCATTGAAATAGAGATATTCTGCAAAGCTGTCAATGAACCCATACTTGATGGCCACATTATGGGTACCTTTGTTTTTGCACCATTCTTAGTAAGCTCTAGAGACTGTTGTGCCATAGATCCCAGGGAGTCAGCAGTTTCTGAGATAATCAAAACACCCTGTCTGGCACCAACAATCATTCTGGAGTCAAAGTCATACCTTCCTCATTCTGACATTTGGTCTGAAGGGCAGCTGATCCTTTTGACCAAGTTTGCATTAAGTTGCTGCCGTCTGATTGGCTAATATCAGCTTTAACCTTTACATACTGTTTGGGTCAAATTTGACCTGTTTTGACATTTGACAGCAGTAAAAACACCCTAAATGCCATTTTTTTAAACTGAAATTTGATGACTTTTCCTAAAGTGACCCAAAATGCTCACAAATGAATATATTTAGAAATTTTATACTTTTGTACAGGTGCTACAAATTTTTGTACATTGAGCCTGTTCCGGGTCAAGTTTGACCTATATCTATTGAAATGGATTTTAGATCTCTGAAACATTAATTAAGGATTAATCACCCATTTATTAATGTCAGATAGGCTATTTATACATTCTAAATAGATCTGTGGTTCAAAATTTGGTATAGACACTTGTTATGAGGGGATTCTTGGGCCGGGTCAGAATTGACCAGGACCATACTGTGAAGATATAGAATATGAACAGGTTGCCTGGGTTAACCAGCAGGTGTACAAGAGTACCTAATAAAGTGGCCACTGAATGTATGTCTTTTTTTTCAAAGTTTGGACAGCTTAATTTTGATAATAATGGAGCCAATTGATCTGTAATTGATCTGTAAATCCAAGAGACTATCAAATATGTAGAGAGGTGATGTGAAGTGTTACGTAAACGCAACCCTGTAAAAGTATCAGCAACAACAGAGCACACCTGGAGTCTGGTTTTGCTGTTAATAAAACACTATTTTATTAGTAACTATGGCATATAGTAACTTAAACCAGGTAAATCAAGAGTTAACGGTGTTCTGCAAATATAGGTGTAAATGTATAAATCCCCATACTTCTTCAAGCTCGGGTGGTAAGTGATATAGTCTTACGATGGTATGTAAGAAAAGTTCAGGTCAAATACACAGGGTAATTAATGCGAGATGTTTGTAATCTAAAGGCGAATGTTGTGAGAAGGCAAATGCATCGATATTCCACAGATCCCACGACAGCAGAACAACAATAACAGCAGGTTTTATCTCCGAAGTTGTTCCACTGCACACATGAGGTATCACCGACAGTGATCTTCAATGAATATCCTTTCAACACAAGTGGTACCACACCCGAATTCAGCTACGGGACATCTCAAAGTGGTGGCCACAGGATACTGAAACAGAATCCACGTATGGATTATCACCAACAGTAGCTTATCACAAACGGGACCATCTTCAAGGGAACCACTACCCAGGCAAGGGTGGACACACCGGTAGATTCCACAAGGCTACCCCAACACACACAACATGATAGCCACTTATCCAGTTCCACGACATATGAAATAAATCCAACAGTCATTTGACACAGCGATGCCTTTCTTCAGTGAACTACCACACCCAGGCAGAAGGGTAAACACACGTGTGGTATTCACAAAGGTTTCCCCTCACCAGAGAACCCACCCCTGTGGATTAAGTAAGTGACAATCACACTTTCGTAGCCGAATGGAAACAAACTCCCACAGGAGACTGTCCTGTCTCCCTTTCTCTTCACCATTTACACCTCGGACTTCAACTACAGCACAGAGTCTTGCCATCTTCAGAATTTTTCTGGTGACTCTGCCATAGTTGGATGCATCAGCAAGGGAGATGAGGCTGAGTACAGGGCTACGGTGGGAAACTTTGTAACATGGTGCGAGCAGAATCATCTGCAGCTTAATGTGAAAAAGACTAAGGAGCTGGTGGTGGACCTGAGGAGGGCTAAGGTACCGGTGACCCCGTTTCCATCCAAGGGGTCAGTGTGGACATGGTGGAGGATTACAAATACCTGGGGATATGAATTGACAATAAACTGGACTGGTCAAAGAACACTGCAGCTGTCTACAAGAAGGGGCAGAGTCATCTCTATTTCCTGAGGAGAGTGAGGTCCTTTAACATCTGCCGGACAATGCTGAGGATGTTCTACGAGTCTGTGGTGGCCAGTGCTATCATGTTTGCTGTTGTGTGCTGGGGCAACAGGCTGAGGGTAGCAGACACCAACAGAATCAACAAACTCATTCGTAAGGCCAGTGATGTTGTGGGGGTGGAACTGGACTCTCTGACGGTGGTGTCTGAAAAGAGGATGCTGTCCAAGTTGCATGCCATCTTGGACAATGACTCCCATCCACTCCATAATGTACTGGTTAGGCACAGGAGTACATTCAGCCAGAGACTCATTCCACTGAGATGTAACACTGAGCGGCATAGGAAGTCATTTCTACTTGTGGCCATCAAACTTTACAACTCCTCCCTTGGAGTGTCAGACACTCTGAGCCAATAGGCTGGTCCTGGACTTATTTCCACTTGGCATGATTAATTTATTATTATTTAATTATTTATGGTTTTATATTGCTATATTTCTTCACTATTCTTGGTGCGACTGTAACGAAACCCAATTTCCCTCGGGATCAATAAAGTATGTCTGTCTGTCTGTCTGTCTGTTATGGGCTACTTAGAGAGAGAGTCCAAACAGTGATCTCTTTGTCACTAGGTTTCTTCTGTTTCAAACCTTCCTCTCCTCTCTTCTCTGCAAACTTCTTCTAGTTGCAGCAAACTTGTGAGAGTCATTTATCAATACTCTAGATCAATCTCAACTCACCCCTTTTGGGCTACTGAAAGTTTGACTCTGCCTCTGTCAGTGACTGTCCTTCTAAAAAGTAAACAAGCTGCAGAGAAACCATAACATCAATTGTCCATCAAATCTCTCTCCCTCTCTCTCTCTCTCCCTCTCCCCTCAAACAGTGTCCAAATGTCAGTCTCATTCTCTTGGCATTTTAAAGTGACAGTCCACGGAAAATATGAATCCTAGGGGTACATAACAGAAGATATATCCTGACTACACTTGATAAATACTTCCTGCAAATAGTTCAGATCGATAGGTTTATTACGAATGAAAACAGCAAATGCTGGAAGAACTCAGCAGATCAGGCAGCATCTATGGAAAGAACATAGAACAGTACAGCTGGGGAGCATCCATCAGTTCTACCCTCAGTCCCTGGCACTGTAGAGAAAACAGTCCAGGTTCATTCAATTTTTCTTTCTACCTCACACCCACTAATCCAAGCAGCATCTTGCTAAACGTATTCTGCATTATTTGTAGTAAGCTTTTAGCAGGAGTAGTCAGGATATATCTTAACATCCCTGCTCTCCATATTTAATAATCTGCACACCACAACAATATAAAAAGGGGCTTAAACACAAGAGATCCAGAACATCACACACAGAATGCTGGAGAAACTCAGCATGTCAGCCAGCATCAATGGAAATGAATTTAAAATATCAACATTTCAAGCTGAGACCCTTCCTCAGGAGTGAAAGGGAACGGGGGAAAAGCTGTCTTAATAAGGGCTTTAATTAGGTTGTGGTAACAGGAGAGAAAATTGATGATAGTTCATTCATCTTTCTAGGTCTAGGAGATTAGAAACATTTTCTGAGACAGTGTTAGTGTTTCTTCCCAATGTCTGTTTTCAAGATTCAAGATTACTTACTGTCATACTTCAGTATGTGTAAAAGGAGAACAAAATGTTTCAGAAATGCCTATGAGAGCAACGATTATGAGTCAACCATTTTTGTGCTGTTTCGGAGTTCTTAACCTTCAAATAACTTTTGCTTCAATGGAACAAAGGCTGTTGTGTTGCATTAAAAGCGATGTTGAATTTTATTGTTAATGTTTTCCTTTACTGAAAGTGACTCCCAAGTAATTGTAAGTACTCCAGTTTTCCAGGTTTATATATTGACAGCGGTCAGTGTGGAACTACAGGGCTGGTTGCTGGACTAGTGATTTTACCCAGGACATGCCCTCTTTTCATTGCTAACATAAGAAAGGGTATGTGAGTCTTCACTCAATGATTCAGGATCAGCTTCTTCCTCTCTTCCATCTGATTTCTGAATGGATATTGAACCCATGAACGCTACTCACTACATTTTTCTTTCTTTTTTTTTGCATTACTTATTTTTTTGCATTATCTGCTTGGGTGTAGATATAAAGTAGTCTTTTATTCCGGACACACACACACAAGCTGACAGTCTTTGGAGTCGCTTGAGAGAGAGGCTCCCTGCTCCAACATCACAGCATGTTTTTATATGTTAAAGAACAAAGGTAACAGGACAATTTCTCTAGTTACAATGCCTCTTATGCTTCTTTTGAGTTACATGTAGTTCTCAAATACATGGATCTTCCCACCAACATACCCAAAATGAGTAGTAATTATTGCGGTCTCTGAGTTGTATTGATTGCATTCATGCCTATGTAGACATTTATTAATTAAATGAGTGTTTCCTGGTCTGCAATTTACTGCTCCAAAATGCATTTTGAATTCAATTCACATTCCATATTCAGATCTCAAGTTTGGTTGCTGAAGTTAATATTTTCTGTATACTGTAACTCCAGAATATGCCCTTACAGTTGAGGGCTACTAGCTGTAACTGTTCCTGAACCTGGTGGTGTGAGTCCTGAGACTCCTGTACCTTCTTCCTGATGGCAGCAGCAAGAACAGAGTATGACCTTGGTGGTGGAGGTCACTGATGATGATTGCTGTCTTCTGCAATAATGCTCTGTGTAGATGTGCCCAGTAGTGGGGAGGGCTTTATCCTTGAAGGACTGGGCCATATCCACTAGTTTTTGTAGGATTTTCCATTCAAGGGCATTGGTGATTCCATACCAGGCTGTGTTGCAGCCAGTCAATATACTCTCCACCACACATCTATAGAAGTTTTTCAAAGTTATCAATGTCGTACTGAATCTTCGCAAGCTCCTAAGGAAGTAGAGGTGCTGCCCTGCTTTCTTCGTAATTGCACTTACGTGCTGGGCCTAGGACAGATTCTCTGAAAGAATAACACCAAAGAATTTAAAGTTGCAGACCCTCTCCACTTCTGATTCCCCGATGAAGACTAGCTCACAGACCTCCAGTTTCCTTCTCCTAACTTCAGTAATCAGCTCCTGGGACTTACTAACATTGAGTAAGAGGTTGTTGTTGTGGCACATTTCAGCCAGATTTTCAGTCTCCTTCCTATATGCTGATTTATCACCAACTTTGATTCGGCCTACCACAGTGGTGTTGTCAGCAAACTTAAAAATGGCCTTGGAGCTGTGCTTAGCCACACGGTCATAAGTGTAAAGTGAGTAAACCAGGGAGCTAAGCACACATCCTTGTGGTGCACCATTGCTGATGGAGATTGGGGTCTGCAAGTGGCTGACAGTATTGAATGCCGAGCAGTATTCACTAAAGAGCATCCTAATGTATGCATCTTTGTTGTCCAGATGTTCCAGGGTTCAGTGAAGAACCAAAGATATGGCATCTGCTGTGGACCGGTTGCCCCATTTGGCAAAATGGAGTGAATCCAAGTTACTTCTCAGTTAATATGTTTCATGCCCAACCTCTCAAAACACTTCATCACTGTGGATATAAGTGCTACTGGACGATAGTCATTGAGGCAGGTTTCCATGTTCTTCTTAGGCATTGTTATAATTGAAGCCTGCTTAAAGCAGGTGGGTATCTCAGACTGCCGAAGCAAGAGGTTAAAGATCTCAGTGAACACTCCAGCTAGTTGATGAGCACAGGTCCTTAGTACTTGGCCAGGTACTCCATCTGGGCTGGATGTTTTTTTGTGTCCACTCTCCTTGGGCTTGCGTGTCGGCCTCAGACAACTAAATCAAGTCAGATTAAAGCATTAAGGCCTGAGTATGGAAAATGAACCGGTGTTCAGCGACATCTGCGTGATTTCACCCAGCTCCCTCTCTTGAAGGAGGTTCAGGAGTCTCGCGTCCAATGGCACTAAGTTTGGTTGCGCTGCAGCCATTGGATTCTTGGACCGCCTTGAATCGCCTCAGCACTGAACTGACTTCCCAGCCTGTAAACTCATGTTCTATGTATTAGTCATCTTTTTTAACAATTTGCACATTTTGTCCTCTTCTGCGCATTGGATGTTTCTCAGTTTTTGTTGTGTGTTTTTCCATGGACTCTATTGTGTTTCATTGTTTAGTGGATGCCCACAAGAAGTTTCATCTCAAGGTTTGTATATGGTATATGTATTTTGATAATAAATTTGAACATTTAATTTTTGAGGACCTTTATCCTATGGATGTTTAAGTGTAAGGCCCATCCTCAGAGATTCTTTAGAGAATGAATCAATATGCATGACAATGCACAGAAGCAATAAATCTGCACCCACTGTTTATTTTGGCAGCATGAATAGGTTCAATCACAACAAGCAAAGATATTCATTGATTAGAGACTCCTGACAATAATATAGAAGCTTAGAGATTGGTCACATATCTACCCAGTGGAATTATGCATCCTTTGTGTCAAACAATGAATTAATGAGGACTTTTGTATAATTTCAATTTCAGTATAGAAATAATTGAAATTAACTTCAACTTGTCAATTGAATTTCTGCAGAGGCAAAAGAAAGAAAGAAAGAGAGGATAAACAATTCTGTGAGGTTAGGGAATAAAGTTGGTTCAGTACAATTGAACGAACACTATCTGCAATAGCACCATGGGATCTTTTAAATTCAGAGATTCAGGAAATTGCATTGTTTAATACCGTTTTGTAAGATTTCTCTACGCATGATGCACACTGTTAATGAAAACTAGATTTATCTATTATTTCAAAGTGCTTATGGAAACACACCAAGCTTGTGTTTATTTATTACTAATGACAGCTTATATCTCAGAACTGGACTGTTTAAACTCTTGGCCTTCATTAACTTCACTGGGATAAATTTTCACATCTAATCCTCTGAGAGCCTTATATCATTCACTGGCAAATAAAGTGGAAGCTCACAAAGGCAAGGTCTTCCAGTAATATACAGAATTTACAATACCTGAGCAGAGTGTGATGTTTATATTGCACATGGGACTTCTAGGCATTCTCTTCAGCTGCGCCTCTCGACATGAAACACGGAACAGTACAGCATAGATACAGGCCCTTCGGCCCACAATGCTGTGCCAAACCAATTAAATTAGTAATCAAATGACTAAATAAACTTATGTCTTCGGTCTACACAATGTCCATTTCATTTTCTTTTCTTCCCATTCATGTGCCTAACTAAACATACTTTAAAAGTCTCTAATGTTTTTACCTCTACCACTAACCCAGGCAGTGCATTCCAGGCATCCAACAAGGTAAAAAAACTTACCCCTCACATCTCTTTTGTAATTGCCCCCACTCACCTTAAATGCATGCCCACTGGTATTAGACATTTCAATGCTTGGAAAAAGATATTGTCTACCTACTCTATCTATGCCTCTCAAAATGTGGTTAAACTCTATCAGATCTCCCGTCAGCCTCCAGAGAAAACAACCCAAGCCTCTCCAAACTCTCATTATAGCACATGCCCTCCAATCCAGTTGACATCCTGTAAACCTCTCCTGCATCCTCTCAAAGACTCGATGTCGATAATGGGGCGACCAGAATTGTATGCAATATTTCAGACACAAGAAAATCTGCAGATGCTGGAAATCCAAACCAACAGACACAACATGGAGGAACTCAGTAGGTCAGGCAGCATCTGTGGAAATTAAACAGTGGAAATTAAACTGTTTCAGGCCAAGGCCCCTCATCGAGCCAATGTTCCAGAAGTGACTGAACTAGTGTTTTTAAAGCTGCAACATAACTTCCTGACTTTTGAACTCAATAAAGTCAAGAGAGGACATGGAGATATTGGTCGACATTCCAACAATCTATTCTCTTGCCTCGCTCAATAACCTGGGGTATACTTCTTCAGGCCCTGGGAACTTATCCACCTTAATGTTCTTTAAAAGACTCAACACAATCTCTTCCTTTCCCTCGAAATGCCCTAGCATATCAATATGCTCAGCACTGACCTCCCTATCCTCCACATCCTTCTCCTTGGTAAATACTAATGTAAAGTTATCATTAAGGGCTTCACCCATATCCTCTGTATCCAAGCAAATGTTCCCCCCTTTACCCCTCTCCTGAGTTATCCTTTTGCTCTTGATGTATGTATAGAATGTCTTGGGAATCTCTTTAATTCTGCTTATCATGGGCAAAACCATGATAGATGCAAGATAAAATGTGGACAAACTGGAATTTAGTCAACTGGGTTGAAAAGAAGAATGGCTGAGTTTCATTTAAATAGTGTTTGATTTCTTTGTTGATACGCAAAGAGACTTAGGTGTACTTGTGCACAATTTACTGAAAACAAATGTAGTGCCACAAACATTTTGAGTTGTCCAACATTTTGAGTTAATCATCATAGCAAAAGGATTTGAGGACAGGAGTGAGGGCTTTGATGAAACTACACCTAGAGCATTGGTTATAGTTTTGATCTCCTTATCAAAGAAAGAATATATTTGCCAAGGAAGGACTGCATCAAAGGCTAACCAGATAGACTCGTGAGATGGCACGATTGCTAAGTGGGGAAAGATTAGGTCAATTAGGTTTGGGTTCACTAAAGTTTAGAAGAAAGGGAAGGAATCTCTGTGAAATATGCAAGATTCTGACAGGACTAAACAGGCTAGATGCAGCAAGGATGTTTCTCCTGGCTGAGATATCTAGTATGAGTGGGCACAATCTCAGGTCAGAAGGCAAGAGATTGGGAACCAAGATGAAGAGAAATCTCTTCATTTGAAGGATGATGAATCTGGGAAATTCACAACTGCAGGTATCTATCGTGTACTGTAGATTGTCACACGATATATTTAAAAAGTGCAGAAGCCGAGGCCCTTTAGCCAGAGCCCCAAATCTGCAAATCTCTGCAAATCGACTGCATGTCTGAGTCCACTGAATACTGGAGGCCTAAAAATGCGGGCTCTTTTGGGGTTATAGGACTGTGTAGGTGCATGGTAATTTGCTTGTTAACACAAATGACACATTTCACTCTATGCTTTGATGTACATGTGAAAAATAAACTTGAATCTTGAAGTCATTATTCAATCTTCATTTTTATCGTGTGCCCCTGTTAAAATGCTTAATTCTAATTTTTAAAAAAAGATATTTGGACAGATAAGTGGATTGGAAAGATTTAGAGCAGGGGTTCCCAACCTTTCTTATGCCATGGACCCCAGGCTGGTGTAGAGGGATATGGCCAAATAAAAATAAATAGGACTAACTCAGGTAAACAACTTAGTCAGCACATATGAGTTGGGACGCTTCAGTGCTGTATAAATTCATGACTATGAGCCTGTACACTTGACTATGATAGATAATGCTTAGCTGTTTTAGTATCAAGATTTTAATAGATATGATGTTGTTGCTGTGGAAGCACAACCTACTAGTTCTAATTTAGAGTTAAATTTAAATGGCAGAAAAGAGTTAAATGGGAGAAAGGGAAGAAGGAGAGGCACTGGGTGGCGGGGGGGTGATCAGCAGGTGAGGAGAAGAGGTAAGAGGCCAGTGGGGAATAGAAGAGGAAGGAAGGAAGAGAGAAAAATTGCCAGAAGGAGAAATTGATGTTCATGCCAGCAGTTTGGAGGCTACCTAGACAGAATATAAAATGTTGCTCCTCCACCCTGTGATTGGCCTCATCGTGGCAAGAGAGGAGGTCATGGACTGACATATTTACCATTACTGATGAGACTTTTGTGAATGAAAGGTCATCATTCGCGGCTGTCACTTGATTATATAACAATGGCTGTGCCATAGACGAATTGCTAGCCACGAATATTGGACCATCTCTAGATTGGCCTTTAGCAATTAACTTTTTTCCAGCTAGTTCTTGCCATCTCATCCTGGGTTAACAGTATAAATGCAAGAAAAGTCTTTCTCTTCTATTTATCTTGTTACTTAGTTGATTCCTTTTATGTCATATCAAACACACAGTAGAAAAGCCCTCCCACAAAGAGTACAAGAATTATAATAAACTGCAAGTGGAGAGATGAAATAACATCGCACCATTTTTATTCTTTTCTGCTATTGCATTATGGAAATCTTGTGTGATAGAATATGAGAGAAACTTTCAACTGTTATTTCAAATGGCTGAAATGCACATTAAATATCCTATACCAATGATGAAACAAAAGATCAGTTCTTCATTTAACTCATCACTATATTTGCCTACATGAATCAAAAGGTTGGTCAGTTATCCTTACTAATTGTGTCTGCAGTTATCTTTTAATGCATTAAGTAGATCTAATTTTTTTTGTCCCTGTTTTTTAACCCCTTGCCCCTTCTAGGAATCAATCAGATATAATCTTGATGATGGCTCCATTTTAAAATTTTCACATTTAATCTGGTATGCATAGCTCATCGCTCTGGACAAACGCCAGCCACTCACAACTGTCTGTGTCCAGCTCTGGGACTCATAACGATTAGTGTATCATTATCTGAGCAATTTTAATGAAAAAAAACACCATCCATACTTTGCACATAAGGATGCTTTCGTTGTTAAGAGCCCTGCATTACTGTTGGAAGATATGATATGGATCTATTTACTTCATTTTCTGAGTTACGAACAACACTTGACAGCCTCAAATTTATGCGATTATGCATATCATTAAATGAGAACAACTTGTCAAGTTATAGCAGTGCAAATACTACAAAAAGAAGGTTGAAAGGCAAAATAATGATTGCTTTAGCTTTTCTTC
Source organism: Hemitrygon akajei (assembly GCF_048418815.1). Taxonomy (NCBI): domain Eukaryota; kingdom Metazoa; phylum Chordata; class Chondrichthyes; order Myliobatiformes; family Dasyatidae; genus Hemitrygon; species Hemitrygon akajei. The sequence continues at coordinate 25,918,690 of NC_133149.1, forward strand.
TTTCAAATGAAGGTCTGCTTTTGTTCCAATGTGTCAGAGAAAAAAATAAGGCAGTGTATAAGGAATCATTTTCCATTCAATGAATTTGCATTCTTTTGAATAATTTTGGCTCAATTGCCCCTCACACATGGTCCTCTTCTGAGACATGAGCCTGTCATATAAGCTAATATTTCAGTTTAGTGTCAGAGGTGCAGTCAATTGATTAAGAAGTTAAATTTATGCTTTCTTCCTTTTGTGTGGATGTAAAAGATCCCGAGGCACTATTTTGAAGAAGCGAAGAGATTTCCTTTGTTTCTTAGTGAGTATTTAAGCCTTACGTTAAATTCTCTGGTCATTAATTGTCACTTGGGACTTGGTTGCTCACAAAATGGCTGTCCTGGTTCTCATCAGATAATACTTAATATATACCAATGATACTTGATTTTACTAACTGCATTGAGACATTGATTCTTCTTCTTCTCCTGTGTTCCTCTTCCTTCTCCTCATCCTCTTCTTTCTCCACTTCCTCCTTTTCCTCCTCCTTCATCCTTTCCCAAGGGATTAAAGATGATTTGTTTCCACTCCATTTGTTTCTTCGGAGGTGATCAGTGTGGGACCTGCACACTAACCACCCCAGAACAAGCAGAAATGGTGGCCAAATGAATGGGTTGTGAAGTGCTGTACTCCATCTGCCAATGGATGCATATGTTCACGGATGCAAGTTTCTCAATGCCATCTTGAATTCTCTGATTCCATTTGGAACAATCATGGGCCAGAGATTCCCAGAAGAAAGTGATGATACTATACCTTTTCAAGAAGGTAGTGAGAAAAGCATCCTAGAATAATTTCTGGTAATCTCCGGTGACATGCGAGAATATGGCCTGCTCATCACCAGAGTGTAATTAACATCTCAGTGTAAGGGATATTGTGCTGGGTAAGGGCACCATTGGTTTGCTTGCCTTCAGTGGATTTGGAGGATGCTGTAGAGACTCTTTGACAGCATCTCTAGAAGGCTTTGAGTTGCCTGCTGAAGATAAGCACTGATGCCTCGAAATGCAAGTCCTTCTTTACTTCATTATGACATAATTGTTAATGTTTTCAGTTGTGTTGCTCATTGAACACGAATACAGTAGGTGATCAAATTTAATCACCTACTGATTAAAGACTGTTTAATGACACTTATTTTGCTAGGACAGATTTCTTGGATCCGGAATGTGGGCCTTGGATGTATTTAACTGAACTTTAATGTTGCTTCCCATGAATATTCCATCTTCGTTTGTTAATAGTCATTGTTAACAACTATGATGGAGAAATGGGGAAGTATGTAGTGATTATCAATATTTAATGACAGTGGTAGCAAGTCATTTGAATAAAATAATGCAAACTTAATATGTAATAAAAATCTTTCAGCCTTTTGGTAATGAAGGAGAGCCCTGAATCTGATATAAATTATGCATTTTCTGTTTATTCCAGAGCTTTAACTTAAAAAAAACAAAGTTTTTTCTTTGAAGTTAAATCACAATCACGCATATCAGCATAGATAGTCACTGACGCATAAGTGCTCCCACAGACACACACATATTTATAGATACACACACACACACACACACACACACACACACACACACACACACACACACACACACACACACACACACACACACACACACACACACACAATTGGTAGTCAACTGCACACACACAAGCTGGCTTGCTGCTTACTTAGTGAAATGTAAAAACTGGAACTATGTGGAGGGCACTTCCAGTCCTCCCAGGACTTTCTATGCAAAACTCAAATGATCTTTATTATTTCTCCTTCACAATCTTGGAAGTGAGGCATTGGCTCCATTTGGCTTTCCACAGAGGCTGCCTGATCTGCTGGGAGTTTGCAGCATTTTCTGCTTTTGTTTCAGATTTTAACTATTAACAGTTCTTTTTTGTTCTTATTAATAGAAAATAAATCTCTTATCAGAAGGTAAATCTGGACAACAGCTACATAATAATCACTTTTGTCAATAAGAACAGATAATGGGAAAAGATTAATTCTGATTTTAATCAAAACAGCTTATTTCACAAACAGAAAAAAAACCAAATACTTTATAAGAGAGAGCAAATCTCTAATACCAGAAGACATACATTATCAGGTAGAAGGAGTTAAGTTCAAAGGTGATGGGCAGTGTCAGCTTTCTTTTTACACAAAGAGTGGTGGTAGATGAGGTAAATATGATAAAAACAATCAAAAGCTTCTTCAACAGGCACAGGAATGTGCAGGAAGTTGCAGTATATGGACATTGTGTCCACAGAAGAGATCAGCAAAACACTGTGGGTTGAAGGTTCTATACATGTTCTATGACTGGTGTTTAGAACAAGAGGTGGGAGATTAAAATAATGTGAGATATTTTGTGCACATAAAAGAAAACATTTGAGAGGGCATACATTCAATTAGTAGACTTCAAGGTTCTAGTTTCAAAGTTTGAAGTAAAACTATTATCAAAGTACATATATGCCACCAAATACTTATATGCCACCAAGATTCACTTTCTTGCGGGCATTCACAGTAAGTACCAAGAAACACAATGGAATCAATGAAAGACTGCACACAAACAACCAATGGGCAAAAGTCAACAAAGTGTGCGAATAGAAAAAAGACAAAACAAAGTAAAACTAATAAATAAATATGTAATAAATATTGAAGACATGAGTTGCAGAGTCCTTCAAAGTGAGTGATCAGTTGGGGAATCAGTTCAGTGATGGAGTGAGTGAAGTTATAAGACCATAGAACCAAACACATAGGAAAATAATTAGGCTATTCAGCCCTTCGAGTCTGTTCTGCCATTCCATCATGGCTGATTTATTATCCTTCTCACTCCCATTCTCCTGTCCTTTCCCTGTAACCGTTCTCCCTGTTAACCTTGATTAATTAAGAACCTATTGAACGCTGCCTTAAATATACCCAATGACTTGGCCTCCAGAGCCATCTATGGTAATAAATTCCACAGATTCACCACCATCTGGCTAAAGAAATTTTTCCTCATCTCTGTTCTAAGTAGATACGCCTCTATTCTGCTGCTATACACTCTGGCCTTAGACTCCCCCACTATAGGAAACACCCTCTCTATATAGGCCTTTCAATATTTGATAGGTTTCGCTCTTCTAAACTTCAGCGAGTACAGGCCCAGAGCCAAACGTTCCTCATATGTTAATCATTTCATTCCTAGGATCCTTCTCGTGAACCTCCTCTAGATCCTCTCCAATGCCAGCACATCTTTTTTTAGATAAGGGACCCAAAACTGTTCACAATGCTCCAGGCATGATCTGATCAATGCCTTACAAAGCCTCAGCATTACAGCCTTGCTTTTGTATTCTAGTCCTCTTGAAATGAATGCTAACATTGCATTTGTCTTCTTTACCACCAAATCAACTTGCAAGTTAACCTTCAGAGAATTCGGCATGAACGCTCCCAAGTCCCTTTGCACCTCTGATTTTTGAATTTTCTCCCCATATAGAAAACAGACCATGGCTTTATTCCATCTACCAAAGTGAATAACTATACACTTCCCTACACTATATTCCATCTGCCACTTCTTTGTCCATTCTCCCAATCTGTCTTAGTCCTTCTGCAGACACCCTGCTTCCTCAACACTACCTGCCCCTCCACCTGTCCACTCTGGTTCAGGAACCTGATGGTCTAGGAGTAATAACTGTTCCTGAACCTGGCGGTGTGGGACCTAAGGCTCCAGTATTTCTGTCCTGATGGCAGCATTGAGAAGAGAACATTGCCTGGATGGTGAGAGTTCTTGGCAATTGATGTTGCTTTCTTGTGACAGTCCTCCTTGTAGATGTGCTTAGTGGTAGGGAGGGCTTTGCCTGTGATGGACTAGGCTGTATCCATTACTTTTTTGTAGGCTTTTCCATTCAAGGGCATTGGTATTTCCATACCATTTTGTGATGTAACCAGTCGTCAGTATACGATCCATCATGCATCCATAGAAGTTTGTCAAAATTTTAGATGACATGCTGGATCTTTGTAAGCTTCTGAGAAAGTCAAGGCGCTGCTGTGCCTTTTTTGTGATGGCACTTGCATGCTGGACCCAGGACAGAGCCTCTGAAATTATAATGCCAAGGAATTTAAAGTTACCGACTCTTGCCATCTTTAATCCCTTGATGAGGACTGACTCATGAACCTCCAGATTCCTTCTCCTGTAGTCAATAATCAGCTCTTCGGTTTTGCTGACATTGAGTGAGAGGTTGTTGTTATGGCACCATTGAGCCAGATTTTCAGTCCTCCTCCTATATGCACATTCATTACCGCCTTTAATTCAGCCAACAACAGTGGTGTCATCAGCAAACTAAAATTGGCATTGCAGCTGTGCTTAGCCACACAGTCATAAGCGTAAAGTGAGTAAAGCAGGGGAGCAAGCACACAGACTTGTGGTGCACATGTGCTGACAGATTTCGTGGAGGAGATGTTGTTGCCAATCCAAAATGACTGGGGTCTGCAAGTGAGGAAATCAAGGATCCAGTTGCACAAAGGGATATTGGGGGCCAAGGTCTTGGAACTGGATGACCTCAGGTTTATCCGCGAAAACGAGAGTTTTCTGGACAGGACCTAAGAGATCGTTACACCGAGGATACCGGAAGAGAGAAAGGGGGTGACGATGAGGAAGGAAAGGATGCTTGAAGTACAGGAGACCCAGGGGATGTACCTCTCATAAACAGGCTCACCCTCTTGGAAGCTGTCAGGACAGAAGATACTGCCAGTCTGAGAGGCGGACAGGTCTGCGAGCCGAAAATTGGTGCAGAAGCAGAGCCGAGGAGTCAGACATCAGGAAGAGCCGTGGTAGTAGGAGACTCCATAGTAAGAGGTACGGAAAGGGGTTTCTGCAGCAACAGGCGAGATTTAAGGATGGTGTGTTGCCTCCCTGGTGCTAGGATCCAGGACATCACGGACCGATTGCAGGGAATCCTCAAGGGTGAAGGTGAACAGCCGGAAGTGGTAGTGCATGTTGGCACAAATGATATCGGGAAGAAGAGGAAGGACATTCTGCAGCGGGACTTCAGAGAACTCGGAAGAAGTCTGAAAAGCAGGACTTCCAGGGTGGTTATCTCTGGTTTGCTTCCAGTTCCTCGTGCTGGAGAGGGCAGGAACAGGGAGATAATGGATCTGAATGTGTGGCTGAGGAACTGGTGCAGGAAGCAAGGATTTACATTCTTGGACCACTGGGATCTGTTTTGGGGTAGGGATGAATTGTACAAAAGGGATTGGTTGCACCTTAATAGACGGGGGACCAGCATTCTGGCAGAGAGGTTTGCCACTGCAACATGGATGTGTTTAAACTAAGTAGTGGGGGGGGAGGGGATGAACTGGAAATATAAGGATGGAGTTAAAGGGAAAGTGAAAATAAGAAAAGTTCAAAAGGACAACAAAATCAATGGAGTAGAAAGCTCAAGAAGAGATCATACAGTATGGCCAAGTGAAATAGGAATTGATATGAAAGGAGAGGGGAGTAACAAATTAAAAGTATTATATATGAATGCACGAAGTATAAGGAATAAAGTAGATGAGCTTGAGGCTCAGTTGGAAATTGGCAAGTACGATGTTGTGGGAATAACAGAGACATGGCTTCAAGCGGACAGAGCCTGGGAAATGAATATTCAAGAGTATACATCTTATCGAAAGGACAGACTGACTGGCAGAGGGGGTGGGGTGGCTCTGTTGGTGAGGAATGATATTCAGTCCCTTCCTTGCGAGGGGGGACATAGAATCAGGGGATGTAGAGTCAGTATGGATAGAACTGAGAAATTCTAAGGGTAGAAAGACCCTAATGGGAGTTATCTACAGGCCCCCAAACAGCAGTCTGGATGTAGGGTGTAAGTTGAATGAAGAGTTAAAATTGGCATGTTGCAAAGGTAATGATACAGTTGTCATGGGGGATTTCAACATGCAGGTAGACTGGGAGAATCAGAATGGTACTGGACCCCAAGAAAGGTAGTTTATGGAGTGCCTCCAAGATGGATTCTTAGAACAGCTTGTTCTGGAGCCTACCAGGGAGAAGGCAATTCTAGATTTAGTGTTGTGCAATGAACCGGATTTGATCAGGGACCTTGAGGTAAAGGAACCATTAGGAGGTAGTGACCATAATATGATATGTTTTAACCTACAATTTGAGAAGGAGAAGGGAAAATCGGATGTGTCAGTATTATAGTTGAACAAAGGGAACTATGGAGCTATGAAGGAGGAACTGGCCAAAGTTCAATGGAACAATACCCTAGCAGGGAAGACAGTGGAACAACAATGGCAGGTGTTTCTGGGAATAATGCAGAAGGTACAGGATCAGTTCATTCCAAAGAGGAAGAAAGATCCTAAGGGGAGTAAGGGGTGGCCGTGGCTGACGAGAGAAATAAAGGGCAGTATAAAAATAAAAGAGAAGAAGTATAACATAGCAAAGATGAGCGGGAAACCGGAGGACTGGGAAGCTTTTAAAGAGCAACAGAAGATAACAAAAAAGGCAATACGCCAAGAAAAAATGAGGTACGAAGGTAAACTAGCTAAGAATATAAAGGAGGATAGTAAAAGCTTCTTTAGGTATGTGAATAGCAAAAAAATAGTTAAGACCAAAATTGGGCCATTGAAGACAGAAACGGGTGAATTTATTATGGGGAACAAGGAAATGGCAGACAAGTTGAACAGGTACTTTGGATCTGTCTTCACTAGGGAAGACACAAACAATCTCCCAGATGTAATAGTGGCCAAAGGAACTAGGGTAAAGGAAGAACTGAAGGAAATTTATATTAGGCAAGAAAGGGTGTTGGATAGACTGTTGAGTCTGAAGGCTGATAAGTCCCTGGGACCTGATGGTCTGCATCCCAGAGTACTTAAAGAGGTGGCTCTAGAAATTGTGGACGCATTGGTAATCATTTTCCAATGTTCTATAGATTCAGGAACAGTTCCTGCTGATTGGAGGGTGGCTAATGTTGTCCCACTTTTCAAGAAAGGAGGGAGAGAGAAAACAGGGAATTATAGACCGGTTAGCCTGACGTCAGTGGTAAGAAAGATGCTGGAGTCAATTATAAAAGAGGAAATTATGACACATTTGGATAGCAGTAGAAGGATCAGTCTGAGTTAGCATGGATTTATGAAGGGAAAATCATGCTTGACTAATCTACTGGAGTTTTTTGAGGATGTAACTATGAAAATGGACAAGGGAGAGCCAGTGGATGTAGTGTACCTGGACTTCCAGAAAGCTTTTGATAGAGTCCCACATAGGAGATTAGTGGGCAAAATTAGGGCACATGGTATTGGGGGCAGAGTACTGACATGGATTGAAAATTGGCTGGCTGACAGGAAACAAAGAGTAGTGATTAACGGGTCCCTTTTGGAATGGCAGGCTGTGACCAGTGGGGTACTGCAAGGTTCGGTGCTGGGACCACAGCTGTTTACAATATACATTAATGATTTAGATGAAGGGAATAAAAGTAACATTAGCAAATTTGCTGATGACACAAAGCTGGGTGGCAATGTGAAATGTCAGGAGGATGTTATGAGAATGCAGGGTGACTTGGACAGGTTGGGTGAGTGGGGCAAATATATGACAGATGCAGTTTAATGTGGATAAATGTGAGGTTATCCACTTTGGTGGCAAGAACAAGAAGGCAGATTACTATCTAAATGGAGTCAAGTTAGGAAAAGGGGAAGTACAACGAGATCTAGGTGTTCTTGTACATCAGTCAATGAAAGCAAGCATGCATGTACAGCAGGCAGTGAAGAAAGCTAATGGCATGCTGGTCTTTATAACACGAGGAATTGAGTATAGGAGTAAAGAGGTCCTTCTGCAGCTGTACAGGGCCCTGGTGAGACCCCACCTGGAGTATTGTGTGCAGGTTTGGTCTCCAAATTTGAGGAAGGACATTCTTGCTATTGAGGGAGTGCAGCGTAGATTCACAAGGTTAATTCCCGGAATGGCGGGACTGTCATATGTTGAAAGAATGGAGCGACTGGGCTTGTATACACTGGAATTTAGAAGGATGAGAGGGGATCTGATTGAAACATATAAGATTATTAAGGGATTGGACATGCTGGAGGCAGGAAGCATGTTCCCGCTGATGGGTGAGTCCAGAACTAGAGGCCACAGTTTAAGAATAAGGGGTAGGCCATTTAGAACAGAGATGCGGAAAAACCTTTTCACCCAGCGAGTGGTGGATATGTGGAATGCTCTGCCCCAGAAGGCAGTGGAGGCCAAGTCTCTGGATGCATTCAAGAGAGAGTTAGATAGAGCTCTTATAGATAGCGGTGTCAAGGGATATGGGGAGAGGGCAGGAATGGGGTACTGATTGTGTATGATCAGCCATGATCACAGTGAATGGCGGTGCTGGCTAGAAGGGCCGAATGGCCTACTCCTGCACCTACTGTCTATTGTCTATTGTCTCTTATTGATTAGTGTTGGGGGGATGATATTATTGAATGCTGAGCTACAGTCAATGAAGAGCATCCTGATGGATGCACTTCTGCTGTCCAAATGTCCCATGGTTGAGTGAAAAGCTAATGAAATAGCATCTGCTATTGACCTGTTGTGATGGTTGACAAAGGTTATTTTTGAAAAAATATTTCAAGTAATTTGTAGATGTGTTAATGCTGACTGAAAAAAAAACAGATAAAAATGCAAACAACACACACACATGCACACACACACAAAACTCAGCAGGCCAGGCAGCATGTATGGACAAGAGTATAGTCAATGTTTTGGGCCGAGACCCTTCATTAGGACTCGGCCCAAAATGGTGACTATACTATTTTCCATACACGTGGCCTGGTGTGCTAACTTACTACAGTATTTTGTGTGTGTTGCTTGGATTTCCAGCATCTGCAGATTCTCTCCTGTTTGAGATAAAAATGAAATTGTATTTTAGATTTTTTATTTCCTTTATTTAGAGATACAGTGCGGAATGGGCCCTTCTGGTCCCATTGTGCTGCCTAGCAACCTATCTATTTAGCCCTAGCCTAATTACAGGACCATTTATATTGACCAAATAATCTACTAACAGGTACAACTTTGAATAGTGGGAAGAAACCGTAGCACTTGGAGGTAACCCACACTTTCTTGGGGAGAACTTATGAACTTTTCACAGACAATGCAGTATTAAATTCTGAACTCTGAGTTGTAATAGTGTCAGAGTTGAGGAATAATAAAATAATAGATTTCTACAAAACATCGTTGGGCTACAATTAAAATTTTGAATGCAGTATTGAACAATTCCATATTAGAAGTATGTTGAGTTTGTAATCTCTTGTAATAATCTCTTTTCTGAGCTTTGTTTTCAAATAAACTCCAGCTTTTCTCCAGCTTGTCTCCTAGGACAGTTTTGTTCTAGGTGGTATGTATTTTTTTCCATTTATCAAAATTTAACAAACAAGACTGACTGCTTGAACAGATCACAAAACTTTGGAATGAATTGTGTCTGGGAAAGTGAAATTTGAAAGGCCATTGACCTTGTTGTTCAGTAAAAACTTTTCGTTAGTTCTATCCATAGCATGCAAAAAAGTGGCAAAGTTTACATGTTTTCCTTGTTGTTGCCAGGTGCACAGATCTGCTAACACAGCCTTCGCTGACATCAATCAAAGCAGCCTCTGCCAATGACCAAAACAGTGAAACAAGATCAGCCCCCAAAGTCAGCAGGACTCTGCTGGCTTTGATGAGGATACAGTAGTACAGTATGTAAACATAGCAACACACACAAAATGCTGGAGGAACTCAGCAGGTCAGGCTCCATCTATTGAAGTGAATAAACAGTCAACGTTTCAGCCCAAGACCCTTCATCAGGATTGGAAAGGAAGCCGGAAGAAGCCAGTATAAGAAGAAGTGAGGAGGGGAACGTGTACAAGATAGAAGGTGATTGGTGAAACCAGATGGGTGGGAATGGACGGATGAAGTCAGAAGCAGGGGGGGGGGGGGGTGTAATGGGTGGAAAAGGTAAAGGACTCTGTATTTCCAGCATCTGCAGAATCGCTTATGTGTGTGTAACTGTATGTACCATGACATATTCTGCATCAATTATATACATTACTAGACTCCTGTGTGTGATTTCTCTTTGATGTCTAAGTGTAGTCACCTAATAAATGTTTGAAAAGTTCAATGCGGAACAAAGAGACAGTTTCACTGGAACACAAGAGCTGCCATATCCATTTCTTTGTAGATTCTATTGCAAATTTGACTGTCAGTTAGTCAAATTCAAAGAGCCATATTGACATTAAAACAGAATGCTTAGTAGGTCTGGTAGCATCTGTGGTGGAGAAGAAAAGACATTGCTTCAGATCCATGACCTTCCATTAGACTTCTACACCGCTCAAACATCTGTGCTTGGAAACAAGAGTAGTCGTTGTGCTAGCTTGTGTTACAGAACTCTGAATTGCAAGAATAAACAGTGACTAACTGAAATGGGAGGTAGTCTAGACTAGCAAAGTAATGACTTTCCAAAACACTACAGTATTACTAAGGGGGTGAATTAGTCCTGTTCACACAAGTATACAGAAACAAAACATTATAATGAATTAACAGACATTTTGATATGAAATATCTTATATTCCTTCATCCATTGAGTCTTTTCCTGTGCTCTACCCAAACTCAAACTTGTGATACAATTGCTCTTACTAATGTTGTCTCCAGCTGAACTCTATTGTTATGGGAACCAGAGTATGCAATAAATTTTCAATTAGATGTGATTCTACCTTCACGGCATGATTATATGTACAGGATCTTACTTATCAACGTGTCTCCAAATTCCTTAAAACTATAATTTTAGTTTCAATAGAAAGATGATAAATCCATTGCAAATGGGATTGATTTATTATTTTCACACATAACAAAATACAGTGAAAAGCTAGTCTTGCATACTTTGATACAGATCAATTTATTACACAGCACATTGAGGTAGTACAAGGTAAAACATTAACTCAATGCAGGATTAGGTGCAACAGCTATAGAAAAATTGCAGTGCTGGAAGACAATAAGGTGCAAGATCTTTACGAGGTAGATTGTGAGGTCAAGAGTCCATCTTGTCATACTAGGGACCCGTTCAACAATCTTATAATAGCGGTGGTAGAATCTGTCCTTAAGCCTGGTAGTACATGCCTTCAGGCTTTTGTATCTTCTGCCCAATAGGAAAGTGGCGTAGAGGGAATGTTCAGGGTGGGGTCTTACCCTCATAAGGAATACTTGAATCACGTTCAGATCTTGCCCAAGCTTTTACTGCTGGAATTTAAAACAGGATATCAAATGACTTTACTTATTGTTAAATCTGACTGCTGCCTTTTCAAATACAAACTGCGAAAAAAAATTCCTTCCAGCATATTTCATTGTAAGTATGCCATGAACTATCTGAATTCTTATTTCATCATAGACTAAGCCATTAACCTATGAGTTGGATGCAAGGTAACCAATTTCAATGAACAATTAAGTTTGTCCATCAAGGACTAACTGCACACATAACATAAACATAGAAATGCATTGTGTTGCAGACTTCAGATTAATATTTTGTTTTCCTTTGTGAGAAATGGAGATATATGGAAGGCTATAGAAATTTAGAAATATGTTAATGTATATCATGTTGCTTCACTGATCCAGGGATCTGGGTTCCCAGAAGTTGTCTGTGTGGAGTCTATATGTTATATTTGTTTCCACCAGCTGCTCTTGTGTCTTCCCAATTACTTCAAAAGATGTGCTGATAGGCTGATTGCCTGCAGTAACTCTATCCATTAATGAAGGTGAGCAAAAATCAAAAGGGTGATGCTGGCATGAATGAGTGGAAGAGTAAGTTGTGGGAATAGAAGGGAATAGGATGAATTGATTACTTCCCTGGGAAATGGCTGAATGGCCTTCTATGTTGTATTAAGTATAAGATAGAAAAAAACATTCTATTGTAAGTATGCCACAAACGAGCTGAATTCTTATTTCATCATAGACTGAGCCATTAACCCATGAATTGGATGCAAGGCAACCAAATTCAATGAACAAGGCAGACAATCTCTGAAGAGCATTGATAATGGCTGGGGTTACCCATCTTGTAAAGACACTGCCCAGAAGAAAGCAATGGCAAACCACTTCTGTAGAAAAATTTGCCAAGAACAATCATAGACCATGATCGCCCACGTCATACGACACGGCACGTAATGGTGATGATGACGGATACCTGCTATTTCCTAGGACTAAATCAATCTTCTAAATTGCAATTCAATGGCAGCCATGGAAGTATGTATCTTAGCCCAAAAATAAAAGAGTAAGTTGCAGCTTTTAATAAATTATTGTGGGATAACATTTGGGAACTATATTAATACAAATTCTGAGGGGATGTAAGATATGGAATGTGGAATAGGCTCACTGAAATGTATGAATGAAAGAAAAAATAATAAACCAATACTTCTGCCAAATTAGCCAATTAGATGAATTCCTGTTACCATGACAACTCTGACATCCTAGTTAAATGATACTGGAATTGAGCTTATTTGGAGATAATAGTGTAAACACATCATTAATTCAAACTGGTGCTAGACCATGTGAAACCTGCTGCCAATTCTCTCTGAAATAATATGCTCTAAAATATGTGATGCTGCCCTGGATGAGATGTTTATATTCTCATAATGTATATGATTTAAAACAATGTCTTTCCACAAGGTACGAGTAAATTAGTAAACAAGTAAATATATGCCTGACAAATACATTTATTGAAACACTAGAGCAACACATCCAAAATGCTGGAGGAAATCAGTAGGTCAGGCAGCACTGCCTCTTTGAACTGTTCCATACTAAGGAAAGATGTCTTCAACAGATATTAGGTTAATGCAACAGAAAGGATTCCACAGATAGCTTGAGAAACGAGCAATGAAACAAGATATATTTTCCTTACTTTCTTGTACAATGTCTTGGTTAAACTATAAAGAATAGACCGAGTTTAAATGGAAAAAGAAGTGCACCACCTCGCAAAATACCCATGCGCCTACCCCTTAAAGGAGCTCTGCCCCATTTATGGAAGAGTCTGTGGTTCCCATGATGGCCCCATCAGTCTTTTCACAACACACAAACCAATATCAATCTTAATTCTGATGGAACAAACAATATGCTGGAAGAACTCAATGGGTCAAGCAGCATCTGTGGAGGAAAGAAATTATCGATGTTTTGGGTTGAAGCCCTGCATCAAGACTGACAATGCAATCAAGATAGCTTGCATAAAGGAGAAGTGGGGTGGAGAAAAAGGATTCTGAGGGGATTGGAAGACCAAGGAAGGGTAATGCAGGGACTTGACCAAAAACATTGACAAAACATTCCTGCAATAGATGCTGCTGGACCCATTCAGATTTCCAGCAGATTTTTGCTCCAAATTCCAGTCTCTTATGTCTCCCTAATTCTGATGGATTGTCTTAAAAGGAGGGAGGTGAAACATTAAGTTCTGATGTGCCAAAACCTAACTTGGGAATAACCAATGGTCTCACTTTAAGGACTCTTTATCTTGCTATCTCTTACTCATTATTTGTTGCTATTTATTTATAGTTGAATTTGCATGGTTTGTTGTTCATTAATCCTGTTTGCAGTTACTGTTCTATAGATTTGCTAAGTGTGTTCCCAGGAAAAAACATATCTCCAGGTGGTATGTGGTGACATATATATCCTCTGATAATAAATTTTACTTTAAACTTCGAACCTTTATTCTTCCCACATTCCCATTAATTCCACCCAAATTCTACCACCACCACCAGGGGGATTTGCAGTGTCTAGTAACAAGCATCTTGCATGTCATTGGGATACAGGAGGAAATGGCAACACCCAAAGGAAACTCACCCACCCACAGAGAGAACATGCACATCTTGTGTAGAGAGCATCTGAGGTTTGGATTGAATTGTGCTCTGCTAATTGTGCCAGCATGCTACCCAACATCCCCACCGTTTTATTCCAGATGTGAAGGAAATAGAATAATAGTCATTCACAAAGGAGACATAACAAGAACTTCTTTATGTGGTGAGTAGTTAGGGTTTGGACTTTACTACCCGATAGAAAGTGGGGGCAAATTTGTTGTACTATTTCAGAAGAGTTAAGTATCTGAAAAGGAAGAATTAGTAGAACTACGGGGAAGGGTTATGAGAATAGGACTAATTAGTTCCCCTTACATTGAGCTGTGAAGATGTCGATGGGCCAAATGGCCTTCCATGCTGTATAGTTGTATGTGCTTGATGGGATGGGATGGATTGGGAAAACTGCATTGCAAATGGTTCTAAAGCTTAAAATGCTGATTTAAGATGATATTTTGATGATATTGAGCTGCAATTCACTGAGGGAAAGAAAATTAAGACAGAATATGGTGCATTTTTTAAATGCTAAAAAGAATGGAAAGGGGAAAAATAACCAACATATTTAAACACAGCTGCAATTGCACGTGTAGAAGACATGGATGGAAATGGGTAAATACCCAGGTAAGACAAAGAATTGGACTAATATTTAAATCTGCACAGAGCATTGAACGTGGAGAATAGAAATTACATGAGGAGCCATCATTTAATATGCTCCACTTTTCTGAATCTATCTCTTGATTCTAAGATTATGCTTTTGACATCTGTCAATTTTTAATTTCTTCCTGATTACAGCATTGTTTCAGTTTACTAACTTGCTACTAGTGGCACCTGCATACTTCTACACATTATCACATTATTCAAATTGCTAGTTATCATAATTAGCGCAAATGCTACCAGTTAATAGTTAATACAGAAGCAATTTGCCACCCGGAGCTCCAAAGAAGTTTGGAATTAAGGAGACTCATAATCCCACACATCTATTCAGGACAGAGAGAGAGAGAGGGGAGAGCTTTTCTGAGCTGCTCCCTTAAGCTACTGAAGATACAGACCTGGGCAAATACAGTACTGGGAGAACATAAGGCTAACAAGTTCTCAGAAAGGTTGAATACTGAAAGACATTGCTGAGAAAAATTAGGATTTAGTACTAGAAGAACTTAGATATGAAAATATTCTTGTATTGTACCATATGTGTAATGTAGCCAACTGAAAGCCCTGGATTAATACCAGAAAAGTTTCTTAAGAAAGATTTTGAGAGGCAGCTGGAAGGACAGACACACTAACACCAACATACCGGAGAAGTCCAATACGTACAGCTTCTCCACTACGATAAAGCCACAATGACCCTGATGGATAGGTCATGTCATCTGGATGCCTGACTCACGTCTCCCAAGACAGATCCTTTACTCCCAGTTGAAGGAAGATCAGTGAGACCCTGGTGGGGAAAGGAAATGTTTCAAAGATAACATCAAAATCAACCTGAAGAAATTCAACATTACATCTAAAAACCTGGAAGACATTGCACTCAATAGGTATATCCGGAGAAAATCTGCTCAAGAGAGAGCTGCACTATATAGAGCGACCTCCATTGTGCTGCAAAGAACAAGCGGCAGCTGAGAAAGGAGAGGCAGAATATCTGCCCACTAATTACAGCCACCACTTTCTCTTACCCACACTGCACCAGAATCTGTGGATCCTCCAGCTCCCTGAGAAATCATCAATAGACAACCCCTGAAGAGAACATCATACTTGACTTGAGTGATCACACTAAAAATGTTGGATGAGTGCAATAGTTGTAGCTTGTTTTGGAATTGCGTCATGCAGCTAATTTCTCCTTAGGTTGCAGCAGTGTTTATAGGAAGTTCCAGAGAGTCAGTTAGTGAGGAGGTCATGACAACGGCAATCAACTTATCCCTTTAGGGTGCAATTCATTCTTGACATAATATGGATTTTTATCGTATGCAATACGACTGAAATTCTTGTTAACATTAGTATTTTGGTTGGATCATCCATTCCCAGGCAGCAAACCTTTTCCACTTCTGATTCTCTGGTCTCCCACCCAAGCATTAACTAGACCTGTTTGTTTAACTGACTACCCACTGGTAGCACTGGAAGTGTTTTGAGCTCCATTTGCATTTGTTTGTACACTCAAAACACGGATGTTAAGGAATTCACTGAGAAAGCAAATCCCAGAGACATCAGTTAACTGTCTATTCCTGCCTATGACACCAAATCTTATGAAGAACTTATATTCTTGCCTTCCACTTTTGATGGATTTCTTCCATCAAAGAAATGTGTAGAAGCATTCACATCACCAGGGAACACAGCATTTCTTAACCTAAATAAGTTCTATATTCAATTAATTTCATTGCATCACTTATTAATCTATTTTATCTGACGAATTAATATGCTCAGGTCAAAATAGAAAGCAGAGTTCCAGTAGCATTTATTGCTGTAATACATAATTAATTTTGTGTCATCCTGTAGCCAAACCCATTCACAGCCTGTGTGACATCATAAACATATTTCATTGATTTCCTCCTTTTCAGGGAAGATAACGATCTAAAAATCATTACTTCTCATTAATTTGATAGCACCTTCAACATCTTCATGTCATATGGCCCTGCACTTACAGCCTAATGAGAAACTCTCTCACACCAATGAACTCCCTTTTTACCTCCAGCTTCATTTATGTAGACAGTGTTAACAGACTCAGCGGCATCTTCACAGTTCCCTCTTCCAGTTCTTACTGGATAATTGCTCATTATGTGGAAGTTATTTCCCACCTACTGATTCAGAATATGTGTGTCATTTATAGTCTTTTAATTTTCCACTTAACTGTGAAATGGTGCAGCTGCCAATTCCTTGCTGTTTGAGTTTCCAGATTAAATCACCCTTTAATAGTGGCTTCTTAGTGTGGCCAAATTTTAACATTAAACATGCACATATTCAGAGTTACCAACAGCATACAACAAGCGACTTAGGTGCAGATTCATATGGAGATATTATGCAAAGATACAGATTATAGCTTACGTTGCTGCTGCCCGGTGGTAATTCTACAGCTGGTTAGCTTTGTCTTGTAGAAATTCCTTAATGCGCTCTTTTAAAATCAACAGAACAAAGATTTAGACTGTTTTACAGAGGGTGGGTGCTACAGAGTTTAGTGAAACTGTGAGAGTAAGATTTGCCTCCTCATAAAGATAATAGCATACATTTATCCAAAAATGCAAATGATTATTCAAGCACATCTGTATAAGCATAGATTAATGCATGTAGACTGACACAAATAAATCAGCAGCAACTTATAAACAGAGGTATGTACAACCTGAAAATAAATATCTACTCAGCTGTGCAAGAAGAATATCAAATATACATGTGTAATGTCCTGGTTAAGAGCATATTTTATTGTATTTCTACTGCCATGCTGTGAAGTATTTTATTTCAGCAGTTTTCTGCAAATGCAATGTGTTAGTTAAGCTTCATAGACTAGCATTCTGGCTTTGGCTAATATAAGGAGCCATTTGTTCAGCCTCAGAATGTTGTGCTGGGTTTGTCTTGGTACTGTATTGTAACATTCTGTCCAGTGGGTTGGCATGGAACATTCGAGAGAGCTGGGTGGGATCAGATTTCTGAAGGACTGTGGTCTGCTTTTGGGTTCGTCGTTGGCGGGAGGTGCAAAATGGAGCAGCAGGGAAGATGCTCGCAGAATCCCACCCAAAGGAGAGACACCATTGTGAGAAGTATTCTGTGCAGACAAATGGTTCCGAGGAGGAAGCGCCCAGTTCATTTCGAATAGTCTTCGAGGGAAGTTCGAGCTGCGGCTGGTGTCTTTCATGCAGAATGTGGGCTCAGTGTGTGAGTGATCAAAGTGAAGCATTCTGACTACTCCAGAAATGAGCTCCAACGTTTATGTACGCATTTAAATTGGTTTAACTGTATTGGGACCTTTCTTTTTTCTATTAACCGTTTGTTGAAGTTGAAATACCTATAAATACGAGGGGTGATTGATAAGTTTGTGGCCTAACGTAGAAGGAGTCAATTTTAGAAAACCTAGCACATTTATTTTTCAACATAGTCCCCTCCTACATTTACACACTTAGTCCAGCGGTCGTGGAGCATATGGATCTTGGATCTCCAGAAAGTGTCCACAGATGGGTGATTGATAAGTTTGTGGCCTAAGGTAGAAGGAGATGAGTTATACAGCTCTCGTTACATGCACGTGCAGTTCAACTCTTTGAGTGATTATGCAGAAAGTTTGAAGTTAATAACTCATCTCCTTCTACCTTAGGCCACAAACTTATCTATCACCCCCGAAGAGTTATTAACTGATGAGTTATTAGCTTCAAACTTTCTGCATAATCACTCAAAGAGTTGAACTGCACGTGCATGTAACGAGAGCTGTATAACTCAACTCCTTCTACCTTAGGCCACGAACTTATCAATCACCCCTGCTGTGGACACTTTCTGGAGGTCCAAGATCCGTATGCTCCACGACCGCTGGACTAAGTGTGTAAATGTAGGAGGGGACTATGTTGAAAAATAAATGTGCTCGGTTTTCTAAAATTGACTCCTTCTACCTTAGGCCACAAACTTATCAATCACCCCTCGTATACTTCCACTTCAATTTTATGCTGGTGTAAGGTCTGTCATTTCCTGGCAAATGATACCTTTGCATTTATACAGTATTTACCACAATTCTCAGTCCCTCATCAGAACATTCTATCTTTCCTGTTTGGTTGAATCTGAATCATACTAACCATGGAGGTGTGTTGCTATTGAAGGTGGCCTTTTCACCATTACCCATGTAAGGCTGAGTCACGTGACTATTAGCCAGAGTTAGCTAACGAGCCAAGTTTGTTACGAGCCACAGTGAGAGGGTTACACATGTGAAAAAAAATTATGCTGAATTCATGTCAAGAAATGAAGCTGTAAGTACCACACAGACATAAACAAAAGTGATACAGAGGCATAAACACAAAAGATTTTGCACATGCTGGAAATCCAAAGCAATACATACAAGATGCTGGAGGAGCTCAGCAGGTCAAGCAGCATCTATGGAAAAGAATAAGCAGTCGATGTTTCAGGCAGAAACCCTTCATCACAACTGGAAAGGAAGGGGGAAGATGCCAGAATAAAAATGTGGGGGAGAGGAAGGAGGACAAGCTAGAAGATGATAGGTGAAGATGATAGGTGTTGGGGAGGCGGATGAAGTAAGAAGCTGGGAGGTGATGGTTGGAAAAGACAAAGGGCTGGAGAGGAAGGAATCTGATAAGAGAGAAGAGTGGACCATAGGAGAAAGGGAAGGAGGAGTGGCACTGGAGGAGGAGATAGCCAGGTATGAAGCGATAAGAGGCCAGAGTGGGAAAGGGGAGAAGGGGGAAGGAGGAGAGGGAAAAAAATTACCAGAAGGTGGAATCAATGTTCATGTCATCAGGTTGGAGGCTACCAAGGTGGAATATGAGGTGTTGCTCCTTCACCATAAGAGTTGCCTCACAATGGCAGAAGAGGAGTCCATGGACCGTGATACAAAAAAAAGATTGATTTGTCTGAAGTTGGACAGTGAAAAATGACATAGTAGAAATTTTTAAATATACTTGATTGGAATGACACTTCCAGAATGTGCATGCACTCAAGTCCTTTTATTCTGCAGACCTGGAATACCTGGTGTTGCTGTGCAGACCTTATTGGCTGCCGAGGGAGATTCACAGCTGTTATCATCACAGTGGTGTACGTTCCACCACAGGCCGATACTGACCTGGCTCTCAGGGAACTGTACGAGACCCACAACACGCTGGAGCCTGCACACCCAAGGCTGCCTTCATCGTCACCGGTGACTTCAATCGAGCGTTGCTGACGAAAGTCTCTCCAAAGTTTTGTCAGCACATCCAGGTGAACACTCGGAAAGATAAGATACTTGACCACTGTTACACTCCATTCCGCAACGCTTACAAAGCTCTCCTTCACCCAGCTTTTGGAAAATCCAACCACTCTTTGATCTTGCTTTTGCTGACATACAGGCAGAAGATGAAACAAGAGGGGGCCATAGTTAAAATCGACCACTGTTGGTCCGACCAATAGGTCTCCATGCTGCAGGACTGCTTTGATGACATCAACTGGAAGGTCTTCCATGATGAGGACATCGCTGAGTTCACTGATGGAGTCACGTGCTTCATCTGGAAGTGCATCAACGATGTTGTCCCACAGAAGTTGGTCAGGGTCTTCCCGAACCAGAAACTCTGGATCAAAAGTTCTGTGCGAGGAGCACTTAATGCACAACATCGAGCTTACATCTCTGGCGATCAACTAGACCTCAAGAAAAGCAGCTATGATCTGCGCAAAGCTAACAAGGCTGCGAAACAACAATAAAGAAACAAGTTTTGCAACAGATAGAACACATGACTTGTGGCGAGGACTGTATTCCATCGCAGACTTCAAAGCCAAACGTTGTGGTGCCGCCAACATCGCGGCCTCTCTCCCAGATGAGCTCAATCACTTTTACGCTCAGTTCGATGTCGCTAACTCTGAGCCTCTGAGGAAAGCCACCACTACAACCTGCAACCTGGTCATCTCTGAGGCTGAGGTACACAGTTGTTTCCAACAAGTGGACAGTCGCAAGGCTGCGGGACCAGACGGCATCCCAGGGCGAGTATTCAGGATATGCACAGCACAAATGCAGGTGTGCTTACAGACACATTTAATATCTCCCTCTCCCAGTGTAGAGTGCCCACCTGCTTCAAATTATCCACCATTGTCCCTGTACCAAAAAAGACCAAGGTAACATGCCTGAACAACTGGCGTCCTGTCACACTCACCTCAATAATAAGCAAATGCTTTGAGAGGCTGGTCCAGGACTACACCTGCAGCTTGCTACCACCCAAACTGGACCCCCTACAATTCGCCTACCAAAACAACCGATTGACAGATGGTGCAAAAGCCACAGCTCTACAGATCATCCTTATACATCTAGAGAAAAAGGATGCTTATATGAGAACGCTGTTCTTGGACTACAGTTCAACATTCAACAGCATAGTTCCATCAAGGCTCAACAAGAAGCTCAGAGACCTCGGCCTTGACCCTGCCTTGTGCAGCTGGATCCTGGACTTCCTGTCAGATCGCCAGCAGGTTGTAAGAGTGGGCTCCCTCACCTCCACCCCTCTGACTGTCAATGCAGGAGCCCCTCAGTGCTGCGTACTGAGTCCCCTCCTTTACTCCATGTATACCCATGACTGTATTGCCACCCACAGCTCCAATCTGCTAACTAAATTTGCCAATGACACTACATTGATTGTCCTTATCTCAAAGAATAACGAGGTGGTGTATAGGGAAGAAGTTATCTCTCTGACACAGTTGTGTCAAAAAAGCAACTTCTCCCTCAATGTCGCAAAAACAAAGGAGCTGGTTGTGGATTACAGGAGGAATGGAAACTGGGTAACTTCTATTGACATCAATGGATCTGGGGTTGAGAGGGTAAACAGCTTTAAGTTCCTCAGCATCCACATCACTGAGGACCTCACGTGGTCTATACACACCAATTGTGTGGTGAAAAAGGCACAACAGTGCCTCTTTCACCTCAGACGGTTGAGTAAGTTTGATATGGGCCCCCAAATCCTAAGGACTTTTTACAGGGGCACAATTGAGAGCATCCTGACTGGCTGAATCACTGCCTGTTATGGGAATTGTACTTCCCTCAATCGCAGGACCCTGCAGAGAGTGTTGTGGACAGCCCAGCACATCTGTAGATGTGAACTTCCCATGATTCAGGACATTTACAAGAACAGGTGTGTAAAAAGGGCCCGTACGATCATTGGGGACCCCAACCATCCCAACCACAATCTATTCCTGCTGCTACCATCTGGGAGGTGGTACCACAGCATAAAAGCCAGGACCAACAGGCTCCGGGACAGGCTTCTTCCACCAGGCCACCAGACTGATGAACTCACGCTGATTTGAGTGTACTCCATATTACACTGTCCCGCTTGGTGGCACAATAGTATCAGCACCAGACTCCGGAGTGAAGATTCCCAAGTTCGGATCCAAGTCGGGTTGAGCGTCAAGCTAGCAACTTGGCCTCGTAAAAACAAGAATAGCTTGCTACAGAAAAACTGTCAAGATAGTGCCCCGATAACTCCACTGTCAAGTTAAGGGCTATTCTTCTCATTCTTCTTCTATATTACACTGACTGTTCTATTTATTATAAATAATTATAAACTACTATGACTACACATTGCACATTTAGATGGAGATGTAAAGATTTTTACTTCTCATGTATGTGAAGGATGTAAGAAATAAAGTCACTTTAAACTCAAACATGTGGCTGCGTGGCCACACTCTGGTCTAACTCCATCAAGTTTGCAGATGACACTTCTGTAGTAGGCCAAACCTCAAATAATGATAAGTCTGAATACAGAAAGGAGATAAGAGAACCCAGTGGCAGGGTGTCATAGCTCAATGTCATCAAAAGAGCCAGACATTGACTTCAGGAAGGGGGGTAGTACACATATTTCTATACAACAACAATGCTGAGATGGAGCCACTTAAGAGCTTCAAGCCCCCAAGTGTAAACTTCACATATAGTTTGCCCTGGTCCAACCATGTAGACACCATAGTCAAGAAAGCACACCAGCGCCCTCAGCAGACTCAGTAAATTTGGCATGTTCTCAATGACCCTCACCAAATTTTATAGATGCACGATAGAAAACATTCCCCAAGCTATCTGTAATATACAGATCAGGTATCAGAAGCATACATGAGAACAAAGGTCTCTGCTGCCTAGTTTAACTCTACATTGTATCAGGCTTGAGGTCTTGGTATTCTGACACTCTTCTGCTCAATTAACAAGAGGTTGTGTTGCGTGTAGTGGTATGTTTATGTAACGCAGAATGTCAGTTCCTGCCCTCCAATTATAGTGTCATATATGCCTTTCGAGGAGGTGTTTCATTATTGATGTAATATAGGCTTCTCGCTCATTCAACATGACTGAGATTCTTCCTGATTGCAGTCTATTAGTTTTAATATCTATTTCCAGCAGCTCCAGAACATGATAATCCCAGGCAGTCTCCCAACCTAGTATTATACAAGCCTGAGTGTTTTATTCACTGTGTACTCAGATTTATATTCAGATTAGTTTATTGTCATATACGCCAGGGTGCAATGAAATTTTTTGTTTGCATGAAGCTTACAGTGGTAATAATAAATATAACAATAAATACTACAATAAGCACAAAACAACAGAATGTGGGAAGATAGTACTGCAAAAAGAAATGTGAACTGAGAGAGCTAGAATTAAGAGCCTGAGAATGTGGAGGAACCACTGGAAAAGGAAAGCAGAAAGAAGGAACACAGCGACGACCCTAATCCACCCCAGTTATTCCAACTGCATAAAGGCTGTAAAATTGCAGTCATCTGACAGAAATTTTGGCAAAACAGTGATCTAAAACCAGAGCCAAATTTCCAATGAATTAAAATGAGGTGAGTGAAAATTTTATTTGCACAACCTGAAGAGGATATTCTGGGAATCTCATGGTTGCTGCCTTGATGCTAATCTTAGCTCTCAGCTCCACTGACTGTAGAAGCTATTGATTAATCTAATTAATTCATGTGAGGGAGACTAGCTGGTGGAAGTGCAAAGAAGCCAGAGTTTGGCAAGATCTCCATTCAGAATCAAAATTGTTACTCCCTCTGGAGAACGGTGGTGATGTTGGATGATGCATTGGTAAATACTTTCCCTTTAATTTTGTTGAGTAGAGCGAGGAAAGAGACAGCTGGCGGTGGAAATTATATTGGATGTCTGCCTTATATTCCCAATGGTTTCCACCTGACCTTGGGATATTTAATACTTCAGGACTCGGGTTGTTTATCTGCTTTGCTTTGTTAGGTGTTAGAAAATTAGCAATGGGCATTCTTTTAATCACACAATCCCTTCAGTTCATTTAATTTATAAATGCAGGTGAACAGACATCTGCTTCCCACACAGACTATTCAATTTTGAATGTGAGCTGTGCCTACTGTAACAGAAGAGAGTATTCACATTTTTCACCCACGTTATGCATGCTGTATTCGTATCTTGTTGGAGTGGAACATCTCCTCTAAAGACAGAAAAACTTTTTTTTTCAAAACTCCCCCAATAATGTTCCAGCTGTTATATAACACCTGCATCCGAATGATTTGTGATGACCCAAATAAAAATCAAATGAAAACTGATATTTTGCCTCATATGTATCCACAGATTGTATAGAGCCTTCACCTTAGAGACTAACATTGATTGAGAAGGAAAAATTGTTCAATGATGCTACACCATTCTTCTACAGAAAATTGATTCCTCTACCATCAGTACAGCTCTCTAATACTAGTCTTCCACATTAGAAAAAAAACCAAATTATCTCAAATGCCAATATCTATAAGAAGTGGAGTGGTTTTATATTGCTATCTTAATTTAGAAGCAGAGAGCTCAATGTCCAAGAGTTATTTCCCAGCATTTATGCTGTTAACTTGATTTCAAAAGAACAATGTAGACACATACAGTATGCATGGATAAAGCAGAGTCTATAGCTCTCTTGCCTCATTGTACAATGTAATTGATTGGTTTCAAAGGACGTCTCAAACAGCCTTAATGCAGCAACACTGGACAGCGTGGCCTTGGTGTTTCATGCTGTAGATGCCAACCTAATTTCAATTTCAATCACAAGCAGCATTTTTAGTATGAGATGTTTCAAAATTGCACACACTTACAGAGGTAAACAAGCTCAGCAGCTGGTGAGGACAGTTTCCACGCAATATAACTTGCCACAAGCCCTACCAAATAGGGCTGCTACAAATTGAGTTAATGTTATTTGCCATATCCTGAAAGAAGCACATCTGCCACTTCCACCGGAATTCAAATCCTCCCCACTTCACCCCCAGGTAGAACGTGTTAAACTCAGAGTCATAGATTGGAGTTATACAGCATGAAAACTGGTCCTCTGTCCCAACTGATCCATGGCAACCAAGATGCCTATCTAAGCTAATCTACATTTGGTCCATATCCCTCTAATCCCTTCCTGTCCATGTATCTGTCCAAATGTTTTTTTTTAGCATTATAATTGTTACTGCCTCTATCACTTCCTCTGGTAGCTTGTTCCATATATCCCCAACTTCCTGCATGAAAAATCACTCAGTTACCCTTGAAATCATTATAAGGATAGCCCTCAGCCTCCTTCATTTCAGGGAAAAGAGTACCAAGTCTATGCAGTCTCTCCTTATAATTCAAGTCCTCTAGTCCAGGTAACATCCTTGTGAATCTTTCTTGCACCCTCTCCAGCTTAATTTCATCCTTCCTACAATGTGGCCATCAGTACTGCACACTAGATCTGTGTCTAACCAGCCTCTGTACAAATGAAACATGATGTCCTAATTCTTGTACTCAATGCCACAGGTGATGAAGGCAAGCTTTCTTCACAACCTTGTCAACCTATGTTATCGCTTTCAGGGAACTATGTACTTAGATCTCTTGGTCTCTCAGCTCTGAAGTAGTCCCCAGCGCCCTTTAATTCACTGTGGATTTCCTGGCCCAGTTCAACTACCCAAAATGCATCACCTTGCACTTGTTTTAGTTAAATTCCATCTGTCATTCCCGTGCCCACCTTTCTAGTTGATCTTTATCCTGTGTACTCTTAACTAACCTTCTTCACTTCCTGTATGCCACTAACTTTGGTGTCATCTAAAGAGACTGACTATATGTGATCATGTGATCCAAGATGGCAGCGCGACGCAGCTTACAGTGGCCACTCTGGAGCTGATTATCTGTTATTTGTGAAGCGGGGTGTTGTGTGCAATCATAATTGGTTGAAAGCGGACGTGGGAGCACGGAGGAACATGTGGAAATCTCCAGGAAGACCTTCTTTGTTGCTGCTGCTGCTGTGAGGTCCAAGTCTCTGCTGGGAAGTTCAAGCCCCCAGTCCTCGGGGTCACATTGCCGATGGCCGTTGGCGGGCGTGTCTTAATACGCTCAGCAGAGGATGGTGCTCGGAGAAGCTGTGCCGGAGGGGATGGTCGTCGGCTCGGAGGTTCAACAGACTCGGAGTCCGCTGTGGTCAGGTTGCTTTCGATGTGTGCTGCGTCTGCGAGGCTGGATTCAACAGAGCTTTCATTGTGTGCTGTGTCTGTGAGGCTGAGTCGGGCGGCGCCGTGGAAATCCATAGCGGGGGTATTCCCTTCTGCCACCGGCATGGGATGACGAGTCAATCGGGACCCTGAGGGCTTGTGGAAACTGTGTGGTGGTTTCTTTCAAACTTATAGTCTTTTAACATCTTTGGACTATTTTTACTGTGCCCATGGTCTGTTTTTTTTTTATCAGTTATGCTATTGTTTGCACTGTTGTAACTATGTGGTTTTGTGCAGGGCTTGTAGCTTTAGTTTTTGATCTTGTTTGTCTGGTGAATTTGGAGCTCCTTTCCGGGGAGTGCGCTAGACGGTAGTGCGATATTAATACGCAGCAGCCTCTCCGGACTCTGGATTGAGGATTGCCAAACGTTATGTGGATTTTCTGGTGTAGTCTGTTTTGTCATATGCTTTTGTGATATCATTCTGGGGGAACGTTGTCTCATTTTTTAACTGCATTGCATTTGTGGTTTCTACATGACAATAAACTGAATCTGAATATGCTGCATATAATGTATACACCTGACTCCATGATTCCTGTTAAAGTGCTGTGGGCTCCCCGGTTCTTCTATAATCCCTCTCGGTGAGGAGTAGTTTGCTTTTGTTCACCAGGTTGATAGTACTCCTTATCTTTTTCTTTAATCTTTTGTTGAATAGAGAAATTATTTAGAATAAACCTAGGTGCACGGTAAAGCAGTTTGCAGACGAAACAAAAATTGCTGAGCAGTTATCAACAAAGAAAAAAAATTTAGACTACAAGTCTAGTCAGCTGGGTAGAAAAATGGCAAATGGGAATTTAATTAGAGAATTGGTATGAACTTCATTTGGAAATATGCAACAAGGAAAGGGAATAAATAATTCATGGTAAAGTATTGAATAGTGTGTAGATGCAGAGCAATCTTTGAAGACTATGTCCACCTGTCTTAAAAGGTAGTGGGGTAGGCCAATAAGGTGACAAAGAAAGCATACGGATACTTGTCTTTATTAGCTGAGACTTGGAATATGATAGTAGTGAGCTTATGACAGAACTGTATTTAACAGTATTTAAGCCACAATTTGTGTATTGCATACAGATCTGGTTACCACGTTACCATTTATGGGTACAACTTCCTCAATCCTGGAAGCTACAGATGAAGCCAAGAAGATTTTTTATGGTGTCCTGGAAAAGGCTTTGACCCACATCCCTGAAGGAAGGCAGGGTCAGGAAAGATACAACTCGTTGAGAAGGGGTGAAGGAGAAGAAAAAGCAAAGAAATCTTCTTTCTACTAAAGTGCCTGGAGTACCTTCTTGTCATAAACAATGTTCAACTTCATCAAAAGCCTCCAAACGCAACATTGCTACAAGAATGCCAAAGGTCCCCAACACCCAGCAAAGGAAGTCGTATTTACAATTGAAAATTGTAAAGGAAATTGTGCTTCACCAACAATCTGAAAACCACCTACCAACACGAATCTCAGAATGGCAGGAGTAAATAGTTTTCCCTCAAGTCTATCTTCACTGTTACCCAATCAAGACAGCTTCTTAATCAGAAAACGACAAGAGTCATGGAGATGATCAGGAGATCTTCGACCAAGTAAAACAATAACTCAGATCATCACCCCAAACTAAGGGAAAAAGAAATGATTTCCAGGCATCTGGAGCCTGAATGAGGAGATAACATTTCATTGAGGGCTGCACTGAGATTAAGCTTTAAGATATAGTTTAGACATTCACGCTTTGTGGTTGCTTGGGATTCATCGTGGCATTTCCTGTGAGACTCTCACATAATAATGCCAACCAGAAGACACAGGAGAAGTTGGGAAAAGCTCAGCCTTGTAGAATAAATCAGCAGTGTAACCTCAGAGCCCGGTGCACCTCAATGAGATGGAATGCCTATAGAGGTATGGAGACTCTACTTTGGCAGGAGGGTGTTGATCAAGAGATACCATATTTATTGTGTGTTTGTGTGTGTTTTGCCAGTTGCTTTCTGCTTGAGGATAGGCAAATTCATCCCCTTATCTTTGAATAAGAGTTGCAGGAACACAGGCATGCATGGTGGGGCGCAGATGCTGCAGTCTTCCAGAAAATTCAGTTGTTGAGTGACCCTCATCAATCTGACAATATGGTCACTAAACACAGACAACCACAGATATTTTATCCCCTACATATTCAGCTGCTCTGCCATTGCTCAAAGGTCTCAGAGTTCAAAATCAGGTACTAGGAGATTTACTTGTCTTACTTTATGCTTTTCACCTGTTTCCTCTGTCTCTCATACACTACAAAAGATCAATGTCAGGATGTTGGCAGTATCCTTAATACACCTAGATCCTGATTTCTCAACACACAAGAGCAGAACGCTTTCACAATGCCAGACATGCTGCTGCACAGAATACCTCCTATTAGCATACAGGTACAAAGCAGTGCTTTTGTGAAATCTGCTCTTGCCAGTAGCAACAAAGTTGGAGGAGGAAGTGTAAGAGAAGAAAAGGTGGAATTGATGATAGAAGGCCCCTTCTAATAGATTGTTTCAGTCTGAAGAAGCCTGAGGCGAATTGCCAAAAATCAGGTACTGAAGCAGTCACACAGCAAGACCTGGATAATGATCAGGACTAAGCTGATGTGGAATGTAGTATTCATGCTGCACAGTGTCTAGCAAGCAAAGATGACTACAAAAGAGAGTCTACCATCTTGAATTTCAAAGACTTCACCATTATCAAATTCCCCAGAAGCAGCATTCTAAGACTTACCAGAATCAGAATCAGGTTTATTATCACTGCCATATGTTGTGAAGTTTGTTGTTTTGTGGTTGCAATACAATGCAATACAAAAAAAATGTTAAGTTACAATAAGAAACATATAAAAAATATAGATAGTACAAAAAGAGAGCAAAGCAGTGATGTCGTGTTCACAGATTTATGGACCGTTTAAAAATCTGGTGGTGGAGGGGAAGATGTTGTTCCTCAGATGTTGTTGACTTCAGACCTGTTGCCTTGACGTCGCACGTGATGAAGACCATGGAGCGGCTGATAATACAGAATCTGAGGCCACAAACGAGGCACGCCCGGGATCCGCTTCAGTTTGCGTATAAGGAGAAGGTGGGAGTGGAGGATGCTATCACGTATTTGCTGCACAAATCACTCTCTCACCTAGATGGGGACAGTTGTGCTGTGAGGATTACATTCCTTGACTTCTCTAGTGCCTTTAACACCATCCACCTGCGTCTCAATGTCACCAAGACCAAGGAGATGGTGGTGGACTTTAGGAGATCTAGGCCTCATATGGAGCCAGTGATCATTAATGGAGAATGTGTGGAGCAGGTTAAGACCTACAAGTATCTGGGAGTACAGTTAGACGAGAAGCTAGACTGGACTGCCAACACAGATGCCTTGTGCAGGAAGGCACAGAGTCGACTGTACTTCCTTAGAAGGTTGGCGTCATTCAATGTCTGCAGTGAGATGCTGAAGATGTTCTATAGGTCAGTTGTTGAGAGCGCCCTCTTCTTTGTGGTGGCGTGTTGGGGAGGAAGCATTAAGAAGAGGGACGCCTCACGTCTTAATAAGCTGGTAAGGAAGGCGGGCTCTGTCGTGGGCAAAGTACTGGAGAGTTTAACATCGGTAGCTGAGTGAAGGGCGCTGAGTAGGCTACGGTCAATTATGGAAAACCCTGAACATCCTCTACATAGCACCATCCAGAGACAGAGAAGCAGTTTCAGCGACAGGTTACTGTCGATGCAATGCTCCTCAGACAGGATGAAGAGGTCAATACTCCCCAATGCCATTAGGCTTTACAATTCAACTGCCAGGACTTAAGAACTTTTTTAAAGCTATTATTAATGCTTTTTGAGTTAGTGATTTAGATGCATATCATATTATTACTGAGTTAAGTATTGTATGTAATGAGTTTTTGCTACAACAAGTGTATGGGACATTGGAAAAAAAAATGTTGAATTTCCCCATGGGGATGAATAAAGTATCTATCTATCTATCTATCTATCTATCTATCTATCTATCTATATCTTCAGCCTCTTGCATCTTTTCCCTGATGGCTGTAACGAGAAGAGGGAATGCCCTGGAAGATGAGAGTCCTTAATGATGGATGCTGCCTTCCTGAAGCATAGCCCTTTTCTGGTATTATTGACCAGAGGTCAGTAGACCAAGCTCATAAATACTGAAGCTAAAACTAAAGGTCAGAGGGTGAATATCCTTCAATGAATGAATCACCTCCTGGCTCATGAATGCCTCTTCCCCACTTATCAGCCAGAAATCAGGGGTGAGATGGTCAGGGTGAATGCTTCTTCAGCAGTATTTAAGAAACGATACCTCGGAGAAAGGAGTCCATTTGATTGGCATCCAATACACCAACCTGCATTTCCTCAGAATTTAAGAAGTGGAACAGGAATACAACATTGGGTCCTACAAAACTGCTCTACCATTCTACACCTAACTTTTTATCAGTCTTTACAGGATAGAAGTGGAGATAATGCTTCTCCTGTCTGCTGAGTGCAGGGTCATGGATCACTGCCAAAGAATAAAAGGTGAGTATTTCAGAACTGAGGTCGGAAGAAATTTCTTTTTTCCAGATGCTAGTTAACTTCTGGCATTCTTCGTTCAAAAAGTTGGAGTCTTGTGTTCTGATGAGGTCTGCCACCAATTCTCAAAACTGGGGTTCTAATACATGCATTTAAATTGAGGTGTTGGGAGCGGGCGGCTGAGGTCAAAGAAGATGTGCAGGGAAAGTTTTTTTACAGAGTTGTGGGTGCCTGGAATATAATGCCAGGGGTGGTCGTGGAGTTAAATAAGATAGAAGTGTCTAAGAGGCTCTTAGATATACACATGAATGTATAGAAAATGGAGGGATGTGGACATTTTATAGGCAGAAGGTATTAGCTTAATTAAGCTATTAATTATTTTGACATAACATTTTGGGCCAAAGGGGCAGTTCCTGCGCTGTACTCTTCTATGTTCCATGTTATATTTAAGACCGATTTAAATATTAGGAGTATCAAGGGATTGTGAGGTTAGTATAGGAAAGTGGCATTGAGGTAAAGTACTGTAACTATTGATTGGTGAAGCATTCATAACAGTTTAACTGGCCTTCAGCTGCTTCTACTGTTTACGCTCATATGTTCCTATGGTTACTCTGACATTGAGCTCAGCTCTTTCTTCCTTTCTTCCTTCACTATTGTCACATATTGACACCAATGTGTAATTTCTGCAAACCACACACATACCTCACAAATACAACAATCCAGTAACAATTTCTTCCCCATTACTATCAGCTTCTTGAACCAAACAAAGAAACCATCACACTGCCTCCGATTATTTTTCTCTCTCTCTCAAATTTCACCAATGTTGTTCTGTTCATTTTAGTTTATTTGTGTTTATTTTGGTTTATTTTGTCATATAAAATTATGTATAATTTATGTTAATTTAAGCCTATGTTAAATTATGTTTGTCATGTTTGTAATACACTGTGCTGCTGCTGCAAAAATAACTTAATTTCCTGGCATTTACACACTGGGTAAATATGCCTATGAAAAATATAATCTTGAATTAAAAATTAAGAGCATCTGCCAACATTCATCATTAAGAAAGCCTAGAGCAGCAGTTGCATGGTACATATCATCCTTGAGTACACTGGAGATTAGTGGGGCTGAAAGTCCTGTACCTGTGCAGCTGGATATGCAAGAAATAAAATTCCCTATCCTTTAATCTCAGTAAGGACCTGAGGGAAAAGGGGAGATGGAATGAGGTGCAGAGGCAGGTACAATCATAACATTTAAAAGACAGTTTGACAGATAGAAGGATAGAAAAGGTTTAGACCATAACACCATAAGGCCATAAGTTGTAGGAGCAGAATTAGGCCACTTGGCCCATCGAGTGTGCTCCGCCATTTCATCATGGCTGAACCAATTTTCCTCTCAGCCCCGGTCTCCTGCCTTCTTCATGCCCTGACTAATCAAGAATCTCTCAACCTCTGCCTTAAATATACCCAATGACTTGGCTTCCACAGCCAACTGTGGCAATGAATTCCACAGATTCGGCACTCTCTGGCTGAAGAAATTCCTCCTCATTTCCATTCTAAAAGGATGCCCCTCTATTCTGAGGCTATGTCCTCTGGTCTTGGACTCCCCCACCATAGGAAACATCCTCTCCACATCCACTCTGTTGAGGCCTTTCAACATTTGCTAGGCTCTAATGAGATTCCACCCGCCCCCTCCATTCTTCTGAATTCTAGTGAGTACAGGCACAAACCCATCAAACGCTCCTTGTATGATAAGCCTTTCAATCCCGGAATCATTTTTGAAAAACCTCCTTTCAACTCTCTGCAATGTCAGCAACATCCTTTCTTAGAAAAGGGGCCCAGAATTGCTCACAATATTCCAAGTGAGGCCTTACCAGCTGCCTTATAAAGCCCCCAGAGTACATCCATTTAGAAGGAAGTGAGCTAACTACAGGCAAATGTGCCTAAATAAAGCATTTCGGTTATTAAGGACAAGGGGATGAAGGATCTATTTCCATGCCATATAACTGCTGGTTATGATGAGGAGTACATCTGTAATCCTCCACATTTATTGGGTTAAAAATCATGGAATTCACCACCTCACAGCCTTTGGGGGGCATTTCACCACAAATAACCTAATAGCCCATCTTGTCAAAGTCAATTAGGAATGCATATTAAGCAAGGTCTATGTTGGAAACTATCTCATTCCTCGGCTAAATATAAATCAAGAAGCATCTCCATTCCACTATATTCTCATCTTATTTTCCCTGCTTGCTGGTCATTTCAACCTGTACTTGACTGCAATGGATGAAAATCAGGGATTGGTGCTGGGTCCTTTGTTGTTTGTCATCTATATCAGTGATCTGGATGTTAATGTGGTTAACTGGATCAGCAAATTTGTGGACGGTACCAAGATTGGGGGTGTAGTGGACAGCTTGCAGAGGGATCTGGACCAGCTGGAAAATGGCAGATGGAATTTAATGCAGACAAGTGCAAGGTGTTCCACTTCAATAGGACCAGCCAGGGTAGGTCTTACACAGTGAGTGATAGGGCATTGAGGAGTGTGGTAGAACAAGGGATCTGGGAATCCAGGTTCATAATTTGATGAAAGTGGCGTCATTAAAGAAAGTTTTTGGCACATTAACCTTCATATATCAAAGTATTGAGTACAGGAGATGGGATGTTATGTTGAAGTTGTATAAAACATTGGTGAGCCCTAATTTGGAGTATTATGTGCAGTTTTGGTCACGTACCTACAGGAAGGTTGAAATCGCACAGAAAAAATTTACAAGGATGTTGCTGGGTCTGGAGTACCTGAGCTATAAGAAAAGACTGAAAAGGTGAGGACTTCATTCCTTAGAACATTGAAGATTGTGAGGAGATTTGATAGAAATATACAAAATTATGAGGAGTATAGACTGGGTAAATGCAAGCAGACTTTTCCCACTGAGATTGGGTGGAACTACAACCAGAGGTCATGGGTGAAAGGTGAAAGGTGAAAAACTTAAGGGGAACATAAAGGGAAGCTTCTTTGCTCAGAGGATCATGAGAGTGTGGAACGAGCTGCCAGCACAAGTAGTGCATGCAAACTTTATTTCAAAGCTTTAGCGACATTTGCAGCTACATTGATGGTAGGGGTATGGAGGGCTATGCTCCCGGTGAAAGTCGATGGGAGCAGGCAGTTCAAATGGTTTCAACATGGGATGAAGAGCCTGCTTCTTTGATGTACTTTTCTTGGACTCTATGGCTCCAAGAGAAAATGGAGCCACATTATCATTTCAAAGCATTATCAATTGAAGCATTTATGTGCAAAGACGGAGGAACTATCCTTTGATACCTGCCTGTGGTTCCACAAGTAAAGCCTCAGCCAGGAGGTGATGGCAGTCAAGGTCCAGACTGGAGCCGGAGCTAGAGGTCACACAATTAGCAGTCTGAAGGTGTCTGGGATCATAGAAACTGGCATTGAAGGTGGTGAAGTCCAGATTCTGGATCCGCTCGGGATCGTTGGAATTGGTGTTGGCGATGGTAATATCACTGGTAAGGAGACAGAGATGGATTCACAGAGACTTGTAATCTCGAGGCATCCAGTGGAATTGAGGTCTAAGTGGGAGGCAGCAGGGATCGCGGTCTGAAGGTGCCCAGGACCACTGGAATTGGAAACGGCAGGATCTGCATTCTGAAGATGAGGAAGGCAAACAAGTGTGGATGCAATGGAGGATAAAACATTGGAGAGGTCCATGGCAAGCAGAAGAGAGAGAGGCCTGGACTCGTGACAGCAACTGGGACAGGGTCACCAGGTATCTTCGGGTGGCGTGTAGAATACGGAGGGAGAAGCAGCAGTAAAAGTAGTCAATTGAATGTAAGTACCGAGGGGACATATTAATAAGACATCCTCCTTGTGTGGACATCAGGTGACTTGATACTTAATGTGTAATGCCAACTGCCTGTACCTTAGCAACAATGAATATTTGGTCAACAACCAACTCAACCAGAACTTTCTACTGTGAGTAGAAACCGTAAGTTCAAATTTCATTCTATGAAGTAAATGTATTGAAGAAATGTTGCACTTACAGTGAAGCTACCTTTCAGGTGAGGCGTTAATGTAAACAATCCTGTGAACCAATGGAATGAGAGCAATGGTGTCTTCCCCAGTGCCCTACCTAATAATCGCTGTCAAAATTGATTATTATTGTTGTTTTGTTCATGTTTGTTTATGCTTGTCTTATGAAATTGGTTGACACTTTTAATGAGCTGACCAAGAATGTTAATGAGGGCAGGGCAATACTTCAGTAAGGCCTTTACTAAGTTTCCATGTTGTAGTAAGCTCTGGGAGTTCAGATTGAATGGATCTAGTGAGAACTGGGGTGATGGTGGAAGATTATTTCTAGGATTGAAGACCTGTATGCCTTAGGTCAGACTTGGTCCATTGTTGTTTATCATCTATATCAACAATTTGAATAAGGATTTACAAGGCATGGACAGTAAGTTTCCAGGTGCACACTAAAATAGGTAGTTAGTGGACAATCAAGAAGGCTATCAAAAATTACAGGGGGATCTTGAACAGCTGAGTAAGTGGGCTGATGAATTGCAAATGCAATTTAATTTGGATAAGTGTGAGGTGTTTCATTTTAGAAGTCAGGTCCAGGTAGAGCATTTACAGGAAGCAGTGGGGCCCTGGGGAGTGCTGGAGAACAGAAGGGTATGGTTCACAAAAAGCGAAGTTTCAGGTAGACACAGTGCTGAAGAAAGCTTTTGCCACACTGGCCTTCTTAGGTCAGGGCATTGAATAAAAAGTGTAGTAATACTGAATAGGACACTAATAAGGCTGCAGTTGGAGTATTTTGATCATAGAATATACAACATAGAACATACAGTACAGTACAGGTCCTTTGGCCCACAATGTTGTGCTGACTGTTTAACCAACTCCAAAACCAATCGAACACTTACCTCCCACATAACCCTCCATTTTTCTTTTACCCATGTGCATATCTAAGAGTCTCCTGAACGTTTCTAATATATCTGCCTTGACCATCACCTGTGGTAGCGTATTCAACACACCTACCACTCTGTATAAAAAAGGCTATCTCTGACATCCCTCAGATATGTTACTCCAAACACCTTAAAGTGATGTTCCCTTGTATTAGCAATTTCTCCCATGGCTTTCCATGTTATCTATGCCTCTTATCATCTTGTACCCCTCTATCAAGTCACTTCTCACCCTCCTTATCTCCAAAGAGAAAAGCTTCGGCCTAGTCTCCTCTCAAATCTAGGAAACATCCTGGTCAATCTCCTCAGCATGTTGTTTAAAGCTTCCACATCCTTCCTATAACTGAACACAAGTGTGGTCTAACCAGAGTTTTAGAGAGCTACAACATTACCTCATCACTCTTGAACTCAATCCCCCAACGAATGAAGACCAACACACCAAAAGCCTTCTTAAGTATCATATCAATTTACACTGCAACTTTTCAGTTTAGGTCTCAAGAGGATGAGTTCTGAAGAATGGTCGCTGGCTGAAACATTAACTGGTTTTTCTTTCCACAGATGTTGTTCGGCTGACTTGGAATATTGTACTTAATTTTGAAGACCCTGCTATAGAAAATATGTTATTAAATTGGAAAGCATACAAAAACATTTTCAAGGATATTGCTAGAGCTTGAGGACTGAGTTAAAAGGAGAATATGGAGAGGAAGAACAGGATGGGACCTTTTTCCTTGGGGTGTTGGAGATTGAGGGATTATCTTATAGAGGGGCAGAGGTAAAATTAGTACATTCAGTATTTTCTTAAACTAGAGGACATATGTTTAATTTGAGAGGGGGTAAGATTTAATTGCAATTTGAAGGGGCAATTATGTTACACAAAAGGTGGTCCATTATTGGAATGAGCTGCCAGAGACAGTGTGTGAGGCAGGTACAATAACAACTTTTGAAAAAAAAACAGTTAGAAATGTACAGTACATGCTGGAGGGATATGGCCCAAGATGGGCAAATAGGACTAGCTCAGTAGAACATCTTGGTTAGCATGGACCAGTTGGGCCGAAAGACCTGTTTCCATGCCGTGATAACTCAGGATTTCTTAGAAGCAGCAAAAATAGATCATACATATCCTTGTGTCTTCCTTGAATTGGTTTATTCAAGAAGATAGCTTGTTCAAATTGAAATATGATTAGAAGTACTTCGATTGCCCTGTTCAAAAATAGATTAATTTAACATTGACTTTCAATATACTTTTGGATCTGAATACTCATAATCAATTTATTATAACTTATTAAGTAGAAAAATGCCTTGTACATTAAGAAGGGCTTAGTTGGCGTCTGGCTGGACTTGTGTACAAGTACCTCACTGGTTTTGTTGAATAAACTCCATAGGTTTCGTCGAACATTTTTCAAATCTGTTCTTTCACTTGTACTACATCTTGTTCAAAACATTTTGAAACAATGAATTCACAGTATCCTGACCCGCACAGTCAGTATATTATTACTTTGAACAAACAAGGTGCACAAGTAGTTCCAGTGCAATGTTTTCAATTCTCGCCTCGAAGGCTTCAAACCAACTAACAACAATGTCTTTCATAATATTTGATTCCTTTTAAGGATGAAGTTCTGAAACTCCTTATTAGAAACAATGTCAAAAGATTTAGAATAATTCAATTCAAGGATATGTGTAATCTATTTTTGCCTGCTTCTAAGAAATCAAAAGAATCCTCTTCCTGATCTTCATAGTGCTTCCTCATAGCTGAAAGCCAAACCCATTGACTGAGGTCACAGGGCAACACACAGAACAAATATCATCACAATATTGAAGTAATGAAAGGTATTTTCAGACTGATTTACTTCAAGCATATAACTAAATTTTCAACTTCAATTATAGAAAAATGCTGGACATATCCATCATTAGAAAATAAAGAGGGAAACAGTAATTTTTTTCAATTAATGTTTCAGAACAAAGTTTCATCTGAGCTAGGAACATTTAGAAATCTAACTTATTTTCTTGACTCAACTGGATGCCACCTTCTGGGCTTTTACCCTCTGTGATTAGCTTTATTAAGATTAGCTGCGTTTGTCACATGTATATCAAAACATGCAGTGAAATGGGTCATTTTGCATCAACGACCAACACAGCCTGAGAATTGTGCGGTTTCAGTGCCCACATAGCATGCCCACGACTTACTAACCCTGACCCTTATGTCTTTGGAATGTGGACGGAAACCAGAGCACCCAGAGGGAAGCTATGCAGTCACAAGGAGAATGTGCAAACTCCTCACTGACACCAGAGGGAATTGAACCAGGATTGCTCTTCTCTGGTACTTTAATAGCAGTGCACTAACCGATATGCTACATGATGCGCTACTACACTACCATGACACCCTGCTGCACTACTGCATCACCTTAAACCCATTCTTAGTTAATTGCAGTGTAAGAATTTCTCCATTTAACATCTTCGCTGTAACGTTCCTCTCTTGGAACTTGCACACTCTGCTTATGAAGGACCAAATCCTACATTGTCATCAAACCTATAACCAAGGCAATGCAGTTGTCGTTTGCAAATTGAACCTCTGGTTTACAGAGCCTGAGTGAAATCAC
Source organism: Hemitrygon akajei (assembly GCF_048418815.1). Taxonomy (NCBI): domain Eukaryota; kingdom Metazoa; phylum Chordata; class Chondrichthyes; order Myliobatiformes; family Dasyatidae; genus Hemitrygon; species Hemitrygon akajei. The sequence goes on from NC_133149.1 coordinate 25,956,701, forward strand.
TCTGATATCCTTTCATACCACTCTCTCTAGCCTATGATCTTAAATCAGGCTATTGTTTCCCATTGGCTGCTTTTCTTCTCTCCACAGCATCCAGCCACACACAGTCCTATCTGCTCCTGACAGGCCCATTATTTCAGCCTTTGCTTTACTGCAAACTTAACATTTTCTTCATACTCTGATTCTATGCTTTCTCCCCTTGTAAGCTTCTTCGCACTTATATTTGTGACATCTCTGATGCCCACTGCCACCTTGGCAATTTCTAGTTTCTTGTCACAAAGTCATTGAGTCATGCATTATAGAAACAGGCCCTTTTGTTGACTGGTCCATGCTGACCAAGGTGCCCATTTAAGCTAGTCACATTTGCTGAGGTTTGGCCCATATTCCTCTAAAATTTTCCAATCCATGTATAAGATGTGTACTTTCTCTTTTAAATGTAATTAATGTACCTGCCTAACCACTTCCACTGTCAATTCATTCCATGTGTATACCGTCTACTGGGTGAATAATATGCCCCTCAGTTTCCTATTAAATCTCTCCCCTCTCAACTTTAACCAATGCTCTCTATTCTTGATTCCCCTAATCCTGAGGAAAAAAACAATTTTGTGTATTTATACTCTTTGGAAGATTGCCCCTCATTCTCCTACACTCCAATGAGCAAAGTCCTAACCTTTATCTATAACTCAGTTCTTCCAATGTTAGCAGTCGTTTTGAAAGGACTAGAATATAACAGCAAGGATGTGATGCTGAGGATTTGGTCAGTTTTGGGCCCCTTATCTAGGATTCAAGATTCAAGATACAACATGGTTTAATGTAATTTCCTGTACACAAGTGTAAGGAGAATAAAATGATTGCTACTCCAGATCTAATGCAGCATAAAAAACATAAAAGATAAAGAACACAATAATAATAATAATAATAATAATAAAACACACAATAAATATAAAAACATAAGATAGCTTATACACGCAGATTGATTGTATGTCTGTAAAATTATGCTAGGCTGTACATAAGGTAACTGATGGAAAATAATGAAGTAGTGGTGGAGTTAGTGGGTAGAGATGTTGATCAGCCTTGCTGCTTGAGGAGCTTTGAGTCCAGTGGTCCTGGTGTGGATGCAACATGGTCTCCTTCCTGATAGGAGTGGGACAAACAGTGCATGAGCAGAGTGTGTTGTATCCTTCATGAAAAGATGTGCTGGCATCACAGAAGGTCAGGAGGAGGTTCATGAGAATGATTCCGGGAATGAAAGGGTTAATGTATGAGGAGTGTTTGATGGCTCTGGGCCAGTAATTGCTGGAGTTTAGAAGAATGATCGGGGATCTCACTGAAACCTATTGAAAGGCCTACATAGAGTGGACGTAGGGAGAATGTTTCCTATAGTGGGTGAGTCTAGAGCCCAAGGGCACAGTCTCACACTAGAGGGATATCCACTTACAACAGAGATGAGGAGGAAGTTCCTTAGCCAGAGGGTAGTGAATCTGTGGAATTCATTGCCATGGACAGCTGTGGAAGCCAAGTCATAGAGTATATTGAAAGTAGAGGTTGATAGGTTATAGAGAGAAGAGTGGAAAATGGGGTTAAGAGGGATAATAAATCAGACATGATAGAATGATAGAGCAGACCTGATAGGCCATGTGACCTAATTCTACTCCTACATCTCGTGGTCTTACAAAAGCTTACAAAAGGTTCAGAGAGCTAGGTAATGTTAGAGATCTAGAAGATTATAAGGCTAATAGGAAGGAGCTTAAGAAGGAAATTAGGAGAGCTAGAAGGGGCCATGAGAAGGCCTTGGCGGGCAGGATTCAGGAAAACCCTAAGGCATACAAAAGAGCAAGAGGATAAGACATGAAAGAATGTGACCTATCAAATGTGACAGTGGGAAAGTGTGTATGGAACCGGAGGAAATAGCAGAGGAACTCAATGAATACTTTACTTCAGTATTCACTATGGAAAAGGATCTTGGTGGTTGTAGTGATGACTTGCAGCAGACTGAAAAGCTTGAGCATGTAGATATTAAGAAAAAGGATGTGCTGGAGCTTTTGGAAAGCATCAAGTTGGATAAGTCGCCGGGACCGGATGAGATGTACCCCAGGCTACTGCGGGAGGTGAGGGAGGAGATTGCTGAGCCTTTGGCGATGATCTTTGCATCATCAGTGGGGACGGGAGAGGTTCCGGAGGATTGGAGGATTGTGGATGTTGTTCCTTTATTCAAGAAAGGGAGTAGAGCTAGCCCAGGAAATTACAGACCAGTGAGTCTTACCTCAGTGATTGGTAAGTTGATGGAGAAGATCCTGAGAGGCAGGATTTATGAACATTTGGAGAGGTATAATATGATTAGGTGTAGTCAGCATGGCTTTGTCAAGGGCAGGTCGTGCCTTATGAGCCTGATTGAATTTTTTGAGGATGTGACTAAACACATTGATGAAGGAAGAGCAGTAGATGTAGTGTATGTGGATTTCAGCAAGGCATTTGATAAGGTACCCCATGCAAGACTTATTGAGAAAGTAAGGAGGCATGGGATCCAAGGGGACATCTCTTTGTGGATCCAGAACTGGCTTGCCCACAGAAGGCAAAGAATGGTTGTAGACGGGTCATATTTTGCATGGAGGTCAGTCACCAGTGGTGTGCCTCAGGGATCTGTTCTGGGACCCTTACTCTTCGTGATTTTTATAAATGACCTGGATGAGGAAGTGGAGGGATGGGTTAGTAAGTTTGCTGTTGACACAAAGGTTGGAGGTTTTGTGGATAGTGTGGAGGGCTGTCAAGGGTTACAATGGGACATTGATAAGATGCAATACTGGACTGAGAAGTGGCAGATGGATTTCAACCCAGTTAAGTGTGAAGTGGTTCATTTTGGTAGGTCATATATGATGGCAGAATATAGTATTAATGGTAAGACTCTTGGCAGTGTGGAGGATCAGAGGGATCTTGGGGTCCAAGTCCATAGGATGCTCAAAGCAGCTGTGCAGGTTGACTCTGTGGTTAAGAAGACATATGGTGTATTGGCCTTCATCAAGCGTGGAATTTAATTTAGGAGCCGAGAGGTAATGTTGCAGCTATATAGGACCTTGGTCCGATCCCACTTGGAGTACTGTGCTCAGTTCTAGTCACCTCACTACAGGAAGGATGTGGAAACCATAAAAATGCTGCAGAGGAGATTTACAAGGATGTTGCCTGGATTGGGGAGTATGTCTTATGAGAATAGGTTGAGTGAACTCGGCCTTTTCTCCTTGGAGCGACGGAGGATGAGAGGCAACCTGATAGAGGTGTATAAGATGATGAGAGGCATTGATCGTGTGGATAGTCAGAGGCTTTTTTCCAGGGCTTAAATGGTTGCCACAAGAGGACACAGGTTTAAGGTGCTGGGGAGTTGGTACAGAGGAGATGTCAGGGGTAAGTTTTTAACTCAGAGAGTGGTGAGTGTGTGGAATGGGCTGCCGGAAATGGTGATGGAGGCAGATACGACAGGGTCTTTTAAGCGACTTTTAGATAGGTATATGAAGCTCAGAAAAATAGAGGGCTATAGGTAAGCATAGTAATTTCCAAGGTAGGGACACGTTCGGCACAACTTTGTGGGCCGAAGTGCCTGTATTGTGCTGTAGGGTTTCTATGTTTCTATGTCTCTATGTCTTATGGTCTTCAAGTCTGGCAATGTTCCAGTAAATCATTGATTCACTCATTCTAGCTTAATGTCATTTTCCACCCACCATCTCATTTTTATTATGAATGTCCAATTCCATTACACCCACACCCTACACCATGGTGACCCGGGGGCCTTCCATTTATTCCTCATAATTTCAATGCATAACCATCCACCACTGCCCAAAGCCTAGCTACAATTGTTCTCACATTCAACTGAAGCTTAAATTCCACTCTATTTCTTCGTTTCCTCCAAATCAAAGATGTGGCTATGGTAACTGACATGGGTCCAAGCTCCATGATTCTCTTTGTAGGATGCATTGAGAAATTCTTGCTTTGGTCCAAGTAGGGTCCTTACATTCACGTATTTTTCTTGTATATGATGGTGTTGCTTTTATATTTGAAACATTTCATTATCTTTGCTGCCATATTCCATGTTTTTACTTTCACATGGTTCATTTCTTACTGTTATTCAATTTCATCCATTCACTTTTTCCATCTCAGGGTAAAAGTTATCAGCCAATTTCCTCTACATGGCATAAATCCCACAGCTTTCTGGGCTGTATCCCTTCCTATCCTGTTTCCTATAAGAAAGCCTCCATCTTGGTTCACTCTTCCATCTCAGGCAACACCTACTTCCCTTCTCATGACAGCATCTCATGCAAATGATGCAATAACCATCCTTCTATTTATTTTCTTCCTACCTCTAACAGAGATCCAAATGCACCTTCCAAATGCCACAGCAGTTCACATATGTGATGGCCCTGCATTAGCAAAAAGAAACACATAATGGGTGACAGCTTTGCACAATGTAATTGTTTAGTCTACAAGGATGGTCCTTGTTATATTTGTTCTTCAACAAAGACAAACTTGCATTGGTAAAAATGTTAGAACCATTTTAGTTGCAGATTTACAGAATGGCTTCAGCTTGACCATATTTTACTCCAGAAACTCCAGCCTGCCAAGAGCATGTGTGTGTCCTGTTCACCAACATCACTTCTGGTTCCAGGTGAACCACCTGCAGTGCATACTGGGAACTGAAGTTCTTTATAATGTACACTCATAATAACACATCGTTCCCCTTTAAAGAAAACAAACACAATAGTATGTCTACATAAACCTGCTAGAGGCAATAATGATTTCCAACAAAGATATTTACATTAGCCTCAATTGTAATAAGCAAATTAAGACACTTTTTCACTCATAAACTCTCAATCAGTCTCTTGGGTAGCTCCACAACTCTCTGGCTAAAGAAATTCCTCCTCATCTCCATTCTAAAAGGATGTCCCTCTATTCTGAGGCTCTGTCATCTGGTCTGAAACTCTCCCACCATAGGAAGCATCCTCTCCACATCCACTCTATCAAGACCTTTCACCATTCAATAGATTTCAATTTGGGCACCCCACATTTTTCTGAATTGTAGTGAATACAGGCCCAGAGCCATCATATGACAAGCCATTTAATCATGGAATCATTTTTGTGAACCTCCTTCGAACCCTCTCCAAGGTCAGCATATTCTTTCTTTAATAAGGGGCCCAAAACTGCTCACAATACTTCAACTGAGGCTTCACCAGTGCTTTGTAAAGTCTCAACATTACATCTTTGCTTTTATATTCCAGTCCTCTTGAAATGAATACTAACATCACATTTGCCTTCCTTACTCCAGGCTCAACCTGCAAATTAATCTTCATGGAATCCTGCACAAGGACTCCCAAATCCCTTTGCACCTCAGGTTTTTGTATTTTATCTTCATTTAGAAAATAGTCAACACTTTCATTTCTTCTATCAAAGTGCATGAGCATACACTTTCCAGCACTGTATTCCGTATGCCTCTTCTTTGCTGTTTCTTCTAATCTGTTAAGTCCTTCTGTAGCCTCTCTATTTCTTCAAAACTTCCTCCCCCATCCATCCATCTTGGTATCATCTGCAAACCTTTCAACAAAGCCATCAGTTCCATCATCCAAATCATTGACATAACGTAAGAAGAATCAGTCTCAACACAGACCCCTATAAAATATCACTAGTCACTGGCACCAACCAGAAAAATCTCTCTTTATTCCCACTCCTTGCCTCCTTCCAATCAGCCACTGCTTTATCAACTGTCAGAATCTTTCCTGTAATACCATGGGCTCATAACTTGTCAGACAGCCCTATGTATGGCACTTTGTCAAAGGCCTTCTGAAAATCCAAGTGCACAACATTAACTGATTCTCCTTTGTCTATCCTGCTTGTTACTTCGTCCAATAGATTTGTCTGGCAAGATTTTCCATTGAGGATAGCATGCTGACTACAGCCTATTTTATCATGTGCCTCCAAGTATCCTGAGAACTCATCCTTAATAATCGACTCCAAAATCTTCTCAAACACTGAGGTCAGTATAACTGGCCTATAATTTCCTTTCTTCTGCCTCTCTCACTTTTTAAAGAGTGGAGTGACATTTGCAATTTTCCAGTCTTCCAGAACTGTTCCAGAATCTAGTGGTTCTTGAAAGATCATTACTAATGCCTCCCCGATCTCTTCAGTCACCTCTTTCAGAACTCTGGAGTGTACACCATCTGGTCCAGGTGATGTTTCTACCTTCAGACCCTTCAGTTTCCCAAGAACCTTCTCTCTAGTTAGGGTAACTTCACACACTTCATGACCTCTGTCACTTGGAACTTCCACCATACTGCTAGTGTTTTCCACCGTGAAGCCTGAGGCAAAACACTTATGCAGTTCATCCACCATTTTGTTCTCTCCTATTACTACCTCTCCAGCGTTGTTTTCCAGCGGGCTGATATACACTTTCACACCTCTTTTACACTTTATGTATCTGAAGAAACTTCTGGAATCCTCTTAATATTATTGGCTAGCTTACTTTGTATTCCACCTTTCCCTTCTTCATGACTTTTTAGTTGCCTTCTGTTGGCATTTAAAAGATTCCTGATCCTCTAACTTCCCACTAATTTTTGCTCTATTATATGCCCACTCTTTGGCTTTTATGTTGGCTTTGACTTCTCTTGTTAGCCACAGTTGTGTCATCTTTTCTTTAGAAAAATTCTTCCTCTTTGGGATGTATATATCATATGCCTTCCAAATTGCTTCCAGAAATTCCAGCCACTGCTCCTCTGACCTCATCCCTGCCAGGATCCTTTCCAATCAATTCTGGTCAACTCCTCTCTCATGCCTCTGTAATTCCCTTTACTCCACTGTAATACTGATACACCTGACTTTAACTTCTTCTCAACTTTTAGGGTGAATTTGATCATATTATGATCACTTGTCCAAAGGGTTCTTTTACATTAACTCTCTAATCAATTCTGGTTTATTGCACAACACCCAATCCAGAATAGCTGATCCTCTAGAGGGCTTAACCATGAGCAGCTCTAAAAAGCCATCTCGTAGGCACTCTAGAAATTCCACATCCTTACTACATGAGTATATATTTTCCATCAGTGTCTTTTTACCCTTGCAGTTCCTTAGCTCTATCCACAACAATTCAATAGTTTCTGACCCTATGTCATCTCTTTCTAATGATTTAATTTTATTTTTTACCAACAGAGCCATGCCACCCCATCTGCCTTCATGCCCGTCCTTTGGATGCAATGTGTATCCTTGGACATTAAGCTCCCAGCTATAATCTTCTTTCAGCCATGGTTCAGTGATACCTACAATATCCTACTTGCTAATCTGTAACTGTGCTACAAGTTCATTGACCTCATTCCCGTATACTAAGCACATTCAAAGATAACACCTTTAGTTTTGTATTCACCCTTTTTGATTTTGTCCACCTTCTATGTTGCAACTCATCCTGTTGACTGTAAGTTTGCTCTATAATCATCCTCTAATTGCTAGGAGTCTCACTATACACTGCCTTTGTAACCAAACTACCTCACCTGCAGCACTACAACTCTAGTTCCTATCCCATATCAAATTGATTTAAAACTACCCAAGCAACTCTGGCTAACCTGCCCGTAAGGATATTGGACCCCCCTCAGGTTCAAGTGCAACCTATCCCTTCTGTACAGGTCATACCTTCCACAGAAGAGATCCCAATGATCTATTAATCTAAACCCTTACCCTCTGCACCAGTTCCTCAGCTGCAAATTCACCTGCCAAATCATCCTATATTCCCCTCAGCTGCATATGGCACAGGCAGCAATCCAGAGAACATTACCCTGGAGGTCCTACTTCTCAGCTTTCTATCTAGCTCCCTAAAATATCTCTTCAGGGCCTCATCGCCTTGACTACCTATGTCATTGGTGTCAATATGTACAAGACTTCCGGCAGCTCACTCTCGCCCTTGAGAATGCCATGGACACGATCTGAGACATTCCTGATCCTGGCACCAGAGAGACAACATATAATCCAGCTGTCTCTATCGCACTCACAGAACCTCGACTCTGTTCCTCTGACTAAAGAATCTCCTATCAACACTGCAGTCCTCTTCACCTCTCTGCTCTTCTGAGCCACAGCACCAGACTCAGTGTCAGCGGCCTGGTCACTGCTCCCCCCACCCCACCCCAAAGGTCATCCCCCTTAATAATATCTAAAGTTATATGCTTATTATTGAGGAGAACAGCCACAAGTGTACTCTGCACTGGTTATGCATTTCCCCTATTCCTCCTGACAGTCACCCAGTTACCTGTCTCCTGCAGCTTAGGGCTTACCTCCATGTAGCTCCTGTCTATCACCTCCTCATTCTCCCATCTGATCTGAAGATCATCAAGCTGAGATCCATTTCCTTAATATGTTTTCTCAGGACCTGTAGCTCGGTACACCTGGTGCAAATGTGTTTGTCTGGGAGACTGGAGATCTCCCAGACTTCCCCACGTCCCACACACAGTACAAAACATTGCCCCCTGGAGCTGTTCTCGCTATACTATGCACTAATAAATGAGAAATGAACAAATAAGAATACAGAGAGAGTAACTTACAAGACAATCTATCTCTCCCAAGCCTGATCTCCACTAAACCTGATAAGCCAAAGCCACTTTAAAGACTGGCACACTCCAAAACAATGGCCACTCCTCTTGCACTTGTGTTACTTGCATTCCCCCTTTTTAATTAATCCATGTGCTGTATCCTCATGGGATAGTCTTTCAGTAGTTTGGACACTGGTTTGAGACCAGTGGTTTATGGTCTGTCTCTACTTCAAAAGCTTGTCCATAGCACACATATGTGCTGGCAAGAAGCTCTTTCTCTATCTGTTGGCTTCCACACTTGTTAAAGCCCTTGATGTATAGGTCACAGGCTGCCATGTGTCATCATTCTGCTGCAGTTGTACTGCTCCAAGGCCATACCAAGACACTTCAGCAAAGATCGAGTACACCTTTCCAGATCGGTTAGGATTCTTTTCAGCCTCTGGAAACACTCTACTTGCTCGTGAAAACAAATCCACTCATTTTTCTGCTCAATGAGTGGCCGAAGTGGTGCTGACTCAGTAGACAGTTGAGGGATGAACTTAGCCAGGTAAGTCACCATCCCCATGAAACGTCTCACCCCCTCTTTGTTTTGGGGCCTCTTCACATTCTCAATGGCAGATGTCTTTCTTGGGTCAAGCTTCACTCCCTCTTCCAATATGACATCCCCAATGAAAGTCAGTGTCTTAACACCAAACTCACATTTCTCTTTATTTAATTTCAAGTTGACATTCCGCGTCACGTCAAGCACCTGTCTCAGTCATGCATCATCAAGCTCTATCTATGACAACTCAGACGCCATGTTGAGTTTGCTAAACCACTTGGCACCTGCAAACTGGGACATGATCTCCTTCCATGTTGGCAATTTAAAATGCTCTCTCTTGCTGGCTTTATTGAGAACTCTTGGCTCTTGACATATCCACAATGCACAATAACCAGTGAGCTCACCCAATCTGTTGGTTCTTCAATTTTCTGTATGTCATTTGTCCGTTCCATGCATGCTAATTCTTGTTTAAGTTTGTCTCTAAGTGCAACGGAACTTTCCGTATGCATGGACAACAGGAGCAGCTGTCTCATTTACATGAATTTTGTGTACACCAGGTAAGCATCCAAGCCCCTCAAAAACTTCTGCGTACTCTTCCATGAGTGTTGTCTGTTCACCTTTGGTCTCTGAAGCCACTATGAAAACTCTGCTCACCAGATTGAGCTTTTCACATGCACTCAGACCTAATACTGGCTGTACTGTCATTTCTACAACCAGTCGCTGTGCCTTTAGATGCTTCCTCTTGTGCTTGAAGGTCACTGTACAGGCCCTTTTTACTGGTACGTTCTCTCCAGTATAACCTTTCAGTTTTAATTTTGCTGGCCTTGGAGCAGTCCTTGTAGCAGCATGATGACACATGGAAACCTGTGGCCAAGGCAACAAATGCAGAAGCCAACCATGCACAGATAGAGAAAAAGCTTCTCGCCAGCATATATGCATGTGAAAGGTTCCATCAGTACATCTATAGACAAACTTTTGAAGTGGAGACAGAACATAAATTACCAGTCTCAATTATGTCCATGCCACTGAATGACTGTCCCATTAGGATAGAGTGCATGCTGATGAGGTTGGAGAAATATGATGTGAAGTTGATCTACATACCAGGAAAATATATGTTTGCTGCTGATGCGAGTGACCGAGAGGTGAATGCTGATATACAGGCCTATGTTGACATGATTGTCACCTCCATTCCAGTATCTCCTGATAGAACAGAGAAGATTAAGACAGCTGCAGGGACAGATGAAACAAAGGAAGTACTCAAAGAGACAATACAAAATGGCCAGCAACTAAGGATGACTGTCCAATGTGTATTCGTGATTATTGGGCATGTGAAGCTGAACTCTGAATAGTGGAAGTTATGATATTCAAAGGGAACAAATTTGTGATTTCAGTATCACTATGCGAGGAAATGTTCCAGGAGATACACAAAGGGCATCTTGGTGAGGGGGAATGTAAACAAAGAGCTCATAACGTGATGTACTGGCCAAGAATGAACCAAGACCAAAGCACTAAGACATACTTCACATGAAACAGTGGTTTAACTGATTTCTTGATTCATTCTTGCCCAGTACATCATTTCACAAGCTCTTTATCTGCATTTCTCCTCACCAAGATGCTCTTCATATATCTTCTGGAGCATTTCCTTGCTCGCAACACTGGCATTGCAAACCTGTTCCCTCTAAATATCATATATCCCACTTCTGGCTCCTCTCAACAGAGGCAAATTTGCATGGGTGAAAATGCTAGAACTACTTTCTTCACAGATTTACAAGCTGGCTTCAGCTCGACGACATTTTACTCTGGACAATCCAGCCGCCAAAAGTGTGTGTGTGTGTGTGTGTCCCATTCACCAATGTCACTTCCAGTTCCAGTTAAACTGTCTGCATTGCACATTGGGAACTGAAGCTCCTGCCCTTCCAAATACTGCTGTTGCTTTAACACTCTATCCTATTCTCTCTTTGCCCTCTCTGTCTTTAACCTTTGAACAGAGTCAATGAAATCTCAAGAAACAGTGGCCTGTCTTCTAACTTGCTACAATGCAGCCTCAACCTTGAATGGAACAGTTTCAGATCAGGACCTTGCCTAGAGTTCACCAATTTAGGTTTGTACACAAGACAATTAATCTCTGCAGAATACATCTGGATGACAAATCTGCCAACTCAGATGGTCACCCAAGGTGACAAGGAACAATGGCCTTACTGAGTGGTGATAACCGCTAAAGAAAGTGCTTAGCAATTAGATATTGATTGTCAAAATTAAAGGAATGCCCTGATCTGAGAATATTCAGATGTTGACCTGAGGTGAGAATCTCATGGTTTTATCATAATGATCACATGAGGAATGTAACATCAGCAGTAGTTAATCATGCAAACACAAAGAAAATCTGCAGATGCTGAAGATCCAAAGCAACACACACAAAATGCTGGAGGAACTCAGCAACCATGCATATTCTCTTTTTTTCCCAAAATTGTTAAGAAACTATAAAGGAACCTCTGTATATTGATTGAACTGCTGAAACTCAGCTCCAAAATGTACACTAAAATGCCTGGAAGAATTTGTGGGTCACACTTATAAGGAGATCTGCTTCTCCCTTCTGTAGAAGAGGGATCGATTTAAATTCATTTCTGTTTGACCCTAAAATGGATTTTCCTGTGTAAATCTCTTGCTCCGCACACTCTTTCAGACTTCCAGCAACTACCATGTTTTATATTTCATGGTGCCAATGTGTTTTTTTAAAATCTTTTTTTTCTCTCTGTTCTCTCCTCCAGCTGTGACTTCATGAGTTCTCGGCCACTGTCTCAGCTGATGTCACCTTCCTTTTTAACATTGTCCCCATCAGACATCCCTTTTCGCCCCTTCAATCCTCCTACTTCTCTATAACTTCAATTTCTAAGTTTTCCTAGTTCTAACTGAAGGTTACCTCCCTGGAACATTAACTCTGTACCTCTCTCCACAGATGCACCAGTGATATTTCCATCATCTCATGATTTTTGTTCAGATTTCCAGCATCTGCAGTTCTCTTACTTTTAAAGTTTTTATCTATTTAATTGCATGCACAGAAATGACTGAATGCTTTTTATCATCATTTGCAAAATAAATATCAAAATCCATATAGAAGAAAGTAGAATCTGGGTTCTGCTTCATTAATATTAATACAGATATATTTTATTGCATTTTACATTTGTTCTGGGTACTCATAACATTGAAAGGATATTTAACCTATTACAGACTTCATAAAAGTGTTTATAAAGGAAGCCTGAACCCTGAAATCTTGCCTTTAACATGCAGTGCTCCGTCTTAGTTATTCATTTAAAGATGGATTTAAAAAGTGTAATTCTGAGATATTTGCTGAAGACTCCATGTAATCTGACACAGACGGGAGATTCCCCTTATACTTCTACATTATATAATAGCTTATCTGGTCACAACAGCAACCTTGCACTCAACGTCAGCAAGGCCAGGGAATTGATTGCGGACTTCAGGAAGGGGAAGTCAGGAGAACGCACACCAGTCCTCATTGAGCGGTCAGCAGACAGCAGCGGAAAAAGATGAGAAGCTTTAAGTTCTTGGGCGTCAGCATCTCAGATGATCATCGTGAGCCCAACATATTGATTTAATCACGGACAAGTTACACCAGCAGCTCCACTCATTAGGAGTTTAAGGAGATTTGGTATATTGTGGCGACCCACTTCCTAGCGCACTCGAACCGGCTCACAAATAGCCAGCGCGCCGGCATAAAGGCCAGTCCCAAAAGGGCGCCAGGTCTGCTTCACCAACAAAGGGAAAAGCTCACGCAGAACTGTGAGTACGTGCCCCCTACAGCATCCGCGCCCGGGGAGGGCGGGATCAGGGAGGCTTTAAAGCGAGGCCACGAAGTTCGAATAAAATCTTCTTTAACTGCAGTTTACCGACTCTGTGTCATTATTTCAGCGCTGCATGTAGCACACCGCTACAGTATCAAAGATTCTTGTAAATTTCAATAGATGTATGGAGGATAGTATTCTGCTGGTTGCATCCCCGCTTGGTCTGGAGGCTCCAATGCACAGGATCAAAAGAGGCTGCAGAGGATTGTAGACTTAGCCAACTCCATCATGGGCACAAGCCTCTCCACCATCGAGGACATCTTCAAAAGGCAGTGCCTCAGTCCATCAGGGAGGAGGTACAGGAGCCTGAAGACCCACCCTCAACATTTTGGAAACAGCTTCTTCCCCTCCACCATCCAATTTCTGAAATAAAAGCAGGGAACACTCATAAGGTCAGATAGTATCACTGGAGAGAGAAACAAAGTTAGTGTTTTAGGCCAATAAGCCTTTGCAGTGTACTGTTTCAGATGCTCCTTTGTGCTTTTTACCCTTCTTTTTTACTACCTACATTTGCTCATTATCTACTCAGTAGCAGAAGCATTGTGCTACCTCGCAACATTGAAACACTATCACAGGAATTCCCTTTGTTGTTTCTAATCCTCTCCTCAACCCTACACCCCTCCCTGCAATTTAAAGCAGGTTTGCTTCTCCCACTTCCAGTACTGATGAAAGGTTGCTTATCCAGTGCTTATTCCCCTGGCTAACAATTCGAGAGATACCTATGGCGATGTCCAAAACTGTTGTACACTTATTTAATAATGAAGAGTGCACCAGTTTAACATAAGTTAAAAATCAAGGTTCATTTCATTATGGAATCTGCAAAAATCATCAGTCTTACAGACACAGTAAAGAGCCTTTGGTTTGCATTTATTCATTGGAGAAGAATTTATTTAAAACAATGGATGTTCTACAATTTTGTTTTTCAAAGCCAATAACTTTGGAAAAGCAAAAATGCCTTTTGATGCAGACAACTCCTTCTCAGAATCCAACCTGGTAATGAACTGCTCTTTATCCTGCAGCAAGGATTCTATTCATAGTTGGTGTCACTGCCTTACATTATTTCCAAGGGTATGATTTAACTTTTAACACCCTCCAAACCAGTCCTGCACAGGCTTTAGTCCCCAGTTGCCTGTAGTCTCAGGTTACATCTCAACCTTCAGATGCAGTTAAACTTTGTTGTACAGAATCCACATTTTTACTCTGCCTCCAGCAGTCCCACTGAACCATTCGTTCACCAATTTATACAAGCTGTTCAAACCTGAAGTATATCATTCCCAAACCTCAGGGGGCTCTGACTTGTCATTGCAATCTGCTCCTTCAACATCTTCATCCAAGACTTACTATACTCTGCACTCAACTGTGTTAGTTCAAAGCAATGAATTATGTAAAGGTACTGTCAAGTACTTATCCCAGAAGACCGACTGTTACAGTTGTTTTTGGAACAAGGATTTCCAAAGTTTTTTTTTAAAACAGCAGTTAATTTGATTGATTTCTGAAGGAGTTAAGGAGAATGTAGTCATACTTCAAAGAGAAGATCATACATAAATTGTTTGTAATATTATTTTAACGTCCAACTAGCCTAAGCATACGCAGTGAAGTACCTTTTCAGACAGACCTTGAGTGAGGAGAGAAAAAAAGGCCACAATTATTGTGGGTGGAATAAAATTATTATCAATTCTGACTAACCTTGTCCATGCTCTTTTAAGCTTGCACTTGTATTTGACTATGAAAGGTAATATCCATAAAGAACGCATACATAAAATTTGTAATACTCTTTGAGTTCCCAAGTGACAGATTAGTTTGTAATTCCAAAGGAATTGATCATATCTGTCACAACAAAGCTCTTTCGAACAGAACAAAGGAGAACACTAAACCATGTCTATCCATGAATTTATTGCAGGAGGAGTCAACACAGATGATAGGAAGGTATTGCTGAGCAGCTGTCCAACTGGGAAATTTATGCACACATCTCCAGTGTGGTTAGGTGCAGATCTAAATTTATTATTATTACTCCAATTAGAGTCACTGGAAACTGAACTGATGGATCAATGAGGATGAGCTTGATTTAGTGAAGCATGCGTGAAAGCCATTGGCTAATAAGGACAGTCACACTACAACAACGTTAAGGCAGTTTAAAATGTATGCAGACATGAGATTTTACATCAGTTACCTTTTTTAATAGTGAAGGGAAAAAAGGCAGAGCAAATAATACGATTCAAAGAATGAATTCTTTTCTTGATCTGACAAACAATCCTTCCTCAACTAACCACTAAGTATATTAAGCAAAGCACACAGAATGGTGAAGGAACCCAGCAAATCAGGCTGCATCTGTGAAGGATAATAAACCGTTTATGTTTTGCGCTTAGTCCCTTCATCAGGACTAGAAAGAAAAAGGGCAAGAGCTAGAGTGCAAAGGTGGGGGGGGGGGGGGGGAGGGGAAGGAGTACAAGCTGGCAGGTGATAGGTGAGACCAGGTGAGAGGGAAGGGCAGTGGGTGGGGGAGGATGAATGAAGAAAGAAGTTAAGTGATAGGTGGAAGAGGTGAAGGGCTGTCTGCCGCAAAAGGCAAGGTCTCCCAGCAGCTCACCATTTCAATTCCACCTCCCATTCCCATTTTGACATTGAGGTCACACTCAGGCTTAATTTTTATTTAGAGATTCAACTTCGATCAGATCCTTCCAGCCCAACGAGCTGCACTGCCCAGCAACCCACACATTTAACCCTAGCCAAATCACGGGACAATCTGCAATGACCAATTAACCTACTAACCAGTACGTCTTTGGGCTGTGGGAGAAAACTGGAGCACCCAGAGGAAACGCATGCAGTCATGAGGGGAACGTGCAAACTCCTTACAGACAGAGCTGGAATTGAACTCCGAACTTCATTGCCCTGAGCTGTAATAGCGTTGCACTAACTGCTATGCTACCAGTAGGAGGAGCAAAATCTCATATTCATTCTGGCAAGCCTCCAACCTGCTGGCATGAACATTAGATAGATAGATAGCTACTTTATTGATCCCAAAGGAAATTACATTGTCACAGAAGCATTACAAGTGCACAGATATAAGTATTAAAAGAAAAGTAGAAAGAATATAAAATGTTACCACAAACAATCTAACAAGAGGGGGTCATCACTTCCCTGACTGGAGGTTGACACATTATGGAGTCTAATGGCCAAGGGTAAGAATGACCTCATATAGCACTCTTTGGAGCAGCGCAGTTGTCTTTGTCTATTACTAAAAGTACCCCTCTGTTCAGCCAAGGTGGCATGCAGAAAATGAGAAAAATTGTCCAGAATTGCCAGGATTTTCTGTAGGGTCTTTTGTTCTACCACAGTCTCCAGTGGGTCCAGTTTGACTCCTGTAATACAGCCAGCCTTTCTAATCAGTTTATTGAGCCTGTTGGCATCGCCCATGTTGATGCCATTGCCCCAATTCACTACCGCAAAGAAGGTTGTACTAGTGACAACAGACTGGTAGAACATGTGAAAGAGAGGCCTGCATACTCCAAAGGACCCCAGTCTCCTCACAAAAAAGAGGTGACTCTGGCCCTTCTTGTACACAGCCTCTATGTTGGTGCTCCACTCAAGTCTATCAACTTCTGATAATTACTGCCCCTCCCCTTTCTCCTTGTTAAAGGAGAGTGTGCAGTTTATTACCATAGTTATTGGGCTTCAGTAATTGCTTGAATTGTTTGAGTATAGGAAACACTAAAATAAATAAAATACACTAATAATTGAGATGAAGTTGAAATGTTTCTGTATCAATAACTAATACTTCTATTTCTCAATCAATACAAAGATACGATACAGTCAGTCAAAAAAACAGGTGCAAAGTGCTGAATTTAAGGACACAGTTCTAAAGAAGTGAACAGCACTATAAATAACCAATCCTTTAAGTATGGTTGGCATGAAGACCATTCTGCTGCTGTCTGAAATAGGCCTAGGCTTCATATAAAGGGTCTGACATTTCTTTGAGAGCTAGTCAGAAACTAGTTTATTTTGAAGGGAAAGTTCTGTGCTCACTTGCTTAGAAAAATCAGAAAGTATGCTGCTCTGGATGACATTTTTCTTGACAAGCCTTATTCAGAAATGTATAGTAGGTTTATAATGGAACAGAAATTCCAACACTCCAAGCACTTAGAAATCAGTCTTTGCAGCAGATGAGTCAAATTTGTGAGGTAGAATTTCCAGATAGGTTTCAAGAAGTTCAAAGGCATAATTAGAGCTTGACAAGACCAGTGCACCAATTCTTAAAGCAATATATAGCTAAAATTATTCTGCATAAAAAGTAAAGCAAAGGTGTCTATAAGAAGCTGTTCCTGAATTGCTGAGTGTGTGCCTTCAGTCTTCTGTACCTCCTACCTGATGGTAACAGTGAAAAAAGGGCATGTCCTGTGTGCTGGAGGTCCTTAATAATGGACACTGCCTTTCTGAGACACCGCTCCTTGAAGATGTCCGGGGTACTTTGTAGCCTAGTACCCAGGAGGGAGCCGACTAAATTTATAACTCTCTGTAGCTTCTTTCGGTCCTGTGTAGTAGACTCCCCCCACTTTCCCTACCAGAGAGTGATGCAGCCTGCCAGAATGCTCTCCACAGTACATCTGTAGAAGTTTTTGAGTGTATTTGTTGACATACCAAATCTCTTCAAACTCCTAATAAAGTATAGTCATTGTCTTGCCTTCTTTATAACTGCATCAATATGTTAGGTCCAGATTAGCTCCTCAGAGATCTTGACACCCTGGTGCTTGAAACTGCTCACTCTGTACACTTCTGATCCTTCTATGAGGATTGGTATGTGTTCCTTCATCTTCCCCTTCCTGAAGTCTACAATCAGCTCTTTTGTCTTACTGACGTTGAGTGCCAGGTTGTTGCTGTGGCACCACTCCACTAGTTGGCATATCTCACACCTATACGCCCTCTTGTCACCATCTGAGATTCTACCAACAATGGTTGTATCATCAGCAAATTTATAGATGGTATTTGAGCTACGCCTAGCCACACAGTCATGGGTATATAAAGAGTAGAACAGTGGGCTAAGCACACACCCCTGAGGTGCACCAGTGTTGATCATCAGTGAGGAGGAGATTGTGGTCTTCCGGTTAGTAAGTTGAGGATCCAATTGCAGAGGGAAGTACAGTGGCCCAGGTTCTGTAATTTCTCAATCAGGATTGTGGGAATGATGGTATTAAATGCTGAGCGATAGTCGATGAACAGCATCCTGACATAGGTGTTTGTGTTGTCCAGGTGGTCTAAAGCTGTGTGAAGATCTATCGAGATTGTATCTGCTGTTGACCTATTCTGGTGATAAGCAAATTGCAATGGGTCCAGGTTCTGCCGCCAAGGCAGAGACCTCCAGTACCTGGTCAATTGGGATGGATACGGCCTGGAGGAACGTTATGATCAACTCCTCAAAGAATTTCATCACTGTAGACGTGAGTGCTACTGGGCAATAATCATTAAGGCAGCTCACATTATTCTTCTCAGGCACTGGTATAATTGTTGTCTTTTTGAAGCAAATGGGAACTTCCGCTCATAGCAGTGAGAGGTTGAAAATGTCCTTGAATACTCCCGTCAGTTGGTTTGCACAGGTTTTCGAGCCTTACCAGGTACACCATCAGGACCTTCTGCCTTGCGAGGGTTCACTCTCTTTAAAGACAGCCTAATATCGACCTCTGAGACAGAGATCACAGGGTGATCAGGTGAAGCAGGGATCTTCATAGCTGTAGTTATATTCTCCCTTTCAAAGTGGGCATAGAAGGTGTTGAGTTCATCTAGTAGTGAAGTATTGCTGCCATTCATGCTATTGGGTTTTGCTTTGTAGGAAGTAATGTCTTGCAAACCCTGCCAGAGTTGATGTACATCTGATGTTGCTTCCATGCTCATTCAAAATTGTTGTTTTGCCCTTAAAATAGACCTCCGTTAATCATACCTGGATTCTGGTATAGGCCTGGGTTGCCAGACTTGAATGCCACAGATCTAGCCTTCAGCAGATGACGTACCTCCTGGTTCATCCACGGCTTTTGGTTTGGGAATGTACAGTAAGTCTTTGTAGGCACACACTCATCCACACAGGTTTTAATGAAGTTGGTAACAGCTGCAGCATACTCATTCAGGTTCAAAGATGAATCCCTGAATGCTCAGAGGCTGAAATCCAAACCATTCACTGAGGCCCACAAAGCATGCACTCAAAATCACCAAAACCACAGTCTTCTGTTAACCTGGTCTTAATGCATGCACAGCCCTCTGATAATAAAGGTTTGCAGCGAGACCCTGGAACCACTTGCTGTAACTTGACAAAGACAGGTATTGATGGTGGCCTACCTTTGATTGATTCAGGAAATGGGTACTTGAATGCCAAGATCTCAGACCTCTCACAAAACTTGGGGTCTGTGGGACAGCAGTGATCCATGCCTTGCTTTTCACTTCTGGAACATGGTCTACCAAGCATTTCAAGACACTGGAAAGATACGACCAAGATTGTCTCTGTAGTATTATCATGTCCTTCCTGAAACATCAGTAGCACTCCAGCTGAGGTATGACCAGGATTTTCTCCCTCAAACATAACTATTTAGTGGCCCAACTAATGAACACCATAGACAAACAAGAAAAGTCTGCAGATGCTGGAAATCTAAAGCAACACACACAAAATGCTGGAGGAACTCAGCAGGCCAGGCAGCATCTATGGAAAACAATAAACAGTCGATGTTTCGGGCTGGGACACTTCATCAGGACTACCACATATGAAGACTGTACCACATATACCTTCTTAATAATAATAACAACAACTTTATTTATATAGCACCTTTCATACATTAAAATGCAGACTCAAAGTGCTTTACATAGATTGTAAAAATTAATTAATATAGTCTTTAAAATATGAGATAAAATTAAAAATCATAAGTAATGACAAATATTATATAGAATAAAATGTAATTGAGTACACCAAATCATATAAATAGAATCAATATCAACAGGCATGAACCTTCTTAACCATGTTAAAAGCAAATTGTAGCGAGGATGTGTAGAGTCTGCAGAGGGATATAGATAGGTTAAGTGAGTGAGCCAAGGTCTGGCAGATGGAATACAATGTTGGTAAATGTGAGATCATCCACTTTGGAAGGAATAATAGAAGAGCAAATTATTATTTCAACGGTGATAGGTTGCAGCATGCTGTTGTGCAGAGGGACTTGGGAGTGCTTGTTAATGAATCGCAAAATGTTGGCTTGCAGGTATAACAGGTTATTGAGAAGGCAAATGGAATGTTGGCCTTCATTGCTAGAGGGATTGAATTCAAGAGCAGGGAGGTCATGCTGCAAATATATAGGGTACCGGTGAGGCCACACCTGGAGTACTGTGTGCTGTTCTGGTCTCCATACTTGAGGAAGGATATACTGGCTTTGGAGGCAATGCAGAGGAGGTTCACCAGGTTGATTCCAGGGTTGAAGGGGTTAACCTATGAGGAGAGACTGAGTCGCCTGGGGCTATACTCTCTGGAGTTCAGAAGAATGAGAGGGGATCTTATAGAAACATGTTAGGACAGAGATGAGGAGAAACCGTTTTTTCCAGAGAGTGGTGAATCTGTGGAATTCTCTGCCCAGGGAAGCAGTTGAGGCTTGTTCACTGCATATATTTGTTCTTCACAAGATATATTTAAGAGACAGTTAGATAGGTTTTTACATAGTAAGGGAATTAAGGGTTATGCGGAAAAGGCAGGTAGATGGAGCTGAGTTTACAGACAGATCAGCCATGATCTTATTGAATGGCGGGGCAGGCTCAATGGGCCAGATGGCCTACTCCTGCTCCTATTTCTTATGTTCTTATGTTATCTACCTGCATTTTCCACATGAAGGATTGGTGGACATTTGCTCCAAGGTCCCCATTTTCCTCAACACTCCATCAGGCCCTACTGTTCATGGTGTATATACCAGCCTCATCAGTGCTCCCAAAAATTACCACCTTATTTTTGTTTGGATTCAACTCTATCTGTCTTTCTTTTTTCAGACCATTTCACCCACACAGCTACATCTCTCTGAGGCCCACCTTCCACTTTATCGGCAACTCCGCCCCCCTTTGTTTCATCTGAGAACATAGTGATCATATCCCCCAAATCTACATCCAAGTCATTGACGTATATTCCAGACAGAAAGGGGCATGATTAAGGGTGATTGGAAGTTGGCGGGCTGTCAGAAAAAAGCTTTTAAACATAATATGTTGGGAGAATGTAACACACTGCCAGGGGTGGTGGTAGAGGCAAGTACATTATGGACATTGAAGATACTCTTAGACAGGCACATGGATGATAAAAAATTGGAGGGCTATGTGTGAGGAAAGGGTTAGATCCAGAGTCCCAGGTGTGACCTTGTCAAGAGCCTGATTAAAGTCCATGTAAATCCCATGTGCTACCTTGCGCTCATTGATACATTTTATCTCCTCAAAGAATTCAATCAAATTTGTCAAACATGATCTGCCCTTAAGCCATTATGGCTGTCTCTGATTAGTCACTGCCTTTCCAAATGATCTTAACTCTCTCGCTCAGGATTTCTCCCAGTAATTTGTATACCACAGATACGATGTCTCACTGGTCCAATTGCCCAGAGAATCAGGAGTCCATGCATGAGGAGCACATGGAATAGCAGAAGGAACACACCACCTTTCCATCCACCAACTGTCCAGCTACTCAGCACCTCCTGCTCCATCTGTGGAGATGTCTGCAATTCCCACATTACCAACTCAGAATCCATAAACCGGAATGGGAACAAATCATCCTTGATCCCAAGCGACTGCCTAAGTGGAGGAAAATGATTAGTGTGTTAAAAACCTGAAATCTGTTTTACAAGGTTAATCAGCCTGCCACTGAAATTAATGAGAGTTCAACAAATTACTGTTGAAAATTCGATAATATTTAGTATGTTGCTGTTTATGTTGATGAGCAAAGTGGTGAATGGAGAAATTAGACAGAAGGGAATTAGGTAACCTGAGTCATAGTTCCTTGGAGTCAAAGAACTGTACAACATGGATACAGGCACTTTGAAACAACTGGTCCATGCTAACCCCTGTGCCACAATATTCTCTAAACCCTGCTCTCCATTTACCTATCCAAGTGCTTCTTAAATTATTCTCTTGTATCTATCTCAACCATTTACCTCTGGCAACTTATTTCATATACTCACCACCTTCTGTGTGAAAAATTAGATAACAAGGACAGTTGAGCTGTGTCAGAAATCTGAATTTTCAAATCATGTATCATTATTTTGCTTCCCTTCTAAAGACATGGCTACTCCGCAGTACACTCCACTGGGGATTGCTGTATAAGTACAGGTGTTTCAAGTCTGCCACCTGCTTCTTCTGAGATCCTGTTCTATTGCCTTGAAAATTAACAAAAATTATTTCCATTCACCTCCCATATAAAGCCCTGACATCTGCACAAGAGGATCCTCCAATCTGATCTGCTGCAATTTGATTCAGTATACTACAACATAAAGGATGCCTGCAAGCAGCCAAAGTACTACACCTGCTCATACACCTTCTCCCTCATGCCAATCAGGGCTCCAAACTTTCCTTCCAGGTGAGGAAACCCTTAATATATGAATATGGTGGAGTCGACTATTGTATCCAGTGCTTCCGATGCGGTCTTCTATACGTTGCTGAGACCCATCGTAAATTTGGGGACTGCTTTGTCAAGGACCTCTGCTCCATCTGCCAAAATCATATCTTCCCAGTGCCCCAACATTTTAATTCCCATTCCCATTCCATTCCAACATGTCGGCCCATGGCGTCCTCTTGTGCCATGATGAAACCACCCTCAGGGTGGAGGAGCAATACTTTAAATTCCATCTGGGTAGCCTCCAACCTAATGGCATGAAAATCAGTTTCTCCTTCCAGTAAAAAAAAATTTGCTCCTCCTCTCCTTTTCTACTATTCCCCACTCTGGCTTCTTACCTCTTCTTAACTGCCTATCACTTCTCCCTGGTGCTCTTCCTTCTTCCCTTTCACCAAGGTTCTACTCTCCTCGCCTATCAGATTCTTTCTCTCCAGCCCTTTTACCTTTTCTACCCATCTGGCTTTACCCTTCATCTTCTAGCTCTCCTCCTTCCACTCCCTACTCCTTTTTATTCTGGAGCCATCCTCCTTCCTTTCCAATCCTGAAGAAAGTTCTCAACCCAGAACATTGACTGTTTGTTCATTTCCATGGATGCTTCCTGACCAGTGGGTTCCTCCAGCATTTTGTGTGTATTGCTTTAGATGAGGTTATCATGGAGCAAAGTACTTCTTCTTACAGTACATTGGCCCTGAGACACCTAATCTCTGCTCTTCCTAATTCCCAGACACCCCCACGAAGTACATGACCTACAAACAAGAAGATCAAAATGTTGCCAAGATTGTTTTCACTTCCAGATGTCTAATCCATGATAGCAGCAAAGCTTTCAATTAATTCTGATAAACTTCATTGTCAGAGATAATGTGGGGGGTTAGATTTAAAGTAAAATGTTATCATTGCTCACTTGGAGAAACAAAGGGGAATTCTTACATATTGGATAAAACTATTTGCAAAAATAGTGCTTAGAAAATCATACAAAAGCATGGAACTATGAGCTGAGCTTCAAGTCCTACATCCTGTTCTTCAAGGTTGTCCATTCACATTTGCAAAGTATTGAGCAACATTCCCATTCTTTAGTCTAGACTTCTGTTGATGGCTTTATCAATATTTTTATCATGTCCTGATTCAATTATGCCAGTATTTATTGGTCTCTCATCTTTCATAATCTACAACTTGTGGAAAAAAATGATCACCTGTTCACTTGTATCTCTTCCATACATATCTATGAAAACTAAGTTAGTTTCTCATTTACAATATGTCCTTCTGTCCTTAATCTCCTACGGCTTTCTACCAGATTACCATTAAAACATCCTAAAGTCTTAAAATACCCATTAGTATTATTCATCCACATCTTCTGTATAATAATTGTCACTTTGTCCATGCTTTGCCTTCAATGATCATCATCTATTCATTATTTATTTCTATTTATTAAGTAGCAATGAACATTGAAACATACGGCACTTAAGTTAAATCAGATCAGACAATTGTGCTGGGGGTAGCTCGCAAATGTCACCCTGCTTCTGGCACCAACATTGCACGTCTACAACTTACTAATCTTAACCCTGATGTCTTTGGAATGTGGGAGGAAATTGGAGCACCCAGCCATTATCAATACTCTTCAGAGATTGTCTGCCTGATGTCAGTGGTCGCATGAACAGGATTTGTGATATACACCAGCTGCTTATACGACTATCCACCACTTGCTCCCATGGCTTCACATGACCTCGATTGGGGTCTAAGCAGGTGCTACACCTCGCCCAAGGGTGACCAGCAGGCTAGCGGCTGGAAGGAATGCCTTACAACTCCTTTGGTAGAGATGCATCTCCACCCTGCCGCCTATAGTGACCATAAAGTAAACATAAATTGCAATAGAAGACAAAGGTGGAATTGATGTGCATGTGAGAAGGAATAAGTTGCTGGACTGCAGGAGTTCAGGGAAGTAGAACAAGGTTGTAGGAATTGTTCTGCTGGCCTCTGCATGGACCTATTGAGATGAATAACCTTCGTTATACCCTGTCTTGCTGCCTATCAGCCTTTCTGCTCTGTGCCACATTTATTAAGTTCTTTGCCTATCTATCTATATCATTTCCAACTTATTTAGACCTGTGAAATTCCATGTGCAGCTGCAATGGTGAATCACCACAGAACCTACATGTGTGTTAAGGTCATCCATGGTTTGTTTGTTCACTTTATTTGCTGTGTTTCCACCTAATTAGGTATCCTGCAGCTGAAAAAAAATACGGCCCTTCCCAGTCAACTGTCATAGGACTTTGCCATTACTGCAGCTCACCACATTGTTACTGACTGGTTTCAAAGATTTTTGTAGAGAATGAATCAAAAGTGGTTCTATAAAGTCCATCTTCTTGGTCTTATTTCAAAACCATTGTTTCATAAATTGTTGCTAGAATATCAAGGAGAATACAGGAGCTTCTTCTCATTGCAAATTCCAAGGTGTCTTTGAAGGAGGAAGTCAAGAATTTCTGTCAGATGTGCACCTCGCTTCCATCAGCTTCATGAAATATTTGCTGACTGAATTCTCTTTCAATTGCATTGAATCGATTGAAGAGTCCGGACTTCCATATTAACTTCAATGAAGTACTTTCAAGTCCTTTAAACAATTTGATTATTGTTAATTACTGCCATTCAGCTGCTCTGACATTGAAATTAATAATGTATGTGGAGACTCAGTCCTTCAGTTTTTAATTGCTGTTTATTGTCTGAAATTCTTTTACGCTCAGTGAAAAATTTTATGTTCCTTCTTATATTTATTTTCATCATTTTTCTAACTCATTCTATAGGGTTATAATCATAAAGGGATACAATACTCTTCAGCCCACCAAGTCTGCACCAAGCACCAACCGCCTGTCTACGTTAATCATATATCACCATTTTCTATTGTAGTCTTGGGGATATTCAGCATGGAAAAAGGCACTTTGGCCCATAACCTCTCATGCCAAACAAGATGAATATTCAGGCTAATCCCATTTCCCAGTACTTGGCCCATATCCCTCTAAACCAAGAATTCTCAACCTGAGGTCCATGGACCCCTCAGTTAATGGTAGCAGTCCATGGCATAAAAAAGTTGGGAAAGTCAAATTCAAAGTAAAATTCATTATCAGAGTATATACATGTCACCACATACAACCCTGAGATTCCTTTTCCTGTGGGAGCCCTCAGCAGGATATCTTTTATATCTCTTTTTTTTTCCTTTTCTAGGTTCTTTTGAAGACCCTGACCTGGAATTACACTCTGACTTTGGTTCTTTGTGGGAATGGGACCCTCTCTCAGGACCTCACGGCTGGGTGCTTTTTGATATCTCAAGGACACGGACTGGACAACTAGTGCGCCTTCAGGGTGCCAGATTTTTGTGGCCCTGAGGACGTGCTGATTCTAGACCAGTGCTCCTGACTGAAGTGTCGTGGGAGAACACGGAACATCAGGTGCAACGGTTCAGCTGCTGTGGGCTGTGTGTCCAGGGAGCTGAGTTCTGGGGCTGACTCTGGGCGCGGAGCTTGGAAAAAGCGACGCAACAGACTTTTAACACCATAAATCAGCGAGTTGTTTGTTATGTCTCCCCTCTTGCTGTGAAATGGGGACACCTCTTTTTCCCTTATCAGGGTGAGTGAGAGCCTGTGGGTTCTTTTTTAGTGTGTCGCACCAGACAGTCAGCCATTCTTGTCTGGCATGTGGTGTCAGGATTGATCTCCTTTTGGATTAACTGGGTCACGGTATGAACGTTCCTGACTCGACCCTTGTATTGTTTACGAGGCCCAGTGGCTAGCTCAACGCTCAACCGGGCACAGAGTCAAAGCGTGGCCCGACTTGGATTCGTACTCGGGAGCCTTCGCTCTGGAGTCCGGCGCTGATGCCATTGCGCCACCAGCTGGCCTAAATTGCCAGGTGAAAATGCAGTCTTTGGGGTACTGCAAGTCTGTATCTTTATTGATACTTTACTGCAAGCTTGAGTGCTTGGTGGGGGGTGCCGATGCTTTTTTTGCTGGTGGGGGAGGTGGAGGAATCGTTGCCTTGCTGCTGATTGTGCGTGGGAGGGGGAGTTGGGGGGGGGCTTTGGGGTCTAATGTTTAACTGTCATTCATTCTTTGGACACTCCTCTGTTTTCATTGATGTTTGCAAAGAAAAAGAATTTCAGGATATATATTGTATACATTTCTCTGACATTAAATATACCTACTGAACCTATTGAGAATAGCAAGCTCCAACAGGATCAATGAAAGAGCAAGCAGATCATACAAAATAACAAACGCAAATATAAACAAATAGCAGTAAATAACGAGAGCATGAAACAACAAGACAAAGTGAGACGCTTAGCTGTGGGAACATCACAATAGATGAGTGAAAACACCCTCTTTTTCTCAAGAGTCTGATAGCTGAGGGGCAGTAACTACGTACAACATAGAACATAGAAATTTACAGCACATTACAGGCTCTTCAGCCCACAATGTTGTGCCGACCATATAACCTACTCTAGAGATTGCCTAGAATTTCCCTATTATATAGCCCTCTATTTTTCTAAGCTCCATGAACCTATCTAAGAGGATCTTAAAAGATCCTATTGTATCCGCCTCTACCACCGCTGCCAGCAATACATTCCATGTACCCGCCACTCTCTGTGTGAAAAACCTACCCCTGACATCCCCTCAGTACCTATTTCCAAGCACCTTAAAACTATGCCACCTCATGTTAGTCATTTCAACCCTGGGAAAAAAGCCTCTGGCTATCCACATGATCAATGCCCCTCATCATCTTGTACACCTCTATCAGGGCACCTCTCATCCTCTGTCACTCCAAGGAGAAAAGGCCAAGTACATTCAACCTATTTTCATAAGCACGCTCTCCAATCCAGGCAACATCCTTGTACATCTCCTCTGTACTCTCTCTATAGTGTCCACATCCTTCCTGTAGTGAGGTGACCAGAACCGAACACAGTACTCCAAGTGGAGTCTGAGCAACGTCTTATATAGCAACAACATTACCTTACAGCTCTTGAACTCAATCCCATGGTTGATGAATGCCAACACATCATACACCTTCTTAACAACACTGTCAACCTGCGCAGCAGCTTTAAATGCCCTATCGACACGGACCCCAAGGTCTCTCTGATCCTCCACACTGCCAAGAGTTTTACCATTAATATTATATTCTGTCTTCAAATTGGACCTACCAAAACGAACCACTTCACACTTAGGTGGGTTGAATTCCATCTGCCACTTCTCAGCCCAGTTCTGCATCCTCTTGATGTCCCGCTGCAATCTCTGACAACCCTCCAGACTATCCACAATATCCCCAACCTTTGCATCATCAGCAAACTTACTAACACACCCTTCTACTTCTTCATCCAGGTCATTTATAAAAATCACAAAGAAGAGGGGTTCCAGAACAGATCCCTGTGGAACACCACTGGTCACCAAGTGTTCTTGAAACTGGTCTTGTGCATCCTGAGGCACTTATACCTTCTAACTGATGGCAGCAGCGAGAAAAGTGCATGGCCTGAGTGGTGAGGAATTTTGATGATGGATGCTGCAACTCCCACAACTATTTATTCTGGTGTTTTCCCCCTTCCTTTCCAGCCCTGAAAAAGGCTCTCGGCCCAAGATGTTGAACGTTTATTCATTTCCATAGATGCTGCCTGACCTGCTGAGCTACTCCAGCATTTTGTGCATGTTATTCTGTAAGTTAATTTGTTATTGAATTCACCCATTCAACTTTTCTCATGTCTGCACAGTCTGACTGGTTAACACAAGGTAAAGTTGTGTTAATCTTCACACCAGATTACATTGACTCTACCTCCTATTTCCAGTAATCTGCAGAGTAAACATCATTGAGTGAGTCAGGTCATATTATTTGCAAATACCATTTGTTCATAGGTTATAGGAATTTTTGGTGCAAGAACAGTTACAGACTAACACTACAAAAATAAAAAAAATACAATAGATTGCTACCACCTCTTATGCATGCTCAACTGGATAAGCTCAGCCCCAAACATAATATAGTTTTGAAGGGTTCTGTGATTGATAACATCAAGATGTGAGATGAAGAGACAGCTTTCTCATTTGTTTTAATGGAACACGGCCCATCTTCAATTCTTCCTGTAATCTCTGAAGTGTCACAAACTAATAAAAACTGTCAGATGCCAAGCAGTCAATCCTAGTTGAGGTCAAGTAATATAATAAACATGGAAGGTAAAAACAAGGTTAAATGTTCACAAAATATCTGAGATTTTACGTCTGAATATGCACAATAATAAAACAATAATCAGTCATCATGTTAACACAACCAATCAAAGTCCTGAGTTAAGTGATGGAGTTATTGCCACCAGTTCCAACTAAAGTATGTCAGGAAAGGTCTGACAGCCCAAGAGAGATGCAGCAAAATATCTACTGAAATGGTTTAGGTTTGGGGTTAGGGCTGAAGTAGCTTAGGTGTAAGAATGAGCAAGAAGAACTTGGAATTAAAAAAATTTAAAACTGCAGATACAAAAATCTGAAATAGAAACAGAAAATGTTGGAAGCAATCAGCAGATCAGGCCACATCTGTGGAAAGAGAGACCGAGTTTATGTTTCAAGTTCAATATTCTTAGCAACAAAAGAGATCCACAGTGCTGTGAGACCTGTTAAGTATTTTCAGCCTTTCCTGCTTTTATTGCAAGAGCAACAGGGATTGATCTTTTGTGAAAGATTGTGAGAATTTGTGTACACATTATTACAGGTAAAGAAGCTAAACAAGGACAGGTTAAAGACCAGGGCAAGAGATAGATGATTGCTCTATAGAGAGTTTGTCAAAGACAAAGAGGACTGAATAGCAACACACACGCACACACACACATAGAGTGCTGGAGGAACTCAGCAGGTCAGGCAGTATCTATGGAGGGGAATAAACAGTTGACATTTTGAGCCAAGATCTTTTATCAGTACTGGAAAGGAAGGGGGTAGAAGCCAGATTAAGAAAGTGGGGGAAGGGGTGGCAAACATGCTGCCAGCTGATAGTTGAGACCAGGTGCAGGAGAAGGTGGGAGTGAAGCTAAAAACTGAGAGGCAATAGGTGGAAGAGGAAGAGGGCTGAAGGAGAACAAAAAAAGCAGGGCAAGGGGAGTGGTTACTGGAAGGTAGGGAAACTAACTTTCATGCCATCAGGTTGGAGTCTACTGTTGATCAACTTCACTCCAAGTGCCCTAAAAAGCAGGATCTTTTTGTGGCTACCAATTTCAATTCGTCTTCCCATTCTGACATGCCTACTGCCATGATGAGGACAAATGCAGATTGGAGGAGCAACATCTCATATTCCGGTAATCTGATGACACCCCAACATTGATTTCTCTAATTGTCAGTAACCACTCCTCTCTATTCCACCCACCAGCTTTTTTTTCATATCTTCCCCCATTCAGGTGGCCCTCTCACCCTTTCTCTTCTCCTTCCCTGCCCTCACCACCTGCCCATTACCTCCTTCCAGTTCCCCACTTCCTTCCCTTTACTCCACTTTCCTCTCTGAAAATATTCTTTCTTCTTCAGCCCTCTACCTCTTACACCTATCACCTTCCAGGTTCTCACACCATCTGCCCACCCCCACCCACCAACCTTCAGATCACCTGGTCTTACCTATCACCCCTTTCACTCCACCCATCTTCTTATTCTGTCCCCTTCCTTTCCAGTCCTGATGAAGGGTCTCAAATGTCTACTCCCCTCCATAGATGCTGCCTGACCTGCTGACAAATTCCTCCAGCATTTTGTGTGTGTTATTCAGGATTTCCAGCAACTGCAGAACCTCAAGTGTCTGAGGACTGAATAGTTCTTTTCTTTGTATTGCCTTAGTTGATCATAATTCTATAATATGAGTGCAGACTGTTTACAAGAATGCTAAAGAGCTCCCCTTCTCAAAATCAATATTGATCTTCATCAGGAGTTGAGATAGACTGACAGATTTTAAGGATAATAATAGGAAACTGAAGCAGGCAGAACTGTTAGGGAGCAAACATTTAACAGAATAAACAGGACTGGATGGCATGTCTGATCCTCTGCCTATGTTTCTTCTTTGCTCCTTGTTACAAATATTAATTCTAAAATCACACTGTTGCAGCTTCCATATACCGTAGATTCAACAGTTGCTATTATTGGACTTGATGGAGGTCAAAGTTGCATTGTCAACAAGCAAATCAGCATTTTTCACGTTCAAGAATGCTAAGGGAATATCATGAGGCTATTCAGCCCTGACACTATACCTCAAGTGAACAGTAATATCCAACCGAGTAAACTGGTTTGCATTCTTATTGTTTTCACTCAGGGAACATTCATGGTCCTACTATTACTTGACTTAAGCACAAGTGGCTTCTTGGTATCTGCAACTTCATATTAGTTAGTGACACCTTTGAGATTGCTGAAAGCCCTCATAAAGGTTCTTGACCCAAATCATCAACTATTTCCCTCCATAGATGCTGCCTGACCTGCTGCATTCATCCAGCATTTTCTGTGCGTTGCTCAAGATCTCCAGCATATGCAGAATCTCTTTTGTCCATGCAGGCTGAAGGGATTATAGTTTAGCCGTATTCCATGAAAGGAAGTGTCTCATCAGTTCACATCTAGATGTTGACAATTACAGAAGCATACAGGGCTCTTTATCAAATTTAGAACCATCTTCATATCAGTCATGTGCTTTATCTATCAAACAGACAATGGTGCTTTCTCGATCATTTTGTGAAGAAGAAAGAGGAGAAAAATGAGAAGAATATAATAAAAAATGTTCTGCTTTGTGCACAATAGCTTCATGGTCACTTTCTCTTGACATCAGCTTTTTATTAATAAATATTGGTTACGCAATTTCAGACAATTTGTCTTTTTTATCCATTTTCATAGAAAACAGTCAATTGTTCAACAAACAATGCTAATGCATAAAGCACCATGACTGAAACTACATAAACTTCTAAACACGAGAAAGTCGACAAATGCTGGAAATCCAGAGCAACACACCCAAAATGCTGAAGGAACTCAGCAGGTCAGGCAGCATCCATGGAAATGAACAGATAGTCAGCGTTTCAGGCTGAGACCCTTCTTCAGTTCATAAACTTCTCCCAATAAAAGTTGGGCAATCAGTGCAGAAACTGTATGTGACCGGAGGATTGAAATTGTATGCAAGTGATGTATCATACTCTCTTACATAGTGAGGACATCAGGCTTAATTGCCAGGAAAATAACCCAGTCACCTCAGCTTTGGCTTCACTATTGCACTGTCATGCAGATTTTATTAATTACCCACAATTTGTTTTTTCAGAATTATTTGTGCAGGCTTAAAGCAATAACTCTCTTTGAATATTTTCCTGGAATCTTCATCATATGACCTCTATTTCATGTACAGGTCAAACACTTTTTCTCATTTTAATAATAGTTCTTCTTACGGTAATCTCAGACTGATTATTTTTCATTTCCCATTGATTCCAGAGTAATGCTGGAGTTCTGGAAACCATTGCATATTCCTTTTGATTTCTCCCCCACCATCCCCATCAGAAAACGTCAAACACTTCAGATAAATTAATTGATGTTTATGCTCATCAGTTAATCATTTAACCAGTAAATCAGTAAATGCATGAAGTTCTAAGAAATGACAGCGAAGCAGAGTGAATTGTGTCCATAGCTACAGGCACAGGTAGCCTGCCACTATCAATTGCTACATGCACACGGTGGTTACTGTTTGGACTTTTCCACCTTAGAGAGCTGCAGAGGTTCAATCATTCCAAACAGAGGTTAATAGATGTCAATATATTAAAGGAATTGAAAATTATGGGGACAGTGCATGAGAATAATATTGAAATAGAAGATCACCCATGATCTTTGTAAATGAAGCAGTATGTTCAAAGAACCAACAGTCCAATACAAACAACTGTTATGTTTTTCTGTTCTTATTCATTCTTTTCTTCTTTGTAAATTTTATAATGCATTACACATCCTTTAATGTCTTTAAGAGCAAGCTATAAAGATTAACAAGACTACTGCCCATAGGTCTGCCTAATGAACTAATTTACAAATTGCGACAAGGTTAATAAGGTCTGGGGGCTGGGATTTACTGACCAATTAGTGAGAAGCTCATTGTCTATGCTAGCCACTTATGCTAGCATTTGATAGGTCAAATTATTAATCATCAGTTTCATTCATAGCTTGTCACACCAGACAGTTAGCCATTCTTGTCTGGCATGTAGTGTCAGGATTGGTCTCCTTTCGGATTAACCGGGTCACGGTATGAACGTTCCTGACTCAACCCTTGTATTTTACGAGGCCGAGTGGCTAGCTCGGTGCTCAACCCGGCATGGATGGAAACCATCAGGCAATATAAACCCTTTAAATGAATACATAGCCAGAAACATTTTTTAAAGTATTTTGTTTTTAATGGTAGCTGCATAATACATTGTTATATACTCTTACTGCACTTCACAAAGATCATCCATTTACCTTTCCACTGAGTGATCCAGTTCCTTCCCAAAGACTTGCAAGTTAATTGGCCTCTGTGAATGTGTAGGTTAGTGGTAGAATCTAGGGGAGTTGATGAAAATGTGGGGAGAATAAAATGGGATTGAAGGTCAGTGGGCCAAGGAGCACTATGCTGCATGGCATTCTAGCAAGCTTCAGATAGAAGAAAAGGTTCAGGCACTTTGATGAAGTAGATGTGCTTTGCACAAAGCCTAAGCTTAGCATATTACCTTAACCTGACTTGACTACAGTGAAAACTGCAGTGAGTGTGCAGCATTGAACAAATACAAGTGTTTGCCATCACAAAAGAGATGTAGTTAGCCTAGCAATCAGGAGGAGGAAGTCTACAACAACTGGGTTTTGGAACAGTTGCTCAGGCTTCACTCATGAGTCAGAAGATCATGGACTAACAACACACACTCCATATACTGTATGTTTATGGAGACCCGGAGAACTAAAGGTAAACACAAGAGATTCTGCAGATGCTGGAAATCCAGAATAACAAGCAGAAAATTCTGGAGGAATATATACTCTGCTCCCGCACTTCGTGAGCACTAAAAATGCTACCTTTCAGTTGCAACGTGACACCAAGATCACAACTACCCTCTCTAGAAGATGGAAAATATCCAATGGGACAAGTTTAAAGAAACTTCCTGGAGGTTGGCCAAAAGGGTTTCTTCAAGCAACCTCACCGAGTTTATCTGGTCACTATCGTACTGGTGTTAGTGAAGCTTACGGTGCACAAACCTTCAGTCAGCGGTTTCTCTGTGAAGAGAGCCTTCCTGTCACTGAGTTCCATTAGCACTGTGAGGAGCGCCACACACCAGGAGGAAACATTGGTCAGTGATCTTTCATTGCATTGCATGTTATGAATTATTACAGTAAATAATCAAACAGCTGGCTGAAAATGTTAAAAGATGATAACAGATTGCTGGAGTTCAGATGATATCCAGCAAGCCTCTATCTTTTCATAAAATCCCCGCCAGCTCATGAAATACACTTCATGAAGAGCAGATGAACATTTCAGGAGAGCTGCTTTTGGATTTGGCATGGATTACTGGGAAAGCTGAATATCTAGTAAGCAAGATTGCCCAAATTCAGAACATAGCACATCAGTATTCTCTGTGTGCATACAGCCATAAGGATATCAGCCTTGTGAACGGTACCAATTTTCAGTTCAGAATTCAGTGTAATGTATTCATAATTTAGCTGGCATTATTCTAAAATGAAAAATCACTGATGCATACAATACCTCATCATGCCAAGCACACCTTGTATTAGGATCTCATAACAGATAGCTAGGAAATAGGGAAGGGAAAAAAAACCACCCATTACATCAAAAACTGTGGAAATTTGTTTTCACAAGAACACGATCATTTTTCATGTACGGTTTGATTTGCATTCATTTTGTGCATATATTTGTGATAATAAGCATATGTTGTATTTTCCTTGATAGAATTCAAATGTGTTCCCTCAGTTAACTCTTTCAACGCCCTGATGACAACACAACCCGTCAGACAGATTTATATTTCAGACATCACAAGACTCTCAGATTCGTTGAGTGTAAATGAATCTGTTCTTCACATGTTTTGATGCACCCACCTCAGAATAAAAGGTTTCAAATAGGTTTCACCTAGGCTGTACTTCCCTTAACTTAAATAAATTGTCATCTTTCCTTATTGCATTATACCCAGGTCTGCCACAACAGCTTGACAGCTCTACAAGGTCATTTGTAATGTTTTTCACAGCTTGTCCATTATTTATGCACTCTGAGTAGAGCAGACGTTTAATTGCCATTTTATTTTTGTCCCAGTCGAATTTACTCATTGCCTGTCTTCGAAAGTCTGGCTCTTGCTGAAGTACTTTAGAGTCAGTCACTCTGCACGAGCAGCAATGCTTTAATTCACAGTCTACATGTGGGCTATTTAATTGTCAATAGGCACAAAAACTCAGCACTTATTAAAGACAAATCAAAGAGGTTATATATTTGCCTCATGACGGTGTAGGCTTCTTCCAGATGTTCCAGTTTTCTCCCACATCTCAAAAATGTGTCAATTGTTTGATTCATTGGCTACTGTAAATTATCCCAAGGTGTAACTGTTTGCTGGGAGAACTGGAGTCAGTGTGAGAGAATAGTTTACACAGGGAAATTGGTATGGAAATGTGATTGATGAGCTTGGTCTGAGAGTTGGCATAGGCCCTATGGGCCAAATGGCCCCCCTCTATGTCATAAGGAAATGTGAAATCAAATACATTCTACAGAGCTAACTAGACAATTGCGTTTCCTGTTTTTCTCACCAAATTACCGACCAGCCTATTATTGCAATGTCATAAATTGTAATAAGAAAAAACAATGATAATGCTGCCATTTAACCAGTGAAAACAAGGAAAGTTACAAATATGAATAACAACTTCCTCAGTTGATATAAAAGGAATGCCCTTATTAAGCTTTCTGAAGGCATTTTAACATTACCACAATGGCATTTCAGATTTTCCATTGTTCAAATTAATTCAGCAAATGAGCTCATTTTTCCAACGTGCGTTCTGTTCCTATGCCTATACATCACACACTTAAGCCATACCAGCTCCACATTTATATAAAAAGAATCATTATTCAAACATCACGCAGAGGAATTTAGTGTAAGTACTTGAAGTATAGGTGGGAGAACCCTGTTAGTTTGTCTATTTATAAAGTGTCTTTTAAATCTTTGATATGTGCAAACCATTGTTATGATAGATGTAACATAAATTGAAATAGACTGTTAAGCAGGCACAAAGCAGATACTGCACCACGTGTACTCAGCATGTGGGATAGAGACTGCGCATGCGTGAGTGCAGGAGTCTACCTTACATTGCAGTTCTGCAGTGATTAAATGTGTCAGTGAAAGCTGTTGCAGTTACTGTCAATTAATTGCTTCAGTATTTGCAATTTAATTCAACTGATACAAACTATTTCGTTTTTATCTTTTCCTGTATGTTTTTAATCATTTTAACCCGATTATATTCTCAAATAGTGTCCAGCCATGAAGTACAATATATATATATCAGCTAAATATTTGGACATTTTTCACCATATTACATGAAGATATGTAGATAATGTTGGCAGCTGCCACTACCAGACCAAACAGTTGCACAGAATTTTTAAAGGTTAATGAGGCAGATAAAACTGGTGATTTTTAAAACATTGCTTGTAGAAGGTTTGTCCATTAAGTGAGGATCCACATAAGGACTTTGAGGGATAAGTTTGTCAGCTCTTGAAAGCATTATTCTTTCTAATGCACATTGAACCAACTTTGTCCTGAATGTTAATTATTGTAATTGGTAGCATGAGATCAGTTCTAACCACTTTAATGAGTGACTGCATTCATCAGCAAGGGACTCTGAGATTGTGGGAAGATACTACTGACTATAACTAAACCTCCACTACTTAAACCCAACATGCACCACAGGGAAACCAACTGGAGCAAGTGCCGTAAGTTATTGTAGAACTCGTTCTTCTGCCGAAATGGCATTATAATTGGATAACAGCAGAGAGGGTGGACTCTGTAGATGTCATTACACTAGTGAGGGTGCAAAAAAGAATTATGGGGACATTATTAGGATTGGAAGGCTTAGGTTACAAAAAGAGAGAGGCTGGATAAGTTATGACTCTTTCCCTGGAGCATAGGGGGGCTGGGGTGTCGCCTCAGAGGTTTATAAAATCACAATCATAAGGAAATTTTCAGCATCTAAGCTTATAAGAAAGTAAGAGCTTCCTCTAATTCCAAATTGTCTGAGAGAATCACTTCAATACACCATCTGGTAGAAGTGTAGGATTGAGGAAATATATGTAAATTGCTATTTTAATCTGCTGGTTGTAATCTATTGTAACTTTCATTGTAGTTTGCAATCAAGTGATACTTTGGTTGTGGGGCAGTCTATGTAAACTTCAGTTGCAATCTGTTGGTACATTGGATTGCAATCAAAGTAGTATAAAGTACATAGATACTAAGTGTTATACATGAGATTGAATTAAGACAATGGCCAAAGTTGTGAAACCAACTATAGAATCTCCAGTTAATGTGAACAGATGATTGAGGGTCTGATATCTACCCTAAATAAAACATTTGAGGTTGGTAAGATTAATGAAAAAATCCAGATAAAATATACCACCAATATTGAATCTTATGAAATGTGGCTCTTAAATGATATAGAGAAAGTATGGGATAAAATTCAGAAAATTACTTTAAGCAAAAAAACAAACTGCCTTGCAATGGTAGTTTTAATACAGTTAAGAAGGCATGACTGTGCTGGGTTCGAAGAACAGTTTAAGCTAACATGTGGTCAGTTTGAGAATCAAACTTGTGAGTTAACTTTGCAAGTAAGGGAATTAACTGATCAATTAGGGAAAGAAAAAATGTGTGAATAACTACAAAAATAGTATGAGAGAAATGGTAAAACGTCTAATGAGCAGATTTCTGCTTTTACTGAATGAATGAAAAAACATAACAAATATAATTAAATTAAAATGCAATGTACAAAGCTTCAAAACGAAGTGCAGCAGATTGAGAAGAAAGGAACTTCAAGTGGACAGTCCTGCCAGTGCCCATGTATTCTTCATGGGAAATACCCCTTGCATTGGACAGTCCCCTGAGACAGTGCCTCCATCCAGACTCTGAGGCCTCTAGCGACTCAAGCAAGGATGACAGTGATGAAACAATAGGATTGGTAGCTATATCACAGCTTGCTCTAGTAAAGACCAAGGGAGTGAAGACACAAAAGCATGGAGATGGAACCTATAAGAGGAGACAGGTGGCTTACCATCAACCACCTGAAGCAGGAAAGATTGATAAGTGGTTCAAGGAAGTTCCACCTCCTAATAGAGGACTTTTAAAGATCTGGGTTGAGCTTCAATGTATTAAGAGTATACAAAAACTGTACCCACATGATGGTATCCAAATTTTGTCTACAATGTTGTCTTCTCAGCAAACTTGATAGTTGACATTGGCATGGGAGATGATAAACAAAATACACAAGGTGGTTGGAATGCCATTAAGAGGTGGTTGGGTGAATAGCTCCCAGTACAGACCGACTTGAAGAAAGTTGTTGATCGCCAGCAAAGAATTTCTGAGGATGTTTCTGAATATGAGGAATGCTACAGGGTAGTGTCATCAAGTTACTCAGGAGTTCTGGATATAAATGATGATAATATAGAGGACTCAGCATCTGGTCCCTTGAAGTCAACTTTTAAGGGTGACTTGAAATGAGATGTTGCCAAAATGGTGAAACTAAGAAAATTGAATTGGAGTAAAGATGCTGTTTCACACAGTGAGCTAGTGCAAGCTGCTAAACAAATGGAACGAGACATTGAAATCCAACTAAGAACATTACAGGTAGGTCAGTTACCTGTTGATTAACAGCCACCGACCATGGGTCAAGAGACATTGCTTGTTAGTCAACGGCCACAGTTACTACAGGTATGTCAGCAGCCAACATTTATTAACCAACAAAAAAGATGGACTGCAATTCACAGTGCATATTGCAGCAATCTCAGTCTGAGTCACACCTCCAAAGCCTGTTGTTTAAAATGCAATGTCACTTCTGTCGTAAGAAAGGACATTGGGCTAAAAATTGTTGACATAGAGAATGAGATAGACAAGTGAAACAAGCTCAATAACAAGTTGAATCCTCTGCCTTGCAAAAGTCTGAAGGTTCTAATTTGATGACACAATTTCAATAAACAATGGTGGATGTAATGAACATATTGTCACACTCAAAAAAATGACTCAACCCTTCCCTGCAGCCCTTGCTTGCCTTGACAGAGCAAAACTAGATGACTTATATGTTAACTTGGTTAATTTGTTGATTGGAAATGAATGTGCTGAATTCTGCCGAAGGGCTTTGGCCCGAAACTTTGACTGTACTCTTTTCCATAGATTCTGCCTGACCTGTTGAGTTCTTCCAGCATTTTGTGTGTGTTGCTTGGATTTCCAGCTTCTGCAGATTTTCTCTTCTTTGTGCTGAATTCGTACTGGATATAAGACCATAAGACATAGGAGCAGAACTACGACATTTGGCTCATCAAGTCTGCTCTGCCATTCATTCATGGCTGATCCTTTTATCCCCTCCTCAACCCCATTCCCCGGCCTTCTCTCCATAACATTTGATGTGCTATGTCAAATGCTTAGCTATGTCCAATCAAGAACCTATCAATCCCTGCCTTAAATACACCCAACGGCCACCACAACTGCATGTGGTAACAAATTCCACAAATTCACCACCCTCTGGCTAAAGAAATTTCTCCGCATCTCGAATTTAAATATACATCCCTCTAACCTGAGGCTGTGCCCTCTTGTTCTTGGCTCGCCCACCATGGGAAACATCCTTTCCACTCCTGCTCTGTCTAGGCCTTTCAACATTCAAAAGGTTTCTCATACTTCTAAATTCCAGCGAGTACAGACCCAAAGCCATCAAATGTTCCTCATATCCTTTCATTTTCAAAGCCATCCTTTCATTCCTTGAATCATCTTTGTGAACCGCCTCTGGACCCTCTCCGATGCCAGCGCATCTTTTCTTAGATGAGGAACCAGAACTGATCACAATGCACAAGGTGAGGTCTCACCACTGCTGACTCAACCTGCAAGTTAACCTTTAGGGTGTTCTGCACAAGGACTCCCAAGTTCCTTTGTGTCTCAGATTTTTGTATTTTCTCCCCATTTAGAAAATAGTCTGCACATTTATTTCTACTACGAAAGTGCATGACCATGTATTTTCCAACATTGTATTTCATTTGCCACTTTCTTGCCCATTCTCCTAATCTGTCTAAGTCCTACTGCAGCCTACCTGTTTCCTCAACACTACCTGCCCCTCCACCAGTCCTCATATCATCTGCAAACTTGGCAACGAAGCCATCTATCCCTTCATGTATACACAGATCTATTGCCCAAAGGTGCAAAATACCATTGACTGATATCCGTAAATATGCACCTGGTGCAGAATGACAGAGCATCACACTAGTCAAAAGCCAACTGGTTGAGGTACAACTTGGTCCCCACCTACAAGAAATACATTTCTAGGTCGGAGATATCTCAGAACCTCTTCTTAAAATGGATGTCTGGTTAACTTTAAAGTCTACCCTTCAGTTTGTAGATGGTAAAGTCGTTTGGAATCTCATGTGGTTGACTAAATCAAAAGTAACCAGTTTTCCCACAGTCCAAAGACATACTGGTTGGTAGGTTAATTGTTTATTGTGAATTGTCCTGTGATTAGGCTAGGATTAAATTGGCGGGTTCTTAAAGAATCAAAAGGGCTTATTCCACGCAGTATCTCAATAAATCAATAAAATTTAAAAAGCCATCTCATAAGTAGTTCACAGTTATTGATATGGCCAATGGATTCTAGTCCATACCAGGGGTGTCTGAATGTCAACCATGGCTGGCTTTCAGTAGATGGTCAACCATACCCGTCGATGAAGCTACTACAAGGGCTCCACAAGAGTCCCATTGTCTATCACATGGCTTTGAGACAAAATCTGTCGGATTTACCAGTCATTGATACAACTATCAAACAACATGTGGATGATATCCTGACTGCATCTCAAGCTGCAGACCAGCATGAACATGATGTGATTTATTTGCTCGATTATCTATCCTCCAAGGGTCACAAAGCAAATCTGGACACAGCACAATTGCACAAGAAGAAGTAATTCACTTAGGGCAGAAAGTTTCCCAAAGTAAGCAGGAAATCACTGAGGATCATGCAAGTCAGCAAAGCCACCCACAACAGTCCAGCAACTCTGATCATTTAACTACAACAGAGCATGGATCGATTCATACAGTATGCTGATACCACACAACTACTCAACAGTCTCCTGAAAGGCAGTAAATATTTGGACAACCCTGTAACTTTTAATGAATAACAACTGATAGCATTTCAAAGGTGACATTGTGTACTGCACCTATATTAGGAATCATGGATACAGGTGGACCACTTACCCTGTAAATCAATAAGAAACACGACCTCATGATGGTAGTCTTCACTCAGGAACATGGAGACCTAGAGTGTCCTGATGGATATTACTCTGCTAAATTGTATAATATAGCATTAAGAAGGGGTTCATGTTTATGAGCAGTGCAGGCAACCTATCTTACAGTCATGGCTATTTCTAGTATTGTGCTGCATCAAATGTTAGATGTTTGATTTCCACACTCCATACACACTTGACTGAATATGAATAGCTCCTCTCAAATACAGCTGTTTGGTGGTCCAAGCCATCTGCTGCTCTTGAGGTACCTAATATCAACATTCAATGAGCAAGTCCAGTGGATATAGTACACTTTTACAGTCGG
The DNA here is from genome assembly GCF_048418815.1 of Hemitrygon akajei. Classification (NCBI taxonomy): domain Eukaryota; kingdom Metazoa; phylum Chordata; class Chondrichthyes; order Myliobatiformes; family Dasyatidae; genus Hemitrygon; species Hemitrygon akajei. The sequence continues at coordinate 25,998,042 of NC_133149.1, forward strand.
ACATGGAAGACTGCGCAAGATTAATAACATGCCATGAAGTTACAAGTTATTACAAAGAAACGCCTCTATTGAACATAGATCTGATTCTATATACAGATAGCTCCTGAAAGATTGAGAGAGGAATTCAAATGGCTGGATGGGTTGTTTTTTTTCTGAAATTGAGAAATCAGGATGCATGACTCCTGGTACCTATGTGCAACAGGCAGAACTGAAAACTCTGAGTGAAGCCTGGAAGGTGGCCGAAGGAAGATCAGCTGATATCTACACTAATTCTTGATACAGTTTTGAAATTGTTCATGATTTTTGAAACTCAAGAGACAAAGGGGATTTCTTATGGCTGTTGAAAATCCAATCACGATGGTCAGATAGTACAAGGGCTCATAAAAGTCATACAACTGCAGACACTCCAAAATGACTACAATGGAAAGCCGTGGAAATGCATTCACAGATAAAACTGCAAAAAGGGGATTTGGGAAAGAATTTAAAAAGGTCAAAGACTTAAAAGAAGTGCTGAGAATACATGCAGCAAACACAACAACTGAAGTTATGGAAACAAAGTTGAACTCTGTATCACAGATGAACATAAAACATATTCAAGAGATGCAGGCTCAATGCTCTAACCAGGAAAAGTAATTCTGGATGGAAATTGGTGGACTAGTAGCTTCAAGTACATTGCTTCCATATCTGGCACAGCAGATAAAAAGCATCAGAAAGTCTGGATCTGTCCTTGGCTACAATCCGGACTCTTTTGAGTTATTGGTGGAGAGGAAGTCACTAAGCAAATCATTATCCATTATGGACAATCTGGCACATCCTCTCCATGAGCTACTGAATAAACAGTGGAGCACCTTTCAAACAGACTCACTCAGCTCCGCTGTCACAAGGATCGTTACAGAAAATCTTTCCTACCAAATGCAATAAGCATGTACAACAGTTCATCTCTGTGCAACAGGAGAACACACATCATAGTACAATAGTCTCTGTTTTAATATTTTGTAAATTATTATTGCACATTATTTCAAAAGATTACACATTGGTAAATTATTATTGTGTATATTATTATCCTGAACTTTATTATCAGTTAAATCTGTACACTGCTAAGTGTGTTTTTAAATGTTACTGCTGTAACAAAAGAATTTCCTACTCGGGATCAATAAAGTTATTATTATTATTATTATTACACTCCCTCGGACATATTGAAGTGGAAAAGGTGATCAGCAGAATCTTCCATTGGAGGAGGAATCCAAAGTTCAAGGCACAAGTTCAATAAATGTTTGAAAAATGGATGACATGCCAGAAAAAAAATCCTGGAGCTACGGGGAAGCTACCATAATTAAGTGCTCCTGACCCACCTATTCCATTTTTACTCCTACATGTAGACTACATTATTTTACCAAAGTGTCAGGGATACTCAGATGCACTGGTAATAGTGGACAAGTTTTCAAAATGTGTGGAAATTATTCCAGCAAAGAAAGCCATTGCCACACACATGGCAACATCTCTGACCATGGATTATATTCCTCGATGGGGATTGCCTTGTCACATTGACTCTGACCAAGGAACACATTTCACTGGGACTGTTTGTCAGGAATTATGCCGACTGATGGATGAACGCTGAATGTTTCTTTTTCCATTGTTCACATCACCCAGTCATCAGAACAAGTAAAAAATGAATGAATGGAACCACCAAACAACCAAGTATGATTAAGAGGGCATACCATGGCCCACGACTCTTCCTATGGTCTTGCGCAGCATCAGAGCAATCCCAAACAAAAAAACGTGAATTAAGTCCATTCGAGGTGGTAACAGGCATCCTATGTAACTGGCAAGAACTCTCTATCTCAGAGAGGTTGATATACACATTATGGCAAACAGTATAGTTAATTATTGTGTGAAATTAACCCAGGCTATCCAGTCTGCTTCTCAACAGGTTTCTGCCACTTGGATTGACCCAACAGAGGAAGGGCACACCCTGATTCCTGGTGAGTGGGTCCTGCTTAAGAAACGTATTAAGAACTATTCGGAGCTTGATAGGAAGGTCCTTATCAAGTGCTGTTAATTAACAACTTGCTCGTGAAAGTAGAAGGTATAAGTAAGTGGATACATGCCAGCCAATGCAAGTGAACTAAAGTGGTACATGACAAGGACAATAAACACTGTGGTTAATGTGCGAGTGACCTCTTGGTCACAGTGCAGGGCTATAGTGAGCAAATTACTAATCAGACAGAAGATTTTGGACAGAATCGACAGCTACTGGGTATTATGATGTTTATGCAAATATTACTTGTTATTAATTTTTGCCAATTTTCCCAACTTACAATGAGAATGAATATTTGTTCTGATATGTTTAGAATAATTTGCACCTTTTTCACTTGTACAAGGGCAATCATCAATAAAGCAGTTCAAACACAGTTGTTGGCCGAATCAAAGGTGGTGACAAATAGGAGAGAGATTAAAAAACTGGCTGCATGGTATCACAACAACAACCCCTCATTCGTTGTCAGCAAAACCAAAGAGCTGATTATAGTCTACAGGAGGAAGAAATTGGAGGTCCATAAGTCAGTCCCCATTAGGAGATGGTCAGTAACTTTAAATTCCTTGGCGTCATCATTTAGAGGATCTGTCATGGGACCTGTATATAAGTGCCATCACAAAGAAGGTACAACAGTACCTCTACTTTCCTAGAAATTTGTGCAGATTCATCATGTCATTCCTCCAGAAAACACAGAACATGCAGTCACATACAGTCACAAAAATAGTATTAGCACAAATCCCAGAGTGGCATGGCCTGAAGATTGATGGTGCATGGGATATTGTCCTGGAGCCATGTTTCTGAAAGGACAAGTACGCAGTAGTTTCACATCTCGCTCTGGGTCATCTGATGATGATGGCAATCCAGCTTGCCTTCCAGGGAGCAAACACTGGAGAGCAGCACGAACAGAAAAGTTAGACTGCAGGGGCCAGCCCCTAACCCAGCACAGAATGTAATGCCCATGAATGGAAAAGCCTACAAAAAGTAGTAGATATGGCCCATGTCCATCACAGGTAAAGCCTTCCCCAGCATTAGAAGAAGTGCTGCCACAAGAAACAGCATCCACCATCAAGGAACCCCGTCATCCACCATGATCTCTTTTTGCTGCTGGCATCAGGAAGGAGGTACAGTAGCCTTAGACCCCTCATCACCAAGTTCAGGAACCAACAAACCCCTGAACTGATGTGGAAAACCATTCATCTCAATTCTGAACTCATTCCACAACCTATGGACTCACTTTCAAGGACTCTGCAATTCTTGTTTTCAGCATAATTTATCTAACTATCTATCTATCTATCTATCTAATCTATCTATCTATCTATCTATCTATCTATCTATCTATCTATCTATCTATCTATCTCTTGTGGTAATGTCACTAGATACTAAAACACGGGTAAAAGACAAAAACAAAACCACAAATCACCTTAATGAGATTGGTTGATATGCTGATTATTTTAAGATAAAATAAATGACAATCCAGCATTTGCTTTGAAGTGTTCCAAAGTTATTTAAGCCAATGAATCAGACAATGGACTGCAACAATGTGTATGAGTGGATACAACATCCAATTATTGCAAAAGAAAGTTCCAAAAATGATGTGACTGGTCAGTCAATCTGTATTGGGTTACTCACTGTGATGTGAAAGTTAACTAAGCCACTAACCAGAACTACTTGTAAGTTAGACACAGAAGGAAGAAAATTTCAAAATTTCATTTTTCAGCTGGTTGAACCAAGCTCTGTACATTTAACAACATAACAGAAGAAACAATTTATTGCTTGCTTTACGGTGAAGGGAATAAGGCCACTGCAGCTGGAATTCTGGCACATTGTTAGCAGAACTGATTAAGGTTTAATTTCTATCCCCCACCCTCCGGCCCCGACTGTTCTGCTCTGAACTAGTTAATTGTGTCCATGATCGGGAGTAGGATTTTACCTCACAAGCTTTTCCAAGCCATTACAGAGGAATGCCACTTACTTAATAAGCAAAACACCTGTACTGCTTAAGAAGGCAATGAATAACAGAAGCAATTGGGGAAAACACTCAGAAGTTTTCAGGGAGCTTTTCCAGGTAGTGTAAGTTTGATGAATAAGCTTAAAAGACTCTTCCACTGTTCAGGCCACAGATAACTGAAGGGTTTTTTTTTCTTCAAAAGTAAACTTTGTTCGTGATAAAAAGAAATACAAAGGAAGAAACAGTTTAACATTCATCATCAGTGCATTCAGTAGTGTGAACATTAAAGAGAGAGAAATGCTCAAATAGGCATAGCACCATTGCTATTCCTGTGGTTCTCTGAGGTGATACACTCCTTGATTTTTCAAGGGGCTTTTCCCGTCCAACTTTGCCCCTACATGTCCGATAGTGGAAGGAGCCTAGACTGTAGAACATTAGCATTGGCCACACTGAACTTCATTGCGTCTCTCAGTGCATACCCCTGCAGTCTGGATGGAGCTAGTCTGCAACATTCCCTTACAGACATCTCGCTATGCTGGAAGACCAACAAGTCTTCTGCAGACCAAAGAGCATCCGTTACTGAGTTGATGACCTTCCAACAGCACTTTATGTCTGTCTCAGTGTTTGCCCCTAGGAACAACCTATAGATCAGAGACTCCTCTGTTACATAACCGCAAGGATGAACTGAGGTACGGACCCTTGCATCTGTTTCATCATCACTGAAGCAGAGTAATATCAGTGAGGCACAGTACATGCTTGAAATGGACAACTAGCGGATCAGGTTGGAATACTATTAAACAAGGTTTCAGTGGTGGACTAAGCAAAGGTTATAACAGAAAATGGAACACAGTGATTAATTGTCACTCTGAATTTATCCAATGCATAGAATCATGTATCATTTTATTAAGTCAATTCACTAACCAGGAGGTCGGGCTAATGAGTCTGTGCTGAAGGCTCAACTCAGTGGGAAACAGAAAAGAGGCAAAAAAACAAACTCTGTTTCCTTTGTTAATTGTACTTCAACTGGTTATTCCTTGGTGTCCAGATTTATTTTATGCAGAACTCGTTTATGTAAAGCTGAAGATATTATAATACCCTTGAGTGGAGTTCATTTGCATTCGCATCATATTACATTGACCACAGCCTGTGTGTTGTGATTACAGCATTCTCCGCTCAATTGCTCACAGATCACTGACTGCAGACTGATTACTGCCATCAATTAGCATGCAATTTTGAAACATTTTCTCCAAAGCAATGCAACCTAGTCCACAAATGTGCAACAGTAGTGACTATATGATTTTAACAGATTTAGATTCTATCAAACTTTATGGTTATGCGGAGTCTGTGTTGCAAATGATATTTTGAGACTTTAGAAAAAATATATGAGTCTAAATTATTTCAGCTATTTTCTGTGGTAAGCTATTACAATTATGGCATGAGAATTATAAAAGGGTGTGTTCACAACAGCCACCTTCCTTTGAAAAACATCGTTTCATACAAAGAAGAATTGGCTTTAATCACCTGCCAAAGTGTTGTAGAAGAGGATATATACAAGCTGGCCCACTTTTTTTTTAACTCCTTTCCTATCACAAAACTCAATTCTATAGATTGATTTTTCCATTACCTTGTTTTCCCAGTGAATATATAAACAACATTGCAGTTGTACTGCAGCTGATCATCCATCTTTGATCTTGAATTCACTGAGCATTTGTTCCGTTTTCATCCAAATAAAACAGAAAAGACATAGTAAAAATTTGAACTATGAAAATCATACCTATTTTCATCATAAAAATAAGAATGATTTTCATAGTTCGAGCTATTTTCTGGACCCTTTCATGAGTTGTGGATTCTAGAACAATGGTACCATTGTTTATTTCTTGGACTGATGATCTGGGGACATAAATTCAAATTCCACAATAGCTGTTGGGAGATTTAAATTCAGTTAATCAAGTAACTTGGAATATAATAATTAGTAATTGTGACCATGAAACTACTACATTGGTGTTAATCCATCTGATAATACACGGTTGACTTATATGTAATTCCAGACCTCTTCTGAAATGGTTGAGCAAGTACTCATTTGTACATTAAAAGAGATTAAAATAAAACATAATATACCATCTGCATCAACACTGGCACCATATCTAGATACAAAGACATTGACAATAAATGGACCTGCAAAGTCATTCTTACAAACATTTGGAAAGAGTATTTCCTCAGTTAAGAGAGCAGTCCTGCAGATGAATCAAGGAATAGCATGATCACAAAATTTTGTCATTTAGACTGGGTGATTTTGTTGTCCCACTAGTGGGGCAGAAAATTCAGGAGGAAGTGGCCCTCATGGTCCTTAGTATTGATACAATGAGGCTCATGGTTTCAGGTCCAACACAGAAAGTGAAAACTCTTGCTGATCATCAACTGCCTAACAAATCAGTAACACAATGAATCAGTTCTTTTCATGGTAGACCAAATGTTCATGGATCACACTGAATGGCACAGAATACACCCTGAGAGAGGGACTTCAATAATCCATTGGCACCTCTGACTCAGAACTACCAGTACTGACTGAACTGGTTGTGTTGAAGTGCATCAATGTCAAACCCATCTATATTCCAGGTGGTTTGTGGACCAATATAAGTGATAAAGGTAAAATCTCATACTAACCAGTATATCTCCTACAAATGCAGTTATGAAAAGGACAATGTAATGCTTTTATGAAGAGAAAATCCCTATTTCACACTTAATTGTGTTCTGGAGTGGCACCACTGAGTTGAAATAATTGGTCAGAATTAGGGAGCCATGAACCATCAGCAGAACAGTATTCCAATCTGTACCTTGTAGCCAAGCTCATGTGTATCTTTCTACTATTACCATAAAATGAAAAGACTAACCATGTAGTATAACACCAGACATACCTATCATGGAGTCATAATTGTTATGCCTGGTACTATCTATTATGCTTATAAATAGCTATCCTACGCCTCCATTAATTCCATATCCATCTGTGCCTCTTTAATGCTGTTACTGTTCCTCCCTTTGTCGCCTCTTTTGGTAGCTCATTCCAGGTGCAACTTCTCTTTGTATGAATCATTTACCCCTCAGATCCCCCACAAAACTTAAAAATATTTTGCATCAATCTTCACAGTGGAACACACCAGAAGCTTGAGAGTGTCTGGGGGCAGAAGTAAATGCAGTTGCTATGAATAAGGAGAAGCTGCTTGGGAAGCTCAAAGGACTGACAGTAGTTAAGTCACCTGGACTAGATGGCCTACATCCAGAATTCTAAGACATGTAGCTGATGAGATTGTGGAGCATTAGTAGTGATCTTTCAAGAATCACTAGATTCTTGAATGGTTCTGGAAGACTGAAAAATTGCAAATGTCACTCCATTACTTAAGAAGAGAAGGAGGCAAAAGACAGGAAACCATAGGCCAGTTAACCTGACTTCAGTGGTTGGAAGGAGGTTGCAGTCAATTGTTAAGGTAGGTCTCAGGGTACTTGCAGGCACATGATAAAATTGGCCAAAGTCAACATGGTTTCCTTAAAGGAAATCTTGCCTGACAACCCTATTGGAATTCTTTGAGGAAATAACAAGCAGAATTGGTGGATGTTGTGTACTTGAATTTTCAGAAAACCTTTGACAAGATGCTGCACCTGAGGATACTTAACAAGATAAGAGCCCATTGAACTACAGGAAAGATACTAGCGTGGATAGAATGCTGGCTGACTGGCAAGAGGCTAAGAGTGGGAATGGGACCTTTCTGACTAGTTGTGCTCTGTAGGGTCTTTGTTAGGACTGCTTCTTTTCGCATTATATCTTAATGATTCGGATGAAGGAATTAATGGCTCGTGGCCATGTTTGCAGACAATACAAAGATAGGTGGAGGGGCACATAATGTTGAGGAATAATGAAGGCTGCAGAAGGACTAAAATAGATTAGGAAAATGGGCAAAGAAGTGGCAGATTGGATACAGTGTAAGGAAGTATATGGTCATGCCCTTTGGCAGAAAGAATAAAGGCATAGACTATTTTCTAAACAGGGAGAAAATTCAAAAAATCTGATGTGCAAAGGGACCTGGGAGGAGGATTCCCAAAAGGCTAACTTGCAGGATGAGACAGCAGAAAGAAAGGCAAAAGTAACAGTAGCGTTCATTTTTGAGAGCACTAGAATGTAAAAGCAAGGATATGATGCGGAGACTTTATAAGACATTGGTCAGACTGCTCTTGGAGTATTTTTCAGTTTTAGGCCTCTTATCTAAAAAAGATGTGCTGCCATTGGAGGAGGGTCTAGAGGAGGTTCCCAAGAATGAATCCAGGAATAAAAGGTCTACTGTATGAGCCGCATTTGATGCCTCTGGGTCTGTACTCACTGGAGTTTAGAAGAATTAAGGGGACCTCAGTGAAACCTAGCAAATATTGAAAGGCCTAGATAGAGTGGGTGTGGAGATGATGTTTGCTATAGTGGGGGCTCTAGGACCAGAGGGCACAGCTTTAGAAAAGAATGATGTCCCTTTAGAACAGAGATGAGGAAGCATTTCTATACCCAGAGGGTAGTGAATCTGTGAATTTGATTTGCCACAGATGGATATGGGGGCTTCACTCAGTAGGCATTTTATGAGGTACACCTGCTTGTTAACTGAAATATCACAATAGGCAATTACATGGCAGCAACTCAATGCATAAAAGCATGCAGACATGGTCAAGAGGCTCATTTATTGTTCAGATTGAACATCAGAATGGGGAGGAAATGTGATCTGATTGACTTTGACTATGGAATGATTGTTGGTGTCAGATGGGGTGGTCTGAGACTGAGTATCTCAGAAACTGCTGAGCTCCTGGGATTTTCACACATGACAGTTTCTAGAGTTTACAGAGAATGGTGTGTAAAACAAAAGAAAATTCATTCAGCAGCATTTCTGTGGGTGAAAGTGCCTTGTTAATGAGAAGGGTCAGAGTAGAGTGACCAGACTGGTTCAAGCTGACAGGAAGGTGAAAGTAACTCTTGCGCTACAACAGTGGTGTGCAGAAGAATATCTCTGAAGCTTGAAGTTAATGGGCTACAATAGTAGATCATCAACATACACTCAGTGACCACTTTATTAGGCACAGGGGGTATGAAACAATGTGGCTATTGAGTGTAAGTCATTGCATATATTTTAAGTGGAGGTTGATAATTTATTGAGTAGAAAGGGTGTCAAAGTTTACAGGAAGAAATCACGAGAATGGGGCTGAGAGGGATAATAAATCAGCCATAATGGAATGGTGGAGTAGATTCAATGGGCCAAATGGTCTAATTCTGTTCCTATGTGTTATGGTTTTACAATTTAAAACTCATCCCTCTCATCTTAAATGTATATACCCGAGGAAATCTGCAGATGCTGGAAATTCAAACAACAACGCACACAAAATGCTGGTAGAACACATTCTTTTGCTTCTTTCAGCATCTTTTGCTGCCTAGCCTGCTGTGTTCTACGAGCATTTTGTGTGTGTTGTTGTTTAAATGTATTTACTCTAGCTTTCAAAGGTTCAAAGGTCCAATTTAATGTCAGAGAAATGTATACAATATGCACCCTGAAATGTTTTTTCTTCACAAACATCCACGAAAACAGAGAAGTGCTCCAAAGAATGAACGACAGATAAACGGAAGAACCCCAAAGTGCCCCCCATCTCCCCTCCCTCCCCCACATAAGCGACAGTGAGCAACAATTTCCCCCCACCAGCAAAAAAAAAGCAAGCATCAACACCATCACCAAGCACTCAAGTGTGAGCAAAGCAATAGCAAAGACACAGACTTGCAGTTACCCCAAAGACTTGGTGCTTCACCCGGCATTCAACACACCGCAGATTCTCTCTTTCTCTAATAAAGGAGAGGTAGGTGTCTCTATCTTCCCAGAGAGCGGGGAGACATGACAAACAACTCGCTGGTTTATGATGTTAAAAGTCCGTTGCGTCACTTTTTCCGAGCTCTGTGCCCAAAGATCGCAAAGATCTCAGGTCTTTGGGCCCACAGCAGATATCCCGACTCCCCTGACGACACTTATATCTCCTTTAGTGACACCGACCCTCAATCCACCCGTCTCCAGAGCCCCGAGATACTAGACTTCTGAATTTGAGCCAGACTCTCAGGCTAAACCCTTGGCATGCCAAACAACGTCCAGTTATGGAACCCCGAGAGTGGGTCCCATTCCCGCAAAGAACTGAAGTCAGCGTGTAACTCCAGGTCAGGGTCTTCAAAAGAACCCTGAAAGGGAAAAATAAAGATATTAAAGGTGGAAATAAAGCTGTTTCTGAAGAAGCAAGCAAAGGAGTTGCCATTTAGTGCCATCTTAACTTCGCCCCACTTCCAGTTTAAGCACTCCTTATGGGAAATTTACCCAGTCCTTGACTCTAATAAATTTATATACTTTATCATGTCACACTTCATCCTCCTATTTTCCAAGGAAGACAGACATAGTCAATTCAACCTCTCCTTGTGACACTTACATCCACAGTGATGAAGTGTTTTGAGAGGCTGGTGTTGAAGCATATCAGCTCCTGTCTGAGTGGAGACTTGGATTTGCTCCAATTTTCCTACCGAAGCAACAGGTCTACAGTGGATGCTATCTCATTGGCTCTTCACCCAATCCTGGAACACCTGGACTGCAAAGATGCTTACAACAGGAAGCTCTTTATCGACTACAGCTCAGTGTGTAACACCATAATCCCCTCAAAACTAATCAGTAAACTTCAACCTGGGTCTCAATATCCCTTTGTGCAATTGGATCCTGGATTTTCTCACTTGCAGACCCCAGCCAGTTCAGAGTGGCAAAAACATCTCCTCCGCAATCTCCATCAGCACAGGTGCACCACCAGGATGTGTGCTTAGCCCCCTGTTCTACTCGCTTTACACCTATGACTGGGTGGCTAAGCACAGCTCCAAAACAATTTACAAGTTTGCTGATGACACACTGTTGTGGGCCATATCAAATGTGGTGATGAATTAGCACACAGGAGGGAGATTGAAAATTTGGCTGAATGGTTTCTTAACAACAACCTCTCTACTCAATGTCAGCAAGACCAAGGAACTGATTGTAGACTTCAGGAGAGGGAAACCAGAGGACCATGAGCCAGTAATCATTGGAGGATCAGAGGTGGAGAGGGTCAACAAATTTAAATTCCTTGGTGTCACTATCTCAGAGGACCTGTCTTGGTCCCATCATATAATTGTAATTCCAAAGAAAGCTCAACAGTGCTTCTACTTCCTCAGGAGTCTGCGGAGATTCAGCATGTCATCAAAAACCTTGGTAAACTTCTATAGACGTTCGGTGGAAAGTGTGCTGACTGGCTGCATTACAGCTTAGCAAGGGAACACCAATGCCTTTGAGGGGAAGATCCTACAAAAAATAGTGGATTTGGGTAAAGCACTCTCAACAATTGAGCACATCTACATGAAATATTGCCAAAGAAAAGCAGCATCCATCATCAAAGATGCTCACCATGCTCTTTTCTTGCTGCTGCTGTCAGGTAGAAAGAACAGGTGCCCCAGGACTCGCACCACCAGGTTCAACAACAGTTACTACCCCTCAACCATCAAGCTCTTAAACAAGCGGGGCCAACTACACTCATTCTATTTCTGGTGTTCCCACGACAGATGGTCTCACTTTAAGGACTCTTTATCTTGTTATTTCATACTTGTTATTTATTGCTATTTACTTATATTTGCATTTGCACAGTTTGTTGTTCATTGATCCAGTTTACAGTTACTGTTCTATTGATTTGCTAAGTACGCCCACAGAAAAAAGAATCTTAGGGTTGTATGTGGTCACATGTATGTACACTGATAATACATTTTACTTTGAACTCTGAAGCCCTCTAAACCAAAAAACATGCCAAGTGGAACACTGAACTGTTTACAACCAATTTCAGTTAGAAATGTCAATAATCATTTGCAGCTTTCTCCCCTCTCCACGATCCCAGAAGCTGGAACTTACCCAGTGTGTTTCACTTTGTTTGAAACCAAGAAATACTGGAGTGTACTAGGTAAAACAAAGCCTCAGATAATCATACATGGCCTGCTGGAGACATGTTCTAGGATTAACCCCATCTCTCGTCAAGCTGCTTCAAAGATTCAAAGTGCATTTATTATCAAACTATTTATGCAGTATACAACCAGGAGATTCATCTTCCCACAGACAGCTATGAAACAAAGAAACACCATGGAACCCGTTCAAAGAAAACGTCAAATACCCAATGCACAAAAAAAAACAAATTGCGCAAGTGGCAAAAATGAGCAAGAAACACGGAATATAAAGCGGCATTGAAACAGTCGAGAAATTTTCAGTTTAGTACAGCAGTTCAATTTAGTGCTGTGCCATTTATCAGCAGGCCACAGACCTAGTCCACTCCAATCACATTCACACAAAATAGCACAAGGAAAGATGTAACCAGATGCCAGAAACACATCATAACATGAACTACAGAGTCCAATCCACAAACCATGCCAATCAAACCTTGCCTAAAACCCAGGACTCTGGCACCATCCTCCAGCAGCATTGAGTGAGAGGGAGAGAAAGACTGCTCAAACTCAGTTAGACGGTGCTGAAGACTCGCTTGTCCTCTTTGATTTCAATCTTACTCAATTTAATTGGTGAGATCTGCAAGAAGTGAAGTCTCTGAAAGGATTCCTGAAAGGAAATTCCTGCTTGACACACCTACTGCAATTATTTAAGGAAATTACAAGCAGGGTAGACAAAGGAGATGCAGTAGACGTGGTGTACTTGGATTTTCAGAAGGCCTTTGACAAGGTGCCTCAAATGAGGCTGCTTAGCAAGATAAGAGCCCATGGAATTAAAGGGATGTTACTAGCATGGGTGGAGCATTGGCTGATCGACAGAAAACAGAGAGTGGGAATAAAGAGATCCTATTCTGGTGGGCTGCCAGTCACCAGTGGAGTTCCATGGGGGTTGGGTCAGGGCCATTGCTTTTTACAATGTATGTCAATGATTTGGACTATGGGATTAATGGATTTGAAGCTATATTTGCCTATGAAACAATGATTGGTAGAGGAGCTGGTAGTGTTGAGGAAACAGAGAGCCTGCAGAGAGACTTAGATAGTTTAGGGGAATGGGCAAAGAAGTAGTAAATGAAATACAATGGCAACACGAGTGAATCTGCAGATGCTGGAAATAAATAAAAAACACAAAATGCTGGCAGAACTCAGCAGGCCAGACAGCATCTATGGGAGGAGGTAATGACGAATTTTCGGGCCGAAACCCTTCATCAGGAGTGAAGTAACATGGGATGGTCAAGGGGGGATAAGAAGTGGGGGGAGGGATGAAGTAGTCTGGTTCTCTTTCTCTCTCTTTTCCCCCCTCAACTATAATCTCTCCCCCCAGCCCTACCTTTCTTTCTCTTTTATTTCCCATAATTCTTCACCTTCCCCCTAGCCCATTTCCCTCCAGCCTATCACTTCCCAGCTCTCTACTTCATCCCTGTTTTTGTGCACTTTATGCAGTCCAGTGTAGGTCTGTAGTCTAGTATAGCTTTCTCTGTGTTTTTTATTATGTAGTTCAGTCTAGTTTTTTGTACTGTGTCATGTAAACCATGGTCCTGAAAAACGTTGTCTCATTTTCACTATGCACTGTACCAGCAGTTATGGTCGAAATTACAATGAAAGTTGACTTGACTTGACTTGAAATAAATGGGCGGACTATTATTTAGATGGGGAGAGAATTCAAAATGCAGAGGTGCAAAGGGGGTCCTTATGCAAGATACCCTAAAGGATAACCTCTAACTGGAGTCGGTTGTGAAGAAGGCAAATGCAATGTTGGCACTTATTTCTAGAGGTATAGAATATAAGAGCAGGGATGTGATGTTGAGGCTCTATAAGGCACTCGTGAGACCACACTTGGAATTTTGTGTGCAGTTTAGGGCTCCTTATTTAGAAAGGGTAAACTGACATCGGAGAGGGTTCAGAGAAGACTCACGAGAATAATTCCAGGAATTAAGGGATTACCATATGAGGAATGTCTGGCAGCTCTTGGGCTGTATTCCCTGGAGTTCAGGAGAATGAAGGGGGAACTCATAGAAACATTCTGAATGTTAAAAGGCCTGAACAGATTAGATATGGCAAAGTTATTTCCCGTGGTAGGGGAGTCTAGGACAAAGGGGCACAACTTCAGGATTGAAGGACGTCCATTTAGAACAGAGATGCGGAGAAATTACTTTAGTCAGAGGGTGGTAAATCTGTGGAATTTGTTGCAAGAGCAGCTGTGGAGGCCAAGTCATTTAAGGCAGAGATAGCTAGGTGCTTGATTAGCCAGGGCATGAATGGGTATGGGGTGAAAGCAGAGGAGTGGAGATGACTGGAGGATCAGCCCATGATTGAATGGCGGAGCAGACTCGATGGGCCAAATGGCCTACTTCTGCTCCTACAGCTTATGGTCTTATGGTCTCTAGGCATCTTGGCCTCAAGCTTGCACCCTCCATTTGAAACCTCACCAAGCTCCCACGAAGAGAGCAAAGCACCAGATCACTCAATCAAAATACACCATCAAAATGTAAGTTACAGGTTCCAATGGGAGAGATAGTAAATGGGTTTTTTGCATTTGTATTTACTAAGGAAACTGGAATGGAATCTATGGAAACAAGGCAAACAAGTAGGGAGGTCATGGAACTTATACAGATTAAAGAGGAGGAGGTCCTTGCTGTCTTGAGGCAAATCAGAGTAGATAAATCCCCAGGACCTGACAGGGTATTCCCTCGGACCTTGAGGGAGACTAGTGTTGAAATTGCAGGGGCCTTGGCAGAAATATTTAAAATGTCGATACCCACGGGTCAGGTGCCGGAGGATTGGAGGATAGCTCATGTAGTTCCGTTGTTTAAAAAAAGGCTCTAAAAGTAAGCTGGGAAATTATAGGCCGGTAAGTTTGACATCGGTAGTAGGTAAATTATTGGAAGGAATACTAAAAGATAGGATTTACAAGTATTTGGATAAACAGGGGCTTATTAGAAAAAGTCAGCATGATTTGTGCGTGGTAGGTCATGTTTAACCAATCTATTAGAGTTTTTCGAGGAAGTTACCAGGATAGTGGATGAAGGGAAGGCAGTGGATGTTGTTTACATGGACTTCAGTAAGGCCTTTGACAAGGTCCTGCATGGGAGGTTAGTTAGGAAGATTCAGTCACTAGGTATTGTTACGTACCCTGTAACTGGGTCACTTACCAGCAAAGATAGAGAGGTCCGTTGAAGTCTGATGGTACTATTTTTAACAGTATTTATTGATAGAAATACACAAAAATAATATCAATGCAAACACACAGATAATATACGTCGTCAATACTAAATCTAAAAGCGCGGGTATAATATTAATCAATAAGAAATAAGCTGTATCGTTGTCTAGGGGATAATGAATTGCCCGATGGAAATATATAGTTTGTTCAGTTCATACAGGCTGCAGCCGTTGGGGACCCTGTGTGGCAATTGTTGGAGAGAGAGAGAGACAGGTTAAAACTTGCCCATTCTGTTTATGATGTCACTCCTTCGAGAGTCGTTGAGAGTTGAGTTCCCCGTTGTTAGCTAAAAACCGTTTTTCCGTGGCAAAGGTCACCGATTCCGGGCAAATGGAAGCGGACGCACGTGGCCTTCCACCGGCTTTCGCTATTACGGGATCGCTAGCGTTTCTTCTGGTGCGTCTGAGGGGCTGTTCCCACAGACCCTCTTTTTATCCTGACTCACAGGGTCTCAGGTGTCAATCAGGTTGGGGATGATGCAATCCCTCCCCCAACCTCCTCCTTGGTTCATTGCCTGGGGCTTCGATTGCATCGTCCAGGATGCAATACACAAGTCCGTCTCCAAGAGACAATAGCCAGTATCAATGGTTCCGCCTTTCGGAGGCCAGGACACATTCTAACCCTTTTGTGGATTCTGCATGTCTTTCTCTCATTTCCTGTGTCTCCTGAATTGACTCAATAGTGATCTTGCGATTCTCACAAAGGAGGGGGCTACCCCTGCACCCTTCAGCCCTTCAGAGCTGTGGTACATTCGTAACAGTATACACGGAGAGGTAGTAAATTGGATTAGACATTGGCTCAATGGAAGAAGCCAGAGAGTGGTTGTGGAGGATTGCTACTCTGAGTGGAGGCCTATGACTAGTGGTGTGCCACAGAGATCAGTGCTGGGTCCATTGCTATTTGTCATCTATATCAATGATCTGGATGATAATGTGGCAAATTGGATCAGCAAATTTGCTGATGATACAAAGATACAAAGATTGGAGGTGTAGTGGACAGTGAGGAAGGTTTTCAAAGCTTGCAGAGCAATTTGGACCAGTTGGAGGAAAGGGCTGAAAAAATGGCAGATGGAGTTTAATGCGGACAAGTGTGAGGTATTGCACTTCCAGAGGTCAAACCATGGTAGAACATACAAGGTAAATGGTAGGACACTGAGGAGTGCAGTAGAACAGAGGGATCTCGGAATACAGATACATAATTCCCTAAAAGTGGCATCACAAGTAGATAGGGTTGTAAAGAGAGCTTTTGGTACATTGGCCTTTATAAATCAAAGTATTGAGTATAAGAGCTGGAATGTAATGGTGAGGTTGTATAAGACATTGGTGAGACCGAATTTGGAGTATTGTGTGCAGTTTTGGTCACCTAATTACAGGAAGGATATTAATAATATTGAAAGAGTGCAGAGAAGGTTTACAAGGATGTTGCTCGGACTTGAGAAACTGAGTTACAGAGAAAGGTTGAATAGGTTGGGACTTTATTCCCTGGAGTGTAGAAGAATGTGGGGAGATTTGATAGAAGTATATAAAATTGTGATGGGTATAGATAGAGTGAATGCAAGCAGGCTTTTTCCACTGAGGCCAGGGGAGAAAAAAAACCCAGAGGTCATGGGTTAAGAGTGAAGGGGGAAAGTTTAAAGGGAACATTAGGGGGGGCTTCTTAACGCAGAGAGTGGTGGGAGTGTGGAATGAGCTGCCAGATGAAGTGGTGAATGCGAGCTCACTTTTGACATTTAAGAAAAACTTGGACAGGTACATGGACAAGAGGGGTATGGAGGGATATGGCCCAGGTCCAGGTCAGTGGGACGAGGCAGAAAAATGGTTTGGCACAGCCAAGAAGTGCCAAAAGGCCTATTTCTGTGCTGTAATGTTCTATGGTTCTAATTGTAGCAGAAACATTATTTGAAAGAAGTAAAATAAGGAAAAGAAGTAGCTTTGTGAACTATCTAAAGGACGTTGCCTTTGGTCATGTTGTTTGCTGTTACCATCTTCTTCACATTCCACCACAATTCACAATTCTTCACAATTCAGTTCAGTATTTTTCACATTAGCCAGGTATATCCTGTCCAACCCCCTTTGTCGACTCTCAGTCATCACCAAAGTGACAGTAGGTGTCATTAACTCACTAGTAATCTGTCAATAATGATCAGCTTCTTTTATGGCAGGACCTCTTTCCTTATATAGTACATTACAGGTTTTTTGCAAGTTTGGGCAAGCACTCGATGTATTGAGTACCGCAATTAGCAAACAAGAAACAGCATTTCCCGACACCTTTAACATAATTGCCTGGGACTTCAATCAGGCTTGCTTGAAGAAATCCCTGCCCAATTATCATCAATATATCATTTGCAACACCTGGGGTCCCAACACTCAACCACGACTACATTGAATGCCTACCATTCAATCCCTAGACCGCATTTCACAAAATCTCACAATCTGGCTGCATTCTTTCTACTTCCGATGACCCTGTGATTTCAGTCTCTGAGACCAACATGAGAGCATCCTTCAGGAGGGTGAACCCACTGAAAGCACCTGGTCCAGATGGTGTACCTGGCTGAGTACTAAAACCTGTGCCAGTGAACTGGCTGGAGTTTTATACTGATACCTTTAACCTTTTATTTCAACAGTCTGAGGTACCCACCTGCTTCAAGCAGGCTTCAGTCTTACCAGTGCCCAAGAAGAATGCGGTAAATTGCCTCAATGACTATCGACATTGTGCTCCAATTTGCATACCGCTCCAATTTGCCAACCGTCAAAACAGGTCAACAGCAGATGCCATTTCATTGGCTCTTCACTCAACCCTCGAACATCAGGACAGTGAAGCTGCATACATTGGGATGTTCTTCATTGACTACAACTCTGCGTTCAACTTCCCCTCAAAGCTAATCAATAAGCTCCAAGACCTCAATGCCTCCTTGTGCAAATGAATCCTCGATTTCCTCACTTGGATTGGCAACAAGATCCCCTCCACAATCATTGATAGCACATGTGCACCATAAGGCTGTGTGCTTAGCCCCTTGTTCTTCTCACGTATGATCCATAAGGCATAAGACATGGGAGTAAAATTCAACCATTCAACCCATCGAGTCTGACCCTGAGGGAATCAAGGGTGGTGGTGAATCAGCACATAGGATGGAGATTGAAAATCTGGCTGAGTGGTGCCACAACAACAATCTCTCTCACTCAACATCAGCAAAACTGAAGAGCAGACTATTGACTACAGGAGGAAGAAACCGGTCCTCATCAGGGGTGGCGAGTGTCAGTAAATTTCTTGTAACTTCCTCAGTGTTATCATTTCAGAGGGTCTGTCCTGGGTCCAATGTGTAAATGTCCTCACAAATCAGGCATATCAGTGCCTTGACTTTTTTCGAAGTTTGCTAAGATTCACCATGTCATTGAAAATTTTGACAAACTTATACAGTTATAGCTGCACAGTGGAGAGTATATTGACTGGTTGCGTCACAGCCTGGAAAGGAAACACCAATATCCTTGAATGGAAAAGCCTATAAAAAGTAGCCAGTCCATCACAGGTAAAGCTCTCCCCATCACTGAGCACATCCACAAGGAGTGGTGTTGCAGGAAAACAGTATCCATCATTAAGGACCCCCACCATCCAGGCCATGCTCTCTTGTTGCTGCTACCATCAGTAAGGAGGTACAGCAGCCTTGGGTTGCACATCACCAGGTTCAGGAATAGTTACTACCCCTCAACCATCAGGCTCCTGAACCAGCATGGATAACTTCACTCAACTCAAGACTGAACTGATTGCTCAACTTATGGACGCTACAGTATATGGTGACATAGATGGAATTTATTCAATATATGTGCATCTTACTCAATGTCAGTAAGTCCAAGGAGCTGATCAGGAGGAGGAAACTAAAGGTCCAGGAGCCAGTCATCATCAGGGGATCAGAAGTGGAGAGGATAAGCAACTTTGAATTCCTTGGTGTTATCATTTCAGAGGACCTGTCCAAGCCCAGAACATAAGTGCATTATGAAGAAAACACAGTAGCACCTCTACTTCCTTATAAGTTTGCTAAGATATGGCATGACATCTAAAACTTTGACAAACTTCTGTAGATGTGTGGTGAGGAGTATATTGACTGGCTGCATCACAGCCTGGTATGGGAACACTGGTGCCCTTGAATGGAAAATCCTACAAAACGTTGTGGATACAGTCCAGTCCATCACGGGTAAAGCCCTCCACACCACTGAGCACATCTACACAGAGCATTGTCGCAGGGAAGCAGCATCCATCATCAGGGTCCATCAGGAAGAAGGTACAAGAGCCTCAGGACTGACAACACTAGGTTCAGGAACAGTAATTACCCCTCAGCCATCTGGCTCTTGAACAAGTATAGCTTCACTCAGTTTCAACTGCCCCATCCCTGAGCTGTTCCCACAACCTATGATTCATTTTCAAGGACTCTTCATTTCATGTTCTCCATATTTATTGCTTACTTATTTATTATTGTTTCTTTTTCTTCCTTTGCATTAGCACAGTTTGTTGTCTTTTGCAGACTGGTTGTCTGCCCTGTTGGGTACAGTCTTTCATTGACTTTATTATGGTTACTGGATTTACTGAGTATGCCCACAATGAAAATTGTATATAATGACATGTAAGTACTTTGATAATAAATTTACTTCGAACTTTCAATTTGAAAAAAGATTAATTTGAACTCTTTCTACACATCCTGCTGCCTCAGGAAAGACCTCCCCTCCTCTGGTCATTCTCTCTTCTCCCTTCTGATGAGCTTGAAAACACGGACCACCAGACTCAGGGACAGCTTCTAACCTGCTGTTATAATACTCTTGAACAGACAGAATTTTTGTACAATAAAGATAAACTCTTGACCTCACAATCTACCTCGTTATGGCCCTTGCATCTTGTGTACCTGCTCTGCATTTCTTCTGGAACTATAATGCTGCTCCAAAAAGCAATATATGAGGTCATTCTTACTCTCGGCCATTAGGCTCTATAATGAGTCAGCCTATAGCCGGGGAAGAGGTGATCCCCTCCTGTTAGATTGTTTGAGGTAACTTATTCTTTTACCCTTTTTCACTTCTCTTCTAATATTTGAATATTTGTATATCTGTGCACTTGTAACGCTTCTGTAACACTACTTTTCATAGTGATAAATAAAGTATCTATCTGTCTATCTATTCTGCATAAACACAGAGATTCTGCAGATGCTGGAAATCCAGAGCAACACACACAAGATTCTGAAGGAGTTCAGCAAGTCAGTTGGCACCTATACAAGTGAATAAACAGTCATGCACACAAAATGCTGGAGGAACTCAGCATGTTAAACATCATCTGTGAAAATGAATAAACAGTTGATGTTTCAGACAGAAACCCTTCTTCAGGACTGAGAAGGAAGGGGGAAGACACCAGAATAAATAGGTAGGGGAGGTGAAGGAGGCGAGCTGGAAGGTGATAGATGAAGCCAGATGTTGGGAAAGATCAGGGGCTGGAGAAGAAGGATTCTGTTAAGAGAGGAGAGTGGACCATAGGAAAAAGGGAAGGAGAAGAGGGCCCAGGGGGAATGAATAGGCAGATGAGAAGAACAAAGGTCAGAATGGAGAATAGAGGTGGGGGCAGGACATGAAATAAAAAGTCAATGTTTCAGGCCAAGACCCTTCATCAGGACATAAACTCTGAATTCTGTTAATTGCTTTTCCCTTTGTACTACCTTGATGTACTTGTTTCTCAATAAATCTGACAATAATAAACCAATTATCAATTGGCAGTTTCATGAATGGAGTCACGTTGACTGCACGTTTCACCAAACAGTGCCATAGTTTTGGCAAATGGGAGTAAATAGAAATTCTGTGGCTCTTCCAGCTGAGAGGCTGTGTCTTCATGGAATTCAGTAGGACTTTCAAGAGATTGGTAAATCTCCATTTGTTTTTGAAATTGTACTGGATTAAACCAAGACAAATACAGCATTCAAATTAGACTTAGGAAGCACCAGCTTCTGAGAAAATGTAAACAGCTGTGTTTATATTTTTTATTTGTTAATTTAAATTATTTTAATTAGTTTTAGTATAGAGATGTGATTTCAGCTTTTTAAATATATAAAAAATACACTTTAAATGTTTCAACAACATTTTTCTTACATTTCCTAAGTTTTCCTGCACAATTACAAATATCAGACTTGTTCAGAGACATTTGACTGCTCTAGTTGACGGCTTTAAGTCTGGTATCGCTGGCTGCTAAAGCTGTTGTGTGAGTACAATTGGGTATCAATACTGAGATGGCTTCTGTGCTGTATTAGGTTTTGCCAAAGTGAGACACAGAGCTCCTCATCAATGACTGCAAAGAGGCTACACCTGAACAAATATACGGAACAAGGGCAGCTGGACAGTGATGTTAGAGCAATAGATGTTCTTCCCCAATTTTCAGGCATATGCTGATAATTCTCAAGAAGTATTCTCACCACACTTAACTCGTCCGAGCATCTCAGACAAGAGTAAGTGTGTGTGTTGCTCTGGATTTCTAGCATCTGGAGACTCTCTTGTGCTTAAGAGGAAGTCCAACCACATCCCAATGATACTTAAAGGCATTAATATCAGCAGGATTCAACTCTCAACATAACAGTTCACTATTCATGAGACAACCCATATGAACACTATAGCTACAGGAAAAGATCAAACCCTGGGGTCAGCTTCTGACTCCCCATTGCCTTTCCACTATTTACCATAATCACATAATGTACAGTAATTCAAGAGAGCATCCCACCACTACTTTCTCAAGGGAATTAGTGATTTTTAACAGATTCTGGGTTTAACAGAGGCACTCTCAAGATGTGATGGATATTCACTATCCAGGGCCAGGGGGCCTTTTTGCCCGGCTCAACTTTCTAACAGAGCAGCTGACTCTTCCAATGAGTTGTTTTTGAGTTAAACTTCCAACCAATATCCCTCACTCAGCCTTTAGTCATAAACAAATGAACCATAGGGTCCTCAATGACCTGTTATTTTATCAAGAGAAAACAATATTGTCTGCTTTGGCTTAATTAAGCAATGCATCTGGTCTGATGGATGTAAATGAAAGAAATTATATGCATGTGAAGTCACAAACTAGCAAAAACAGTATAAGAGAACAGTCCACACACAAAATGCTGGTGCCTGGCCTGCTGTGTTCCACCAGCATTTTGTGTGTGTTGTTGTTTGAATTTCCAGCATCTGCAGATTTCCTCGTGTTTGCTAAGAGAACAGTCCGGTGTGTTAGGAATGGTCAAGGAACTATAAGAATAATAACAAAAAGATGGGGTGACTCGAGTCCATTCCCCGCCTTCGATTTCTGCAACAGATGACTCGTTCATCCACAACTTGTTGGTATGTCTTTTTAACTTATCGGAATTGTACCTGTGTTTGTATTATAGAAATTGTTTGTAATTTGGAAACCTTTTATAAGATAGAAATTCTTGGTGGGTTTTAAATGTGTTTAAGAATTTTATCTAAATTTGAACATGCATCACTGGAAGTAAATGTACCGTGTTTAAAACTACATTGTTAGCTGTAAGTATCTCCTCCATGGTAGGGAGAGGGGACCCGCTGCTCGAATAGTGGATATTGGCAGATATACTCGCCGTGGAGGATGAACAGGGAAGTGATCTGGCCTTTGAAGAGTAGGTGGCTGCAGTATAACCTTTCTTTAGTGAGGGTATCCATAGCTATCCATATCAGATAGGGCTTAAGATCTTCATTTGAGTTCAGAACTTCATGGACAACAAACCCAGCGCCACCAGAAATATGTATATATTACAGAAACTACAGGCAAATGAATGGACAATATTTTTCTTTCAGTCATCTTTGGATCATGAACTATTTTGCAAGAAGATGGGTGGAAAGCTTTTCGGAT
Source organism: Hemitrygon akajei (assembly GCF_048418815.1). Classification (NCBI taxonomy): domain Eukaryota; kingdom Metazoa; phylum Chordata; class Chondrichthyes; order Myliobatiformes; family Dasyatidae; genus Hemitrygon; species Hemitrygon akajei. The sequence continues at coordinate 26,021,158 of NC_133149.1, forward strand.
GAGATATCCAGCACGTAAACTAATCTGCCTTTCTACAGTGGGATTTGAAACAACACATCTCTGACTGAGGGGTTGGGCTGATAATACTGAAGCAAAGCTGCAGCACATCTACTGGCACAAGTGAAATTAAAACAGATTGGTGAATTGCTACAATCAATTCAGTAATTCAATCTGTCATTAAAGATGAATACATTCATATGACACTGTGGAGCTACAATAAGACACAAACACCTGGTTTCCCATCCTATAGAATATTAGTGAATTGGTTCCATTTTTTAATTAAGTTATAAGGTCACCTTTACTGAAATAAGCTCTTTATTACTGTTAATATCAATAAAACAAGTCAACTCCTCAAGCTGCCATGGAGCAATATGTACTGGCATTCTCACTTTTCTCCTGGCATTTAAATCCAGTATTATTATAGGAGACAGACCTGGTCTTTTTAAGCAATGTGTTGTGTAAAGTGTCTGTATCAGTATTTACTTACTTACTGCCTGTAATGCCGCTGACATTTAGGGCAACAACGAAGGTCCTTCATCGCTGTCTGTCCTTGGCCAGTCAGAGGTGGAAGGATTCTTCATTGCTGCTTCCATAACAGTTTTATTTTACTAGTCAAGGTTGTTAGACCTGAGCTGAACCCCTGAGCCTGGAGAACTAGTGGACCACTCTTAGTCTGATCTCTACCCTTTGATGTGTTTGGCATGGGTGACCCTACCAAGAGCCAAAGCGTAAAGCCCTGACTCCAGCCAACATAGGTCTCCAGGTCATTGAGGACTGCAAGCCTCCAAACTACAACAAGTTTGTGGTCCTGTTGGAGGTGTGTAAGTATTCATTGCATTTCAAAATGCTTCATTGAAGCTCCACACATTTCTGAGGTAAGTGAGAAGGACAATGGACATGTAATTTATTTTAAACGTAATTAGTTATCTTTTAATAGTGGAGGCAGCAAACAACTAAGACACCTTTTTGAACAAGGCTTCTACAAATTTTGATTTTTGAATCAGAATATCACTGGAATTTGCAGAAAAGAAAGACGATAAATGGGGAGTTGTAATTTCAGGTGTAAAATCAATGCAATGTTCCCCAGAATAACAATTACTATCTTTTATTTCAACAGATTTCGTGATATTCCCAAAGGTTAATTTTATTTTTATTGGCTTTATTACCATACAAGTAAAGAACTGAGAGTTTGATGATTGAGGACAACTGTATGATTCATTTGATGCCAGTTAGAGAGAATCTACTATATAAAGGCCACAGCCTTTATAATAAATAATATCAAACAGTGCACGATAAATACTATATTTGATCATTTGTTGCACATTTTGAAGTGTTAACGAGTATCTTACAGTTCCCTGATGTACTTTTCACGATACCAATAACATACTGTAGTATTTATTAACATTTTAAAGTGGCCACAAAATGTATTCCTGTTATTGATAGCCTCCTAGTGTCAAAGAAAAGCATCAGCATGTTTATTGTTTTTAAGTCCTTTGAAGAAAGGTAAATAGGCTGTGTGCATTTCCAGCCTTCGTGATTTATGGAATACTACAGCTATACTAATTCATTATGCACTGTTTCCTTGGTTTTTAGACATTTTTGTTATTTGTAAATTGGACATAGAACATCACTGACAAGCTAAAACCATCTCTAATTGCTGTTGAACTGAATTATACTCTTAATTTCTAAACTTGATGGGGTATGTTAGATTAGATTCTGGTGTCTGAGCTTAAACATTAACTAGAGCAAATAACGGATGCCACCTCCTGCCTCCCCCAAAAAAACCTTAGTGAAGCAGAAGGGCTTTCAACATCAACAGTTGCTTTCCTCCCACAGATGTTGTTCAACCCACTGAATTCCTCCTGCAGATTGTTTGTTGCTCCAGATTCCAGCATTGGGAATCTTGATTTTACAGCAATGGTTCTAAATACTCCTCAGCACCCTTCTGCCTGCTCCTCAACTCTTTCAGTAAAGTTGCTCCATGATTGATCATTAGTTCAGAAATATTAGCAATGTGAATTTCAAGCATTACTTCATCTTTCAGAATCATTTTTGGCATAATGTCAATGATTTATAGAGTAACTGTGCATTCATCATTGATTATTATTCTCCTCCAAACAACCAAGCCAGCAGGGGTCTTGGTTCTATTGGGGGCTTTTCTTGCATCACTGCTTTAGTAATTAGCAGTTCCATTTTGGTTGTTTCCTCTGCAGGCTGTGTTAAAGTGCAGTCAGCAGGCTTCTTCCCTGCTGCCATCTGACTTCTAAATGAACAACGAACCCATGTACACTACCTCACTATTTTTCTTCTTTTTCTGAACCACCAAGTTCAAGGGCAGCCTGTAACTCACTGTTACAAGACCCTTTAGTGGACCTCATGTACGAAAAGGATGAACTATTGATCTCTCAATCTAGCTTGTTGAGGCCCTTGCACTTGATTTGTCTACCTGCAATGCATTTTTCCTGTTGTTGTTTTGTATGGCAGGTATTTTTCCCTTCACACTTCTAATAGGTTTCTCTCAAGTCAAAAGTTGATGAAGTGTGGCCTGGGACAGGCAGACACGAGCCTGTCTGTTTGGGAGCTGGGGTTGGATCAATTTTCATCTGGCATCTCGTCCACAGCTGTTCCAACATGGGTGGCACAGAGTTGGCATTGCCTGATGGAGTCCTTGAAGCACTCAAGCCACCACACAATGTCAACATGTTGATCCAGGTCATGAAGGACTTTTTCTGTAACAGTTAGACAATATTGTCTGTTTATTCTCTGCACTCTGTTTTCGCTTTACTCTTTGTACTGTTCTGTATGGATGGCTCACAAAGCAAAGATTTTCACTGTATCTCAGTACATGTAGCAATAACAAGCTAATCACTAGCGACATGAAATTCAGATGCAAGTACACCTTCTCTGAGGTACAGACAGAATAGATAAAGACTCAAGTATTTTGTTCTATTTATCCATCAGATTGAGAAGAACCCCAGTTCTAGACATTCCAGGAGCTTTAATGCCAATACTGTATCATGTACTGCAAATTTTTCTATCTGCCCAAGTTCCTGCAGGAAAGTATAAAAATGCCTGGTTGTTTATTTCTTTAAACCATTTGTTTTTTTTAAACAGCAGTACTTTGTCAGAATAATAGCCACAATCTGAAGCAATTGAATTTGGACCATTACTCACAGCAGTAAAAGACAATGAAATATATTTTATGTGCTGTTTGAAAGACAAAATCCAATATTATGATTTAATATATCGTAAAATGAATGAATGAAAGGAGAGATGTAAATGGTGAAATGAGAGGAAGAGACCCATGTAAGATATTGGAATGTCCACAGTTTGCTTGTCCTCACTACATTTCTGAGCTATTGATCTTCCAGGTGATTCCATTGAACCGTACATAGCTTTTTTAACAATTGACAGGGTGGATGTGCAGATAATATTTTCCTTGGCTGGGGGAATCTAAAATTAGGGGTCATAGCCTCTTGTTACTCATTCAGAATAGAGGTTTAAAATAAGAACATGAGAAAGTCTGTAGATGCTGGAAATTCAAAGCAATGCACACAAAATGCTGAAAAATCTTAACAGGTGAGGCAGCATGCACGGAAAAAAATAGACAGCTAATGTTTTGGGCTGAGACGCCTGTTCAAGACTGAGAAGGAAGGGAGAAGATGCCAGAATAAAACGATGTGGGGAGGGGAAGGAGGCTAGCTGGAAGGTGACAGGTGAAGCCAAGTGGGTGGGAAAGGTCAAGGGCTGGAGATGAAGAAATCTGACAGGAGAGGAGAGTGGACCATAGGAGAAAGGGAATGAGGAGGGAACCCAGGACAAAGTTAAAAGAGGTGAAAGGTCACACTGGGGAATAAAAGAAGGAAAGGGGGGGAATTTTTTTTACCAGCAGAAATCAACATTCACGCCATCCGGTTGGAGATTATCCAGATGGAATATAAGGTGTTGCACCTCCACCATAGGGGTGACTTTATCTTGGCACAAGAGGAGGCCATGGACTGACATGTTAGAATGGGAATGGGAATCAGAATTAAAATGTTAGGCCACCAGGAAGTTCCACTTGTGGTGGATGGAGCGGAGGTGCTTGATGAAGTGGTCCCCCAATAAAATACGATCTCTTTTCATCTGGATATCAAAGATCCTTTGGAATTCTTCACTCAAGCAGGCTGTGGAGTTTTTGAGGAAATTCTAGATAAATATTAGATTTGAAGGAGGTCAAGGGATATGGGCTTAGTACAGGAAATTGGTGCTGAGATGAAAGATAACTCATCATTTCATTGAATGTGAGCAGGCATAAAGTCTGGATGGTTTATTCGAACTTCTACTTTTTATGTTCCTGTCTATGATAACTATTGTGAAAGTCTTACTGAGATATTCTACTGCCTTGTGACAACAGTAAATGTGCAACCTTCCAGGGCTTTGTTCAACATTAAATCAAACATGAATGCTAAGGTCTGTGGTTGATAATGGACAATATAAAGATCAGAGATTCAGGTTCATTTCACGTTCAAGATGATGGTCTATATACATTTTTGTTTTCTCTGAAAGCTGTTCAGTGCCATCAAAGAAATTTGTTCTGGCTGTCTTGGCCAGGTATTGATATGAACTGTTGTGAAATGAGAAATGGAAATTTCAAATCAGCAGCAAATCCATGCGTAAAAACAACAAAGCTTACACTATGTGCATTTTATTGACTATTTTCTCAAAATGATTTGTTTGTAAAATTTTATTTTGTATTTTAACTGTTTCTGCAGAAAGTGAGATTGGAAAATGAATGGAAAAGAGTACATTCACTCTACCAGTATCTCTCTCCCTTTACTATAAAGTGCGTTAAAGGGAAGAAATTGCACTACATATTCCCCTCTCATGACGCCTAGTGAAGGACTCTCAATGAACATCTGCAATGTCAACAAAATGACTAAATTATTGGTTTATTCTGTGTGTAGTGGAGAGCATTTATATCCAGGGAAATTTGCAATTTAGAAAGAGACCTTTCAGCCTCCAACTCAACAGTGCCAATTTTCTGGAAGGATCTCACATTCCTCCAAGTAAAAGAGATTTTACTTTAACCCTTATCTTTTTGCTGCAGTAGCAGTAGAAATCCTCTCAACGCAGAACAGTGGGGAATGAGCCGAACTGTATGGTCCAGTCATCAAAATAATCATGCTGTTCTTCAGGGAACCACCTCAATTGCATGAGAGTAATTTTTTGTTCAGTACCACAATTAAGTTAGAGGTTGTCCACACTGTATGGTGGGGATGGTATTTTTTAATTTTTTTCATTTTTTTCAGAGATTAGAATAAATATTGTGGTCTACTGAGTCCTAAGCAATCAGAGAGGAAAGGGGAAATGCCTTAAATAAATAGAAAATTTTTAAAAACAGCAACATTTAAATTGTAGACACAAGAGACTATGAATGCTGAAGTCTGGAGCAAAAATGTGTCGGAACAATTTGGTGGATTGACCTGCATCTAGAACATAATTAACAAGCACAAGAACTAATTAAGCTAATGACTGTAGCGATGTGCTACACACAGCGCTGAAATAACGACACGCAGTCGGTAAGTCGTTTCGAGACTAGCTTATTCAAACTTCACAGCGCTGGCATTTAAATCCCAAGCGCTCGCCCTCTCCGGGTGGAAATGACATCAGAGGTGCATTACCAAAGTCTCTCCCTGTGCACTGGCTATCTGTGAGCCGGTTCGCCTGCGCAAAAAGTGGGTCGCCACATGACACCTAATACTTTCCGCCTGAACATGGCCTTTATCCCTCCATACCTAATGCTGCATCTGTACAACTACATATCAAACAAACAAATAAATAAATAAATAAATAAATAAAGGCACAGCTCAGAGGTGAAGTTCGCGTATATATTCACTTTGCAGAGAAAGCTAAAAATCAATGTTCATGTGTAAGTTAAGCAGTCAATAATTTGTGCTAAGGGGAGTCATTAGGCTAAAAGAAATAGCTTCCTATACTACACTTCCTCCCCTTTAGATTAATATAACATATAACCGTATATGCAACAAAACATACCATTTTGCTTTAACAGGGCATGTTCAAATAAACATGTTTTAACAGTAATACTGCTTGCTTGATGTTTTCTTCTGGTTTTTAAATAACAGTCCATAACCAACTCCATGATACTAAAGATCCAGTCTTTTGCGTGACAATCTGTTTCTTTTAGGATAGCCCCTCTGGACCTGTGAAGTGGCATCAGATTTTGCAGGTGTCTTATCAAAAACAACATGGCTGATCCAATATTCCTCTCAGCCCCAATCTCCTGGCTTCTCTCTGTATCCCTTCATGCCCTGATAAATCAAGAATCTATCAACCTCTGCCTTAAATATACATAAGGACTTGATCTCCACAGCTGCCTGTGATGAAGAATTCCTCAGATTCACCACTCCCTGGCTAAAAAAATTCCTGCTCATCTCCATTCTAAAAGGACACCCCTCTATTCTGAGGCTGTGTCTCTGGTCTTAGACTCTCCCACCACAGGATACATCCTCTCCATATCCACTCAATCAAGGCCTTTCACCATTTGATAGGTTTCAATGAGGTCACCGCTCAGTCTTCTGAATTCTAGTGAACACAGGCTCAGAGCCATCAAATAGCCTTCATGCGACAAGTTGTTTAATCATGGAATCATTTCTGTGAACCTCCTTTGAACCCTCTCCAGTTTCAGCACATTCTTTTTCAGATAAGGGGCCCAAAACTGCTCACAATACTCCAAGTGAGGCCTCAGCTGTGCTTTTTAAAGTCTCAACATTACATCCTTACTTTTATATTCTAGTCCTCTTGAAATGAATGCTAACATTGCACTTGCCTTCCTCATCACAGACTCAAGCTGCAAATTAACCTTCAGGGAATCTTGCACAAGGACTCCTATGTCCCTTTGCACCTCAGTTTTTTGTATTTTCTCTCCATTTAGAAAATAGTCAACCCTTTCATTTCTTCTACCAAAGTACACAACCATACACTTCCCAACACTGTATTCCATCTCCTTCCCATTCTCTTAATCTGTCTAAATCCTTCTGTAGCCTCTCTACTTCCTCAAAACTACCTGTCCCCCACCTATCTTCATATCATCTGCAAACTTTGCAACAATGACTACAATTCTATTATCCAAATCATTGACATATAACGTAAAAAGAATTGGTCCCAACACGGAACTCTGTAGAACACCACTAGTCACCGGCAGCCAGCCAGAAAAGGCTCCCTTTATTCCCTCTCTTTAACTCCTGCCAATCAGCCACTACTTCATCCACGCTAGAATTTTTCCTGTAACACCATTGGCTCATAGCATGTTAAGCAGCTTCATCTGTGGCATCTTGTTAAAGACCTTCTGAAAATCCAAGTACACAACATCATTCTCCACTTCACTCCGTAGATCTGGTTTCAGGAGGTCTATGCGAGATGTCAGATTCCTGCTCATGAACAGCATTGCAGGTGTTTGATTTATCATCACATGAACAGAGCTCTGACACACAAAAAAGGAAATTGTCCATGTTGTGTCCATAGCTTTAATGGACTTCTTGAAGGTTTGGACAAAACTTTCAGCTAACCGATTCATTGCTGGGTGGTGAGGAGCTGACTTGAAATGTTTGATGCCATTTTTCTTCATGAACAGTCTGAATTCTTCTGACATGTGTTGTGGTCTGTTGTCATTCACAATTTGTTTAAGTAAGAAAAAAATAGAGTGGAAACAGTCTTTTCTGATGTGGTTGACTTCATTGGTATGACCTCTGGCCACTTCAAATGAGCATCCACAGCAATCAGAAACACGGACTTCATGAATGGCCCAGCAAAGTCAATATGTACTCTTTGTCATGGTAATGTTGGCCACTCCCATGGGTGTGAAGGTGCCTGTGTGCGTGCATTTTGAACTTTGTGGCATTTCAAATAGCTTTTGGTCAAGTCTTCTATCTGTTTGTCTATTCCCGGTCACCACATGTAGCTCCAGGTGAGACTCTTCATTTTGACTGTACTCAGGTGTCCTTCGTGTAGATTTTCTAGCACTCTGGAGTGCAGTTTAGAGGGAACCAAAACACCAGATCCACACATCAGGGTTCATTGACATACAGGCAGTTGGTCTTGTCTCACTGAGAACTCTCGAAACATAGGATTACCATGAGCTATCCATCCTTGCATGGTGATGTCATAGATTTTTGACAATGTTGGGTCATTCCTTGTTTCTCTTTGTATTTTAGAATTTGATACTGGCAGCTGGTCCACCAATGCCCTGTGGGACACCTCTGCTGGGTCTCAGAATGAAGACTTTTCTTCTTCAGTTGTCAACAGTGGAAAATGTGACAAGCTGTCAGGATTGGTGGATTGTTTGGTACCCTTGAACTCTATGTCATAAGAGTGGGCTCCCAGGAAAAGTGCCCAACGTTGAAGTCAGGTGGCAGACATCAGTGGAATTCCATTCCTGGGATTGAAAATGGACACCAGGGGCTGGTGATCTGTCACTAGAGTAAACTTTTGTCTGTGGAGGCAGTGGTGGAACTTCTTGACTCCCCATACTAGACCAAAGGCCTTACTGACAATCTGTGCAAAGTTGTTTTCTGTGCTCATCAGTGATCTTGAAGCAAATGCAATCGGACGTTCAGCTCCATCTTTCATAGCGTGCAACAAAATGGCACCGACACCATAAGGGAATGCATCACACACTAGTCTGAAGGGCAGGGCTGGGTCATAATGGGTGATCAGCTTATCGGATGGCATTCATCTCCTTGTTTCCTTGAATGCTCTTTCACATCTTTCTGACCGCTCCCACTTGTCTCCTGTCTGTAACGGTGCATTCAATGGGTGCAACACTGTAGCAATGTTTGGTAGAAACTGGTGATAGTAGTTAACAAGGCCCAAGTATGACCTGAGTTGTGACACATTTTCTGGTTTGGGTGCCTGCAGTACTGCTTCGGTCTTTTCTTGTGACTTATGTAAGCCATCCAATGGATGTCCACAATTTCAGATATCATTCTCGAAAAACTCTCGTTTGTCTCTCTTTGTGAGCAGACCATACTCACTCAGCCTGGTAAGCACTTTACCAAGGTTCTGGAGGTGCTCTTCATCATTTTTGCCAGTCACAATGATACCATCAAGGTAACATTGTCTTCCTGGGATATCTTGGAACACTTGGTCCATTGATCTTGCCAAATTGCTGCAGCTGATGCGACACCAAAGACAAGACGATTATACTGGATCAGTCCCTTGTGAGTGTTGATTGTGAGGACCTTCCTGCTTGACTCCTCAATTTCCATTTGCAGATAGGCTTGTGACAAGCCAATCTTTGAAAACGTCTCCCTGCCTACCAAAGACACAACAATGTCTTCTATTTGTGGCAGGGGAAAACGCACATTACACAGCACAGGATTGATGCTGACTTTGAAGTCCTGGCATATGCGAACAGCTCTAGCCTTCCCTTTCTTGATCACTGGGACAATGGGTATGGCCTAATCTCTCCGCTCAAACTTGCAGAGAATTCCAGGCGCCTCTAAGCTCCGCATTTCAGCATCTACCTTAGGACAGAGGGACGGAGTGCATAAGGCACTGGACGCACTTTATGGGATCTTGGTGTTGCTGCCTTATCCAGTTCAGTTTTGGCCTTTATGCCTTTGAGTTTACCAATCCCCTTCTCCTTGGCATTCAGCAGCAGTGACAGTCTCTGGTTAGTGCTACCGTTTGGGCTGCAGTTGCCTGTTAATGACACATTGAGTTTTATGTGCCAGTCCAGTTGGATTTTTCTCAACCATTCACATCTAAAAAGCAGTGGCCCTCCACTTTTCAATGCGTAAAGCTTTAACTGCTGCGTTTTGCCTCTGGTTGGCTGGTGGCGCAGTGACAGCAGCACCGGACTTCGAAATGGAGGTTCCCGGGTTCGAATCAGGTCAGGCCTTTCCTGAGTACGCTTTCCATCTGTGCTGGGTTGGGTGTTGAGCTCACAACTCAATCTCATAAAATAAAGAAAAATACTGGAAAATGTATGTATGAGGAGTGGTGCACCACACAATCTTTAGTTCCGGGCCTTGTAAGGCATGAAAATGCCTGACGTTGGCCTCTCAGGCCTGAGTTGACATCATCATCATCATCATTTGCCTCCGTACATCACATTCATTTTTAGTTTGCCTTTGGGAGACACTTTATTGCTTGGGTAGGTCTTTAGAATCACCGAAGTCTTTTCTAATGGTCGTTTAGAAAACAGTCTGTTATAGTCAGCCTCTGAAATCACAGACAAAGCTGACCCTGTATCCAGCTCCATTTTCAATTTTACACCAGACACATCCATTGTGATCCATATGATTCTGGTGATCTGCTTCAGTAATGCTATGCGGTTCTAGGCATTCAGTTTCACATTCAGTCACTTTATTTGTTCTGTGTGCTTTTTCTCTTTGGCTGTACTTTTTGTCGGACTTGTAGATTCTCTCTATGTGGCCTCCTCTGTGACACTTTCTCCAAAGTTTCTCTTTGAACCAACGATCATTTGCATCATGGGAGGATATGCCGCATCAATAATATATTTGGCTTTTGCACCATTCAGGGACATTTGTGCGTTTCACATTCTAAACTCTTTTTCTGTAGCACTGATCCATGCTTTGCTGATTTCTCCATTGATATTGCAATGGTCAATGCCTGTTTTAAGGTTAGGTCTCTTTATGACAGTAGCCTCTTTTGAGTGCTTTGACTATGCAAGCCATGGTATCCTGAGGGGGGGCAGGGAGCATGCCTTATTCTGATTGTCAAAAGTCACTTTATCGTGATTGGTTAGTTTAGAAAACACAGCTGCTTTTTCCATAGTTTAACTGTCTGGTCTCCAGTTTCAAATGTCCTGGGTATATACAGAGCATGTGTGGGAGGGTCTAGCTCTCTCCCTTTGTTTAAGGCACATGACCATTGGGAAGGTATTCTCTGTGCATGTTTTTATCTAAGCATATTTGTTAAATGTATGTATGTTTGTTGAACTTTCAGCTTTGTAGTTTCTGTAATTTAGGGAACATGAATGTTGGGTCAAATTTTTACTGTTTGTAAATAAATGATTAATATACACATTTGAATGCAGTGCATCTTCTGTCTCACTTACCAGATCCATGAACTTGATTCAACATTAAACACATACAAGCCTGCCCCTTAATGCATCAGAGAGTTCATCTCCAAAGTCACAGTATTGGGAATGTTTGTGCAGTTCTGCAAGGTATTCAGAAATACTTTTATCCTTTGGCTGGTTCCTTTTGCAAAATCCAAATCTCTAACAGTTTTGGGCTCAAGGGATTTTGTAAAATTGCAACAATTTTGTTGAATGCCTTGCCTGTTGGCAGTTCAACCCTCTCGATATACGATTCCCAGTCCTCATCAGCACTATCAAATTTGTCAACTTTCCCGACTAAGGCCATCGTCACGTTATCTCCACTTTAGCTTTGCTGTTGTGCACCTCTTGCTGCGTACTGTGCACTGTTACTCATACATCCCTGTGCTCGCATCCATGATGGCCTTCTCTGTACTGATTCACTATTTCCTCTCGCTGTCTCTCTCCTTTCCTCTGAGTTCTGTCGCCTCGTAACTGTCAGTGCAGTCGGTGATAGTCGCTGACATTCAGTTTCCTACTTGTCATCAATTTGTTCCATCTGTACCTCTACATATTAAATAAATAAAGATACACATTCAAAGAAGTTAATGTGTATGTTCGCTTTGCAGAGAGAACAACAACTCAATGTGCATAGGTAAGTTATCAGTCAATAATTAGTGCTAAGGGGAGTCATAATGCTAAAAGAAATAGAGCTGTAGGCATCTATCATATCTGATCTCGATGCAGGGATTTGACCTGAAATGCTGACATTTCCTCTACCCCCATAGATGCCGCGCAACCCACTGAATTTTTTCCGCAGACTGTTTATTGCTAGCAATATTTAAAGTGTTGAAACTGATTCCAGCAGCTGCTGGGTCGCTAACCAAGGAATTATAGAGTCGGGTTGTAGGCAAACAAAAAAAGGCACAGAAGTGAAACATGGAGAATTTTCTTTCCACATAACTTGTTATGAATTGGACTGTATTAAATGAAATTGCATTCGGCCAGAGGAATAATTATTTCTGAAAGGAAGCTTTATGAATACTTGCAGGGCTAAAGGTCAGGGGATTGTGACTTATGAAAGTTTTGGATTGGCTACTAGGGCCCAGGGCAATTTCAGCTTTGATTTTTACCAATTAATTCGGCATTACTTTCTTAACCTATCTAATTGCTGATCCTGTACCGGATCAATTCCCATTACCCACAAGTGTCAAGTGACTCATTTAGTATCTCTTCATCCAAAGTAAGATCTCTTTATGCTTCTCTAGTTGTATTGTTTCAAATATTCATGTTCATTTGCACTTCCAATTATTTCTTACTTCCAAATTTCCTTTTGCTCGTTCTGTTTCTTTCTATAGTCATTTCAATTTTCTTTAGTGTAAGACCTCTATTTATTATGCATCACTTCTTTGATTCTTTCATTTATTTTCCCCAGCTTTCTCTAACTGCCTTTACATTTTGTGACATTTCCAGTTTTCTATCCAATGTCCTGCTTAACATACTTTTTTTTCACAGTTTATCTGAGCTCTGGTACTGTTCAATATAGTCTTTGTTTAAGCTTTTGGATGGCGATGAGGAGGCATACAGGAGTGGGAAAAAATTGGCTCATTGAGGGGTGTCACAACAACAACTTCGCACTCAATGTCGGCAAGACAAAGGAACTGATTACGGACATCAGGAAAGGGAAGTCCGGACACCAGTCCTCATTAAGAAGTCAGAGTTGGAAATGGTGACCAAGCTCCTGGGCATAATCTTCTTGGAGGATCACGAAGAAGACACACCAGAGACCATGCTTCATTAGGAGTTTGAGGAGATTTAGCATGTCATCAAAGACTCTTGCAAATTTCAACAGTGCAGAGCAGTGTGACTTGTTGCATCACCCTCTGGAATGGAGGCTTCAATGCATACGATCAGATGAGGCTGCAAAGGGTTGTAGACTCAACCAGCTCCATCCTCCCACATGTATGCTTCATGAAGGACCATCACCATTCAGGACATGCACTCTTCTCATTACTACTGTCGGATAGGAATTGAATTGAATTTACTTTATTACTTACATCCTTCACGTACATGAGGAGTACAAAATGTTTACATTACACCTCTGTCTAAATGTGCAATGTGCAATTTATAGTAATTTGTAATAAATAGTGTGTACAACAGGACAGTCAATATAGCATAGAAATACAATTGTATCAGCGTGAATTAATCAGTCTGATAGCCTGGTGGAAGAGACTGTCCCAGAGCCTGTTGGTCCTGGCTTTTATGCTGTGGTACCATTTCCCGGATGGTAGCAGCTGGAACAGATTGTGGTTGGGGTGACTCGGCTCCCCAATGATCCTTCATGCCCGTTTTACACACCTGTCTTTGTAAGTGTCCTGAATAGTGGGAAGTTCACAACGACAGATGTGCTGGGCTGTCTGCCCCACTCTCTGCAGAGTCTTGCAATTGAGGGAATTACAGTTCCCATACCTGGCAGTGATGCTCTTACCGTAGATTCTGGATTTTAAGCCGCTACTTTTTTCCCACATTTTGAACAGCTTTGAACTCTGTGGCCTTTAATACAGAGCGGCTAATACATGGTTTTTTTTCATGCCGCCAAAAACATTTTGCCTCGTAACAGTAGACCAATAAAATTGATGAGTAGTTCACAGAGGTCCAATGAAATTGTACGATAAATCAAGCGCACTTTCACAATTAAATTATTGTAAATCAGTCATTTGTACTCACCCTCATCAACATGGAAAACACTCGAAGAAAAGCATTGTGCTGCCTTTATGGCAGTTATTTAGTTTATAATATTTTCGCTTAGTAATTCATTTGTTAGTTAAAGTTAGAACTGTTTTAACAATATTTGTTTTCTGTACTACATCGCGGGATGCTATGACGTCACACCCGGTTTCGCTGCGTCTTGTGGGATACCGGTTTGCGATAAACGGGAAGGCGGGGGGCGAGCGGCGGAGCGAAAACGCTGCTTTTAAGTTAAAGGCGATCAATAACTTTTCCTGGTAGGCTGCAGTATATATATTTTTTACCAGTTGTTAGGAGATATTGGAATGTTGTTCAGTAAAGAAGTATACGCAACGTATATTTAAAAGTAGCCACATTACAGGCACGGTTCGAAAAAAAAGCATTTGCAATATGTAGTTGTTTATGTTACCATATGGATTTAATTAAAAGTTAAAAAATCCTCACGTGTAATACCTTTCTGTGTAAATATCTCATATTACAACGTGGGACACCTGCGGCCGAAAATCCGGTGAGGCCTAAAATCCGGTGCGGCCTAAAATCCGGTGCGGCCTGTACAAGTAAAAAATTGATTTTATTTCTAAAATTAGAGCCAGTGGCTTTTAATCAGGTGCGCTCTGTAGTCCGGAATCTATGGTAATTGTGCCCCTGCAGCAAGTCCTTGTGATTTGGGGGACCTGTACCAAATTTCTTCAACCGTCTGAGGTGAAAGAGGCACTGTTGTGCTTTTTTTCACCACACAGCCGGTATGTACAGACCACTTGAGTTCCTTGGTGATGTGTATGCTGAGGAACTTAAAGCTGTTCACCCTCTCAACTCTAGGAACGTGAAGACCCACACTCAATGATCCAGATCAGCTTTTTCCCTTCCACTATCAGATTTCTGAACAGTCCATAAACAATATCTTTTTTATTCCTCTTTTGCACTATTTATATATTTTTGTAACACAGTAATTTTTATTTGTTTTACTGTAGTACTGCAGCAAAACAAATTTCATACCCTGTCAGTGATTATAAACCTCATTCTCAAATATTTTTTAAAGCTTTAGAGATCAAGCATGGTAACAGACCCTGACAGTCCAATGAGCCTGCACCATCCATTTAAACCCATGTGACCAATTAACCTGTATGTCTTTGGAATGTGGGAGGAAACCAAAGCACCTGGAGGCAACACATGGTCACGGGGAGAACGTACAAACTCCTTACGGACAGCGGCTGGATTGAACTCAGGACAGTGGTGTTGCGATAGCGTTACAGAAACCACTGTACTACCTTACTGCCTCAATTCTGATTCTGATTTATATCAGACTGAACTACAGTGGTGAAGGGATTTGTTTCTGATTTAAGGCATGTTTATATGGGATAGCTTGAGGCCATGGAACAGAAAATCAGCACATGTTTTATCGACGTGCACTCGTAAAGAATCAAGTTGTTTAAAACTTTTATCAAATGTTGCCAGTTTTGATTCTGTGAAACACGTGAGGAGAATTTTTATTTGGTGAGTGCGCCATTTTATTCATCTCCTTACCTTGATGGATTAAATCCCACAGTACTACTTAATATTCTAATCCTTGCAATACTGAGGCAGCACACTAGTCTTGGATGCACAGTCACCATTTTTCAGCATTGCTACCTGTCATGTTTCCAAAGGTTTGTGCCTTATTCTCAAATCATTGGCTTGTATGTGTGGAGATTTTATGTGTAATATTAATGTGTTGTACAGCTATTTCAGGCTTCTTCTATGCTGTTCACTTTTATCATCCCTTCTGAATCCAGTGTGCTATGGGGTCATTTTGTCGAGTCATAGAGAGATACACCATGGAAATAGGCCCTTCAGCCCACAGAGTCTGTGCTGACCATCAACCACACATCTACTCTACTCCTCCATTAAACTCATTTTATTCTCCCCACATTCTGATCAATTCTCCCTAACAGATTGTAAGTAGTGATATGAAGCAACTAATTTATTCTCAATGTCTAATGATTATTTACAATACGTAGTATAGAAAAATCATAGTAAGATAAGACCACACAACCGTAAGACATAGGCCCATCAAGCCTGGTCTGCCATTCCATCGTGGCTGATTTATGATCCTTCTCAACCCCATTCTCCTGACTTCTCTCTGTAACCTTTGACACCCTGATTAATCAAGAACCCATCAACCTCCACTTTAACTTTTCTCAATGACTGGCGTCTACCCCTGTCTGTGGCAATGAGTTCCCAACCCTCTAGCTAAAGACATTCTTCCTCATCTCTGTCCTAAGGGCCGTCCTGTCCTTCTATTCTGAGGCTGTGCCCTCTGGTCCTAGAATCCCCCACATAGGAAACATTCTTGCCACCTCCACACTATCTATTTTCGATGTGTTTCAATGAGATAGAGGGACGTCAGAGGTAATTTCTTCACACAGAGAGTGGAGAATTCATGGAACACACTAACAGGTGCAGTAGCAGAGGCAGATAGATTAGGAACATTTTAAGAGACTCAGGCACATGGATGGTAGTAAAATGGAGGGCTATGTGGGAGGGAAGGGTCAGGTTGACCGCGGAGTTGGCTAAGAGGTTGGTACAACATTGTGGGCTGAAAGGCCTGTACAGTGCTTTAATGCACTATGTTTTGTACACAGTGTCTCTGTGTGCTCCTGGTGCATGGGCTCAAGGTTCTCCCTCCCATCACACGTTCTCCCAAGTTCTTAGATTCAGTTGACAGTTCTTGGCTGCCTTCATATAAATTAACTATAAGGCAGGCAGATTATAGACACCTGAAGGAGGGTTTCTATCGGAAACATTAACAACTTCTTTCCTCCCACAGGAGCTGCTTGACTCCCTGGGTTCCTCCAGCAGATTGCTTGTGCTACAGACTGACTACTTCCATTTTCTAAAGCAATTCCTCGGGCCAGCTCAATGAAGAACTCACAGATGATTCCCCATTTTCCTGTTAATATTGTTACGAATGTGCCACAACTCTGAGGGGCCGAAGGGTACAAAGTCGCCCCCTCCTTTTCAAGAATCACAAGATCGCTATTAATTCGGGTCTGGGACCCAGGAAATGAGAGAGAGACACGCAGAATCCTCAAGGTTTGGAATGTGTCCTGGCCTCAGCGAAATAAAAACCCCTGATAACGGCTATTGTCTCTTGGAGACGGAATTATGTATTGAGTACTGTACTATTCATTGAAGCCCCTCAGGGGACGACCAGAGTGGGCTGGTTGAGGGATTGCATCATCCCAACCTGATTGACATCTGAGACCCCGTGAGTAAGGATAAAAGAGGGTCTGGGGAACAACCCCTTGAGACGCACCAGGAGAAACGCTGGAAAGCCAGTGACAGCGTTTTATAGCGAACGCCGGTGAGGGCCCGTGTGTGTCCTCCCTTGCCTGGGTGGCAGGCTCATCACGGAAGAACGGCTTAGCTAAAGGAGAGGCCACAAGTGAACAGCCACACCAACGAGACTCCGACGGATCGAAATCATAAAAAGGAATGCCGGCAAGTTTTTCCAAATCTCTCTCTCTCTCCAACAAAAGGCTGCAGCCTGCATGAACTGAGTGACTTTTATATTTCCATCGGACAATACATTATCCCCTAGAGAACGATAGAGCTATCTCTTATTGATTATTATTATACCCGCACTTTT
Organism: Hemitrygon akajei; assembly: GCF_048418815.1. Classification (NCBI taxonomy): domain Eukaryota; kingdom Metazoa; phylum Chordata; class Chondrichthyes; order Myliobatiformes; family Dasyatidae; genus Hemitrygon; species Hemitrygon akajei. Next base: position 26,038,599 of record NC_133149.1, read on the forward strand.
AGATTTAGTATTGATGACATATATTATCTGTATGTTTGCATTGATATTATTTTTGTGTATTTTTATCAATAAATACTGTTAAAATAGTACCATCAGACTTCAACGGACCTCTCTATCTTTGCTGGTAAGTGACCCAGTTACGGGGTTCGTAAGAATATCAAATCCATTGCAACATTGAGTAGTAGATTGTATTTTTGAACCTTGATGCTTCTAGTTGTAACTAACAACACAGCAATGTAGGAACACATGTTTACCAGTCTGCAAATGTTGTTAGTCCTTCCAGGCATTTGTAATACAACACTTCTGCTAGACATTGTAATAGTTCTGGCACAGTTGTGGCTACATGCTCTCGCATCCGGACATGAGCAAACAGACAGACAGGCATGACTAGACAAACATGCACACAAATAGACACAAACACATACATGGTGACCCCAAGACTGAATCTTCTGCCTTCTATCATCTATCATGAGAAGCTAGCTCCACTACCTATTGTCCACAGTCATTGTGGCCAACACAAGGTATGGAAGTATGGTACTTGTTCTGACTGAAAGGTGCTTGGACACAAAGTTGGAACAATATGTTCAGTACAGTAATACAGGGACCTTTAAAAGATAATTAACATCAAATGAATGTTAGTGCAGTTTCATAATTGCAAGTGCTTCTGCACCATGCTGGAAATCCAGAGTAATAAACACAAAATGACTGAGGATCTCAAAAGGTCATGCAGCATCTATGGAGAGAAATAAACAGTTGATGTTTCGGGGCCCGGACCTGATGAAGGGCCCCGGCCTTAAAATGTCATCTGTTTATTTCCCTTCCATCAGGGGTTCCCAATCTGGGGTCCACAGACCCCTTGCTTAATGGTACTGGTCCATGGCATAAAAAAGGTTGGAAGCCCTTGCTTTTCATAGAGGCTGCCTTAACTGTTGAGTTCCTCCAGCTTTTATATTTGTTAATGAAGTTTATTTGTGCATGCTTAGATAAAGTTTAATCATGCGCTTCTTCCAGTTCACTCATGAAACGACCTTGCATTGTGGACGTTGTTGTAAAACCCAACTGCATTCCTGTCTTGATCATTCTGCCTACTGTAAATGAACATATAGCTGGAAGCAAAGATGTTCAAAGCAGTGGAAGAAGTAAACAAACCTGTGTTAAATGATGACAGCAAGTGATCCCTGATCAGCCATTCAAAGGGGAAAATTCCAATGCTTTGAAAATAAAGTAACTACTAAAGTTCTGATTATCAAAGCAGCATGTAGCCAATTTATATTGCTAATCTCTGCTGGAAAGCTCTTTGGATACTCGAAAATAATAAATTTCTGTGTGGTACCAATTACTGTAAATTAATACAGAAATAGTTGTTGATACACTGCAAACCATGCATACTTTCAGTGATACCTTAGAGGAATGGACATCTTAATCTAAAAACTCTCCTACCGACAAGCAGTCATTGGACTTTGTAGGGTCATCCACACCTTTTGGTCCTACAAATTTATACACACCAGCCTACTTGTATACTGACATTAATCCAACTCTAATCCTACTTATTCTCACCACATGTTCTATCTACTCATGAAGGGTAATTTATAGTGGATATTTGACCTATCCATCCACAAGTCTTTGGAAAGCCTGAGGAAACCTGACACCAGAGAAAATCTATGTGATGTCACAATATATTGTTGTATTACAGTATGATTTGGAATCAAGTAATGTGTTTGAGAAAGTGTTTTAGTGAACAACTAGGAAGAAGAAAGAACAAACTGTTTATACTATTCAAATAAACACAGTGATTATATGCCTTCTGCTCACTGGGATCCCTTTTAAGAGAAAAGATTTGCCTTGATGACATACTTGTCCATGCAGTTCAACAAATAATGAGTTTTACCTCTCCACTTTAGATGCCCTATATTTGAAATTTGACCAAGAACCCAACCCATGTTTTACCTGGAGAGCCAGTAAATTAAAATCTCACAGCTGGGATTTGCAATTACAACTGCAGAGTTACAATGTGCATTTTTCCGATGAGCGTCCAACATTTTTTAATGATTGTTGCTAAAACATGTAAATCCAGAAAGCTTCTTAGAGGATAAAGCAAACCCATTTTGTGGAGGGTGACGGGAGTTGAACACCTGATATATTTTCCTGGGGAAGTGGGCTCTAAGCAGCTTTTATCTGGAGGCAAAGGAAAGTGACTTGTAACTCTCTCTTAAGTTTATACATTCATAAAACTTGCCTACATTCTGCTGATGAATTTCAGTCCTTTAGCCACATGGCCATCAGCTTTTATTTCTCAAAACTACATCAAATAACAGACTGGAAGTAGGATACTTGAAAATGTGGCAAAGATTTATGCCAGAGGCATTCTGCTTTCAACACTTGAGCCTCACAGCAAGCCAGTATAATAATGATCCACTGTTGAGCCTTCTACCAGCAGGTATCCAATACACAGACATACACATCAGGAACATTTGCCTTGTTATGGCCATGCTCAATGTCTATGCACATTAGAGTAAAGAAAAAACAGAAGTCTTTGAAACTTTGTGTCCAAAGAGAGTTAAAGAAAATAGGAAGCATTATATATTAAATTCCTTTGACCACATCAACATGATTCAATGTTAACAATATTCTGCTTCCAAACAAGTCACCATATTTGTAATATTTACTGTACTTGACATTTTACTTGAGTACATCATTAAATTAACCTCTTTGCACTCTTTACAATTTCTTCACTTTACACTTAGCTTAACATGTAAAGACAGCTTGAAAAGAAATTGGCAGATATGGAAGTTGAAATCCAACAGAGAAAAGTCAAGTGAGAATGGGAGGCTTTGAAAACACTGTGGAGGTAGAAAGCCCTAAAATAACTTTAAATGTTATCATGATGACTTTTTAAAGTGCTATAACTTCCCAGACTTGGGACATAGAAACACAGGTGACCCCACTTTACTTTCGGGTTATGGTGATTCATTCTTACAGAATTAACAGATCACCATGAAAGTTCTGAGGTACGGAATAAAACTCACTTTCTGAGCTTGTGTGGATAAAGGTAAATCAATGCAGTATTTATTTATTTTAACTCGTTAGTTGTCATGTGCAGATGACATGGCTTCACGTTATGTGATGTGGTTCATTTACAAAGTAAGCAACCCCACCTCCATTCCCCCCTTGCCCCCCCCAGGAAACCAAGAATCATTTAGACATGTATTCCTTCATATATAGACGTTCACTTCATGAAATAAAAACAGAAAATGCTGCAAACATTCAGCAGGTCAGGCTGCATCTGTCGGATGGCCAATGTTTCAGACTCAAGACAATAGAGTCAATTTATGAATCTTTACTATAACGCCATTGACTCTTTGTGGTACCTACCTTGATTTATGAAGCCATTTTCATTATAACAAGCAGTGTATCATTCTCCTGAAATGGTATACACTGTACTAACATTTCCAAAAGACATTGTTCCTAGGCTTCCTGACTTACAAAGTGGAACCCACCCTTTCAGTGTACGCATCTCTCCACATTATGGCTAAAATACACAAAAGGTAAAGAATTTTAAACACAAGAGATTCATATGTGCTAGAAATCCGGAACAACATACGCAAACTGCTGGAGGAACTCAGCAGGTCAAGCAGCATCTATGGAAATTAATAAACAGTTGACATTTCGGCTGAGATCTTTCTTCAGGACTGGGAAAGCAAAGAAAGTAAAGAATTTCAGTTTTTAAACTATTTCTTAGATCTTTTTAAATTAGTTCCAAATGAATGAAATGGATTAATCTTCTGGGGGTTACCTAACTATGTATACATTATTTTAGTAGTATTTGTGCTTTAAAGATTTTAAAAAAGGTAAATCAATGGGTGACACAATGGTAAGTTGAAAAATTGTTGAGTTACAGCTGTTGCAAACAAGTTCAATCCTGCCCTCAGGAGCTTTTTGAGGTTCTGTTTCTTCCGCATGAATGCATGGATTTCATCTTCACGTCCCAAAGATATGCTAATTGAAAGGTTGAAAGTTGAATTAGCGACTGTAAATTGTCCATAGTGTAGGGCAAAGTTTGGAGAAATAGAAGGGAAGTTAATGGTCATTTGAGAGATAATGGGTTACTTGGAAATATTGGGAGAATAGTATTAAAGGGATTACTCTGTGAGCCATTTTATACTCAATGGGCTAATTTCTTGTTGCATGGATAGGTTGCTTCCAAAGTAATAGTGGAGGAGCAGATCGTTGAAAGACTCACTTCAACCAAAAAAAAATGATAACATGGAGTTATTAAAACAGATGACTGGTTTTAAAGTGGTTAAGCCATCAGAGCTGGATGGAATGCAGCCTCAGATTTCAGTGGGAACATGGGAAAAGTATTTTTAATGCATTTTTAGTTAGAAAAGGATAGGAGAGATACAAATGTTACTCATTTGTTTAAAATGTGAGAGACGATAAATCCTGTAACTATATACCAGTCGTCTTAACCTCAGAGCAAGGGGTGATTTTCAAAATATTTTCTACAACAATAACATTGATTAATTCAGACATTCCAGTATGGATGTTTAATGAAAATGTTTGATTGCCCAATTTGGCAGAATGTTTTAGTGAACTAATGAAGAGAGAGCAATACAGCTGATATGATGTACAAGGATGTCTGGAAAGCCTTTAACGAGATGAAGCATTACAGGCTTATGAGTAATCTTGAAGCACATGGCATCAAATGGACATTAAAAGCATGGTGATAAAGTTTGCTCAGTAACAGTCAACAGAGGATTGTGGTGAATGAGGTTTATGATATGCATTTGACGATCCATGCCAATCTCAGTCAGCTCCAACATTGGCACTAGCCTCCACAGCATTGAGGACATCTTCAAAAGGCGATGACTCAAAAAGCGGCATACATCATTAAGGACGCCCCTCCCCCCACCCTCAGACACCCTAGCCATGCCCTCTTCTCATTGCTGACATCATGGAGGAGGTACAGGAGCCTGAAGACACACACTCAACATTTCAGGAACAGCCTCTTCCTTTCCACCATCAGATTTCTGAATGGACAATGAACCCATGAACACTATCTCAGTATTTTGCCTCTTTTTGCATTAGTTATTTAATTAATATTTTAAATATCCTGCTTATTATAATTTCTTTTATTACTATTTATTGCAATGCACTGCTGCCGCAAAACAACAAATTTCACGACATATGCCCATGATATTACACCTGAAAAAAATTGTGATGCAGCTTAGCTTCCCTCATCAGTTACAATCTACAGAAAGGTGTCACTGAAGTATAAACAATGATGTATGGCTATTTTTCTTTGGTGTTGACAGATGATTTCTTCTTCTAATTTGTCATTCAACATCCAGAGAGTCTTGGTGACACTTTGACACATAAAAAGATTAATTCGTTTGGAATCAGTTTGCTAAGCTGTAAAGAAAAACAACCAATAAAATCATAATTTGATCTAATTATATACAGTCGATTGAAAACAAGTAAATTTGATTCCAAATTTTTAAATAAAGGATTAGCCGAGTATAGGTTCACATACAATGAAGAAAATTAGTCTAAATTTAAAAAAAAACTCTTTTGCAAGTTATTAATATTGACTTGGTTTATGATGGACACTATTGTAGTAGTAGTGTGATCACACGAGTTGAGTAAAAAGTTCTCCTAAGGAGGGTCCTCAGATGGCTGCAGAAGCTGATACAGTATCCACAGTTCTGGAGCAACGTGAACTCGAGTAAGTGCCAGCTTAGTGGTTGGTCTTTTGGTTATTCATTCTTTCCTTTCATAACTGCCACTAGTTCTCTGTGGCACAGCAGAGGTCGCCCTCTTGTAGCGCAGTTCCTTCTTGAACAGATTTCCTCCAGGTGCATCGATCGAGTGCAATAGTTTTCTAGATTTTAGATGTAAGTTTGAATTTCTTCAGGCTGATTTTTATGCAACCTTTAAAACATTTCCTTTTGCTCACCAGGAGCTTGCTGACCTTTCCTCAACTGGTTGTAAAGAATCCGTTTGGGGAGACATGAGTTAGACATATGAATGACATAACCTATCCATTGGAGTTGCTGTTGCATTATTGTGGTGGAAATGCTGTTCATGTTGTCTTCCTCCAGTACACTGGTGTTAACATGTCTGTCCTTCCAGCTGATCCTCAAAATCTTTTGTAAGGTCCTTTGGTGGTATTGTTCCAGGGATTTCAGGTGATCTATGATTCAGCTCATTACAATAATGTAGGAAGGACGACTGCTTTATAGACCTTAAGTTTTGTTTGGACCTGTAGGTCACAGCCTTCAAAGACTCTTTTCCTTAATCTTGCATAAGCTCCACTAGCTCTACTCAGGCAATAGTTGATCTCAGAGTCAATGTCTGCTTTTGAGCAGAGAATGTTGCCAATGTAGGAAAAGTTGTCTACATTTTCAAGGGTGATATTTTTAACTTTTATGGAGGGCTGAATAAGTGAATGGTTGAGAGATGTCTGAGATAGGACCTGTGTCTTTTTCATATTCAAAACAGGACTCAGGGCTCTTGGCAAAGGCATCCAGGATACATTGAAGATCTTCTTCAGAGTGTGCTGCAACGGTGTTGTCATCTACATACTGAAGCTTCATGATAATGGCGGTGCTGACCTTGTTCTTGGCCTTGAACCGGTTGAGGTTGAAAAGCCTTTTGTCCACTCTAAACACAATTGGGATTCCCTGTGGTAGGCCTTGACCAATGAGGTGAAGGATGGCAGGAATAAAGGTGGCTAATAGGGTGGGCGCAATGATACAGACCTGTTTGACTCCTGTCTTGACAGAGAAGTGTTCTGATTCAGTGGCTCTACTGCTGAGTACTGTGGCTGACATGCCATCATGCAGTAGCCTCGGTATTCATGAGTACGTGTCAGAACAGCCATGTCTTGATAGTATACAGCAGAGAGCTTGGTGGTCTATTGTAACAAATGCCTTTGCCAATTCTATGAAAGCCAACTACGAGGATTGCCATTGTTCACTGCATATTTCCTGTAATTGCCATACTGTGAAAATCATATTTACAGTACCTCTAGGTGGGCAGAAACCACTCTGTGTTTCAGGGAGTACTTCTTCAGATAGCAGAAGAAATCAGTCGACAAGGATACATGCAAGCACTTTGCCTGTTGTTGACAGGACGAAGATGCCTCTGTAAGTATCACAGTCTGCCTTATCTCCCTTCTTGAATATTATCACTCTTAGAGCATTCCTGAGCTTAGAGGACAGTTGTTCCTTTTCCCAGACTTTCAGGATCAAGGCATGTATGTGGTGTAGGAATGCTGGTCCACCTTTCTTGAGGATCTCTGCTGGGAGCCCATCTGGAGCAGTAGCTTTGTTGCTTTTCAGGTTCCTGAGGGCATCATGGGCCTCTTTTATTCAAGGAATATACCCCATGTCTTCTCTCACAGGTTTCTGGAGGATTTGGGTAGTAATCTACGGTTCAGCAGTGCTGTCACAATTAAGAAGTTCTTGAGGTGCTCTTTTCATCATTATCCTTCCAATCCTTTAGCAAGTTCTTCCCATCCTTTGAGCACAGGGAGCTTAATCTGAACTAATGGATCATAGACTGCTTTGATGACACTGAAGTAGCCTCTCATGTCACCAGTGTCAGCCAATCTTTAGATTTCCAGGGCTTTCTCAGTCCACCAAGAATTCTTTAGCTCACTGATCCTGCACTAGACTTTTGCCTTGGCTCTGGACTAAGCTTCTCTTTTGGCCTTGCTGCCAATATGATTCTGCCAGGCACAAAAGGCTTTCTTTTTCTTGGAGTTAAATTGTGCTATTTCCATCAAACCAATCCTAATGTTTTCTCAGCATATATCCATGGATGTTTTGCAGGCATCGAGGATGATGGATTTAAGCAGAACTCAGTGTTCTTCGAAATCCTCCGGATATTCCTGTTGGAGGTTTTCCCCAAAAGAGGCCTTAAGTTGCTGTTGGGTGGCAGTGTCAAGCAGGCTCCTGAGTTTTAGTCTTGGCCTGGTCTGCCCTCTACACAGAGTTATCCAGTCAGGAGGTTTCAAGGCAGGCTATTTTTAGGGCACCGTTTCTAGCCACTTCCCTGAATGAGGTGAGCAGAGTTGAGGTAATGAGGTAAACAGGGCTGCTCAGTCATGGGTGAAACTGCCGAAGTGCTCTTTCTGTCTCAGCCCAAGAGCCCAGCGACTGAAACAACACTCCCCCACCCAATTTGCCATCTGGTGACTAGAGGCTTCCAGACCTCACAATTCTTCCCCTTTTCCTATTTGTTTATTGCCACAGGACTTCATCCAGGATGTCAGGGAGGATTCCCTTAATGGAGAAAGAGCATCACCATCTTCTCATGGTGGAGAAGCTTGTGAGTTACTGAGATCCTGAATGTGATGCCATTTGGAGTTTAGTTCCTAGTAGGGTCACGCATAGTAGATAAGGAAGGAGATTCCAGGCAAAGAACCACACAACCAAGACCACAACAGTGGAGCTGGTGGAAGATGATAACATGTCACGTCAGTGAAGGCAAAGGAAGGTTGCAGCAGTGAAGGGTCCTAGTCATCTTGCACTCCATGCCACTGGAGCCTGGCACTGACCTGCCAAGGACTGTGTGGTGGTTGTCAGTGCATCAGCCTCCCCACATTAAACAAAGTCTCACTATCATAAATTCATTAAAGATATTATGGTTAAAAATCAGAATCAGATTATTGTTTTGTTGCTTTTTTGCTTAAATCTACATCAACTTTCAAGGTCAGAATGTGATCGGATGTGACGTCACATATATCTCTGTGGACTGTAGTCAGACATATGGACCAATCAGAATAATTGCAATCAATTTACAATTTGCCAGCAGTCTCTGCTGCCCATTTGCTGGTGTTGCTATTGATAATCTATTTCAACGTGAGGGCACAGATTAATGCTGTTTGAGATATGGTACGTTGGAGCTCATTCAAACGTGTAATTTAAGAGTTCAGCTGAAATAAACTAGAACCAAAAGGCTAAGGAAATTCTAAAACTGTAGCTAGCACATTCGTACTCTAAAATCATGTTTTATTGAAAAATATCTTTACATATAAAAGGTGTTTTGTACATTTTAAAGTGTCCTCTGCAAGCAGATTGAAATTCATAACTTATCTTCGTAAAGTAATTTGATATAAAAAGCAAAATTTCCACAAAGTCATTTTGTACCATTGGGTTTCTGATTTAAATGTATTCCATTAATATTTGATACAGGTTATTGTGGCTAGAAAAAATACAACCTTTCGCAAGGAAATGTATAGGGTACTTAAGTCTAAATGCTTACTATCCAATGGCAATATGAAGTACCACTCAGTAGTATTTGGCTATGAAGCACCTAAAGCCCATTTAGTGTGAAAATAGCATTCTTAGCGCCTACTCTGGAGGGTGAGGAGTGGGATACACAGTGAATCCAGTCAACCTGCCAAAATTGCAGCTAGAGCACTGTTTGCTGGAAAGAAAATGATCAGACAGCACTGATTGCTGTCTGCAAATCAGTGAATTCAAATGAATCAAGGACAGTGGAAGCAGATTAATTTCTTTTGCTCTTGCTATGACAGAGGAGACGGAGGCTGCTATTTTATGCAGAGATTGTGTCCTCCATTTTGTGTGTTAGTCGCATGGCTTGATCAGCTTTTTAAAGAAGGCACAATGATGCCTTAGGTAATCTGCTGAACTCGGGATCATTTCCAGATAAAAAAAGTTATTTATGAGGTGTTCTTTGGTTGGATATAACATGCAGGTTTGTAAACTTTAGTTTACATGATTCAAGCTAATTGAGAACAAAGAGCCATAAGTTACCAATTGTCATTTGCTGGGAAGAGAGCAATAAGTGGATGCTGGCCTGCAGCAGAGCCAATAAAAAGGTGTGAAAGGTTAGACACATGACCTACAGCCAATGACACTGGAATGCAATATTTGAATTGGTAAGAAATGAATATGAAAGCAGATGCTTCAAGTGTGCTGGCTGTGGTAACTCTGTAGGATACCAAGTATCACGGATGTGAGGTGCCCCATGAGAACACGAAGAACATGTGGCTAGCAGCAGAAACTCCTTTTTAGCTTTTTATATCTTTTCTGTTCTTTGAATGTTCATAGAAGGTCAGGAACACTTGGTCAGTGTGCACACAGGTATCGGTTGTGTAAGTTCACATGTTTTTCCATTGAGACAATAAAGGTAAATACAGATTCTCTGTGCCTCACTGATCATTATTACAATAAAGTGATTCTTGTAACAGCACCTTCAATTTAATGACATAAATATCTGCATTATCATTTTTTTTAACTTAAGGGTTCCAGTTAAAGCCACCTTCTAACTCAACAAATTTCAGCTTGTGTTAAGGAATCTCCAATTAAACTATTTAAAGGGATCATCAGCTTTTGACAAATTAGTTGCTGGTTGATTGCTTCCCTATTTAACATTTCAAGTTCCAAAAGATGATTGGGTGACAATGACATGGCACATGTTGACTGACCCTTCATAAGGCTACTTTTTTAATTCAGTGCAATGTTGGGGACTCTAAAGCTAGATAAATTAGTATATCTTGCCCATGCAATTGAGCATAACTGGGAGGTTAAATGAAGAGCCTAGAGAGAGTAGGATAGGTGCTGGAAAAAGGAGGAGGAGGAGAGACGAAAAATCAACTTTTGTGATGGAAGAATCTATCTGTTTAGAATGTTTAGCAATTAATTATATAAAACATTATTATAACATCATAATAGAAGGTACTATAATTATTTTATTTTATTTTCAATTTTATCTTTCCTTTGCTATTGGATCAATTTTGCACCTAGTGATTGCGTTGTCCACGTAGAATTGCAGAAAATGTTGTCAATGCACAATCCTTCATATCTTCTCATAAAGTGTGTCCTCCGATCTTCGCAGAGCATCTGAACTGCCCATCAAACATCCATTTTGATTTATCCTTCTACAGTCTCCCCATATTATATGCTATTTCATTCTGCACACCTTCCCATCAACTTCTCCCAGATTCCACCACCACCTACAAAGGCCAATTAACCTACAACACCGACATATCCAAAGGCCCCTGCACTAATTTCTCGCTGAATCCACAGCTGTATTGGGAAATTTACCTCAATGTATCATAATCTTTGTTCATCCCTAGAAAATTTCAAGTGCATCCCTCAGTGAAAAAGTTATAGCAGTAAAATTACACTATCATTCTGACAGTTTAATTACACTAATGTCAGCAAGTCTTTAGTGTTCTATTTTAATATATATTTTTCATACATATTATAACATTTAAAAATAGAAATGTAAATTTATGGAAAGCCGTATTTGCATGCAAATATCACACATCACAATTCTCCCCTGCATCTCTCGTTTAATTATTTCTTTTTAGCTTCCAGACTTATCAGGATTAAGCATCAATTCAGTGAGCGCAGTTTCAAAGTTTAAACAAAAACGTGTTTAAACTTGCTGTGATATTTTAAGATTCAAATCCACACCCTGTGTGAATAAGCGACTGATAAAAAAAAGCTCCCACACATGGTCAAAGTTCAAAGTTCAAAGTACAAAACACATATATTATCAAAGTATGTATATTATGTAGAACCTTGAGATTAGTCTTCTTCCAGGTAGTCACAAAACAAAGAAACACCATTGAACCCGTTAAAAAAAGCACACACACACAACCATGACCATCAAACACCAAATGTACAAAAAAGCAGAACAAATCAGGCAAACATTAAAAAGTGAACAAATAACACAGAGAACATGAACTGCAGAGTTCCTGAGAGTGAGTCCACAGCCATGGAGCCGATTGGCCCCAAGAGTGCTACAGCAATGTTATTCAAATTTGATTTTCCTTCCTCTGTTCCTGTTTAACAGTGCCTATGATGTTTAGAAAATTACAAGTTTATGAAAAGGAAATTACGGTTGATAAATCTACTGGAAAGTTAGTGACTGTAATCAGCAGAGTGGACAATTAGGTACTGATCCAATAACAATGTAGATTTTCCAAGATATTCCATAGGATTCCACACACTGAGTTCTTAGCAATACACGTCATGGACTTGGAAGTAATATATCAGTATGTTGTTAATGTACAGGAAACAAAGAATAGCAATATATGGATTCAGTGTCTAAATGGATTCAGGGTCTATAACAAGACACCAATCTTGGCAAGTTACAATTTGTATCCATGACTTTGGTGAAGGAAATTATTGCAAGGGATCTATAACATAATAAAGGAAATCATGGCGCAATGGCAGAACAGCCTGAAGAGCAATTTGTATCTGCTCCGATTTGCCTACCCTCACAACAGGTCAACAGATACCATTTCATTGGCTCTTCACTCAGCTCTGGAATACCTGAACAATCAAGATGCATAAGTCAGGACACTCTTTGTTGACTTCAGCTCAGGATTCAAAACTTTCATCCTCTCAAATCTCATTATGAATCCCCAAAATCTAGGCCTCTGTGCAAATGGATCATTGGTTTCTCCACCAGCAGACTCCAGTCAGTATGGATTGGCAACAACATCTCATCCACACTAACCATCAGTACAGGTGGACCATGGGGCTGTGTGCTTAGCCCTCTGTTCTATTACAGGGTGACTGAATATCTGGTTGGGTGGTGCTACGACAGCTTTCACAGAACATCAGCACAAACGAAAAGCTGATTATTGACTACAGGAGGAAGAAGCCAGAGGACCATGAGCCGGTCCCAGTCAGGGAAATGGGAGTGGAGAGGGTCAGGAACTTTAACTTTCTTGGTGTTACCATTTCAAAGGATCTGTCCTAGGACTAGCACATAAGTGTCACCACAAGGAAGTACCTCTACTTTCTTAGAAGTTTGCATAGATCCAGCATGTCACCAAAAACTTTGACAAACGTCTATGGATGCATGGTGGCGAGTATCCTAACTGATTGCATCTATACGGAACAGTGTCACAAGAAAACACGATGTATCGTCAAAAATGCCCACCATCCAGGCCATGCTGTTTTCTCACTACTACCATTGGGCAGGAAGTACTGGACCCTTAAGTCCAACATCCCCAGATTCAAGAACAGTAATTACACTAGAATTACTAGGCTCCTGAACCGGCATTGATAACTTCATTCACCACTACACTGAACTCATTCTATGATCTACAGACTCACTTTCAAGGACTTCGGAACTCATTCTCAGTATTATTCTTATTTGCACAGTTCAAGTTCTTCTGCACATTAGTTGTTTGTCAAACTTTGTCTGCTTATGTATATTTGTTCATAAAGTTCCAGTGTATTTCTTTTTCTCCCCTGTAAATGCCTGCAAGTAAATCTCAAGACGGTATATGGTAACATACATGCAATTTGATAATAAATTTCTTTTGAAATTTGAACTTCGAACTAATAGAACTGCTGCTCCATGTCTCCGGCAAAGCTAATCTCCAGTGTTTCGAGTGTTATTTTACATGCTCTCTCTGTGAACGTGTGTGTTCTTGTTTCCTCTTACATTTCAAATATGTGCAAGTTGGTATGTGCTATCGGTGTTAAAATACATCGATTCTACACCAGAGTGGTAGAATCTGGGGGAGCTGATGGGAATATGGGCAGAATGGGTTACAAGAAAATGTCTTGTTTGTTGACTTTTTCAATGTTCCCCTGGTTTACCTCATCCTCTTCCATTTATAAACATCTGCTCTTCCAAAACTATGTTCCTTGCATTCTGTTGCACATCATGGCCTCTTCTATCGCTCGTATCAATTTGGGTTCTGATGCACCATCAATAACTCTCCGAGACGTGAGGCGAGATATTGGCTTTTATTGACTGGAAGAAAGAACAAGCAGTAATTGACCGCCATACTACATCCTGGAGACTGAGGGCAGGGCTCAGGCCTCATTCGCCTTTATACCGGGGTCTGTGGGAGGAGCCACGGTCAGTGGGAGGAGCCACAGGAGCAGTCAGCGGGGGGGGGCGTGTCCAGATAGGTCCCAGTCCCCAGCTCCTTCATTGCAAAACCATGTTTAATCCCTTCACGGACTCAGCCCCCCCCCCTTTCTCTTTCACCTTCATTTTTCCAAAACTACAAAAAATTCTACATTTCTTCAGTCCTGGCTTCCCATACTTTTATAGACCTAACTTAACAGTGCTGCTTCATGGTCAGAAAGATCTGAATTCTAAAATTCTCTTCCTAAGTCTCTCCACCTCCCCTGGGACACTGTTTAAATATGTACCTATTAACCAAGCTGTTAGTTACTCCAGCTCTCTCCTTTTTCGGTGTCAGTTTGTGTCTGATTATGCTGCTGCACATTGTCTCAAATGTATTTTTCTTTGTTAAAGGCACTAATTAAAGCCATTTATTGATGTAATTTTAACATAATGAGAAGACTCAGGAACATTGTCAATTTTCCCACACCCATCTCAACTTCCAAATTTATAACTCAGCTAAATAAGCAGCTCGTTGAAGCTATTACAGCACAGATGAAGGATCTTTCTCGTATGTATGACTCCCCTATTCCTACTTAACCAATCAACTCTTCAGGGTTTAATGGAATTGATTCATTTGACAGTGATGTTCGTTTAGAAAGAACTTCAAGGGTGGACCATAATGATTTAATGTGATACATAAAGAGCAGCAAAAAACAGCACAATAAATATTTAGACATTAATTATAATTGTAACTTAGTGTGCAAAAGTATCCTTTATATTAGACTGGCTGGAATTGCTAATTAGCAAGCCTTGATCCTATTGATTAGTGATACACCCTGATCAAAAATCACTACTTGCCCTGTGCTCAAATGGAAATCAGTTTGCAAAACAGTTATCAACAAAATAGACAGGCCAGTGTAAGAGATAGAGAGAAATCCCATGGGTCCTTTCAACACCGAGCATGGTGACAGAGACTGATTGGAATACAAAACAAAATAGGAGGACTGAAAGTAATACTTGAGAATGTTTTCAGGGAATTTCCACTCTCCAATCCTATAAACTCAAAGTTCAAAGTAAATTCATTATCAAAATATGCATATATCACCATATACTACCATGTGGTTCATTTTCTTACAGGCATTCACAGTAGATCAGAGGAATCAATGGGGTCAATGAAAAAATGCACACGACGATTGACATACAACCAATGTGCAAAAGAAGACAAACTGTGCACAAACAAATAAACTGAGAACATGAATTGTAGAGCCCTTGAAAGTGAGTCCACAGGTTGTGGAATCATTTCAGAGTTGAGGTGAGTGAAGTTATCCACGCTGGTTCAGGAGTCTAACGGTCAAAGGGTAATAACTGTTCCTGGACATGGTGGTGTGGGACCCAAGGCTCCTGTAGCTCCCCTCAATGGCAGCAGCAAGGAGCGAGCATAGCCTGGATGGTGGAGGTTCTTGATGATGGATGCAGCTTTCCTGTACAGTGCTCCCTGTAGATGTGCTCAGTGTTGTGGAGGGTTTTTCCTGTGCTAGACAGGGCTGTATCCACTACTTTTTGTTGACATTTCAGTTCTTGAGCACTGTCGTTTCCATACCAGGCCGTGATGCAACCAGTCTGGATACACTCCACTGTGCACCTAAAGAAGTTTGTCAGAGTGTCAGATGAATGCAAATTTCTAAGACAGCAGAGACACTGTCGTGCCTTCTTTCTGATTGTTCCAGGACAGATCCTCTGATATGATAACAGACACACAGACAGACATACTTTATTGATCCCGAGGGAAATTGGGTTTCGTTACAGCCGCACCAACCAAGAATAGTGTAGAAATATAGCAATATAAAACCATAAATAAATAAATAATAATAAGTTAATCATGCCAAGTGGAAATAAGTCCAGGACCAGCCTATTGGCTCAGGGTATCTGACACTCCGAGGGAGGAGTTGTAAAGTTTGATGGCCACAGGCAGTAATGACTTCCTATGTCGCTCAGTGTTACATCTCGGTGGAATGAGTCTCTGGCTGAATGTACTCCTGTGCCTAACCAGTACATTATGGAGTGGATGGGAATCGTTGTCCAAAATGGCATGCAACTTGGACAGCATCCTCTTTTCAGACACCACCGTCAGAGAGTCCAGTTCCACCCCAACAACGTCACTGGCCTTGCGAATGAGTTTGCTGATTCTGCTGGTGTCTGTTACCCTCAGCCTGCTGCCCCAGCACACAACAGCAAACATAATAGCACTGGCCACCACAGCCTCGTAGAACATCCTCAGCATTGTCCGGCAGATGTTAAAGGACCTCACTCTCCGCAGGAAATAGAGACGGCTCTGACCCTTCTTGTAGACAGCCTCAGTGTTCTTTGACCAGTCCAGTTTATTATCAATTCGTATCCCCAGGTATTTGTAATCCTCCACCATGTCCACACTGACCCCTTGGATGGAAACAGGGGTCACCGGTGCCTTAGCCCTCCTCAGGTCCACCACCAGCTCCTTAGTCTTTTTTACATTAAGCTGCAGATGATTCTGCTCGCACCATGTGACAAAGTTTCCCACCGTAGCCCTGTACTCAGCCTCACCTCCCTTGCTGATGCATCCAACTATGGCAGAGTCATCAGAAAACTTATGAAGGTGGCAAAACTCTGTGCAGTAGTTGAAGTCCGAGGTGTAGATGGTGAAGAGAAAGGGAGACAGGACAGTCTCCTGTGGAGCCCCAACACCAAGGAATTTAAAATTAGTGACCCTCTCCACCTCCATTCCCTATATGAGGACTAGCTCATGGTCCTCCAATATCTTTCTCTTGTAGTCAGTAATCGACTCATTGGTTTTGCAGACTTTAAGTGAGAGATTATTGTAAGGGCACCATTCAACCAGACTGTAGCTCTTTTGAAATTTCTTGGCATGTTTCACTATCTTAAAGCACAATTTAGGAACTGAAGAAAGGCATTCAGTCCCTCAAACCTATTCTATTTTTACTGAGGAGTGTTACTCTGTATCTTCAATCCAAATGTTTAATACCAAGACCTAACAGACTATCATGCATCCATTCACATTAACCTGACATGAAGATTATTTGTTATTCTCCCCAAATTACCATCAAACCACTGACCCTCAATGAAACAACAGCAATACAAGCTTCCCCCCTCCACACACACTCACTCTCTCTCTCTCTCTCTCTCTCTCTCTCTCTCTCTCTTTTTTTAGTATCATGTGCCCACCCCAGACTAGCCAAGGATGGGGCCCCAAACTTCAAGCTCGAACTCCAGGACACGGACTGTGCCTCCTGCCAGCAAGGATTCCTGGTCATTAGTCTTCAAGCACTGTGGTGAACTACATATACCTGTCTGGACATGCCCCACCTGCTGACTGCTCCTGTGGCTCCTCCCACTGACCGTGGCTCCTCCCACAGACCCCGGTATAAAGGCGATTGGGGCCTGAGACCTGCCTTCAGTCTCCAGGATGTAGCATGGTGGTCAATTGCTGCTTGTTCTTTCTTCCAGTCAATAAAAGCCTATATCTCGCCTCACGTCTCAGAGAGTTATTGATGGTGCATCAAGCACGGAGCAGAAGCTTGGACTGTTGATGTCCTTCATCACCCATCCACATCGTCGGACTTTGAAAAAAGAGCAGAGGCATGACCTCCAACTCCTCCACATCCCTATCCCTAAACCGTAATCTAGCTTCTGACTTCCCTACATTACTGTCCTTAAACCTTCACCTGTTCTCTAACTCCCCTCTCTGTCCCCAAAGCCACCCTGATGAAACTTAAAAAACAACTAATTCTGAGCCACAATCTCAATGGAAACTGCAGCTCAGTGCCATATTGAAAAATAAATCCTGCACACCTTTGAGATGTTAAAGGAAATTGGAGCAACTAGAGGAAACCCACACTGTCACAAGGAGAACATGTAGACTCCACACAGCGAGCACCCAAGGTCTCTTTGCTTCTGGTGTAGTTGGGTAAGAGCTGAAACCAGTTACAAACATTAAGCATTGATACGAGAACACTCAGCACCACAGCAATAAAGTCAAGTCAAGTCACTTTTTATTGTCATTTCAACCATAACTGCTGGTACAGTACATGTTAAAAATCAGGCAATGTTTTTTCAGGACCATGACACAGTACAAAAACTAGACTGAACTAGAACTGAAGATAAGAGAAGACCATGAAATCAACAAAGAGGAATAATGCTTCCTAAGTCAAATAAGGTTCTCATAAAATGGCTAATTAAAGAAACAAAATATTTAGTACAAAACAAGTGGCAGCATATTCCCACTGTCTATTAAGATATGAATTTTTAACTTGAAGTTGCATTGTTTTAGTGACAGTTTAAGGTTCTTCTAAAATATATTTTCTTGACTGAAACTGTAAAACTTTCCATAATCAGTGTGATAGAATTGTGTTTGTTTTATTTCTTAGCATTAAAAATATTCACTGATATATTAAAGAATGGAAGTAGAGGTGAAAATGGATTTATCATATTTGTAAGACTAAATGTAATTACTAAAGTAGACTATGAAATATAAAGCAAAATCATTTACTAGCTGTAGTTCTATATACAGCGAAGGTGCCTAAGACTTTTGCACAGTACTGTATTTGTCAAAATGGAGCAGAGAGTGAATTTGTAAACCAGGCAGGAGCAAAGAATGTTGGGAATATTGAGGGTGGAGTGCCGTTGGAGGGGTGTTGGACAGGTGACAGAGTTAGTGTGCCAGGGTGGGGGGGGGGGGTGCGAGGGTGCAGACACACCCAGCCCTGAAACACCAGGCAAGATAATTTGATTCCAAACAATTTATTGATCAATACAGAATGTCTCTCTGGTGCTTCCCACTCCCTTCCGCTTTTCCAACCATGACTCCCACTTCTCTGCCCCCTTCCCCCTCTCAGTCCACGATAAAGACCCATATCATAATCAGGTTTATCATCACTCACATATGTCATGAAATGTGTTTTTTTTGTGGCAGCAGTACAGTGCAATCCATAAAATTACTACAATACTGTGCAAAAGTCTTAGGCATTCTAGCCATATACATGAGTCAATAAATTTTGAATTTGCCTGCAGGTAGGTTTATACCTACTTGTAAGTAAACTATAGAAATGTCCTGAGAGCAAAAAGGTAATAAATGCCAACCACAGCAGGAACATCTGCATCTTGGAATGATAGCAAGTATTGAGTGCTTCCAAATAGAATAGTTTCACCTGTTGTCCACCTACAACCATGCACTATGTCTGAGATATTTGTGGCCATCAACACACGTAATTATTTCTGAAATTTCAAATACCGGTTTTCTGATTGGAGCCATTAACACCAGTTAGCAGGAGTCACCCTCTCAGGTTACTGCTTTTAAAACAGGAACACATTCTCAAGTTAAATTTCAGTAACTATAGAAACAGAGCACAAACACAAGAATGTCTACAGATACTGGAAATCCAAAGCAACACACACAAAATGCTGGAGGAACTCTGCAGGTCAGGCAGCATCTATGGAAATGAATAAACAGTTGACGTTTCAGGATGAGGCCATTCTTCAGGACTGAGAAGGATGGGGAAGACGCCAGGATAAAAAGGTGGGGGGGAGGGGAAAGAGGCTAGCTGGAAGGTGATAAGTGAAGCTAGGTTGGTGAGAAACGTCAAGGGCTGGAGAAGAAGGGATCTGATAAGAGAGAAGAATGAATTTTCCTTTCTCATAGGAGAAAGGAAAGGAGGAGAGAACCCAGGGGGAAGTGATAGGCAGTGAGAAGAAGTAAAAGGTCAGAGTGGGGAATAAAGGAAGGGGTGTAGGATTTGTTTACCAGAAAGAGAAATTGATATTCATGCCATCAGTTTGGAAGGTACCCAAATGGAATACAAGGTGTGGCTACTCTACCCTGAGGGTGGCCTTCTCTTTGCACAAGAGGAGGCCATGGACCAACAAGTTGGAACAAGAATGGGAATCAGAATTAAAATGTTTGGCCACGGGGAAATCCCAATTGTGGCAGGTGGTGCAGAGGTGCTCAACAAAGTAGTCCCCCAATTTACGACAGGTCTCACCAATGTAGAGGACGTCGCATTGGGAGCACCAGACACAATAGACAGCCCCAGCCGATTCGCAAGTGAAGTGTTGCCTCACCTGGAAGGACTGTTCGGGGCCCTGAATGGAGGTGAGGGAGGAGATGGACGGGCAAGTGTAGCACTTAGGTTGAAGCTGCATCTATTCCACATTTATTCCATCCGTACCATTATTGCAAACATTTCTTGTGGCCCAAGAGTGCAAGAAATCGAACAGAGTAGTGATTACAGGTCAGTCTGTTACAAAAATCAGCCTCCCTTCATTTGACTCTGTCTGCACTTCCCAATGCCTCAGGAAAGCAGCCTTCATAATCAAGGATCCCTCTCAACCTATATTCTGCATTCAGTTTTTTTAAATCCATTTTATTCTGTTAATGTACTTATGTTTGGAATGATATGTCTGAATAGCATACAAGCAAAAGCTTTTCACTGTATCGCAAGCAGTATAAGCAGCAAAAATCAGCCAATTGCCAATATTAACATAATGCAAAACATACAGTATATACTGATCTAATAATACAAGCTATGGTAAATTATTGTTAGATGGCAACACTGAGAATTAAGATTTGGCTTTCTTTGCTTGTGAACATTTCTGGCTCCATGAGAAAAGAACATTGTCCTGGAAAATAAAATCCTTTTAGCAATGTGCAATTGATTATTTTTTTCCCAGAGTAAAGCTCACAGTTCACCATTTTAGGTCATTAGCACCACATGGAAAATTAGACTGGGCACGTTTTGCCTTCAGACCTGCTTTTGACCATGACAAGAGTTTGCACCCCAAAAACTCACATTAAATCATGTATGGTCAGAATATCCCCAACCCCAGTTTTGCCAGTGTAAAATCTGTGAAGATAAGGTTTTTTTTTAATTTCTTCATTCAAAGACATTCAGAGATAAATAAAAACTATAAAAATAATAGTAATAATTTGAAATATTTAACTTCAAAATATCATTAGCTAAAGAAGTAAAGTCATTGAGTTAAAGTGATAATATATTTTTAAACTGTCTCGGCCTTGTTACCCCTAGCTCTGTAATTGCCATTGGAATCTCAGATTTCCCTGCCTAAATGCTGGAGACTTTGAACATGGTTGATGTCTGCCATGGAATTGCACTTTGACATCCTATAAGCAGAAGTCCTGGATACTTTTTCCAATTAAACACCTAAACAATGGTTCTGCTAGCATTATCCTTAGAGATCTGACCCTTAATAGGTTCTTTAAGAAGCCCAGACCTCTTTTCACTTTATTGCTCAGAGAATGAAATCTATCCTTAGCTAGTCTAAAAAATATGTGAAGTACCCATTTCAATTTGACTTCCCATTCCCATTTTGACATGTCTGTCCATGGTCTCCTCTGCTGCCATAATGACGCCAAAGTCAGACTGGAGGAGCAACATCTCATATTCCATCTGGTTAGCTTCCAATCTGATGGCATCAACTTAGATTTCTCTAACTTTGAGTAATTACTCCTCCCTCCCCCTCCTCTCCCATTATAGTTACCACTCACCTCTTTACTTCTCCTCACCTGACCATGACTTCCCTCTGGTACACTTCCTCTTTTCCCTTCTTCCATGATCTACTGTCCTCTCCTATCAGCTACCTTCTTATTCAGCCTTTATCTCTTCCACCTATCACCTCTCAGCTTCTTACTTCATCACCCTTCTCCATCCACCCACCCACCTTCCTGCTCACCTAGCCTCACCTATGACTTGCCAGCTTGTATTCATTTCCCGCCACCCACCATCTTATTCTGGCTTCAGCCCTCTTCCTTTCCACCTTCCAGCCTTATGGAGGATCTTGTCCCAAAACATCAACTGTTTATTCCTCTTCATAGATACTGCCTGACTTGTTGAGTTGGTCCAGCATTTTGCGTGTGTTCATAATTTCCAGCATCTCAAAGTTCAAAGTTTGAAGTTTTTTTTTAATGAATGCACATATATATCACAGTATGCTACCTAGAGATTCATTTTCTTGCAGGCATTCACAGGAAAACAAAATGCTATTGATTCAATGAAAATGAAACACAAAGACTGACAAACAACCAATGCACAGTGCAAAAGAAGACAAACTGCAAATGAAAGTAAATAAATAAATAATTCTGAGAACATGAGTTGTAGAGTCCTTGAAAGTGAGCCCATAGGTTGAGGAATTGGGTCAGAGTTGCAGTGAGTGAAGTTATCGATGCCAGTTCAGGAGCTTGATGGTTCTAGGGTAATAACTGTTCCTGAACATGGTGGTGTGGAACCTAAGGCTGCTGTACCTCCTTCCTGATGGGAGCAATGAGAAGAGAACATGGGCTGGATGGTGGGAGTCCTTGATGATGAATGCTGCTTTCTTGCAGCAACACTTCTTGTGCATCATCAAGGGTCCCCACCTTTCTTCCACAGAATCTCTTGTGTTTGTGAAATCACTGACTCTGGACTGCCTTCTGAATTAGCTGGCCTTCCATGCAGTTGATGGGCAATGATAAGGGACAATAAAAGGTGGTTATAACATCTTCACCTGTACCCTAAGAATGATTTTGCTATAGAGCCTGTGTCTGCCTATTTAAAATGTGTGCATCAACAGTCGGTGGTTTTGACTTGCTGAACATATGGTAAAGGGACATTCAATTCATAGTTTTTGGGAAAAGTTTTAGCTAATTTCTTTTTGCCATACGGTCTTCATTTTTATAATTTCTTTTTTGTGGATTAAGTAAATCAGTTTGAGTTGAGCTACTGTTGAAATCAGATCACATGATAAGCATGGAACTTCCTGGCTAAGAATATTGTTCCCATTAGATTGGAGAGATCCAACAGAGTTAAGTTACTGAGAGAACAATAGGAGATGGAGCAACTTGTGGGATTAGGATGAGTTCTGTGGCCTGAGTTACACATTTATGATGCCATCCACACATACCTGGATATGTATGAGGAGGACAGTGTTAACTAACTCCATTTCAGCAGAGAAGCAGTCAAGCAACTGTGGCATCTGTTGTTCGATGACCTAGGCACAACATTCAGAGCGCGGACAGCTATCCTGCAGCTGGGCAGGTTACCATGGCATGAGGCTTATCTGTTTACAGATCTCTAGAGCCAATGCAGGATCCACCTGCCAATACAAGCAGACTACTCCGAGTCCGTGTATCAAATAGCCAACAAATGTTTGTTTACAGGGGACAACTTCTTCTTCACTTTCACCAGATGGCTGCAGTCCCTTGAGTGCACAGGGTCGAAGAGCATATCCATGCAAGAGTCACAGCATCTCACTGCAACCAGTGCAGTTCACTTGACCAAAAAATAATTAATTGAAGACAATATGGAGGATCATCATGCATGTTGAAATTTCAGTGTGCATCCATGATGGCTTCATTATGCTTCCATTAACATTCTGGATTACAAAAAAAATGGATGAACGATTACAAAAATTGCTTTATTTTGCAAAATGGTCGGGTCAACATACAGATTTTCTATTGATGGCACAGAAATTCTTTAGAATGAAAACAACCATTAGTCTCCATGTTCACCTACATGACAAATGACAAGAAAACTTTAACACAGGCATCTATGTTTGCAGAAAGGAAGTGATTGATAAATGGTTTAAGCAGAAACTTTAAGTAGATGTGATGGATCCCAGCTTAGAACTGTGACGAGCTCTCTGCATATCTGCTCTCAACACCCCCTCCAAGGTATCTGTGTGCATGGCATCAAGTTTTGCCAGTACCATTCTAAATTCTCCTACTCCATGTTCATGGGCAAGAGATTCCCAAGAATCAGAGGGGATGCTGCATTTTTGATGGAGTCTCATTGAATTGCATCTCCTCTACATCGGGTATTCTATTCTCATTACAGAGCTCGGAAGAAATTTTGGGTGTCTTGTGTCAGGTATGTATTGCCTGCCCAATATCATGGACTGAGTGCAACTGGAGCCTCAAAGCTGGAAGTAATGACTTGGGAGAGAAGAAAGAATATTCTGAGTGTAAAGTGCACATTGTACAATGCACTGGCTTATGACCTGGACTCAGGAAAACAACAAGATGTAAACCACACATTTAAGTCATAAAGTGTAAACAAGTAACATAGCTTTGGGAACACAATTTAATACCAAGGTTCTTATATTTAGGGTTGAGTGCTTCAAATTAAAACCATACCTTTTACATTTGTATACTTCCAATGGAACTACTATATTGCCAAGGACTAAGTTCTTTGTGCAAATGTGTCTATACCTTGGAAGAGCACAACTTGTTTGTGAAAATCAGTGATTAAAAGGAATGTCACCAGCATCTGAATGTTGTTTCAGGGTGTTTGTGCAAGCTGGAAATGACATGTTCTGCATGGGTGGTTGTATTAAGTGCTGTTTTCTAATGGGAAAGGGAGTTTAGCTCAGTTATTAATGAGCTTGTTTATGGTTTATGGTTTGGAAGCTAATACATTGCCTGAAGGTGCCTCTTCTACTGAATCCGCCCATCATCTGTAACTGATTAAAGGCCTGACTGGCCTTTCCATTCTTTTCAAACCAGGCTGAAAGAAATGGCTGTCCCGTATGAACTTCTAAAAGCAACCACAGAAGAAATACAAAGAAATGTTGAAAAGAAAACTTCCAATATTTTCAACATTTACAGTTACTCAATGCAGATGACAAGCTCTGATTTAACCAACACTGCAGAATTGTGTTTTTTTTTCAAAGACAGCTTAATGTTTAGATATTGGGCCAAATGACTTGGAACTGAAAGGGGACCTGCCTCTGCAATTGTTAATAAATCTTTCTTGTGCAGCATTTACTGAGCAAAATCTATCATCATTTGAACTCAACCATGAAAGCTGCAAAATGGTCCTTGGGTTTGATCATCACTTATCATGAGCAATGGTTTATACATATAGGCTTTCTCAGTTATTACAACTATCTGTTAATTCTATTCTAGGTAACATTGACTTGTCAATTGCTTACGGAAAATTAAACTGTAAATATAATTATAAAGTGTGTCTTGAATATACTGTATAAGTCAGAACAAAAGCATGATTACAACATGTACCATCTATAAATTACTGAAGTTATTTGCCATACCAATCCGCATGGGGGGATCAGAAATGGAGATAGCAAGCAGTTTCAAGTTCCTGGGTGTCAAGATCTCTGAGGATCTAACCTGTTCCCAACAGATCGATGCAGTTATAAAGAAGGCAAGACAGTGGCTATACTGTATTAGGAGTTTGAAGCGATTTGGTATGTCAACAAATGCACTCAAAAACTTCTATAGTTGTACCATGGAGAGCATTCTGATAGGCTGCATCACTGTCTGGTATGGAGGGGATACTGCACAGGACCGAAAGAAGCTACAGAAGGAGGTAAATCTAGTCAGCTTCATCTTGGGCACCAGCCTACAAAGTACCCAGGACATCTTCAGGGAGCGGTGTCTCAGAAAGGCAGTGTCCATAATTAAGGTCCTCCAGCACCCAGGGCATGCCCTTTTCTCACTGTTACCATCAGGTAGGAGGTACAGAAGCCATCGATTCACTCATCGATTCAGTAACAGTTTCTTCCCCTCTGCCATCCGATTCCTAAACGGACATTGAATCTTTGGACACTACCTTACTTTTTTTTTAATATACAGTATTTCTGTTTTTGCATGTTTTTAATCTATTCAATATACATATACTAATTGATTTACTTGTTTATTTATTATTTTTTAAATTTTATTTATTTATGTTTTTCTCTGCCAGATTATGTACAGTATTGCATTGAACTGCTGCTGCCAAGTTAACAAATTTGAGTCACATGCCGGAGATAATAAACCTGATTCTGATTCTGATTTTGATTCTAGACTACTCTGACAGCCTATACCCTAAAAGGACAAAGATGGGAGGTTGAGGGGGGACTTGATAGAGGTATTTAAAATTATGAGGGGGATAGATAGAGTTGACGTTGATAG
Source organism: Hemitrygon akajei (assembly GCF_048418815.1). Taxonomy (NCBI): domain Eukaryota; kingdom Metazoa; phylum Chordata; class Chondrichthyes; order Myliobatiformes; family Dasyatidae; genus Hemitrygon; species Hemitrygon akajei. The sequence continues at coordinate 26,064,412 of NC_133149.1, forward strand.
GCATTTTCCATTGAGAGTAGGGGAGATTCAAACAAGAGGATACGAGTTGAGAGTTAAGGGGCAAAAGTTTAGGGGTAACATGTGGGGGAATTTCTTTACTCAGCGGGTGGTAGCTGTGTGGAATGAGCTTCCAGTAGAAGTAGTAGAGGCAGGTTCGATATTGTCATTTAAAGTGAAATTGGATAGGTATATAGACAGGAAAGGAATGGAGGGTTATGGGCTGAGTGCAGGTCGGTGGGACTGGGTGAGAGTAAGTGTTCGGCTCGGACTAGAAGGGCCGAGATGGCCTGTTTCCATGCTGTAATTGTTATATGGTTATATGGTTATACTTCCACCTCCACATAAAAGTTACCTTTCTGGTCTCTAATTGGCCTAACTCATTCCTTGATGATCTGTGATTCCTACATTATGTGGACTTCTATTCTTGAAGATCACTGTGTCCACCATTGTGACAGGAAATATATATCCAGTGGAAACAGCATAAACTCCAGATGCTGGAATTTTGAAGTAAAAAAAATAGGATTTTTTTGAAATGTTTTGCAAGTCAGGCAGTATCTGCAGAAAGAGAATTTGTTAATGCTTTAGGCCGATGGACTTTTAAATAGATCTGACCTGCTAAGTATATCCATAAGTTCTGTTTTCACAGATCAGCAGTTGCTGGATTTAAATCCTGGAACATTCTCCCCAGTAGCACAATGGCAAAATAAAGAAGATGGGTCACCACCACCTTCTCAAGAACATACTGCCGAGTGATGGGCAATAAATGTCGGACTTGCTAGAGAAGCCTTGATCCCATAAATAAATAAAATTAATGATTACATCAGCCATGCTCTCTGCTGCTGTAACTCACACTAGTTAAATCATTAGTACATTACTTCCCCACCCCCCCACACACACACACAAGTATAATCACATCTACATGTATTGTATATAGAATTAATGTAACTGGATCAATCTACAAATGCAATAGTATCAAATTGCACAAGACAATAGCTATAATTATCACATTTCCATAAGGAATAGTTATTCAGACCATCAAACAGCTACTGCAATATTAAAAAGCCAGCAGATGAAACATGAATATCGAAAGTCCACACAGAGTAAATAGGGATATTATTCAATATATTAACAGAATAACCACAATTATCAAATACCATACTGAATGACAATGAATGTCACACTATATAAAACGAACATGGTTACTAAGTGCAGGCGAATTGACTGAATATATTCTTAACTGGGATATTTATGAAGAATGACGAACCCTGAAGCTTGTCTTTTAGCAGAAAGCAGCATAAACACAGAAGAAGAAAGTGGAAGGGAGATGATAAGCATAAATAACTGGTAAAAATAGTACATTATTAACTTGCTTTGCTACTCGCCTGGAGACATACCTGGAGGAAATGGTGCAAAAGATGAGTTTATAAGAATACAACTGCAGTTAAAGTATTAGGTGGGGAGATAGTAACTGAAAAAAGCACAAAATACCTGATCCTGATGAATTGTTCCTATAGACTTTGGGAAGGTAGAAGAGGTACTGTTACACAGTTACAGATGGGATTTCAGTACAGCTCAGGAACAGGCTACATATCCCAACCAGTGCAGCATGGTGTTTATGCTTCCCACCCACCTTTCTTATCACTGTACTTCTTCATTTCCCTCTCCCTCAATAGCAAAATGTCTATTTGCTTCAACTAGTCTTTTGTGATAATGACTTTCACATATGCACTGCTCTTTGGATAAATAAATGTCTTCTGAATTCCCTATTGGATTACTTAGTGACTGTCTTATCTTTCTGCCTTCTAGTTATGTTCTTTGCCATAATGAAAACATTCTCTATTAATAAACCCTCATCTAGTCCTTCAGGGTAGTAAATCTACCAACTTTACCTTGCTGGACACCAGAACCAGTAATGGGTTGAGTTACAGCAGCCTCCTTAGTTTAGAGGTAATTATTGATGTACAATAAGCACTTGCATTGCCAGTAACATCCACAACCCGTAAAGGAATAAGGAAAAACTCTATGCATGTTTTCATAATTTTAAAATTCTATTGGACTCTTACCTTTCAATCTTTTTTTTTTCTGAGCCTGTGCCAATCACAACCTGTATTTAATGCACATTTGATGAAATGCTTAAAATTGGGAGTTTATATGTGTTTGTATTTCCAGAATTCCACAATAAATTGATTGAGATCTGCTAATGCATTCCCCATTCCCCGCACTGCCTCACTGACTACCAGCAGTTAACAGACACAGAACAGTGCACACACAAGGACTGTAAAAGTGGAATTCTCAGTTGGCCTTGTAAGCAAACTATAAGCTAGTGATTTTTTGCCTGGCTGAAGGTACCAGTGCCTACACAGATAATATTCTTACTCAACATTGCAGGCAGTTCTCCTATAGCTTCCGTGCAGAGAACCAATGTACTGTTCAGAATAACACTGCACTCACTATAACTAATACCTTTTATGCTGCCTTTCTTTTTGTTAGCTTCTCATGAAATGCAACCTGTCTGGTGTGAAGGTAGCTTGTAATTTCTTTAATAAACATTGAAGCAAAGAGACATTTAAACACAGGCACAATAATCCCTTCTTCCTGTAACATAAAGTACCTTATATTATTTGTGTTCATAATTTTGCTTTTCGTACCCTGATCTTAACATAAGCTCTATTAGCAAGTATTTATTAAGAAAAGGAACTTATCTTTAGATAACATTTTTCACAGTTTCAGGACATCTCAAAGAAATTGATCACCAATTAATTGCATTTGAAGTGTCATTGTTATATTGAGAATAAGCATGTCAGCTATTTGCACAAAGCAAACTGTCATACACTGTAGAATGATCAATGAAACAAATAAGCTGATTTTATTTGTGGAAGCTGAGGGACGAATATTGGCCAGGAAACTTGAAAATTTCATTGTCCTTCAAAGAACTGCTGCAAATCTCTTAATGTCCATTTGAAATGTCCCAAAAAGCTTTTGCTTTTACATTTGAATTCTTATGGAGGTACACAATACTATAAGACCATAAGACCAGAAGATATAGAAGCAGAATTAGGCCATTTGGCCCATCGAGTCTGCTCTGCCATTTCATTATGGCTGATCCAATTTTCCTCTCAGACCCAATCTCCTGCCCTCTCCCCATATCCCCTCATGCCCTGACCAGTTGAGAATCTATCAATCTCTGCCTTAAATATATATACAGACTTGGCCTCCACAGCAGCTTGTGGCAAAGAATTTCACAGACTCACCATTCTTTGGCTAAAGAAATTTCCCCTCACCTCTATTCAAAAAGATCGCCCCTCTATTCTGAGGCTGTGTCCTTTGGTCTTAGACTTTCCTGCCATAGAAAACATCCTCTCCACATCCACTCTATCAAGGTTCTTCACCATTTGAGAGGTTTCAATGAGGTCACCCCTCTTTGCCTCCTGCCCATCAGCCACTGCTTTATCCATGCTAGAATCTTTCCATGGGCTCGTAGCTTGTTAAGCAACATCATGTGTGGCACCTTGTCAAAGGACTTCTGGAAATCCAAGTACACACCTTCAACCAATTCTCCTTTGTCTATCCTGCTTGTTATTTGTTCAAAGAATTCCAACAGATTTGCCAGGCATGATTTTCCCTTCAGGAAACCATGCTGACTGCAGCCTATTTTATCAGGTGCCTCCAAGTACCCCGAGATCTCATCCTTAGTAATCGACTCCAATACCTTTCCAACTACTGAGGTCAGACTAACTGGCCTATAGTTCCCTTCTGCATCCCTCCCTTCTTGAAGAGTGGGTTGACATTTGCAATTTTCCAGTCTTTCAGAACCATTCCAGAATCTAGTGATTCTTGTAAGATTATTACTTATGTCTCCCCGAATTCTTCAGCCACCTCTTTCAGAACTCTGGGTTGTATACTGTTTGGTCCAGGTGACTTACCTACCTTCAGACCTGTCAGTTTCTGAAGAACCTTCTCTGTAGTTAGGGTAACTTCACACACTTCATGATCCCTGACATCTAGAACTTCCACCATGCTTCTAGTGTCTTCCGTCGTGAAGACTGATGCAAAATACTTATTCAGTTCAACTGCCATTTCATTGTCCCCCATTACTAGCTCTCCAGCATTGTTTTCAAATGGTCCGATATCCACTCTCATCTCTCTTATACACTTTATGTGTCTGAAGAAGTTTTTTATGTCCTCTTTAATGCTATTAACGAGCTTATTTTGTATTCCATCTTTACCTTCTTAATGACTTTTTAGTTGCCTTAGGTTGGTTTTTAAAAGCTACCTAGTCCTCTAACTTCTAACTAATTTTTGCTCTATTATAGGCCCTCTTGTTGGCTTTTATGTTGGCTCTGACCTCTCTTGTTAGCTACAGTTGTGTCATGTTTCCTTTAGAATACTAGGTATACATTAGATAGGGTGAACGCATACAGGCGGTTTCCCCTCAGGTTGGGTGAGACTAGAACTGGAGGTCATTGCTTTTGGGTGAAAGGTGAAATAGTTAAGGGGAACCTGAGGAGGAATGTCTTTACTCAGCGGGTGGTGTTAGTGTGGAACAAACTGCTAGCAGAAGTGGTAGATGTGAGTTCAATTGTAACAGAAGTTTTGGATAGGTACATGTCACAGAATTTCCTTGGAGAACATTGTGAAATAAGTAGGGTGCCCAATCTCCTTTCACAGCCATACATCTGTGGATAGGACATTTAGTTCTTCCTGCTGGAAGGATTCCCACAGTCCATATAACGTAGATAGTACCTTCACTGAGAAGTTATGAATATTCCCATTATTGTTAGTTCTTTATTATTTTCATATGTTCATTGAAAAGCTTTAGTTTCCATGCTGTCTAGACGGATCATTCCATATGTAATACATCGAGGTCATAAAAAAGGGGAAAGTAAATGTAGAATCAAGTGTTACAGGTACAGAGAAAGTGCAGTGCAATGAGGAAAATAAAGTGCGAAAACCATTATGAATGAGGTAGATCCTGAAGTCAAGAGTTCACATTTATCATTTAAGAGGACTGTCTAAGAGTCTTATACCAGCAGGATAGGGGTTTTATTCAGACTTTTGCATTTTCTGCCCTATGGGAGGATGTAGAAGAGAGAATGATGATGGTGAGAGGGGCCCTTGATTATGTGTACAACTTTGCCATGACAACAGGGAGCACAGACAAGTTCAATAGAGGATGCCAGAAGTAGAGCAAAAATCTGCTGGTATTCCTCTCCACAAGTACCCATTAGGGTTTGAATCCTAAACTTTTTTAACTCAGGGGCATATTCTATCAGTACATTTATTGCTCAAGTCTTTTGTATGTCTCTAAAAGATAGATGCTATGAATGCATCTGGGAGCTTTTCCCATTGAGAATGTGCAGCAGACAATTGATCAAAACTGTTTATGAGGTCCAAAGATTTCCCCACACAATTACATGATAAGATCTCCTAGTGGAGACTCCATGCCGGGCACACAAATTAATAAAATCACAGCATCCTGCTTCAAGAAAGTAATTTATTTGCTCGTGCCTCAGTTTGATACCATGCATCCCTGTGACTGTTTGCTAGCACAATGTGGTGGTTTCCTTATATTCCTTCCAGAGGAATCCTTAAAACCTTATCTTTCATATCCCTCTCTTTCAGTAACATCTTTCACTGTTCTCGTCTCATCCCTTTCAATATCTATACTCCTAACATCTCTAAACAAAACTCTGTGGAGAAATAGTACATAAAATCAAGTTGATACGGTTACAAATATGAGTAAGTAAGAACAAAGGAACAAAAAAAGAACTTCCTTTGATTAAAACGTCCCTTATACTCCTTTCTATTTTTAAATATATCAACTTGAAGTTAGCTTATTTCTTCTACTCGATCATCTATTATTAATTGATTCTAACTCTTTTCAGATTAGAACCTTTTCTTTCTGATGTCTCAAAGTTCACAAAGGAAACAATTTGGCTTTTAGAATTTATTTGGCTGCATTTAGTGGCATTGCTATAGCAAGTAAAATGGTCATTGTCTTTCACTCACTGCAGGCTGATTGTATGCAAATAATTTAAATGTAGCTATTCACCATTCAATGCATCATTTTTTGGAGATTTTTTTCTCTAGAATTTGCTGATGTTCCTGTACTGTCTGCAATTTGTGTTTTATGTAAATTTGCATGAAATTGTATAGCTTATTTATGCAGAATTAATGCATAAAATCTATTTTGCACATGTTTGTTCACTCTGCTGATCATTTCCTGGTTAATTAGCAGATCGACTTCCTCTTGAGAGCTGTTGACATTTACCCAGCATCAGCCCTGCATCTCATAATGTTGTATTTGGGCAGCACCCAGTTTCTCCACTGATGACAAAAATTGAAGCTATTTGGGGCCTATATGAACTTCACTATTGACTCACTAAATAAAATACATTACATATGTGAAAGAGACTAGACAGAGAAGGGTTGCAAGCACTTCAGAAAGGTTTGAAACCACTTGTCTGCAGATTGGGTTTAAAGAAGGGCTGAGAGATATTGATCTTTACATCTGGAGAATAGAACACAATTAATTAAAGTTGTGTTCCATTTACAAAGAGTCATATTTAGACTAAGTCTAGAGCTCCCTGGGCAACATGGTGAACCAGCTAGAAGAACCACATCCTCGTAGTATCAGAGCCCAGGGTTCAACTCTGACCTTGGATGGTCTGGTTTCCTCCAAGAGGACCACAACCTTGTTGTAGGGTTTGGAGGCTCGTGTGCCTCAATGACCCAGAGAGCTATGTTGTCTGGAGTCAGTGCTTTATGCTTCACCCATGGCAAACAGGTCAAAGGGTAGAACACAGACTAAGAGTGTCTACCGATCCTCCAGGTTCAGGGGTTCAGCCAGGGCTAACAACCCTGACTGGTAGAATAAAATTGTTGCGGAAACAGCAATGAAGAGTCATTCTACATCTGAGTGTGATGGTACTCCTGAGTCTCTTCCCAGGACTAGCATGACTGACAGTGGCAAAAACCAAATGGAAGCTACCGACATGATGAAGGATGCCCTGAACGCTCCAGAGATGGACAACCTTCATTGCTGCCCTTAATGCCAGTGGCATAGCAGGCAGTAAGAACAAATGTAGGGTTGATCGTAATAGATGCTTGGTGATCAGTACAGACTTTGGGGATTGACAGGTCAGTTACCATACTGAATCCCTTTGTGAATCTATATTATTGTATTGAGGTAGATATATCAGTTTGGGAAAAAACTGGAAGGACAATATCGATATAATGCAACACTCAGCTCTACCACCTCACATTTGTCTAGGGGGAAACCGTCGTCTGCCCACCAAACTGTGTTTCACATTTGTGTAGATGCTGTGTAATGCACCCCGGTACAAACCCCACAACGTAAAACATCAGACAGTACACAATGTACGATTAAATGATTGCACTTTATAAGTCTTACTGTGACTATGTGATTAATAGGGAAACAAATATAAACAGAAAGGCGCCACACTTATCAGAGTTATTCAGTTTGTGCACAATCGTTGGAGCTCAAGGGGATAGAGCCTTCTCTCCACCATTCAATCTCCTTCGGACTCCTCAACCCCCGGATTGGGACCAACCACGTGATCTACCAGAGTGTTTCCCGCACGTCCTTCCTCTTCGCCTCTCCTCGCCGAATTCCCGTGCACTCACCCAGGTTTCCACACATACAGATAAAATGACATGACTTCCTTTGGTTAGTTCCCTGTTATCTATAATTATAATCCGAACATTTCAGCAACAAAGAACATTACCTCATCAGTTAACATTACAGAGAAGCCATTTTATTATTAGCAGTTAACAGTTAATATTACTGAGAACCCTACATACAGTATTTAATTTTAAAAGGTAACATTCAAGGATGGATTATACATAGTTGAGTATGCTCCCTGGAATTCTGAAGTCACTAGAGATTTACTTAATGTTTTCAATGTTGAAAATAACTGACATGGAGCAAAAGTATTTGTTTTAGTTCATAATGAATGAACTGAGTAGGCCTAAACTCAATGCCTAAAATCTCAGAAATAAATCTAGGGCATACATCTGCACACAGAATGGTGTAAAAATTTGGAGCTCGTTTTGCAAATAGTGATTGATGATGGACCAGTTGATATTTATACATATTATTCACTAGAGTTAAAAAGACAGGAAAATGAAGTTAGATTACAGATCAACCACCATGCCATTGACTGGTGGGAATGGCCGCGGGATTAAGTAGCCAGTTCCTATGTTCTCTTGTTTCTGTTTTTACTGACATTCATCAAATCAAAGAATTACAAAAGATGCCCATTTGTAAATGTTAACACCTCTATGCAAACGAAACACTGCTATTCAAGAGTGAGAGAATGAAAACAGAAATCTATACTTTTCCATAGATGCTGCCTGGCCTGCTGAGTTCCGCCAGCATTTTGTGTGTGTTGCTCGGATTTCCAGCATCTGCAGTTTGCTCTTGTTTGTGAATCTATACTTCATTTAGCCTGAATTCTGTCATTGGAAAAAAGATGAATTCTGTTATGAAGGAAAGGGTATAAAGATATTTAGAAAATCATAATGCAATCAGGCAGTATCGATATGTTTATGAAAGGGAAATAATGTTTAACAAATTTGCTAGAGTTCTTGAGGAGGAAAATATAATGAATTTTGATTTCCAAAAGGTATTTTCTCAGTTACCACACAAAAAAATAACTGCACAAAATGAAAGCATTGGGTTTTGAGGCATTGACACGGAGAAAGGATTAGATAAGAACCAGAAGACAGAGAATCTGGACAGGAGAATCAATTTCAGATTAGAAATCAGTAACTAGTGTGATGCCACAGGGATCAGTACTGAAGCCTCAACTATTTACAATCTGTATTAATGAGGTGGATGAAGGAGTCAAGTGCACTGTGGGCAGATTTGTAAATGGCACAAAAACGGGTGGGTTGAGGGGAGGGCATCAAGATGATAAAGGGATATAAGTGTGTTCAGTAGGCAAGTCCAGTATAATATAAGAAAATGTGTGGTTGTTCACTTTGAAAGAAAGTAGGAAAGCAGATTATTGTAACGGAATGAAATTACAAAGCACTGTTATAAAGGGGTCTACGAGTCCTCATACATGAAGTACAAAGGGATGGCATATAGTTGCATTGGAGACACTGCAGGAAGAGTTTGATGGCAGGAAGGGGTTAATGGTTCAGATCAAAATTTATGTTACAGTTTTATAAAGCTTTATTTAAGGAATCGCTGGAATTCTAAGTGCAGTTTTCGTCACCACACTATTAGCAAAGACATAATTGCACTGGAGACGGCAGTGAGGAGATGCAAGAAGATGTTGCCTGGGATGGAGCATTTCACTTATCAGGAGAGAATGGATTTTTCCTTGGAACGGATGAGATTGAGCAGGGCAGAAGAAGGAATTCATATTGAGATAAAACAAAATTTTATGGGGCATAGCTATTTTCCTATAGGTATTAAAAACTAGAAAACGTTGGCTGAGAGTAGGGAAAAAGAGGCTTAGAGTGGATCTGAGGAAGAATATTTTTACCCGGAGGGTGGTTACAATCTAAAGCACACTGCCTGAGAGATTGGTGAAGGCAGATACTCACACAACATTTTAGAACTACAGTATTTGAATTGCCAGGGACTGGAAAGCTACAAACTAGATTATGATAAACGGAGTTTAAATATAGATGGGTAATTGATGATCGGAAAAGACATAGTGGACACAAAGGCCTGTTTCTATGATTTGAAAGATTCTTTGATAGTTAATTCAATACAGATGTGACCTGGTTTTAAGTACTATACAATACCCACAAAGTCAAGAAGAAAAAGACACACCCGTGGGTTTTAATCCAGATATCATTACTGAAGGAGCTTGTTTGGCCTGATAAAGATAGGTCTCCTTCACTTTTGTTTATTCATTCAATTTTCAGGATTTAGGTATCACCGAAAAGGTCAGCATTTATTGCCCATCCTTATTTTGCCATGAGATGCCATCTCTTTAAACCACTACTGTTGGTCTGGTGGAGGTATTCACACAAAGCTGTGGGATAATGAGTTCCAGACAAGGAAGGAATAACAAACTATGGCAAAGTCAGGATTGTGTGCACCACCTCCCAGTGGTGGTGTTCACATGCATACATCACCTTCTCAGTGATAGTAGTTGCAAATTTGGGAATTACTCTTGGAGTGACCTGTACAAGACATTGCATTGCATGTTGTAAATAGCGCACACTATGTGCTAGTGGATGAGATGATAAATGTTAAGACTTGTGGATGAGTTGCCAATCAAGTAGGCTACCTTGATTGTGCTGAGTTTGTGGAGCTCCATTCATCCAGGAGAATAAGATTATTAAGGAATTGGACACACTGGAGGCAGGAAGCATGTTCCCTCTGATGGGTGAGTCCAGAACTAGAGGCCACAGTTTAAGAATAAGGGGTAGGCCATTTAGAACAGAGATGCGGAAAAACTTTTTCACCCAGAGAGTGGTGGATATGTGGAATGCTCTGCCCCAGAAGGCAGTGGAGGCCAAGTCTCTGGATGCATTCAAGAGAGAGTTAGATAGAGCTCTTATAGATAGCGGGGTCAAGGGATATGGGGAGAGGGCAGGAATGGGGTACTGAAGGGCCAAATGGCCTACTCCTGCACCTACTGTCTATTGTCTATTGTCTATAATATGGTAGCATTGCAGTTAGCACGTTGCTATTACAACTCAGGACGTTCCAGCATTCAGTGTTCAATTCCAGCATCATTCTGTACGTCCTACCCATGGAATGCGTGGGATTTCTCCAGGCCCTCCAGTTTCCTCCCACAATCCAAAGACATATCGGGTAGGTTAATTGGTCATTGTCAATGTTCCAGTAATTAGGTTAGGGTTAATCGGGTTTGTCAGGGGTTGTTGGGCGGCATGGCTCGAAAGGCCAGAAGGGCTGTATCATTAAATAAATAAATAAATATTCCAACTTTAGTCTTGCAGACGGTGAAAAGGATTTAGTAGTTCTGGAGGTGAATTGTTTGCAGCAGGATACTCCACCTCTGACTTGTCTTTGTGGATGCAGCTTTTACATGGCTGATCAAGTCCATTTTCTAGCTCCTGGAGATCCTGGGATATGAATTGTGAGACCAATGATAAATGCCATTAATTGTCAAAGAAAGGTAGTTAGACCCTTGCTGGACAATGACTGTTTTATTTTTGTGCCTCAAAACTGCTTCTCAATTATCCTGAGGAGATTCAAATGGAATTGTGCGTTGATCAATCATCAATAAACAACTATACTTATGACCTGATGATAGAGGAACACCATTGATGAAACCACTGAAGATGGTTGTGCCCATGATACGATACTGCCCTGAGGAACTTCTGCAGAGAAAACAAAGGCAGTCACTTACACCTCACCTTCTTAGTCCATGTTTGAGCCATATGTGTGACTGGATCTGGAACTGAGTGGTTCTGTAGAACCTCAAACTGAACATTGGTGACCAGGCTTTTGATGAGTAAGTACTGATTATAGTTCCTTTCTTCACTTTGTCGATGGTTAAAGTCATGGGCCAGATTGGATTTCTCCTTTATTTTGTGGATAGGACCAACTTGGGTAATTTATCACCTTATTTGGTAGTCATCAATGCATGGTTTGGTTTGGTTTTCTATTTTTGTCACTCTTACTAAGATACAGTGAAAAACTTGGCTTGCATACTGTTTATACATTACACAGTGCATTGAGCTAGAACAAGGTAAAATTAATGCAGAATTAAGTGTAAAAGCTACTGTAAAAGTAGTGTAGATACAGTGCAAGATCATAACAAGGTAGACTATAAGGCCAAGACTCCATCTTATCGTACAAGAGTCTGATGACAGTGGGATAGAAGCGATTCTTGAGCCTGATGGTAAATGTTTTCAGGCTTTTGTATCTTCTGCCTGATGGAAGAGGGGAAAAGGGAGAATTCTGGGGTGGGTGGGGCCTTCGATTATGTTGGCTGCTTTACTGAGGCTGCAAGAAGTACAGACAGATTCCATAGAAGGGACGCTGCTTTCTCTGTTGTGCTGAGCTCTGTTCATAACTCTTCAGTTTCTTGTGGTCGTGTGCAGACCAGTTGCCATAGCAAGCCATTATGCATCCAAACAGAAGGGTACATTGAGAAAAATTGGTAAGAGTCGGTGGGAACATGCTGAATTTCTTTAGCATCCTGCGGAAGTAGAGGGCTTCTTGGATGTGACATTAACATCATTAGACCAAGACAGGCTGTTGGTGGTATTGACCAACAGACCACAATCTGTAAGAATAGGCAGCAACTTGAAACCGTTGATGTAGACAGCAGTATGTATGCTGTGCCTTTCTGAAGTAAAAGAATAGCTCTTTTGTTTTGCTGACATTGAGGGAAAGGTTGCTGTCATGACACCATGTCACTAAGCTCTCCACCTTCTTCCTGTGCTCTGATTCATCATTATTTGAGATGAGTCCCACTGCAGTGGTATCATCTGCAAATTTGTAGATGGAGTTGGAGCAGCATCTGGCCATGCAGTCCTGAGTGTACAGAGAGTTGAGTAGGGGGCTGAGGATGCAACCTTGTGGAGCACCTGTGTCAAGAGTAATCGTGATGGAGGTATTGCTATCTATCCTTACTGACTGTAGTCTGTTGGGCAGAAGTCAAGAATCCAATTGTAGAGGGAGGTATTGACTCTCAGAGTCTGGAGTTTGGTGATGAATTTGCTTGAATTAATACAGACATATCTGTTTTTGTTTAAGGGTTTCCAAGGTCATTACACAACCAACCCTGTAATGTTCTGAGGTAAGCTTGCATTTTTTCCGATTTTAAAATGCTGGGGTCACCTAGTCACCAACATTAGCTACCTCCTGACCCAGAATTATTATATATTTGTTAATGATTCTCCTCAATTAGTACTGGCATATATCTTGACAACCATGATTTGTTTTGAAAGGAACATTGCGTTAGGCTTCACTTGCATGCTGAAGAAGGGCTTCTTGTTAAAACAGACTGATGTTTCCCTGGCTCACTAGAAATAAAATGGTCTTTCCTGGCCATGTATTTCCTATGGTCACCAGGTTAGTTCATGAAGTGAACACTGCAGGGAATCTAGTATGGCCATAAAACTTTTGCTTTGTAACTATTGATTTATTTTTAAAAGGGAACGAAGCATGAAAAGTGCACCATCAAAGCTTGTCTCATCTCCACTCAACTCTAATAGTGTCTGTGTAAATGTCAAAGGGAATACTGAACTGTGTTAACTCAGCTATAACTTCCAATTGTCACTCAAAGGCCCTAAGGCTAAGCAGGAATGGTGCTGGACAAGTGCATTAATGGCCTCATTTGATCGATTGTGACCACACAAAGATTAAGTAGGGAGTTAGAATCTTTTTCCCATGATAGGGCCATCAATGCCAACAGGCTTAAGGTGAGAGGAAGGAGTTTAAGGGGAAAGCTTTGTATTTACACAGAGAGTAGATGCTATCAAGAATGCACTGGCAGAGCTGATGATACACCACTACATTTAAGAGACATTTGGATAAGCACTTGAATAGATAAGGCATAGGAGTATACAGACTTTATACAGGTAGATGAGTGTGATTGGTCCAAAAAATCAACATAGAGGAGATGGGTCCAAGGGACACTTTCTCTGCTGCACAATTTAATGATGATGATGACAGTTGCTTCATTGAGGAAGCTGTTCCTCTGGAGACTTCTGAGCCTTTTGTTGGGTGTTCATGAGAAATGAGGTAGAACTGGCTTGCTATTGCAAACCATGCATCAGCAGGCTGATTGATTAATTTGACAGAGTCTGTAGTGCCTGTCTAGGTCCTGGAGTATATAACTGTGGGTTACGCAGTTGCTCACTATGTTAGAGCTGAGTAGAGAACAGCTGGATATCATCTTGCGGAAATATTCGGGTAAAAACTCTTCCATGAAGCGCAACTATAAAAGATATAATTTCTCCAATAAATTTGCGTAGGTGATCCACTGTTGATAAATGAATAACTGAGTTATCAACACCTGTTTAGTATGGTTGTGATTTTGGTGTAGTACATGTTGGAAATTTTACACCTGGAATATGAATACATTGGTATATTGCTGTCACGTCCTCTAAACTTTCCTCCTTGACTAAAATCTGAGCAAGAAAATAGATTTTAAAAATTGACAAACTGCAAATCCTGGAAATCTGAAATAAAAACTGAAAATTCTGAGAGCACAGGTCAGCCAGCATCTGTGGGAAATGAGGTAAAGTTACCATTTTGGATCTGCATTCTGAAGCATTAACTCTACTTCATTTTGCACATAGAGTGGCACGGCAGTGTAGTGGTTAGCACAATGCTTTACAGCACCAGCAACCTGGGTTCAATTCCAACCACTACCTGTAAGGACTTTGTACGTTCTCACCATGACCATATGGGTTTCCTCCGGGTGATCCAGTTTCCTCCCACAGTCCAAAGACATACCAGTTAGTAGGTTAATTGGTCATTGTAAATTGTCCCGTGACCAGGCTAGGGTTAAATCAGGGGGTTCCTGGGTGGTGTGGCTCGAATAGCTGGAAGGCCATATTCCACACTGTATCTCAATAAATAAATAAGTAAATATCATCCATAATACTCAGGTTTTTTTTAATAGCACGGCCTGTCCTGGTGAGAATTTGACACAGCATTTCACTTCACAGACTTTACATTCCTTTGTTTATATTCACTCTCATTAACCTATTAACCAAATACCATCATCTGCACAGCCATACACTATCAGAGGTGTCCGTTTGCACTATTCATCCCACACTCAGAATGCAAAATATATTGCACTATGTTTATCCTTTTGTATATACATTTTCGATAAATACAGTTCATTTTTGAAATTTAAAACATACCATTCCACAGGAAGGAGTACTGGAAAGAGATCACAAAGTTGCAAGCATGGTGTCAGAACGATCCAGCTCTTAATGTCACAGCCTGTCCTCATCCAGGAATCAGCTGTAGAGATGGTTGACAACTTCAAGTTTGTTGTCAACCATATCCCCAGCAACCCCACCTGGTACCTCCACACTGATGAAGTGATCAAGAGAGCACAGCAGTGTATGTATCTTCTTAGGCAGCTGAGAGAATTTGGCTTATCCAAGAAGATTCTCTCAGACAAGTTTCAAGAATCAAGCTCGTTTATTGTTGTTCACAAGCGTAAAGGAGAATGAAGTGGTTGTTACTCCAGATCCAATGCAGCATAAAATCACAATGAGCATAAAGAGCACAATCAAATAAACATAAATACATAGCTTATATACATAGACTGGTTGTATGTACCTAAAGTGATGCTAGATGCAGGAGTGTCTGCACATAAGATGATTCTGATAGGAAATGACAAAGTAGTGGCGGTGGGGACTGTGGTGTAGTAAGCTTCTATAGATCCATTACAGAAAGTTTTCATACATGTTGCACCTCATTCTAGTATGACAACCGCTCTGCTCTAGATCAATGGAACTTGAAGAGAGTGGCAAATATTGCTCAGTTTATCACATGCTCATCATCTCCTTCTTCACTGTGCATTGCATCAGGAAGTATCATCAAGGGTGCCTGCCACCTTAGCCATCCCCTTTCTCTCTTTGGACTTCTGGGCGAAAATAAAGGAACTTGATAGCCCAAACGACCAGGCTTAATGTCATCTTCTTCCCTATTCCACTCAAACTTCTGAACCAATCACTTCTTTCACTTCCCCTTCCCGATGATGCTGCCACGTTCTCAGACTCCTAATTCTACATCTTATAGTAATTTCATTATTGTCACCACAGCACAATTTTTGCAGTACAGTTCTTGCGCCGTCCTGCTGCTTTGC
Organism: Hemitrygon akajei; assembly: GCF_048418815.1. Taxonomy (NCBI): domain Eukaryota; kingdom Metazoa; phylum Chordata; class Chondrichthyes; order Myliobatiformes; family Dasyatidae; genus Hemitrygon; species Hemitrygon akajei. Next base: position 26,080,206 of record NC_133149.1, read on the forward strand.
ACTCATCACTGTATTTATTATTACTGTGTATAGTGTTTACTTAATGAGCTTCACGCAAGCAAGGAATTTCACTGCACACTGGGGTATATGACAATAAACTAATCTGCCATTGGCCATTTCCAACTCCCCTCACCCCTCCATCCTTTCTGCAACTTAAAACCGACAAGCTTTTTATTTTACCATCTCTTACAAAAGGTCTTCAGCCTGAAACAAACTTTATTATCTCTTCCACAGAGGATACTGACCTGTTAAATGCTTCCAGTATCTTCAGAATTTGTTTCAGATTTACAGCTCTTACAGGTTTTCTGCTTTGATTTTCAAAGATGCTTTTCTATCTAAAAAAATGTGATTCTATTAAAAATGCAGGCTCCATTCCTGGTGGTTATTGATTTACAGCAAGATGCACAGCCTTTATAAACAGACTACTGGGTGGTCGGTATGAGAATTTTCTAAATCCTGTTTATCAAATAACCTGGTTTGTGAAAATCAAATTAAAACTTTCAATTGCATTTCAGTTAATTGAATGTAAAACCACATTCAGACTGCCAGGAATGTTTTTTGCAGATATTAACCCTAGAAGGAATAGAAGACGATCAGTTAGGATTTAGGTTCCAAATTGGGTTTGCTCCTGGGAATCCGAGGTTTCCTAACTGGGTGTGAGGATGACCTTGGAAAATTAGCCTCCATGGACTTTGGACTTGCAGAATGTTATTTAGCTGGTGCCTCCCTGTGGAGTTTGAGAGAGAAAGGTTTTGCTACTACCTCTTTAGTCATATATGTTTCTCTGCTTCTTTTAATCATTTCTGATTTTACAAACATGGAAACATTTTGCTATTTGTGTGATTTTTTATGGGTTTCTGGCTACAATTTTGAACTGAAACTCTTTGGAAATGTGCTGACTGCAGTCCCTGTTTCAAGCCAGCCTTCAGACTTGGAATACATTTATCATCTCTGGAAACCAATAATAGAAGCTCAGACAACTGCCATACGTCTCTCATAATCAAAGTTAGGGATATCCTCAGTCTCAGGAAAATTACCTTAGGATTTTTGCAAGCTCTCTGTAATGTTATATGTTTGTTGCACTTCCGGATTAAGTTGGTGTTGGTGAAGCACAGTGACAATTTGCTGGTAGCAAACTAAAATAAAACTACAAATTACTGTATTAATCACACTTTATCTCAGATACAATCACTGCCTGTAACTTCCCTGTTGGAGGTGAGCTTTTGAACTGTCTGTATGACCTAACATTTTTGTAGTGTGAACTGAAGTCTTGAAGGTGCAAGATGGTTGAGGCATGGTGTGTATAGGCAGAACCGAGGTGGCAGGGCCCGGGCCCGAGAGTGGGGAATGAGCCAATGTTTGACCATTACTAGTAAAGCAAATCCTATCAATATTTACCTCGTCAATAATAGAACAGAAAATATACAGCCCAGGAAAGGGCCTTTCAGCTCACAATTAAGAGGCATAGTGTCCCAAAGAAACAAAGAAAATCCCAGCTATTTTCTCAATTAGTTTTTGTTCTTTAAATGTTGGCTCAAATAAGCAGCTGCCAACATCCCAATTAACCAGAATCCACTGTATTTAAATTAACTGCAGCAAGTACAAGTAATAAAAACAATTGTAATGTATGTTATTCTTTTCTTTCTTTCAGTCATAACATTTCCATTCTGATGATAGGCCACACCAATCAGCAAGATCTGTCAGTAAATTTGCTATTATAGATGTCAGTGAATTTCAAGTAACTTTGGGTTTCATTTCTGGATTTGGTGCAAAATCCAGTAGCAGAGCTTTGGAGATTTTCTCATCCAAATCATATGCTTTGAAAGCTGAAACCTGATGATATTGACCAGTAAGTTCCAGACCAATACCTAAACAGGCAGAAACCATTAAATGCTATTGTGTAGGTATATCTTACTGTATTAGTTCATGAAACACAAATATAGAAGTCAACTGGAAAGGCAAAAACTGGATTGGCCCTCTGTTATGGGGGCCCTGGAACAGAGAAATCTTGCTGGGATTGTACGGGCTTTGGAAAAAAATCTAATTTTTTAGTACTGATCCCAGTTCGTTCTCTGGGGTTAGTACAATACAGATCCATTGAACTGATTCCAGGCATGAGGTGCTGATCTATAAAGAAAAACTAATGTGATCAATTGCAACATTAAATATTTTAAAAGGCAAGAATTTTAATATTAATCGTGAAACACTTATCAAGTCTGGTGACCAAGAAAGTTACAAGAGGTCCAGGTACAGTCTCCAGAAAGCCATCTCACAGGCAAAGTGGCAATTCCGGACTAAACTTGAACCAAGGAAGGATGCTCGATAGCTGTGGCTGGACTTGAATGCAGTCATAGCTTATGAAGTAAAATCAAGCGACATAGATGACAACAGGATTTTGCTTCCAGATGAGCTCAATACCTTCTATGCTTGCTTTGACCGTCAAAACATGAAGGAACCATCTTGAATTCCCACAGCGCGGTGATTTCAGTCTCTGAGGCTGATATGTGAACATTCTTCGGGAGGGTGAACCAACAAAAAGTACTCAGCTCAGATGGGGTATCTGGCCAAGTACTAAAGGCCTGCGCTGATCACCTGGCTGGAGTGTTTACCGATATTTTTAACCTCTCGCTTCAGTAGTCTGAGGTACCCACCTGCCTCAAGCAGGCTTCAATTATACCGGTGCCTAAGTAGAACATGGCAATCTGCCTCAATGATTATCGTCCAGTAGCACGTACATCCACAGTGATGAAGTGTTTTGAGAGGTTAGTGATGAAACATATCTACCCCTGTCTGAGAAACGAGCTGGATCCACTCCAATTTGCCTGCCAAAGCAACTTGTCCACAGCAATTGCCATCTCATTAACTCTTCACTCAACCTTGGAATATCTGGACAGCAAAGTTGCATACATCAGGATACTCTTTATCGACTACAGCTCAGCATTCAATACCATCATTCTCTCAAAACTAATCAATAAGCTTCAATACCTCAGTTTTTCTACAACGTGCTTACCTAAGATTGTCATAAACGTCCCTAATCTATCTGCCTCTACTACCACCGCTGTCAGCCCATTCCATGCACCCACTACTCCCTGTGTGAAAAACCTAACTCTGATATCCCCCCTATACTTTCTTCCAATTACTTCAAAATTATGCCCTTTCATATTAGCGATTTCTGCCCTTGGATAAAGGGTCTGGTTGTCCATTCTGTCAATACCTCTTATCACCTTATGCACCTCTATCAAGTCACTTCTCATCCTTCTACACTCCGAAGAGAAAAACCCTAACTTGCTCAGACTTTTTCACATAAGACATACTCTCCAATCCAGGCAGCATCCTGGTAAATCTTGGTAAATCTTCCCTGCACCTACTCTAAAGCTTCCACATCCTTCCTATAATGAGGCAAGCAGAAGTGAATGCAACAAAATACAACTAGGTTGGAGAGCTTAAAACAATTGTGCATTGCTTCACAATAGGGGATTAATTATTCAGGACTGTGATGAAATGACTTAGTCATTGAATATTCTTAAGGCTGAGGTTGATAGGATTTTAGGCACTAAAAGAATGAAGATGGGATGTCAATGTAGATTTGGGGCTGAAGAAAAGCTAAGACCATATTGAATGATGGAGCAGGCTTGGGAGGGTACTACTGCTTCTTCTTTAGATATTCCTATCAGGTTTCTGCCATAGGATTTTTAATTTTTGAATTTACAATAAATCTCTACAGTAAATTCTATGCTGTGATGATATCAGTCACAAGTTTTGTGTCACTAGTCTGAGGTAGCCATTGCTATAATTAAACATTTAACATAGGGGAAGATTCTGTACATGTCTGTCTGTATAATCCCAGTAGTTTTAACCTTGGTCCAATTGTTGGCAGCGGGAACTGATAAGATAGCAATTTCACTGCCACACACAGCCATTATTCAAACTCAAGGTCAAATCTAATTTTCAACAGCAGATGAGTACACTTGGAATTAATTCCAAGTTTGGTACTGGCATATTCATGCTCAATTTTTTTGTAACAGTTCATAAACTAAAATTAAAATAACTTCCAAAATCTATTTTCTGCCCTGTTAAAAACATACTGTACATCAGTAGAGTACTGGAACAACCAGATAGTGCAGTGGATGTCTATGCATACATAAAGATAGCAGGATCATTTAATAAGGTGGTAATGAAAGCTGATAAGATGAATTATTTTGTTAGATAAAGCACAGTATATAAGAAAAGGATAATAATGCTAGAATGGCTTACAAGGTGGACCACAGCTACAGCACAGTTCAGGTTAGAGATTGTACTAGAGTGAGCAAAGAACAAGTACAAAGATGTTGCAATAATGGGTTAATCTTCGTCTGGAGGAAAATTTGGATAGGCATGTTTTTTTTTGGAACAGAGGTGGCTAAGGAAGAACTTAGCTAAGGTGTATCGAACAAAATAGCAAGAGGCCTAAATAGTATAAACAGAAAGGGAAAAGCAGGGGCCATAGATATAATTCCTCTTTCTTCAGCAACTGCATTCAGGATTCTTTGCTATTATGAATTCTGTCCATCTTTTCTGCCACTGATTGGAAACCATTTGCACCACTATTCCCTCTAAGCTGCACAGAATCATGGCCATGCAGTAACTGAAATGTTCCCGTGCACATATCCTTTGTTGTCACGCAACAGAAATTGACCAAGTCGGAGATCTTCTTGCATCTATTAGCTCTGAATCGGTACTGACCCTATTATTTGATTCATTCAGCTTGTGTGTAATCACTTGGATAGTAGATTTCCTGACAATGAGTTAAGAGGATGGCAAGCATTTGACCTGGTTGCTATTGCAAATGCAACCAGTTTTGAATTTGGACAAGAGAATTTTGTGCGACAGACAAAAAAATACTCAGCTACTATTACGAACTATGACAAAAGCCAAAAATTTGCAACAATACTGTTATTTCAAATTTGTCATTTCTGAGAAAGTTAAAAATAGTTCATTTAAGGTGTTCAGTGATAAGTTGAACTGTGTGCTTTTAAATGAAGAGTTTGAAGAACTGTCAATTCTTGTTGACATCATTGAAACATTTCAAGTTTCTAGTGCCGTCTGCGAACATTGATTCAGTCTTATGAATTCAATCAAATGTAAATCCAGTAACAGACCAGAAGTGGAACATTTGGATGATCTAATGAGGATTAAGACGTATCTTTCATCTGGATGCAAAATTAATCTGGACAGTGTTTATAGCAAATAAAGTTGTAATAAAAAGAGATGAGAAAAAGTTTACAATATGTGAAAAATTTTCTTCGCTGTACTGTATTTCATTACACCCTTCGATTAATAAATAAAATCAAAAGTATGTGAGTTTTCAATATTCATTCTAAATATTCATAGTACGCATAATACAAAAAAAACATTTAATGTGCCACGCAGTTTTCAGGCCAGGTCAAAATTTCCTGCTCAGAGCGATGATTGGATTGGGCAACTGTAAAAAGAAATTAGAGGGAACATTGATTTGCACCCACTTTTAGCCCAAGATAAACTTTTCCATCTGCGTGAATACATTTGCTTCTTTTGAGCTATAAATTGTGTTGCCAGAACATTTGTGACTAGCAATTTATTTGCCCAAAGCCAATAAAAAGAGCTTTATTGGTGAAAATCACATTAACAGACTCAATTAACTGTGAACATATTTCTGGGTGTCGTAGCACCAGTTGGTAAAATTAGTTGTTCATTTATGGGTGCAATTTTCAAAGTCACTGTTGTTACTTTTCCACCATCAAACTCATCATCATCATCAACATAGCTTGTCACACCAGACAGTCAGCCATCCTTGTCTGGCGTGTGGTGTCAGGATTGGTCTCCTTTTGGATTAACAGTGTCATGGTATGAACGTTCCTGACTCGACCCTTGTTTTGTTTCTTACGAGGCTGAGTGGCTAGCTTGGCGCTCAACCTGGCAAGGATGGAAAGCGTGCCCGGGGGGTGGGGGCCGACTGGGTTCAAACTTGGGAGCCTTCGCTTCCCGAAGTCCAGTGCTGATGCCACTGCGCCACCTGCCGGCTACCATCAATATCATTTCAAACTTATTGAAATGATATTGACAGACAACTGGAAGTTTATGCAAAGCAACCTGTCAATTGGGAGTTGGTTTCTTCTCTTCTGTGGTGTTCAGGTTTTGAGTATTGAATACTGTATACTTGATTGGAAGTGCAAGTAAACTGTTGCTTGATTGGGAAGGAATGTTCTGGTTAGTGGATCGTTTCAAGTGTAGAGCTGGAAGATGATGGAACTGGGTGAATGGAATACAGCCCTTAGATGAGTGGTTCACAACCTTGGGTCCATGGGACCCCTGCTTAATGGTATTCATCCATGGCATAAAAAATGGTTGGGACCTCCTGCCTGAGAGGAAGCTGGATGGAAGGAAGTCATGCCAGTAGATGATCTGGTTAGTTTTGCATAAAAATTAGATTTAATAGAGACAAGTTTGAGATAAGACAGTTAAGAAAGCACAACAAAGCAAAGTTTACAATGCATGGTTTGGTGCTGAGTGGTGTGTAAGAACGCAGTAAACTTGGAAAGCACATCTATGCATGAAAAATTGTGGAACAGGTCAATAAAATGGATAAAAAGAGACTGATGAACCACAGAAGATATAAAAAGGTTATTTTATGCTGGATCTGCAGAATGTACTAGTACGTTCACTCATGTATATGTTACTGCTTGGTCATGGAAAAGATCTGGTTACGCCAGAGTGGGTTGGGATTGGGTAGGGGTATGTAAGGATATAGGTTACCAGTATTAGAAAATCATCTTTTTTGAGCAGTGCATAATGGCTACTTTAGAACTACTAAGGCTGATTGGAGGCAATTGAGGACCGTAAATTCCGGTTCTGTGGAAGTGTAAGTAGAAAGGTCCCTTTCTTGACGAAAAAGGTAACTAAAACTAATTGGCAGGAAGATTAGAGAAAAAAGGAGGAAATACTTCTTCATCCTAAGTGCAGTAAATGCCTGGATTCACTGCCTGAAAGTGTGGATAAGACAGAAACCCTCAAAACATTTAAGTATGACCTGGCCATGCACTTGAAGTGTTAAGGCCTGCAGAGTTACAGCTTAAGTTTGAAAGGATGAGATTAAGAGAGGTAATTTTATTTTAACTGGTACTGAAGTGATGGGCCAAATAGCCTTGTTCTGTACCAAAGTTCTCTGTGCCTTTATGATTCTTATATGGGTAACAAATGCTTTCTCACAACTGAAGACAAAATTGAAGAAGTCCAATTGTCATCATGAATCAACCTTGCAAAAATAAATGAATGCTATTCCTCATTGTACGTAGTGCCTTCACTTCTCAAGGCTAACACCCATTGCATTGCAAATTGATCTTGGAGGCTAAGTGCCTTCATGGCAAGCAGCTCTTCCCATTTATGAACTTTGGAGTGCTCATCAAATATTCCACTTAAGAACACTTGCAGTTAAGTATACAAATGGATATTTGGAATCAGAACACAAACAGGAACACTCATTAGGTCAAAAGGGCTTTAAAAATCTTCTCTTGATTCAATAGGCTGCAGCTGCATATGTTCACCATTTCACTTGATCAAGGGAAACCAGTCAGTAGCCTCTTGGTTTTATTTGAAATTGAAGCAAAATCTCTAACAATGAAACCTATTTGGTTTATCAATCTATTCAATCACAGACCTAAATTCATATTTGACAATCAGATCCTAATACTCACACAGAACTTCTGCTTCGAGCAAAATATTCCCCTTTCTCCTTCTGCAATGCTTCAAACAAGACCTTAAAGTTAAAAAAATACTCATACGATAAATTTTCTGAAGCTTGGCATCTGTCAGTATATTCATTAATTGGAGATGATCCTCACAATTCCAAATGCACCTCAGCTCCCTGGCCTTTACATATAAGATTACATGAATCATGATGTCACTCTGTACTGCTGTATAGTTTCCATGGAAACTAACTCTATTCTAAGCCATTAAACTATCAGCATGTGGTGACCATTATTGCCACCATGCAGTCATTGATCCCACAGTCAGTGGCACACTGATTGCCAGTGTCCCAAATAATGAAACCTGAGTGACTCAATGCAGCTTAAACACATGGCATCCTAGACTCATGCCACACAATTAGTCTATCTGTCCACTGAAGTATCGCATAAGGGTTATCTGAAAAATGGACAAATATCACCTGAGGAGAAGGGTTTTGTACCCTTGTTACAGAAGAAGATGGGGCTCTGACGAAAGTTTATTAATGTCAAAGAAGAATTTAATACGAGAATAAGACACCTTTTTCAAATTATGTAAAGACCTGATAAGAATGTTTCTACAATAATGTGTACAGGTCTTTGCATCCCTATCAAAGAAAAGATAAATAGAGTGCAGCAAAGGTTGAGCAGATTGACACTTAAGATGGTGAAAGGTTACATGGACTCTTATCAAACCTCCAGAAAGCTGTCAAAGTAAGTAAGTTGATTAAAATAGAGTCATAGGATTGTACAGCACAAAAATCAGCCTTTTGTCCACGATGTCGATGCCAATCTACATTAATCATATTTCCCCTCATTAGGTCTGTATCCTTCTATGCCTTGCCTATTCAAGTACCTGTCTAAATATCTCTGGAATGCAGTGATTGCATTTGACTCCACCACTGATTCATGTAGAAAGTTTCAGATTTAGCTCTCTTTATAAAAAAAAAACTTTCCCCCCCAATCCACATTTAGACTCCCTCTGCTCACATTAAAATGCTACTATTGCTCCTGACAACAGCATGACAGGTTCTCTCACTGGCAACCCACCTGGACTTAGTGTTATCAGAACAGTGATTGTGGCAGTAACCTCAGTTGTGTTTCATTAGTATTGCTAGCATTTGGCACAGGAGAGCAAAGCACTTCTGAGATAGTAGAGACATCATCCTAGCTCAGTAGCTACTCCAGGTAGAATGTGGATATGGAGTCATCCATACTCTCTGTCATCTCCTGGAACCAGTCTGATAGACTGGACACTTTCGCAACAATTTTAGAGTGCTTATCCAGGATCTTATTTAATAAATAACTCCCTAAAATTGGCTTAACTATCCCCTGTCTGTCATACTCCTAATTGAATGGTGTTCATGTGACTCTCTCTTGTCTTTACCAGAATTTCATTTTTTTCTAATTTGTCTAACTATTACTCTACCTAGTTCTTCAACATATGTGGGACAGGATACAACACATTGGTCTCACTCTGCACTCAGTACAGTATGGGCATTACCACCTGTAACATTCTTTTTATCTTTGAATACTTTTACATACTTTCACTATTGTATGTCAGAATATGATTTTAATCAATCCACGCTGAAAACCTCTCTACAATCATCTTCAACTTTCTGAACCAATCTTTGCTCAGCAATGTTGCTTGATTGATATGGTCTGCGGCAACTATTGCTATTTTATTCCCTGATGGTTGTGATTGAATAAGCGTTTCACCTATACTAGTCTTCAATATTTCAGCTGAATGTTTTAAACTACACTTTTTCTTCATCAGTGCACTTGGCAGAACTAAAATTTGAACAATCCTCTACTTTGCTTATGTCAATATAATGAGGATTTAACCATATCTTTGGCTGAAAGGCAATCTTCTTTTCAGCTGCGTTGCTGGTGTCACAATTGCAGTCTACTTAACTCCAGTTCCCCAGTTTTCTCACTACCTTCAATAATAAGTAGATTTTCTCTGAGTACCTTTCTACTATTTTAAAAAAAAACATTCTTAATGAAGAAATCACACAGATGAAATTGTTTTGGTGAACAACCTTGGGTTTTGATACCTGTGTGGCAGTGTGTCAGTGACAAGGATATTTCAATTCTATGTGCAAGAAGAATATTCTGGTGGCATCACTATTGGAAGGAAATAATTTCTCTGGAAAGGATGCAAATAGAATTTACCAGAATGTTGTCTGGAATGAAACATTTCAATTATCGGGATAGATTGGACAGGATGGATTTGGGGTGGAGGGAGCTGAAGAGGGACCTGTTAAATGTATACAAAATGATGAAGGCCGTAGATGTGATGGAGAATGAAAAATGATGCCCTTCACCACTCCATGAGGCAGTATATTCCATATTCTAATCACCCTCTGGGTGAAAACGGAATTCTCAAGGAATTTTTCAGTGCAGTAGTTGAGATGTTTTTCTGTAATTATATCAGGTTCAAGTGAGATTCAATATTTTTAACAGGTCCTACATTCCTATCTAACAAATGATATATTTGCCACTTCGGGAGGACAGGGAAGCTCAACAGATTCATTCCTGCAATGGTGGTCATGTTGCATGTGAGGATATGATGCAGTCTGGCCTGATATTCTTGCTATTAGATGAATGAAAGATGATTTCATTAAAATGTAAAAAAGAATTCTACAGGATCTGACCAGGTAGATGTGGGGATGGCAAACAAGAAAAAATCTGCAGATGTTGGAAATCGAAGGCAACACATACCAAATGCTGGAGGAGCTCAGCAGGCCAGGCAGCATCTGTGCAAAAGAGTAAACAGTCGACATTTTGGGCCTAGACCCGATGTGGGGATGATGATGCCTGTGCCCCAGTATTGCCAGTGCCACAAACTAGAGCAATGAACACCAGCACCATTATCTCATTCCTGTTGCCAATCTATGACATATGTGTGGGTTCTCCTTCAAACTGCATTTATAACCAGGAACGGAATGAATGACTAGGGAATATGGAAAGCTGTTATTCCATTGCCCTTACACTGCAGCATGAAATAACCATGTTATAAGTTTACATATCAACACAGACAAGAACCTCTTTTCATTCTAATAAACAAGAATTTGCCTGCAAAAATCTGGCAAGACCTAGATTCTTTTAATCACACGAGTAAGGCTAACAGACATTCTACTATTATACCCAGGAGCATAATTTAAAAATAATTTTAAAAGCATATTTTTCCATCAGGCAATATTGACTGCTAGCACACCATGTGTTTTGCTTGCTGCCATTAACAAGTATATCTATTATTTTTCACAACAAGAATTTTTAACAGGTGTTTTGCGCAAAGATGTTGTGTAATATTCTGATAAGAACAGATTTGATGGCTTATCTTATAAAACGATTGCCCAGAGAAATGTCACTGGCTGTTGTAGCAACAAGAATGTGTTGCATTTTCAACATAATGTATTTCTGAAATGAGCATTCTGAGCTCCAGCTTGCAGAATGCACGATGTTCAATCTGCACTTCATTCTGTCTTAGAAAATAAACATTTTGTAAACCTAAACTGTCTTTTTAGCTTTCAGAGCAACACATACAAAATACTGGAGGATCTCAGCAGGTTAGGCAGCATCTATAGAAATGAATGAACTGTCGACATTTCAGGCTGAGACCATTCATCAAGACTCAGCCCAAAACGTTGACTGTTTATTCATTTCCATAGATACTCCCTGACCTGCTGAGATCCTCCAGCATTTTGTGTGTGTTTCTTTGGATTTCCAGCATCTACAGAATCTTTTGTGTTTATCTTTACCTTTCAGATAAGTCTTCATGTAAAATTAGAATGAATAGGTGTGCTGATGTTTTCAAATTAATAAGGCAGAACAGCAGAGGTGTGACTGGGATTCCAGACAAACCTTTTTCACTGTCCAGATGCTGATTGATTCTCTGTTCCTTGGCTAAACTTGGCTCAAATTTCTGCCAGTCTGAATCTTCCTTACTATTTAAATTTGTGGAAAAATAGTTCATAAAGTTCAAAGTTCAAGGTAAATTTATTATCAAAGTACATATTCTATATGTCAAAATACAGTCCTGATTCATTTTCTTGCAGCCATACTCAATAAATACAATAACCATAATAAAATCAATGAAAAACTGCACCAACTGTTCAAAGTTCAAAAGTTCAAAGTAAATTTTATTATCAGAATACATGTATGTCACCAGATACAACCCTGAGATTTATTTTTCTGCGCACATACTAGGCGTACAACCAGTGTGCAAAATACAATAAACAGTGCAAATATAAAAAGAAAGAAATAATAATAATAATAATAATAATAATAATAATAATAATAATAATAATAAAACAAATATGCAATAAATATCGAGAATATCAAGAAATATAGAGGCATAATATGATTAGGAATAGTCAGCCTGGCTTTGTCACAGGCAGGTCGTGCCTTACAAGCCTGATTCAATTTTTTGACGATGTGACTAAACACATTGATAAAGGTAGAGCAGTAGATGTAGTGTATATGGATTTCCTCAAGGCATTTGATAAGGTACCCCAAGCAAGGCTTATTGAGAAAGTAAGGAGGCATGGGATCCAAGGGGACATTGCTTTGTGGATCCAGAACTGGTTTGCCCACAGAAGGCAAAGAGTGGTTGTAGACGGGTCATATTCTGCATGGAGGTCGGTGATCAGTGGTGTGCCTCAGGTTCTGGGACCCCTGCTCTTTGTAATTTTTATAAATGACCTTGATGAGGAAAAGGAGGGATGGGTTAGTAAATTTGCTGATGACACAAAGGTTGGGGGTGTTGTGGATAGTGTGGAGGGCTGTCAGAGGTTACAAAGGGACATTGATAAGATGCAAAACTGGGCTGAGAAGTGGCAAGTGGAGTTCAACCCAGATAAGTGTGAGATGGTTCAATTTGGTAGGTCAAATATGATGGCAGAATATAGTATTAATGGTAAGACTCTTGGCAGTGTGGAGGATCAGAGGGATCTTGGGGTCCGAGTCCATAGGACACTCAAAACTGCTACGCAGGTTGATTCTGTGGTTAAGAAGGCATACGGTGCATTGGCCTTCATCAATCGTGGGATTGAGTTTAAGAGCCAAGAGGTAATGTTGCAGCTATATAGGACCCTGGTCAGACCCCACTTGGAGAACTGTGCTCAATTCTGGTCACCTCACTACAGGAAGGACATGGAAACCATAGAAGGGGTGCAGAGGAGATTTACAAGGATGTTGTCTGGATTGGGAAGCATGCCTTATGAGAATAAGTTGAGTGAACTTGGCCTTTTCTCCTTTGAGCGACGGAGGATGAGAGGTGACCTGATAGAGGTGTACAAGATAATGAGAGGCATTGATCGTGTGGATAGTCAGAGGCTTTTCCCCAGGAATGAAATGGCTATCATGAGAGGGCACAGTTTTAAGGTGCTTGGAAGTATGTGCAGAGGAGATATCAGGGGTAAGTTTTTTACACAGAGAGTGGTGAGTGCGTGGAATGGGCTACTGCCGGCGGTGGTGGAGCCGGAAACGATAGGATCATTTAAGAGACTCCTGGATGGCTACATGGAGCTTAGAAAAATAGAGGGCTATGGGTAAATCCTAGGTAGTTCTAAGGTAGGGACATGGTCCGCACAACTTTGTGGGCCGAAGGGCCTGTATTGTGCTGTAGGTTTTCTATGTTTCTAATATGAGATGAAGAGTCCTCAAAAGTAAATCCATAGGTTGTGGGAACAGTCTAGAGATGGGGCAAGTGAAGTTGAATGAAGATATCTCCTTTGGTTTGAAAGCCTGATGGTTGAGTGCTGCAGTGAAATCCTTTGACCAGGAGACAGCTTGTGCTTCAGTAAGCACCATTACAGATTGCAGTATTCCAATGTTTAGTGATAATTTAAGATCAACTAAATATGGTTTAACACCAGCACTTGGAAGCCAGTTATGGGAATATGCATTTATACATCATTGCTCGTTTTCCTTAGAACGTAGGGAGGTAGGCAGGTGACGGATTTTCCAGTCTATATAGTCATGGAGTTGTTCACCATTAAAACAGCTCCTTCAGCCCACCGTGTCTTTGCCAGCTACCATGCCTGTCTATACTAATCCAATTTGCCTGAACTAATTCCATTCCCTATGCCTTACTCATTTAAATACCTGTCCAGATGCCTGAAATGCTGTTACTGTCCCTGCTTTTACCACCTCCTCTAGAAGCTCATTCAAGAAACTATGTATGAAAAAATTTTTGTATGAAAAAAAATTCCATGTTTGTATGAAAAAAATTATCATTCAGATTTCTTTTAAACATCCTCCCTCTCACCTTGAAACTATATCCTTTAGTTTTATCACTCCTGCAATGGGAAAAAGGCTCTGGCGATCTACCCCATTTATGCCTCTCATAATTTCATGTACCTCCCAGCCTCCATTCCTTCAGGGAACAACCGAATGATGTATTAAATTGTTTCCATGTGCTGTGATTTGGATGATGGTGTCAATGCCTTCTCATACTTACAGTGAGTTGTACTGCTGCTATTTAGTAAGCAACAATTCAGATGGTGACTTGGCAGGTAAGAGAGCAACACTGGATGGAGAAACAGATTACAGCATTTCAGGTCATCTCTTGCTCTTTCTGCAGATCTGCTGAGTGTTTTCAGCATTTTTCATTTTCAATTCTGAATTCCATCGTTTGTCATTTTCAATATATATTTCAGCCCAATATGTGCCATTTGGTTAAGAATCTATTTATGTCCATTAACCTTGGGTGGGGTTTAAGAGTGGTTGCTTTTAAGTCAAGTTCCAGAGTAATAAGCTAGTAATGTGGAAGTTCAAAACCACGTCCAATCTCTCTGCCTTGGCTGCTGAGATTTAGCCAGGGGTGTAGCAGTGTTAGTGGGATTTAAATGAGTACTCCATTATCAAATGACTGTGGTGGGATGGAGCTGCAGATTTAAAAGATATTTGGATAAGCACATGGACTGGAGGGATTTAAAGGGATCTGGCCAAATGTGAGCAAATAGGACGAGACTTGTGGTTGACGTGGACCAGATAAGCCAAAAGTCCTGCTTTCATGCAGCATTACTCTATGGCTCTCTGGATGTGTGAGGCAAGTTTCTCATCACTCAGCTTCAAATATCCTTTGCAATGCAGAAGACCATAAAATGCAGGAGCAGAATTAGGCCATTGAATCTGCTCCAAAATTCAATCATGGCTCTTTTTTTCATCTCAGCCCCATTTCCCTGCCTTCTCCCCGTAATCCTTAACCACCTTACCATTCAAGAACCTATCAATCTTTGCTTTAAATCTACACCCAGTGACTTGGATCCCATAACCTTCTGTGACACAGGTTAGACCACAGACCACAAGACACAGAGTAAGAGTAGACATTTGGCCCATTGAGTCTGCTCGAACATCTGATTATGGCTGATTTACTTTTCCTCTCATCCCTATTCTCCTGTGTTCTTGTCATTCGCTTTGACGTCCTTACTAATCAAGAACCTATCAACCTCCGCTTTAAATATAACCAATGAGTTAGTCTCCACAACACTATGCCAATTAATTCCACAGATTCATCACCCTTTGGCTAAAGAAACTCCTCCTTACCTCTGTTCTAAAGGAACATCCTTCTATTTTGAGACTGTGCTCTCATATCCTTGACTATCCCACAATTGGAAACATCCTGTCCATATCCACTTTATTCACGCCTTTCAGGGTCTGTTTAGTTATGTGAATAAATAGCTTGATTCAAAGATCCTTCAATGCAATATGGCATTCTATCAGATTTCCATAATATATTCACACAGTTCACTGCCTTGGGAGGCTCATGGATACAAATATTCATACAAATATTAAGTCATAAGTAGATGACCAGTTGAAACTCTATGGCATTGAAAGCTTTATCACAATTATTCATTTATACTCGAAAAGGTAAGTTAGAGTGTGAAGAGCACAAAATGCTAGAGGAACTCAGCAAGTCAGGAAATTAATAAACATTCAATGTTTCAGGGCAAGGCCGAGATTCTCTTCATTACTGCTTGAAGAGAATTATCATACCACCTCCTGCTACTTGTTTATGAGCTGGTGTGCAAGTGTGATCCTTGCTTTCATTTTGTGTATTTTTCCATTATCACTGCAAAGAGGAAAACTGAATGAACATAGAATATAGAAACAAAAAAAAAATCTACAAATTCTGGAAATCCAAGAAAGACACACAAAATGCTGGAGGAACTCAGCAGTCCAGGCAGCATCTATGGAAAAGAGTACAGTCAACATTTCGGGCCAAAGCAAGTCCTCTTTCAAGTGTAGTCACTGTTGTAAAGCAGGAAATGTGTCTGCCATTTAGATAGAACAAAATTGATTTACAACTAGAAAGATGCAGAATATGAAAAAGACAATAAGGAAGGACTCTTTCCTCTTCTGCAATGATGCAGTGGAATTGTTTATGTCTACCTGAGGATATACTTTAGTTTAACATTAACAAATAAGTACACAAGAAAATAGGAGCAGAAGTAGGTCACTGATGTCATTTCAAGCAATATTGCCCTCCATCAGCACCATAGTGAAGTGTCACCTTAGGCATTGTGCACAGGATTATGGAGTGGAAGATGAGCTCATAAACTTCTGGTTGGAAAAATCAAATGTTACACTTGGTAGCAAAAGAATTAAAGATGTCTAAGTTCTATTTATTTATTTATTTAGAGATACAGCACGGCCCAGCAAACCTCGACAATCCCAATTTAACCGTAACCCCATCACAAGACAATAACCAATTAACCTACTTAGTATGTCTTTGGACTGTGGGAGGAAACCAGAGCACCCAGGGAATCCCATTAATTCCACTGTATGGACATACAAATTCCTTACAGAGGACACCGGCATTGAACTTCAAACTCTGACGCCTCAAGCTGTAATAGCGTTGCGCTAACCGCTTTGGTGCTACCATGGCGCCAAAGCCAAAATCTTCTGAGTACAGAGACAAATTGGGAAAAAAAGATACAAAGAGGGAATGTGGTAAAAAGTAAAGCAAACATTCCGAAATACATAGTCTCTTGTTACTGTATATTTGTAAGGTTCCGTACTTGAATGATACAGCATCATTCAGCCAGTAATATGCACTACAAAGTCTCAAGAGGGTATTTCTCCACAAATTACTTTCTGAAACGAGCTCCAACACCTTTTGGGGAGTTGCATGTGAATTGAATTTTGTGTTGATAACTGGCCAGCTGCCCAGAGCAAATAACCTATCTCTGTTGTGTGTGTAGATTATGAATTAAAAATTAACATGCTGATTTAAGCAAATTACACTAAACCAAGAATACAGACGCAAGGAAATTCAATCAGAAGGTGTATCCTTTTGAAGGTCAAACCAAAGGTGGATCCTAAATTATGATGTTAATATTTCTGAACAAGCAGATTCAGATCTATCTTCATTTATTTATCATATGTACATCAAAACATACAGTGAATTGTGTCATTTCCATTTACAAACAACACAACCTACGGATATGATGAGGGCAGCCCCCATACATCACCACACATTCTAGTGCCAACATAGCAAGCCCACCATGTTCGCAGACCAACACAAGCATCAATTACAGCAACAAAACAAGCCCTTTATCTCACACACACACACACACACACACACACACACACACACACACACACACACACACACACACACACACACACACACACACACACACACACACACACACACACACACACACACACACACACACACACATCCTCTAACTCCAGGACAGGCCATCATCGGGCCTCCATTCTCCAGTGAACTCATGGACTCTCACAGACATTGGGCCTTTGACCTCCCCACTGGACTTGCAGTGCCACAGACCCAGGGCTTTGGCCTCAATTTTGGAACTTCCAATCAACGTTCAGGATTTGATCTTCAGTCTCGACCCCAGAACTTGTTAATGGCAATGAGTAAGGACCCCAAATTCCAAGCCTCATACTCCAGAATCACCGATGACGGGACCCTGAAAACTGGGCTTCCAACTTCAGTCTTGTCAACTCCCGTACCTAGGAGGGTTGCCAGCCCTCATACTTCCTGCAAGCATGGAATTCTGATCCCAGACTGACATGTTGACACTAGGGTGGGGGCATCAGCCCTCATTTTTTCTGCTTTGTTAGCCTGACATCAGTCCTTTGTCGCACATTTATATCACTGGCCTTTGAACATAAAATGCGAAGCAGAGGCCTAGACTCTGCCCTAACCGTTAATTCCCTCACCCCCCCCCCACATCCCTGCTCTTAACTCTAACCTGACCCCTAAGTCCACTCCACTCTGTTCCCAAAACCATCCCTATGAACCTAAAGAGTAACTAAGTCTGAACCATAACCTCAACAGAGACCACAGCTTGGCACAATCTTGACCAGAAAGATTGGTCAATCTCAACCAAAAAAGGAAGTGATTGATTTTGGAAGGTTGAATTTGAAGGCAGAATACAGTATTAATGGCAGGATTCTTGGCTGGGTGGAGTAACTAAGAGATCTTGGAGTCTATGTCCATAGATTCCCAAAGTTGTCATGCAAGTTAATAGGATTATTAAGAAGGTGTATGGTGTGATGGCCTTTGTTAGTCGAAGGATTGAGGTCAAGAGCTGTACTGTTGCAGCCCTCTAAAACCCTGGTTAGACTACACTTGGAATATTGTGTTCACTTCTGGTCACCTCATTATACTGTAGAAAGGCTGTGGGAGCTTTAGAGAGTGTGCAGAGGAGATTACCAAGATGCCGTCTGGACTAGAGGGCACGGATTATGAAGATAGGTTGAGCAAGCTAGAGCTTTTTTCTTTGGAGCAAAGGAGGATAAGAGGTGACTTGATAGAGATGATAAGAGACTTAGATCGAGTGAATAGCCTGAGACTGCTTCCCAGGGTGCAAGTGGCAAATACGAGGAGGGTATAATTTTAAGGTGATTGGAGGAAAGTATAGGGGGGATGTCAGAGTTAAGTTCTTTACACAGAGAGTGATGGGTGTGTTGAATGTCCTGTCAGGAGTGGTGATAGAGGCAGATACATTAGGAACATTTAAGAAACTCTTGGATGATAGAAAAATGGAGGCTCTGTGGGAGGGAAGTGTTAGGTTGTTATTAGAGTAGGTTGAAAGGTTGGATCAACATGAACCAGAAGGCCTGTACTGTGGTGTAATGTTCTATGTTCTGTGAAACATGCTTTGCTGCTCATACTAAGGTGAGACTCAGAATATATATGGGAGCAAGAGTAAACAGTAAACAGGAAGCGACAAGGCATGTCAGAGAATAAAGTAGCAGTGAACACACTGCAGTTATGGTGAAGTGCCTTAAAGGTGGTAGCAGCCAGCTTCGTGGATGTCCAGCTCCAGGGAGCCTGGCGGCAGACCAAATTTCCAGCTATAGCAATCAGGTGCAGTTGGCTGGAAGACCAGGTGGTAACAATGGATCATGAATGCAGGCATTCTCAGATCAAGTGTAGGTAAAGGAGTCTCTCTAAGGTAGCAATTTAGGAATCTAACTACCCTACTGCAGGACATATTGATGGATAACTGAGATCCTTTGGCAGTAGCTTTGGAAAATATCATAGAGGGCCAATACTTTAGCAAAGCTCAAAACCAAGGATCTGATACAGCTTATGAAGTCCAGAGACTGATAGAGATGCAAAGGGTAAGGATAGTAACAGAACTGGAAGGAACTGACTTTTACGATTCATGTAAGATCATTAAACTTCTTCCTATATTACAAAGCTTGTACTTTTAGATTTTTGCCATGTTATCTGTACATGGATCTCTTCCACTTTTTGCCTGGAAGACTCCATCCCAACACTTTTACTCTGAATACATTGGAACATTCTCTTAATCATCACTATTTATTTTTCCCCAGCACATTTCTGGAAGAACCCCCAACAACAGTTCCTTTCCTCTTTATAAAGGGCAGGTTAGCTTGAAATAGCATGAGATCCTCATGATATTGGGCTACCTGGGGCTGTGTATAGCCAATGAAGAGTGCAGACACCACTACTGGAAACAATAGTCAGTTAAGGCAGTGGGCAGGGCTCTCTATAGCATAGTTAATAAATTCATGTTCTTCGATTTGGCCTTAACCTGTTTAACCCCAACCATCCCTTGCAACCTGACTAAGTAACCTAATAAGATAAATGATCCACGTAAATGGAAGGGGGCAACTTTAGAAAAACAGCTTCTATGGTTAATTTACTCTCTGTCATGGATCGTCTCATTCAAGTAGGCGGTAAAACTCATGGAATTCCTTTATAACCTTTCACTGCACAGCCAAAAGTGCTGAATGTTTAAACTGCACAGACTGTTTGCCTTATAGCTGTGTGCTATAGAGCATCTTGCGGTGAACAACAGTCATTCCTTAGCAGCCTTGCAATTACCAATATGCTGGATATCTGACCAATTACAGTGATCCCCTCACTCATAACCATGACAACAATGACAAAACCAGTGATATATTATTTTATTTTCAAAATGCAAAGAAAATCACCTAAGTCTGGGGCTCATTTTAGCTATAATCTGCTGACTGCTTCTCAAATATATTATTCCTATTTATGTATTAATGTTGTTTTAAATGAAAGGATGTTTGGAAACATTGGGCTAAGCTATTTATCCCATGGCACCCAAATATGATGATAAAATATTTCTTTTCAAAATAGATCTTTCTTTGCCCTGCATTTGAAATACTGTGCTGAATGAGTGGATCTTGCTCTTTACTTCTGCCTGAGGTGCTTCAAAGTGAAGTTAGCTGTTAAGAGATGATTTTTTTAAACAGTCACACGGTATATCCAAATGTTAGAAATAATTAGATTGCAACACCTACTATTAATCAGTGACACTGTGTTATCGCAACCATCATAACGGCCTGTATTTACCAAACACTACAGATGGCAGCGAATCTGGCATTTCCTGTGTATTATGGTCCAAAAGTCATGCCCAACCTGTGTGCAAGTTAAAAATCCAGAAATTGTAAGCAAGTTAAAAGCCTGAATATAAGACATGCAAATCTCTAACTTCTTCATCAACAGCACACATTCTTGCATAATAACAGCGGTGCATCCAAATTGCAGGTTGAAAAGATTGTTGTGATTGCAGCCTTCAAATAATCTCAGAATTTCCAGATGTAACAGGAAACATTTCCCGATATATTTTAATTTGGGGGGAAAGGATTTTTAAAATAGACATGCTCTATTTTTCTCTATTCCATTGCATGTTATTTGTTGTATTAGCATATGTCACATGAACAACTGAGGGCTTCCTCTGTCTTTAAGTTGTTATATCTCGTTTGTCAAAGGTCTGATGTGAAGGGCTAAGTTTAACCCTTACTGAAGGAACGAACATATTATGAGCAACACCCACAGAATGCTGGAAGAACTCAGCAGGTCAGGCAGCATCTATGGAAAAGAGAAAACACTTGACGTTTCAGGCCGACACCCTTCTTCAGGACCCTTCTTGAGTCCTGAAGAAGGGTCTTGGCCTGAAAGATCGATTGTTTAACATAGATGCTGCCTGACCAGCTGAGTTTCTCCAGCCTTCTGTGTGTGTCACTTTAGATTTCCAGCATCTGCAGACTTTCTTGTGTTTGTACTAATAAATTATGTTGTTTCAGGACTTTCCTTGTACTTGAACTGTTTGCATTGATTTACACTTAATCTATATTCGTTTTAGCTGAAATGAACTTAGCAATAAATGTGTGCCTAATGACATTGCTGGAATGAGGTATGTTATGTATTATATTATATATTATACATGTATTTTGAATAATGATCGGCAATTAGTTTCTTTTTGTAGGGATGGGTCAGTATTTTGACTTCAACAGCCAAGTCTTGAATCCAGAATATGACTCTATCTACTGTAACTTGTTTAAAGAAGCACCATAATCATTAGACCAGAAGAAAACAGTTCCAGCCAAGTTTAACAGATCTACAATGTAGCACAATAAAATTTAACTCTTATCAATTGGCTCAACATTGCCATGTAATTTTGTAGTACCTTGTACAATTGTCTCAATATCATATACTATAGATGACAACTTGAATAAACCTAATATGATCCAAAGAAATCTTTTTTGACTGAGATTGACGTGGAATTGAAATTTATAATTTAAAGTGAAGGAAATGGTTCATTGTTCATTCAGGATTATTTTGCATCAAATATACAGGAGCAGATGAAGATGCATATTGGACAAGTTAAGCTACCGTTTGAAAGTGGCATCGACCAAGTTTTTTTGAGAGCCTTAATTTTGACTACAATTATTTTGTATGATCTTCCTGTTCTGATAAACACTCTGTACCAATCATCAGTGTTGTTATGTGCTGTGTCCATGATTGTTCTTGGCAAATTTTTCTACAGAGGTGGTTCCATTGCCTTCTTCTGGGCAGTGCCTTTACATAATTGGCGACCCCAGCCATTATCAATACTTTTCAGAGATTGTCTGCCTGCTGTCTGTGGTCGCATAACCAGGACTTGTGATATGCACCAGCTGCTCATACGGCCATCCACCACCTGCCCCCATAACTTCACGTGACCCTGATCGGCGGTGGGGGGGAGGGGGAAGCTAAGCAAATGCTACATCTTGCCCAAGTGTGACCTGCAGGCTAGCGGAGGGAAGGAGTGCTTCTTTTGGTAGAGATGTTTTCTCCACTCTTCCACCCATATATACCAATAATATTCACACTATACCCTGGTGCACCTCTCTGTCACTGGTGGAAACAATAGGTCACTGCTGCTTTGTGTGCATCTGAGCCCTTTATTACAAACATCATTCCAGTCAATATTCATTCACAGCAGTTCAGACTGTAGACAAATCCTTTTACATATTTCCTGCACAGGTAGGCTTGCATATGATGGATCTTTCCACTAGCCCTAAAACAGATCAAGGCTAACCTCAATCTGGTTATGTGCAAATAAAAATTTACTGTATTTGCCATTCCATTTTTTTTAGGAAATAAATGAATCTAAATTGATACAGCTTCTCACTTTAGTTGAAACCTTTCTGCATAAAGCGATGCTGCAACATATCTAGGTTGGAATAATTCCTCATTTATAATAAATTAAATGTAATCTGTAAATCAGGTCTAAATGGCAAATAAAAATATATAGTTCTCATTGGCAGCTGAAAAACTTCCAATAATTTGCATCACTACATCACCCTCAAGCACTGACAAAACTCCACTTCATTCACTGTTAATTGTAATGAATTCCAGCATTCTGAATAGGCTTCATTTGTTTTCATTATGTATTCTAAAATGACAAAGCGTTGTATCTATTGGCTTTAAATAGGTTGCTGCTGAGGAAAGTCTAATACCATATCAGTGGAGAGCTTTCAATCTTTTCAATGTAGCTTTATGTTTGGGAATAATGCATACAAATTCTGCTGCTCAAGCCCATAAATTTCAGTTAAATGGATTGTTCTGATTCTCCTCTCCTCCCAATTCATACCCCTGCATTTGTACAGCACATCACTTGACACTGAATTGGTTTTAATGGGCAATTCTCTCTCTTGTCCTTCCGCTTTCCATTTCACTTACCCAGTCACTAGTGCTTCCCACAATGGTTGTGTGCAATCACATACATTAGCATGGAGTAAAGTAACTAACACTTCATTTAATTTTCACCCACTTGGAGAGACACTCATAACTTGTATTAATGACTGATGTAATTCTGGAGGTTGAGGTTATGTGGTAACCAGATTTATTGCAGCAAGTTAGAATAATTTCAGCCAAAACACCTTGCATTTGTATGTTGCTCTAAAAGTAGGAAAATATTCCAGGATACTTAACAGAGACGACAGATGCTGGAATCTGCAGCAACAAAGAATCTGCTGGAGGAACTCAATGGGCTGAGCAGCATCTGTGGAGAGAAATGAATTATCAAGGTTTTGGGTCAAAATCCTGGATCGTTACTCAAGTAAGTCTTAATGCACAGTTTCAACCTGAAATATCAACAATTCCTTTGCCCACACAGATGCTGGTTAACATGCCCAGCTAGTATTACAATAGTGTATGTTTGCAATATACAGAGGTTCTGGTATAATGATGATGTTGCCGTGCAGTCACAGAATTACACTAAGAGTGTAATTGTTCATCCTTTACATCTTTTTTATCGCAAGACTCTGCTGGACATTAAGACATCAAGTACTGCAGGTCTGTTGGATAGTGATGGATCTGCATACCGCTACTGTGTTGTTGCCTGGACTTGTTGCATGTCATTGTTGTACGGAGGTGGTGTGTGGTCCAACAAATGACGCAAATGATTGTTTTGAACGTTTTTATTGTGGCTTCAAGACCCTGGTGGATGCTGGTAATGTAGAATACTGCAAGTCCGGTTCACTGGTTCAATGGGGAGACCAATGTCAGGGGCAATGCGTAGCTTTGGCTGCCCCGCGCATCGGTGTCACCTGTTGCCTGTTGCCACAGTGTCTCCTGCTGCAGCTGCCCAGAAGAGGAGACACTGAGGCAGTGTGGGAGAGAGCAAGGCCTCTGCGGACTTGTTGGAATCCATTCTGGCTTGGAGGGCTGGCCTCTACTCTCTGAGCTACCCATCAGTGTTCACTGAGCAGAAGGCAAACTGGGCCAGGGCAACATGCCTTGCACCATCAATCTATAGGATATGCCACTCATGGACATGGGCTATTTTTTTTTTTTACTGTATGCTTTTTTGCTATCATAACACTGTGTACTATATGTGCTATATGCTGTGTGGTGTCTGCTGTTGGAACTGTATTTTGCACCTTTGCCCAGAGTAATGCTGTCTTGTTTGGCTGTATTAATGTGTGGTTAAATGCTGATTAAGCTTGAGCTTGAACTTGGTAACAACTGGAGGAAAAAAAAGCAAAAGGAACAGAATAATTACACACTGATAATAAGATAACACGGGTGACTCACAGCTCCAGCAACACCGGTTTAATCCTGACATCAATGTGATGTGGACTTTCAGCTTTCTCCCCATGATCACATGGATTTACCTCAAGTACTCTAGTATCCTCCGGCATCTCAGAGATGTGCTGGATAGTGGATAAATTACCCCAAATGTAGGTAGGTGGTAGGAGAATTCAGGGTGGAGATGATGGGCATGTTGGAGAGAATGCTGTGTGCATACATCTACTGATGCCTCTGGACACATATTCAGTGATGCTCCTGGAATCATCAAGTGTTTCGGATTTTTCAACAGCATACACACTTCTCCAGGTGACCCAGCCGGGGCTGATCAGACCCCAGCTTGTGTCCAGATGGCTAACTACACATGACTCCATGGCTCCCCTCTCTTGAGCCACAGCCATCTTGAGGCCCTCTCTGCCACATCGGTGGTACCGCAGATGGCTCTCCATCGATGCCCAAATTGCTGAAGGCTCTGGCTAAGGAACGGCTTGCAAATCCCCTAAAACCAACTTCCACTGGGAGACACCTCGCTCTCCATCCAGCCAGCTGGCAGTTGCTGACCAGTCCTGTGTACTTCAATAGCTTCCTTTCAAAGGCCTCTTCCAAGCGATCTTCCCATGGGACTGTCAGCTCCAGCATCACCACCTGCTTCGTAGACTCAGACACAAGGACAATGTCTGGTCGCAGGGTGGTGGCTGTGATATGGTCGGGGAACTTCAGCTGCCTTTCGAGGTCCACCAACTGCTGCCAGTCTCTTGCAGAGGTCAGGATACCTGCCGATGTTCTTTTGGTGGGTATTGGCTGCTCCCCAGCTCTTACAAAGGCAATGGTCTGCTTGGATGGCTTCAGCGATGGTCTTCAGGACCTGATCATGCCTCCATCAGTCCCATCCCTCACCAAGTGCCCTTGTGCAGACGCTGAGGATGTGCTCCAGGGTTCCTCACTGGTAGAAAGAAGGGTAGAAGGATTGGTAGGATTGCTCTCTGAAAAGTGGAAAAATCTTCATGGGCTGAATAGTGTCCTTTAACTTCATGAGAAATCTGAACATGCATTAATGCTAGAAAGAAATGTTTTCCCATTACATTCAAAATTACACATGTTCCTTCCTTTCTATTTCAATTCAGAACATAACCTTTCTCCCATTAGCGTCTTTATAATTCACACCAGCAGTTCACAGCTGTGCTATACTGCTGAAGAAACTGAGCAATTGATCACTTTATCCCGTGATCCACAAACAGGTCTGTTCCAGTAGGCTGATCACCACTTCAACCTGCTTTATACCTCATGCAGCTCATGAAGGAACCCAATGAATTAAGCACAGGAATATGCCATTTTTATTAGAACGTCGAACACTGCAGTACTGGACAGACCATTCTGCCCACAATTTTGTGCAGATCCTGATGTTAATTTATACAAAATATCCTTCTACTGTATATCATCAATATCCCTCTGTTTTCTTCATATTCATGTGTCAATCTAAAAACCTCCGAAATGCCACTAAACTACCTGCTTCCACAATTACCCTGGTAACCGATTGCAGGCATCCCTGCTAAACTTGCCCCTCACACTGTCTTTAAACTTCCCCCCTCTAATCTTAAAAGCAAGTCCTCTGATGTTTGGCATTTCTACCCTGGAAAATGATTCTGACTGTCTATCTCTGTCTTTAAAAATTTTAAAAATCTTTATCAGGTTTCCCTTCATCCTTTGATGCTCTGAAGAAAACAAACCAAGCTTATCCAACCTCTCCTTATAGCTCATAACCTCTAATCTATGCAGCATCATGGTAAACATCTTCTGTAGCCTCTCCAAAACCTCTACATCTTTCTTATAACCGAAACTGCATGCAATACTCCAGATGTGATCTGACTAAAAATTTACATAACTGTAGCATGACTTCCTCACTCTTATACTCAACACCCCTGCCAAAGAAAACAAGCTTTCCACACACCTTCTTTACTACCTAATCCACTTGCATAGCCACGTTCAGTGAACTGTGGTCCTGTACTCCAAGATCCCTCCATACCTTATCGCTATTTAGGAAGCTCCCATTAACTGTGTACTTTTTCCTTTCATTTGACCCCCGAAAGTGCAGACCCCTCATAGATCCCTGGATTGATATCCATCTGCCACTTCTCTGCCCATTTCTGTCACTGTTCTATCCCACACTGTTTTTTGATAGTCCATTACATTGTCCACACCTTCACTAATCCCGGTGTCATCTACAGACTTGCTAAACCACCAAACCAATATTTTCATCTAAATCATTGATACACATTACAAACAACAGAGGTCCCAGCATCGATTCTTGTGATACACCACTAGTCATGGTTCTCCAGCCGGGATAACAGCCTTCCACCCTACCCTCTGTCTTCTGTGGGTAAGCTAGTTCTGAATTCAATCTTGCAATTCACCCTGGACGCCATTATTTTCTGAATCAACTTATCAAATTCATTTGAGTTCAAAAGTCAAGAGGTTATGTTGCAATTTTATAAAACTCGAGCTAGGCAAAATCCGCAGTATTGCATAGAGTTTTGTTTGCTCCGCTATATGAAGCATGTTGAGGCTTTGGAGAAGGTGCAGAAGTGGTTCACCAGGATGCAGCCTGGATTAGAGGGCTTGTGCTATCATGAGAGCATCATTTTCTCTGGAGCATCGGAGGCTGAAGGAAGATCTGATAGAGGTTTATAAGATTATGAAAGGCATAGGTAGAGTAGACAGGGACAGGGTAGAAATGTTCAATACCAGAGGACATGCATTGAAGATGAGAGGGGGTATGTTCAAAGGGGATGTGAGCAATAAGTTTTTTTACTCAGAGAGAGCTGGATGTCTGGAATGCACTTCCTGGTATGGTGGTAGAGACAAAGACATTAGAGGCTTTTATGCACATGAATGTGAGGGAGATAGAGGGATATGAACATTGTGTAGATAGGAGAGATTAGTTTTTGAGAGTTCTTTATTTACTTTTTAGCTGGATCAACACAACATTGTGGGTCAAAGGGCCTTTTTGGTGTTAGACTGTTCTATGTTCAACATTCCACGTTGTTACTAAAGTCCATGTAGGTAACACTCATCACCCTCCTTTATAACTTCCTCAAATAACTCAATCAAGTTTGTAAGACATGACCTGCCCTGTAAAGCCAGGTTGACTGACCCTAAGCAGGCCATGCCTCTCTAAATATGTTCAAATCCTATTTCTCAGTCCCATCTCCTGTAGCTTCTCTACCACTGAAGTGAGCCTCACTGGCCTATTATTAACTGAATTATCTATTTCTTATCTTGAATAAAGGCCCACATTTCCTGCTCTCCAGTCCACTGTGACCTCACCTGTTGCCAGTGAGGACTCAAGGATCAAAACCCTGATAATCTTACTTGTATCTTTCAATATTCTAGGAAATATTCCATCAGGCCCTGCGTGCTTATCCACTTTGATGCTTTCCACAAGATCCAACACTTCTGCTTCCTTGATCTTTAAATGTCCTGGTATAAATGCATGCCTACTCTGTTTTCACCATCATCCCAATCCTTCTTTTCAGTAAGTACCAATGCAAAATGTTCAATTAGTACTTTGTATCTGGTTGCAAGCAGAAACTCCCTCCTTTATCTTTGAGTGGAACTACCCTCTCCTTAGTTATCCTCTCTTTCTTAATATAAGGATAAAATGCCTTGGGATTCTTCTTGGTCCTGCTTGCCAAGAATAATTCATAACCCATTTTAGCCTTCATAATAGCCATTGCTATCATTATATTCAACAAGGATCCAGTATGATTTTAGCTTCTTTATCTATTGCTTTCTCTTCTTGACAGAGATTTTCTGGAAGTATTGTATTCTGCAGCTACATATGTACTTTAATCTGGGCTGACTTTGTGTTTTGAGACCTCCCTAGGCTTTGTTCAAATAGCCATCTTTATTTCCCAGAGCTCCCTCTCCCCCTATTTTTCCAGCCTGTTTCATCATGGCGAATGTGACAATAACCTCAATTCTGCATTTCCATCCACTCATAGTAACCATTTACCCTCTTTCTTATCAAATATTTATGAAAGTTAGCCTAAACAACATTCAAACATTCAATCTTTAACATTGGTTGAGCAGAGTTCCAGAAATTACCATCTTGTGAAAAAAACCTTCCTTTTAAATACTGTAGATGACAATGTTTTCTTTCAACAGTAACTTCTAGTTCTAGGTTCTTCATAAAATGAAAATTCTTCTCCACATCTACCTTGTCAAGCCCCCTCAGGTATTATACTGTATGTTTCAATTAAGTCAATTCTTAATCTTCCAACAAGCCTAAACTGTTCATGCACACAATAAATTCTGCAGATGCTGGAAATCCAAGGCACCACACAGAAAATGCTGGAGGAACTCAGCAGGTCGGGCAGAATCTATGGAAATAACTTAACAATCAATGTTTCAGGCTGAGACCCTTCATCAGGTCCTGAAAAAGGGTCTTGGCTCAAAACATTGACTAGTCCTTACTTTTCTATTCATTTTCCCTTACGATAAACAATATTCTGTCAACTTTCCTATTTACTTTCTTCTTTCTTTGAAAGAAATGGTATTTCTTCTTTCTTTGACGAGTCTCTTTGCATCAATATCTGCAATAACACCAGTCTGGATTGCAAAGCTGAACAGAATATACTGTTGTTAAAATTGGTTGTGGTTTGTTTAATGATCTTAATTTTTGATTGTTCACTTTTCATGATTAATCATTTTAAATGTTTCTGAATTACAAAGGCATTCAGAAACATTTTTAAGCCCTGGAAGATTTGACAGCTGGCAAAGCTGAAGATGGGGCTTTGCAGCCAGTCAACATTTTGAGGGGAGTTGCAATATTCAGGACCCAGCTATTCATAACAATGATCATCATTGAACTATGGGACACTTTGGGTCAACAAGATCATCAGTCTACATTTGAATTTGTTAAGTATGGGGGAATTGTGATTATGAGCAGTCAATGCAAGCAAATGGGGTGCAATAACACAATCCATGCATTTACTCTAGTTCTTACACTGCAAACACTGCCTGACCTGTTGAATATTTCTATAACCTTAGCCTGTTTTTAGGATCTTCTGATTTTATTTTCACATTTTATATAAAGAAATTGGAAACACCATTTTTCTTGAATTTCCTCTGCTATCAAGAACTGACAGTAATGTTTAGTGATCCACTAACAAAGAACCTTCTTCCCAGAGGAAGTTATCAGTTCAAACTAAATAGTTTAATTTATAAGGGTTTCTTCAAAATGATGTTTGCATTTACCAATTCTATTTTCTCTATGGCATTAATTGACTAATCCATCAAGGCCTCAGCACTGAATCACAAGCACCTTCACTGAAAAAGATTGGTAAAGTATTCACGTTGCGGAATGACTGCCCTACATAATCTCCAGAAACAAAACACTGCAGAGATGGAAATCAGATATGAAAACAGTGAGCAGGGAAAATCTTCAACAGCATGGATAGGATTATATCATCTTAATTTTCAGCGCTCAATGTTACAAATGATAATGCACTACAGAAGTAGCCACACATAAAAAAGAGATTTGTTTTTTTAGCTGTAATGCACATCAAGACACCCGACGTTATGAATGACTCTGCATAAATTAAGAGGGTTTCTTCCCAACAAGGTAAAAAATGTATTTCCATAATTGAACTGCTAGAATTTCCCTTTTTCCCCAGTCAAAGCTCTGGATTTTCACTCTCTCACTGGTCAGCTTGTGTAGATAGAATTCACAAAAATAACTCACACAGAGTGAGGTTGTTTGGACTTAGATGACCTGCTGGCTGAAAATTAACTTGAACTCAACTTTCCCGAATTTGCTGCAATTCACAGCACTTTTTGCATTCTCCAAAGATATAGAAGAACACGTTTCAGCATATACAGCCTCTCAGAACAACCCCATCAGAGCCAGTTCCCACCTACTTCTCTGCTACACATTTTCTCTTTCACATTGACAGAAAACCTTTTGTTTTGCTTTAGTCTACCTTATACGTTCATCTACGAGTTCTTCATATAAGAGTTCTTATTGGAATAACATATCCACTTTTCAGCTATCTTTTAACCCTTACATACTGTTTGGGTCAAATTTGACCTGTTTTGACATTTGACAGCAGTAAAAATACCCTAAATGCCATTTTTCAGCAAAATTTGATGACTTTTCCTAAAGTGACCCAAAATGCGCAAAAATGAAAATATTTTAAAAATGTTTACTTTTGTACAGGTGCTACAAATTTTTGTATATTGAGGCTGTTCCGGGTCAAATTTGACCTGTATCTATTGAAATGGATTTTAGATCTCTGAAACATTAATTAAGGATTAATCACCCATTTATTAATGTCAGATAGGCTATTTATACATTCTAAATAGATCTGTGGTTCAAAATTTGGTATAGACACTTATTATGAGGGGATTCTTGGGCTGGATCAGAATTGACCCAGACCATAATGTGAAGGTATAGAATATGAACAGGTTGCCTGGGTTAAGATGCTGGAAAATACAATGAAATAACCAGCAAGGTTCCAATTTAAAAATGACACTCTCCATGCTTAGCTGAAAGTTTAAAACAAGTCACACAGAGAAGTATTTTATTACTAAAATAGTTTATCCAGTCGCAAATGTTTTTGACATCAGAGTGCCCAATAGGCTGCAGAAACTTCTGATCATCACTTTAAAGGTGTTAAAAGGAAGCTTTTCTTCTTCTTTTATGATGGGCTAGAAAGCATGGGGCTACATCCTGAATAGAAAGCATCGTGTGTGCAACAAGATGCAGAATCTCAAGGAGGCTAAGTTCCAGGTTAGTCTGAAATAAAACAGAAAAAGTTGAAATAGTCCTCAGTTCAGATAGGATTTATACTTTTTCACTTTTCACTGAGTACTTCCTGTATTTTTTGTTTTTATTTCAGATTACCAACAACCGTAGTTGTTATTTTAACTTTCTTTATTCCAGATTGTCCAGGCTTCAGATCATCAAGGATAAGTTTTGCATTGAGTTCTGGCTGTTTTTTAATGAACTTTTAACACAGTGAGAAATGTTTTAGGCTTGTTATCAGCATCATTATTTAGAAACTAAAACTTGTCAGAGGAGATCATTTTCAAGGAGCTAAATAAAGCCAAGCATCATCATATTTGAAAGTCATGGATACTCACTGACCGATTACAATATTAAAGTTTTGAACACTCTCCAGACCATTCATTACATGAATTAGATCAGCACAGTAACAATACAAGCAGTGCCATAACAAATTAGTTAATAAATCATACTAATTAGAACAATTAATTAATTTGTTGCTTAAAAATCCAAACACTCTTCTGTTTTCCAACATTCTTGCTTACAAACTGACTTCCATCAATATTAATTTCCTATTCCTTTTAGAAATACATTAAGAAATTAAACCTGTCTACAGTCAGTTAAAGTAGTCACTCATATGACTGCAAGCTGTGGCAGGTATTTCTGAATTAAGCATTTCTTAATTCAGCCAGCAGGCATATTGTAGTACCAGGGTCCATTCAATTATCGCATAATTAATCATGAATAGTAAGTTATACGGCCAATCTCAGAGAGGCCAAGCCTCATTAATCTTTTTTCTGATTACTGCAAATCACTTACCACCCCCTCATATTCAAAATCTTTCAAGGCTTTTTTCATCAAAATAGCATAATTTTGGTGGATGCATGGTAAAAGATGGAATGATTTCACAACCCCATTACCTACATTTACATATATATAAATAACAGCCTCTATTTATCTCATCAAGGCCTATTTCCAGTGGCAGCTAAATTGGTATGCAACAATTAGTTTGATCTCCTTCATTGCTTTACAACAATTGATTTATAGCACATGTTATTCCATGATCATTAATAACTTCTTACAGAGTTAGAGTTTCTTTCAAAAATGAAGCTCAGCATGTCTGGAAAGTGGACCAGGGTATGTCAGAATATTGGAGGGATGACAATAAGTCTTGGCTAAAGATGTTTCAAGTATCTTAAAAGAGAGATAGACAACCAGAAAACATAAAGGAATGAGTTTCAGAGCCCAGATAGCTGAGGTAGTGATTAAATTTAAGGGATTTTAAAACACCTAAAATGGACAGAGATTCCAAAAGGACATTGGGCTGGAAGGTCAGTAATATGTGCATATGGGGACGTCACGTGATGACGTGGGATCGAGACGTGGAAATCTAGCTCTCCCGTAAAAAACTAGTACAATAATGTTTAAGTGAAGAAAAGTTAGTAAATACTTTTTAAAAATTACTTATAAACTACTCAGGATTGTCTTAAGATATGTCTCCTAAACAGAAGCAGAAGAAAACTACTACTTTGAAGACAACACAAGTTGGAAAAGAATTAAGGCCGGCAGCCATGAAAGAGCCTCGGGCTCAAGTGCATTTTACCTCCGGCGCTACAGAACAGGAAACTGCGGCAACATCAACCGTTTCCAAAAAAAAGAGCAACAGGAATTATGCATGCGTGAAGGAAGGGGCATGTGCAAACACGAGCAACCCAAACTACAAATCCCAGCTATGATCAGAACTGAAAGTGAAAGTGAATATGAGGTGGAATCAGTTTCTCTGGATAAATCAGACGAAGATGAAGAGACAAACAAAGAAGAGCAACAGGAAGAGGTTGGAGGTGATATTGGAGACATTAAAAGATCTTTGGTGCAAATAATGCATGAATTAAAAGCATTAAAAGTAATAAAAAGATATTAAAAATATGAAGATTATGTTTGATAAAATGATGAAAAGAAAGGACAAAATGGACAAGAAAATTAAAAACTTGGAAGAAATAATGGGAGACACCATTGATAGAGTGAATAAAATGGAAGATAATATTTCTGCCTGGACATCAGAAAGAAAACAGTTGTTGGAAAAAGTGCATGTACTTGAAAATTTTAACAGACAAAATAATATTAAGATTGTTGGACTTAAAGAAGGTATAGAGGGAGAGGATCTAATAATTTTTTTTCAAAAATGGATTCTGGAAATTTTGGAAATTGAAGAAGGAACCCAGTTAATTGAAATTGAAAGGGCTCACAGAGCCTTAAGATCAAGACCTCAAGTTGATCAAAACCCACGATCAATCTTGATAAAATGCTTAAGATATCAAGATAAAGAAAAGATCCTGAAGGCGGCTGCCCAATGCGCCAGAAAGAGAAATGGGCCATTGATGATAGAAGGGAAAATAGTTCTTTTCTATCCTGATATAAGTTATGACCTTTTGAAGAGAAAGTAGGAATTTAACCTAGCGAAAAAAAGTTTTATGGAAAAAGGGTTATAAATTGATATTGCGCCACCGGCAACCCTGATAATTTTTTTGGATAACGGAAAAGGAAGATCTTTTACTGATTATTGGGATGCAGAAGAATTTGCACAAGAACTCCCAAATATTCGCTAACCACAGCCAAAGATTTAAAAGTGAAACGGATTAAAGATGAAGACAGGGACAGTGAATGGAGTTGAGAGATGTTTAAGGACAGAAGAATATTTAAATATATTTTTAACTATATGATACAGGGGGAGAAAGGTAAAAATTTGAGAAATATTAATCAAGAGTAGTGATATTATTTTTTCTTCTCTTATATATACTTTTTTATGTTACAGGGGAGCTGGGGGAACTTCAGATCAATTGCTATGGGATTCATGTGTGTAATCATGGCGATTGCCATGACCCGTACAACGGAGGGGGGTAATGTTGTGTTTTTTTTTATTCACAACATTAGTAGGGGGGTATTTTGTTATTTTTTTCTTTAAAATCTATTTTTCTTTAATCTTTCTTTCTTTGCCTGGACAATCAGGGGGGAGACACATAGCAACATGGAGAATTTTAAAAAGATTCCCCAAGGTACTACAAAAGTTGAAAAGTTAGGTATTACTATAGACTGGAGTAACCCTGTTAAAAATAATGACTAATTTACTGAACTTTTAAAGTTTTAATGTTAATGGGCTTAATGGACTGGTGAAAAGAAACATAATTTTAACATACATTAAGAAAATGAAAATAGATATAGCTTTTAGCTGCATTCCATTTGAAAAAATTACTTATAATTTAAGAGACAAATACAAAATATTTGTGAAAATTTGGTGCCCTTATTTACAAAAGATAGGATTAAATATATAGATGCTCCGAAGATAAAATTATTGGTTATTTGGGGAAAGAAATAAATATACATACTAAAGCTATTATGAACTCCATGGAGTATGTGGGGATCTTCTGATATCCAGGCATTCTTTCTTTCTTTCTTTCTTTCTTTCTTTTTTTTCTCTTTTTTTTCTCTTTCTGCAGGGATATGTTAAGGGGGAGGGGTTAAGGGGAGGGGGGAAGGGTTGATATTTTTTTCCTTCTGTAATCATTTGAAAATTCAATAAAAATATTTTATTAAAAATTTTTAAAAAGTAATATGTGCATATGTAAAATCCTGAAATCAAGCCTTCCCCAAATAATTTTCCTCATGCTTGCCCATGGTTGTTGTTTCTTCTCTTCATCCAGACATTAGGTTAGGGAGGCAGAGTAAAGTTAGCTCATGAGCTTTATAAGGAACTTCAGGTCCAAGTGAACTATTTGTAAGACACACAAAACTACAGAAGGAACGTGGAGCCATGAACAAACTTCTGAAGGAACTCCATGTTTCAAACAGTATCTATGGGGAGAAAGGAATCGTTCTGTTGTCCTGATGTTGGCTTTCGACATGAACTGTTGACAATTCCTTTTCCCCTCCCAGATCCAGCTCAACCCATTGAATTCCTTCTGCAAATTGATTGTTGATTTGTGATCTCACTGATGCTCTGGCAACAGATAGTATTACATATTTTGATGGGGCCTGGCATATGGTTAGTTACCATTGGCAAACTTGGAAAAAGAATTCCATAATGCAATATCCCTTGTAACTTTCCATCCAAATTTATTTGTAATCAATCTAAATTATTTCCTTTATTAAGGCTGAACTTTCACATCTGCAATGGATCCTTCTGCTACTGATCACAAGTTTTGATGCTCAGATCATTGTACTTTGTTGAGCAACAAAGTAGGTTTATTTACCGATCTCCTTGATAACTTTTTTGCTAGAATGCATTATACTTTCACTTATGTGAAGTTCTCATGATCCATAAATGGATCATGAGTTACAAACAAAAGAAAATTGGCAGATGCCAGAAATGCAAGCAACACACACAAAATACTGGAGGAACTCAACAATCACAAAACATCTCTTTCTCTGCAATTGGTCCATATCCCTCTCAATCTTTCCTGCCCAACTGTTGTAATTGTACCCTACTCTACCACTTTCTATGGTAGTATATTCATATACAGTGCTGTGCAAAAGTCTTAGGCATACATGTATAGTTAAGGGGCCAAAGACTTTTTGCACAGTACTGTATTTGTCGATGTGAAGCGGAGATCAAGTTTGTAAATCTGGCGGGAGCAAAGTATGTTGGGAACGGTGAGGATGGAGTGTCGCGGGAGAGGTATGGGACAGATGACAGAGAAGAAGAGCCAAGGGTGGGAGTTCGTGTGGCATGGGTGTAGGCAAAGTCATTTGATTCCAAAAGATGTTTATTGATCATTACATAATACCTCTCTGGTGCATCCTGCTTCCTTCATTCTCCCCTTCCCCTTTTCCCAACCATGATTCCTGTCTGGCTGCCCTCTTCCGACTCTCAGTCCACAATGGAGACCCATGTTAGAATCAGGTTTATCGTCACTCATATGTGTCATGAAATTTGGTTTTTTTTTTGTGGCAGCAGTACCGTGCAATATATAAAATTACTACACTACTCTGCAAAAGTTTTAGGCACCCTAGCTATATGTATGTACCTAAGATTTTTAGACAGTACTGTACACATTACCTCTGTGTGATAAACTGTTCACTCAGGCCCCTTTAAATCTTTCCCCTCAACACTAAACCTATATCCTCTTATTTTAGGCTCCCCTACTGTGAGAGAAAGGACTGTGACCATTCACCTTAAAAATCAATTGCAATTTTGGCATTTTCAATTTACCTGGTTTTGGGGGAGAGCAATCCATAATTTCACGTGTGTTTGTCTGAGAGTGCTTTTTAATACCAACTTTGAATGGCAAGAACTAAATTTGTTACGACTCCATCCAGTGCTGCTTCAACCTCTCCCCTCC
This sequence comes from Hemitrygon akajei, assembly GCF_048418815.1. Lineage (NCBI taxonomy): Eukaryota > Metazoa > Chordata > Chondrichthyes > Myliobatiformes > Dasyatidae > Hemitrygon > Hemitrygon akajei. Next base: position 26,116,902 of record NC_133149.1, read on the forward strand.
TACACCAGGCACCTTTGCATCTTCCATGAGGGAGAAACATTCTCCATAACTACTGATCAAATCCTTCGATCCTCTGAAATTCATTGTTTCTTGGCTATGGTTGAAAAATGTTCTTTTTTTTTCACTTCCATCATTATTTTTAAATTTTATGACTAATGAGCAAGAGTATTCAAAGAAAATGAAAAATTGAAATAATTTATTTTATTATGCTATTGGGATTTTGCACCTGACTAGTTTGACTGGTATCCAGAAGATTAAGCTTTATTTCCTGGAGTCCTCAAGGCTAGACCCAGAGATCTGACAAACCCAAATTATTGATGCACAGGGAGTTCCTACTTTATACTTCTTTGGAAATGAATCTTTATTCCATTCTAAAGATCTAATTGACTCAGGGGCCAAAATACCCTAAATAAAATCACAGCTTAATGAAAATTAGTAGCTTTACAATGAGTGCAGCTTCCTGGAAAGAGAGATATTTCAGAAACTCCAGAACCATGCTGCTATCCAATGGAGAATATTTTAAGTCATCTTTTTATTGTGAAACACTCTTCAGTAACAAATTGTATGAATAATGCATACATTATTACAGGTACAAATCGAAAAGGATTATCAAAGAGGTTTTTATTTTCTGTGAACATTTTACCCTAAGTACATTTTATTCCAGTGACTGAGGTCAAACAATGCACTGCATTCTATTCACTTAAAGTTTCATCCCAGACCTATGCACAAGAAGTAATATTTTAGTGCTTTTTTATATTTTAAGTTGATTTTATTTTGAGTTAATCAAATCATTTCTGAAGTGGAGAATTGGGCAGCAAATTGAACTAAAATGTCAGTGTTCTCTTCTGGTACATCACGTTGAAATTTTGGCCCAGATTGATGATGTAGGCTTTAATTATAGAGCAGAAACAGGCTCTTCAGCCCACTATGTCTGTACTGATGATTAGGTAAGCATCTATATGGATGCTATTTAGTCCGTAGCCTTGTATACCTAAATATTTTAAATTGTGCGAAATGTTCTATCTTTATGGCTATAATAGTTATGAAATGCACTTAACAGGCTCAAATCAGCTCATTGGGAGCTGCTTTTTCATCCCTGTGCTCAAATTCCTCTTGCAATAAATGTCAACAGACAACTTGCCTTCCTAAGGACTTCAGGAGGGCACTGAGCGACCACTCCCCACTGAACATCGATGGCTCCTCAGTAGAGATCGTAAAGAGCACCAAATTTCTTGGTGTTCACCTGACGGAGAATCTCACCTGATCCCTCAACACCAGCTCCATAGCAAAGAAAGCCCAGCAGCATCTCTACTTTTGTGAAGGCTGAGGAAAGTCCATCTCCCACCCCCCATCCTCATCACATTCTACAGGGGTTGTATTGAGAGCATCCTGAGCAACTGCATCACTGCCTGGTTCGGAAATTGCACCATCTCGGATCGCAAGACCCTGCAGCGGATAGTGAGGTCAGCTGAGAAGATCATCAGGGTCTCTCTTCCCGCCATCACGGACATTTACGCAAAGGAAGCATTATGAAGGACCCCATGCACCCCTCATACAATCTCTTCTCCCTCCTGCCGTCTGGGAAAAGGCTGAATGTGATGAGGATGGGGGGTGGGAGATGGACTTTCCTCAGCCTTCTACAATTCTACAGGGGTTGTATTGTAATGCCTGCACTGTTTTTGTGCACTTTATGTAGTCCAGTGTAGGTCTGTGATCTAGTGTAGCTTTCTCTGTGTTGTTTTTTTACATAGTTCAGTCTAGTTTTTTGTACTGTGTCATGTAACACCATGGTCCTGAAAAACATTGTCTCATTTTTACTATGCACTGTACCAGCAGTTATGGTCAAAATGACAATAAAAGTTGACTTGAATTGAATCGGAATGATGACTGCATGTTTGGCTCTGAAGTATGTTTTTTTCCAAGCATTGAATATTTTAACTTAGAACTTCATTCCAAAATTAAAAACAAAATTATATTTTCCAAAACAAATATCATGAGTAACGTGATGATATTGTTCATTGTGTTATCATTCGCATGGTGTATATATTTCTTAGCTTGTACAAGCAAGAAAAAAAAATCAAAGCTTTCCATGTTTTCTAGTTATACTTTTGTGAGAATAGATTGTGATTAGTGCATGGGCTTCTGCAGAATTGTTTACACATATAAAGTTATGATTATCTATGCCATACACCGATTAAATAGTGAAATTTCTCCTTTATTATAATTTGTACTTGAATCATTATTTGGCCTATATTCATTCTTAGTGGCCTTGTTTTTGGCCTTTGTGCTTAAATATCTTTCACCAATTTCAAACATAAAATACTTAGTAACCAGGTAACTGAGAGATATTTATCTGACATCAATTTCTTGATACAGAGGATTGCTCAAGATAGTGAATTCTGAGGTTTTACACTTCAAGGGATGAAGTTTTTCCTCAGTCTAGCATTTGTTAATAGTGACACATTTCGGATTCATGCTTCTCTCAAACGAATTTCCCACTTCTACCCTGTCTGGAATTCAACGCTTTAGCCTATTGATCAGATTTAGTCAGTATCCACGATGGTATAAAATCATTCCCTCCCTGAATTGTCCAGAGCCCAGTTTGATGTTAATGGCACTTCCGGTGAAGGATTACATTATTTTCCCATCCTGGGAATTCTTTGCATTGCTAAATGCAGAATGCACACCCGCCCCCCACCCCCCAAAGACTACAGAACCACTGGTTGCTTCCTCTATACCATTTGTAAGAACAAAAGAAGAATGCTGCAGGCAGAAGCAAAAAACATTTATAATATATAATACAGAATATCAGTTTCATTTAAAATCCCATTTCGATATAACACTTCAGGGAACATCTATCCTCCAGTTGCACATCATTAAAATTCCTGTAAACAATGAGAAATTGATTTTTATGAAACCAGTGAGTCATAATGTAGTTTTCAGCATACTAAAAATTGTCTTGCTGGCAGTTTACATATGTAAAATACTTGCTATTCAATTTTTGCAACAACAAATAATAGTGTGTGAAATTGTTCTTTGTGTCTAACATTCATGATAATAGGAATACATTGAGTTTTCTTGCCCTCCTCTCTGAAGATGACTCAAAATAAATCCATTGTTCACAAGAATCCAGATAGGAAGCCCCATTTGTCTCCGTACATTGTTACTGTCATTCCTGTGGAGACTGTAATCTCATTCTGATGTCTGTGTTCATTCTCTCTGCCAGACATCATTTGGAATTCATCCACAGAGAGTTGAAAGCAGCGATCTTCATCATTCCACAGAGGGATGAAATGTTCAGGCCTGCCCCATTTCACAACTGGATTAGAGTAAGAGCTTCAGTGCCTGAAACACTGAAATAACCCCAGGAACATTCTCAGTCTAAACACAGCTCTTGAATTATAATCATGCTTTTAAAGAGGGAGCTCAGTACAAGGATGACTCTCATCACTCTGACCAATTTTCTTCTTATTCTTCTGAGGTAGTCACTTGGGATTGAGGATGATATGCTTCCATTTTGGTTATGAAATTTTCAAAGTGACTCACAAGGTGATTGCCGGGGCAGAAGATGGCTGACACAGAGGACTGGAAGGCAACTTGTCTATTGCTTCTGTTGTGACTGTGAACGTAGTCACCAGAGAGGCACTGAAGCTGGTGATATAGAAGTCTTTATTCAGCACAACAAGCAAGCAACATTCTAGAGACACTCTTTGTAGAGGCTCACAAACCCAAAGGTACATCCCACTTTTATACCCTTAAGATCAAAGGGTAGCTGATGCAATACAATTTTAATAGTTACAATGACATTGTTTACTTCAATACAGTTTCTTTGATACACATAGTGGAAGGATACCTGTGAAGGTTCAAACACCTTTGAGAGAAACTAATTAACATAAATATTCTTAAAACTTTGGATGACAGAGAGCCAGATACCCAAAACTATTGTTCTCAGGGCTGCCTTTGAGTACATAAATATAAAAAGTACACAAAAATTATTGATTGCCTATGTCTGTGACCACGTTTGATGTGCTGAATGAAAGCATCCATCTGGTCCGTCAGCTTGCACTCAAGTTACAATGGTACAAATAAGTTACAAACATGTTGCCTGGTTTGATACAAGCCAATTAACACAAACCCTTTGTTTTAACATTTGGTTCTTGTATATGCAATCTCTTTAGTCTGTGAAGCAGCCTGTGCTTTTAACTTCAATTTACTACTCACAATCACCAAAAAACTGAAGGCTAATTGCAAACTTCTTGAACATATTTATGTTTAAAATAAGAAATGAACCTGGGTTCTTGTTTGAATTAATATCTGCTGTATTCACATAACACCAGAATACTCTAGAACAGCTTCCATTGTACATGCAGGGAGATTTGTGGCTTCAAGGTTCTCAGTACAATTTTATAATGTTCTTCATCCACGTTGAATAGTCATGGATCAGACCCTCCTGCAGTGAGGGAAGGGGTATTTCTTCAAGGGCACTTTGAAGATATTTCAGCTCATTTCCTCTATAAGAAAACAGTCTCTCTAATTTATCTATTTCTGATTAAGGGTGTGGTTTTAATGTTGTCTATAAATAGGATTTGTCTGCAATTCCTCAACTAACTCAGTGAACTGAATCAAGAGAGCTGTAATGACTAGTCATATTCTTTAGCTAAGTTGCTTTACAGCATGAAATATTGTCTTGCCCTTTGAATCCATTTTGTGGCTTGTCTTCATGATATATTTAGTATATTCTTTGCAAAAAAAAACTATGCTGCTGGTGATGGGTGCTATCTGCTAAGGACAATGAAATGTTGATAGACTTTGTTATATTCACAGTTCCTGGCCATTCTTTTTCCAGAAGTATATGATCACAAAGCTGTCAAAATATCTTTTCAAAGAGACTATGTAATCAGATCTTTCCTCAGAATTAAATGGATAAGTCATTAAACCTGCCACCATGACAAGTGAAGATGGAATCTCACACAATTTCAAAGTGATTCACTTGAATTCATATATAAGTATCGAACTAGAATGTGAGATTGCATTAACACTGAGTGAATGATGTAACAGGCTGATAAAAACTGGCCAGGGCACTGTGTTTAGATCTTGGCAAGTTGACAATTTTCTTTCCTGATAAATGGGGAGTGATAATAGAGAAGAGAATAAGTACAGAACTGGTAAGCAATGATCAACATGTAATCCTCGGTATATGACCTTACTGTAAATCTTTTGAAAAAAATTTTTAAATGCTCTTTGTTAAGGTCAACATAGATTGAACAGGAATTCATGAGCCATAGTAAGAATTTGCAACATCAAGTTTCCAAATACAATCTTGACCAGATTACAAATGGTGCATGTATTGAAAAATGAATTGTACGACATCTGATTCTGAAATCCCAAGATAAATAATACTATAAATCCAGTATGGGAACTTTGTATTATGATAAATGTTTTAAACAAGTGCTGTTCTTTTTGTTAATCTTTACATGTCAATTAAAACTCAGCTACTGATTGGTTACATTCAGTGTCAGTATCCATGGGTGAGCCAGTGGGTGACAGGGGTGTAGCCCTAATCTTTAGTTGAACCAACTATGAGTGCATTTTTTATCAGCCTAGTTGACCAGTCTGTAAAACTGATAATGAAGTAGCAACTGTGAAATTATATAGACATTTTATGACAACAACCGTTTTGGTCTGGGCCAACTGACGTAAAATTCAACAGAACCTGTGCCATTATTTTCAAGTAGTACTGAACCAACATTGCACCTTTGCACTATGGAGATCCCAGTGATCCTAAGGTATCAGGGAGGGAAGGTGGTAATAGATGGAGGATGGTTACTCTACTGAAACTTGGGAAAGATGGCAAGAGGAAGAGCTGTTGTGGGACAGCAATCAGGATCGGGGCAGGGGAACTTCTTGTGATCAGGAACAGGGGAACAGTCTGTGATCAGGACTGGGGAACCAGAATGGGAGAAGTTGCATGTTTAGGATCAGGGATAGGAGAAGATCAGTGATCAGAATCACAGTCAGAAGAATGAGCCACTGGATCATTGAAGGGTGGTGAAGATAGAGAGAAGCTCAGATGTGGGCATTGGGGGGGGGGGGGTTTCTTCACACAGAGAGTGGTGGGAGTGTGGAATGAGCTGTCAGATGAAATGTTAAATGCGGGCTCACTTTTGACATTTAAGAAAAACTTGGACAGGTACATGGATGAGAGGGGTTTGGAGGGATATGGTCTAGGTGCAGGTCAGTGGGACTAGGCAGAAAAAATGATTTGGCACAGCCAAGAAGGGCCAAAAGGCCTGTTTCTGTGCTGTAATGTTCTGTGGTTCTATGGTGGTGTGGGGTTTGGGTGTTGGTGCAGTGGCTGAGAGGGTGGAAAACATTGAATCTGTTTATTATTGTCACATGTACTGAGCTAGAGTGATCAATTCATTACATGGTGCATTGAGGTAGAACAAGGCAAAACAACATGAAAGCAGAATAAAGTGTAGCAGCTACAGAGAAAGTGCATTGCAAGTGAACAATAAGGTGCAAGAACATAACAAGATTGATTGTGAGGTCAAGATGTGAATGATGCTGAATTCAGTGCATGTGAAGGGAAGGCAGTACTAGAAGATAAGGGTTTGCAAAACTGAAGGTAAGTATGAAACTTAACTTACTAACTCCATGAAAGTGCAATTTATCCCACAAATGACCAATAATATGCATTCACAATGCAATGTGAACTCAATTCCTTGGCAACATTTGGAGCAGCATATGGGGAATGATAAAATCTGAAGCGGCATTCTGTGAATCTTGCTCAGACACCTGTTCAATTTATTCCAAAATGGCTGGAGGATTCCTGAAGTGACACTCATTGTCCCTGCAAATGGTTACACTGAATTTCACCCGAAGTGTAATCATGCAGTCCTGATATAAACAGCACTGCACAACTGAATATCTGGAAAGTCCTAAGGCTTAAGTTTAGACCAAAATTTATCTGCAACAAATATCCATTGAAATACAGTGGTTAAAATAAGATATGATTTTGGTGCAATTGAAGTTATTTCCCTGACTATTCCTTCTTCATATGATTGGGATTTGGAGTATTATGTGCAGCTTTGGGCCCTATATCTAAGAAGGGATGTGCTGGCATTGGAAAGGGTGCAGAGGAGGTTCATGAGAATGATCACAGGAATGAAAAGGTTAATGTATGAAGAACATTTAATGGCTCTGGGCTTGTACTCATTTGAGTTTGGAAGAATCAATGTGAATCTCATTGAAACCTACTGAATTTAGAAAAACCTAGAAAGACTGAATGTGGAGAGGATGTTTCCAATAGTGGTGGAGTCTAGCACCAGAGGACACAACCTCAGAATAGAGACATGTCCCTTTAGAACAGAAATAAGGAGGACTTTTTTTTAGCAAGAAGGTGGTGAATCTGTAGAATTGACAGATTCTGTGGATCCCAATTCACGGGGTACATTTAAAGCAGAAGTTGATAGGTTCATGATTAGTAAGGGTGTCAAAGTTTATGAGGAGAAGGCAGGAAACTGAGGTTGAGAGTGAAGTAAATCAGCCATGATGAAATGGGGAGTGGACTCGATGGGCTGACTGTCTAATTCTTATGGTTTTATAATCTTATAGAATTGGAATAGGAATTGGTTTATTATTGTCACATGTACTGAAATACATACAGTAAAAAGCTAGTCTTGCATGCTGTTCATACAGATCCAATTAGTATGCAGTGCACTGAAGTAAAACAAGCTGAAACAACAATGCAGAATAAAGTGTAACAGCTACAGAGAAAGTGTAGTGCAGGTAAACAACTAAGATAAAGGGTCATAATGAGTTAGATTGTGAGGTCAAGAGACCAATTTATCATTCTAAGAAACTATTTACTAGCTTTATAACAGCAGGAGGAGCCTTTTACATCTTCTGCCTTGTGGAAGACGAGAGAAGGGAGAATGTCCGGGGTGTAGGGTGTGGGGGGTGGGGGAGGTATTTTTTAATGCTGGCTGCTTTACTGATGCAGTGAGTCCAGTGAGAAGCACCTGGTTTCCATGATGTGCTGAGCTGTGTCCATAATTATCCGCAGTTTCTTGCAGTCACAAGGATTGGGAAGTAATTCAGTGTGAGGTGTGATGTAATGGTATAGTGTTGTAAGAGCAGGTTTTGGAGGTGATGCTCGCTGAAGGATGTGACTGGACAGCATTCTCAACTCGTGTTGACCACTACAGCAACACCACCCACATTACCTTTGTGTCAGCAAATCTGAGGGTCAGGAACACAATATCACTCTTTCCTAACATCAGGGGGTATTTCTTATTCCTGGTTCTTACAGTTCCCACCAATACTTTCAGGGAGGGGTCTAGATAATAAGCTGCACAAGTTATTCAATTTACCTGTTTGTAGTGTCTAATTCAATACTGAAGTCCAGGTTTTACTTTGTAGATTAGATTGCTGCTGATGATCGGATAAAGAAAACACAGGGGGGAACCGCTAATGAGCTGACTGAGGCGGCTTCTTTGAAGCATTGTGGTTCTGGACAGCAATGATGATGAATCCTCTTTGGAGTTGTTTTGTTTTGAGAGGAAGCCCAATCACAGGGCCAATGTGAATCTCATTGAAACCTACTGAATTTAGAAAAACATATCATGTATTCGGTATTATGGAGTGAAACTTGTCAGGAAGACATCCTGTTTATCACTGTGACTCATACTTCACAAAAGCAGGACACAATCCTACTGAATCCTTCCTGAGTACTCCAGATTGAACAGTCGTGCCAATTGTGCCCCAAGTCCAAGTGATGATTAACTCTTATTTTTTAAAGCTAAGTAGATTGGATAGATAAATACCTTATTGATCCCAAAGGAAATTACAGTGTCACAGTAGCATTACAGGTGCACAGACATAAAAATATTAGAAGAGAAGTAAGAAAGAATAAATAATAAGTTACCTCAAACAGTCTAACGGGGGGTGGGGGGGGGTCATCACTTCCCCAGCTATAGGTTGACTCATTATAGTTCCTAATGGTCAAGGGTAAGAATGACCTCATATAGTGCTCTTTGGAGCAGCGCAGTTGTCTTAGTCTATTATTTTAAATGCTCCTCTGTTCAGCCAAGCTGGTATGCAGAGGGTGAGAAACATTGTCCAGAATTGCCAGGATTTTCTGTAGGGTCCTTTGTTCTACAACAGCCTCCAGTGTGTCCAGTTTGACTCCTACAACAGAGCCAGACTTTCTAATAAGTTTATTGATCCTGTTGGCATCACCCGTGTTGATGCCATTGCCCCAGCACACCACCACATAGAAGATTGTACTGGTGACAACAGATTGGTAGGACATGTGAAGGAGAGGCCTGCATACTCCAAAGGACCATAAAAGTTCAGTCTACTCATTCTCCTTATATAAAAAAATCCAGCATCCCAGGAAGTAATTAAATAAATCTTCACTGTACTCCCTCTTATGACATTCATGTCCTCTTATCAGGCAAGGAGAACAAAGCTGTACACAGCAACACAGAAGTGATTCACAAAGGCCCTAAATAATTACATTTGGGCTTGGGTGCAGAAGACTTAAACCACCGTCCCCTTTTCCACTTCTTATCTCACTCACCCACACTCCCACTTGACTCCAGTTAGTATCTGGCTCCATACCCACTGTGTTCCAACACATATCATGTACTCAGACACCAACCCCAACTGTGCTCAGTTACTAAACAAAAATGTCCTCAGGTCTTTAAATTCCTCAGTATTATCCTTTCAGAGGATTTGTCCTGGGTCCAGTAAGTGCCATTACAAAGAAAGCACGGCAGCACCTCTAATTTCTTCGAAATTTGAGAAGATTTGCCATATTATCTCAAATTTTGACAAACTTCTATAGATGCGCAGTGGAGAGTATACTGACTGTTTGCATCACAGCCTAGTATGAAAAAGCCCAGTCCATTACAGGTAAAGCCCTCACCACCATTGAGCACATCTACAAGGAACTCTGAAACAGGAAAGCAGCATCCAACATCAAGGATCCCCTCCATCCAGGTCCTGCTCTCTTCTCACTGCTGCCATCAGGAAGGAAGTACTGGAGTCTTAGATCCCACACCACCAGGTTCAGGAAGTTATTACCCCTCAACATCAAGCTCTTGAACCAAAGTGGATAATTTCACTCACCCCAACATTGAACTGATTCCAGAATCTATGGACTCACTTTCAAGGACTCTACAACTCATGTTCTCAATATTTATTACTTATTTATTATTATCTTTTAATTTGTTTTCTCTTTTGTATTTGTACAATTTGTTGTATTTTGTTATGTGCAGTCTTTCATTGATTGCAACGTGTTTCTTTGTATTTATTGTGAATGCCCACAAGAAAATGAATTTCAGGATAGTATATGGTGACATATATTTACTTTTATCTTTGAACTTTGAATATTAATATTAATATTGAAAATTTAATTTTCTGTAAATTTCAATCATTCTATCTGTAACAGCTGTAACACAGCCTACATCCTTCACCCTTGCTCTACACACTGGAAGAATATCTCCAGGGTGAAGGCGCTATAAATACATCTCATTAAAGACTAAAGCTTGGACTACATGGCAGCTGTGATCCCTGCCCTCCTACTAGTTTGAGATCTGACCTACTTACTGCAGACACCTCAAGGCACTGAAAGGTACAACCAACATTATCTCAACAAAACCCTTCAAATCTATTGGAAAAATAGATGAATCAACATCAGTGCTCTTTCCCAAAACAACATCCAAGGCTTTGGTAGCCTAATTATTATCAGTCAGCTTTGTATGGCCTGTCAGGTCCTGTTCAGATTCCTGAAACAGGCATTCATTTCCAAGTGCTGTCACAGGCAGAGATTACTATGCAGACAAAGGGGGGGGGGGGGGGGAATCAAGGATGTGCTCAAAGCCTTCTTAAAAAGATGTGATATTTTCCTTGACTCCTGGGAATCTCTGGCCCTTGAGCATTCAAAGTGGAAAGGGATCATTCAGGATGGTCGTAGAAGGAGTGCACCAGCTCACTATCTCCACCACCTTTCCCATCTGTAGTTTTGGGGGAGGTAGTGCCCAAGTTGCTTCCCAAATTATTCTTATCAGTCAGCTCAAGAACCATGATGCTGAAATGAACACAAGTTGTCCTCGATACCTGGGAACCTCCCAAGAAAAAGAAAATGTAATCTTTTTAAATTATCCATACACTTGTACTCAAATCCTCTCATAATTAAAGCTAAACTTGCGCCGAAAGACTTATGAAAATATTCTGCAAGCTAAATACTGCAAATGTTGGAAATCTGAAATAAAAATCATAAACAGTTGCAAATACATGGCAAGTCAAGCCACATTTTTGGAGTGAGGACTGAGGAAAGATAGAAAAAGGAAGTTTAAGACAAAGATGGTAAGGGAAGAAAGCAGATATAAATATTAATTTTTCCTCACAATTTCATAGTGATTTTACTTTGCTTTTACTGCAAGGTTTAAGGATAAAAACACATGAAAATGCCATTATATTGAAAATGAATTGAAATATTCCAGCTAAGTGATTAACATGCCCAGATTAGTATTTTCTTTCATCGAATGTTTTGCCCACAACCTCTCTAATGTTCCAAAGCTCAGAATCTGGCAGGTTGGAGCCAACTGCCTGTGACCCAATAGCCTGACATTTGGTCAGTATGCTCTCTGTTGGAAACGTGGGTTATGACCAAATAAAAAATGGCTGGATTGCTTAGCACTTTAGCGCAAGGGTGTGTATTGGATGCGTCAAAAATCAAACTTACAAAAATTCATGAAAACTAGTGAAAATAATGAAAAAATGCCAATATTTACATAAAGATATTTACAGGAAAACACAATAAAAGCTCTATGCTTATTCTTGGCCAGTGGAAACTCCTGGCAGGCCCTCTCTCATACTCAGGGCAGTGAGCTCCTTTTGTTAAGCACTGGGACATGTCATTTTTAATAACCAACAAAGTTAACAACACTACACATGAATTGAATATGATGCATCCCACAATGTAGCTACAATCATATTACAAAATAAACAGAATCCGGTTTATTATCACCTGCATCTGGTGTGAAATTTCTTAACTTAGCAGCAGCAGTTCAATGCAATACATAATAGACAATAGACAATAGACAATAGGTGCAGAAGTAGACCATTCGGCCCTTCGAGCCTGCACCGCCATTTTGAGATCATGGCTGATCATCTACTATCAATACCCGGTTCCTGCCTTGTCCCCATATCCTTTGATTCCCCTATCCATAAGATACCTATCTAGCTCCTTCTTGAAAGCATCCAGAGAATTGGCCTCCACTACCTTCTGAGGCAGTGCATTCCAGACCCCCACAACTCTCTGGGAGAAGAAGTTTTTCCTTAACTCTGTCCTAAATGACCTACCCCTTATTCTCAAACCATGCCCTCTGGTACTGGACTCTCCCAGCTTCTGGAACATATTTCCTGCCTCTATCTTGTCCAATCCCTTAATAATCTTATATGTTGCAATCAGATCCCCTCTCAATCTCCTTAATTCCAGCGTGTACAAGCCCAGTCTCTCTAACCTCTCTGCGTAAGACAGTCCAGACATCCCAGGAATTAACCTTGTGAATCTACGCTGCACTTCCTCTACAGCCAGGATGTCCTTCCTTAACCCTGGAGACCAAAACTGTACACAATACTCCAGGTGTGGTCTCACCAGGGCTCTGTACAAATGCAAGAGGATTTCCTTGCTCTTGTACTCAATTCCCTTTGTAATGAAGGCCAACATTCCATTAGCCCTCTTCACTGCCTGCTGCACTTGCTCATTCACCTTCAGTGACTGATAAACAAGGACTCCGAGATCTCTTTGTATTTCTCCCTTACCTAACTCTACACCGTTCAGATAATAATCTGCCTTCCTGTTCTTACTCCCAAAGTGGATAACCTCACACTTATTCACATTAAACGTCATCTGCCAAGTATCTGCCCACTCACCCAGCCTATCCAAGTCACCCTGAATTCTCCTAACATCCTCATCACATGTCACACTGCCACCCAGCTTAGTATCATCAGCAAATTTGCTGATGTTATTCTCAATGCCTTCATCTAAATCGTTGACGTAAATTGTAAACAGCTGTGCTCCCAATACCGAGCCCTGTGGCACCCACTAGTCACCACCTGCCATTCCGAGAAACACCCATTCACCGCTACCCTTTGCTTTCTATCTGCCAACCAGTTTTCTATCCATGTCAATGTCTTCCCCCCGATGCCCTGAGCTTTGATTTTACCCACCAATCTCCTATGTGGGACCTTATCAAATGCCTTCTGAAAATCGAGGTACACTACATCCACTGGATCTCCCCTGTCTAACTAATCTAGCAGAGAGAAAAAAAATAAAAATAATAATAATAAACAAGTAAATCAATTATGTATATTGAATAGATTTTTTAAAAATGTGCAAAAACAGAAATACTGTATATTTTTTTTAAAGTGAGTTAATGTACAAAGATTGAATGTCCATTTAGGAATCAGATGGCAGAGGGGAAGAAGCTGTTCCTGAATTACAGAGAGTGTGCCTTTGGGCTTCTGCACCTCTTACCTGATGTTAACAGAGAGAAAAGGGCATGTCCTGGGTGCTGGAGGTCTTTAACAATAGCCACTGCCTATCTGAGATACTGCTCCCTAAAGATGTCCTGGGTACTTTGTAGGCTAGCACCCAAGATGGAGCTGACTAGATTTACAACCTTCTGCAGCTTCTCTCGGTCCTGTGCAGTAGCCCTGCACTCCCCCCCACCCCCAACCCAACAGTGATGCAGCCTGTCAGAATGCTCTCCACCGTACAACTATAGAAGTTTTTGAGTGTATTTGTTGACATGCAAAATCTTTTCAAACTCCTAGTACAGTATAACCGATGTCTTGCCTTCTATATAACTGCATCAATATGTTGGGACCAGGTTAGATCCTCAGAGATCTTGACACCCAGGAACTTGAAATTGCTCACTCTCTCCATTTCTGATCCCTCTATGAGGATTGGTATGTGTTCCTTCGTCTTACCCTTCCTGAAATCCACAATCAGCTCTTTCATCTTACTGATGTTGAGTACCAGGTTGTTGCTGTGACACCACTCCACTAGTTGGCATATCTCACTCCTGTACACCCTCTTGTCACCACCTGAGATTCTACCAAAAATGGATGTATCGTCAGCAAATTTATAAATGGTATTTGAGCTATGCCTAGCCACACAGTCATGTGTATATAGAGAGTAGAGTGCAGAGCAGACATATCTATATTAAATATGGCATACAAACAACATACATATTTACATATCCCATACTAAAGAAATTGAATATTCTGCCGTGTATGGTGGGAAAGGCACCATTAAGCCAAACTGAGTGCATCAGCTGGGTTTAGGACCCAGCCGATGCCACAGAACTGTCTGGAGATGAGAGCATGAAGCAGCAGAACTCTCGGCACAATCGCACACTTACAGTTAAGTACAAAGAAAGAGTGAAATTAAACTAAACTTTGGTGTCAGACTCTGAATGTATGAAGCAATGCAGCAGAAAAACAATGGGTTAATTACAAGAATATACTGGGGAAGACATTGAAGAGCATACAGTCACTGCAACAGTGGCAGAATGACAAGGCAATGATTGTGTGTGAGTGAATGTGCATGTGGAAGGAGTGCGTTTACCATTCACCGAATGCTCTCCATCACACTCTCATACCCACATCTTTAGGTTCCTGCGAGTTCAGCATTGAACCTGAAAAATAAGTTAAATATGAAGCCCTCAGCTGCAATGTTGAAATGGCCTCAATGGACCTCAATATGGTTGGTTGAATTCCTCTGGAACGGATAGGTGAAATTCAACAATCAAAAAAAACATAAATTATCTGGAATCTTTCAAGCCAACCTTTTTATTTAAATTTCATTTTATCAAAAAATCATACAGCATGGAAGCAGGCTATTCAGCCCAACTCACCCATGCTGGTCAGTGGACACCCTTCCATGTTCCATCACCCAGCACTTGGTCCATTGCTCATGATGCCTATGTGATTCAAGTGCTCGGATGTTCCACTTTAACCATTCTCTCGAGTGACTAAAGTTAGCATTTCGGAACTTAGCACTCACTGGTTAACAAAGACTTCCTTCACATCCCCTCCAAATTTCTTCCCCCTTATTTTAAATCTTTGTCCCTGAGTTTTATTCACCTCTGATATGGAGAAGAACCCCTGCTATTCATTTTTGCCCTGATTATTTTGAATCAGTGACTCTTGGTTCTTGACCTCACAGCCAATGAAAACATAATTCTGGCATCCACTCTATCAGGCTCCACTATATTTCAGACATTAGGAAGTGTGTTCATTCCATTTAATACCAAGTTAAAATTTTTAATTACCTTTGCTGCATGCCTGCATAATTTTTTCATTCTAACATTTCACCGCTTCACAATCCAGAGATCTGTATAAAATTTCAACTAGAATTTTAACTATTTTATATCTCTACACAAAGCTACACAAAATGTTGTCACAGGAAAGCAGCATCTACCATCAGGAACCTTCACCACCCAGAATATGCTCTCTTCTTGCTGCTGCCACCAGGAAGAAGCCTTAGGACTCACACCACCAGATTCAGGAACAGTTGTTACCCCTCAGCCATCGTCATCTTGAACCAAAGGGGATGACTTCACTTAACTTTGCTTGCCCGACACTGAAATGTTCCCACAACATATGGATTCACTTTCAAGGACTCTTCATCTCATGTTCTCAATATTTATTGCTAATTAATTTATTATTATTTCTTTTTTTTATATTTGCGCACTGGTTGAACTTTTTGTATTTGTTGTCTTTTGCACACTGGTTGAACACCCAGGCTAGTGCAGTCTCTCATTGATTCTATTATGGTTATTATTCTATTATGGATTTATTGCAAATACCGGCAGGAAAATAAATCTCAGGGTTGCATATGGTGACATATATGTACTTTGATAATAAATTTACTTTGAACTTTGAGCTTATGTCTACTAATAGATTCTGCATTGCCTGCAAAATTATTATTTTCTTATACAGTATTTTAACTAGGGTCATGAAGTTGCTGAGGAATCAATGTCCAAGGAAGTTGTTTCAGATGAAGACTGTAAAGTTTATATGATTTGAAAGTTGTATATCTTTCATTCTTGAAAGTCATAATATAAAAGGTCATCCAGCATTTGAGATTAACTTGTTTCTTCAGTGCTTTTGTAGCATTCCATTTTATTGTTATTGACCACAAAACAAGATTTAAAGTCCATGTATTATGAAAGAACAACAGCCCTGTTGGCAGTATGAGTGGATCATAATATCAAAATCAAACAAGTATCAGAAGATTTCAAACATTCACCATTGTCTGGAGGCAAAACCATGAAGAGCGTTTGAAATCTTCTGATTAAGTACATGTAGTCATTGAGTATTCCAGACAAGGGTTGATAAATTTTATGATGTAGTAGGTACTGGTTAATTGGGGCCATTGGTTAACCAGAGCAGCTGCTTATTTGGGACAACTCTTAAAGAACAAAAACTAACCAAGAAAATTGCCAGGATTTTCTTTGATAATTTGGGAAACTATGCTGCTTAATTGGGGCAGGAATCTCTTGCCGAGCAGGCTCTAACTAGTGTCAGTCGTGCGTACTCGCATGGCTGTTAGATGCTACGCTGTGCTTAGAGTGAACAGTTTTTAAATAGTGTCAGTTGTGCGTGTTTCAAAAAGCAGCAATTTTTGTCATTGATAGTTGGTGAGTAACAAACAGTAAGGCAATTCAGAACTGTTTTGCTCATTGCGGTTTTAAGCATTCAGGCTTGGAGATGCCAGAAATGGCTGGAGTGAAAATGAAATGACTTCTTTCCTTCATCTGTTTAGGAACTATGAAGAATTTGAAGGTAATGACAATCACCTTGAATATCATATTTATTGTATTCAGGCAGGTGTTCTAGCAGACTCACCACTCTTGATGCTGTGGAACTGCTGAGCAACGCTACCACATAGTAAAATTTGGTATTGTCCGCGGTGATTTCTCACAGAACTAATTGGGCTTTGACTAACCTTAATCCTAATGCTCCCAAAATTCCATCAGTTTCAAGGCAAATGCATTCGCCGACATACTCAATAACTCTGGAATCGTCTTATATCAAGATCACCAATGTAGGTTTTCGCAAAATAAATGGTGTGAGGTGTTTTGTGCTTAAGAAAAAGTGTAACAACTCATTTATTGTAATCCAAACACAGAACACAAAGCACAGTAAAAATACTTCACATAATTACATCATCACGTCAGACTAGCCTCTTAAAGTGAACCCCAACCTGATGTGGATGGTTGTGAATTATGTACATTTCCACCAGTTACATTACCCTACAAAAGCAATATTTAAGAGGCATTTGTCAAGGCAGGGATATTAAATAAAAGTTATGTTTAATAAGCTTCAATATTTTCAAATTACTTAACTGTTTAATATTTAGTTAATATGGAAATCCAATGACTCATTTCTATATTTTGTTGCAGAACTTATAACTACAATCTAACTAATACTGTATGTGGCCAATAACTGGTACACTATCAGACCAATCCAAATTTATGCAGGATGACGTTTTCGTTCAGAAAGTTACTTGCCTAATTGAGAGACACCATTTCAAGGAATGGAAGAATTTATCCTTTAACGTTCTCAAGCTGTTTTGTGTTAATCAGGAGTTGAGCCAGAGAAAGAGTATGCCTGGACTCCATTCATTCCAATACAATACCTGACTCTGGTCTCAGAGAAGTATTTACCTTCACAAATGGTACATTTCCAATTTCCATGTGATCAATTCCATAATTTTATTTAAATATGCCAACGTAAGCTGAATTATCATGTTCTGCTGTACATTGTGACTTATCTAATTTAATAAATACTAATTAAGGGAAAAGATCTCAGTTCATGAAGAAAGATCATAAAAGAAAATGGTTTCAGCAAATAAATCCTCACTTCATCTGTTTTAAATTAACAGGAATTGAAATGTGAGAGGATATAGAAAAGATACTTCCATTATTAAAATTAGAGCCAGATCATTAAGGAGCTAATTGATGAAGCAGCTTTTCACACAAAAGTTAATGGGAATGGAATCATCAAGATCATGTCGACCATCAACCACCAATTTACATTAAAACTACACTAATTCCATTTTCTTCTCTCCGCATTCTCTTCGGCTGCCCCCCCCCCACCCCCGATCCTACCATTACTTTGTACATGAGATACAATTACAGTGGTTAATTAACCCACCAACTTGCACATCTTTGAGTTAGTACTGGGGGGAAATCCAAGCAGTTGCAAGGAGAATATGTGAGCTCCACACAAATAGTAGTTAAAATTGAACCATTGTAACTGGAGCTGGAGGGCAACAACTCTACTTGCTGCACCATGGTACTCCACAAAATATGGAGACGTTTTTTTCCCTCCGCCAGTTGTTGCTCAATTAATTTAATGGGTCAAAGTCAAATATTGACAAATATTTACCAACTAGGCATAGCAAAGTGGTGCCAAGGCAAGTAAATGTACAGATCAGCCAAAAGACAGTCACAGTGACATGTATCTGAAGTCAGATACAGATTGTATTAACTATGCACTGCATCCTTCCATCCACCAAAAGAAAACCTCGGGAGTGTCAGGAAGAAAATGCCAGTGCTTCGTCTTCATGGAGGATGACAAGTTTAGGTCAAATCATTCAGCAACAGAGCACAAACTGATTGCAATTCCTTTGCCCTTTCCAAGTGAATCAGAGTCAGCATAAAAGCCAAAGAGATGGAATATAAACAAAATGCTGGAGGAACTCAGCAGGCCAGGCAGCATCTATAGAAAAGAGTATAGTCGACGTTTCATAGATGCTGCCTGGCTGGCCTGCTGAGTTCCTCCAGCATTTTGTGTGCGTTGCTTGGATTTCCAGCATCTGTAGATTTTCTCTTGTTTGTGATATAGCAAAAATTAGTGGGAAGCTAGAGGATTGGGAAGCTTTTGAACAACCAACAGAAGGTAACTAAAAAGCCATAAGGAGAGAGAAGATAAAATATGAAGGTAATGTAGTTAACAATATAAAAGACGATACCAAAATTTCAGATATATAAAGAGTAAAAGAAAGCAAGAGTGGATATTGGACCACTGGAAAATTATGCTGGATGGGTAGTAAAGGGGGAACAATGAATTTAATAAGTATTTTCTGTCAGTTAAAACTGTGGAAGACACTAGTACTATGCCAGAGTGTAAGGGGGCAGAGAATAGGTGGTGGGGTGTTGATAGGTCTCTACCAAAGGAGGTGTAAGGCACTCCTTCCTTCCACTACCCTGCAGGTCACCCTTGGGCAACATATAGAACCTGCTTTGCCACACTCCCCCCGATCACAGTTACATGAAGCCTTGGGAGCAGGTGGTGGATAGTCGTATGAGCAGCTGGTGCATATCACAAGTCCTAGTTGTGAGACCACAGACACCAGGCAGACAATCTCTGAAGAGTATTGATCATGGCTGGGGTCACCCATCTTGTAAAGACAGAGCCCAGAAGAAGGCAGTAGAAAATCACTTCTGTAGAAAAATTTGACAAGAACTATCTTGATCATGGAAAAACCATGATCGCTTGCATCATATGCCACGGCACATGATGACAACGATGAAAGGGGCAGAAGTGAGTGTAGTCGCTCTTACTAAGGAGAAGGTGCTTGGGAAGCTTCAATAAGTCACCTGGACCAGTTTACTACACCCCAAGGTTCTGAAAGTGGTGGCTGAAGAGATTGTGGAGATATTAGTAGTGTTTTTTCAAGAATCACTACATTCTGGAATGGTTCCGGAGGAGTGGAAAATTTCAAAAGTCACTACACTCTTTAAGGAGGAAGGAAAACAGAAGAAAGAAAATTATAGGCCAGTTAGCCTGACTTTGGTGGCTGGAAAAGTGTTGGAGTCTATTATTAAGGATGAGGCTTCAAAGTACATAGTACAAAGTGAGGTTAGAGGCACAAGATAAAATAAGCCAAAATCAGTATGGTTTCCTTAAGGGGAAATATTGCCTAAAAATCTGTTGGAATTATTTTTTTTTAAACTTTTTTTTATTGTGTTTTCAAATAGTTACAGAATAAAAGTGTGTGAAAAAGAAAATATGTGTTACCCATCCCCCCTCCCCTTAACCCCTCCCCCCTAACATCCCTATAGAAAAAAAGAAGAAAGAAAGAAAGAAAGAAAAAAAAAGGAATGCCTGGATATTGGAAGATCCCCACATGCTCCATGGAGTTCGTAATAACTTTAGTATATATATTTATTTCTTTCCCCAAGTAACCAATTATTTCATCTTCGGAGCACCTATATATTTAATCCTATCTTTTGTAAATAAGGGCGCCAAATTTTCAAAAATGTTTCATATTTATCTCTTAAATTATAAGTAATTTTTTCAAGTGGAATACAGCCATAAAATTCTTTCTTCCAACGATCTATACTTAAATATGTATCTGATTTCCAAGTAACTGCAATAGCCTTTTTGGCTACTGCCAATGCAATTTTTATAAATTCTTTCTGATATTTATTCAATTTGGATATCGGTTTTATCCCTTCAATATCACCTAGTAAAAGTAATATTGGATTATGTGGAAGTTGTATTCCAATAATTTGTTCCAATAAAACTCTTAAATTTGTCCAGAAAGGTTGAATTTTAGAACAAGACCAAGTAGAATGTAAAAAAGTACCAATTTCTTGGTTACATCGGAAACACTGATCAAATAAATTTGGGTTTAATTTATTTATTTTTTGTGGTGTAATATATAATTGATGTAAAAAATTGTATTGCACTAATCTTAATCGGACGTTTATTGTATTTGTCATACTCTCAAGACATAGTCTTGACCAATTTTTTTCTTCAATTTTAATATTCAAGTCACTTCCCCATTTTTGTCTTGACTTATGGACTCCTTGTTTAATTGCCTGTTTTTGAATCAAGTTATACATACAAGAGATAAATTTTTTAATCTTTCCTTTTTGAATTAAAGTTTCTATTTCATTGGATTTCGGTAATAACATTGTTTGACCTAATTTTTCTCTTAAATAAGCCCTTAGTTGAAAGTAACAAAAAAGAGTGTTGTTTGATACTTTATATTTATTCTTTAATTGATCGAATGACATTAATATACCTCCTTCAAAACAATCTCCTATATATCTAATCCCTTTTTGAAACCAGTTATATAAAAGTTGATTATCCATTGTAAAAGGAATAAGTCTATTTTGAATTAAAGATCTCTTTGCTAATAAGGATTTCTTTGTCTCATCGTCAACATTTATCTTATTCCATAAGTCAATCAAATATTTTAATATAGGAGATTCTTTCTTTCTGTTGGAATTATTTGAGGAAATAACAAGCAGGATAGACAAAGTATGTGGTTGTTGGATACTTGGAATTTCAAAAGGCCTTTGACAAAGTGCCACACTTGAGGCTGCTTAATAAGATAAAAGACCATGGTATTGTAGGAATGGTACGAGCATGGATAGAATATTGGCTGGCAGGCAGGAAGCAATGATTCAGAATAAAGGGTGCCTTTTCTGGTTGTCTGCTGATGACTTATGGTGTTCTTCTCGGTATTGGGATTGCTTCTTTTCATGTTATATGTCAATGATCTGGACGATGGAATTAATGGCTTTGTGGCCAAATTTGTGGATGTTACGAAGATAGGTGAAGGGGCAGGTAGTGTTGAGGAAGCAAGGAGTCTGGAGAAGGGCTTTTAGACAGATTAGGAGAATGTGCAAAGAAGTTGCAGATTGAATATAATGTAGGGAAATGTATGGTCATGAATTTTTATAGAAGGAATAAAGTCATAGACTTTTCTAAATGGGGAGAAAATTCAAAAATCAGAGATGCAAAGGGAGTTGGGAGTGCTTGCACAGGAATCCCTAAAGGTAAACTTGCAGGTTGAGATGGTGGTAAGGAAGACAAATGCAATATTAGCATTCATTTCAAGAGGACTAGAATATAAGGGCAAGAATGTAATGCTCAGGACTCATAAGGCATTCTTCAGACCACACTTGGAGTATTGTGAGCAGTTTTGGGCCCCTTATCTAAGAAATGATGTGCCGGCATTGGAGAGGGTCCAGAGGAGGTTCACAAGAATGATTCCAGGAATGAAAGGCTTATCGTATGAAAAGGATTCGATGGTTCTGGGTCTGTTCTTGCTGAAGTTTAGAAGAATGAGGGGTACCTAAGTGAAACCCATAGAATATTGAAAGGCCTAGATAGAGTGGATGTGGAGAGGATGTTTACAATAGTGGAGGAACCCAGGAACAGAGAGCACAGCCTCAGAATAGAGGGGTATCCATTTAGAATAGAGATGAGGACATATTTCTTTAGCCAGAGGGTAGTGAATCTGTGGAACTTTTTGCCATAGACGGCTGTGGAGACCAAGTCATTGGATATATTTAAGGTAGACATTTATAGGTTCTTGATTAGTCAGGGCACCAAAGGTTACGGGGAGAAGGCAGGAGAATGGGTTTGAGAGGGATAATCAATCAGCCATGATGGAATGGAAGAGCAGACTCGATGAGCCAAATAGACTAATTCTTCTCCTATGTCTTCTGGTCTCATGGAATCTCCCAATAATGGCCGACCAGACTTCAGCTGCATTTTCCTGATATAGAACAATGTAGAACTGAGTCAATGTTACTTGGTTTTATTTCCTTCCAGGCTGATTGAAACAAATGACAGTGTTGCTGTTAGCCTTTATTTTAAGGAGTTGATGAGCAGTCAGAATAGTTTTCAGCTTACACTGAACTGCAGATATTAGAAACAGCTCAGAAGTGTGCATTAGAAAGATACTGTATAGCATATTTTTGCTGTCCAGAATGGCCTGGTGCAGTTCTCCTGATATTTCAGCAGTGCAGGATTGCTGATTGGTCTCTTGTAGGAGAGATTTGTAGATTTAGGAGTTTCAGGCTTAGACCATGAAAATCAATTTCTATAATTAAAATGTAGCATGGATCTGAAGATAAGCTGGAGGAAGTCCTTTTAAAGTCTTACATTTTCGAATTGGTCTTCCACAAAATAATGGTCTTAGAAATTCAACTCAGGTCATAATGCTAAATGCATTGTTTGGTATCATGGGATCCTCACTTGAACTCAGACACACTGGGAAGTATGATGCAATGCCAACAGCAATCATGGGTGAATATCTAAGCAACAACATAGTCACTCACTCACACACATACTCATGAAGATGAACATAGAATACACACACATACGCACACACACACTAACATACATGTGTGTGCATCTCAAAGACAGACAGACACAGACACACACACGCACACACACTTATACAAAGAAAATACAGATTCACAAAGCATAAAGAAGGGAAGAATACAGCACAGGAGTAGCCCCTTTGGCCACAAAGTCTGCCTCAAACATAATGCTGAATTAAACTAAGTCATTTCAGCTTGCACATGAGTACATGACCCATAACCCTCAACTCCATAAGACCATAAGATATAGGAGCAGAAGTAGGCCATTCGGCCCATTGAGTCTGCTCCGCCATGTAATCATGGGCTGATCCAATTCTTCCAGTCATTCCCACTCCCCTGCCTTCTCCCCAAACCCTTTGATGCCCTGGCTAATCAAGAAACTATCTGTCTATCTGTGCCTTTAATGTACCCAATGACTTGGCCTCCACAGCCGCTTGTGGCAACAAATTCCACCCTCCGACTAAAGTAATTTCTCCACATCTCTGTTCTAAATGGACGTCCTTCAATCCTGAAGTCGTGCCCTCTTGTCCTAGACTCCCCTACCATGGGAAATAACTTTGCCATATCTAATCTGTTCAGGCTTTTTAACATTTGGAATGTTTCTATGAGATCCCCCCTCATTCTCCTGGACTCCAAGGAATACAGCCCAAGAGCTGCCAGACATTCCTCATATGGTAACCATTTCATTCCTGGAATCATTCTCGCGAATCTTCTCTGAACCCTCTCCAACAAGGGACCCAAAACTACATACAATACTCCAAGTGTGGTCTCACGAGTGCCTTATAGAGCCTCAACATCACATTCCTGCTGTTATATTCTATACCTCCAGAAATGAATGCCAACATTGCATTCACCTTCTTCACCACCGACTCCAGCTGGAGGTTAACATTTAGGGTATCCTGCACAAGGACTCCCAAGTCCCTTTAAAATCTCTCCCCATCTAAATAATAGTCTGCCCGTTTATTTCTTCCACTGAAGTGCATGGCCATACACTTTACAACATTGAATTTCATTTGCCACTTCTTTGCCCATTCCCCTAAATTATCTAAGTCTCTCTGCAGGCTCTCTGTTTCCTCAACACTACCCACTCCTCCACCTATCTTTGTATCATCGGAAAATTTAGTCACAAATCCATTAATCTCATAGTCCAAATCATTGACATACATCGTAAAAAGCAGCAGTCCCAACACTGACCCCTGTGGAACTCCACTGGTAACCGGCAGCCAGCCAGAATAGGACCCCTTTATTCCCACTCTCTCTTTTCTGCCGATCAGCCAATGCTCCACCCATGCTAGTAAATTCCCTGTAATTCCATGGACTCTTATCTTGCTAAGCAGCCTTATGTGTGCCACCTTGTCAAAGGCCTTCTGAAAATCCATGTACAGCATGTCTACTGCATCTCCTTTGTCTACCCTGCTTGTAATTTCCTCAAAATATTGCAGTAGGTTAGTCAGGCAGGATTTTCCTTTCAGGAAACCATGCTGGCTTTGGCTTATCTTATCATGTGCCTCCAGGTATTCTGTAATCTCATCCCTAACAATCGATTCCAACAACTTCCCAACCACCGATGTCAAGCTAGCAGGCCTAAAGTTTCCTTTATGCTGCCACCCATCCTTCTTAAATAGCGGAGTAACATTTGCAATTTTCCAGTCATCCGGTACGATGCCAGAATCTATTGATTCTTGAAGGATCATTAATGCTTCCGTAATCTCTCCAGCTACTTCTTTCAGCACCCAAGGGTGCATTGCATCATGTCCACCCTCAGACCATTAAGCTTCCTGAGCACCTTCTCAGTTGTAATTTTCACTGCACATACTTCACCTCCCTGACACACTTGAATGTCCGGTATACTGCAGATGTCTTCCACTGTGAAGACTGATACAAAATACACGTTCAGTTCTTCTGTCATATCTGTGTCTCTCATTACAATATCTCCAGCATCATTTTTTATTGGTCCTATATCTACCCTCAACTCTCTTTTACCCTTTATATATTTAAAAAAGCTTTTAGTATTTTCTTTGATATTAGTCACCAGCTTCCTTTCATAATTCATATTTTCCTTCCTAATGACCTTCTTAGTTTCCTTCTGCAAGTTTTTAAAAGCTTCCCAATCCTCTATCTTCCCACTAGCATTGGCTTCCTTGTATGCCCTCTCTTTTGCTTTTACTTAGGCTCTGACTTCACTTGTCAGCCACGGTAGTATTCTTCTTCCATTCAAAAGTTTCTTCTTATATATCTGTCTTGCACTCCCCTCATTTTTCGCAGAAACTCCAGCCGTTGCTGCTCTGCTGTCCTTCCTGCTAGTGTCCCTTTCCAGTCAACCCTGGACAGTTCCCCTCTCATGCCATTGTAATTTCCTTTATTCCACTGAAATACTGACACATTGGAATTTAGTTTCTCCTTTTCAAATTTCAAAGTGAACGTGATCATATTGTGGTCACTGTTCCCTAAGGGTTCCTTAACCTTAAGCTCACTTATCACCTCTGAATCATTGCACAACACCCAATTCAGCACAGCTGATCCCCTAGTGGGCTCAACAACAAGCTGTTCTAAAAAGCCATCCCTTAGACATTCTACAAATTCTCTTTCTTGAGGTCCAGTACTGGCCTGGTTTTCCCAATCCACTTTTATGTCAAGTTCCCCAACGATTATCCCTTCTGACACACCTTTTCTATCTCCTGCTGTAATTTGTAATCCACATCCCGGCTGCTGTTTGGAGGCCTGTATACAACTGCCATTAGGGTCCTTTTGCCCTTGCCATTTCTTAACTCAACCTATAGAGACTCTACGCCTTCGATCCTATATTATCCCTTTCTAAAGATTTAATATTATTTCTTATACACAGGGCCACACCACACCTTCTGCCTATGAACCTATCTTTCTGATACACCATATATCCTTGGACATTCAATTCCCAATGGCAGCCATCCTTTAGCCAAGTTTCAGAGATGGCCACAACATCATACTTGCCAATCCGTAGCTGAATTTCAAGATCGTCCATTGTCTTTCTTATGCTGCGTGCATTCAGTCCACATACAACACTTTCAGTCCCCATTCCCTGCAGATACATGTAGCTATCCAACAGCTTCTTAACATCATTATCATTTCTGCTTCTATCACCACCACGGCAGCATGTTCCAAACACCTACCAGCTTCTGTATAAAAATTATTTTCTGCACATCTCCTTTAAACTTGCTCCTCTCACCTTAAATTCATGCCCTGACCTCTTGATATTTCCACTCAGGGACAAAAATTATGACTGTCTATCCTATCTATGGCTCTCATAATTTTATAAAGGTCTATCAGGTCCCCCATCATATCCCGATATTCCAGAGAAAGCAACCCAAGTTTATCCATTCTCTCCTTCTAGATTGTACCCATGAAGCAAGGCAACATCCTGGTAAATATCTTCTGCACTTTTCCAAAACCTTTGCATCTTTCCTGTAATTGTAACTGGGATTATACTCCATTTAGTTGCATCATGACTTTCATACTCCTATACTGAATGACCTGACCAAAGAACACAAGCATATTATACACCTTCTTTACCACCGGATCTACTTTTGTGGCCACTGTCACTGCACTATGGATTTGGACATGAAGATTCCTCCGTACATCAGTGCTGTTAAGGGTTCTGTCATCAACGGTATTCATTCTGCTTACAGTGGACCTCCCAAGGTGAAACACTTCATATTTGCTCAATTAAACTCAATCTGCAATGTACCCTCCCATATCTAAATCCTTTTACAACCCTCTATACTATCCACAACTCCATCAATCTTTATGTCATCTGCAAACTTACCAACTCACCCATCTACATTTTCATCCACATGATACGAATATATAATCAAAAAGAAAACAAATTTACTGAGACACACACACACACACACACACACACACACACACACACACACACACACACACACACACACACACACACACACACACACACACACACACACACACACACACACACACACTGTCAAACCCTGCACAATATCTGGCATGGTGATGCAGATTGTATGTGTGTTTTGGCATATGTGTCTTCCTTTGTTTCTGTATAGGCATGCTTCTAGCTGAGAAACTAAGGGAACTGGAACCTTGTCTGAGTTCAGAAAATACCATGGAACAACAGTGGACCTATATCAGCTCTGCGCTCTATGAGGCAGCAGCCCAATCCGCTGGCCATAAGAGTAGAAACCATCAAGACTGGTTTGACAATAACTCAGATACCATCCACAACTTGCTTAAGGACATGCACAAAGCACACCGGGCAACTTTAGATAATCCTTCATCCACCAGCATCAGACAGGCAGCTCGGAGGAAAGCGCAAAAGGCAATACGGGCCACACAAAATGAGTGCTGGACTGAAAAGGCACATGAAATCCAGTCCTTTGCCGATAATAATGACATGCAGAATTTTTACAATGCTGTCAAAACCATCTACAGCCCAATAAAGTGATGCATTACTCCCCTGAAAACAACAGATGGTCTAACACTTCCGAAGAATCAGAATGCCATTCTGCTGAGGTGGGCTGAGCATTTTAACACTCTGCTTAATCAGGATTCTGACGCAGACCCCACCATCCTGGATGAACTGCCTGAACTTCCTCCTATCCACGACCTCAGTCTACCACCAACCTTCCAGGAGGTTCTATCAGCTGTCCATTCCCTTAAGAATAATAAGTCCCCTGGCACTGACAATATCCCTGCTGGGTTACTGAAGAACGGAGGGTACATGTGTATGCGCACCCTCTACCAGTACATCACCAAGGCCTGGACTGAGGAGAACATCCCACAGCAATGGAGAAATGCAAACTTCGTTTTGTCATTTATAAGAACAGGGGTGACAAGGCCATCTGCAGCAATAGTAGGGGCATATCACTCTTTTCTGTTGCTGGAAAGGTCCTGGCTAAGGAGATGCTTCAGAGGCTCATCAGCAGCATCACCGAGTCAATGCTGCCTGAATCGCAGTGTGGATTTAGGAAGAACAGGAGCATGATCGACATGATCTTCACAGCCCAGCAGCTTCAGGAAAAGTGCCAGGAGCAACATCAGGACCTGTTTCTGGTCTTTGTCGACCTCTCTAAAACATTTGACACTGTGCAAAGAGAGCTCTTATGGGATGTCCTCCTCAGGTTTGGCTGTCCCAATAAATTTGTTAACATCCTCCGCCAGTTCCACGATGGGATGACTGCTCGGGTGACCATAGGAGGACAAGAGTCCGAGCCCTTCCTTGTACACACAGGGGTGAGGCAGGGGTGTGTGCTAGCACCAGTGCTCTTTAACATCTTCCTCCTGTGTGTTACCAAGCTTCTCCACAATGAGATTGAGGATAGCAGCGGTGTGGCAGTGGATGTCAGATTAGATGGCAACCTCTTTAACATCAGGAGGCTCCACACAACCACCAAACTCCATAGAGAACGGGTCCTGGAGCTGCGGTATGCAGACGGCTGTGCTCTTGTGGCCCATACTCTGGAGGATCTTCAGACTGTCCTTGCTGTGGCAGTGAGAGCATACAGCAGGATGGGGCTGACCGTCAATACCACCAAGACAGAAGTGGTTTGCCAATGGAGTACTAGTGTCCCAACCACTCTACCTGCCTTCACGGTTGGTGATAAAAAGCTGTCAGTAGTGCCACCTTTCAAATATCTGAGGAGCCACATTAAACAGGCATCAGCTGTCTTTGGGAGACTTCGGCGTAGAATCTTCCAGAACAGGAGCCTTCGTCCCTCCACAAAGATCGCTGTATACCAAGCGGTCTGTGTCACCACCCTCCTTTATGGCTGTGAGCTTGGGTAACCCACAGCCGTCACATCAAGTCCTTGGAGCGCTTCCACATAAGCTGCCTTCAGCGCATCCTGGGAATTACTTGGCGTGAGTGGGTGCCTCACACTGAAATACTTGTAAAGACCAACTGCAGAAGTACTGAGGCCATGATCACCCAGCGTCAGCTGCAGTGGCTGGGGCACGTGATAAGGATGCCCCCATGTCGGCTACCCCGCAGAGTGTTATACGGCCAGCTACATCATGGTCGACGCTCAGCTAGAGGGCCGAAGAAACGCGACAAGGATCAGATGAAGAATGCTTTAAGGAAATGCAAGATCAGACCTGAGGACCTGGAGGATGTTGCTGCTGACCGTAACACTTGGCGACAGCTGTGTATGGACGGGATTCGTATTCCGGAGATGGAAAGAACAACCAGAAGACAGCAGAAGAGAGCCAGGAGAAATGCAGCCATGGTTGCCATCACTACCTCCACTACCACATATACATGTCCCACCTGCAATTGAACTTGTGGGTCCAGGATAGGACTGTATAGTCATCAAAGATCTCACTGTTAAAGGAGTGGACATTGTCATCGGATTACAATGGACAACTGAAGAGAAGATCGGCATGTGTACTTATGTACATTTGTGTGTGTGGGTATCCATTTGAGAATATGCCTATACATCAGTGCATGTACATGTGTGTATCTATATGTGTTTATTATTGCACTTGTGCCCCAGTGCTTTCAATGGCTGATAATGACACACATCAAAAACTCCGTTCTTGCCACACAGGACACTCAACAATATGCCTACGGATAGAACTGCTCTATAACAGATGCTATAGGATCTGTCATTCACCTGGCCCTGTCACACCTTGAAAACAAGGACACTTATGTCTAAATGCTGTTTCTGGTTTTCAGGTTGGCATTCAACGCTGTTGTCCCACAGACCTTGGTGAAAGAACTCCTACCCCTTGGTCTAAATATATCACTGTGCAACTGGGTGTTGGACTTCCAAATAGTCAGGATACACAACCACTCCTCCCTCCCCATCGTCCTCAACGCAGGTGCCCCAAGGGCTGTGTGCTGAGCCTCTTGCTGTACACTCTGCTCACACATGACTGCACGGCCAAACACCCGAGTAGTCATCTTGTCAAGTTTGATGATGACTGGACAGTGGTGGGGCTCATCATTAACAACGATGAGATGGCCTACAGAGAGGAGATGGAAGAGCTCCAGGCCTGGTGCCAGGAAAATAACCTCTTCCTTATTGTCCTAAGACAAAGGAGAAGGTTTTCAACTTCAGGGGTACTCATACCACTCACACTGCTCTTTACATCAGCACCACAGGAATGGAAACTGCAAGCAGTTTCAAACTCCTGGCAATGCACATCACACAAAACCTCTCTTGGTCTCAGAGCGTATCCTACACAGTCAAGAAAGCTCACCAATGCCTCTGCTTTCTGAGGAGGCTGAAGAGAGCTGGACTGTGCACCTGTACTAATATCATTTTACAGATGTGCATTAGGGAGCATCCTAACAAACTGCATCACTGCTTGGTACAGAAACTGCACTGCGGCGGACAGGAAGACTCTACAATGGATAGTCCAAACTGCCGCTTTTTGTAGTGGATAGAGAGAAGGTGCTCAGTGAAGCAGTCTCCCAATCTACGTCGCTTCTCACCGATATACAGGAGGCCACACCGGGAGCACCGGATACAGTAGATAACCCCAACAGATGACACCCATTTCAATAAGCGGGATCTCCTGGTGGCCACCCATTTCAATTTTACTTTCCATCCCATTCCTACATGTCAGTCAATTGCCTCCTCTACTGCCACAATGAGACCACACTCAGGTTGGAGGAGCAACACCTTATATTCCATCCAGGTAGCGTCCAACCTGATGGCATAAATATAATTTTCTTGAACTTCCGATAATTGCCCCCCACCCTCTCCTTCATCATTCCTCCTTTCCCATTTCCCTCTCACACCTACCTGTCCATCACTTCCCTTTCTTCTGTCTTCTGTCCTCCCTTATCAGATTCCCCCTTCTCCAGCCCTATATCTCTTTCACAAATCAACTTCTCAGCTCTGTATTTCACCCCTTCCCCCCTCTCAGTTTTAACTAACACCTGTCACCATGTACTTCTTCCTCCCTTCCCCCCACCTTCTTTCACTGCTTTCACCTTCTACCTTTCCGTTCCAGTCCTGATGAAGGGTCTTGGCCCAAAACGCTGACTGTTTTCTCTTTTCCGTAGATGCTGCCTGGCCTGCTGATTTCCTCCAGCATTTTGTGTGTGTTGCTTGGCTTTCCAGCATCTGCAGGTTTTCCCTTGTTTATGTATGTAAGCTATCCTATGTATTTACAGTGTATGCATTGTGTTTTTTTTCTATAATTACCGTAGATTTCGCACTACAGAGCGCACCTGATTAAAAGCCGCTGGCTCTAATTTTAGAAAGAAAATCAATTTTGTACTTGTACAGGCCGCACCGGATTTTAGGCCGCAGGTGTCCCACGTTGTAATATGAGATATTTACACAGAAAGATATTACACGTGAGGATTTTTTAACTTTTAATTAAATCCATATGGTAACAAACAAATACATATTGCAAATGCTTTTTTTCGAACCGTGCCTGTAATACGGCTACTTTTAAATATACATACGTATCGGTAACACACAAATTACGTTGCATATACATTCCAATATCTCCTAGCGACTGGTAAAAATATATATACTGCAGCCTACCAGGAAAAGTTATTGATCGTCTTTAACTTAAAAGCAGCGTTTTGGCTCCGCCGCTCCCCCCCACCTTCCCATTTATCGCAAACGGGTATTTCCCACAAGACGCGGCGAAACCGGATGTGACGTCTAGCATTCCGGGCTGTAGTACAGAAAACATACTAACAAATGAATTACTAAGCGAAAATATTATAAACTAAATAACTGCCATAAAGGCAGCACAATGCTTTTCTTCGAGTGTTTTCCATGTTGATGAGGGTGAGTACAAATGACTGATTTACAATAATTTAATTGTGAAAGTGCGCTTGATTTATCGTACAATTTCATTGGACCTCTGTGAACTACTCATCAATTTTATTGGTCTAATGTTACGAGGCAAAATGTTTTTGGCGGCATGAAAAAAAATCATGCATTAGCCGCACTGTAGTAAAGGCCGCAGTGTTCAAAGCTGATCAAAATGTGGGAAAAAAGTAGCGGCTTAAAATCCGGAATCTACGGTATTGTGTTTTTATTTTTCGTGTTTTTTTAATCTGCAAAAGTACAAAATCAAGTAAACGGAGTAACAATTATCAAACACGAGGAAATCTGCAGATGCTGGAAATTCAAACAACACACACAAAATGCTGGTGGAACACAGCAGGCCAGGCAGCATCTATAAGGAGAAGCACTGTCGACGTTTCGGGCTGAGACCCTTTGTCAGGACTGGGTCTCGGCCCGAAGCATCAACAGTGCTTCTCCCTATAGATGCTGCCTGGCCTGCTGTGTTCCACCAGCATTTTGTGTGTGTTGGAGTAACAATTATTTTGTTCTTTCTACACTTGTGTACAGGAAATGACATTAAGCAATCTGTTGTCGTGAATCTTGAACAAGTCTCTGGAAGGATGAGAACTGGGTGAGCAGGGCTGGCCACAGACAACCTTGATATGTTCTTAAATCCTTTAATGGATTTTCCCTCAATGTCAAGGTAGGCAAGCAGGTTTATCTCCAAATATGATTTTGGAAACACTCAGTTTTTCATTTATCCTTTTGCCGCTTTGCAGGAAAATAGCCAAGAGGACACTTAGCATCTACGTGATTGATGGCTGGTTAAATTAATATTAATGCATTTCCCTCATTAAATGTTGTTCATGACATCTAAAGAAAAATAATAGCCTGGCTGCTGACTGTAGGTGGTTCCTCAGTGACTAAAAGATTTTTCAGTCAATGCCAGAGATGCTTCTTTGCCCTTTCCTAATCTCAATGCGCAGATTTAACATGGAGATGAAACCCCACTGTTTCCCCTCCTGTCCCCTCCTAATCTTCAAGTAAAATTAAGCAGCAGACTCCCATTTTTAAAACTGATTTTTGGTGTGTAACCTTTAGAGTGGCAATTTAAAATTCTAGTCAGGCAAATTAGATTTAAGGGGAGAAGTGAGGAAAATGTTTCAATCCTCGTGTTTTTTTTTTGTAAAAGCAAACCCAGTATGCTTTGCCTCAGATTGATATAATTATTTGGGTATAAAGAAATGCATCGTTTCTGGTTCATGGCTGCATTGAAAACCTCTTCAAATTTCTCAGACTATTTCTCTTCAGTGCTTTGCAAAAATATACATGTTTATTTTCAAAGACCCGCCCCCCCATAGGAAATAGCACTAGATCTGTGAAACTCTTCCCCAAGTCGACACAATTCAACTCTGTATGGTGAAATGGGGTGGAAATTAACAAGCAATTATCGGAGGTGGGGCAAGATTTCAAAACAGTAATTTTATCTTTGAAATACAAGTTACATTTATCTTCACAAAAAAGTTACGTAAGCTTCAACTTCACAGCAGGTTGGACAGCACCATGATGAACCAAGTCATTCATAATTAGAGAAACTCTGTTGAATCCAAAGGATGAAAATTATTTGGGCTCCATGAATGTCTATATATTGCTGTCAGAAATAATATCCATTATCTCTTGTAGTTCCATTCAGTGATTTGTAAAATTTGAACCTTCAAATGCACTCTGAATATAAAAGCATTGTTGTTAATACTGATTGTTAAATGACTGTTCAACACAGATACACAGACTTTGTATCTTCATGTCTGTGTGTTTGTGGTGTAGTTCTGTATCTGTGTGTGTCTGTATGAATTTGTGTAAGTGAGTGTGTATGTGTGTTTATGTGGCTGTGTGCATATGTGTGAATGCTGATCTAATTTTTTAATATTTTGTTCACATTCCACAATATGCAATACCACAGTTGCAAAGATAACAGTGTACTCTGTTGATGGTTTTAATCTTGCTCCAAAGCAGAAGAGTTCCATGTTGCATTCTGTATCATTATATGTCCAGCAAAAAAAAAACATTTAAAATGACAATGTTGCTGCCCCAATGTTTGACCATAGAGGGCAGGTCCTCAAACTCAGTCATGACACTGTGGATTTAGTCAACAGCCTGCAGCAAGATAAGTGAGAATGAAACTGCCTCTTCTGTCACCTCTCACAATTGAATCATCATGGATCAATAATGTACATTACAAACCTCACAAGCCTGACTCAAAAGGCAGCCCGTCTCAGTTTTATTTGTCACAACATTGTTGAAATATTGAACCGACAAAGTATTATCAGAAATATTACCGCAAAAAAACTTTTTCTCTTTATCAAAAACATTGTGACCACCTCTTCATTCATATCACGTTTAGGGTCAAGGACAAGGCATGAAGCAAATAATTACTCAGTGCCCATTCTCAGGTCAAGCAGAATCATATTTATTTTTATCGATCTTTTATCTTCAGGAATGAAAGGGGCCCAATCACCTGAGTGAGTGTGGACCACAGACCCTTACTGACTGTTAAAAAGCATAGCATTCTTAAACACATTTGGAGATAGGTATAGGTTCTTCACCCTTTGTACAGACAATCAGTTATCAGCTCTAAATTAATCAGAAACAGATAAACATATGATCAGTCATTTTTAACATTATTAACCTGCATGACCAACTCCTCTGAAGCCTTCATTATTTGGCCTCACAATTAAGTGTAAGGTAATCTGTTCATTCAGCCAAGTAATTACATGAAACTAGCCATATTAAGTTGTGGGCATTCTATGTTGGCATGGCAACACTTGGCTGCCCAGTGCAATCCTCACTGATTTGATATGACACAAATAACACATTCCACTGTTTTTGTTGATATCTTGATGTACATATGCCAAATAAAGCTAACCTTTAGGATCTTTAATCTCTACACAAACAAGAAAAAAATCTGCAGATGCTGGAAATCCAAGTAACACACACAAAATGCTGAAGGAACTCAGCATTCTTGCCGAAGGGTTGTGGCCCGAAACATCGACAATACTCTTTTCCATAGATGCTGCTTGGCCTGCTGAGATCCTCCAGCATTTTGTATGTGTTATCTTTAATCTCTATCTCTCTCTCTATCCATTAACACAGGGGCTGTTGAGTCCAGTATCTCCTGGTACTGTCAAGATTGTCTCTAGCAAAGAACATTACAATGAGTTACAGTACTTGGCTGTCTGCTACCTTTCCCCTACTGTTTTATATACCTTACCTCATGCCTGAAGTGTTTGGTGAGCTAGGTATTATAAAACCTGATACAAAAAAAGTACATTATCCTAAAGAGGTTTTCACTTCCACCCTGTCAATTAGCCTGTTCATCTCACAGTTCAGGTTTTCCTCAATTGCTTTAGTCCTGGCTGTTGTACTCTTATCTGGTGCTGCATTCCTGTGTAGAGACAGAATTTCTTACACCAATCAACCTGGTGCCTGCAGACATTACTCAAGAGAGTTATGAATGTATACACATCTTTCCTTATTTTGTACCAGTAAATATGTTACCTGTCGTCAATGCAGAAAGCTTAACTGCTAAGTACAAAGTCCACCATCCCTTCATGATTACTTCGAGACAGTAAGTATACTCAGTTGTCTCCTCAATTGATGCCTTGTGCTGTTGGCCGTCTTGCCTCTTTAGGATGTCAACTGATGTGGCAGAAAAAAATATAAGAAATATAGTTGAATAACACACAGTCTTTATCAATACTGAAATCAGTCAAAGGAAGCAGGTGCTTAATTAATCTATATGCTCTTTGGATTGAAATCACTATTCTAGCTTAAATCTCACAGCTTGGACCTGGAAACCACAGCAAGATGAACTGGCTAGGTTCACTTTAGTGGGTTGCATCTTCTCCAAGTTTCAAACTCAGAGTCCTCCTACCACGATGGTGTTTCCGGGTTGTCACTACTCATGTGCTTGATGCTCCTTCATTTCCACAAGGTTTTGAACACGAGTGGCGTACTCGCTTTGTACATAGCACGTATTTATCTTCTGATAAACCTATAGATCTGTCAACACCAATTTTTTACAGTGGACATAAAAAAGCCATGCACTTTTTTTGCATTTTTTAAATGAACAAAGTATATTTTTTAAATTTAAAAAGTTCCTTCTCTTGATTATCCAGTCTGTTCGCGTCCCTCATGTGTCAATTAAGCCAATCAAAAAGGAGAGACGGTTACTTGCAAAAATGGAATGATTTACCCTGCTGGTTTCTCACCATTCTTCTCGTCTCAGGATGGCTTGCAGGGTCATTATCTCTTAGAGCTTCACAGAATAATTTAGTGTGGAAAGAGGCCCTTCAGTCCACCAAATCCATGCCCACAAATAAAGATCACTTTACCCTAATACTACATTTATTCATTTTATTTCCCCTCACCCCCATTAGCTCCCCTATTTCTACCACTCAATTACACCAGCATAATTTACAGTGGCCAGTCAGCAAAGCAACCTGCGCCATTTTGGTATGTGGCAGGACTCCAGAACATCACTGAAGTTGTGAGGTAACAGCTCCACTAGCTATGCCACTGTGCGGCCGAAAAATATACTATTTACCTTTGTCTCAAGCTCAAGGCATCCCATGATGTCTCTCTCTACATTTGATTACCTAAATCCCCCAACGCCAGGCTCCAGGCTCTGAGATAATTTATCCAAGGGTCAGGTAGGCAGGACGCATGTATTCCATTTATTTTTAACCCTTCCTTAAATTAATCACTGAGCCCATACTGTGCTGTACTGTTCTATCTACTGTTTAGGAAGGAAGCATCATGTTGATCATGGTGCAGGTTTATGTTATGGGCCAAAGGGCCCATAATGTGGTGTACTATTCTATCTTCTGTGGAGGGTTATAAGCTGGGTAGGAAGGAAGGGTTAGGTTGATCATGGAGTAGATTTATATAGTTCAGCACAATATATTGTTCCATGTTCTATGATGGAAGTCAACTTTGTGACCATAAGGATTTAATATCTCTTATGGCCTGATAGAACCATAGAACCATAGAACATTACAGCACAGAAACAGGCCTTTTGGCCCTTCTTGGCTGTGCCGAACCATTTTTCTGCTTAGTGCCACTGACCTGCACCTGACCCATATCCTTCCATACCCCTCTCATCCATGTACCTGTCCAAGCTTTTCTTAAACGTCAAAAGTGAGCCCTCATTCACCACTTCATCTGGCAGCTCATTCCACACTCCCACCACTCACTGTATGAAGAAGCCCCCCCCCCCAATCTTCCCTTTAAACTTTTCCCCCTTCACCCTTAACCCATGTCCTCTGTTTTTTTTCTCCCCTAGCCTCTGTGGAGAAAGTGTCCTCAGAAAGCCTACTTGCATTCACTCTATCTATACCCATCATAATTTTATATACCTCTATCAAGTCTCCCCTCATCCTTCTATGCTCCAGGGAATAAAGTCCTAACCTATTTAACCTTTCTCTGTAACTCAGTTTCTCAAGTCCCGATCATTCGGTTATCTAGTTCACTTAACTCTCAATGTACATTGACTTCTTTACCCATCATGGAGACAGAAGACAATGCAATCTGGAGCAACAAGTAATCTGCTGGAGGAACACAGTAGATCATGAAGTATCTGTGTGTAGAAAGGAATGGTTGACATTTTTACCTGAAATATTGACAATTCCACTACCAGCAACCCCCACCACACATGTGGCTCGATTTGTTAAGTTCCCCCAACAGAGTATTGTTCTTTTCGCATCATGTGTTGCAGAAGCTAAACTACTGTGCTACTATGTTATTATGCTAATTGCCTCTATAGTCCAACCTCCATTTTTCTCAACACAAAATTTTTCTCATTTAACTCCTGAGAACAGTGGTATGTGAATTTTGAAATATTTCATCTTACAAGATTTTAGGGAAATAGTCTAAATTTATATTCACCAGTGGATAACGTGTGCTGAGAATGCACCAGCCTCACACAGAAAATCAACACAAAGCAAGATCATGATTTAAACCACCATAATTTGGCACAACCTTAACTGAAGAAGAAGATAACTCAAATGTAGTTCCCCTTTATAGTGTAGTGAGCTACGACCTAATGTAGTCTCCTTTATGCACTAAATGGAATTAATTTTGCTACTTAGTAAATATCATTTGGCAAACTAAAATCATTGCACACTGGATTTCTGATTTGCATTAATGACATTAAAGGGTTCTTGGCAGTCATACAAGTTATCTCCTTACAATTTGTGAGTTCTGCGCAGGGAGAAAAGGAAGGTAATATTCACAATGTGAAAGCACAACTGCAGAAGTGGAAATCATAAGTAACCCCTGTTCTAACATTGTGGAGCTTGCTTACCTTGTTTTGTATGCCCAAAATGATTTACCTTGAAAGTGCTACAGGTAGTTCATGCATAAAATGTAAAGTGCGGCATGAAATTAAATTCAACTTTACATAGTTGAGTTCGTGCGTTCGGAGGATGCCATCGGATACATCATTTTGTGTGATCATCTGTAAAACATCTGCAATGCAGTCTGGAGAAAGCCAACTCAGGAGTCTAACAGACTGAGACCAGCTCTAATACTGACAACTGTTGCCTATGAAGGTACGTAGGGACAGAGAGAGAAAGGGAGAATATTTCAACTCCAATGAGCAGGATAGAGCTCAACAGGGTAAGAGGCAATCTTCTGAAATGACATACGTGCTGTGTGTACAGCTCTCCTATTAGTTCTGAATATAAAGGTTACAGCCAAAGCTCATGCAAAGACTGGCCTTCAATGAACAGTAATGAGTGCATTTTATTTTCTTGACTGACAAGCAATCTGAATACATACCTAGCTGGTTTGACTCAAGTTCCCAATTGGGA
The DNA here is from genome assembly GCF_048418815.1 of Hemitrygon akajei. NCBI lineage: Eukaryota > Metazoa > Chordata > Chondrichthyes > Myliobatiformes > Dasyatidae > Hemitrygon > Hemitrygon akajei. The sequence continues at coordinate 26,155,764 of NC_133149.1, forward strand.
ATTTAAAATAATTGGTCAATGCCCTTACAATTTGTAAAAAAAAAGGTTCTAAGGAATGTTTGAAACCTGAAGGATTGACGGAGGAAAGAACATTGTTTGATATAACAATCGATGTTTGTAAGGTGGTGAACAGTTAGTGGAATTGCACAAAGCCTGGTGGATGTGTAGACTAGCCATGGAGATAAGAAAGACTGTGTTAGCAGGACAAATGTTCCTAGATATATATTGTATAGAAAAAAAGATCAAAGGATGTGTATGGGGAATAATAGTATTTCTTGAACATTGTTGTGTTCAAATAGGAAGGAATTCCATCAGGTCTTTACACTGCAACTGAATCCATATAAACTATTGGATGTGTTCACTCCAAAGATGCTTCTTACACTTTAGGAGATGGTACTATTCTCAATCAGCCTTCGTGTCCTGTATCAGCAAATCCAGAGAGCTGTATTGTGAAAAGTAACATTACCTGCTCAGCATTCCTTCATTCATCTCATTGAAAGCAGTGAGGGTATGCAGCCTCAGGGATATAGTAGTGATTAAACGGGAAGATAACTCCACTTCTAAAGCTTTGATCGTGAGAGTCTTTATGATGTCTTGTAATGTGAAAAGTATGGTCTGAAAGCAAGTCCATTCATTCAGTCAAACAAATCAAACCTCATATTACTTTCACTAACTGCAAGGGAAAGAAGGGAGGTGGCTATAAAGTGTTCGTTGCAGGCAGGCAGTTTGTTAGTTTCACTATCCACCATCCTAGCATCAATTTTAAAGGGAGGCAGGCTATAGCAGGGTGGCTATTTTGAAGTAGCCTAAATCCACCAGTTTACTAAGGAGACCATAATGTCAATCAGAAGCAGATCTGGGAGATCAGGGAGCAGTCCGGTTTCCCTGACAACCAGGTTTGCAGGAAGTGTGTCCAGCTGCAACTCCACTCAGACCACATGGATCAGTTGGAAGGATAGCTGGACTCACTGAGCAGCACAAAGGAGGAAAAGTGTCAGGGAGATGGTCAAGACAAAGTTTATTGTTATTTACACACATATGTGATTGCACAGGTGCAATAATGAATTTACTTACAGGCAGGAATTTACTTACAGGCAGGAAAGTAGTGCAGGAGTCTCCGGTGGTGAATACCCTCTCAAATAAGTGTAGCGGTTTCAAAGCCATTGGGATAGCTTCTCTGGGGAATCTGTTCCTCTCTCTTGCTCCCCAGTACAGTGTGTGGATAGCCTCTGAGGAAAATGGCAGTTGCACCATGACTGGCTCTGTTATAAAGCAGAGTAGGGCAAAGTCCAGGACAGTAATAGTGATATGGAGCTCTTTAGTCTGGGACACAGAAGAGCATCTCTAAGATGATGTGTTGTCTCCATGGTGCCAGGATCAAGGATATGCTTGAGCCGGCACAGGACATTCTGAAATGGGAGGGTGAGCAGCCAGAGGTCATGGTCAATATCGGAACCAGTGACAAACGCAAGAAAAGAGAATGTAAGGAGTTAGGTCGTAAGTTATAAAGCATGACCTCTAGAGTAGTTATCTCAGGATTACTCTCTATGCCACAAGCTAGCAAGACAAGAAGTAGGAAAATAATAAAGCTCTAGGCGTGGCTAAAGAGATGGTCTGGTGGGAGGGCTTTATATTAACGAATCATTGCGGTCTTTCCAGGATATTTGGAACCTGTAAAAGAGAGATGTGCTGCATCTGAACCAGAAGACAACTAATATCCTGGTGGGGAATTTTGCTGGTGCTACTTGGAAGGGTTTAAACTAGTCCGGCAGGCAGATGGGAGCAAAGCAGTTGAAGGGAAGGTAGTTCAAAGGTTCATTTATTATCAAGGCATACAACTCCGAAAGTCTTCGTCTCCGGATAGCTGTGAAAATAAGAAAGAAAAAGAATGGAAGCACAGCCATCAACTCCCAAATCCTCCCTCCCCTGCACAAAAAAACAAACTAAAATGGAACAGGTGCATCGGTCCCGAAATCCTTACCCCCCGGACACAAATAAAATTAGAAAGGTCAGGCAAAAAACACAGAATACAACAAAACCATAAAACTGGGGGGGGGGGGGAGTCTACAGTCCAAGTCCACATCCAAAGTGCAGAAAACCTGGACAGTATTCTCCAAACACACTGGCAGGCTCTTCCCTTTCAGGTGGCGAGAAATCCCCAGCGATCAAAAGATGGGAAAGTTGAGGTTAATATAAATGTTAAAGGGGGCAAATTCAGTAGACAGGGCAGAAAGGGATATGGGGTGAAAAAGGAATGATGGAGTAAACTGTATTTATTTTAATGCAAGAAGCCTGACAGATAAGATAGAGAAACTCAGGGCATAGAATTGTACATGGGACATGGATATTATAGCCATAACATGGCTGAGTGAAGGGCAGGATTGACAGCCCAATGTTTGGGGGTACAGATGTTACAGGAATGATAGAGGTGGGAGTAAGAGAAAAGGGTGCATTGTGTTTTTGATGAGGGAGAACATTACAGCAAAATTATTTTGGGGATTATCAATAAAGCTGAATAGGTGAAATTTGGAAATGGGTTAATCACTTGGATGGAATTTTTTATAGACCCCAAATAGTCCGCAGAAACTGAAGGACTGGATATATTGGGAGGTCACAGAGAGGTAGAAGAGTAAAATAGCTTTAATATTAGGTGATTTTAACTTCCCTCATATTATCCGTGACTTCTATATGACAAAGAACTTGGATGAGGCTGGATCTGTCCAGCAAAGTTTTTTTCAAATAATATGCAACTGACCCTACTAGAGGAGGGGTGTGACATTGGATCCTGGGAAATGAGGCAGTGAAGTGACTGAGGAGTAAGTGGGGGGAACATCTGGGACCAGTAACTAATATTCTATTAGTTTTAAAATACTTAAGGAAAAAGATAGAACTGGTCTATCTGGATAGAAGTCACACAAAGGTTGAGGGTGTTGTGGATAGTCTGGAGGATTGTCAGAGGTTACAATGGGACATCAATAGGATGCAGAACTGGGCTGAGAGGTGGCAGATAGACTTCAACCCAGATAAGTGTAAAGTGGTTAATTTTGGTAGGTCCAATTTGAAGACAGAATATTATATAAATAGTAAGACACTTGGCAGATCTTGGGGGTCCATGTTGATAGACACTCAAAGCTGCTGTGCATGTTGACAGTGTTGTTAAGAAGGCGTACAGTGTGTTGGCATTCATCAACCGTGGGATTGAGTTCAAGAGTCGTGAGGTAATGTTACAACTTTTCAAGACCTTGGTCAGACCCCACTTGGAGTATTGTGTTCAGTTCTGGTCACCTCATTTCAGGAAGGATGTGGATACTACAGCGAGAGTGCAGAGGAGGTTTACAAGGATGTTGCCTAGATTGGAGGGCATACCTTAAGAGAGTAGGTTGAGTGTCCTTGGCCTTTTTTCCTTGGACCGACGGAGTATGAGAGGTGGCCTGATCGAGGTGTATAAGATGATGAGGGGCATTGATTGTGTGGATAGCACGAGGGGGGCATTGTTTAAGGTGCTTGGAAATAGGTACTGAGGGGACATCAGGGGTAAGTTTTTCGCACAGAGTGGTGGGTGTGTGGAATGCACTGCCGGCGGCGGTGGTGGAGGTGGATACAATAAGGTCTTTTAAGAGCCTCTTAGATAGATACATGGAGCTTAGAAAAATAGAGGGCTATGTGCTATGGAAATTCTTGGCAGTCTCTAGAGTAGGTTACATGGTCAGTACAACATTGTGGGCTGAAGGGCCTGTAATGTGCTGTAAATTTCTATGTTCTATGGTCAATACATTAAAGTCCTAGATTGGAACTAGGCTGATTTTTAAGGCATTAAATAGGAATTTGCAAGTACACCTAAGAAGTAAATCAGGAGGCCAAAAAGAGGACATGGGCTAGCTCTGTCAGATAAGGAAAAGGACAATCCTAAGTTTGTGTGATAACAGCAAAAGTAAAGAAATTGTGGACATTTATGTGTGGAGCCATAGGAGAAGCAAGGCTTCTATCCCTGCGTGACAGAAATGCTATACCGGTCCATTCACCTCCTATCTTAGTTCCATTCAGAGCCCCAAACAGTCCTTCTAGGTGAGGCAACACTTCACCTGTGAATCTGTTGGGGTCATCTATTGAATCCGGTGTTCCCTATGCAGCCTCCTCTACATTGGTGAGACTTAACGTAAATCAGGGGACTGCTTTGTTAAGCACCTCTGCTCCATCTGTAAAAAGTGGAATTTCCCAGTGGCCAAACCATTTCAATTCCTATCCCATTTCTATTCCGATACGTCAGACCATAGCCTCCTCTTGCATGATGAGGCCATTCTGAAGGTGGAGGAGCAACACCTCATATTCCATTCAAGTAGCCTCCAACTTGATGGCATGAAGATCGATTTCTCCTTCCAGTCCCTTTTTTTTCATTCTCCCCTCCCTCTTCTTCTCTTCCCCACTCTGGCCTCTTCACTTTTAGCCTCACCTACCTATCACTTTTCCCCAGTGCCCCTGCTTCGTCACTTTCTCCCATGATCCAGTCTCCTCTCCTATCAGATTCCTTCTTCTCCAACCCTTTATCTTTCCCAACCTCTTGGCTTCATTTATCACTTTCTGATAAGTCCTCTTGCCCCTACCCCCACCACCTTTTTATTCTGACATCTTCCCCTTTCCTTGCCAGTCTTGATGAAGGGTCTCGGCCCGAAACATCAACTGTTTATTCACTTCCATTGATGCTGCTCAACCCACTGGGTTCCTCCAGTATTTTGTGTGTGTTGCTGAGCTATTAAATTACATTTCATAAGACCATAAACCATTGGAGCAGAAGGACATTCATCATGGCTGATCCATTTTCCCTCTCAACCCCATTCTCCTGCCTTCTTTTCTCTATTCTAAATGGACATCCCTCTATTCTGAGGCTGTGACCTCTGGTCCTAGACTCCCCCAATATATAAAACATCCTCTCCACATCCACTCTATCTGGGCCTTTCAACATTTGATAGTTTTCATTGAGATCCCCCATCATTCTTCTAAAATCAAGCGAGTACAGATCCAGAGCCATCAAATGCTCCTCGTGAAATAATCCTTTCATTTTTAGGATCATTCTCGTGAACCTCTTCTGAAGCTCTCCAATGTCAAGACATCCTTTCTTCGATAAGAGGCCCAAACTGCTTATAATACTCCAAGTGCAGTCTGACTAATGCCTCATCATTACATCATTGCTTTTACTATATATTCAAATCCTCACAAAATGAATGCTATCACTACATTTTTCTTTCTCAACAAGGACTCCAGCTGCAAGTTAACCTTAGGGAAATCCTGCACAATGACACCCAAGTCCCATTGCACCTATGATTTTTGAGCTTTCTCCACAGTTAGAAAATAATCTACACTTTTATTCCTTCTATCAAAGCGCATGACCATAAACAATTCACCATCTGTCACTTCTTTGCCCATTCTCCTAATCTGTCTAAGTCCATCTGCAGCCTCCCTGCTTCCTCAAGTCTACCTGCCCCTCCACCTATCTTCCTACTGCCTGCAAACTTGGTCACAAAATTATCGATTCTGTCATCCAAATCATTGACATATATCACCGACCCCTGTGGAACACGACTAGTCACTGGAAGCCAACCAGTAAAAGCTTCCTTTATTCCTACTCTTTGCCTCCTGTTAATCAGACAATCTTCTATCCATGCTAATATCTTTTGTGTAATATCATGGGCTCTTATCTCATTGAGCAGCCTCATGTGCAGCACTTTCTGAAAGGCCTTCTGAAAATCCTAGTACACAACATACACCAAGTCTCCTTTATCTATCCTGCTTGTTATTTCTTCAAAGAATTTCAACAGATTTGTCAGACAAGATTTTCCCTGAAGGAAACCATGCTGACTTTGGCCTATTTTATCATGTACCTCCAACTATGCAGAGACCTCATCCATAACAATCAATTCCTACTACCTCAGTCTTCCCAACCACTGAGGTCAGGCTAACTGGCCTATAACTTCCTTTCTTCTGCTCCCCTCCCTTCTTGTGGAGTGGACCAACAGTTGCAATGTTCTAGTCCTCCAGAAATATACCAGGATCTAGTAATTCTTGGAAGATCATTACTAATGCATCAACAATCTTTTCAACTACCTCTTTCTGAGCCCTGGGGTGCAGTCCATCTGGTTGGTGTGACTTATCTACCTTCAGATTTTTCTTCTTCCTAAGCACCTTTTCCCTAGTAATAACAACTGCACTTACTTTAGCCCCTTGACATTCACAAACTTCAAGCATGCTGCTCGTGTCTTCCACAGTGAAAACTGATGCAAAATACCTATTACATTTGCCTGCATTTCTTTGTCCCCATTACTATCTCTCCAGTGTCACTTTCCACTAATTTTTACTCTATTATATGCCCTCTCTTTTGCTTTTATGCTAGCTTTGACTTCCTTTCTCAGCCACAGTTGCATCAACCTGCCTTTAGTATACTACTTCTTCTTTGGGATGTATGTATCCTGCACCTTCCGAATTGCTCCCATAATCTCCAACCATTGCTGTTCTGCCAAACTCCTTATCATCTTTGGCCAGCTCCTCTCTCATGACTCTGTAATACTGATGCATTTGATTTTATCTTCTCCTTCTCAGGTTGCAGGGTGAATTCTATCATATTATGATCTCTGGCTCCTAAGGGTTCATTTACCTTAAGCTCCCTAATCAAATCCAGTTCATCACACAACACCCAATCCAGAATAGCCTTTCCCCTAGTGGGCTGCTCCAAAAAGATATTTTCTAGTCATTCTACAAACTCCCCCTCTTAGGATATAGCAATAAACAGATTTTCCCAATCTACCTGCATATTGAAATCCCCCCATGAATATCACACCATTGCCCTTTTTACATGCCATTTTTTAATCTCCCATTGCAATTTATAGCCTACATCATGGGTACTGTTTGGAGGCCTGCATATAAGTCCCATCTGTTGCAATGAGCTACTTAAGTAAACCTAAGTGCAGGACACAGGCATTGACTTTGAGTGTGGATGTTTTACACAGGTGTAAACACTGAACAGCAAGCAGGAGGGATCTTGACATGGAACCCTGATATGGAACCTTGACACCGAGTTTTTACTCAGAGAAATGGAGTCTCATAGGTAATCCTTGAAACTGGAGCTAAACTTAGAACAAATGGTTCTAAGCAGTCAGGAAACACAGTTTACTCACAGGAAAAAAGACCAACAGACTGGCAACTAGTAGTTGTGATGCAGAGGTTCTTATACTGAGTCTTTGATGGAAACCAGGTGTGCCATCATTAAAGCGAATTGGAAGCAACAAGGGAAATTAACGATTGGGACCATGGCATAATCAAAGAAAATTAGGAGTAAGATAGGGAATTAAAGATTGGGACCATGACACCATCAGGGTCTTTTTACTCTTGCAGTTTCTTCACTCTACCCACAAAGATTCTACATCTTCCGATCCGATGTCACCTCATTCTAAGGATTTGATTTCATTTTTTACCAAAAGAGCTCCGTCACCCCGTCTGCCTACCTGCCTTTTCTTTCGGTACAGTGTGTATCTTTGGATGTTAAGCTCCCAATTATAATGTTCTTTCAGCCACAACTCAGTGATGCCTACAAGGTCATATCTTCTAATCCCTAACTGTGCTACAAGATCATCTACCTTATTCCATGTACTGTCTTCAGTCCTGTATTAATCATTCTTTTCGGTTTTACCCCATGTTACACTGCAACTCACCCCACTGACTGCAATTTTGCCCTATCATCAGTCTGTCCTTCCTCACAGTCTCACTATACATTGTATCTACTTGTATACCAATTGCCCCATCCTCAGCCTTATCACTTCGGTCCCCATCCCCTGCCAAATTAGTTTAATTTCTCCCCAACAGCTCTAGCAAACCTGCCAGAAAGGGTATTGATCACACTTGGGGTCAGGTCCAGAAATGAACCCCAGCATCCAGAAATCTTAAGCCATGCCCCCTACACTAGCTCTTTAGCCACACATTCATCTACCACATACTTCTATTCTTGCCCTCACTGGTGCAGGGCATAGGTGGCAAACTAGAGATTACTACCCTGGAGGTTCTGCTTTTCAGCTTTCTATTTAGCTCCCTAAATTCTCTCTTCAGGATCTTCTCACCTTTTCTACCTATATCATTGGTGCCAATATGAATCTAGACTTCTGGCTGTTCACCCGCGGTCACTGCAGCTTCCCCTGATAGGTCATCCCCCTCTACAGTCTCCAAAATTATATACTTATTATTGAGGGGGACGGCCATAAGGGTACTCTGCACTGGCTTCCCATTTTATTTTCCTCTCCGGACAGTCACCCAGGTACCTACCTTCTGCAATCTAGTGGTGACTACCTCCCTGTAGCTCCTATTTACCACTTCCTCACTTTCCTGTCTGAGCTAAAGATCATCAAGCTGCTGCTCCAGTTCTTTAATACATTCTTTGAGGAGCTACAGCTCGGTGCACCTGGTGCAGATGTGGTTATCCAGGAGACTGGAGGTCTCTCAGAATTCCCACAACTCCCACACAGAACACAACACAGCCACTGAAGCCATTCTCACGCACTAACTATGCACTAACAGGCGAAGAATAAAGAAGAAACTTACCTTGCCCAAACCTGTTGAACCAAAGCCTTCCCACTCTAACACTGGTCCACTCACTCAATGGCCGCTCCACTTGCCCCTACCTTATTTTTATTTGTGCTTGCTAATGAATCATGATTCAATTGGGCTGCTGGAAAAAGCCAAAAGCCCATGTGCACTCCTTTTTAAATTGCTCACCCCGATCTATTGATTCAACTGGGCCACTGGAAAAAAATTCTCATTTGTACTTATGATGAAGTATGTCATGGAAGCTAAGGAATTAAGGGAAATGAAGCATTCTGTCTTGGAACATACAGTATCTGCATTACAAAAGAGGACATGCTGGTATTCTTGAAGAACATCAAGGTTAATAAATCCCCATGGTCTAACTAAGTGTATCCAAAGATGAACCAGGGAATACATGCTGGAGAATCTAACATGAGTAGTAGGAATGTTACTGGATGGAACTGTGAGGGACAGGATCTACCCGCAGTTGAAAAGACTGATTAGGAATACTCAACATGGCTTGGTTTATGTAGGAAATCATATTCCACAAATCTGACCTGCTTTTCTTTTGAAGAGGTAACAAAGAGCGTTCATGAGGCCAGGGCAGTGAACCTAGATTTTATCAAGGTCCTGTATGGTAGGCTAGTCCAGAAGATTAGATCACACAGGATCCAGTTTGAACTAGCCAGATGTACACAAAATTTGATGGTAGAAGGAGTCATAGGGTTGTAACAAAGGCTTATTTCTTAGATTGGAGCCCTGTGTTTAGTGTTATGCCACGGGGATTGGTAACGGGTCTATTGTTGTTTGTCATCTACATTAATGACGAGGATGTGAACGTAGTTGGCATGGTTAGTAAGTTTTTTTGGTGACACCTTAATTGGTGGTGTAGTGGATAGTGAAGAGGGTTATCTGATATTACAACAGGCCCTAGATCAACTGGGGAAGTGGATCGAAAAATGACAGATGAAATTTAATTTGGACAGGCATGAAGTGTTTCATCTTGGGATGTTAAACCAGGGCTGAATTTGCATAGAAAATGGGAGGGACCTGAAGAGTGATTCAGAACAGAGAATAGTCCGAGGTGTATAGTTTCCAGAGAATGGAGATGTAGGTAGACAGTGAATGAGGCATTTAGCAGGTTTTTTACTCATCAGTCAGGGCACTGAACACAGGAATTGGACATCATATTACAAGTTATGGTGGGACCATGGTTGGAATACTATGTGCAGTACTGTTCATCCATCTGGAACAATTTGATTCATACTGGGAAAAATGGTTTAACTACATAATGCCTCATAGGCCTGATTTTATTTTCACAAATCAATGAATATGTTGTAAAAAAAAGATCACTCCCTACTTGTACATAGCTTTTTTCTTTTGCTTGTTTTCTCTCTCCACTCTTTTCTATAAGTGTATACCTCAGATAAATACTATGTGGAGATTTTTGACATATATGATTATATGATATATATGTACAATGTCAGAAATACATCTTATGGAAATGTTCATTTGATGATGAACTTCAATAAAAAAAATTACAAAAAAAAAGAATTATGTCATTAAGCTGGAAAGAGTGCAGAACAAATTCACAAGGATGCTGCCAGGACTGAATGCCTGGAGTTCTAAAGAAGAGGCTAGATAGGTTGAGAGCTTTTATTTCTGTGGAGCAGAGAAGGCTGAGAGGTGACCTTATAAAGAAATATGAAATCAATGGGTGCAAAAATAAGATGGATGGTCACAGTCTTTTTTTCTGAGGGTAGAGAAGTCTATAACTAGAGAGCATATGTTTAAGTTGAGAAGGGAAAAATTCAAAAGGTCCAACTTTTTCCCCACAGAGGATGGAAGGGAATATGGACTGAGCTGCAAGAGGAAGTTGTAGAGATGGACACAATTACAATATTCAAAAGACATCTTGACAGGTACATGAATAGGAAAAGATTAAGTGGATATGGGTCAAACATGGGCAAATGGAACAAGACCAAGTAAGCAACTTAGTCAGAACCGAAAAGATGGTCTGTTTCCATCCTGTATAACCATGACGCTATGTTTCTTTAAAGTAGGAGTCTAACAAGGCAACTGACTTCCTTAATCCTTTTACCATGAATATCTTATTCTGAAAGCCCGAAGTATTTTCTTAGATTAGTATGATTGGCAGGCCTCAAGATATGTTTGCTTCCAGATATTTCCCAAAGTGTATAGTGCATTATATCTTCGGCCAGCTTCTGCCATCTCTGTAAAACTGAGAACTTAATTAAGCTCTACTTTGTTTGCACTATTTATTTAACTACGAAATTATATATGATGTGTATATATATCTACTATAATTTACAGTTTTTGTTATTATGGGATAATAAATTAATAGTGCCACATAACAACGAATTTATTAAACCTGATTCTGATGCTGAAGCACATAAAATAGAATCGTCATTGTCCTGACTCCTTCCAACATTCTCCTCTGCAGTATTCTGTTCTTCAGTTGTATTTTCAGCCCTGTTTTGCTCAATGGTGTTTGCAGTATGTAGCTGCCTTACAATTGCAGAGCACCAATCACTATCAGCATGATTAATTTAGTTACATCATTGAATGACTATGTGGGTTTTTAAGCACAAGGATCATTAATTTCCTCCTGTGACAGCTTTAAATGACTGCGTAGGTTTTTAAACACAAATGTTGATTTTTTTTCCCCCTGCAATGAATGGTCGGCAGTGAGTTCCTTCCAGGTTATTTCTTTAGCAATATTTATGAAAATCTACCCCATATGTTTTGATGCACCCATGGGAAATTATAAAACAATACGTGAATAATCCAACTCAATATCATTGAGTTGCACTGACTTAATCTCTTTACAGCATACAGCTGTAATTTCAAGGTTTAATTGTCAATAATAGGCAGTTTAATATAGACTTAAGACCAAAAGTATAGCAAGGAACAAACCTGGCCCTCTGGTAGATCAGAGTGGTCATCTATGTGTGGAGTCAAAAGAGATAGGGGAGATCTTCAATGGATTTTTTGCATCTGTATTTGCTCAGGAGACAGATACAGGATCTATAAATGTGAGGCAATATAGCAGCAGTCATGAACCCGATACAGTTTATGGGGGGGTGGGGTGGGGGGTTGTTGTTGTCTTGAGGCAAATTAAGGTGGATAGACCCCCAGGGACAGACAAAGTGTTCCCTTGGACCCGTGGGAAGCTTGTGCAGAAATTATAGGGACCCTAGCAGAGATATTTAAAACATACTTAGCCATGGGTGAGATGCCATTGTTTAAGAAAAGCTCTAAGAATAAGCTGGAATATTATAGGCCAGGTAGCCTGACATCAGTAGTGGGAAACTTATTGGAAAGTATTCTAAGGGACTGAATGTCAATGTATTTGGATAGACAGGGACTGATTAGGGATAGTCAATGTGGATTTGTGCATGGTAGGTCATATCTAGCCAATCTTATAGAGTTTTTTGAGTTACCAGGAAAGTTGATGAAGGCAAAGCAGTCGGTGTTGTCTACATGGAATTTAGCAAGGTCTTTGACAAAGTCCACCATAGTAGGTTGGTCCAGAAAGTTCAGTCGCTGGGCATTCAAGATGAGGTCATAAATTGGAGTAGACATTGACTTCACAGTAAAAGCCAAAGAGGGGTTGTAGATGATTGACTTTCTGACTGAAAGCCTGTGACTGGTGGTATGCTGCAGGGATCAGTGTTGGGTCCATTGTTGTTTGTCATCTATATCAACAATCTGGATAATAATATGGTAAACTGGATCAGCAAGTTTGTGGATAGCATCAAGATTAGAGGTGTAGTTGACAGTGAGAAAGACTATCAAAGCTGGCAGTGGAATCTGGACTGGCTGGAAAAATGAGCTGAAAAATGGCAGATGGAATTTAATGCAGGCAAGCATGAGGTGTTGCACTTTGGGAGGATTAACCATAGTTGGTCTTATACAATGAACTGAGGAGTGCAGCAAAACAGAGGCATCTTGGAATACAGATCCATAGTTTCTTGAAAACCGTGTCATGGGAAAATGGGGGCATAAAGAAAGCTTTTAACACATTGGCCTTCATTAATCAATGTATTGAATACTGGAGTTGGGATGTTATGTTGAAATTGTATATGACAATGGTGAGGCCTAATTTGGAGTATTGGCCACTTACCTACAGGAAAGATATAAATAATATTGAAAGAGTGCAGAGAAAATTTATGAGGATGTTGCCGGGATTGAGGACCTGAGTTATAGGGAAAGGGTGAATAGGTCTGGACTTTATTCCCTAGAACGCAGAAGATTGAATGGAGATTTGATAGAGGTATACAAAATTATGAGGGATATAGATAGTTGAAATGCAAGCAGGCTTTTTCCACTGAGGTTGGATGAGACTACAACTAGAGGTCATGGGTTAAGGGTGAATGGTAAAATATTTAAGGGGAACATGAGGGGAAACTTCTTCATTCAGAGGGTGGTGAGAGTGTGGAATGAGCTGCCAGTGCAAGTGGTAGATGTGGAGTCGATTTTAACGTTTAAGAGAAATTTGGAAGGCTGTGGTCTGGGAGCAGTCAATGTGACTAGGCAGGTTGATGATTGGACACAGACAAGATGGGCTGAAGGGCCTGTTTTTGTACTGTAATGTTCTATGACTCTATGACTTGGCCAAAACCTAGAAAACATCCCATCAGAACACTTAAAAATATTAACTTGGACAGTAATTTTGAACAGTACCCCTGATCAATAAATTCCAAATCACTTTGTTTCATTTGGTTATTTATTAGGCAAAAGTAGTACCTTCTTTAATTTTTCAAATGTTTTTGTTAATACAAAAAGGTGACATGCAGATTTCCCTATGCAATTTAGAAATTAATTTTCCATTACCAACAATGCTTTAGTAGGCAGTAGTTAGAGCTCTTGGTACAGATCTAGTTTAAGTAGTGTATTATGAGCTGTTTGCTTGTCCTGCTATGCGAAGTGTCCAAGTCCTCAGGAAAGCAGCCCAAAGTTGAGTAGAATGTCAAAGAAAAGATAATTTAAGAAATTGGGAAAATTTTATTTGTAGAAAAAGAGGAAATAAGATTGTAAACATATTACGTGAAATAGGTGCTATTCAATTAGCATTTATTTCATATCCCTTGGTTAGTAATTAAAAAAATCACAGCAAGAGATAAAAAATTCAGTAAGTTATCCATTATACACAATTACACCATCCAGCCTCCCTCTTACGAACTCTGAGCTTTGCAGAATGCTGGCATAAAACTGGAAAGCAGGTCTACTGATTCAATTTAAAATTGTACATCGTTACTATTTGACGAAGGAAACATTAGAAAATCTTTCCTAATGTTGATAGTTATGTGATAGATGTAAAACTGAGACAGTTACACTGACACACATGTTTTGGTCTTGTTCTATCCTGGAACAGTTTTGGAAGTCAGTTTTTACTACAATCTCTAAAGCACTTAAAATTAATTTACAACTAACAAATTAACTGTGCTTTATGAAATAATTCCTCAAAATATCCGCAGTATTTCTTTGTCTGACCAACATGATACAGTTTGGTACAAGAGGCATCGTAGGGGTTGCCAGTCAGCATTGAACTCAACATAGAACTGCCTTAAGTATTCCAGCTCCAGATTTTTCCCTCGGAGTTTACTCCCCAAGTGTTCCTCATGAACGGGTACAGCCACAAGGCAGTGGAAGTGTGAGATCAGAGCTTTCTTTCTCTTAGATGAGCTGCCAACCATGACTGACAAGCCCTATTTGCCCAAAGCGACTAGTTTTACAGCACCAATAACCTGCCTTTGCCCCTTCTCTTGTCAGTAGAAACAGTTCTGCCGAGCTTAGTAGCTAAGCCACACGAGAAGACCAGAAGCTGGACATGCTTGTCAGAGGCTATTTGAGACACATGTCATTGGGAGCCTTTAATACGCAGTGGGAGCTTGTCCCTGTTACTACCAGCAGCTATAACAACCTCAAGGAACCAGTTTCACAACTAGAAATGGGAATATAACAGCTCCCATTTATTGACTTGCCTGTTGACATTTCATCCTGGCATTGTTAGAAGCAGATTAAGTTCTGAGCTGGAGCCGGTTACCCATTTTCTCCTGTATTGGTTCATGGTTTGAGTATGGTTGTGAGTATCTTTGGTGTGTAAAAGGTCTGGGTAGTTAATCGAGGTTCAGGGACGTACAGACTCCTTCCCTTATTCAATATCCGTGTGTCCGAGGAGCAGCAAAGAAGCCTGCCCAGTTTTGTCCTGTGTCAGCAGAGGGGTGGCAAGGGCACTTGCAGAGAGTAAATGTTTCTGAGGCAAGCTACATGATCTCAGCATGCCCCTGAATCCTTTACTGAAATAAAACACATCTGAGGTGTAGTCTATACAGCAGTTCATTTGCATACAGGGGAATTCCACCAATGGTAATGGCCTCAGAGTTTCAAAGTCCATTTATTATCCAAGTACTTATACAGTATACAACCCTGAGATTCATCTTCCCACAGACAGCCGCAAAGAAACACAATAGCACCCATTTAAAGAAAAACCTCACAGAACAAGACCATCAAACCCCCAGCGTACAAAAAAAGAACAAATTGCGCAACTAGCAAAAAGCAAGCAGGTAACACACAGAACCTTCAAACATCAAACCTGCCCTGGAATGGGCACTAGCCCCTTCACCAAAGGTGCTGCCCCTCCCTGGACACTCCATACACCCCATTTACCCCGAATCTATAGCGTTTGTTACATTGATAGCTGGGAGGGCCATTTTATTGAAGTGGAAGGATACGTCGACTCCCACTCTGTCACAATAGTTCTCTCAAGTGATGTTATGTCTTTGTTTGGAGAAAATTAGAAGTCAAACCTTCAAACCTATGTTTGATTTTGAGAAAAGATGGGGTTCATTTGCTCGTTACTACCATTTGAGTTAATTGATAGATTTCCTCCATGACGTAATTGTAAATTTTGGGGTTTTTTTGCTGGTGGTTTGATGTTTATCTTTAGAAGCTTTTTGTATGATGCATGGCTCCGGGGTTGAACACCTAATGGGTTATTTTTTTTCTCACTTTTCTTTGCTTTAGTAGGGTTTTTTTTCTCTTTTCTTTTTTTGTGTCACCATATTTTTCAATCTTTTAAACATTTTTTTTTCCTTTGAGACATTGTAAGTGTTACCTACTTCAATGTACTCTTGTTATTTTGGATAATAATAAAAAAAGATTTGAAAAGAAAGAAAGAAATCAACTTCAGCAGTGATAAGACATGGGAATTTTATTTTTAATCAGCTGACAACCAGAAAAAATAAAATATTAACATCTTAGGAGGATGTTGAGAAAGCTATCAAACAATTGAAACAGATAGGAAATGCTGGCTGTAATTGAAAACATGTATGACACTATTATATAAGTTACCGCTTTAAACTATTGAAGACTTTCAGCAATGTTAAGAAAGATGAGATGTACCCTCACAAACCTGAGCATTCAATATTCATCAAATTAAGTCTTTGTTACATGCTTATTTTGTCAGATCATCCACTTACACAAGAGCATCCTCAAAGATGCTTCAATTAATGACTGTTCACTGTTATTTCTATTAACAAAGGAAATTTGAATTATGTTAAGTAACATATTGGAGCAATTGAACTCTTAGATGCCTAGATTTCCAAAATAATATATTCCTCTATTCTAAGGCCCATAATTTAATAGTTTGATAAGATGTATATTTTAGGATGAGTATCATTGTTATATAGTAATGTTGTAAATCAATAAAGGATACATTACATTTTAGCTCACACAACATTAAAAGTAGACAAAGACCACCTTGGCATAATTGCAAACACTTGTGTTTGGGTACAATACATTGTAAATTAGCTCCCAAAATGAAGTGCAAATGGTAGATTTTAGTCTCAATTAAGGAATTTACTGGATAGATGTATACATTTATTCATGGTTGGGTACTTCCGTTACTAAAACCATTCCCAATTTAATAACTAAATAAATCTGATTAATCCTGGCATGCATGCTTCTGCCAGATTAAAGAAATCAAAGCAAGTTTCTAGCAAAATAATTCCCCAAATAACAGGTAATAAGCCTTGTGCTAAGTTATCACTAGGCCAGATGAAGGGTATCAACCCAAGGCATGAATTGTCTGTTTCCTCCATAGATGTTGCCTGACCCATGGAGTTCCTCCAATATTTTCTGTGTTGTTCCAGATTCCATCATCTATGGTCTCTGCGTCTCCAATAAATGTCTGTTGGTTGGTTGAACACTAACTATAGTCCTGTTTGGGTGAGAGTTTCTCAGGACAATTACTTCTTTTTGACGTCTTACTCTTGATTTGGGTTGACATGGCATTGTATTTATTGGGGGCCATTGGTTCATAAGATGTACAGTCTTCTATTGGCTATTGACAACACAGCCATTGCCTAATAAAAAAAAATGAGAAAGGAATAACTGTATGTTCTGGTATTCATTTGGTTGTGGTGGTGATCTTCTCCCAGAGCTGGAAATGTTTTGTGCATTGGCAACAGTTGCACATAATTGGCTGGAGAAGCATCAAGCCAAATTTTGTTATTGCCCTTTTTTTTCCTTGAACAGGAATGAGGATGGGCCAGTGTGACAATATCTGCAGGGAAGAGTGACCAACTGCACCTACATTAGTAGGGCTGGACAGGCATAAGTAAGAGCTAGATAATGCTTCACGATACCAGGCATTGATCAAAAGTGTAATTCACTATTGTACTCTGAGAGAAACTGGTTCTATGAAGGTTTGCATCAGAGACAGAGACAGAGAGGGATGTGCTTGACTTCCTGTGGTTTTGATTATTGATGGTGCTGCAACATTCACAATACTGTTGTAATGTAAAGGCTCAGTGTCTGAGTTTTATTCCAAAGAACATTTACAAGTAGTAACATGCAGGAATTGCTGTTTACATATAGAATTTCAGATCAATAGGGAATTAATTTGGCTCAACATCAGAAGAGCAGCTGCTAAATTGCCATTCATTATTGATTACTATCAATAATGAGGTGGGAGAAGGTGGAGGCAAGGAGATGTGGAGACAAAGTGAAATTCTTACTGAAAAAGAAAATCTGGGTTATTCATGTCTCCGTCCATTTGAAAATGATGGTGGAAGAATTGGGATCTTTAGCAAAATGCAGCATTTCATAATGTCTCAGACACAAGGCAGTAAGTGTCTGAGTCTAAGATTTAGAGCATTAACATCCCATTGACCAAGGTCAGAAACACTACAATCAAAATATTTATGATATGCACAAAGTTGGGAACAAAATATTACAGGTTATTGTCTGCATTTTCTCCCTATACTAAATCTTCACTTGACTTTTCAATAGGTTCAACAGGTACAGTTAATGTCAGAGAACTGTAGACAATATACATCCTGAAATTCTTTTTCTTTGCACACATCCACAAAAACAGGAGTGCCCCAAAGACTGAATGACAGTTAAACGTTAGAACCCAAAAGCCCCCCCAACTCCCCCCTCCCACACACAAGCAGCAGCAAGGCAACGAACAACCCCCCACACCCACCAGCAAAAAAACATCGACGCCCTCCACCCAGCACTCAAGCGTGCAGCAAAGCATCAATAAAGACACAGACTTGCAGTACCCCAAAGACTACTCATTCACCCGGTATTCGACATACCACAGGTTCTCTCCCTCCCTAATAAGGGAAAAGGAGGTGTCCTCGTTTCACAGCGAGAGGGGAGACATAACAAACAACTCATTGATTTTCAATTTAAAAGTCTGCTGCATCGCTTTTTCTGAGCTCTGTGCCCAGACAGTCGGCCCCAGAAAGGCCCAGCCCTCCGGACGCACAACCCATGGCAGCTAACCCACTGCTTCCAATGTTCCGTATTCTCTTGCAAGGCTTCAGTCAGGGGCACTGGCCTAGAATCAGCATGTGTCTAGAGCCATGAAGTTCCGGCACTCTGAAGATGTGCTAGTCTTTCAGGCCGCGTCCTTGGAATATCAAAAAGCAGCTCGACTTGAGGCCCTGAGAGCAGGTCTCATTCTTGCAAAGAACCAAAGTCAGAGAGTAATTCCAGGTCAGGATCTTCCAATGGACCATGAAAAGGAAAAAAAAAGAGACATCAAAGACAGAAATAGAGCTGTTTCTGAAGATACAAGCAAAGGTGTCGCCATTAAACGCCATCATAACTTCGCTCCAGGGCTACTGCATGCTCCAGATTACTCATTTAGCCCAAGGCATTCTACCCGTTCTCATTCTGCGCTTCGCGTCAGCAGTGAAAGATGAACAATATTATCCTCTACTGAAAGATGTACATAAAATTGAGTAGCTCTTTATTTGAACTGTCAGATCAGCAGAAAAGTTCACTGGCTGCAGTATATATATATTGCAGAACTTGTGTCCAGAACAAAGTAGCTGGCAGGAAAAAATCATTGCAGACGCTACCTATCCAGCAGACCTCTTTTTCCAGCTCCCTTCTAGAAAGGGCAAACAAACAAAAAAAATTGTTATCTTGGAAGTTTCTTCTCCCAGGCAGGTAATCTGATCAACCATCCTAGTTAACACCCCCTTCCCCACTCACACTATCTATTATGCCAGTCATTACACTGTAAACACTCTAAACCACTTTATGCTGTTTGCATTGTAAGTGCAATGTATTTATGCATGTATGCACATATAGGTACTTTAACCTCAAACTGTATTTTATGTAATTCTTTATAATTGTTGAATGTTGATTTAGTTGCCTGTTGCACCAACACACCACAGCAAATTCCTAATAAGTGTAAATGTATAGCATACTGCAAATAAAGTTGATCCTTAATCTGTGGAAAGAACTTCAAAGGATAAATCCTCTGGTTATTTATCATGCTGTACTCTTACAGTGCCTCTTGTGTTTTTTTTCACAAATGGAAATCCAGCTACTTTAACTCACAAACTGAGAAGACTTCTGGTTGGAATGAAACACAGCACATGCAAATTTTAAACGTCTGATAAATCCTGTGGAATTAGTACAAATATTCCTAAAACTTTCATGCAGCAACATCAGAATACACTTGTAAATCATTAATGGTACATGGTGGAAATGAATAGACTTTACATCATTTGTGTAAACTTAAGCTATTGAAAGAATAGGTCGCACATGCATCTACTAAATACTTGGAGATAATTGCTGCATTGAGCCACTAATGACCACTGTGCCGACAAACACCACTCTTGTGTAATGCTTCTGCTGCTTTAATTGAATGTCTGTATTGATTTAGCACAGTTACTAGGTTCATAAAAAGGGTGGCATGAGCTGTGGATGTCGCTCAGTTTCAGGCTTAAACAACATGGCCCATTAAGGTAACAAATTACTCTGGAGCCATTCATCATGTTGCAAATGGAGCTCATCAACTGCATTTATTTCATCACAAGCAGTCGTTGAAAGAAGTACCAGCACTTCTGCATGGATACTCAGGATTTAGGAGCACCCTTGGAGAGATCGGCAAGTTTCTCTTTAGGTGACAGCACTGGTTCAGAATTGTAAGGAATATAGTATATACAACAGGTTTAGGCCCTTCAACCCTCAATGTTGTGCCCAACTAATTCAACTAATGACACCTATCCCTGCTGCCTGAACGTGGTCTATATCCCTCTATCCTCTGCACATTTATGTCTCTATCCAAGAGCCTCTTGAATGCCTCTATTGCACCTGCCTCCACCACACCATTGGCAGTGTATTGTAGGTAACCAAAACTCTGTGTAAAGAACTTACTCCACATATCTCCTTTGAAAATACCCTCTCTCACCTGAAATTTGTGCCCTCTAGTATTAGACATTCACTGGAAGAAAATACCTGCAGTTTTCTCCGATGCCTCTCATAATGTTACAAAGTTCTTTTGGATCTTCCCTCAGCTTCTGCTGTTCCTGAGAAAACAACCCTAGTCTGTCCAATGTCTCCTTGCAGCACCTGCCCTCGAATCTAAACCTCCTCTAAACCCTCTCCATTGAACATTCTTCCCATAATGATGCAACCAGAACTGAATACAATGAACTACCAAAGAAGCAAGAAGCCAAAAGAAAAAAAAGGGGAAACATACAAGCACACACTCACACGCATAGATTTATGCACGAGGGTGCAAGCAAACACAGTCACTTGTACATGTGCATGGAGGAGATGCATGTATACAAATACACAATCATAAACATAAAAATAGTAAAAATCATATCCTATTGACCCAGAGAAAGATATGCACATAACCATTTAAAACTGCATGATCACATTTACACACATACCTAATCATGTACTTATTCACACTAATGTCTAGTCATATACTGTGTATCTACCTTAGGCTCTCCCTCAAGATCAAAGACGACTTGCTTTCAGCCAAGTTTCAAGGGTTCTGTGGCGCCTGATGAGGCAGGTGGATTGGTAGATAGTTTGAGACGTGGGATACTTTTCCTGCTTATTATGAATATATAAATGCTTGAACTTACATGCAGAGATTCAAAATCATACACAATGGGATATTTAGATGGAAAATGGTAAATGACTGGAGTGATGATCACATTTGGCAATCAATGGGATATACTTCCATCAGCCTGAAGGGGAGGAAAGAAATGTAAAATATAAGAAATGTCATTAACAGAGAATCCCACCATAAATGATTCTTGCATTAGCACTTGCTCCAAAATATAATGGTGCTTAAGTGCTTGTACAAGTGGATGCAATTAATACAAATCACCAATATTGTAGCACAAATCTTTGGATTATTGCTTCTCTGGAAGCTACAAAGTAATTTCTTGCTAGTGTTGCAATCTTACAGGTATTATATGTTTCAAATTGTAGTGATTTGATGTGGGCGTGAATTAAAACTTCGAAATTTTCAATTCCAGAACTAAGACATTCCCAATCACAGGACATACAAAAGTTAATAACATGAAACATCATGGATGAAACTGGTTGCCAATAAAGAACTGTTTAACGAATTTATACAGATGTAATACTGCAGCAAACAATGTGCTAGCTTTTTTTAATCACTGAGGAATATCCAGTTCATTATCTCAGTCATTACCATGCTTCATTTTTCACCTGAGATTATATACCCTCTCCGATATAGTAAAGGCACAATAAATCAAGAGGAAAAGTTGTTCATCCATGTTGAAGTTAAAGATGGGATTAGATCAATATAGAGGCTTTATAATGTTGCCAAAAAAATACAGCAAAATTGAGGATAGGGAAAATTTCAGAAAAGTATCGCCAATTTTTTAACAATGGTTGGGGAAGAAGAGTATGAGACCAATCCAAAATGAAGCATAAAGACTTCAGAAGCTTTCAAAGGCCTGTTGAAAGGGAAAGGTTAGCACAAGTGCATTGTAAAAGAT
This sequence comes from Hemitrygon akajei, assembly GCF_048418815.1. Classification (NCBI taxonomy): domain Eukaryota; kingdom Metazoa; phylum Chordata; class Chondrichthyes; order Myliobatiformes; family Dasyatidae; genus Hemitrygon; species Hemitrygon akajei. The sequence goes on from NC_133149.1 coordinate 26,177,645, forward strand.
TATTCTTTCTGCTTGTCAAGAATCTCACCACCACTGAGGCCTTGAATGTAACAAGGAGCTTACACTACAACACACAAGGGATCCTACAAATGCGGGAACTCTAGAGCAACACTTACAAAATGCTGGAGGAATTTCCACAGCATCAATGGAAATGAATAATCAGTCAACATTTTGGGTGGAGACCCTTCATCAGGACTGGAAAGGACAGGGGAAATGCCAGAATAAGAAGGTGGTGGAAGGGGCCAAAGAGCAAGCTAGAAGGTGACAGGTAAAGCCAGGTGGGTGGGGGAAGGGAGTATGATGTAACAAGCTGGGAGGTGATAAGTGGAAAAGGCAAAGGGCTGGAAAAGAAAGAATCTAATAGGAGAGAAGAGTGGATCATGGGAGAAAAGGAAGGAGGAGGGGCAGCAGAGGGATGTGATAGGCAGATGAGTACAAGAGATAAGAGGCCAGAGTGTAGAAATAAAGACGAGGAAAGGGGGAGAGGAAATATTACTGGAAGTTGGAGAAATTGATGTTCATGCTATCAAGTTTGAGGCCACCTAGCTGGAATATGGGGTGCTGCTCTTCCATCCTGACCTCATCATGACCTCCTTTTCTGCCATAGGCCGTTGCTTTGATTGCTGCTATGGGAATACAACCATGAGAATGCAATCCTGGGGACTAACAGCGAGAACATGAAAGATAGATGACCACGGGGTGGAACTCGTGAAGCGTGGTGACCCGTGATGATTAGCTCAAATTTGGTGGTTTGAGCTGGTGCTAGGTGTTGGTCCATTAACTGCAGCATTTCATAACAGTGAAAAGGATATAAAAGTAGAGTGGTTGGGGAGCTTGTGAGTAATTGTTCAAGGCCTCATGAGTTGTGAACAGCAGCACAAATCAAGTGGGAAGTGCTGTGCAGTGAGAATGGCCCAAATACACCTAGATAAGTGCTTTAATGCTTGCTATTCTCTCCTAATATATGATGTTTTGTAGTTCTAAGTAGATAATTTTTGATTATGACTTTCTGCCTATCTGAGCTGGAGTCGAGAACCCTTTGTTGCAAAAAAACATCTTGGCATAGTTGGCAGGATATGTTGGTGTGGTAGAAAGCAAAAATGTTTAGAAGCAAGAAGGAAGACCACCCTTAGTATACTAAGCAACAGGGTGAACCACTAACTATGTGGGATTTGTGAACTTGACCAATTTGCCGGCGAATCATGGTGTGCCATTGGATTGGACAAATAAGCTGAACCCCCAAGGGGTAAAGATGGGACACCATCTCATGTTTGTACTAAAAGGGTTAGGGTTCTTGAACAAATGGGGGAACCAGAAAAGGTCTTTTTGGCTGTTGGTGGTCATCGTAAAACAGCAAGACGAGACAATCTCTTGAAAAGAGGAGGAAATAGGGAATGTTAAATATGAGGTGAAGGTACTGAACCAACACTGCATGACTATGATGGAGGCTGCCCAGATAGAGGAAAAGAGTTTCAAGATCACTGCCACTTGGCCAAGGTTTGGCAGAAGGATGGTGTTTGAAGGGCTAATAGGCAACTGGACCCATTGAAGGTCCAGGCTCTTATTTCATGAGGCATTGACCCAAGTATCTTAGATGTGAGTATTTGGTTTGATGGTGAGAGTCTGGAGGAGAGTATGGAAAGTCGTCAAGTGATCCTCAGCCTCTGGGACACCCAAACCAATTCCGTACCCTGGGACAACTCGTTATCCAGCTAGAGGAAGAGCAGAGAGGGAGCGTGAAAACTTGACCAACTTGTTGGAATAGTCAATGTTCCTAAAAGGAATTAGAGGAGCTAGGGGATTGGTACAGACAGTAATTGGGGGAACCATTAATGTCATGGTTTTTAAGGATATGGGAAGTGGAGAGAAGTGGAGTAATCTTATGCCACCAGCAAATGGCCACCCTTGGAGTATTGTCATCAAACCATGTGGTGAATAATGCCCTATGGGAGACTAAGGCTCTCCATAAGAGGGTCCTGATTACTGGGATTTATGAGGGTGGGGACGGCCTGCCAGAGGATCAAGAGTTCACCTCAACCATGGTAGGATACCTGGTAAAAACAGCAACCACCCCCATCCAAACGGAATAATATTGCCCCTTTTAGGGCTAGCGGAAGGGAGGACAGCAGGATTAGCTATTGGGCTCTTGGAGGGTTTGGAACATATAGCAAGGCTCATAGCCAGGTGAGGTAGAGAGAGAATCAAAGCATGGGGGGTCCTGCCTCACCCGAAAGGAGATGTTTTTGGCCCTAGTCAAGGTAGGCATCCCAAAGGAACGGGTGGACAGTATACCCACTGCCTCGTCTGCTTCATTGAAAGACCATCGGCAAAATAAGAAGGGAAAGCTGCTGTGGGACGGGGGTGGGGGGTGGGGAAAGAGAGCCCCTGCTAATTTCCTAACCAATGGAAATAAGGACCCCTTCCTTGGGGTGTTGCAGAAAGCACATGGAGATCTGCAGCAGCAGGTGGAGCACTTCTGCCCCGCTCCAGTAGGGTTGTGACCAGAGCTCCCAGAGTACATGCTCAGCAACCCTTTCACAGCTGGAGACCCTGATGCCTCACGTACCTATTGTGGTACATTGCAGAAAGGGAAATGTACAATGATGGATGACATTCATTGACACACTGACCGAGCACACTATTATCCCAGGCAGCCCCAACAGGTGGAGAGGTCCCCGGGTGATGATAGAAGGACTCATCCCAGCCCCAGATGGTTGCAGCAAGGGCAGCTATCGGCTCGGATCGAACAGGACTTATGTCATTGTTGGTCACGCCATCCTCTGAGTGCATTTTGTGTATGAATGCGCTGAAAGGTAAATTCCTGCAGACCAATAGCAGCCATTTTGCTTTGGGGTGACTCGAGTGACAGTACTGGTGGGACTGGCCAAGTGGGAGCCCCTCGTAATCTCATCTCTGACGAAGGTGGTGAACATCAAACAATACTGCATCCCCGGGTGGTGCTATGGAGATTGTAAAAACAGTGCAAGCACTGTTGATGCGAGGGGGAAATTCGGCCAGCAATGTCCCTCCTCCCTTATAATTACCCCCTGTGGCCGGTACAGAAGGCAGATAGAACATGGCAAATGATGATAGACTTTAAACAATTGAAGAAGCAAGTCCCGCTCCTCACAGTGGCTGTCCCAGATGTAGTGACCATTGTAGAGGACATAGGGGGAGGGAGAGGAAGCATTGGTATGCTGCAGTGAGTTTGACCAGCACTTCCCTGTCCATTCCAATGAGCTCCGAGTTCTAAGACAAATTTGCCTTTATATGGGAAGGCAGACAGTATACCTTTTGTTGTCTTCAACAGGGATACAAGCACAGGCCAGCCTTGTGCCACGGCAGTATAACTCGTTTACTTGTAAAAGGTTGTGTATAATTTAATGTATGTTTTTCTTGTCTTTGCTGCTTGTATGATGTACGTGCAGGTACATGAAGTCTTTCCATTTATCTGTGCACCTATGTGTTAGTGCATATGACAATAAACTAAACTTTGACCTCGCAATTCTTAACTCTTAACTTCGCTGTTTTCTTCTGAGCACTTGACCGCCTTTTGTTCTACAAATCAAGGGCTTTATATCCACACTTTCTTTGCCTCTTGTAAAACGCCAGCAAATTAGTTGCAATTTCTGTTGTCACTTATACACACTCCAGCTGATACTGTCCCGAATCTCTCAGTTCATGTGCTCTACTTACCCATTACACAACATGCACATGACTCCATACCCTTCCTCTGGACATTAATTGAGCTTGACGGTTTCTTCTTTTTCACCCATTTCCAATGAACAGCATTTAAATCTTATCTTTAATTGTCTCTGTTGTTATGTTCTTACATTTCCATATCAAGATAAACTTTTTTACAAAATAAATTTTTCTCTATTTAAATACTGTGACATTAAATGGCCATATAAGCAGCTCTCACTCTCCTAAAGTTTTTTTTAACAAAAGCATGACCCAAGAAGTACAACATTCTGTCCACCTTCATATCCAAAATGCAATCTTACAACTGGAGGAGCTTAAGAGAACAATGGCGCCTAACGGCAACTCTTTTACTTGCATCTTCGGAAACAGCTCTATTTCTATCTTTAGTATCTCTATTTTTCCCCTTCAGGGTTCTGTTGAAGACCCTGACCTGGAGTTACAAGCTGACTTCAGCTCTTTGCAAGAATGGGATCTGATCTCGGGGTCTCACGACTAGCCGCTATTCAATATGCCAAGGACATGGCCTAGAAGACTACCGCACCTTCAGGGTTCCAGGATTTTGTGGCTCTGGAGGCGGGCGGACTCGAGGTCAGTGTCGTTGCAGGAAAATGATGTGTAGTGGGAAATTAAAGATTGAAAGCAGCGAGCTGGGTGCTGGCTGTGTGCCCAGAGACCCAAGTTTGTTGGGCACAGAGCTCGGAAGAAGAGACGCAATAGGCTTTTAACGTTGTAAGTCAGCGAGTTGTTTGTTATGTCTCCCCTCTCACTGTGAAACGGGGACACCTCTTTTTCGCTTATTAGGGAGAGAGAGAGCCTGGGGTATGTCTTTACCGGGTGAACGAGTAGTCTTTGGGGTACTGCAAGTCTGTGTCTTTATTGATGCTTTACTGCATGCTTGATTGCTTGGTGGGGGGCACCAATGCTTTTTTTTGCTGGTGGGGAGGGGGATCGTTGCTTTGCTGCTGCTTACATGTGGGTGGGGGGCGCTGGGGTGTCTTTGGAGCTCTAAAATTTAACTATCATTCATTCTGTGGGTCACTCCTCTGTTTTCATGGATGGTTACAAAGGAAAAGAATTTCAGGATGAAAATTGTACACATTTCACTGACATTAAACGTACTTTGAACCTTTGTAATGTAAATAATAAATGAAGCAGGTCAAGCAGCATCTGTGGAAAAAGAAGCAGTTCATGTTTCCGGTTGATAAACTTTCATCAGAACTAGGGAAAGCTAGAAACGAAACATGTTTCAAGTTGCAATAGGAGGGATGAAGAGAGCAAAATAAATATCTGTGGTAGTGTGAAGATCAAGAAAGGCTGGATAATAAACAGCAGTGGTGCCACCCAAGAGACAGTAATGAATAGGAATAAGTAGTGGTGAAGATATCAGTCAGAGGAGGTGAAAATAGGAGACAAGTGAGATCAGAGAAGAAAACAAAATCAAACAATGACCGCAACTGTGAGATGTAGAACTCCAATGGGACTCCGATCAAATGATTGATAATAAAGCAGGCAAAATCTCACAGATGAGACTAGCGACCAATCAGATAATCTACCTTGAGCAATATTTGTGAATCAGTCTTGGTTATTTTCAAAATGATCCCTAAGCTGCCTCTAGTATCTAAACAAATCAGAAAGATACCACCTTATCCTCAGAATATTCAGAGTATGTTTGATTTTCTTTCAAAGCAGTTTACCTTTAGCCCCAAAACAACAAATTTTGCATCCTATAAGACAGTGGTAATAAACCTGATTCTGATTCTAATTTGTGCAATACTTCTGAGGACCTGGAACAGACATTTCCCAACACAATATTGATTAATACTGTAAGCTAACAAATTGCCTGAAGTTTACAATCTGTGAAGAATAATGAGTTCAATACCCCAGTCATTAACAATCTTCACTTCCCATCCATGGCATATCTCTCTCTCTCAAATTGTATGATTATTGTTTGCTTCAAGAAGAATTGCGAACAAAGTACACAATGCTTTTCCAAATTAACTGAAGAAAATGGTTTCAAAAAAAAGTAGCTTTCCTATTCTCTTATCAGAGGTTTTATGAGAAAAATTGCAAAAAAAAAAATCAAAGGAAATATTCAGCAAGTGAATTACATTAACAGACACAGTTACCCTGGTAAGATTCTGTTGCCTTAGTGAGCCACCATGATTACCAATAATCACTCAATATTGTTCATAATTATATGGTAAAATGGCCCCAGTATGAAAATCTGTTCCATATACAGCCCTGATGCCTCATGTTGAGGTTCTGCATGTCTTTTCTGAAGCAGTGAATGGAGAAGATCCAGAATAAACTTGGATCACTGGCTAAAGTACATCGCGTGACTGGAAATACAGTCAACAGCTCTGCTATTCAGAAATATTTTGGAAAGACAAGAGACTACAGCACTGGAATATGGTGCAGCAAAATATTTGAAGCAACTGTAATAGATATTCACTCCCTGGGCCGGGTGGGCCTCCTTTTGCCAAGCTCAGCTTTCTAAACACAGCAGCTGACACTTCTAGGGATCAAACAGTTGCTTTTCAATAAGATAAACTGTCAACTAATATTCTTTGCTGAGCTTCTTGTCATAAGCAGGAGCCAGTCTGCGGTTTCTAATATAAATGGCAAGCAATAATCAGTTTGAAGTTGAAAGTAGAGCTCTGTAAACAGATGCACTGTTTATCGAATACAGGATGTTGAGTCACAGTACCTCAACTGACTTCAAGAGTTGTAGTATAAGACAATGGGATATTTAGTTGGGCTTGTTTCAAACCAGACAAGCTGGCCAAGTTATTCAGTTCAAGGAAGCTTTCAGACCAGATGGATAATATCACTTAGCATATCAAATGGTTGATCTGTTAATAATCGGGACGTATGCTCACAGAGTCAGCTTCATAGCATGAATAGTGTGAGTCTGTAAACTATGTGGCAAGAAGATTTTAGATTGTTTGTGTAAAAAAGGTATCTGAAAAAAAATATCATTTATGTGTGAAGTCACCAGAGTGGAAGAAAAATGGGATAAATGTAGACAGCAGTTCAGGCTTATTAGAAATGTTAAAGAATATCAAGAAGAATATGGCAGAAAGACTGGGTGACTAGAATTCATATTCTCTCCCTTCAACTTCTGTGAAGGACAACTCATTCATCTGCAACATTGGTATGTCTTTTTAGCTTATAGCTATTATACCTTTGGAAATCAATTCTTCTATGAATTGTTATGATATGGGAGGAACCCAGAGCAGCTGAGGAGAAGCAAAGGCTGTACCAGTGTGGATCCAGACACAGTTCAAGTTACAAAGAAATACTTAAATAGACTAAAGTAATTAAAAACAAGTGAAACTAATCAATGCTCAACATAAATTCTTTGCAGCAACTACCCACCTCCATCAATTAAACCCAACTAAAAATAAATCTGGGCACTTATAAACAAAATCTAGGCTAACAGACTGCAAAAACCCTCTGCACTATCGATTGAAATTGACATCCAGCACCCTCCAAAGTGGGCAACAAAAAACTCATGCTACTATTCTAAATAAGAGCTCAGGAGCTCTGAGTACCATGGCCAATTTTGTTAATCCAGTAAACTATAAACATATTATCAGGGCATTGTCAACTGGCTTGCAATAACTCATTATGTGTCAATTGGCTGCTTTGTTTCCTGACTTCCAAGAAGTGAATCAAAAGCATTTTCAGAAGCTTTGAAATTGTAAAAGTTGCTATAGAAATGCAAATATCAACAATTTTGGAGGTTTCGGGCAAGTGGGTGTGATTTTAAAAACACTATTTAGCCAGAATTCCAGTGGCAGTGGGATATTGTGAAAATTGCAGATAAAATTCATTGACAACTGTTAGATGAGTAATTTTCCTGAAAGAAAATTCTGCAAAAGGAAAGTATGAATTAATATGGAATTTATAGGTTTAATTTCAAATAAAGCAGATGGAATACAGGAACCTGTGCCAACAAATAAATCAAAATCTGGATTAATATTGGATATTGATAAAATCTGAGTAAAATCAGAGGTGAAGAATTGGATGCACTTTAGCATTTATATTATTGTGGTAAAAATGAATCATGGTACATGATACATGGGAAGGCTTAAATTTGTCTGTTCTTGCTGGAACTGATAGGATGAATAGATACAAGCCTAAGACATGAGGTCAAACTGCATGGAAATAGGCCTCATTGCCCATCAAGCTCCCATTTATACCAATCCTACACCAATTCCATTTTCTTCTCTCCACAGTCCCATCAATTTCTCCCAACCCTCTTCAGATTCTACTGTTACTCACTTACACCAGAGGGGCATTTTACAGTTGACAATTAACTTGCCAATCTTTGACATGGCATGGGAGGAAACCAGAGCACCTCCTTCGGCTGTCCATCAATTTTCGATGATGACAGAGGCCTGGGCAAGGTTTTTTTTTATGGAAGACTGGCAGTTGCAAGTCTTCTGTCAAGCTGCAAGTCTCCCCTCTCCACGCCACCGATGTTGTCCAAGGGGAGGGCATTAGGACCCACACAACTTGGCACCGTCGCAGAGTAATGTGTGGTTAAGTGCCTTGCTCAAGGACACAACACGCTGCCTCAGTTAAGGCTTGAACTAGCGACCTTCAGATCACTAGACCAACGCCTTAACCACTTGGCCACGCGCACCTGGAGGAAAGTGACATGATCTCATAGAGTTCAGTGCAAGCTTCACACAGAGTGCCAAGCAGGTCAGTATTTGAATCTGAGTCTCTGAAACTGTAAAGCAGCAGCTTCCATTAAACCACTACAAGGGGAGATAGGTGCAAGTTCATGAGATGTGGTCAAGAGCCCTGCCCACCATGGTAAATGGGAAGCCATATTTCAAGAAGCAGGTTGACATTTCAGTGACATGTATATGGAATGTCTCATAATCAGAGAAAATGGTATTGGCATATCATTGTCACATGTGTAGGGTAATGTAAATGGTGGAAATGTACATAATTCACAGCCACCGACATTGAATTGGGGTTCATTTTTAGAGACTGGTCTAACGTGATGACGTAATTACATAAAGTACTTTTACCACACATTGTGTTCAGTATTTCCAGTACAATAAATGAGTTGTTACTTAAACATAAAACGCCTCTGCCATATTTATTTGCAAAAACCTACACATTTACTGGGATAGAGTGAAAAGCCTTTCTTTTGTGCTCCTTCCTGAAAGATCTTACCTTACATAATTACATCAGGGTAGTAAAAATAAAACAGAATGCAGAATCTAGTCTTGCAGTTACAGAGAACATACAGTGCAGGTAGACAAATAAAGGGCCTTGATGAGGAAAATTGAAAGGTCAAGAGCTCATCTTTGAGTGTATGAGAGGTCCATTCACGAGGCTGATAACAGTGGGATAGAAGCCATCTCGAGTCCAGTGGTGTGAATAGAACTGGAGGAACTGACAGTCCTTTATGGGGGCAGAGTGGAAAGAAGGTGAATGAAAGTAGTCATGTGACTCTGAGGGTTAGTCATGTGATCAGTGGTTGCTGGTGGCTAGCATTGAGATGAAGATAGAGAGAATCAGAAAAAGAAAGGAAGAATCAGGTAAGGGGAGAGAACAGTGGAAACTGGCAATGTAAGTAGTGAAATAGAAACATAGAAACATAGAAAACCTACAGCACAATACAGGCCTTTCGGCCCACAAAGTTGTGCCGAACATGTTCCTACCTTAGAAATTACTAGGCTTATCCATAGCCCTCTATTTTTCTAAGCTCCATGTATCTATCCAAAAGTCTCTTAAAAGACCCTATCGTATCCGCAAGTATGTAGGTTTTATCATCAAGTCAGTTGTCAATGCACTGAAAAGATTTCAGGGTGGGGGGTTTGGCGTTGGACCTGGTTCAAAAGGAAAAAGCCCACAAAAATTCATCTGTGGCTTTGGCCCATGCAAGTGCACACAGATATACCTTTAATCTGGAGAATACAAGTGGACTTGGAGAAGTTGCTTGTTGTGAAAACTAATTCAGTCAATCAATGACAGTGTTGGCAGAGAGGAACTGGTTGAGCCTCAAGTCCAGCAAAAGCAGAAAGCCCCCAGAAACCACCTTCTTCCCCACTGTAGTGAAGCTGAACACATTGGGAACAGAGAAATGGAAACTGAAATTGGTGGAGGGCATCTGACATGCTTCAGGTGTGATGGAGAATAGATTGAACCAGGGAGGAAGGATGGAGTGAAATAAATCAGAACTAGCTGTGAATTTGATGTTATCGCCACCCACTAGGCTTGCAATTACAAAGGCAAGCTACTGAAATATTGCTACTGACCACAAAGCATCAATACAAGTCACTGCCTTCGGAAGGTGGGGGGGGCAAAGTGCAAAGAATAAACAAGATCACAAGAAGGTGAAAAAAAGCATCAAAGATTTTTCCCCAATTTACAAAGATGGGGAAATCAACTATAATTGAAGAAAAATAGGATGCTTGCTGTGATTTGGAAATACAGGATAATTGAGTATGGTCACTCAATTTCCCATTGATTATTTGTCAAGTGTTTCCTGATAGGTGCCATCTAATACACATTGATTCAGGCTGATCATGAGCAAGTAACTCAGCTAGAAGTCCATCAGTGTTGGTGGCTTCACCCCTAGACATGACTATAATCGTTGCCCAATCACAGCACATTCAGGCTTTCAATAATGCATCTCCTTCCTTTATTTCAAACAAGGGAGAAATGCTCTAGCAAAAATATTCAATTCATTCCCCATCAAGGGCCATTCATACATGAAGTTTTGAACTGAATGACTCTATTTCAGTTGGATGTCTAGAGCTAACGTAATCTTACAATATTTTTCACTCTTTCAAGCAGTATAGACACAATCTTTGCATATTGCTATTAACATCTTACCAGGCCTGTGTACTAGCAATACACTTCCACTAGTCTGAATCCAACTCACTTATTGATATTTACATATGAATTCTGCAATTGTTAGATGAGAGCAGAATAGTCAGTCATCTCTGCTCTCTAAACCTCTCAATCTTTCTCCATTTTCTGATATGCAATCCTTAGACTATATTTTTAATTTTATAAAAACACATTACTTATCAACTCATATTTAAGCCAACACATGCGATTTGCCCCTAACAGACATTGATGAATATGCAAGGATTTGATGAGGGAGCTTTTTTCTCCCTCACACTACCTTGGGTATTGGGTTCTTTCCCCACTGTTTCAGAGTTAGAATTTGTCTCAGATTTTTTTCCCATACTTGGCTCTATTTTACATATTAATGAAATCAGGAAATCATTCACCAAATGGCAGCCCAAAGTGTCCAGGTGGCAAAATTAAGCTGACAACCAATGATCAGAAACTGTTACTACTGATACTCTGTATTTCAGCACCACAGGAAGACATTACCCTCCATGGATGTGGCAAACTCTATAATGCCATCTCCTACCCACCCTGCTACACAACACTGCCCAGGTTCCCTCACAACAGTCAAGATCTGTGATGAGATCATGATTGACCTCCCTTTCTAAGGAACTACCTCTCAGGGAAGATGGATGTTGATAATGAAATTCACCAATCCTCCAGTGTACCAGTACAGCATAGACTTCAGCTGGTTGGGATTTGAGGTGCTGAGACCAAGATCTTTAATACAGGCACTGCATTCATGGCCTATTGAGTGACGGAGATCTCCATTATTTCAAGATGTGAACAAACTATAGCAGGCATTTCAAGCCAATGAACAGGTGCCACAAAGCTATCTCCATGAATTCCTGAAAATAAATTGGCTGCATAAGTGAACTAATGTTAATATCCTTCTCCACATCAACACTCCCTAATTCAAGATTTATTTATCACATGAACATCGAAACATACAGTGAAATGTGTCATCTGCATTAACAACCAGCTCTAATGTGAACACACTGAAACTGTTCCAGTGAGCAGGCCACATGTCTGACTCCGCAGTCCTAGAAAAGGCACTCCATCCCAAACTCCATCGTGGTAAAAAAGATTACAAGGCTTAATGGAAAAAATATAACCCAAGCTTTTGCATTAACTTATAGGAATCCATGACCCGAGACTGAGCACCTTGAATGTCTATAATGGAAGCACATAGAGGCTATTCTAATACAGAGGAAGAAGCATACATATTTCAAATAAACAAATACCGGCCTATGCAAAATGTCTTCCATGTTTGTGACACGACTTCCTGGTTGCTACTTAAGATTTTTCAGCCACTTCAGTGGAAGCTATTCATCCTCAATCATAAAGAAGTGCCGAAGAAGGTGGTCTCATGCAGTGTTTAATAAAGCGTTGAAGTAAATCTGCCTGTGATGATCCAAAAGTAAACAGTTCTCTCAGCTACACCACCATGCAGGCTTTCTCTGAAAGCTTAGACTTGTTTCAATTCTAACATTATTCACTGTGGGTAAAAACTCACCAAGCTGAAACATTGTTTTAGTGTTAGAATTAGAATTAGAATTTATTTAACTCTTACATCCATCCGACAAATTGAGGGAGTAAAAATCCTTGCATTATGACTCCATTGCAATGTGCAGATATGTGAATTAAGAAGTCTAATGGCTTGAGGAAGAAGCTGTCCTGTAGACTGTTAGTGTTGGTTTTTATGCTGTGGTACAATTTGAAACATCTGAAACAGTTTATGGTCGGGGTGACTGGTGTCCCCGATGATCTTCCAGGTCTTCTTTCTGCACCTACTGCTGTAAATGTCCTCAGTGCAGGGAAGTTCACATCCACAGATGATCTGGGCTGTCCGTACCACTCTCTGCAGTGCCCAGCGATCAAGGTCACATACCAGGTGGTGATACAGCCAATCAGGATGCTCTCAATGGAGCCCCTGTAGAAGGTCTTGAGGATTTGGGGGCCCGTGCCGAACATTTTCAGTCGCCTGAGGTGGAAGTGAAGTTGTTGTGCTTTTTTGCCACACAGCCGGTGTGTACAGTCCATGTGAGATCATCGGTGATGTGTATGATGAGGAACTTGAAACTACTCACCCTCTCAGCTGCAGACCCATTCATGTTGATCGGGGCGAGCCTGTCTCCATTCCTCCTGTAAGCCACAATCAGCTCTTTTTGTTTTTTCGACACTGAGAGAGAGGTTGTTATCCTGGCACCACTGTGTCAGGGTGTCAACCTCTCCTCTGTAGGCTGTCTCATTACCGCTGGAAATAAGGCTGATCAGAGTCATGTCATCTGCGAATTTGATCAGCAGATTGGAGTTGTGTGTGGCAGTACAGTCATGGGTGTAAAGGGAGTAGAGAAGGGGACTCAGAGAAGGGGCACCTGAGTTGACGGTCGGAGCTGCAGAGATGAGGGGTCCCATCCTTACCACCTGTTGGCAATCCAATAGGAATTCTAGGATCCAGCTGCATAAGGTGGGGTGCAGGCCGAGGTCTCTGAGCTTCTTGTCAAGTCTGGAGGGAATTATGGTGTTGAATACTAAACTGTAGTCCAGGAACAGCATTCTAACATATGCATCCCTCTTCTCCAGGAGAGCGAGGACAGTGTGTAGTGCTGTGGCTATGGCGATATTGGTAGACCGGTTCCATCGGTAGGTGAATTGTAGGGGGTCCAGTGTGGGCAGTGGCATGCTGCAGATGTAGTCTTTAACCAGCCTCTCAAAGCATTTGCTTATAATTGAGGTGAGTGCAACAGGGTGCCAATTGTTCAGGCATGTTACCTTGGTGTCCTTAGGTACAGGGACAATGATGGATGATTTGAAACAGGAGGGCAATACACACTGGGAGCAGGAAAGATTAAAAATGTCCATAAACATACCAGCCAGCTCTTCAGAACACACTTTAAGGACGCGCCCTTGGATGTTGTCTGGCCCCGCTGCCTTGCGGTTGCTGACACTTCGGAGTGTTCTACGTGCCTCGGCCTCGGAGATGACAAAGGGGCAGGTCTTGTTGGCAGCTCCCCTTGGGGTTCAGTCCTATCAACCTCGAATTGAGCGTAACAAAAATTTAGCTCTTCCGGGGGTAAGGCGGAAATGTTGGCTGTACTGCTGCATTTCCTCTTGAAGTCGGAGATGGTGCGCAGTCCTTGCCAGATGCCGCATGTGTTATTGTTGCATAGCTTCAAAGTTTACAATGTTCAAGAACAGCTACTTCTCTTCAATCTTTTAGTTCTTGAACCAACCAACACAACCCTAATCACTACAGTTTAGGAACAGTATGAACACTGCACTTATAATGGACTTTGTTCTGTTTGAATTCTGTTCATTCTTGTAAAGGTTGTGTTAAATTTTTTTTCCCCTTGCAAATGCTGTTTCCATGCTGCTATTTTCCTAGGATGCTCTTACAAGTAAGTTTTCCCACTGCATCTGTGTAAATGTACTGTGCTGTGTATACAACAATGAACTTGACTTTGTATATTAGCTGTTTCTTGTCACATAGATGCTGCCAGACCTTCTGAACATTTCCAGCATTCGCTGCGTGCATTTCTTTTAATTATACACATCAATTAAATATCGTTGCTAACTGCTTTTCTGAAGGTCACACACAAACTTAATGGTAGATTTTTATTTTATCAGAACAGTACCTCATTATTGCCTACTGATTATTAAAGATGTATTTTTATCTAACAAATTGCAATTTCAGTTAATTTGAACGAAACTTCAAGCTGAAGCACAGACAAGTAAGAAAACTATATATTGTTACATCCATAATTTGACATCTAAACATAAAGGTCCCCAAATGAAAATATGATACTGATCAGAATTTTAACATGCAGTATGCATTATTGCTTTTTTTTTGTTGATGAACAGTACAGCCAGGTTGCGTCAGTCTCAGCGAGTCTCCAAGTAACCTGCATATCATTGGCAAAGTTCTCATTAACTATTTCAAATTACAGCATGAGCACAATTGGTCCTGAGCCCATCTTTCAGCTTGGTAGAGGATAAAATTATCATTACCACCAGTCACCTTATTTTCATTGATCCACTGTGGTAGATTCTGTAGCTTTAAACAAACATAAGGTTACCATACTCTGCAATCATGGAGATTGCAAATAGAAGGCTTTGTAATTGCCCAGTGTATGTCACCAGATGCAACGCATTAGGCAGTTCCACATCATGCAGATTTACTTGTTTCCTGCTGTTCATTAAGGAACTTTTAGTTTAAAAAAAACATCTTACTGCCTCATGCATCAGAATAGTGAGAGTCTTTTTGCCATACAGACCAGTTGGAAACAAACATTACAAATGATTTTTCTATTTCCAAATAAGCTATTGCACCAGGGAATCTATTCAGTTATTTCAAGCCTTGCAAAAAGAATAATAAACATCAGTTTTTCCAGCCTTTTCCAAAACTTTATTGCAGAAACCTATAGAGAACCACTGCAGTGTGTGATGAGTTATTGCTGTAAAATGCAGCTCAATGGCCATTGGTGGAAATCCCACTGAAACAAATTGTGGTGTTAAGTTTGAAGAAAAAGACTGATGAGCTGGTGGTTAATATACCTTGATTAAACCGCTTCAAGAAAGGAGACCTGCCTCTTGCATAAAATCAGTTCCCTTGTGTCTGTAATACAGCCTTCAGAGATTAATTCACATGGTTGCCAATATCAAACAATTCTCAATTTACTCTGCAGTAGCCTAGACAGACACTGAACACACTATCAGATTCTGAGGAAAGGAAGATCCAGCTGTTCAAGATAAAAATAGATTCTGTGGAGACCAAATATGAAGACAGCTTTCGGTCTACATTTCAATTTACACAGTTATGCAGAACTTTCTCCACAGGAAAATCTAACTACTTCTTTGAACTACCCCTTCAAGTTAATCACCCCTCACATAGACCTTTCTCCAACCGTGAAATTCACCTTGCAAAATCCATGAAAAAAATCTCAAAATGATCAACTTGTTTGCCTTAAATTTTGAAAGGTACTGTTAATAAGTTACAATTTTACTTCATGTCACACGTTGAAAGTTAAATGGGAAGTCCTTTTCAACCATAACTATTTTGTTGTCTAACTAACGTTGCTTCACACTTACAACAAATCAGTTTTATTAAAAACAAGAGAAAATCTGCAGATGCTGGAAGTCCAAGAAACACACACAAAATGCTCAAGGAACTCAGTAGGCCAGACAGCATCTCTGGAAAAGAATATAGTCAACACTTTGGGCCAAGACCCTTCATCAGGACTGGAGAAAAAAAGATAAGGAGTCAGAGTAAGAAAGTGGCAGAAGGGATGGAAGAACCACATGTTGATAGGAGAAGCTGGGAGGAGAAGGAATGAAGTAAAGAGCTGGGAAGTTGATTGTGAAAGAGATACAGGGCTGGAGAAGAGGGAATCTGATAGGCGAGGACAGAAGGCCATGGAAGAAAGAAAAGGGGGAGAAGCACCAAAGGGAGGTGATAAAGTGAGAGAGGGAAATGAGAATGGGGAATGGTGAAGGAGGTGGGGGGGGGGTGCACATTAACAGAAGTTTGAAGAATTGATGTTCATACTGTCAGGTTGGAGGAGACCCAGACAGAATATATTAGATGTTGCTCCTCCAACCCGAGTGTAGCCTCATTGCGAGAGTAGAGGTGGCCATGTCGGAATGGGGATGGGAAGTGGAATTAAAATGGGTGGCCACCGGGAGATCCCACTTTTTCTGGCAGAAGGTGCTTGGCGAAGTGGTATCCCAATCTGCATCAGGTCTTACTGAGATACAGGAGCCCACACCAGGAGCACTGATACAGTACATGACTCCAACAAACTTACAGGTGAAGTGTCATCTCTCCTGGAAGGACTGTTTTGCGCTCTGAATGGGACTGAGAGACGAGGTGTAGGGCAGGTGTAGCACTTGTTCCGCTTGCAAGGATAAGTGCCACAAGGTAGATCAGTAGGCAGGGATGTGCAGTCAAGGGAATCGTGTAGGGAGCAATGAGGCCACACTCAGGTTGGAGGATCAACACCTTATGTTCCATTTGGGTAGTCTCCAGTCTGATGTCATGAACATTGATTTTTTAACCTTCTGTGATGCCCCCCCCCCCACTTCACCATTCCCCGTTACCATTTCCCTCTTTCATCTTATCACTCCCTCTGGTGCTCCTCCCCCTCTCCTATCAGATTACCCCTTTCTCCAGACCTGTATCTGTTTCACCAATCAACTTCCCAACTCTTTACTTCAACCCTCCCCCTCCCATTTTCACCTATCACCTTGTGTTCCTTGCCCTCCCCACCACCTTTTAAATCTACTCCTCATCTTTTTTTTCCAGTCCTGCTGAAGGGTCTCAGCCAAAAAACATCGACTGTACTCTTTTCCATAGATTCCGCCAGGCCTGTTGAGTTCCTCCAGCATTTTGAGTTTGATTGAAAAGCCATTTGATTCACTTGTCCTTTAAGGATAGAAATTTCCTGTCTTAATTAATTTAGCTTGTACATGACCCCCAACTTACCAATGTGTTTGGTTCTTCACTACTTTTTCCAAAAGCAAGAAAGCTGGGTATTCCCAATGATATTTGTGTTCTGCTGCCTATAACCCAAACACTCGAGTTCATTGTTAAACCCTTTCTTTTATACTACGCATTCCTAAAATCTAAATTTTCCATTAAATTTCTGGTCAGGATCTAGTACCATTTTAAAGATTGGTGACAATTTTTCCCCCAGAGAATTCTCCTGCTAATCCTGTTGGAAGATGTTAATTGAACTGCAAAAGTACAGGTTGATAATCTTGCATGTGAACTGATCAATGAAATGCAACATTTAAGTATGATTGCATATTAGAATAATCCAAGGAGAATCAGGATGGAGATTCGTCTTTTGAGAAATTACTCTACTTTCATTCGGAAAAATGGCTACAGAGTTTACTTCTTCTGCTCTTTAAGCAGATTATTTTTCCTGAAATTAATTAGTTTTCTGATAAGCAGATTGCTTTGTATTTTATAAAACATCCCATTTCCCTTATATTAACTGACACAGTGATAAATACCTTTTGAAATATTTGTCTGTTCAGCATAGCAGAGTGATACAGGAAACTATTTGTTGCTACGCTAACCATGTAATTTCAGGCTGGTTGTTGAGTCACATTAAAATTCATTGAGATATTTGCTCTGTATATTCAAAATGAAATTGTCAGTATTGTTACTGTACAAATATAAGTCTTGAATTAGTTGTAATGACTGAGTTGGCATAAAGTTCATCTTTCAAATCACAGAGTTTGAATTCCCTTGGTTACCATGAGCAGATGACAGTGCAAATGTGATTCTGAAGATTACCATTTTGTGATGCTTCTAGCAAAATTATAAAGGCATTCACAAAGGTATTTACCTGAAATGATGAAAAAAAAGTTTCCCTCATGGCTCCTGTTATGTTGTTGGTATCCTGGAAACCACAGGAATTATTGTCGCTATATCTGTTGTTGGGCAACATATTTTACAAACTGAAATGCTAATTATATTATTTTATCTAACTGGATGCTTCATGTTTCATTTCAATTGTTCCTTTTCTTGTACTTCAGTTTCGAATTTGAAAAAGGGATCTTCCAAAAAGGAAAATGATGCATATTTACAAAGTATTTTAAGAATGGATAAAACCTTTTTAAATCCCATTGCATTGGTTATCTTTTGGCAGGCTATTAAATGCTATAAAATGATTGATTGCACTTAATATGCCAGAATCTTATTAATAGACTAACCAAAAATACACTGGTGTAAGGCAAGTAGGAAGACATTACTACAGGAATATTTTAAGGATGAATTGGGGAAAAAATCTTCAAGTCAATGCATCTGCAGAAGATTTAGAACATCAAGCATATTACCAGCCAATGAATTCTGGTATGTAATGTTCATTTGTTTTACTTCTAGTAGTCTGCAAAGAAATGGCAAATTTAAACATTGTAGCCCTTACCCTAGATAGGTTGAAATTCTTGCTAAATTCACTTTGATCCCAATGTTTATAGCACAGGCTATCTAACTGCAGAAACAAATTGAAATGAGTAACATAATGAGATTTTGGCAAGATTGGTTTATGCTAGTGAATAGGACTTTAAGGTTGAAAAGGGAGTTGATGGAGATGAGTCCATTGTTTGGTTTAACAAAAGTGATTTGATACCATTTACCGTAGATTCCGGATTTTAAGCCGCTACTTTTTTCCCACATTTTGAACAGCTTTGAACACTGCGGCCTTTAATACGGAGCGGCTAATGCGTGATTTTTTTTCATGCCGCCTCGTAAACATTTTGCCTCGTAACAGTAGACCAATAAAATTGATGAGTAGTTCACAGAGGTCCAATGAAATTGTACGATAAATCAAGCGCACTTTCACAATTAAATTATTGTAAATCAGTCATTTGTACTCACCCTCATCAACATGGAAAACACTTGAAGCATTGTGCTGCCTTTATGGCAGTTATTTAGTTTATAATATTTTCGCTTAGTAATTCATTTTCTAGTTAAAGTTAGAAGAGTTTTAACTATATTTGTTTTCTGTACTACATCGCGGGATGCTATGACGTCACACCCGGTTTCGCCGCGTCTTGTGGGATACCAGTTTGCGATAAATGGGAAGGACGGGGGGAGCACATTACGCGAGCGGCTTTGGATCTGAGCGAACGCTGCTTTTAAATGCCATTTGCGATAAAACGGGACGGCGGGGGTCGAGCGGCGGAGCGAAAACGCTGCTTTTAAGTTAAAGGCGATCAATAACTTTTCCTGGTAGGCTGCAGTATATATATTTTTTACCAGTCGTTAGGAGATATTGGAATGTTGTTCAGTAAAGAAGTATACGCAATGTATATTTAAAAGTAGCCGCGTTACGGGCACGGTTTGAAAAAAAGCATCTGCAATATGTATTTGTTTTTGTTACCATATGGATTTAATTAAAAGTTAAAAAATCCTCACGTGTAATATCTTTCTGTGTAAATATCTCATATTACAACGTGGGACACCTACGGCCTAAAATCCGGTGTGGCCTTTACAAGTAAAAAATTGATTTTATTTCTAAAATTAGAGCCAGCGGCTTTTAATCAGGTGCGCTCTGTAGTCCGGAATCTACGGTACTTAACAAGTAATGCAAAGTAACGGAGGGGATGTTTTATGTGGGGCATCGGTCACTCATGGTAATTTTAAAAGTTGTTGAAGTTAATGAAACTGTTGCAAAAATGAAATGACTGAAATGAATAGTGCTGTGTATTTAATATTTCAGTAATAGTTGAGTAATATTGTAAATATACGGTTTGATTAAGCATTCTTTATTGTTTACATAATTCATTATAGGGTATATGTAAAAGTACATGAATGGCCTACTTCATTACGTCACCAAGTTATAGGTGTGTGCCTTCCTTAAAGTAAAGTTGAAACGTAAACATTCTCCTGTATTCCCATCTTTTTCCTTCAAGTAGTTTTATGCTTTGGAGTTACAAAAATATACCAGTGGCAATGAGGGTGTTTTAAACAAACCAGAGATGACTACCTATGTGTTAAAAACGTTCAAGTTAAAAGAAAAGGCAAAAAACAGACAAATTCATGAGTTCATAAACAGCGAGTACCAGGAAATAGTAACACTGGACAACAAAGATTTTGCTTCCTGAATCTGAATACTTTCGGGTGTATCGTATGGATTTTGGGCCACTGAAAATCGCCATGGAATTTCCCTGTTGCACACCATTGTTTTAATTGCCTATATTTGGTAATTCAATTCATAATTCAAGTCAATTAAAATGTTGCTCAAATGTAAGCTGAAAAGTTTTCTACCTTGTCCAGGCATGCCTGGGCATGCTTGAGCATGGTGGATGCTGCATGCCAGGACAGGTTTTAGGAAAATAAGACATGGGATCTAGAGAGGCAGACAAAAATGCCATGATGCACGAGCCAGAAAACGACACTGATGCAGATACAGATTTTGAGCCCTTTATGTCGAGTGAGCCTCATCTGATAACTCAATCTGAGTTAAATGATCTGGTCAGAGACTTAAGTTTGTGAAAGGCAAAAGCAGAATTACTGGGTTCAAGACTGCAAGGATGGAATCTGCTATCACCAGGTTCAACAATTTCCGTGACAAATTTTAATATTTGAGACAGACTTTTCCCAGAATAACTTATGCTAACATCATGGAAGACAGTTTTGTTGGACCATAAATTAAGCAGGTCAACAATGACGGCCAATTCGAAGAACTTTTAATGGGACCAGAGAAAATCGCATTGAAGGCATGTTGTTGTTGAAAATTTTCTTGGCAACCACAGAGCACCTAACTACGTGCAGCTGGTTGACAACATGGTTCAAGCATACAGAACCATGAAATGCAATATGTCACTGAAGATTCATTTTCTGCATTCCCATTTAGACTTCTTCCCTGCAAGTTTTTGCACTGTTAGTGACAAGCATGGTGAAAGGTTTCACCAGGACATTGTGGTCAAGGAAAAATGGTATCAGGTCAACTGGAATCCATCAATGCTGGCTGATTATTGTTGGACATGAAAGTGAGAAGCTGAGTACAAATAAACATCAACAAAAACTTTTTAGCTTAGTTGAATGACTGCAAAGTATCAGCACTATTATACAATAAAATGCATTACAGTATATTCAAGAAAAGTTAGTTTCTTGTTTCTCCAAATACCTGCATGATACAAGTAGTCTGACGTTATATATGTGTTCAGCTTTAAGCAGTCTATCAAAAAATTTTGTTTCTAGTGTAATCATAAATTTAAAAAAATAAAGCATAAAGGTCTAGCTACATTGGAAACATAGGTGCATTCGATTGCACAAAAGATGACTGGATATTGCATACTGAGTGAACTGATCATATTTTGAAGCAAATGAAATAGACAATGACAAGCAAGTGCCAGTTTTGCTGAGTGCATTGAATGGAAAATCATTCAGTTTGCTTAGAAGTTTAACTGCTCCAACCAAACCAGCCAAAATGATCTTTGCTGATATTGTGAAAGTAATGTGGGAACACTTAGAACTAAAACCATTGTTGATTGTGGAACACTTTAGATTTCATAGGCAGAATCAAAAGAAAGGGGAGTCCAACTGAAGAAATTGTCTGAGCATTCTCAGTTCAGTGATGGGCTGAATGATGCACTGAGAGTTTTAGTTTGTAGAATCTTACAAGAAAGCATTCAATAATGCTCCGAACTGAAGCTCAACTCACATCTAGAAGAGCAGTTGAAATTGCTGCATCAATAGAAACAGCAGCCAGAGATGCAACAAAATTGCAACATCTAAACAGAAACCAGCCTGGCTGAACAAATTATGTTATCGTTGTGGCAGGGGCTCACATACACCAGGCCAATGTAGGTTTGAAGGTGAAACTTGAAGAAAATGCAACAAAGTAGGGCATATACCAAGAGCAGGTCAGTCAGACAAAAATGAATGGACTTCCCAGGAAAGAAAAAAAGATTTTAAAAAATCAAGTTGCAATTTCAAAAACAGCACGCTGTTGATGAAAAATTTGATAGTGATGGGAGTGACACAGGACTGAGTAGGCTTGAGATTTACAATGTGAAAACTAACAAAAGAAAATCAATATGGCTTACACCAGAAGTGAATGGCAAATTAATTAAAATGGAACTGAACACTGGTTCAGTTGTTTCAGTCATTCCACAAAATGAATTAGAATGGTATTTCAATGATACTGAACTGAAGTGTGCAGATATCTAACCAAGAACTTCTACCAGAGAAAAGATAACTCCTGTAGGAATGACATTGGTAACAGTGAAATATAACAACCATCAAGCCACATTGGGCTTATGTGCAGTAAAAACAAAAGGGCCAGCATTGAGGGGACATGAGTGGCTGAGACAACTACAACTTGATTGTTGACCCATCCACCATTTGCATGCCACATCCCCTGCAATAGAGTCAACTGAAAGTGATCTAAGAAAGGCACAGGATGGTGCCACAGCCATGTTGAAGGATGGCACTGGAAAAGTCAAACATAACAAGGGTAAAATAGTGCTAAATGCAAATGCCACACCCAGGATTTACAAAGCCCATATGATATACTACACCATCTGTGATAAGGTAGCCAGTGAGCTAGATTGTATAGAGACTGAAGGAATTCTTTCCAAGGTTGAGTGGTGCCCATGGGCAATGCCAGTGGTCCCAGTAGCCAAGAAGGATGGGTCTGACAGGATCTGTGGTGATTTTAAGGTCACCATCAATCTGGTACTGAAAGTAGATCAATACCCTCTGCCCAGGATAGGAGATATCTTTGCAAACCTTTCTGGAGCAAAGTGAACTAGTTGGGGCTTACCTATAGATGGGGATGGAAGAAGAGTCCAAAGTGTTTCTCACCATAAACACTCACAAAGAGCTTTATCGCTACAATAGCCTTATTTTTGGAGTGGCATCTCCAAAAGTAGAAAGCTGTGGACCAAGTGCTGCAAGGTTTCCCAGGTGCTCAGTGCTATCTGGATGACGTCATTCTTACTGGTAAGGATGACAATAAACATCTCCAAAATTTCAAGACAGTGTTAAAAAGATTAGAATATTTAGGCTCAGAGCATAACGCAACAAGTGTAAATTATTTAAACCATACATCACTTACTCTGGTCACACTGTCAACACACAAAATTTACAGAAGTGTGCTGAGAAAATTCAAGTAGTGGTGAATGCTTCAAGGCCAAAGAACATGTCACAGTTGTGGTCCTTTATAGGATTTGTCAATTACTATAACAGGTTTCTGTCCAACCTGGCTATTATGCTCCATCCCTTGAACTCATTAATACAGATCAGGAAGAAATGGCAGTGGGCAAGACAGTGTGAGGTTGATTTTAAAAAGATGCAGGAAAAGGTAATGTCAGACTCTGTACTCACACTATGTGAACCATATCGTCCAGTGAAACTTGCCTGTGATGCCTCCCCTTATGGTATAGGTGTAGTCATGTCACATGTTATGAGTGATGGAAGTGAACGCCCCATAGCCCTTGCATCACGTTCCCTTTCCACTGCAGAGAAAAATTGTGCACAGATTGACAGAGTGGCGCTGAGTCTAGTTTGGGGCGCAAAATGTTTCAACCAGTACTTGTATAGTAAAGGGTGGTGAGGAAGGCAAATGCAATGTTTGCATTCATTTTAAGAAGACTAGAATATAAAAGCACAGGTGTAATCCTGAGTCTTTATAAGTTACTGGTGAGGCCTCACTTGGAGTATGTGAGCAGTTTTGGGCCCTTTTTTGAAGAAAGGATGTGTTGACATCAGAGAGGGTTCAGTAGAGGCTCGCAATAATGATTCAGAGAATGGAAGGGTTATGAGCATCGATTGAAGGCTCGGGGCCTGTACTCACTGGAATTTAGAAGAATGAGGGAGTATCTCATAGAATGAGGTCCAGAAAGTGTGGATGTTAAAAGGATGTTTCCTTTGGTGGGGGAGTCTAAAACTAGAGGGCACAGCCTCAAAATAGAAGAATGGCCATTTAAAATAGAGATGAAGAGGAATTTCTTCAGCCAGAGGGGGATGAACCCATGGAATTTGTTGCCACAGGTGGCTATGGAAGCTAGTTCACTGAGTGTAATTAAGGCAGAGGTTGATAGGGTCTTGATTAGTCAGGGTTTAAAAAGTTACAGGGAGAAGGCAGGAGAAGGAAATGGATCAGCCATGATGAACTTGCAGTGCAGACACAATGGGCTGAATGCCCTAATTCTGCTCTTTATGTTTGATGGTCTTGTGTCCTCTGAAGTGGCTTAAGTTGTGTGATGCAACACCTCACTAAAAAAAAGAAAGAAAGAAATGTAGACCAACTACCTGGCATCGAGCAGAGTTATTTCTAGCCCACCTGACCATGGAAGTTCTTCCTCACAATCATCTGGGGACCGCTGTCTAAATTGGAAACACTGTCCCATAAACTCAACAAGCACTAGCCTAACTTAATCATACTCATTGTATTATACTGTACCTCACAGATAATATACCAGAATCCTCCATTGTAATCCATGAATACATCTCAACCCATCTGGCGACAGATCGATCAAAGATGATTGTAGATTGGTTACTATTGGGAAGGAGTTGTCATCCTTAACATTGACCCCAAACAACATGAAGTCTCATGATATCAGGTCAAAGAGGAGCAAGGAAAACGCCTCCTAACTGTCACCTACTGCCATGATGTTTCCATGCTCCTTTAAGTTGAGCAGCAATAAGAAGCACTATAAGTAACAAGTGTATAGAATGGCTGGAGGACTTCAAGTTTCAACAGCAAATGTACCTTGGAAGGTCCACCTGAGGGTTGAAGTCTGCAGGTATAAGAAAGGTCCTCAAGAAATGGTAAGTGAACCCACACAAAGACTAAAACCACTTGAGCTCATCATCACCAATCTATGGCAGATACATCTGTCCATGACATCATTGGTAGAAGTAACCAATACACAGTCTTTTTGGAGACAACCTTCATTGTGTTGTCCGGTTTTATAATCATCAATGGGATGGGCTTAGGTCACATTTGTTATCTCAAAACTGGGCAACTATAAAGTGCTGGAGTCTGTCAACAACTGCAGAAACACATAGAACACCATAATAGGTAATTTTGTGGCCCAGCACACCCTTCACTCTACAATTACTATCAACCTGATTCACTGACTGTAGAAAGGATATTACAAGCAGTACTGGGCAGACCAAAGGTGATGAGGCGAGAATTGAGTAAATCCACAAACTGACTATCAGTATGCTAAGAAACAGATCTCATAACAATGGATCAGATCAAAGTGCTGCAATTCTACCATATGCAGCTGTGAATGGTGGTGGGCAATGAATGGGAGGAACAAATTCAAAGAACAACGTTCTAAGACAATTCAGATTCTCGATGATGGTGGAGGCTAGCACATGAGATTTCTCATTAACAGGGTGCTTTCACCTACAGAACTGCTACTTAGTAAATGTAGTTTTGCTTTTCCACACAATTCTCTGTAAACTCTAGAAACAGTTGTGTGTGAAAATTCCAGTAGATCACCAATTTCTGAAATACTCAAACCACCCTATCTGGCACCAACAATCATTCCAATGTCGCTTTGATCACATTTCTTTCCCATTTGGATGTTTGGTCTGAACACCAATTGAACCTCTTAAGCACATCTGCATTCTTTGATGCATTGATTTGCTGCTACATAACTGGGTCATTAGGTATTAGCATTAACAAGCAGCTATAACTAATAAAGTGGCCACTGAGTGTATATTTCCATCCTTGAGCACTTGGTAACTTCTCATGCAGCAGCCTTGTGAGAACACATTCCTGAGGACAAAGCCAGCAGCTGATCACCACCTCTCAAGTGCAATTAGGGATGAGCAATAAATGCTGGGCCTGTCAGTGATGTCCCGATCCTGAAGCTACATTAAAAACTGGTGTGTGTGTGTTTTTTAAATGAGTCACCAAACTAGCTTGTAAAAACTGGAATTTAAGCCTTGCTGCTTGTACTGTAAAAGTGAAAGTTTTATGCTGCTCTGCTGAGAACTTGGTTGAATGACCTAGCCCAGTGGCTATGCTTCTACATCATATCAGGTGGCCCACATGTCAGATCCTTCAGCTGAATGAATGCAGCATGAAATAAGAACTTGCTGAGATGTGAGAAGATCTCTAGGACAATAACTTATATTCCATAGGGCTTCTGTAAATGCAGCAGCTATTGAACTACAATATCATATTTCTCTTAATTAGCACCCTGAAAGTATTTGAAATCAATTGCTAAATAACAATAGATATGTAGCCTTGGATCTGAGACATCTTAATTATGTGCATTATCAACATGTCTAAGCAACCAGTAATGATAATGTTTAGAGTGGCAGAAAAAAAAATTATGATAAAAGGTAATTTAATGATAGTACTTCCTTAAATGACTTCAGGCATCTTGCCATACTTTCATTGTAGAGATAATTTTCTTTCAATTTTATACTGCAAATCATCCAGCATCTCACAATTTCTTTGTGAAGATTTCAGTCAGCATTTTCACATCAGTCTTTATATCTGCTCCTGATTATTTCCAGATCATAACTAACACAATATTTTATATGGATGAAGAACAGATCACACAGTTCATGATAAAAACCAACTTAGCTAATTGGTTGAGTAGGCTTTGCATTTTTTTTTTGACTATTGAGAAAGGCAAAAGGGCACCAACATTCTGCAAACAGGAATCCTGAAATTATTCCAAACTATTGTTAGACTTTTTATTTGTTTCTTGATAAAGTTGGCTAATACTGTTGCACCAGTCTGACAAACTATAGTCTTGATACTGTTGTCCCAATTAGCACATGTTTAGTTCTTGTTTCAATGGGATTTTTCATGTTTCAGGCTCAAATATTCAACTCATTGTTTTCACAATTGAAATGACAACATGCCAAAGAATGAACAAACTGTATCTGCTGAAGTAAAATGGTTAGCAAAAAAAGTTTTTAAAAAAAATTATGGTTCAGGGAAGACAAATAATGGATTGGCTAACTACAATTCATTGGCTCCACATGGTGCTACCAAAATCAGAAAAGAATCTTCAGGTGATATTTTTTTTACTGAACTTATACTCTGTGGAGTTTGGACCTATAAATAACATGTTTGTCTTAAACTTCCTCTTCTAACATTTTGTCAATGGATTAATTGCTCCGTTAAGACTACAACTGTGGTTTATAATAAAAATGTTGATTCAAAAGTTTAAAACATCTAGTTGAACAGAACCCTGTGTTGGGCTTTAAATTCTGCCCTGTGTTCGTTTAGGAAGAGAGACAACCAACACCGGAATATTACAAAACTTGGCTTTAATGCAGAAGCGTAACTGGCACAGCGAGGAGACAAGACCCCCGCTGGGGAAGGCGCGTTCCCCCTCCCCTTACATTCTTTTCTTATTTATACCCTTTTTTCCCTTAGCCCAACCCCCGCTACACATATCTGATAATGCTGAACTTTGTTATACATATTTGGTAATATTGGACACTTTTGCCCTTCTAATTGGTCTGATATCATTTTTTCACGAATTCCCTGTTTTACTGAATCACGTGACACTAGCAGTTTGGAGACAAAGGATCCCTTGTTTCGCTCCCTCCCTTGTATTTCTGTCTGCTAATATCACGCTGACCTGAACTGGCAGTCGCAAATTAACCCTAACATTCCCTCCCTTGGCCTCCCCGAGGCCACATCCCTTACAAGCTTTTCCGCGGCTGTCGGGACCAGGCAGGGAGGCAAGCGTCCCCCCGGCACTCTTTGGTATGCCTCCCTTTTTGCATTTCCTGATTTGTCCGACCCAGGGTCACAAAGTATGGGTAGGGGTTCCCTAAGCATCAGCAATTTTACAAGTAGCACGCAACATTTCAGAAAACTTATTCAAAAGCTACTCTCAATTTTCCCCTTGCATGGCCCATTCCAGTCCGTGTTCTCCCATAGTGCGTCTGTTTCAGGGAGGGCCGTGTCCTCTCCCTCCACCGGGAACACCGGCGTTTGGTACGCCGGTGGAGATCCATCCTTTCCAGTCAAGGCTCAATCTATAGTTCGGATGACTAGGGTCCTGATACAGGGTATGCAACAACAACCACACGTGATAAAAATTGCAATTGAAATAGACAGTCCTAACGCCAACTGTCCCAGGAACGCTCCCCACTTACCAAAGGTATTATTCAGCCAATCTACCACTGGGTTGTTTACCCCGGACTGCTCTTTCAGCTCGTTGGCCAACGCCCGGAGTTCTATCAGGCTCCTGGTCAGCTTTCCGTCTGGTCCACCCCGTTCCCCACCAAACATCATCCCAGGAGGCACACCACTGCCCTCCCGCCGTTTATCATTAAGTAGTTGCTGAGCAACAGAGGCACACTTTTCTGCCTCAACAATAGCTTCCCACAACTGTTTCAATAAATCATTTTCTGGAAATTTTTCCTTCTCTGCTTCCTTTAACAATGATTTGAAATCAGAGATACTTTTCTTTTCATTATCTTTAGCTTCCAGACAAGCACAGTTATCAATTTTACCATATTTCTAAAAACTCTCATATACTCTGTTACTCAACACACAAATGTCTGAGTTTTGGTAACTCGAAATTGAAGTGCTCCATGGCTCCCTAGTACACAGAGAAAATCAAATGTGGGACAGTCGCCTTTCAAAACCTGACCTTCGCGTGGGAGATTTCTCCTCTTAACAACCAGTCTAAGGTAGGCGCCGTCAGTATCTCTGTGCACTGTGGTGTACCTGGCAACACTTTTATCCTCCTCACTCCTGAGACTTTTATGCCCCTCTGGGCGGCGGGTACCCTCACTCAGAAGACTTTTATGCCCCTCGTGGGCGGCGGAGGATTCTTCTACAAACAAACAAGACAAAGTTAGTACTTACCAAAACAAGACAAAGTTAGTACTTACCAGTCACGATTCTGCACCGGGAATAATCTTTCCCAAGGTAATTTGGGGTTGGTGAGGATCCGTCGGCAGACAAGATCTAACTCAGTAATTTAACTATCTAGTGGAAGTCTTCGATATAACAGGCACTTCCTGACCTTAGTCGGGGTGCGGCCGCAAGTTGTCTGCTGTCGGATCCGCCAGCCTGTTGTCTCTTCCCTCCCCACGTCGGGGTCACCAATTGTTGGGCTTTAAATTCTGCCCTGTGTTCGTTTAGGAAGAGAGACAACCAACACCGGAATATTACAAAACTTGGCTTTAATGCAGAAGCGTAACTGGCACAGCGAGGAGACAAGACCCCCGCTGGGGAAGGCGCGTTCCCCCTCCCCTTACATTCTTTTCTTATTTATACCCTTTTTTCCCTTAGCCCAACCCCCGCTACACATATCTGATAATGCTGAACTTTGTTATACATATTTGGTAATATTGGACACTTTTGCCCTTCTAATTGGTCTGATATCATTTTTTCACGAATTCCCTGTTTTACTGAATCACGTGACACTAGCAGTTTGGAGACAAAGGATCCCTTGTTTCGCTCCCTCCCTTGTATTTCTGTCTGCTAATATCACGCTGACCTGAACTGGCAGTCGCAAATTAACCCTAACACCTGTTACGGAAAATTCTTCTTGGTAGCAGAAATGAGAATGCCATCAATGGCATTAGTATAAGTTTTAGAAAATCTTCTGAAGAAGTACTGGAATGAATGCAATGGTCTGAATGGTCTCATCTGCATCTCTGCTGATTCCTCTAATCACAAAGTTCAAAGTTTAAAGTATATTTATTATTAAAGTATGTATACTTCCTACAACCTTCAGATTTGTCTCCTTACAGGCAGTCACAATACAAAGAAACCCAATAGAACCCATTAAAACAAAAAAAGACTGTTGAACAGTCAATGTGCAGAGGGGAAAAAAACATGCAAACACTAAAAGTAAGCACGTAGCATTCAGAACTGAAGTTCAGAAAGTGAATCCACAACCAATTCAGGAAACTATTAGTTGCAGGCCTCAGCGTCACTTCAGTGCACAGATGAGTGAACCTCGTGGAGCTGTGAGCTGAACCAACCTGTCCCCCCAGCTGTGACACCCTGACCTTTTCAGCAAGTGTGAGGCTACATCCACACTAGACCGGATAATTTTGAAAACGCCGGTTTCGCGTAAAAACAATAGGCGTCCACACTATGCGTTTTTGAAAATATCTCTATCCACACTGAAACGGAGATTTCGGCGAATCTCCTCCTCCTGCGCATGCGCAGGACACATCGACCGAAAACAAGCGACGTGTTTGGTGTCGAATCTCACCGTGAAAGTGCGCGTTTGTGTAGTTACAGACTAGAAAAACTTAAAATGACGGATAGCTGTTGGCTCTCGCGCAGGAGAACTTAAAACTAAAAAAAATAAATACTGGAGCATACGGCGGCAACCAACAGGGAGTTCACGGACAGATTGACCCGGCTGACGACGAACATTGAAAAACTGACTAACTCTGTTGCATTAATAAAGCACCTTGTTAAAAGTATAAAACATGTCTGCATCAGTGTTATCTTGTATTTCCATACAATGTTACATTAGGCTGTTACACATCTATTGTCAGAGAAATACTTGCATAAATAGGTAAACCACTTTCATACGAGCAAGGACAGAAAACAGGGCAAAGTGAGTATACTTAATTATTCAGTAAGTTATGGATCAAAGTATTTGGTGAGTACATTTCTAACTCTTCTGGCTTCAGTCTCATTGCCGTCTGTTCTGAAATTGTTAGGTTGCGTTCAAGAAAACAATGAAATAGCGCGCTGCCGTCTGATAGCATTTTCAGAAGTCTCCGGTTACACCATCCACACCGATCTCCCCGAGCAGCATTTCAAAAATATCCACCTTGGAAAGCGTTTTTGAAAAGCTCCGGTTTCAGGAGACGAAAATGCCATTTTAGTGTGGACGGAGGGTAAAAATGAAGAGAAAAAGCTTCGGTTACGGATTTATCCGGCGTAGTGTGGATGTAGCCTGAGATGGGATTTTTCCATTTGGAGTTGTGTGAAAAGGAATTTTGAGTGAAAAGCAATAATTTTCCCTTTAAATGCTGCTAACAAAAAAACCTTTTGACTTCTGTTTTAGCAACTCCTTGGTTAATTGGCAATGTTAGGATCTCATTGTGTGCAGAATTACACGCATGAAACCTGCCTCGTTATTGGAAGCAATTCAGAATGCACTCATTGTCAATGCAATAAAACAAAAAAAATAGAAGCAATTGAAAGTTAAAATTCACAATTAGTGAGGAAGTTAACAGAACCTTATGGAGGTAAATATTCAATTTAATTCTCCTGTACAAATGGTAAACATGAACCATGTGCTATTTTTCTGTTATTTACATGATAATAACTTCCAGTTTAAGATGGCGCTACTGAAGTTGTGCAACAGCTTACTGGTAGTTCAAAAGGCAAGAAATATGACTAAAAACATCATCACTCACACTTTTTATGAGGTAAATTGTGGTAAACTATCACCGCAGACAATGAAGAGGTGAGCGGAGTCAAACCTGATATGAGGGATGAGCCCTGCTGGTGCGTAGCAAAGTCAGAGCAACGTGCCCAAGCCAGTTTCGAAGACAGAGATGGTGTATCTGTCGGAGATGAAGTTGGAGTGTGTGATTCAAAGAGGAAGAGTTTCAAAGAGGAAGAGTTTTGGTGCCTGTCCACCTAGACTGGGTGCAAAGTTGGATTGCTGTGGGCGCCAAGCCGATTTGGAGGGGTCAAGAATGGTTTCCCCCTGTGCGGTGTGGCCTGGGCCTGGAGTGTTTTGCTGCTCAGCAGGGCACAGCCTGGTGTTTGGATGATTTAAATGGCAGTCAGATAGACTGGAAAGGCAGGGTGTTGGGACTGGAGTTGACGGTCAGGCTGAATTTGATCACTCTCCCACAATGTTCACTCCTCTCTCCACGGCGCTGGGACTGCTCCTGCTGCAGCGCGCTTTGCAGCGATTTGCCCCGCTAATACGATGAACTGAGATTGAGGCTTTGGGCCTACTCCAGCTGCTCCAGGGATTCAGGTCTACGGACTCAATTTGGTTCAGAATGATTTTGCTTGCTTCTATTGTTTGCATGATTTTGTGGTTTTTTCCTCTTCCGCTGTGCATTGGGTGTTGGTCTTTCTTTTTTTAATTGGCTTCTTTCCTTTGGGTTTCTTGCTTTGTGGCTGCCTGTAAACAGACAAATCACAAGGTTGTATAATTTATACATACTTTAATAATAATGTCCTGAGTAACCATTTGCTTTCCTTTAGTCCAGCTCAATTCAGCATCAAAATAACATTAATACTGTATGTGAATTCTACTGTTTTTTTTATGATAGTTTTTGTCCTATTCAGTGTTACCTATTATCAATATATTGTTGAAAGACATCTCAATAGGTAAATGGATAGGAAAGGCTTAGAAGGACATGGGCCAAATGCAAACAAATAGGACGAGCTCAGGGAGACCTCTCAGGGCCTGTTTTTGTAATGTACAACTCTATGACTGAATATATAGTTAAACTTCATAATTTTTAAAAATTGCAGTCCAGCTCCTGGATGACTGCATGAAAGATGCAACATTTGAACAAAATTGCATCCACTAAAATATAATAGTTATATAATTAAATGTGGTATGATTTCAGGGCTGCTTAACGTACACAAGCACAGCATTTAGGCTTGTCACATCATTGAAGGAACAGTGCAGAGTGAGAGAGGTCATGTTTAAAATGAGTTACAAAATGTAAGATTCCATATGCTTTTTGCGATGGGTGTTAAATATCTCACAATTACATTTTGTGAGAGTGGCGTTCTCTGCAGTGTCCGGGCCAATATCTATTAATCAACAATATTGCACATACTACAGGTTAAGTGATTATTATTCTTACTTTGCAGGTCCAGGCAACATTGGTGGAAAAAGGAACAGAGTTAAATTTTTAAGTCCAAGACGTTTTGTTAGAACTGTAATAACATTTGTAGTTCAATTTCTTCATTGTGTTTAGAAAATAACATAAGAAATAGAAGCAGAAGTGCCTAAACCACTCTTTAATTTCATGGTGATTTTTTAAAATCTCATCCTCACTTTGATGTAATTCCATTAATTTCCAAAGAGATCAACCAATCTACCTCTTTCATAATATTTGACGAGTTTTATAAGAGATCTCTGACCGAAACTTTAACTCTGTCTCTCTTTCCACAGATGCTGCCTGACCAACTGAGCTTTGCCAAAATGTTCTACTTTTCCTTCTGGTTTCCTGGATCTGCAGGCTCTGCTTCAGGACTTTGTAATTTGAAAATCAACGGTTTTCTTTGCTGCATCACAAATGTGGTTCATTTCCAAAGTAATTTCATTGATTATAAGTTGTCCTATGTCGTGAAACTATGTATATGTAACTCTTGTGTTAATCTAAAATATTGATTATTGCACCCACCCAGAGTCCTGGAAGACCTATTGAGATATAAGAAATTATCTGTTTAAAATGTAGGCAGTGAAAAGCTCAACTTATTACAACTATTTGGGCCCAATTCAATTAATTGAAGACTTCTGTATAATATAATAAAAGGATTTTTTATGGAGACTGCCTTTAAAAATATTTTGCTTCTGAAATTCCTATTCTTCAGATTGCTGTTTATGTTACTGACATGCACTCAATGGCTGCTTCATTAGGTCCCCCTTGTACCTAATAAAGTGGCCACTGATTGTATGTTTGTGGTCTTCTGCTGTTGTAGCCCGTCCACTTCAAGGTTCAATGTTTTGTGCATCCAGAGATGCCTTCCTACACAACACTGCTGTAATCAATGGTTACTTGAATTACTGTCACCTTCCTGACAGCTTGAATCAGTCTGGCCATTTTCCCCTGACCTCACTCATTAACAAGGTGTTTTCACCCACAGAACTGCCGCTCACTGGATTTTTTTAAATTCTTTTTCACACCATTCTCTGTAAACTCTAGAGACCATTGTGCACAAAAGTCCAGCAGTTTCTGAGATACTCAAACCACCCTGTCTGGCACCAACAATCATCTATAGTCAAAGTTCACTTAGATCACATTTCTTCCCCATTCTGATGCTTGGTCTGAACAACAACTGAGCCTCTTGATCATGTCTGCATGTTTTTATGCGTTGAGTGCTGCCACATGATTGACTGATTAGATATTTGCATTAATGAGCAGGTGTGCAGGGGTACCTGATAAAGTGGTCACTGAGTGTAAATGCCTAGATTTGATAATTATTTCCATATGTATATGTGTGTTTTTCACGATTCAGACTCACAGGATTCTTAAGTTTGATCCTAACATGGTGGAGATGGACAGAGACAAGACTTACACAAAGACAGAAAGTCACATCACATTTCATGGTGCATATCTAAATCTTCATTCTGGGAGCGGGATTGATCAAGCTAGCTCTTTTTCTATCAGCATGTACATCAGAATCCGAATTAGAATCAGGTTTATTATTACTGACGTACAGTATGTCATGAAATGTGTTGTTTGTGGTAGTAGTGCAAGACATCATAATTAATATGCAGTACGTCACAATAAATAAACATATAGGGCAAAACAGGAATAGTGAAGTAGTGTTCATGGGTTCATGGACCATTCAGAAATCTGATGGCAGAAGAAGCAGTGCCTAAAGCATTGAGTGTGGGTCTTTAGGCTCCTGTACCTCCCCCTCAATGGTCATAATGAGACGAGTGCACGTTTTGGATGGTGAGGGTCCTTAATGATGGATCTCGAGGCACCACCTTTTTAGGATATCCTCAGCTTGTCAGATGAGGGGTCAGATAGCCTCCTCCTGTGTTATTCATTTTTGTGATTCTGTAATAAACTGTGCCAATAAGATATGAGACTCCAGCTTTCCAAACAACTTTGACAACTGCACTTTGCCCACTGCTGAAACAAATCTACAACAGACACCATCTCCCTGGCATCTGGACAGTGAACATGCTTAAGTCAGACTATTGTTTATTGACTACAGTTCTGTCTTCAAGCAAACCGGTACCAAACTCTGGTCCCTGGGAGTTAATGTCCTGCTATGCAACTGGATTGGTGGCTTCCTAATCAACAGAACACAATCAGTAACGATAGGCAGCAATAGCACTGTTATGATTACTCTAAACACTGGTGCTCCACAAGGTTGCATGCTCAGTCCCCTACTCTATTTCCTGTACACTCATGACTCCATGGCCAGATTCTGTTCAAAATCCATCTACTAGTTGGAAGACAACATTATGGTGGGCCGTAACACCAATAATGATGAGTCGGAGTACAAGTGGGAGATAGAGAGCTTAGTGACATTTGTCATGACAACAATCTTTCCCTCAACGTCGACAAAATTAAAGAGCTGGTCTTCAGAAAATTGGGGGAAGACAGTACACGTGCTCCTCTCTTCCTCTCCACATCACTAATGTTGAGGTTGTCTAAATCTAGCCAAGGCTTCAGGGTAAGGTGTCAGCCATTTAGGACCAGGATAGGAAGACAGACATTCCCTGAAAAGGTAGCAGATCTTTAGAATTCTCTAGACAAGGTCTACCGAGAGAGGCAGGAGAAAATGGAACAGCCACAGTTCTAAGTAGTGGAGTGGACGTGAGAAGCCAAATGGCCCACTCCTTTATCTATTTCTTATGTTCTCACTATTTCTAACCATAATGAAACGTTTGAATGTCAAAGTTTATTGCAAAGTATCCAGACCAAGGCTGCATTCCCACTGCCAGATTTAACTACTTCAAGGTTAGGTGTCAATATAAAAACTCTTTATTGAAACCCAGTCATCAGAACTACATTGTTGCTCCCAAAAAAGCCTGCAATAATGATAATTGACTACATAATTGGGGATATAATTTATAAGTTATCTTATAAAAATCTTAATTTTATAATTAAGATATTTATAAGATACAATATCTTAGGAAAAAAAGCCCCTTTTCTTTGATATGTCTACAGCTGGAATTCGAACCTGTCAAAATACAATCTTAATACGTAATTAAAAACCTTTCAGTCTTTGCGAAAAGGCACTTGTCATCTGTTATAAATTTTGATTGAATATCATTCTGACAACTAGTCAAATGAGTTCTGCTTGCAGTTAACTTTTGGCAATTAACATCCTGAGATGAATCATAAAATCAGCGTGGATGGGCTGCAAGCCACAACACATTTAAGCTGACATCACATGTGACCACCACCCTTAACCTTCTCTCAGTCTACAAGTGGTGCTTTAGCTTCCCAGCGTATACCAGCTCCAAAATACAATGCTGCATGATTGACTGAGTTTCTTTGACAGTACACCCTAATCTGCAACCTCAAGTCCCAAAAAAATGGGAATAACAAACATGTGAGGGGAAAAAAGTCTGTAACCAACACTCTTTTTAAACTTGCTATTCATTCTGCATTAAAATGTGCAAAAGTTGGCCTAAATACACTGTGGGAGGAAACCTAAAGGAAGTCCACAGGGAAAACATGTGAACTCCACAGAAGCAGCACCTGATATCAGGACTGAACCCCAGTCACTGGAACTCGCAGGCTGCAGCTCCGTTAACTGCACCACTGCAGCATGGTACTGTGCCGACTTGATTCCTCGTGTCTGTTTCTACACTTCCTAGCTGCTTATTTTATCCCCTTTTGCCTTTCTGCTTGGTGTTTCCCTGTAGATGCTGAATGACTGGTGGAGGAAGCTGCTGATGCATTTGAAGACTGAGCTTGGAATTTCCTCGGCTGGATGGCTTGGGTCCAGACTGCTCCAACTTTCTTTGAGTGGAAGCACACTGGGCTGGCTGGATAGGCAAGGGGACAGATTGTTCATGGTAGCCTTATCAATGAAATTATTCTGAGAGAGGACATTTGACTGAGCTTCATAATCTAACAGTACTTCTCGAGACCGATATCACAGGAAGTCTTGCAATCATGATAGAAGGGTGTCCATTTAAAACGTTGATGCAGTGGTGAATTTGTGGAAGTTGTTACCACAGTCAGCTTTGGAGGCCAGGTTATTGTGTGTATTTAAGGCGGAGATTGATAGTTTCTTGATTGGCCATGGCATCAAAGGCTATGGGGAGAAGGCCAGGGAGTGGGGCTGACGAGGGGACAAAAAGGATCAACCATGATTGAATGGCAGAGCAGACTCAATGGGCCAAATGGCCTAATTCTGCTCCTATGTCTTATGGTTTCATGACTCTCTCCAAACCCCTTTCAAAACTGTTATTCCGAGGCATGCTTGCTATCTGATATAGATATCTGCTATCAGATATCTTGCTATCAGATATCTGCTCTGCTAGTGCTATACTCATGCATTTGGTGGGATTTACCTGTGATGAAATAAAAGCTAAATCTGGTCACTAGGCTCTGTATGAGGTAGGATGCACATGTGGTGAATTGAAATTGGCTGTCATTTTAAAAGATACACTCCTGTTCAAACAGAAACTGCATACAAGGTTGGTATTGGATTTCCCCTACTCCTTAATAATTCACACATTTTTCCAGTACACCTAGACTACCTTCTTGCATTTAGAGTCATAGAGTCATTGAAAAGTACAAGACAGAAACAGACCATTTGGCCCATCTAGTCCATGCCAAACCATTTAAATTGCATTCTCCCAGAGACCAGGACCATAGTCCTCCATACCCTACCATCCATGTACCTATCCAAACTTTGCTTAAACATTGACATCGTGCTCGTATTCATCACGTGTGCTGGTAGCTCATGCCACACTCTCATGACCCTCTGGGTGAAGCAGTTTCCCCTCATGCTCACCTTTAAACTTTTCACCTTTCACCCTTTATTCATGATCACTGGCTGCAATGCCGTCCAACCTGAGTGGAAACAGCCTGCTTGCATTTACCCTATCTCTACCCCTCATAATATTGTATACCTCTATCAAATCTCGTCTCAATCTTCTACATTCTAAGGAATAAAGTCCAAACCTATTCAATCTTTCTTTATAACTCAGGTCCTCCAGACCTGGCAACATCCTTGTAAATTTTCTCTGCACTCTTTCAATTGTGTTTACTTCTTTCCTGTAGGCAGGTGACCAAAACTGCACCCAATACTCTAAATTAAGCCTCACCAATATCTTATACAATTTCAACAAAACATTCCATCTTCTGCATTCAATAGTTTGATTATGAAGGTCAATGTGCGAGAAGCTTTCTTTAGGACCCTTTCAACCTGTGACAGCATTTTCAATGAAATCTGAACCTGTATTCCCAGTTCTGTTTGCTCTACCACACTCCTCAGTGTCCTACACTTCATTTGTTGAGAATTATTTATACTCTGATGTTGCATCATATGCAAATACTGCATACAAGTCACATTACTATATTGAAAATACCTGTATTTGGGCTATAAATGTCAGATCAAGAGAGAAGATGTTTTATAAATATATTAATGACCTTAGCATTGATAGGCATCAAGGTCGGATAGACAAGTTGGGCTAAAGCGCTTGTTTCACTGCTGTACAACTCTCTGTCTCAAAATGAATTTTATAGAATACTGTATGTTTTGAAGAGAAGCAAGCATAATTTTAATCAGTGTCGGCAAGCCATTCAAAAAAGCATGGGAAAAAAAAGTAGCATTTCATGGTTAAATTGGTGCTGGCTGAAAGCTGAGTTCTCGAATTTGAACATGAATTCTGTGAAAGAAATTCTGCACCGTCAAACAGGCACAGGTGGCAGGTTCAATTCAATTTAAGTTTAATTGTCATTTAACCATATATGAACCAATTTACCTCTTTCCATCTCCCCAGCCCTCCTCCCCTCCATTCCTGGTCTCTGTCAATTCCCTATCAGTGATGTTAAATTGACAATCCTCTAGTTCCATTTTATTTTCTCCAGGGGCTTCTTTTCAAGAGTCCTCTTGTCTGGAATAAAAACATCAACATGTATTTATACTAGACCTAAAGTTCTAAAATGCCCTGAGGAAATTTATAAACAATAATCCAATATCAGGTCACATCAACCTGGCAGTGAATTCCTTTATATTATCAGGTATGCTGCAAAATAGCAGTGATTGGAGTTGCTTAGGATTCCTTAAGATCTCTTGGACTAAGTTAGTTTCCTTTAGAAATTTATTAAAGTAACTCCATCTGCATCCTGAAGAAGGGTCTCAGCCTGAAATATCAACAGTTTATTCATTTCCATAGATGCTGCCTGACCTGCTGAGTTCCTCCAGCATTTTGTGTGTGTTCCATAATAATATAATGAAGGGATTCGCCCTCAGCCTATTTCAAAGATTTGATCTGGCCCCTTATATATACACCATTCAAAAGATGTGAAACTACTGAGACAAGCCTGAGGAATAGGGCTGATGACCAGAACACAAACTACTCTTGACATCCAGTGACAAAGTGTTGTAGTAATTAGTTACCCATTCAGGAGGCAGGTAATTAAATATGAATAAGTCTAAACAATCACACCTTTTGTAGAAGTGATAATTGAGGATTCCCAGTTCATTAACCTGATGATAGAGCACAAAGCCTTTGTGTCAGGAGTTGGTCTGTTTCAGAAAATGTGGGTGCACTGATTAGCTCCATAAATTAGGTAACAGATAGTAATAAATTATCTCAGTAAAGTGCAGTACTGTCAAGCAAAACAACACACATTAATTTTCTACCTATTTTAAGAAATATTTTTTGTGTTAAGTCTGCACAATATGTTGCACCCTTGACAGCTCTGAGTCAAGAATGTGCCAAAATTCAGTAGCCTTTACTCTATTCAAACTGCATTCATATCCCTGTGATTTATAACCCTGCAGTACTTTACAATAATGAATCTTGGGATCCTCCTGGATATTAATAACATTCTCTTCAGGTAGTACACTTCTTCAACTATTTTTATTCCTTTTTTCAATTTTCACCGGATGTGCATCACTCTGTCTTGAGTTGGTGATGAGTTGTGAAAAAAAAACAAGATAACTGTAATCTAACCAGAAGTGGGAACATTACATCCTGTGAATGCAAAATATATCATTTGTCTTGAGGTAACACTACTTCCGAATAGGATGCATTTGCAATTCCTTTGACTGCAATTCAGCGCTTTATTTCTTTCACTTTGTAACATGAAGACCTCTTCTTGTCAGTTGATGCAACTGAAATGCAAGAACACTTCTAGCACTCAAAAACAAAACTCCCACAAAATTATTCACTACTTACCCACCATCAAGGACATATATACAGAAAGGTGCCGGAAAAAAAGGCCAGCAATGTCATCAAGTTTCCCATCCACCCTACTCATGGACTATTTGTTGAATTGAATTGAATTGAATTGACTTTATTTCTTACATCCTTCACATACATGAGTAAAAACTTTACGTTTCATCTCCATCTAAATGTGCAATGTGCAGTCATAGTAATTTGTAATAATTTATAATAAATAGAACTGGCAATGTAACATAGAAATGCATGCAAATCAGCGTGAGTTAATCTGCCTGATGACCTGGTAGAAGAAGCTGTCCCAGAGCCTGTTTGTCCTGGCTTTTATGCTGCGGTACCGTTTCCCAGATGGTAGCAGCTGGAATAGATTGTGGTTGGTGTGACTCGGGTCCCCAATGATCCTTTAGGCATTTTTTTCACACCTGTCTTTGTAAATGTCCTGAATCGTGGGAAACTCACATCTACAGATGCGCTGGGCTATCCGCACTACTCTCTGCAGAGTTCTGCGATTGAGAGAAGTACAGTTTCCATACCAGGCAGTGATGCAGCCAGTCAGGATGTTCTAAATTGTGCACCTGTAGAAAGTTCTTAGGATTTGGGGGCCCATACCAAACTTCCTCAACTGTCTGAGGTGGAAGAGGCACTGTTGTGACTTTTTCAGCACACATCTGGTGTGTACAAACCATGTGAGGTCCTCGGTGGTGTGGATACTGAGGAACAATGGAACAGATCCATTGATGTCAGTAGGTGTTAGCCCGTCTCCATTCCTCCTGCAGTCCACAACCAGCTCCTTTGTTTTTGTGACATTGAGGGGGAGGTTGATTTCTTGACTCCACTGTGTCAGAGAGATGACTTCTTCCCTGT
Organism: Hemitrygon akajei; assembly: GCF_048418815.1. Taxonomy (NCBI): domain Eukaryota; kingdom Metazoa; phylum Chordata; class Chondrichthyes; order Myliobatiformes; family Dasyatidae; genus Hemitrygon; species Hemitrygon akajei. The sequence continues at coordinate 26,218,622 of NC_133149.1, forward strand.
AGGCCACCTTGTTATTGTTTGAGATTAGGCCAACCAATGTAGTGGCCTACTCCCATCAGGGAGGGGACTATGTAGCATCCACGCCCAGACAACTAGACTCAAAAACAGGTGCTTTCCCCAAGCATTAAGGCTGATCAACACCTCCACTCACTAACACATCCCACCACACATCCCCACTTCCACTACTGTCAGAGTCACAAAGCCACTCCTGTGCCTAGTGTCATTTAATGGACATACAATCAGTCTATGTATATGTTATCTTATGTATTTATATTTATTGTGATTTTATTGTTGTACTCTTTCTCTTATTGTGTTTTTTTTGTGTGCTGCATTAGATCTGGAGTAACAATTATTTTGTTCCCCCTTACATTGTGTACCAGAGATGACATTAAATAATCTTGAAGTTTGCTCAGGGCGTACATTTTCATAGGGAAAGTAACATGTCATTTGATATCTCTGCATATGTCCAGCAGGCTCAGTGCTCTTGTGCAACAAGTATATAGAAGTATTCTCAAAAAATTTGACCCATGATATTCTGCTCCATTCTGAAAATGCCTTCAGTCACATGGGTTTGGGCATCTTTAGTCCATTGGGCAAAAATAGTTACTGCTTGGCTGATAGTTGGAAAAAGTGGCTACGTAAAGTACAGAACCAACTGCAGAGAAATTTGATAATAAATTTAGAAAATGATAAGTACAGAAAGAAATGAGACTATAGAGAGATTAATCAGATTTTCAAAGTTCAATTTATTATCAAAGTATGTATGTGTCACCACATACTACTCCGAGATTCATTTTCTTGCAGGCATTCATAATAGAACAAAAAAATACAATTGAATCAATGAAAAACTTCACACACCAACAAAGACAGGCATTCAAACGATATGTAATGGAAAACAAACTGTGCAAATATAAAATAAACAATAAATAAATAATAATAATAAATAAACATATAAATAAACAAATAATACTAAGAACATGCGTTATAGATACCTTAGAAGTGAATTTGTTGATAGTGGAATCAGTGCAGTGTTGAGGTGAGTGAAGTTATCCCATTTATATACAATACACTGCAAAAGTCTTAGGCACGCTAGATTTTTTATATGGTTTCAGCTCTACAGAGCCCTAATCTCAACAATATCGATGATGTCTGGGATTACCTGGAGCAACAAAAGCAAGCAAGGCAGCCAAAGTCTGCAGAAGAACTGTGGCAAGTTCTCCAAGATGCTTGGAACAACCTATCAGCCCATTTTATTATAAAACTGCATGATAATGTACCTAAGAGGATTGAGACTGTTTTAAAGGCAAAGGTGGCCATGCCAAATATTGATTTGATTCAGTTTTTTTTACTGTTTACTGCTCTTTATAGTAAATTTTCTGATATTGAGAAACTTCTCATTTCATTTTTTCTGAAAGCATCTTCGCTTTACAGAATAATTTTACATGTGTCTCAGGCTTTTGTACAGTATGGTACAGTATTTGAAGTTCCACATCTACCAAAGGATATTTGTTCCTATTCAGCCTGGCTCACACCAAGCCTGCTTGCTGTGCTCAGTTGAGATGCTTCACACAACTATTGTACTATATTTGAAATTGGATTTTTTGTTTAGCTCTGGCTTTGACTGAAACTTATACTTTGAAATATCTCACACCCACACCGGGTGTTAAATAGAACAGAGACAAACATTTCCCAGGATATAGCATTTTTTCACTTTCTCGGGCCACGTCAAACAGCAAAAGCCAGTTAAGAGCTTGTTCCACTGCAGGTAGCAAAATTTTAGAAGTGATAATGAGATGGAAAAGTATAACTGTAATATTTTGATGCAGGAGGCCAAACAGCAATTTTGGCCCAGTGATATGGCAAACAATGCCATGGCATTTTTCACATCAAGCTAAACTAGCAAATAAAACCCTAGTTTTTATAAATCCTAGTTCGAAGGATAATGGTGGTTCTCGTATCTAATGGTGCACTAGATTCTTTTGGGGTATGTGCCTTCATTTACAGAACATGTAACCATATAGATTCAGATTCAGATTCAGATTCAGTTTATTGTCATTCAGAAACCACAAATGCAATGCAGTTAAAAAATGAGACAACGTTCCTCCAGAATGATATCACAAAGGCATATGACAAAACAGACTACACCAGAAAATCCACATAACGTTTGGCAATCCCCAATCCAGAGTCCGGAGAGACTGCTGCGTATTAATATCACACTACCGTCTTAGCGCGTTCCCCGGAAAGGAGCTCCAAATCCACCAGACAAACAAGACCAAAAACTAAAGCTACAAGACCTGCACAAAACCACATAGTTACAATATATAGTTACAACAGTGCAAGCAATAGCATAATTGATAAAAAAAACAGACCATGGGCACAGTAAAAATAGTCCAAAGATGTTAAAGGACTATAAGTTCAAAAGAAATCATCACACAGTTCCCACAAGTCCCCAGGGTCCCGACAGACTCGCCATCCCACGCCGGCGGCAGAAGGGAATACCCCCCGCTATGGACTTCCACGGCGCCACCCGACTCAGCCTCGCAGACGCAGCACACAGTGAAAGCTCCGTCGAACCCAGCCTCGCAGACGCAGCACACACTGAAAGCGCCCTGACCGCAGCGGACTCCGAGTCCGTCGAACCTCCGAGCCAACGACCATCCCCTCCGGCACAGCTTCTCCGAGCACCATCCTCTGCCGAGCGTATTAAGACAGCCCCGCCAATGGCCATCGGCAACGCGACCCCGAGGACTGGGGGCCTGTTCTTCCCAGCAGAGTCCCGGACCTCACAGCAGCAGCAGCAAAGAAGAAGGTCTTCCTGGAGATTTCCCAATGTTCCTCCGTGCTCCCACGTCCGTTTTCAATCGATTGTGATTGCACGTGGCACCCTCCTTCACAAATAACAGATAATCAGCTCCGAAGTATGTACTATATGTACTAAATATATATACTGTATGTACTAAAGTATGGTGTCACATTAGCGCATGCCTCCATCTGCATTCTGTTCTGTGTTTATCACATTTAACACATTTATCCACTTGTGTACAGGATTCTGATGGAATATGTGTTGTGTACTGGAGTGTGGTGGGACATGTGATTCGTGTCAAGTTCTGTACAGAATAATGGAGCGTCCAGTAAATATCCTTTTGTTTATTGGATCATGGTCAGATCTGTGTCTGTATGCATACAAGTTTATGATGTAGTTGGCTGTATATCCAGTTCTATATCAGATTATGATGGGATTTGTATCTGTGCATGCATTGAATGTGGTGGGATGCATAGTTAGTTGTGTATATTATGCTGTGGGATTTGTATCTCTATAAGTATAGGATTAAGGTGGATTTGTATCTTATGCATCAAATTTTGGCTTTAGCAGCTGGTAATAGATTCATGTAAATATTAAACAACATGAAATGATATCCTATGGCTATCCTGAACTCTATGTACTACATTTGAAACAGGCCTTGGATCTCAGGAAGAATGAATGGGTATATGAGGGTTTCTAACTGAGTACCACCAAGGCTTAAACTGTCTGAATTATGTGGACAGGTTACACAGTCTGACTTTTCATTCTCCTAAATTTAAACGATAAAATGTTAATCTCATTAAAATGTTCAACCGAAGTAATTAAGGCAGATAGATTTTGTATTAAATTACCCTGGAGAGGAAGGCTAGAACAAAGGGTTACAACCTTCAAACTGAAGCTGCACTGATCAGGATTAATGTCGGGAAAGGGTCCTTAAATGCAAGTGGAGAAGAATTCTTAAAAATCTCCTCCAGAAAGCTGTTGAAGCTAGTCAATTGTAAATTAGAATATTTAAATTAATGGGTTTTGTTTGGTGAGTTTGTTTAAGAAAACAAAATTAAAATAAGTAGAAAAGATACAGTTGAACCATGATTTGGTACAAAGGTAGACCATTGAAGATGAATGGCCAACTCCTATTCCAATATTAATCTTTATGATAATAAACACATGGAGAAACCCAGTTTAACAAATCTTTGGATTTGCGACTTGTGTAGTCTTGCTCTGTACAAGCTGTACAAGGCTGAAATGAAATCTGAGCCACTCTTTATGAGAGTGGATGAGAATATACCAACTTTTCTATTTCCCTCAGTTGATTCTTACTGTGATCTTCCAACTCCGACCTCTGGATTTAATTCCTGATAACAGTATTACAATTTCAGATACGCTGAAGCAAGGGCTGGAGAGTGGCTGTAGGCCGTGGTATTTGGTTCTGATTGATTTTGGAAACTGATTATTTGAAGTTTTTCTTCTAATCTGCAGCATCTGTATTGTCATTCCAACTGCAAGTGGGAGTCTGGCTACGGAGTGGCTCTACAAGCTATTATCATAACTTATTTCCAACCAAGGTCCATCATGTAAAATGAAGGACTTTTGAGCATGCAGACTTCCACAAATTTATTTGGCATGATATCAACAAAAAATATAGGGTTGAGATGTTAATAATTGGTATTACTGCCTCAGGAGGATGAAGATAAGTTGATAGAACCCCACAAATGCGAAGTGGAAGCAGAGATTGAAACAATGAATACAAAAAACAAATAAAAATGTTTTGTACTGAACAAGCAATTCATCTTTTATTTATTCCTACAACTAGAAAAAGGAATTTAATTCAGCAGAGCTACAGAAAGGGTTAAATATTCAAATTGACAATAATACTTGCAAATTGGTTGGACACAAAAGAAAGAAGGTACTGTATATATTAATCTACTAATGGACAGAAGAAATTATGATTGATATCACTTGACTGACTCCATTTGTCCTTGGATGATTGTCATTTATTTAATAAATAAAAAAATCTATTACCAAGCTACGTTTTAATGCCCTGGGCCAATTTACAGTAGTGCACTGAGAAAACTCTGATGATTAAGGAAAAGAAGCTACTTGGGGTCAACATACAGTAATTGAAGCAAATCTAATATGCTTTAAAATTCAGGCCACTTCTACAAAATCTAAATCAATTCACATCAAATAAAATACAAAGTAAAGGGAGGCTTTTCACAGAGATGTAAAAAGAATGCTTCTTACAAGATATTGGCATTTATACACTCATTAATTCCATTCAGATGGATCTTATCTCTCCTGTCCTTTCACATGCACCTCTGTTACATTCACCATTGTTTTGGATTTCCTAGTCATTTCAGCTGAACAGTTCCCCTTATTTCTCCAGTTCTAGTAAACAGTCTTCTTCTTCTCCTTTCAGGCAATTGAAATATCAATAGCTTCTCATAATAAAATTATTATAATTCTTATTATATATTTATGATAACCAGTGGTACCAATGTAAAACAAAGTCTAGTTAGATCAAAGTTCAAAGTTCAAGCAAATTTTATTATCCATGTACATGCCACCATATACAACCCTGAGATTCATTTTCCTGTGTGCATTCTCAGCAAATCGATAGAATAGTAACTATAAAAGGATCAATGAAAGATCAACCAGAGTGCAGAAAACAACAAACTGTGCAAATGCAAATATAAATAAATAGCAATAAATAACGAGAACATAAGATAATGAGATATACAGTTCTTAAAGTGAGATCATTGGTTGTAGGAACATTTCAATGATGGAGCTAGTGAGTGTAGTTATCCCCTTTTATTTAAGAGCCTGATGGTCAGGGGGTCATAACTGTTCTTGAACATGGTGGTGTTGAGTCCTGAGGCTTTTGTATCTTCTGCCTGTTGGCAACAGCGAGAAGATATTTATTTTAATATTTATATTGCAATCTTAAATTGCAATAAGTGCATTTTAATAAATAGCTTCCTGTCAGTGACGATCCAATCGCAAAATACCAGCCAAAGTTTCTAATTATTTTTCAGCTCAGAGTCCTTTTAAATTGTTCATTTTTAGACCAACGTAAAATGGTTGCAGCTAAGCAACATTATCTCAGTAGCATTAAGGGTAAATGGGGCAATCGATTCCTCCCCCTGTGCCTTGAGCTTGTTTTCCAGTTTGACAGACCTACTCAACTGCATGAATATGTTTTTATTCATGGCCAGTGGAATATAATGTGAAAAAATGTGAGGTCATCTCCTTTGGTAAGATTCATAGAAAGGCAGAATATTTCTACAAACAGGAACAGCTTGATGGGTGATAAGAGTTCAGAGAGGGTCTTTTTAAAACATATTACTGTACCGATGTGCTACACACAGCGCTGAAATAACGACACACAGTTGGTAAGTAATTTCGAGACCAGTTTATTCAAGCTTCGCGGCGCTGGCATTTAATCCCTAGCGCCCGCCCTCTCCGGGTGGAAATGACGTCAGAGGTGCATTACCAAAGTCTCCCCCCACGCGCTGGCTATTTGTGAGCTGGTTCGCCTACACAGAAAGTGGGTCGCCACATAACCCCCCCCCCCTCCCCAGAACCGGCGATACACCCCCCAATGTCCACAGTCTGGATCAGCCTCTGTTTGGGAGGTCTGCCTCTGCGCTGCGGTGCCTGAACCTCGACCGGCTGCGCCAAGTCCACATGGGCTGGTTTGAGTCCGTCCACCGTGAAAACCACCTCTCTCCCCCCAATGTCCAGAACGTACGTGGACCCATTGTTGTTGATCACCTCGAATGGCCCCTCGTACGGCTGCTGTAGCGGCGCCCGGTGTCCGCCCCTTCATACAAACACAAACTTACAGTTCTTCAGGTCTTTGGGTACATGGGTCGGGGTCTGTCCTTGCTGTGAAGTCGGCACGGGGGCCAGGTTGCCGAGCCTTTCGTGTAGCCTGTCCAGGACTGCTGCGGGTTCTTCCTCTTGCCCCCTTGGGGCTGGTATGAACTCTTCCGGGACGGCCAGGGGGGCGCCGTACACCAACTCGGCCGACGAGGCGTGCAGATCCTCTTTGGGCGCTGTACGAATTCCAAGCAGGACCCAGGGAAGCTCGTCCACCCAGTTAGGTCCTCTCAGGTGGGCCATGAGAGCCGACTTCAAGTGACGGTGGAAGCGTACCACCAGTCCGTTCGACTGTGGGTGGTAGGCAGTAGTGTGGTGTAGCTGCGTTCCCAACAGGCTGGCCACAGCCGACCACAGGCTGGAGGTGAACTGGGCGCCTCTGTCAGAGGTAATGTGGGCCGGTACCTCGAAGCATGCTACCCAGGTTGCGATCAGTGCTCGGGCGCAGGAATTGGCAGATGTGTCGGTGAGGGGGACCGCCTCTGGCCACCTTGTGAACAGGTCTACCATAGTTAGGAGGTACCGCACTCCTCAGGACACTGGTAGGGGGCCCACGATATCCACATGAATGTGGTCGAACCTCCGGTGGGTGTGTTCGAACTGCTGTGGCGGCGCTTTAGTGTGCCGCTGCACTTTGGCTGTTTGGCACTGCGCGCACGTTCTGGCCCATTCACTGACCTGCTTGCGAAGTTTGTGCCACGCGAACTTGCTGGAGACCAGCCGGATGGTTGTCCTGATAGATGGGTGCGCCAAACCGTGTATGGAGTCGAAAACTCGCCGCCTCCAGGCTGCCGGAACGATGGGGCGAGGTTGGCCGGTAGCCACGTTGCACAGGAGGGTCCTCTCAACTGGGCCTACGAGAAAGTCCTGCAGCTGCAAACCCGAGACTGCAGTCCTGTAGCTGGGCATCTCGTCGTCTGCCTGCTGCGCCTCTGCCAGTGCTGCATAGTCCACCCCCAGGGACAGGGCCTGGACAGCTGGTCTGGAGAGTGCGTCTGCCACGACGTTGTCCTTTCCCGAGACATGCTGGATGTCCGTCATGTACTCGGAGATGTAGGACAGATGTCGCTGCTGGCGAGCCGACCAGGGATCGGACACCTTCGTGAACGCGAAGGTCAACGGTTTGTGGTCCGTGAACGCGGCGAACTGCCTGCCTTCTAAGAAGTACCTGAAATGCCGGATTGCCAGATACAGTGCCAACAGCTCCCGGTCGAAAGCACTGTACTTGAGTTTGTGTGGTCGTAGGTGTTTGCTGAAGAACACCAGGGGTTGCCAGTGCCCCTCGATGAGCTGCTCCAGCACCCCACCGACTGCTGTGTCGGATGCGTCCACTGTGAGGGCGGTCAGAACATCCGTCCTGGCGTGCACCAGCATCGCGGCATCTGCCAAGGCTTCCTTGGTTTTAACAAAAGTGGCCGCGGCCTCCTCGTCCCAAGTAATGTCCTTGCCTTTACCCGACATCAGGGTGTACAAAGGGCGCATGATACAGGCTGCTGAGGGGAGGAAACGGTGGTAGAAGTTCACCATACCAACGAACTCCTGCAGGCCTTTGACCGTCTTGGGCCGGGCAAAGTGGCGGATCGCGTCTACCTTGGCGGGCAGAGGTGTTGCCCCATCTTTGGTAATCCTGTGGCCCAGGAAGTCGATGGCATCGAGACCGAACTGACATTTGGCCAAGTTGATCGTGAGGCCGAAATCACTCAGGCGGGAGTAGAGCTGGCGGAGGTGGGACAGATGCTCCTGACGACTACTGCTGGCTATAAGGATGTTGTCCAAATAGATGAACGCAAAGTCCGGGTCGCGTCCCACCGCGTCCATTAGCCGCTGGAACGTCTGTGCGGCATTCTTCAGGCCGAACGGCATTCGGAGGAACTTGAACAGACCGAACGGGGTGATGAGTGCTGTTTTGGGGATGTCTTCAGGGTGCACCGGGATTTGATGGTATCCCCGGACGAGGTCTACTTTGGAAAAGATTCTTGCCCCGTGCAGGTTTGCTGCAAAGTCCTGTATGTGCGGCACGGGGTAGCGGTCTGGAGTGATAGCCTCGTTCAGTCTGCGGTAGTCGCCGCATGGTCTCCAACCCCCAGCTGCTTTGGGCACCATGTGCAGGGAGGAGGCCCATGGGCTGTCGGACCTCCGTATGATCCCCAATTCCTCCATCCTCTTGAAATCCTCCTTCGCCAGGCGGAGCTTTTCCAGGGGGAGCCTTCGTGCGCGGGCGTTGAGGGATGGTCCCTGGGTCGGAATGTGGTGCTGTACCCCGTGTCTGGGCATGGCTGTCGTGAACTGCGGTGCCAGAATCGATGGAAAGTCTGCCAGGATTCTGGTGAATTCGTTATCCGACAGCGTGATGGAGTCCAGGTGTGGGGCCATCAACTTGGCTTCACCTAGGGAGAATGTCTGGAAAGTCTCGGCATGTACCAGTCTTTTCCCTTGCAAGTCGACCAGCAGGCTGTGAGCTCGCAAGAAGTCCGCCCCCAGGAGTGGTTGGGCCACCGTGGCCAGTGTGAAGTCCCACGTGAACCGGCTGGCGCCGAACTGCAGCTGCACTGTGCGGGTGCCATAGGTCCATATTGTGCTGCCGTTTGCGGCCCTCAGGGTGGGTCCTGGCTTCCTGGTGCGGGTGTCGTACCCCGTCGGGGGCAAGACGCTGATCTCCATTCCGGTGTCAACCAAGAAGCGGCGTCCCGACTGTTTGTCCCAGACGTACAAGAGGCTGTCCTGGTGGCCAGCCGCCATAGTCATTAGCGGCAGCTGGCCCTGGCCCTTGCCCTTTCAGGGCGGGCGACAATGGCGGGCTTTTGTGCCCCACCGCTGGTGGTAGAAACACCACTGTTGACTGGCCTCCTCACTCCTGCCTCTGTGTTGTGTGCGCCCCCCTGCCGGGCCTGGTCTGGTCTGCTGTTGGGCACGTGGCCTGGTAATCTGACAGACGGACGCCACACTCTCCCTCTTGGCTTTCCACAGCACGTCTGCCCGGGGCGCCACCTTCCGGGGGTCACTGAAATCTGCATCGGCCAGCAGCAGATGTGTGTCCCTGGGCAGTTGCTCCAGGAACGCTTGCTCGAACACGAGGCAGGGCTTGCGTCCATCAGCCAGGGACAGCATCTTGTTCATCAATGCTGACGGCAGTCTGTCTCCCAAACCATCCAGGTGAAGCAGGCGGACACCCTGCTCACGCCGTGAGAGACCAAAGGTCCCAATGAGCAGCGCCTTGAATGCTTCATATTTGCCTTCTTCCGGGGGCGACTGTATGAAATGCGCAACCTGGGCGGCCGTCTCCTGGTCAAGGGCGCTCACCACGTGGTAGAAACGCGTGGAATCAGAAGAGATCTGCTGAATCTGGAACTGGCCTTCTGCTTGGCTAAACCACACGCGTGGTCGCAGCATCCAGAAAGTTGGCAGTTTTAGCGAAACTGCGTGAACAGATGAAGAATCGGTCATCTTTGGTCCAAATCCCGTTTGGACCGTCGGGGTCACCAATGTAGCGATGTGCTACACACAGCGCTGAAATAACGACACGCAGTCGGTAAGTCGTTTCGAGACTAGTTTATTCAAACTTCGCGGCGCTGGCATTTAAATCCCTAGCGCCCGCCCTCTCTGGGTGGAAATGATGTCAGAGGTGCATTACCAAAGTCTCCCCCCGCGCGCTGGCTATTTGTGAGCCTGCGCAGAAAGTGGATCGCCACATTACTAACAATTAACAGAGATGCAGCATCAATTAAGTAGCAAAACAGTATATTAACCTTTATTACAGGAAGTTCCATTTAAAAATAGAGATATGTTGCTTCAGTTCTACTGATGAAAGTACATCTGGAATAGTATCATGTACATCATGTCAGGTCTTCCTATCTAAGAAAGGATGTACTTGTAACCGTGTGGCCAAAGCGACACACACAAAATGCTGGAGGAGCTTAGCAGATCAGGCAACATCAGTGAAAATGAATAAGCAGGAAATATTTTGGGCTGAGACTCTTTTCAGGACTGGAAGGGAAAGGGGAGGACATCAAAAGAAGTGGTAGGGGGAGAGGAAGGAGGACAGCTAGAAGGTGAAGCCAGGTGGGCGAGAAAGGTAAAGGGCTGGAGAGAAAGGAATCTGATAGGAGAGGAGGCTGGACCATAGGAGAAAGTGAAGAAGGAGGGAACCCAATGGAAGGTGGTAGGCAGGTGAGAAGAGGTAAGGGACAGGAATAGGGAATAAAAGAAGAGGGAAGAGAGAGGGAATTTTTTTTTAACCAGAAGGAGACATCGATATTCATGCTGTCAGGTTGGAGGCTACACAGATGGGACATGAGGTGTTGCTCCTCCACCCTGAGGATGGTCTCATCGTGGCACAAGAGGAGGCCACGGACCAACATGTCGGAACGGGAATGGAAATTGGAATTAAAATGTTAGGCCACCGGCAAGTTCTGCTTTTGGCAGGTGGAGCAAAGGGGCCCCTCAATTTACATCGGGTCTCACCAATATAGAGGAGGCTGCACTGGGAGCACTGGACGCAATAGATGACCCCAGCAGATTCACTGCTGCCTCACCTGGAAAGACTTTCTGGGGCCCTGAATGGAGGTGAATGGGCAGGTGTCGCACTTATGTTTCTTGCAGGGATAAGTGCTGGGAGAGAGATTAGTGACGATCGCTCCGATCCCCGTGAGAGCAGAGAGAGGTGGGGATGTAAAGAGCAAACACGAGGAAATCTGCAGATGCTGAAAATTCAAACAACACACACAAAATGCTGGTGGAACACAGCAGGCCAGGCAGCATCTATCAGGAGAAGCACTGTCGACGTTTCGGGCCGAGACCCTTCGTCAGGACTAACTGAAAGGAAAGATACTAAGAGATTTGAAAGTAGTTGGGGGAAATGATAGGAGAAGACCGGAGGGGGTGGGATGAAGCTAAGAGCTGGAAAGGTGATTGGCGAAAGTGATACAGAGCTGGAGAAGGAAAAGGGTCATGGGACAGGAGGCCTCGGGAGAAAGAAAGGGGGAGGGGGGAGCACCAGAGGGAGATGGAGAACAGGCAGAGCGATGGGCAGAGAGAGAGAAAAAAAAACAACTAAATATTGTCGGGGATGGGGTAAGAAGGGGAGGAGGGGCATTAACGGAAGTTAGAGAAGTCAATGTTCATGCCATCAGGTTGGAGGCTACCCAGCCGGTATATATAAGGTGTGCTCGCCAGAGAAAGCAGGATCTCCCAGTGGCCACACATTTTAATTCCACGTCCCATTCCCAGTCTGATATGTCTATTCATGGCCTCCTCTACTGTCAAGATAAAGCCACACTCAGGTTGGAGGAATAACACCTTATATACCGGCTGGGTAGCTGGTATATAAGGGAGAATAAATAATAATAAAAACTTGAATTACAAAAAAAGAGAATGTAGACTTGGTCAAGCAGTTCAGTTGTTGTTCAGAGCAAATCTCAGAGTGGGGAAGAAATGGAATTTAAGTGGATTTGACCGTGGACTGTTTGTTGGTGCCAGGTGGGTGGTTTGAGTATCTCAGAAACTGCTGATTCCAGGGATTTTCATGCACAAGTCTCTGTAGTTACAGAGAATGGTGTGAAAAACACAAAACATCCAGTGAATGGCAGTTCTGTGAGTGAAAACACTTTTTTAATGAGTGAGGTGAGAGAAGGTAGGCCAGACTGGTTCAAGCTGATAGGATGGTGACAATTACTCAGTGGTGTGCAGAAGTGCAGCTCTGACTGCACAACAAGCGAATGGGCCACAGCAGCTGAAGACCACGAACATAAACTCAGTGGCCACTTTATTAGGTTCAGGAGAAATCTAATAAAGTGTCCACTGAGTATATGATCTCATATGCATCTCTTAAACATTGATTTTCCCTCCTCAGGCTTCGGTCTCAAGGAAACACAAGTGAAGTTTGTGTAGACTGTCTATGTAATTTACAGCATTGGACATAAAAGTTGAAGAAGAATGCATTTGCTCAGTAGGTTGTGAATCAGTGGAACTTTCTACCTCAAGCCCTATGAATGATTTGTCAACAAGTCTGTTTGAGGCTGGAATCAATATGTGAAATCTTTCTCATAGGGAATACAGAAAGGAAACCAGTCCTTTATCCCAATGAATCCACATAGACAGGATGAGAGATCAAGACCGAACACATTTGGATTCTTAAAGGAATGTGAATAAGATAAGGTATCAGACTTGACACTGAATGGAAAACCAGGTTGAAAGGGATGATAGCCTGTTTCTCATACTATTTTATGCTTTTGGTTCTAACATTGATTTGGTGTCGATGCAATTAACTCAGCAGCTCGGGGAGATAGCATGCTTAGGTATCGCAAGTTAAAAATAAGGTGAACACTGTAACGTAGTTATTGCCATGTATTAAATGCAAATTTATCTATGGTAGGGCATATATTTGTTAGTTTTATTGATGTAATTAAGGAATACAATTTTTAAGTCATAAGTTTGTTTGTTGTCAACAGACCTCAGAGAGAATGCTGAGATAACGAGCAAGATCTTAGAGAAGCTGACAAAAAAAAACAAGGAAGGAACGAATAGTATTGTCATGGTCACATGGGATGTCTTCAGTCACTTTCCTAAGGGCACCTTCAGTTCAAGGTGGGAGCAGAAACAGGAGAAGGAATTTGAATTATATTCTACGTTGCATTCAATTGATCTTCAGAATTGCTGGATTTCCAGTTTCCTTTGGATCTATGAACATTGCGAGGGCTATATCCTCAGAGGACATTTCTAGTATATTCTTCCAGAGAAATTGCATTTTTAAAATATTTGGAATCACTTTCCTGTAACTATCTTGATGACTATAATTACTTTGCCTTTGTCCTGTGCAAGTGTTGCATGTCAGGGACAAGTTCTGGTTTCTCTTTAGACCAAATCATTATTCAAATGTTTCTTTTGTTTCTTTTTGTGTTCATTCAATAATTAAATCTTTATATCAACATAATGTTTGAATCTCTTCTTTCCACCCTTACAATGTGAACATCAAATTCATTCATTGTGTGACCACCATTTGTAAGTTGTTCACTTACTGTCAAATTATCAGCTAATTTTGATTTGCTTTTCATTACTAAATCAATGAGGCTGTTCAGTTCAAACATGTATTGTTCTAGAAAGCTATCACGAATACATTGCAGGAATTCATTGCCATTAATTCTTGTGAAGTGCAATTAACCCACACCCATTGATTGCACTGCAGGCAAAGTGCCAACTTCGTGCTCTCTCATCATTGTAATGATTACAGTGTCCAACTACCCTTCCTGTCAGTTGTCTGCTTTGCACATATAGGAGTCAATACTTTGGTGTCTAGTAACTCCCCAGCAAATGAGGCCATCCTCTTCTGTGTGCAGCAAGTCACTGAAGATATTCACGCATGGGGTGATATGGCAAAATCGAACAGCGACCATCTATAAAAAGAGATTCTAACCAACATACACAAAATGCTGGAGGAACCCAGCAAGTCAGGCAGTATCTATGGAGGGGAATAAACAGTTGATGTTTCAGGGCAAATCCCTTCATCTGGGCTTGTGCTGCCTGACTTGCTGAGTTCCTCCAGCATTTTGTATGTGTTGTTCAAGATTTCCAGTATCTGCAGAATCTCTTGTGTTTACAAGTCTAGCATCCACCTTTGATGTTCAGTGATGTTTGCACCACTGAGTCTCTCACCAGTGATATCCTTGGGTGCAATTGACCAGCTGCATACAAATTCAAGATACAAAAACAGATCAGACAGTGAGTAACTTATGATGTGAGGCTCACCTCCTGGCACTCCAAAGACTTTCCACCATCTACAAAACAGTTCTGAAGTGTGCTTCCTTTGCTTGGATGAGTACAGTTATAACAATTCTCAAGAAGTTCAACACTAATCTGGACAGAGCTGCCTGTTCAATGGGTCCAGCACCCTAACAATTCATGTCCTCTGCTAGCAGGCACAGTAGCAGCACTGTCTACATTAATGTATTGCAGTATTCACTTATTGTATTCCAGTAGCATCTCCCAAGCTCACTGCTTCAACTATTTAGAAGAGTTAGGTTTGTGGACACATGGAAACACTGCTATCCACAGGTTGCCCTCCATGTCTGACACCATCCTCTCTTGGAAATATATCACGGCTCCTTCAAAGCTTCTGAGTTTAGATCCTGGTACACCCTCTTCAGCTGCACCGTGAAGGCACCTTCACCAGAAGGATTGTAGCAATCCAAAATGCAGAAAATAACCACAGCCTTCTCAAGGACAATTTTGGTTGGGCAATGCTAGCTTTATCAGTAATGGCCAGGTCCTAAAAAGGAACACATTGGAAAAAAATGTATTAGCCAAGTCTATCCTCTAGGCGCCAGACATCACCAATATTGCCAAGTTGGTGCCTACATGTGAAAACAACTGATGTTGTGTTATTGTCATCGTTATTGTGCATTGGGAATCCCAGACTGGCTGCATATCATTAAGAAAAGGATCTGATCAACTTCCTAGAGAGAAAGAGCTTCCATTAATCTTAGGGTCAGGATCAGAGGACATGGAACCAAACCGAAGAAAATCTTTCTTATGTGGCTAGAAACTGGAAAACATGGCCAAAATGTACTGTATCTCAGTGCATATGCTAATAATAAACCAATTCCAATATCAAAAAATCAACTGAAATGTTAAAAAAGTGAAGCATTTGACAGACACATAAACGTCTGAACTATATATAGAGAGGTGGAGTGGGGGAGTGGCAGTTCGATAAATAGTGACAGCACCAGAGAATGGCTACAGTATGAAAAGTGGACATTCAGCCTATCATGCCCGTGCTAGCTCAATCTAACTTGTCCTTGCATGGAGCTAGCATGGACATGTTGGGCTAAATGTCCATTTTCCATATTGTAACCATTCTCTGGTGCTGTCAGTATTGATCTCCCAGTCATCCTGAAATTGCTGCCAGGTCCTTGCAACCATTACTGAATCACACCTTCTAAATAGTGAGATGGCACATTATAAAAAGAAGCCTTGTTTCCCTGGCGTACATGTTCAGAATCAGTCCCAACACGCCGATCATTCACATTGGCAGTGGATGGCAGATCCAGAGTTTCCTGCTTACGTGGGAAGTGGGGATTGTTCACTGTCTATCACTATCGTACCGGCCAGGAGAACCCTTATTCCTCCCAGAACTTGTGGTAACACTTCATTGAAAAATTTCCAAGGTGATCATGTCAGCATTGATGCAAAAATTAAAAGTCATAAATATTAATAACTCCTGGAAAGTGACTGCACAAGTTTGTAAAGAAGACATATGTCATGCTTGTCTTTATTTGTCAAGGTATTGAGTTCAAGAGTCAGAAATGTTGCAGCTTTATAAATCTCTGGTTAAGCCATACCCTGCGTATTGTATTCATTTCTGGTTTCCCCCTTATTGGAAGGATGTTGGAAGTTCAAAGTTCAAATAAATGTATGTATATGCCACCATGTACTATCCTGAGATTCATTTCCTTGCAGCATTCACAGTAGAACCAAGACGTTCAATAGAATCAATGACAAACAACCAATATGCAATAAAAGACAAACTGTGCAAATACAAATAATATATAATCTCTTGAAGTGCAGAGAGTTCTACTCTTGTAAATGACTTGGGGAATTACCAGAAGTTAGAGAAATCTTTGCTCATGCTGTCAGGTTGGTGGCTATGAGGTGACAGTTTTTTTATATACACTTTTTATTCGATTTTTTAAGATAATTACATGAAATAGAATAGTAGAATAATGATATATATGTATCAGCCCTCCCCCTCCCCTTAACCCTCCCCCCTTGATATCCCTATCTAAACAAAAAGAAAGAAAGAAAGAAGGATGGAAGAACGAAAGATTGCCTGGATATTGGAAGATCCTCACATGCTCCATGGAATTCAAAATAGCTTTTATATATATTTGTTTTTTTCCCCCCAGATAACTAATAACTTTATCTTTGGAGTACCTATATATTTAATCCTATCCTTTGTAAGTAAGGGTGCCAAATTTTCAGAAATATGTCATATTTATTTCTTAAATTATAAGTAATTTTTTCAAGTGGAATGCAGCTAAAAATTTCATTATTCCAACGGTCCATACTTAAATATGAATCCGATTTCCAAGTAACTGCAATAGTCTTTTTGGCTATTGCAAAAGCAATTTTTATAAGTTCTTTCTGATATTTGTTCAATTTGAGTTTCGGCTTTATCTCTTCAATATCACCTAATAAAAATAATATTGGGTTATGTGGAAGTTGTATTCCGATAATTTGTTCCAATAAAACTCTTAAATTTATCCAAAAAGTTTGAATTTTGGCACAGGACCAAGTAGAGTGTAAAAAAGTACCAATATCTTGATTACATTGAAAACATTGATCAGATAAATTTGGATTTAATCTATTTATTTTTTGTGGTGTAATATATAATTGATGTAAAAAATTATATTGTACTAATCTAAGTCGGACATTTATTGTATTTGTCATACTATCAAGACATAGTCTTGACCAATTTGTTTCTTCAATTTTAATATTCAAATCAGTTTCCCATTTTTGTCTTGACTTAGGAATTCCTGGTTTAATTGTCTGTTTTTGAATCAAATTATACATACAAGACGTAATTTTTTAAATTTTTCCTTTTTGAATTAAAGTTTCTATTCCATTAGGTTTTGGCATTAATATTGTTTGACCGAGTTTATCTCTTAAATAGCCCTTTAATTGAAAATAACAGAAAAGAGTGTTATTTGATATTTTATATTTATTCTTTAATTGATCAAATGACATCAATATACCTCCTTCAAAACAATCTCCTATATATCTAATCCCTTTTTGAAACCAGTTATATAAAAGTTGGTTATCCATTGTAAATGGAATGAGCCTATTTTGAATTAAAGGTCTCTTTGCTAATAAAGATTTCTATATCTCATCATCAACATTTGTCTTGTTCCATAAATCAATCAAATGTTTTAATATAAGGGATTCTTTCTTTTCCCGTATCCATTTAGATTCCTATTTATATATAAAATCTTCTGGTATATTTTCTCCTATCTTATCCAACTCTATTCTAATCCATGCCGGTTTATCTTGATCAAAAAAAGATGCAATAAATCTAAGTTGATTTGCTTTATAATAATTCTTAAAATTTGGGAGTTGTAACCCTCCTAGGTCAAATTTACATGTCAATTTTTCCAACAATATTCTTGGCATCTTACCTTTCCAAAGAAACTTCCTCACACCTTTATTCAACTCTTGAAAAAACTTCTGCGGCAGTTGTATTGGTAGTGTTTGGAATAAATACTGTAATCAAGGAAATATATTCATTTTTACAGCATTGACTCTACCTACTAATGATATTGGTAACATCATCCATTTATCAAGATCTTCTTGAATTTTTTTCAATAATAGCAAATAATTTAATTTATATAAATTCTTTATATCGTTATCAACTCTTATACCTGAATATTTTATACCATTTATCGGCCATCTAAATTGAGTTACTAGTCGACATTGACAGTAATCTCCTTTAGTAAGGGGTAACATTTCACTTTTATCCCAATTTATTTTATACCCTGATATTTTCCCATATTCTTCCAACCTAAAAGATCATTTACGCAACGAATGCAATGGATTTGTTAAATAAAGCAGAACATCATTAGCAAATAGATTAATCTTATATTCCTCCCGATTAACTTTAAAACCCATAATATCTGAATCAGTTCTAATTAATTCAGCTAAAGGTTCTATTGCCGATACAAATAGAGCAGGCGATAATGGGCAGCCTTGTCTAGTTGACCTTGTTAATTGAAATGGTGTTGAAATTTGGCCATTTGTCACTACTTTAGCTTTAGGACTAGTATTTAAGGTTTTAATCCAGTTTATAAAAGATTCTCCTAACCCATATTTTTCCAATACTTTAAATAAAAAATCCCATTCCAATCTATCAAATGCTTTTTCCGCATCCAAAGGTGACAGTCGAAGAGGCCATGGACCGATATGCTGGAAGGAGAATGGGAACTCGAATTGAAATGGGTGGTCACTGGGAAATCTCACCTTTTATATCGGACAGAAGGAAAGTGCTCATCAAAGCGGTCCTCTAGTTTACGTGATGTCTCACAGATGTAGACGAAGTTGCACTGGGAGCACCGAATACAGTAGACAACCCTGACCGACCCCCAGATAAAGTGTCATCTCACCTGGAAGGACTAGAGGAGAGCTTGTCCCCTGTTTTTACAGCCTGGGTCCTGTCTGTGAGGAAGTTGAAGATCCAGCTGCAGATCTGAGTGCTAAGACCCAGGTTCCGGAGCTTAGGAATCAGTTTATTTGGAATGATGGTATTAAAGGCAGAGCTGTTAGTCAATGAAAAGGAGCCTTACATATGTGTCTTTCTTCGCCAGGTGTTCCAAGGAGGAATGTAGTGCCAGAGAGATGGCATCTGCCGTTGACCTGTTGCTCTGGTAGGTGAATTGCAAAGCGTCGATGTTGACTGGTAGGTTATGGTTGACGTGTGCCATAACCAATCGCTCAAAGCACTTCATAGCAATTGATGTCAGAGCCACAGGTCAGTAGTCATTCAGGCATGCCACCTTGCTTTTCTTCAGCACTGGGATTATCGTTGCCTTCTTAAAACACGAGGGGATCTTAGACTGAAGCAGACTGACGTTTGGTTTGAACAACAACTGAACCACTTCACCATGTCTGCACGCTTTTATACATTAAGTTGCTGCCACATGATTGGCTGATTAGATAATTGCATTAATGAGCAGGTATAATTTTGCAGAGGGTTGGGAACCAGAGTGATGCAGCTGAGGATGGGGCAATTGGTATACAAATCGATGCATTGTCTCATGAGACTGTGAAGAACGGCAGGCTGCAGTCACTAGGATGAATTGAAGTGTAACATGGGGGCAAAATCAAAAAGGGTGACGAATACAGGACCAAAGGTTTTTATATTTGAATGCACACAGTATACAGAATAAGATAGATGATCTCATAACACACTTAGAGACTCGCAAGTATGATGTTGTGGGCATCAGTGAACTGTGGCTGAAAGAAGATCATAGTTGGGAGCTTAACATCCAAGAATACACATTATATTGAAAGCATTGGCAGGTAAGCTGAAGGGATGGAGAAGCTCCGTTGATAAAAAATGAAATCAACTCCTTAGAAAGAGGTGATATAGGATTGGAACACTTAGAATTCTTGTGGGTCGAGTTAAGAAACTGCAAGGGTGAAAAGACCCTCATGGGAGTTATATACAAGCCCCCAAACAGTGGCAAGGATATGGGACATAAATTACAACAGGAGATAGAAAAATATGTAATAAGGGCAATGTTAATATATTCATAGGAATTTCAGTAGGCAGACAAATTGGGAATATCAGTTTGGTGCTGGATCCCAAGAGAGGGGATTTGTAGAATGCCTACGGGATGGCTTTTAAGAGCAGCATGTGGTTAAGCCCACTAGAGAAAAGGCAATTCTGGTGTATTGAACCAGATTTGATTAGGGAGCTTAAGGCAAAGAAACCCTTAAGAGGCAGTGAACATAATATGATAGGATTCACCTTGCATTTTCAGAAGCAGAAGCTAAAGTCAGATGTATCAGTATTACACTGGAGTAAAGGGAATTACAGAGGCATGAGAGAGAAGCTGGCCAAAGTTGATTGGAAGGGGACACTAGTAGGGATAATAGCAGAACAGCAATGGCTGCAGTTTCTGAGGACAATTCGGAAGGCGCAGGATAGATACCTCCCAAAGATGAAGAAGTATTCTAAACATAGGATAATACAACCATACAACCATTTGACAAGGGAAGTCAAAGACAACATAGAAGCAAAAAAGGAGGGCATATAATATAGCAAAAATTAGTGAGAAATTAGAGGATTGGGAAGCATTTAAAAACAACAGAAGGCAACTGAAAAAGCCCTAAGGAGAGAAAAGATGGAATAGGAAGTTAAGCTAGCCAATAATATAAAATAGTTTTCATATATATTAAGTGTAAAAAAGATGCAGGAGTGGATATTGGACTACTGGAAAAAGACACTGGAGAAGTAGTAATGGCTGGAAAAAAAATGGCAGCAACCTTATTAAGAATCTTGCACCAGTCTTCACTGTGGAAGACACCAGGAGTAGGCCAGAAATTCAAGAGAGTCGGGGGCAGAAGTGTGTGTAGATGCCATTAGTAAGGAGAACATGCTTGGAAGCTGAAAGGTCTGACGGAATAATTAAGTCACCTGGACCAGATGGACTACGTACACACCAGGGTTTTGAAAGAGCTAGCTGAAGAGAAAGGAAATTATAAGCCAGTTAGCCTGACTTGAGTGGTTGGAAAGATGTTGGCGTCCATTATTAAGGATGAGGTTTCTGGGTACTTGGAGGCACATGATAAAGTAGGCTAAAGTCAACTTAGTTTCCTTCATGGGAAATTTTGCCTGGCAAATCTGTTGCAATTCTTTGTGAAGAAATAACAAGCAGAATAGACAAAGAAGAGTCAGTGGATGTTGTTTACTTGGAGTTTCAGAAGGCCTTTGAGAAGCTGTCACAAATGAGGCTGCTTAACAAGATAAGAGTCCATGGCATTACAGGAAATATAGCATGGGTAGAAGATCAGTTAACTGGCAGGAGACAATAAGTGTGAATAAAAGGGGCCTATTCTGGTTGGCTGCCGGTGGCAAGAGGTGCTCTACAGGGGTCAGTGTTGGAAATGCTTCTTTTCACATTGTATGTCAATGATTTGGTTGATGGAAATGATGGCTTTGAGGACAATATGAAGATATGTGGTGGGGCAAGTAGTGTTGAGGAAGCAGGGAGTCTGCAGGAGGACTTTAACAGATTGGGAGAATGGGCAAAGAAGTGGCAGATAGAATATAGTGTGGGGAAGAAAGTGATGCATATTTCAAATGAACTGCCTGAAATAGTGGTTGAACTGCGCACATTAGTAACATTTCCATGGATAGGAGAGTTTTCGAGGGCTGTGGGTCAAACATAGGCAGATGGGAATAACTCACAACACAGGTGACATGGATGAATAGATCTGAAGGGCTTTCTCACATGTTGTGTGACTCCATGACTGTATAACTAACTGAACACAATCACGAAATGCATATCAGTATTAAGGAAAGAGCAGAAAAGAAGCCTGAGATAAAGTAATGGATTTTGAAGCAATAACCAATCTGATATTATTGATATTATTTTCACATTAAAGCCATTGCTAAATAATCTGATTCATAACCTAAAAAACAATTCAAACGGAAACAACATATTGTTTAGGATCTACTTTGTACAAAGAGACTTTTAAAACCCCCAAATGCTTCTTTAAGTACGAGAACATAACAGTTGAATGTAGAATATAAAGTAGCACTTTATGTTCTTCTATTTGTATATCTTTTTAACGTTAATGATCCTAAACATAAGTTAATTGACCATTTATCAAGTACAACTGAAAAGACTGAAAACCTTTTGATAGTTAATATACTGCTCGTGACAGCTGAACCCCATTGCACTTTGCACTTTATTGAGATATTGAGCTCCTAACTCAAATCAGTGTCCGTTGGGAAAAGAGTAGAGCTTTGCTTAATGAGAGCATTGCAGTGACAACATTTCTTAATGAGAGGTTCATGCGTGTTCATTTCACCATCATCTCCTTGTGGTAAAATTTGACCAGAACATCCAATTAACATCACCATTGTCAAATGCATGTACTTTCTATTCAAAACAATGGCAGGCACATTCTTCATACCTGTCCAATTTGGGGAAGTGTTATATATCTGGATTTGGACAAGGTTTAGTGTCAGTTGAAAATAATTCACCATTATCATGCCGTGTCTAACGTTTCTGGATCAATGAACCTGGGAACCTGAGGTTATGTTGCTCCATGGTAGATAAACAATTGGATTATCCTTAAAGAAAAACCTTTACACTTCTGTGCCCCATGGAATGTAATGTGTTGCTGTTCTTTTAGGTGGCTTGTAGTGCATCAAGTGGCAACCTTTCTGTTTCTTTAGCATTTGTCTGTTTTTTAACCAGGCATGGTTGCCAGCTCAATGCTCAACCTAGCACAGATGGAAAGCATTCAAGGAGTTGGCTGGATTCGAACCCAGGACCACTCACCTTGAAGTCCGGTGCGGATGCCACCACACCACTGGCTGGCTAAACGTAATACTGTATTTTGTATGGCCTTGGATTTCAAATCAAGGTGGAAGAATTTGGATGTGGCCTAACAAATCACTGAGTTGCACCAAGCAAGAGGCACACCAGCAGCTTCTCAAGGTAACCAGGGATAGGTTATAGCAAGATTTTTTTTAAATTGTGCATGTGCACCAAAGAAGAGAAGGGTGGATACCTAATTTTTACACCTGGATTGCATTCAAAACCTCCCTGTATTGGAGTATAAATTTTGCTCAGCTTTGAAATTTGCTACTTGCTATGCATGTACCCAATTTAGTAGGAGAATGAAATCTTAAGAATGTAGAAGACAATGGTGTGTTAATGAGAGGTAGCTAAGAGATGTAGATTAGAACATGATTAAGTCAATGGGTAGAAACAATGGTGGCAGGATGTACGTGTGACACGCAACTATAGACCGATTACATATGCTAATGCAACTGGACCAGGAGATTGCTATAAAAAATGCTGTGTCCAAGGATCGGTGGGCAATCAGTGACTAGCTCAATGACTGTCTCAGCTTTGATTTGCAAATTAAAGTTTAACTCTTCTTGAAGAATCTTCTGCGTCTCTTGGTCATTTGTGAGGCATGAGAAACCACGACAAAATTGGCGACCGCGGCAGGACCGGAAAGAGACCCGTGGAAAGGAAACGGCAGATTGGGGACGCTTCCCAGTCCTCTAGGGACCCCCCACAAGGCTAACAGAATTAAGCGTGCACCCAAACAAAGGGTAAGCGCTTTTTGCGACAATTTGGACTAAGAATTCTGTTGGCTTTGGGGAGGTCTTGGAGTCTCAGAAGTGTGGAACCACTGCCGAAGGGTTTCTCCGGTCCAAAGAATCTGGCAGAATTGGGGGTTAACAGAGGAGGCTCAGAGGATTGATCAAGAACACTGCAGTGAGGGTAAGTACAAATAAGTTAATAAGAAGTTAAGTTAAGTTAAGAAAAAGTCGACGTGGTGTTGGTAAATCCCTGTGGGTACCGCTTCGTATGAAACGAAGGGCTGAACGGGCTGGGAAAGGAAAATAGAATAGAATTAGAGTAGAAAATCCTCGTGGATACCGCCTTAAGAGATAAGGGTCTGAACAGGCGAGGTGCAAAGAGCAAGTTCTGTGGGTACCGCTCTGAATAGAGGTCTGCACGGGCAGAACAGAATAGGAAACAAGGACAGTCCAATATATAGTTTAAAGCGCTGGTAGATAGACGATAGACTAGGCATAGAATTAGAGTAAATATTATCCAGTAAACGAACTGTGAATCTCTGAAATACCTTAAAAGAGAGAATAACATGACAGGTAAAGGAACGGCAGTAGAGATTCTGAGCAAAAAATTCCCGATAAATAAATGTGAGATCACAAAAACTTCAGAAAAATGGGAAAAAAGAACCAAAAACCTGGTCACAAAGTGGCCAAGAGAAGGAACGTTTGATGTAAGTTTGTGCGAAGAAATGGAGGGACTAATTAAAAATTACAAACCAAAAGATAAATCTAAGAAAAGAGGGCAAAAAAGAGAACGAGAAATGGAAGTGCTAAAACTCTTCAGAACGGAGGGAGAAAGGCTGAGGAGGACAGGTAGAATATTGATTACAAACGAGGAAGACACTAAGATGCTGGAGAAACTGCCTGTTAGAGAGAGAGGAGGGTACGGTGAGAAGCTGGCTTCGGCTCCGTACCTGGATGCGAAAGAAACAGAAAAACCCCCTCCCTATAATGAGGAAGGAACCCCTAAGCAGTGCCCCCTGCTGACGGGAACAGTAAACATGCAGGGAGAAGTACAAGTTTGGGATAATGAGGAGAAAAAACAATACGAGAAGGAAAAAGCGGCGATATGGAAGGAGATACAGGCAGAAAGGATAAAGGTGGAACAGGCACAGAGAGAAATGGAAGAAGGGATTGAACGGATGAAATACTTAAGAGAGGAAAAGGAGTATGAGGAGTATCGGTTATACTATAGAAATAAACAGACTAGAGAAGAAAGTGGCTCATCAGGGCAGGAAGAGATGAGGCATTCAAGAAGAGGTGGGAAAAAGATAGGAGATGAGAGTCTTGGAGAAACACAAGAGAGAAGGGAAACAAGCACGAGTAAGGGTCACGAGGAGTCCCTGCCACAGGTGTACAGACACGGACAGAAAGAAAGAGAAGGTGACTCATTGGAGGAGCAAGAGTTAAGTGGAAAGAGAGAGGATGCGAGAATTTGTGGGGAAGAGGTAGGAGGCAGAAACCTAGAAGAGGAGAAGGAGGTGGTAGGGGAGTGACTTGCGGAAGTAGAGAGAGAGCTAGATAAGTTACTGAGAGGGGATTGCCAGAAGAGATGCGAAAAATACTCCAGGGGCCAACCAAGTATTGAATCAAGACAGAAAGGAAGGACTCCACAGGGAGACCGAGGGACGAGCAGGACCCCGGAGACATTTGTGTGGGAGGCAGTAAAGGCATACCCTGAGACAGATGGGGAGTCAGGTGAGGAGGAGAGCCAGGGCAGGTGGGAAGAAGGAGGAAGAATGATGCTGTTGTTAGTAAAAGGATCAGGACAAGTGCAGTATATCCCTTGGGGATCCCAGGACCCAGAATGGCTGAAAAACACTCTGCCCAATTTACATGAAGGAGCAGGGAAATGGATTACAGCTTTTGAAGAAGAAACAGTGGGACGATTATTGGCTATGGGAGATTTGAAGGCACTGTTTATAACGTTGATGGGAACCTCCAAATTTAATGAACTAATGGAAATGGCTGGCATAGTAAACTCAAACGACCCAAGAACTGGTGGAGATGGGTTTGACAGAGTGAGGCAGAGGGTATGGCAGGCCCTCAGAATGCTTTATCCACCCAAAGTGGACCCCAAAGCCTTAAAAGGGGATCCACTGGGAGACACTGAAAACCCAGCAGCCTACGTAGAAAACCAGTTGAAAAGGTGGAGACTGGAGACTGAGCAAGAGGTGGAGAATAGCTTATTTATGACCTCACTGTTCTGACATAGCATTTTGGATGCAATGCCTCCACAAGTAAAATCCAAACTGGAGGAAGTGGTTGGGCTGACATCAATGACCCCACAAGAATTTAGCGACCATGTAGTCATGCGGTTGAAAAATACCGGAAAGACAAACGAAGGTTGGCTGAGCAGCAGGAAGAGGTGCAAAGAAAGTTAATACAAATGCAGCTCGAAGAACTCAAAAAGAAGGAAAAAGAGAAAAACAAAAAGATGCTGCCAGCAACCACCAGTTCGAGTACAGCCATCGAACTGGACAAAGCACTGCTATATGGAGGGACCGATCATACTGTAAGACAAGGGCTGGAAAACCCCATGCCAATAATTGTCTTTGGGGGAGCATTCCCACAAATGCCCTATCAGGAACAGACTAAATTCAAACAGCCCAGACAGGACTGGAAGTCCCAAGGAGGGGGACAGAGGAGCTATGGGCAGAGGGGACCAGTGAGGAAACAGGGGGAAAGAGAGGTAGAGAGATTGTGCTGGGAATGTAATCAGCCAAGTCACATGAGAAGAGATTGTCTGTTTACACTATGGCCTGTCACACACCAGCAGGAACCGATAAGAAGGGAACCAAAGTTTAGCCAAAGACCAGCCCCCACAGGCCCAAGCGGACCTGTGAACCCCTATGCGAGGTATTAGGGGTGCCCCGAGAACTTGAGTGGGAAGGGACATTACCCAATGATAACAAGGGAGGCAGATGAGGAACCCATTGTTCAGGTTATGTTAGAAGGGCAACTGACACCAATGATGATAGATACTGGAGCCACGTACACTTGTGTACAGCCACAGTATGCCCTTCACCTTCCCATGTCAGGAAAAGTTATTAAGACGGTAGGGTTCTCGGGGAAAACACAGTTGACACAGTACACGGCTCCAGTGCGGTTGAGAATGGGAAATAAAGGAATTGTTTTGCCGGTGCTAGTATTTAAAGGAACTCCAATTAATTTGTTAGGCAGAGATGCCTTATTGAAACTGGAATTAAAATTAGAATGCACCAGAAATGGGCTGAGTGTGGAAAGAGCAGGGGCTCAATTGATAGTGCAAGAAGACAAGAAGGCTAATGTCTTTTGGATAGGAGACATCGCAGATCAGATTCAGGAAACCTGGGAAAAATGGAAAAGGGCGTGCAGGCTATATTACCCAGGGCTGTAATGCCCAAATCTGAGCTACATTGTACAGTGATTTTTGACAAGGCTCAGAACAGGGAGTTAGAGGAGAAATGGCACCTGGAGGCATGTACCCAGCAGCACCTGGAAGGGGAGGCTGTGATAATTGGAAAGCAAGGGGCAGCTTTACAAGTTAAGTGGAACACTTTTTAGAAAAATGGTACAGGATACCGGAGGCTGCGCCCCACGTAACGTTGTTGGTAAACAAGGGATATCAGTCTAAAGACTTAGGACCTTTAGTTAAGAGTGCTGAAACCGTTACAGTGTGGAGGAAAATCACGCCAGAGATGTGGATATCAGAAGACAACAATTGTATTAAAATAATGGTAAGTGTAGATATGGTAGGGACAGTGAGAGAGGTCGAAATAACTCCCCAACCACACATGCCCTTGCTGGGAAAGGAAAGAGGCCAGCTGAAAGATAAAAGGTTAGATGAGTTGCCGTCTATTCTGTGGTCACAGCATGACACGGACGTAGGGAAAATAAAAACAGCTAGTCCGGTGGAAATAAAGCTGAAAAGGGGAGCAATTCCACCCAGGAGACCACAATACCCTCTAAGACCAGAAGCAGAAGAGGGAATAGCATCGACAGTGCAGGGGTTGCTTGAAATAGGAGTGCTTGAAAGAACAAACAGTCCATGCAATACCCCGTTGCTGCCTGTCTTAAAAGCAGATAAATCTAAGTGGAGATTGGTGCATGATTTGCGAGCGGTAAGTGATGTGGTAGAGGACTGGCCAGCGGTAGTCCCCAACTCACACACGCTTTTGACTAATGTTCCACCAGAAGCAAGTTACTTTTCAGTGATTGATTTGTGTTCGGCTTTCTTCAGCATTCCTCTAGCCGATCAGTGTCAGTATTTGTTTGCCCTTACTTACAGAGGTGCTCAGTATACCTATAACCAGAATGCCGCAAGGATTTAAACATTCACCACACATTTTTAATCAGGTATTGAAGGCAGACCTAGAGGGCATGTCATTGGAAAGTACATTGTTACAGTATGTGGATGACCTGTTGATTTGCTCCCACAGCGAGGAACAATGTAAGCAGGGCACTATAACTCTGTTAGAGAAGCTAGCGCGCGGAGGACATAAAGTATCCAAAAAGAAACTGCAATTTTGCACGCAGCAAGTGGAATACTTAGGCAGGGTAATATCCAAGGGAGTGAAGGCGATAGCACCAGATCAGATTGAGGCAATAACTAAGGCCCCAAAACCCCAGACTGTAGGGCAGATGATGACGTTTTTGGGAATGGCAGCGTACAGCTCAGATTGGATAGGAGAATATGCTGAGATTGTGGCACCTTTGAGAAAGATAATGAAAGAAGCAGGACATACAAAGTTGAAGAACGGCTTACAGTGGAATGGAGAGGCAGAGATAGCTTTCAATACTATTAAGCAGGAATTGCAGTCAGCACCAGCATTAGCTTTGCCTGACTACGAGAAGGTTTTTCATTTCTATGTATCCAACCGACAGGAGGGTTATGTCACAGCGGTTCTAACACAGGAGACAGGCACAGGAAAAGCAAAGCAGCCGATAGCATACTACAGTACGAGACTAGATGAGGTGGCTCGGGGGTATCCACCCTGTTATCAGGGATTGGCGGCGCTGTACTATGCATATGAAAAGGCATCATCTGTAACCCTGGGCTATCCTGTGACTCTGTACACACACCACAAAGTAGCAGAATTGCTGGAAAGAGGGAAATTTGTGCTGACGCCAGCCAGGATAGCAGCGTATCAGATGCTATTGACATTTCCAGATATAACTATACAGAGATGCACTACCAGTAATATAGCCGATTTTTTCCCTTTTGACTATGAAGGAGAACCCCATGATTGTGTAGGGAAGACGATGGCATTTGCCAAATTGAGAGCAGATTTACGGTCAGAACCACTAGAGGATACAGATAAAAAGGTTCTGTTCATAGATGGCTCTTGTTATAGGGATTATGATGGAAATCACGCAGGGTTCTCAGTAGTGCAGCAGGATCAGTCGAGCTATAAGATTATTAGGATGGAGTCCTGTCCCCAACCGTGTTCCGCCCAACTAGCAGAAATCAAAGCCCTGACAGCTGCGTATGAAATGATGGAAGGTGAGAAAGTAGACATCTATACTGATTCAGCATATGCTCATGGAGTATGCCATTTGTTCGAGGCAGTGTGGAAGCAGAGAGGTTTTTAAAAAAGTAGCGGAGATCCCATACAACATTGTCAGCAAATTCTAGACTTAATAAAAGCCATAATGAAACCTAAAGCATTGGCTATAGTAAAATGCCAGGCACATAAAAAGGGAAATGATGTAATAACAAAGGGAAATCAAGCTGCGGACGAGGCAGCCAGAAAAGCATCTGGATGTACATCAGCTGTCATTGCCCCCCAGGTAAGCCTAACCCCAGAACCTGAGGTAGAGGACCTAATTGAAATACAAGGTAAGGCAACTTTGGCAGAACAGACAATGTGGAGAAAAAGGGGGGCCAAGCAGAACCCGGAAGGCTTGTGGAGCACGGAAGACAGTTTGTTGGTAGCGCCCACCCCTCTACTGACGATTCTGATTTCAGAAGCGCATGGGATGGACCATTGTGCAAGGGGGGAAGTGATAAGGAAAATAAAGAAGGATGGTTTTTGGTCACCTTATTTACTGGCTTCAGTGGACTTTGTCTTGTCACAGTGCGAGGTATGCGCACGGAATAATGTTCGGAAGGGAATTACAACCCCAATAGGTCACATTCCTGTACCTGAAGGACCATTTAAACATCTAGTGATTGATTACATAGTCATGATAAAGACAGTGAGAGGGAAAAGATACATGCTGGTAGTAATTGATCGATTTAGCAGATGGGTGGAGGCGGTACCTTCAAGAGATCAAGGGGCAAAGACAGTGGTAAAATTCCTGACAAATGAAGTGATCCCAAGGCTTGGAATACCTACAGAAGTTAGCTCAGACAATGGTTCAGCTTTTATCCAGAAAGTGGTCAAACTGGTACTACAGGCGCTGAGGATAAAGCAAAGATTTGGATGTGTATACCACCCTCAGTCGCAGGGCATGGTAGAGAGAATTAATGGAACCCTGAAAGCCAAACTAAACAAAATTTGTGCAGACACTAAACTTAATTGGGTCGATGCTTTACCGTTAACATTGATGAGTTACCGCATGCAAACTAATCGAATGACATGCCTGACACGGCATGAGATGCTCACTGGGAGGCCCATGCCAGTGCCCCAGTGGAGAGGGCCGTATAAGGGACCTAGCTTGGAACAATTGGAAATAGAATTGAAACAATACATGCAGCAGCTAACTATGATACATAGGTCTATTTATGCCCAGGAAAAACAGAAAGAGCCGGAGACCGTACAAGGGGAAGGACCGATTAAACCAGGAGACCAGGTTTACGTGCGAGTTTTTCGGAGAAAGTGGAACGAGCCAAGAAGGGAAGGACCCTTTACGGTGACCAAGGCATCACCCACCGCAGTTCAGGTAGAAGGACGCTCCACCTGGTACCACCTGAACCATTGCACGAGGGCAGTCCTGCAAGGGCAATCAGGTGAAGTGTCCGAGGTAAGTGATGCGGAAGAGCAGTTAGCAGGAGACAGACAGGGGGAACAAGAAGCTGACACTGCACAGCAGGAGTTTGATCAATTAGTAAGGGAAATTTTTGATTTGAGGACGGGCCTGAAGACCCTCAGGATGTGGTGGTGGATAGTAGGGCTTCTTCAGATAATGGGGATGAGCTGGGAACGACCAGTCGTGCCCCTGGGGACAAAGCACCCACATACTCCAGTGCAGACTTGGGAACCATTAGTGGGGCAGATATGGAATGGGACTGGTAACCTACAGAAAAGAAGTAAGAGGAGCACAACACTTACCTCCTCGCCATGGTTACAGACATGTACTAATCAGTGGTATCAATGGGCAACTTACACAGCAGGAATGATGAAGAGACAGAATTGTTACCTGTGCTCAAGGGAAAGCCCCACTCAGCATGTAGTTCCCATGCCTTATAACTCCTCCACTTGCACACGGTGGCGAAGAGAGCACAGGGAACAATGCAAACGACGGTGTCCAGTTCCAGTTAGGGCTTGTCACAGGAGGATTTGTGTTGACACGGATCCTTGTTATCGAAACTGTCTGAACAATGTGCCAATGTGCCCATATTGGTGTATGCTATATCAGGCATCCTCGCAGTTTGACCAAAACAAGCTTGCCTATCACTGTAATTATAGCAGACCCTGGGCTATAAACAAAAGAAGCCAGACACCTACACTGCAACAGCTTATAATGCAGGACCATTTGAATTATGAATGTTTCATGCGGGTGGGCACACACCCGGTTGGCCATTTCCGAGGCAACTGCACTCAGACATGGGATGTAACCCCAGGTTAAAGACACTTGACGGGATCCCCTCCTCCTGAGGGTGCAATGGACTCTCAGACTATCCCATTAGCAGACACTTGGTGGCTGTGTAGACAGGAAGGAGGTCTGAGATCTACGCTCCCCCTCAGGTGGGCAGGAACATGTACGCGTGTTATGCTGCTTCAGGAAGTTATAATGCCCCCTGAAGTACAGTCCAATGCTAACTTCCCTGAGCAGCGGACTCTGCTATGGCAGAAGAGAAAATATGACCCGGACCCGACAATCCGGCTTGACAGTATAGGGCAGCCGAGAGGTATACCTAACAAATTCAAGGCACGAAATGAGATTGCTGCAGGCTGGGAAGCTATCATACCTGTGATAGGGGTGAGCAAAAATGTTGAATGGATAAACTATATATACTACAATCAACAGAGATTCATCAACTACACCGATGATGCACTGGAGGCCTTAGAGCAACAGCTAGATGCAACTAGCAGGGTGGCGTGGCAAAACAGACAGGTACTGGATTGGCTTCTGGCAGAAAAAGGGGGTGTGTGTGTAATGTTTGGAGAACAATGCTGCACTTTCATACCGAACAATACTAGCCCAGAAGGGTCTTTCACCAGAGCAATGAATAAATTAAAGAATCTGCGGGCGGAGGTCAAACAGAATGCAGGATTTGAACATCAGTTATTTGACTGGTTAGAAAGTAGACTCGGAGGATGGGGAGCATGGCTGACTAAAATAGCAATAACTGTCAGTATTATATTGTTGAGCTGTGCATTTGTGCTGTGCTGTTTTCTTCCTTGTCTCAAATCTCTTGTAGTGCGTGCTGCAACCAAACAATTTCCGATGCTCGTGGCAATTACTGAAGCAAGCTTAGTGGAGAAAGAAACACCGAAAATGTATCGTTACAGCCTACAACACCTGCAGGATGAACAGGAGCAAAACAACAGTGTGGGAGTAGATTGTAAGAGCTTCTGAGTCTTTTTCCCTGTCTCAGGTACAGAGGGACAGGTTTTTGGCTCAGCGGCCCAGGGTAACAGGGAGAGAATACTTTGAGGTCTTGGCGCAGAAAATGATAGTTTAACCCGAGATTTGGGAATAAGTGCTTGAGTTTATTGGGGCTTTTGTGCGCAGACTCTTAGTCTTTTCTCTGTGTGAGACCCTCTGGGTCTCAAAGGGGGGATATATTGGAGTATAAATTTTGCTCAGCTTTGAAATTTGCTATTTGCTATGCATGTACCCAATTTAGTAGGAGAATGAAATCTTAAGAATGTAGAAGACAATGGTGTGTTAATGAGAGGTAACTAAGAGATGTAGATTAGAACATGATTAAGTCAATGGGTAGAAACAATGGTGGCAGGATGTACGTGTGATACGCAACTATAGACCGATTACATATGCTAATGCAACTGGACCAGGAGATTGCTATAAAAAATGCTGTGTCCGAGGATCGGTGGGCAATCAGCGACTAGCTCAATGACTGTCTCAGCTTTGATTTGCAAATTAAAGTTTAACCCTTCTTGAAGAATCTTCTGCGTCTCTTGGTCATTTGTGAGGCACGAGAAACCACGACACCTGCAGTAGTTACAACTCAATGGCACTGTGTTAAAAGCTTGAATCAGGCCAAAATACCACAGATATACCAAAGCAATTTCTCTGAATTTCTACAGCAATGGCAGCTGGAAGGTTGGAGAAATGAATGCATGCCTTGCACATTTCAAGCAATATAAATTATGTTGAATGAGCTAAAGGAAAGGTGGAGTGATTTGTGAACAACAGCAAGCTAAACATGTAGTCTGGAGTTGCAATCAGCAAATCAACCTGAAAGCTGATTTCTGCTGCCAAATAAGCCATGTATAAGTAAGAGTCAGTATTGATGGAGCTGTGTTCAGTTATCTTCAGGCCAAATCTCGAATATTGAGTTGAGTCCCAGCCACTGCAGTGCAAAGAAAACATCCAAGCTTTGGAAACAGTACAGAGTAATAAAGCTGTTGTTCTCTAATGCTAGAAGACTATTTTATAAGAAAAAGTTATCAAAAGATGGATGTTCCCATTTTGAAAGGCAACAGAAAATAAGAAACACAAAAACTTTATAATATTCTCAGATGAAAAGAATCCTATGAACGTGGGCACTTTAGGCAATGAAACAAAGTTCTAAAATGATAACTGCATGTTAAAAGCCTTCGCATAGGTTCTTAACGTGTAGACTACTAATCCAAATGCAGTATTAGTCTACAGGTTTTCTGGAGAGAATGGAGACACAAGAAAATGTAAATACTGGAATCCAGAACAATCCACAAGATTCTGGGGAAACTCAGTGGGTCAGGCAAGTTCTGCAGAGGAAAATAGACAGTCAAGATTTCGAGTCAAGATCCTTCTTCTGGACTGAAAGATAGGGATAGCCAGTATAAAAAATATGAACAGAAGTGGTGGGGCAAAAGCTTGCAAGTAATAGGTGGATCCACATGATAGTAGGAGGTGTCAAACAGCTGAAGATGATGGAATTTGATAGGAGAGGAAAGTTGATCATGGAATCAAGAGAGGGTGGTGGGAACTGGGTAGATCAGGTGGAGAGAGAATAGGGACCGAGGGGGAGCAGTTTACTGGATGCTAGGGAATTTTTGGAGAGAATTGTAGACTAGGAATGAAGGATAAACCTACTGAGCAAAATGACCTCTCCATTTTCTGCACATTGATTTTGTAATATTTCATTAGTCCTGTTTCATCTCTCTTTCATCAGATCTGTGTACACAATTCTTGATGTAATGTCAGCCTACTTCTTAATGAGCTATATGAACTCTTGAATCCAATCTCCATTGAATCCATAATAAATGGGGACTAAAACATGAATCACTCTCAGACTAGAGATCTTGTTTTAGATATTATTTTTAAATACACAAGCACCCATTAAAATGTCATCAATAGTTGCACTGAATGACAGTAATTGTTACTTCAGAGGGCAGCAATATTGATTATTTATAGCAAAGATTTTAAAAATTGTAGATAACTTCAAATGAATTTTACCAAATATGGACTAAAGTTTATTGGAGAAGCAGATGAAGGAAAATATATTTTTCTTAATTATTTTGGGGGAAAAAAGATTAAGCATAATGAACTGCACTGTAAAGCCTTGAAATGCTGCCTTTGTTAGAATAGCTGTCACTTTCAAACAATGGACCAAATTCAATAAGGTGCTAAAATAAATGAACAAACAACATTAAAAATCAAAAGCTCATCTGTGATAATGCAGAAGAAATGGAGAACAGAAAATGGCAGTTTATACATCAAAACAATCAGAAATTCCTCCACCACAAAACCAAAACCGATCTATAAAAACAGAATAAATATACTGGACTATGTATTTGTGTGAGTTTTTCCTTTGAAGCATAAATCATTTTTTGACAGCAGAACGAGGGCTTGATCTCATTTCCAGGAGTTCAGTAATGGCCAGGGACCAGGGTTACGTGTTTATTTTTTATTTATTCATTTTCTTTGGATATGAGCATTGCTTGGTGGGCCGGGACTTATTGACCTTATGGTCTTTGGAAAGTAGTGGCAAGCCACTTCCTTGGGCCACTGTAGTCCTTTTGCTGAAAGAGTTTCCACAACATGATTCTTCAGGGAACTCCAAGATTCATGATGAAGGAATGGCAATATACAGTACTTCCAAATCAGGATACTGTGCAACTTGGAGGTTTTGGACTTGTACATTCTTGCTGTTATTGTAGGGATTGTGGGTCTGGGAGATAGTCTCAGCAGTGTATTTGTAAAAGAGGCACACACCAGCCATAGTTGCACTAGTGCTGGAGGGATGAACGTTTAGGGTGACGAATTAGATGTGCCATTTACTTTTACTGGATTATGTTGAGCATCGTGAATAGTGTTGGAGCTACACTTTTCCAGAAATGTAGAACATATTCCTACATTCTTATGAATGGTGCCTCATATATAACAAAAAGGTGCTAGGGTGTCAGGAGGTGAGATACACAGCCATTAACCAGTAATTGTAACCTATGCAACCAATGTGTATATGTAACTGTTCCAAACAGTGATCTCCAGGATCTTGGCGAACTGAGTGATGGTCATGCCACAGAGCACCAAAAGTATGTAATTATGCTCTTTCTAATCAAAGTTGATCATTGATTAGTACTATTGTAGCATGAATGTTGCTTGCTCTTTGTCAACTTATGCTAATTATTTGCCATGATGTAGGCGTAGACTTCTTCATTTGCTGAGGAGCTGCAAATAGAATTGCTCATGGGTGCAATCATCAATGATCTTAAGATGGAATGATGATCTTTGATGAAGTGACACTAAATGGTTTGGTCTGAGACATTGGCAGTGATGCTTGAAAGCTGGAAAGATCGACTCCCAGCAACCACAGCCTCCTTCTTTTGTGTAAGCTA
Organism: Hemitrygon akajei; assembly: GCF_048418815.1. Lineage (NCBI taxonomy): Eukaryota > Metazoa > Chordata > Chondrichthyes > Myliobatiformes > Dasyatidae > Hemitrygon > Hemitrygon akajei. The sequence goes on from NC_133149.1 coordinate 26,254,332, forward strand.
TGATTTCCACAATTGGGAAACATTCCAGTAACTTTAGGTTTACTAGGATCTCTTGATGCCACTTTCAGTCAAATACTACCTTAATGTCAAGATCAGTCATTTTCATCTCACCTCAAGAATACAGCTGTTAGGTCCAGTCTTCAACGAAGGCTGTGATGATTTCTATAATTGAGTGGTCCTGGTAAAGCTCATTCTGGAAAGTGGCAGACTAGTTGCTAGACCGTAAGTGGCATTCAACATCATCTTCCATGACTTAGCTGATAACTGAGGGTAAAGTGAAGCATATCACATTGAGCCATGGGGCAATTATCCTGATTGGATTTTCTTACTTGATGTGAATAAAGCTGTATCAGAGAAAATTTGCTCATTGTTGGGGATTTGTCAGTGTTGTAACTCCTCTGGAACATATTGGCCAGGGGCATGATTAACCTTTGAATGCAGATCTTTAGTAACACAGCCAAGACACAGTCCTTCTTCATAGCCTTTGCTGTATCCAGCACTTTGAGTTATTACTAATACCATGTAGGCTGAATGGAATTAGCTAGAGACTAGTTTTTATGATGGTGGTGGGTTCAAGAGAAATCTGAGGCCGTTCTTCCATTTGACACATCTTGCTAAACGGTTACTTGTACATTCTCCACCCTCCCCTTTTCTCTTTATCCATGCCCCATTCTGGCTCCCCTCTTACTGCTTTTTTTCTCTTCACCTGCCCATTACCTCCCTCTGGTGCCCCTCCCTCTTCCATATCTCCAAACGTCCACTCTCCTCTCTGATCAGATTCCTTCTTCAGCTTTTATCTTTTCCACCTATCACAGCCCCTGCTTTGCACTTCATCCATCTCCCCCACCTTCCCTCTCACCTGGCTCCACCTATCATCTGCCAGCTTGTACTCTTTCCTCTCCCCCCACCTTCTTATTCTGCCTTCTTCCTCCTTCTTTTCCAGGCCTGATGAAGGGTCTCAGCTCGTAACATCGACCATTCCTCTCCATAGGTGCTGCCAGAGATGCAGAGCTCCTCCAGAACTTTGTTTTGTGCTGCTCTGGACTTCCAGCATCTGCAGTTCTCTAGTGTCTATGCTTGTACAACAGCCTTGTCTTTGGCAATCACCTCTCATTCATGTGAGGATCTTCTTGGAGCCTTCCCGTTCCATTAATTAATTAGTTGTGACAGGACTGCAGAACTTTAACATGATCTGCTAGTTGTTGTCTATTGCACATAGTGCTGTGTTGAGACTTCACCAGACTAACATAATATTTTTTGTTAGATATCTTTGTTTCCAGTCCCAGCATGTCTTACAGACACCTCACTGGACCAGAGTTGACACCCTGACTAACAAAATAGAATGGGCCCTGAGGTTGCAGATTGTGGTCATGCAATTGAGTGATGACGGTGTAAAGGTGAACTTCGTCTTAAGAACTGTGTAGTAGTCACTTCTACCAAGACTTAGATGTATAGTGGATCTTATATAATCAGAGTGCTGAGGATCTTAAGTAAGTGTCATGGTCCCAAATGAACAGCAGACATCCTAGTTTTGGTACTCCAATTCCCTGCTGTCCCTTTAAGATTCAGACTGCCAATTATTGCCTTCAACTTTCCTTCACAGGAAGTCTGTACTTAAAGGCCTTGTGTTGAACACTCAGTGCTCAATCACAGGAGTTCCATTTCTAGTACAACTGTTAGTGATTTTGCCTTTGGATCTTGTTTGTATTGTCTTGTTTATTTTGAGTCTGAGTAAATTCTAGACCTTACCCTGAACTTGGGTTCTCCACCATCCATAGCTTTCTTGTTACAGCAATTTCATCCCCATGTTGGTTCACTCACAACTTGTCACAAATCCAGTCCGCCAGCATTATTCTCAATGGTAACTTTTCTAAACTACTCTTGCTTTCAAGCACCTCCATACCCTACCTCTCTGTAACTTTAATTACAAGTATTGTTCAATGTGGAGGAGTAGTGGTTTATCATCTGAGAAAGAACAGTAGGTAATAATCAGGAAGTATCCTTGTCCGTATTTAAGTGGGGCCCATGACATTTCATGAGTTTTGGAGCTAACTTTGAGGTCTATAAGGTTTATTCTTGACATAATATTGCACCTTTAACTTTTGTGATTCTGTATTACTGGTAGGAAAGGACGTTCCTGAGATTGTGTAAAATGTGTTGGGAATGTTGTCTGGGAGGTATAATCCTCCAGGAGTTACAGCAATGTTTTTAAGATATATGATTTCACATTAAGAAACTGCATGTCTAAATGCCATTATAGCAAACTTCAGAATTAACTTCATAATTGTGATTGAAATTAGAATCACTCCACAAGTTATATTACTGTCACTAATAACACGGATGAATCACTTTCAGCTTACCCAAAGCAAATTAAATGTGATTCTGATGGATGGCGAAAATTGAACCATAAAGAATAACACATATTGAACCAATTGTGGTGTTTGTGCTAATGTGCAGTGTGCTGTTGGTAATGTGGTTGGCAACTTTGGACCCAGAGGAACACTGTTTCATTTGGCTATATTCATGTATGGTTGAATGATAATTCAGCAGACTTGAACTGTTCAAAACAAAAGCTGCAGAAAGTTGTAACTTCTGCCAATTCCATCATGGGCACTAGCCTCCCCAGCATCCAGCCTCAAAAAGGCAGCATCCATCATTAAGGACCCCCCTCACCCAGGACATGCCGTCGTCTCATTGTCACTATTAAGGAGGAGGTACAGAAGCCAGAAGGCACTCACTCAATGATTCAGGAACAGCTTCCTCCCTTCTGCTATCATATTTTTGAATGAACAATGAAGCCATAAATAATACCTCAGTATTTTTTCCTGACTTTTTGCACTACTTATTTAATTTGTTTTTTATATAAACTGTACTGTGCAAAAGTCTTAAACACGTATACGTATATAGCTAAGGTGCTTAAGACTTTTGCATAGTACTGTAGTAATTTTAAGTATTGCACTGTACTGCTGCCACAAAAAAAAACGAATTTCATGACATATGGTAAAAAACCTGATTCTGATATGGGTCTCTATTGTGGACTGAGAGTAGGAAGGAAGCAGGGAGAAGGGAATCATAGTCGGGAAAAGGAGAAGGGGATGGTGTGGGAGTGGGAAGCACCAGAGAGTCATTTTATAAACCAATGATTAATAAACCAATTATTTGGAATCAAATGACCTTGCCTGGTGTCTCATGGTTGGGTGTGTCTTCACCTGCTACTCCCCTCCCCAGCACTCCTTCTCTGCTACCTGTCCCACACGCCTCCCACGGCACTCCACCATCACCATTCCCAACATCCTTTGCTCCCGCTAGATTTATTGTAATTCATAGTTTTTTTTAAATTATTATATATTGCACTGTATTGCTGCTGCAAAACAACAAATTTAATGACATATGCCTGTGATAGTAAACCTAATTCTGATTCACGTTGTGACTTGGTCATTGTCTAAACCTCCCAAAAATGGTTTGAAATTGAGACGTGCATGAGGGGATGGGAATAATCTTTTTCTGAGGTGGGATGGTGGAACTGGGAATGGAACATGTGGATCATAAAACTGTCTGTACATATCCAGCTAAATGAGTTCTTTTTATGGAATGAATTCTATGTTTTGCTTGCTTATGTTTGATGAAGGAATACTAATCAGGGCTTGGGATCGAGGAGCTAGATTAGGTTTGGGAGCTTCTTTTCCTTCATTGAAAAACATTTAATTGAGTTATCAGAATGTGCAAATGTTAACTTGTCACCAGAAAGGTAGCACATTCAATTTAAGAATTAAACCTGAAATCTTTGGACTCCGAGTCGGACGTGAACCATTATTAAATAATGCAGAGAAGGTGAATATGGGGCAACGTTGAAAAATGTCATGGTAGCTGGATAAGAAAGCAAAATAATCAGTGACATGATATTTGAACAAATGACTGTGTTTTCACACACAGAGCAATTCAAATCTCAGTTGAACTTTATGCTCTTCCACCATATTAAGGACTATTTCATCTTGTTATTTCATGCTTGTTATTTATTGCTATTTATTTATATTTGCATTTGCATAGTTTGTTGTTCATTGATCCTGTTTACAGTTACTGTTCTATAGATTTGCTAAGTATGCCGGCAGGAAAAAGAATCTCAGGGTTGTATGTGGTAACATGTATGTACTCTGATAATAAAATTTACTTTAAACTTTGATACTGATTAGAATAATTATCTTTTGATCTGTTTATGGAATATTTTGCTGTTGTGAAGAGCTGAATCTATCCTAAATTACTGGTCACTTATAATATTCATGGCTTGATGACTGACATTACATGGCTTTATCCAGGTCAATTGGAGAGTCTCACCACAGAGGACCATATCTCACCATATCTCTCAACTCATTCAGTATTGAAGCAGAAAGCACAGTATTTTAGTTAGAGTCTCTTTGCTGCTGGATACTGACTTGCTGCTTACATCAAATACCTTCAAAGTTTTGTACTCAACTTCAAAAATGGTAAAGTATGCACTTCACTCAACCATAGATTCAGCTGTGAATGTCATGCAGATTTATTAAACAGTAAATGGATGTGAACACAGGCAATGGATCACTGAAAATTTAGGAACATTACAGGTGTAACAATTTCTCTTGAGAATACAGAACAATAACAAGTAGTCACATCCGCTATATTGAGTTGCAATGTAAACTGGGATAGACACATCATCCCCCAACTTGTACACAGTGGTTTATTGCAGATTTTTATTCAGCTGTCTGCGGTTTTTCTCCCAGTTATATGAAACCAACACAGAATTTGACATGGGACCTGTTTATAAGACACAGGAGCAGAATTAGGCCATATGACCCATCGAGTCTACTCCACCATTTCATCATGGCTGACTCATTTCCCTCTCCTGCCTTCTCCCTGTAATTTTTCACGCCCTGACTAATCAAGAATCTATCAACCACCATCTTAAATACAATGAATTCCACAGATTCACCACCCTCCTGCTAAAGAAATTCCTCATCTCTATTCTAAACGGACATCTCTCTATTCTGAGGCTGTGCCCTCTGGTTCAAGACTCCCCCACCACAGGAAACATCCTCTCCAGATTCACTCTATCTAGGCTTTTCAACATTCAATAGGTCTCATTCATCTAAAATCCAGCAAGTACAGACCTAGAGCCATCAAACACTCGTCATACAGTAAGCCTTTCATTCCTGGAATCATTCTCATGAACCTTTCCAATATCAGAAGGTTTTTTCTTAAATAAGAGGCCTAAAACTACTCACAATTCTCCAGGTGATGCCTCATCAGAGTGCCTTACAAAGCCTCGACATTACATCCTTTCTTTGATATTCTAGTCCTCGTGAAATGAATGCTGAATTTGCATTTGCCTTCCTCACTAAAGGTCAACTTGTAAGTTAACCTTCAGGAAATCCTGCACAATGTCTCCCAAGTCCCTTTGCATCTCTGATTTTTGAACTTCCTCCCCATTTAGAAAATTGTCTTGGACTTTATTCCTTCTACCAAAGTGCATGACCATACATTTCCCAACACTGTATTGTATCTGCTACTTCTTTGCTCATTCTCCTAATCTGTCTAAGGCCTTCTGCAGTCTTACTGTTCAGTTTGGAAAAAAAAGTGAAACAAAACATTATTAGTGATCTTTAGAATATTTTTGCAATGTTCCGTAGTATTTGCATTCAAAACCTGCATATTTTATGAGGAAAGCATAAGTGAAAAGAGCTTAACTAGGGTTAGAATCATGAACATTTATTTCTGGGTAAAATCAGAGTTAGTGGAAACCGGCCCTGGCAATTTCACGTGCAACTTACTATTTGGTCTCTGACATTACTTCTTATCACACCTAATCATGTCACAAATTATGCCCTTTCTTTTCTCTTGCCCTTTGAAGATTTTGGTTGAAACCTCCAAATTCCACTAAACTTTCTCAAATGAGCAAACTTGTGCTGAGACCATTAATATTAGGGTCTCCAGTCTGTAACCGTTGTCTGGTGCACAGTCCCAGTTTTATGCCCAGGAAGTATGAAACAATATCACTATTCTCTTCATCACTATTGCAGTCTTTTTGTTTATTGCTTGTCAGAGAAACATGCTGTGATTTCTGTCACATTAATCACTTTACACCTTTTCATAGCACCTGATAAGATCTGATCATGGCAAGCAATCATGTGGAAGATGTTCAACACATAAGAACATAAGCAATTAGGAGCTGGAATAAGCTACTTGATCCTTCAAGCCTCTTCACAACTACGTCTCTTCTGTGTTGGTTCTCCACAATCAGTTATTCAAATAGGTATCTAACTAACCCTCCTCTCCCAAACCCAATACCAGTGATCTAGGCAAACTTGCCAAGATTGAAATAAAATTTTAATTAAAACAATATCTCCGCTATGTCAGAAATAACATTATATCCCCCAGCATCTAGAAGGCGTTTTCTGGATATAATTCGATCAGGACAATTAAAATCTTCTTCATATTATATTTCTTCCAACTCTTATCTCTGAGGCTGGGTTGGCCAGAAATCTCACTGCTTTGGTTGACATCTCTGCCCTACCTCAAAAGGCCCATGGCTGTGGCAGGGGAACAACCATCTGTAAAGATATGAATGCTGAACTCTTATTAACTGACTTTGTACTGTTCTTCAACTCAAGATATTTTATGACTTTTTTAACATATTGCAAACCTATTTTCTATGCACAAATTATCTTTGACAATGAGCCTTTTACATTATATATCTGTTTAACAACATTTTATTGACATGTATATGAGAGAAAATCAATTGAGTAATTATAAATATTAATCCTTGTTGAATTTCAATTTTTAAGACATACCCTCAAATGCAAAATTATTTTGCTTTCTTGAAATGTAACTTCCATTTCACTTATTTCCTCATTAACAATCTGATTGAAAAATAATCTGTGTTGCGTGTGTCCTTGCTTCAGTAGCTGTATCAAATCCTATATTGGCATAATGCTCCTGTTGTAGGTTCACTTGCTTTCATTGACATTTGTATCTCATTGCTGAGTAGGAAAACTGAATTATTAGGATGATTCAATATCCTGTTACCAAGTAGGAATACTGAATTATTAGGATGAACCTGATACCAAGACTTAACTAGTTAATCTGCAACAACTGGCATTGACTTGGAGACAGTTAAATCCAGTTTGCAGCAGTTACCAACTAAAATACCTGAAAATATAAATATCCCCTTTAATCTTTAGCAGGATTATATAGGAAATTGAATATGATTAATACTAGGCTTTAATATTGCATAGACTTTAGATTTACAATTACATAAATATGAAAACTATGTTAATTTATATTTTCAATGATAACAAAAATTGCTGATATGTCTGATACTTAATTCAAACTTTTTGATGGAACAGACTTTGCGGTCCTCTTGTTGCATCAGATTAACCAGCACTTTGTAGTCATCCAGACTCAACACTGAATTGTTGAACTTTAGGTTATTCGTTCCTTCTTTCCATCTTTTCCACTTCTGCTCAGTTTCTCTTTTTTTGTTCATATAGCCTGGACTGCTGGGCATTCCCTCTGCCTCATTATTAGCAAAACGTTTCACATAAAAAGAAACATGGTGTCACCTAGTCAAAGATATTCTCTTTGATCTCTACCACCCCACACCTACCTCCTCTGCTATTCAAAATTAGCTCTTTTCCCAGTTCCAATTGTTACATTCCCCCCCAGTGCTAATGCTAAGGAGGCACTCTGTGAACTGTACGGGGCTATTAGCGAACTGCAGAACACACACCCTGATGGACTGTTTATTGTCGCCGGAGATTTTAACCACGCGAACCTTAAGTCAGTGCTCCCCACATTCCATCAGTATGTGGACTTTGCAACGAGAGGGGAGAACGTATTGGACCTTGTTTACACAAACATCCCTGATGCATACCGGGCGGAGCCCTGCCCCCACCTTGGTTACTCAGACCACGTCTCTGTGATGCTAATCCCAGTATACAGACTGCTTGTCAGGTGCTCCAGACCAGTTCAGAAGCAGGTGAAAACCTGGCCAGCAGGAGCCATCTCTGCTCTTCAAGACTGCTTTGAGCACACTGACTGGCACATGTTCAGGGAGGCTGCAACCGATGGCGACTCTACCAACTTAGAGGAGTACACAGCATCAGTGACCAGCTACATCAGCAAGTGCGTTGATGACGTCACTGTGTCCGAAACCATCACTACACACGCTCTAACCAGAAACCATGGATGACCGCAGAGGTGTGTGTGCTGCTGAGGTCCCGCGACTCCGCCTTCAGAGCAGGTGACAAGGCAGCCCTAACAACAGCAAGGGCCAAACTGTCCCGGGCCATCAGAGAGGCAAAGTGTGCACATGCCCAGCTAATCCACAGTTACTTCCAGGACAGCGGCGACACACGGCGCATGTGGAAGGGCATTCAGGACATCACCAACTACAGGACAACATCACCTGACTGTGCGGATGATGCCTCCCTCCCAGATGTGCTGAACAACTGCTACGCTCGTTTTGAGGTGGAAAATGACGTGGCGGCGAGGAAGGCCACCCCCTCCTCCAACTGACCAGGTGCTGTGTCTCACCGTGGCCGATGTGAGTAGAACCCTGCACAGGGTCAACCCACGGAAGGCTGCTGGACCAGACAATATTCCTGGCAGAGTGCTCAGAGGATGTGTAGACCAGCTAGCAGATGTTCTCACTGACATCTTCAAAATCTCTCTGAACAGCACCCTCGTTCCACCGTGCTTCAAGGCTGCCACCATCGACCCCGTGCTGAAGAAGTCTTCAGTGTCCTGCCTCAATGACTACCATCCTGTTTCACTCACATCCAGCATCATGAAGTGTTTCGAGAGGCTCGTCATGAGGTTCACAAGACCCTGCTGCCCCCCTCACTGGACCCCTGCAGTTTGCGTACCGTCCCAACCGCTCAACAGACAACACCATTGCCATCACCCTCCACCTGGCCCTAACCCATCTGGGCAAAAAAGATACGTACGTTTGAATGCAGTTCATAGACTTCATTTCAGCATTCAACACCATCATCCCTCAGTAACTGATAGGAAAGCGGAGCCTACTGGACCTGAACATCTCCCTCTACAACTGGATCCTAGACCTCCTGACTGGGAGACCTCAGTTAGTCCGGATTGGGAGCAGCATCTCCAACACCATCACACTGACCACGGGGGCCCCCGGAGCTGTGCGTTCAGTCCACTGCTGTTCACTCTGCTGACCCACAACTGTGCTGCAATACACAGCTCAAATCACATCATCAAGTTCGCCGATGACATGACTGTGGTGGGTCTGATCAGCAAGAACGACGAGTCAGCTTACAGAGAGGAGGTACAGTGGCTAACAGACTGGTGCAGAGCCAACAACCTGTCTCTGAATGTGAACAAAACAAAAGAGATGGTTAACACGAGGAAATCTGCAGATGCTGGAAATTCAAGCAACACACACAAAGTGCTTGTGGAACACAGCAGGCCAGGCAGCATCTATAGGGAGAAGCTCTGTCGATGTTTCAGGCTGAGACCCTTTGTCAGGACTAACTGAAAGGAAAGATGGTAAGAGATGTGAAAGTAGGAGGGGGAAGGGAAAATGCAAAATGATAGGAGAAAACCAGAGGGGGTGGGGTGAAGCTGAGAGCCGGAAAGGTGATTGGCAAAAGGGATACAGAGCTAGAGAAGAGAAAGGATTATGGAACGACAGCCTAGGGAGAAAGGAAGGGGGAGGGGAGCACCAGAGGGAGATGGAGAACAGGCAGAGAGTTGGACAGAAAGAGAGAAAAAAAAAGGAGGGGGGAGAAAAGCTAAATATATCAGGGATGGGATAAGAAGGGGAGGAGGGGCATTAACGGAAGTTAGAGAAGTCAATGTTCATGCCATCAGGTTGGAGGCCACCCAGCCAGTATATAAGGTGGTGTTCCTCAACCTGAGTGTGGCTTCATCTTGACAGTAGAAGAGGCCATGGATAGACATATCAGAATGGAAATGGGACATGGAATTAAAATGTGTGGCCACCGGGAGATCCTGCTTTCTCTGGCGGACAGAGCATAGGTGTTCAGTGAAACGGTCTCCCAGTCTGCGTCGGGTCTCACCAATATATAAAAGGCCACACCGGGAGCACCGAACGCAGTATACCACACCAGCCGACTCACAGATGAAGTTTCGCCTCACCTGGAAGGACCGTCTGGGGCCCTGAATGGTGTAAGGGCAGGTGTAGCACTTGTTCTGCTTGCAAGGATAAGTGGTAGGAGGGAGATAGGTGGGATGGGATGAGGGGGATGAATGGACAAGGGAGTCGCATAGAGAGCGATCCCTGCAGAAAGCAGAAGGGGGGGGGGGGTGGAGGGAAAGATGTGCTTGGTAGTTATTATACATTGGACCCGGAGTAGTAGGGTGGTAGGTGAGGACAAGGGGAAACCTATCCCGGGTGGGGTGAGGGCAGATGTGTGGGAAATGGGAGAGATGCGTTTGAGAGCAGAGTTGATGGTGGAAGAAGGGAAGCCCTTTGAGAGCAGATTTAATGTGGAAGAAGGGAAGAGATGGTTGTTGACTTCAGGAGGGCACGGAGCGACCATTCTCCGCTGAACATCGATCGGTAGAGATCGTTAAGAGCACCGAAGTTCTTGGTGTTCACCTGGTGGAGAATCTCACCTGGTCCCTCAACACCAGCTCCATAGCAAAGAAAGCCCAGCAGCGTCTCTACTTTCTGCGAAGGCTGAGGGAAGTCCATCTCCCCACCCCCCCCCCCATCCTCATCACATTCTACAGAGGTTGTATTGAGAGCATCCTATATCACTGCTGCCTGGTTCGGAAATTGAACCATCTCGGATCGCAAGACCCTGCAGCGGATAGTGAGGTCAGTTGAGAAGATCATCCAGGTCTCTCTTCCCGCCATCACGGACATTTACACTACACGCTGCATCCGCAAAGCAAACAGCATTATGAAGGACCCCATGCACCCCTCATACAATCTCTTCTCCCTCCTGCCATCTGGGAAAAGGCAGCGAAACATTTGGGCTCTCACGACCAGACTATGGACAGTTTCTTCCCCCAAGCCATCAGACTCCTCAATACCCAGATTCTGAACTGACACCAACTTACTGCCCTCTACTGTGCCTATTGTCTTGTTTATTATTTATTGTAATGCCTGCACTGTTTTGTGCACTTTATGCAGTCCTGGGTAGGTCTGTAGTCTAGTGTAGTTTTTTTTTCTCTCTGTGTTGTTTTTACGTAGTTCAGTCTAGTTTTTGTACTGTTTCATGAAGCACCATGGTCCTGAAAAACATTGTCTCATTTTTACTGTGTACTGTACCAGCAGTTATGGTTGAAATGACAATAAAAAGTGACTTGACTTGAACTGTTTTCTTTCCATAGATGCTGCTGACCTGCTGAGTGTTCCCAGTTTTCTGGTTTTATTTCAGGAGTCTAGCATGATATCTTTATTTTCTTTCTACATTTTCTCCCTCTTGTTTATTTTCTTCATTTTAAGTATTTTGCAGGCTGTTCATCTGCAATTAACAAGTCTTCATCACTCTCACTGCCACCACAATTTACTCTCTCTTGGTATCCTCCCTTTGTTATTTTTATCTCCTCTCTCTTTCCAGTGTAAAAAGTGTGCTTTCTAACTTTGCCTCTTTTTTTATCAAAGATTATAGATTGGACATGTCCACTCCATTTCTCTCATCACAGATGCAAACTGGCCTGATGCTACCAGCATTTCATATTTCCAGCTTTTCCAAACAATTCTTTTTTCAAAAACATGGCTGCTTCAAGATATTCACCAAAATCATATGAGAGTGGCTTTAAATGATTATGCCAATTCCACTAAAATAGTAATCGAGCACAGGTTTGAGGTAAAGAAAACCTCTTTTCAGTTAAATTTAAACAGACATGAAACTCAGAGACAAACATTTTACAGGTTGCATGTTCACTATTTCAACACTCATAAGCTCACTGAGACAAAATAAATTAAGAAGCCTACTCACAAGGCTTCTCTAAGTATAGTGGCAACATTTATTTTATTTAAGCAACACACGCAAAATTCTGAAGGAACTCAGCAGGCCAGGCAGCATCTATGGAAAAGAGTACAGTCGATGTTTTGAGCTGAGACCCTTCCTCAGGACTGGAGAAAAAAAGATGAGGAGTAGATTTAAAAGGTGGGAGGAGGGGAAAGAGAATCACAAGGTGATAGGTGAAACCGGGAGGAGTTTCTCAATCAACTTCCCAGTTCTTTACTTCATCCCTCCCCCTCCCGGCCTCAATTATCACCTAACACACACAAAATGCTGGTGGAACACAGCAGGCCAGGCAGCATCTATAGGAAGAAGTACAGTCGACGTTTTGGGTCGAGACCCTTCGTCAGGACAGAAACGTCGACTGTACTTCTCCCTATAGATGCTGCCTGGCCTGCTGCATTCCACCAGCGTTTTGTGTGTGTTGCTTGAATTTCCAGCATCTGCTGATTTCCGTTTGCGTGTTTGCGTTTTTAAATCAACTATCACCTTGTGTTTCTCCACCCCCACTTTTTAAATCTATTCTTCAGCCTTTTTTCTCCAGTCCTGCTGAAGGGTCTTGGCCTGAAATGTCGACTGTACTCTTTTCCGTCGATGCTGCCTGGCCTGCTGAGTTCCTCCAGCATTTTGTGTGTGTTGTTCGGATTTCCAGCATCTGCAGATTTTCTCTTGTTTGTGATTTATTTTATTTATTTACAGCACAGAATAGGCCCTTCCACACCACTCAGCAACCCACCTGTTTATCCTTAGCCTAATCACAAGACAACTTACAATGAACAATTAACCTAATAATGGGTACATCTTTGGATTGTGGGAAGAAACGGGAAGACCTGGAGAAAACCCATACACTCATGGGAAGGACGTGCAAACTTCTTAAAGATGGAAAAGGATAGAATCAGAGAGGACAGGAAAATTTTTAATTGGGGAAGGGCAAATTATGAGGTTATAAGGCTAGAACTTGCGGGTGTGAATTGGGATGATGTTTTTGCAGGGAAATGTACTATGGACATGTGGTCGATGTTTAAGGATCTCTTGCAGGATGTTAGGGATAAATTTGTCCCTGTGAGGAAGATAAAGAATGGTAGGGTGAAGGAACCATGGGTGACAAGTGAAGTGGAAAATCTAGTCAGGTGCAAGAAGGCAGCGTACATGAGGTTTAGGAAGCAAGGATCAGATGGGTCTATTGAGGAATATAGGGTAGCAAGAAAGGAGCTTAAGAAGGGGCTGAGAAGAGCAAGAAGGGGGCATGAGAAGGCCTTGGTGAGTAGGGTAAAGGAAAACCCCAAGGTATTCTTCAATTATGTGAAGAACAAAAGGATGACAGGAGTGAAGGTAGGACCGATTAGAGATAAAAGTGGGAAGATGTGCCTGGAGGCTGTGGAAGTGAGCGAGGTCCTCAATGAATACTTCTCTTCGGTATTCACCACTGAGAGGGAAATTGATGACGGTGAGGACAATATGAGTGAGGTTGATGTTCTGGAGCATGTTGATATTAAGGGAGAGGAGGTGTTGGAGTTGTTAAAATACATTAGGATGGATAAGTCCCTGGGGCCTGATGGAATATTCTCCAGGCTGCTCCACAAGGCAAGGGAAGAGATTGCTGAGCCTCTGGCTAGGATCTTTATGTCCTCGTTGTCCACAGGAATGGTACCGGAGGATTAGAGGGAGGCAAATGTTGGCCCCTTGTTCAAAAAAGGTAGTAGGGATAGTCCAGGTAATTATAGACCAGTGAGCCTTACGTCTGTGGTGGGAAAGCTGTTGGAAAAGTTTCTTAGAGATAGGATCTATGGGCATTTAGGGAATCATGGTCTGATCAGGGACAGTCAGCATGGCTTTGTGAAGGGCAGATCGTGCCTAACAAGCCTGATAGAGTTCTTTGAGGAGGTGACCAGGCATATAGATGAGGGTAGTGCATTGGATGTGATCTATATGGATTTTAGTAAGGCATTTGACAAGGTTCCACACGGTAGGCTTATTCAGAAAGTCAGAAGGTATGGGATCCAGGGAAGTTTGGCCAGGTGGATTCAGAATTGGCTTGCCTGCAGAAGGCAGAGGATCGTGGTGGAGGGAGTACATTCAGATTGGAGGGTTGTGACTAGTGGTGTCCTACAAGGTTCTGTTCTGGTTCCTCTACTTTTTGTGATTTTTATTAACAACCTGGATGTGGGGGTAGAAGGGTGGGTTGGCAAGTTTGCGGATGACACAAAGGTTGGTGGTGTTGTAGATAGTGTAGAGGATTGTCGAAGATTGCAGAGAGACATTGATAGGATGCAGAAGTGGGCTGAGAAGTGGCAGATGGAGCTCAACCCGGAGAAGTGTGAGGTGGTACACTTTGGAAGGACAAACTCCAAGGCAAAGTACAAAGTAAATGGCAGGATAATTGGTAGTGTGGAGGAGCAGAGGGATCCGGGGGTACATGTCCACGGATCCCTGAAAGTTGCCTCACAGGTAGATAGGGTAGTTAAGAAAGCTTATGGGGTGTTAGCTTTCATAAGTCGAGGGACAGAATTTAAGAGACGCGATGTAATGATGTAGCTCTATAAAACTCTAGCTATGCCACACTTGGAGTACTGTGTCCAGTTCTGGTTGCCTCAGTATAGGAACAACGTGGAAGCATTGGAAAGGGTACAGAGGAGATTTACCAGGATGCTGCCTGGTTTAGAGAGTATGGATTATGATCAGAGATTAAGGGAGCTAGGGCTTTACTCTTTGGAGAGAAGGAGGATGAGAGGAGCCATGATAGAGGTATACAAGATATTAAGAGGAACAGACAGAGTGGACAGCCAGCGCCTCTTCCCCAGGGCACCACCGCTCAGTACAAGAGGACATGGCTTTAAGGTAAGGGGAGGGAAGTTCAAGGAGGATATTAGAGGAAGGTTTTTCACTCAGAGAGTGGTTGGTGCGTGGAATGCACTGCTTGAGTCAGTGGTGGAGGCAGATACACTAGTGAAGTTTAAGAGACTACTAGACAAGTATATGGAGGAATTTAAGGTGGGGGGTTATATGGGAGGCAGGGTTTGAGGGTCGGCACAACATTGTGGGCCGAAGGACCTGTAATGTGCTGTACTATTCTATGTTCTATGTTCTATCACACCAGAAATGAACCCCGAGCTCTGATGCTCCAAGCTGTAATAGTGTTGCCCTAATAGTGGGCATAGATTTGGAAGTTTGGTTGATTGCCGAGCTTGGCAAACTGTTTGCGGATGTTTCAGCTCCAATTGAGAAGCCATCATCAGTGCACACTTGAGGGTGTTGTCTCCTCAGAATGTCAGTTTATACATTCCTCCGGGCTCCGAATGGATATTGATTAGATGTCGTGATCTGATTGGCTGGTTCAAAACACTGTGAACAGTTTAGCAATAGAAGAATCTGGTTGACTATCTTTGCGGGAGATCCATTGGAAGTGTTTGCTTCACTGTCCAGGTCCCAAGTGGGTATAGATCAATTTACATCATACATGTGTAGAAATTCCCAAAGCTGTTATCTGTTATTTTGAGTGTCCTTAAGAATTCTGCTGATGATATCTGCAATTCCCTGTTTATCAGTGAGGCAGCATGAAGTTGTACTAATTGCCTGCTTCCCAGGAGAGTTTGAATAAAGATTTGGGACCTTAGACTGACTGAAATGGTAAAAGGAATGCTTATGCAGCGACTAAGAAAAAAATGAAGAGAAGATGACAACTTTCTAAAACCCAGGGAGAAAATTTTAAATGGCATACTAAATCAAAAAGCCATTTTAAAACCTTCCCAATGTTATTTTGGAAGCTCTTCTAAGAATCTGTCAGATGTTTGTTTATTGAATAAAAACTTTATGAAATCTTTCCCCATGATGTTTTTGATTGTATTATATTTCTTTAAGGTTTCCAAAAGTCTCTGGAAATTTCAAAATGCTTTCTAAAGGGATTTCACAGGTTTCTGAAAGCGTCTTAAGATTTTGAAAGATTTTGCTGATCTCTTGGTATTTCAGGCTGTGTCTAGGCTTGCAAGAGGTTATTCTTACTCAAAGGGATTAAAATGAAAATGGCAGCACAAACAAAATTAGTTGTTTGAGACGGAAGGCAGTGAATTTTGGAGGAAAATTATTTTGACATTGGTAAGCAGTCATGCGTCCCTGATGTAGTCACAGGGTCAGAGAAAGATTCAGCACAGAAACAGGCCCTTCAGCCCATCAAGTCTGCTCCGATTATCAATGAGGCATTTACACTAACCCAATATGAATTCAATTTTTCAATTCTTCCAATATACTTAATCCCTCTACTGTATTCTACAACTCAGCTGCACAGCAGGGACAATTTACAGGGGCCAATTAACCTCCCAACAGGAATGTTATTGGGATCTGGGAGTAAACTAGGCTACCTAGAGGAAACACAAATGCTCATAGGGAGAATGTGCAAACTCCACACAAGACAGCAACCAAGCTTGAGAATGAACCCAGTTCTCTGTATTGTTTTTTTAAGCTGTCCATTTCTCACCATGCCTGAATATTAGTAATCTGTTTAATTCTCTCTAACACTCAAGAGCATAACAATCTACATCCTTGTATTCTCGTCCATTAGGTATAAAGAACACTCCATTAAGTACTTAAATTTAAATTATATTTTTTCCATCTTTCCATGATACTTCTCTTATTTATTCATCCTTCAACGTCTGATCATTGCTGACAAGGTCAATGTTTGTTACTCATCTGTAGTGCCCTTGAAAGCTGCAATAATCTCACAATGCTGTTTAGGAGGGAGTTCCAGGACCTAGCAATGATGGAGGAATGGAAGTGTGTGTGTGACTTGGAGGGGAACCGGTAAGTGGTGGCATTTCAATCACCTGCTACCCTTAGCTTTCTTGGCGGTGGTCGCCATGGTCTTGGAAGGTGCTGTCAGATGGAGAGATTCCTATATTTCTTTTCATCCCCACTGTTCCTGATCTTTCAACATTTAGAAAGTACTCTATTATATTGTTTCTAATACCCAAAAGACCTCAAAATTGCCTATATTGTTATCTCCTATCATCTTATCAGTGATAATGTATACTAATTAACCTCAGTAAGGAATAAAAGCCATGATTTAAATAATGCTTGTCATTATATTGTATTAACTTAATTTATTGACAGACAAATTGATTTGTACATGCATTTGTACAAAATTGGAAGCTATGCTGCTGTGCAAGTAAATATAGCACTATATGAGTCAATTCTTGTAACTGATAGGTGGTCGGATTGCTTAAGACAGTGATTGACTTGTTGAAGCCACGAAAACACTTTTTGCATCACTTTGTATAAAATTGTTGGCAGGGATGTTTTACAGTGAAAATATGGTAAGGCAGGGTTCATATTTAAGGACGAATTCAACAGAAATTCCAACAACTGTGTTACTCTGCTTTAAGTTACAGAGGTTGAGGCTGCCAACGAAAGGAATTTTGAAAAGGGAACAGAGGGAATGATGTGAACCTTTGGATGGAGAGAAGCAGAAAAACCAGAGCCATTAGGCTCAAGATAAATGAAGACTGTCACCACTAAGAATCCCACAGATAAAGAGTCTTATTATTTATGTTTCTCTACAATTCATGCATCAAGAATTACTCTTGCAAAGGAACATAAGTAATGAGCCTAGTAAATGGGTTTCAGAAACTTGAGGAATCACCATTTCATTAAATTAAGATTCCTTTATAAATATGCAGGACAGATTATTGCAAGTGAACAAAATTGGAAAAGTTGTATTCTCTGAATCATTTTGTTTGAAATTTGAAAGATTACTATGAATATTTATTTTAAGTTCTTTTTGCTAAATGCTCAGAGACATGGTAATAATTAAAAGACAGAGACAAACTGAAAAAAAAGAGGGCATATAGAACCTACTCTATGAGATTCACAGGAATGTTGGCTGGAAGCGACGGTTTTAGTTACAAGTTAAAAATGGACTGGCTCGCTGGAATGTAGAAGGGACAGGAGTGACCTTATAAATGTTTAAAGCTATGATAGGCTAAGGTAGGTTAGATGGAATTTTTTTCTAAAGAATTGGGGAGTCTAAACCTAGAAGCCACAGGTTTAAAGTGAGAAGGGAAAAAATAAAGGAGACCTGAGGAGCAAGTTTTTCACACAGAGGGTGAAGGTTGTATGCAGTGAACTGCCAGAGGAGGCAGTCAAGACAGGTCCAATTGCAACATATAAAAGATATTTAAACAAGTACTAGGATAGGAAAGGAGTGTGGGTCCAGCATAAACAGACATCACAATCAACATGGATGAGGAGGTGAACATTCAGGGTGCTGCCTGCTCTGCTCTGGATGGTATCAAGTTGTGGGCATTCCATCACGGACGAAAGCTTTGAGCCTGAACTAGGAGCAATTATCGACCATTTGGCCCTTCAAGCTTGCTCCATTGGTTGGGCTTGCAAAGTGGCAGAATCAGGAAGTGGATTGCTTGCTACAGGAAATAAAGCTACTAATCTGCTCTTGTAGCCATATATCTAAGCCTTTACCCAAGGGTGTCCTTCAGGATGTTAATGCTGGATATTTGGTGATTGAAGACAAATGACCGCTCAACTAAGTTTTGCCACACAGATTTTGGCACAACTCAAAGGCTACTGAGAGGGAAGTGTAATGTCAACCAGATTGGTATGGTTCTGGAGTCACATATAAACATGATAAATATTCTGTCCTTGAGTCATATGAACCAAATGA
Source organism: Hemitrygon akajei (assembly GCF_048418815.1). Taxonomy (NCBI): domain Eukaryota; kingdom Metazoa; phylum Chordata; class Chondrichthyes; order Myliobatiformes; family Dasyatidae; genus Hemitrygon; species Hemitrygon akajei. Next base: position 26,272,998 of record NC_133149.1, read on the forward strand.
GTTTTTGCAGCTGTCAAGGAGTTAAATCCATCAGTACTGATACTTACTTTTTATTCCAGATTATTTAATTAGCTGAATTTAAATTCCAAGCTGTCAGAGTGAGGTTTGAACTCAGGACTCTGCATCGTTAGGTTAGGCCACTGCATTAATAGTCCAACAATCTAATCACGAAGATACACAATGCACATTGTAACATTAACAACATTTTACAAATATTCAATCACATTTTGGGAATTCTGAATGACATGAGTCATGGGTGTAATTAATATGCAAACTATTTTCATTAAGTTCTTCCTTAATTACATTATGTCATTTTAAATATTTCAAAGTACTTCAAGAAATAAAGGCAAGGGCATCAGAAGGAGAAATTCTTGAAATATTTGGGGCTAATTAGGCAATATCTGATTAATTAGTGCACATAAATTTAACATTGCATAATTACATTTCTACAACTTCACAAACAATAGCCAATGTATCTCTATTCCCTGCTGTTACTCAAAGACAGAATGTCAGTTTTACATGGCATGATTGTGGTCTGGAAGTGAAAGGGAACCTTATGGAGTTATCATTGGCAGTGCACATCACGTCCACAGGAAGTATACTGAACCTCTCACACACTGTCTGACAAGAGCTGCATCATTACAAGCACAGATTCACATCCAAATTCTCTTAGAAATCAAACAGTAATATGCACATCATGAAATGACACAAAAATATACTTACCTATTAGTACCCAAGTATGAATGCAACAGGAAGAGACCTCCATATTCAACACACTTTTATTGAACAATTTTTGTCATTGCTTTTCGGAAGGATTCAATGCTCAACAGTTTATTTCAAAAGCAAGTCACCAATTTAAAGTTCTGCTTCCTTCCCAAAGTCACTTCTTTAGAATTGTGAGCAGGCTATTACTTTAACTGTGGAATATAAACATGTTCAAATGGAAAGGAAACTTTTACACACAGAATTTTACAGTTGTTTTGTTGATCTATTATTGTTTAATACTATGGTAGAGAAACAGAAATATTTTTAATAATTTGCTTATTGTTCCATATTAACAAGTGTGCACCCCTTATTTTACTTGCACTCATAACTGTCTAAGTATATATGAGATATTAACTTTAAAATGAAAAGCTTCAGATTTTCTTGGAATGAATTGATTCAAAGGAAGTACTTTCCTGACTTCATTTATATCGGATTTTATAAACTTGAAATAGAAAGCTTAGAGGGAGATCAATACCAATACAGTGAGGTTGCTCTGCTGACTTTGTGTCTATTATCACTACACAAATCATAAACTATGAAGATTTCCACTGAAAGATTGTCCTAGGCTTGTGCACATAGAATGAAACATGGACTCACAACTTTGAGCCTCAGAGTTAACATAGACATGACTTTGCCAAGGCCAGCACCACTGAATTAAGAAAGTAATTGGAGCAAAATCTGACACTCTAGATCTAAATAAATCAGTTTCAATGATTTGACCCAGAATAGACTTTGCAGCACAATGGAAGATTACAAGTTCACTCTACACTAAGGCTCCTGCAGTAACATTACTCCATTGCCTGCTATATCTTTAGCTGTCAAGGTTTGTATTTCTTTGAATTCTTCATTCCAGTTTACAAACTGCAAATTATTCATGGGACAATAAAGGAAATGAGATTTAATCATTTCAACAAAATAGCGATCTCGAATGTTTCTATTGACCATAGAGCTGGAGCAAATAAGATTGTATATTACTGCAAAATGGATAGGAATGAATAGGCAGCTTATTTATGACACATGGATTACACACCCATTTTTCTGGGTTAGCTCTCACAGACAAAGGCAGAGAATTGAAGAAGGCTCAAGATGTTCTACTTGGCTGAAAAATCTTCCTTTCTGTGCTGTCCTGAAGTCTGTATTCATGGAATAAACCCATTCAGTCTGCTCACTTCCGTGAGTGGCAGAGTTTATTTCTCAAATATACTCTTCAATTAGGAGAAGAAAGGAAATATATAGCCTTCAAATGACTCAATGTAACATGATAGTGTGGGAGAAATATTATTGGGCCAGTTCTTGCTAGAGGGAAAGATTTTGTAGTGTAGTTTGTTGGTTAGACCTTTAACTTCAGGACTAAAAATGCTTCTGCCATGTCTTGCAGTAACTGTGAGCTGATAAAGCCACAGTGAGTCATCTGGGCTTTGAGTAAACAGTGTGACCGACAATGATATCAACAATGAGAATTTAGAGACAATAAAAAACTGAGGAACTAGAATCAAATCTAGCCTGGAATGGGGAGCAGCGTACACAAAATGCTGGAGGAACTCAGCGGGTCAGGCAGCATCTATGGAGGGAAATGAACAGTGGATGTTTCAGGTCAAGACCCTTCTTCAAGATCTCATTTATTTCCTTTCATACTGTCTGGCCTGCTGAATCCCTCCAGATTTTCTGTGTGTTGTTCAGGATTTCTGCCTCTTAAAGTCCAACCCCATATCCCTGTCGTAAAAGGAGGAAACAGGACTCTGGTGAAGCTGTACAGGCAAATCACCCGTACAGCGGATGCAATGGATTGCAGAAGTGCTGATGAACTCCAATCATTCCATCATCTTCAGAGGATGATGGACACAGGGGGATCATCGATGGCCTATGCTCCACTGGGAGCTAAGGGCCCAAGTTCAAGATCACCAGCATATCGTGTCTCTTCTGTAATGTGAGAAGAAACTTGTAAGAAGTCCAAAGTTCAAAATTCAAGGTAAAATGTATTATCAGAGTACATACATGTCACCACATACAACCCTGAGATTCTTTTTCTGTATGTCAGCATATTGCTAAGGAATGTTGTGTTTTGTTTTACATATTTGGTCATGGGCTGTAGCTATCTCAGGCTAGCTCTGTATTTATTACCCTGTACAGACTGAGTAGTAAGATGGTAGTTAAGAGAGCAGTTCAAGGTCAGTAATCTAGGAAATTGAATCATTTATAGACTAGAGTGTCTCAGTATCTCTCTCTAAGATGTAGGAGGGTAACTGGTAATTTGAACCGACAAGATAAAGATACTTAAGCTTTGCAAAGCTGTATTTTGTACTGTGAATTTGTTTGGAAAAGTTTCTTGAAGCTTCAACAACAATTGAAGGACTTTGGCAGATATTAACTAAAAGAAAGTGACAACAACACATAGAGCAATGAAAATATGCTACAATTTTAAAATGTTATCAATTAGTTTTACAATATCACAGATCTGTCAAAATGGCAGATTTCATTATTTAGTTGTTTTGCTGTTTAATGGTCACCATTAACTATTTTTTTGTTTCATATTTATTCTTTAGTTCATGGTCCAGCAGTCGTGGAGCATACGGATCCCTTCTTTGTAGTGTTACGTACCCCGTAACTGGGTCACTTACCAGCAAAGATAGAGAGGTCCGTTGAAGTCTGATGGTACTATTTTTAACAGTATTTATTGATAAAAATACACAAAATAATATCAATGCAAACATACAGATAATATACTTTGTCAATACTAAATCTAAAAGTGCAGGTATAATAATAATCAATAAGGAATAGCTCTATCGTTGTCTAGGGGATAATGTATTGTCTGATGGAAATATAAAAGTCACTCAGTTCATTCAAGCTGCAGCTTTTTGGTTGGAGAGAAAGACGGGTTAAAACTTGCCCATTCCTTTTATGATGTCAATCCTTCGAGAGTCGTTGGGAGTTGATTTCCCCGTTGTTAGCTAAAAACCGTTCTCCGTGGTAAAGGCCCACTGATTCCGGGGCAAATGGAAAAGGATGCACGTGGCCTTCCCACCGGTTTTTTTGCTATTACGGGATCGCTAGCGTTTCTTCTGGTGCGTCTGAAGGGGCTGTTCCTCAGACCCTCTTTTATCCTGACTCACAGGGTCTCAGATGTCAATCAGGGTGGGATGATGCAATCCCACCACCAACCCCCCCTCGGTTCATTGCCTGGGGGCTTCGATGCATCGTACAGGATTCAATACACAAGTCCGTCTCCAAGAGACAATAGCCGTTATCAATGGTTCCGCCTTTCGAAGGCCAGGACACATTCCAACCTCTTTGTGGATTCTGCATGTCTTTCTCTCATTTCCTGGGTCTCCTGACTCGAATCAATAGCGATCCTGCCATTCTCAAAAAGGAGGGGGCCACGGGCGTAACAGTAGAAGTCGGCGTCTTGGACCTCCAGAAGTGGTCCACAGCATGGGGTGATTGATAAGTTTGTGACCTAAGGTATGTTAAAAAATAAATGTGCTAGGTTTTTCTAAAATTGACTCCTTCTACCTTAGGCCACAAACTTATTAATCACCACTCGTAATGACCAGTTTTGACATCTTTACTACTTCAAAGTCTGAAGTAATCTGATGATGTGTGTTATTATGGAGCCCCGGTCCCTCGGCAACACACATCAGCTTCTGACTTCTGCTAATATCCAGTTAAACAGAAACACAGGAAGTTGCTCTGTCGGTCTTGCCTTGGGCATTGCAACTCGTGGGTAGACTCCACAATCCCCATGAAATCAAAACCATGAATGCAGGAAGTTTAAATAAAAAGATCGATAGATCAAGTGAGAATTTGAAAGGGAAAGACAGGATAACCTTCCAGGTTGGATCTGTCATCAATATTTCATGGTAAAATCTCATCCAATCAGTAAGGTATCTTGTCCTTTCAGATCCTGCCTGTGTGTTCCAACTGTTGTATTTTTTGTTTGATGTTTTCAGTATTCATGAGCTTTGATATGTCACAAGCTGCAACTGACTCGGTCACTTATAAAAGATTCATTTCCACAGAACTGAAGATTTCAGTAGGATAGTTATCAGCCATTGATATTTTCTAATGATATTGCCAAGCTTCTGACACTACAGCTAACAATGTAGACTCTCTTAACAGAATAAATGCTGTCATGATTTCTCATGAGTTGACAGATGACAATAGATTTATGATTTTTGACTGTCATGAATTTGACTGCAAGGTTTACAATTTTCTTGCAAGTGTGCCACCCTGTAATTTTGCCCTGATGTAGGTTCTGTGACTTGAATTGCAAGTATAGTTAATGAAGCCTATTATGGTGTGTGCAGGCACTTTGACTTCAGCATTGCAGCTTGGTTCTAGTGGGTTCAGCTATTATGATGTTGGATAGAGCTCATTTCAGCTTTCAATGTGGTACTTTGCAGTTTGTGCAAAGTATCTTAAACTGACACAGGGGAGTAGATCAAAGATCTGATAAATGTCATCCTTTTCTCAAAAGATACAAACAGTTATTTGAAAGCAACATGTTTTTGAAGACAGTTGTAATTAATAAAATATATTAACAATCTGTTGGAAATATGTAAGCGTCATATATACTCTATGTGACTGGTATTGCAGATGGCGTCTAGGCTTTGAATTGCATCATGGGAAGTGATCTAATTTTAAGTGAAGCCTGAAGTATTTCCTGTTTAACTGTCACAAGGAAGCCGCGTTAATCATCAAGGACCTTCAACATCGAGGCCAGGTTCTTTTCCTACTGCTGCCGTCAGGAAGGAGATGCAGTAGTCTTAAATCCCACACCACTAGGTTGAGGAACAGTTATTACTCCTTAACCATGAGAAAATTTGCAGGTGCTGGAAATCCAAGCAACACACACAAAATGCTGGAGGAAATCAGCAAGCCAGGCAGCATCGATTGAAAAGGGCAAACAGTCGACGTATCAGGACTCTCATCTCTTCAGCCATCAGGCTCCTGAACCAGAGTGGATAACTTCACTACATCCAACATTGAACTGATTCCACAACCGATGGACTCACTTTTAAGGACTCTACAACTCATGCTCTCAATATTTATTTATTTATTGTCTTTTATATTGTATTTGCGTAGTTTGTCTTGCACATTGGTTGTTTATCAGTTTTTGTTTTTGTGTGGTTTTTCATTAATTCTATTGAGTTTCTTTGATCAAAGTTCAAAGTACATTGATTATCAAAGAATGTATAAATTATACAACCTTGAGATTTGTTTGCTCACAGATAGCCACAAAGCAAGGAACCCGAAAGCTCCCATAAGATATAGGAGCAGAATTTGGCCATTTGGTCCATCGAGTCTGCTCTGCCATTTCATCATAGCCAATCAAATTTGCCTCTCAGCCCCAGTATCCTACATTCTCCCCGTGTCCCTTTATGCCCTGATCAGTCAAGAATCTATTAAACTCTGCCTTAAATATACATAAAGATTTGGTCTCCACAGCTGTCTGTGGCGAAGAATTCCATAGATTCACCACTCTCTGGTTAAAGAACTTCCTCCTCATCTCCATGTTAAAAGGACGCCCCTCTGTTCTGAGGCTGTGTCTTCTGGTCTTAAACTCCCCCACCACAGGAAACATCCTCTCCACATCCACTCTATCAAGACCTTTCACCATTCGATAGGTTTCAATGAGGTCACCCCTTATTCTTTGGAATTCCAGTGAATACAGGCTCAGAACCAGCAAGCGCTCTTCAAATGACAAACCTTTCAATCCTGGAATCATTTCTTGAACCTCCTTTGAACCCTCTCTAGTTTCACCACATCCTTTTTAATTTAAGAAGCCCAAACCTGCTCACAATGCTCCAAGTGAGGCTTTACCAGTGCTTTAAAAAGTCTCAACAATACATCCTTGCTTTTATATTCTAGTCCTCTTGAAGCAAATGCTAACATTGCATTTGCCTTCATCACCACAGACTCAACCTGCAAATTAACCTTCAGGAATCCTGCACAAGCAGTCCCAAGTCTAGTTGCACCTCAGTTTTTTTTGTATTTTCTCTCCATTTAGAAAATAGTCAACTCTTTCATTTCTTCTACCAAAGTGCATGACCATACACTTCCAGACACTTCCTATATACTTAAAGAAAAAAAATAAAAGACCAACACCCGATATGCAAGAAAAAAAACACAAATCATTCAAGCAATTGAAGTGAACAGTTATTCTTCTGTGAATGCTTGCAAGAAAAAAATATCTTAGGGTGGCACATATGTACTTTGATAATAAATGTACTTTGAACTATTATGACATATCTTAATGGTTTGGATTCCTGGATTTTAGGGTAAAATCTATGATCAGGATGTTGAGGAGTAACTCTAACAGCAGCTTCCCATCACCATACGTGGACAATCAAACATGTACATTAAGAAGTTGCTGGGTGAGTTGCAATCTATCTCCTGATGCTGCCCTAGGACAGTACCACAGCAAAGAAAAACAGGCTTCAGTTCAAGAGTCTACCCACTAGATACCTACAAAACACCTCAGAATATATTTTGGTAAATCAGATTTCTCACAAATATATATTTTTAAAATTCTGTTACATTTATTGTGGATAGCAGGCTTCAAGTAGTGGATGGGTGTTCACCAGGAGAAGTAAGAGGAGTAAGCAGTCAATGCAGCGTTCCCCTGTGACCATTCCCCTCATCAACAAGAGTATCCCTTTGGACTTTCAGATACTGGGGGGGGGGGGGGGGAGGCAGAGGATGACTTATTAGAGAACAGCAGCAGCAGCCAGACCAGTGGCACCCTGGCTGGCTCTGAGACTCAGCATGGAAGGGTAAAATGAGGCAGAACCATAATCACTGGAAATCGATAGCTCGTGGGATATACAGGCAATTTTGAGCTGTGAGAGAGATGTTAGGATGGTATATTGCCTCCCAGGTGCTGGGGTCCAGGATGCCCTAGAGTGGCTGCAGAATATTCTCAAGGGGGAGAGTGAGCAGCCAGAGGTTGTGGTGACATTGGCACCAATGACATCAGTAGAAAGGGGGAAAAGGTCCAGCACAGTGAGTATAGGGTGTTAGAGAAGAGGCCGAAGGCCAGATCCTCCAAGATAGTAATCTCTGGATTACTCCCAATGCCACATGCTAGTCAGGGCAGGAATAGGATGATAGTACACCTGAATGAATGGCTGAAGAACAGGTGCAGGAGCAGGGTTTTTTGTTCTTGGTTCATTGGAACCCTTTCAGGGGCAGGGCTGGCCTGTACAAGAGGGACAGGTTGCACCTACATTGGAGGGGAACCAATATCTTGGCAGGGAGGTTCACTTATGCTACTCGGGAAGGTTTAAACTAGTTTGGCAAGAGGATAGGAACCAGATCACCAGGTCAGAAAATGGAGGGATGGAGAGGAGGAGGTGTGTATTTTATTGCTAGGAGTATTATGGGTAAAGGTGATGAACTTAGAGTATGGATCAGTACATGGAACAATAATGTTGTGGCCATTGCAGTGACTCAATTGAGAGACGGACAGGAATGGATGATTAATATCCTAGGGTTTTGATGTGTTTGAAAAGATAGAGAGGGAGGTAAAAGAGGTGGGGGTGTTGCACTACTATTCAGCGATAATATCAGAGCTGCACTTAGAGGGAACATAATATAGGGCTTATCTACTGAGTCTATATGGGCAGAACTCAAAAATAGGAAGGGCACAATTACTCTGATGGGATTGTATCACAGAGCTCAATAGCTACCAGGACATTGAGGAACAGATATGCAGGCAGATTAATGAAAGATGTCAAAACAATAGGGTTGTTGTCATGGGGGACTTCAACTTCCCTAATATAAACTGGGACCTTATTAGTGTGAGGGGTTTGGATGGAGCAAAATTTGTAGGTACATCTAGGAGGGTTTCTTAAATCAATATGCAGATAGTCCAAATAGAGGAGGGGCTCTACTGGACCTGGTGTTGGGTAATGATCCTGGCCAGGTGACCATCCTTCCAGTGGGTGAGCAGTTAAGGAACAGTGCACACAACTCCTGAAGTTTCAAGATCGCTATAGATAAGGGTAAGTATGAATCATGTGGGACAGTATTAAATTGGAACAAGGCAAATTATGAAAGCATTTGGCAGGAATGAGGGAGAGTTAATTGGGAAAAACTGATTTTGGTCAAGTCGACATCTGACATGTGGAGGGAGTTTAAAGATCAATTACACAGAGTACAGGACAGGTATGTCCCAGTCAGAAGGAAGGACAAGGACAGTAAGATAAGAGATGTTAAGAGAGGTGATGAATTTAGTCAAGAAGAATAATGGAAATGTATGTAAAGCCTAGGAAGCTATAATCAAACAGAGCCCTTGAGGATTATAAAGAAGTCAGAAAAGAACTCAAGAAGGAAATTAGGAAAGCCAGGAAGGGCAATGAAAAGTCATTGGCAAGTAGGATTAAAGAGAATCCTAAGGCATTCTATACATGCAGTACATCAAGAGAAAGAGGGTAACTAGGGAGAGAGTCAAACTACTCAAGGATAAAGTGGGCAACATTTGTTTGGATGAAGAGGATGTGGATGAGGTTCTAACTTGAGTTCCTTCCTAACTTACTTGATTGAGTTTGTTTGATAAGGTGACAAGGGCAATTGATGATGGTAGAGCTTTGGATGTTGTTTACATGGATTTTAGTAAGGCATCTGACAAGGTCCCTCATAGGGGCTTATCCAGAAGATTAAGATGCATGGGATCCATGGTGAATTGGCCATTTGGATTCAGAGCTGACTTACCCATAGAAGACAGAGGATAGTGGTCGAAGGAACTTAATCTAACTTGAAGTCTGTGATTAGTGGTGTTCTGCAGGAATCTGTACTAGGACCTCTGCTGTTTGGGATGCACATAAATGATCTGGATGAAAATGCAGATGGATGGGTTTGTCAGCTTACAGTTAATACGAAGATTAGTGGTGTTGTGGATAGTATAGAATACAGCGGGATATACAAAGTAGATCAGTTGCAGATTTGGGCAGTGAAATGGCATATGGAGTTTAGAAACATAGAAACGTAGAAAACCTACAGCACAATACAGGCCCTTCGGCCCACAAAGTTGTGCCGAACATGTCCCTACCTTAGAAATTACTAGGCTTACCTATAGCTCTTTATTTTAATAAGCTCCATGTATCTATCCAAAAGTCTCTTAAAAGACCCTATTGTATTCGCCTCCAGCACCGTTGCTGGCAGCCCATTCCACGCACTCACCACTCTCTGAGTAAAATACTTACCCCCACATCTACTTTCTACCTACTCCCCAGCACCTGAAACCTGTGTCCTCTTGTGGCAGCCATTTCAGCCCTGGGAAAAAAGCTTCTGACTATCCACACGATCAATGCCTCTCATCATCTTGTACACCTCTATCAGATCAGCTCTCATCCTCCTTTGCTCCATGGAGAAAAGGCCGAGTTCACTCAATCTATTCTCGTAAGGCATGCTCCCCAATCCAGGCAACATCCTTGTGAATCTCCTCTGCACCCTTTCTATGGCTTCCACATCCTTCCTGTAGTGAGGCGACCAGAACTGAGCACAGTACTCCAAGTGGGGTCTGACCAGGGTCCTATAGAGCTGTACCATTACCTGTCGGCTCCTAAATTCAATTCCACAGTTGATGAAGGCCAATACACCGTACACCTTCTTAACCACTGAGTCAACCTGTGCAGCTGCTTTGAGCATCCCATGGACTCGGATCCCAAGATCCCTCTGATCCTCCACACTGCCAAGAGTCTTACCATTAATACCATATTCTGCCATCATATTTGAAAAGCTAAATGTGAACTATTGCACCTTAGTAGGTCAAGTGTAAAGAGACAGTGCACTGTTAAGGGCATGACTGTTAACAATGTTGATGAGGCAAGGGATGTTGGGATCCAAGTTCATAGCCCCCTGAAAGTGGCTACCCAGGTTGATAAGGCATATGGCAGGCTCGACTCTATTAGTTGAGGCACTGAAATCAAAAGTCAGGAATTTATGTTGAAGCATTTTAGAATTCCAGTTAGGCTGCATCTGAAGTATTTCATCTGGACTATAATGTTGCCCATTATGGGAAAGATGCCAAGGCTTTGGAGAGGGTGCAGAAGAGGTTTACCAGGATGGTGTCTGGATTAGAGGACATGTGTAATAAGGAGGGGCTGGACAAACTTGGGTTGTTTTCTCTGTTGCAGCAGAGGCTGAGGGGAGGTTTCTAAGATTATGAAAGGCATAGATAGAGTAGACAGTCAGTATCGTTTTCCCAGAGTTGAAATGCCTAATACCTGAAGGCATTCACTTAAGGCGAGAGAAGTTCAGTTCAAAGGAGATGTGAGGGGCAAGTTTTCTTACACAGAGAATTGTGGGTGCCGAAATACATTGCCTAGGCTGGTGGTAGAGGCAGATACATTAGAGGCTTTTAAGAGCATTTAGATAGGAGGGAAATGGAAGTCTATGGACATTGTGTAGGCAGAAGGGAATAGTTTTGTTGGCCTTTTGATTACTAATTTAATTGGTTCAGCACAACATTGTGGGCTGAAGGGCCTGTTTCTGTGCTGTACTTTTCCATGTTCTATGTTTTATAAGGGCCAAAGGTGAATGCTTTAGTGGAATTAAAGGATGTGGGGATAGTGCAGGAAAGTGGTTCTGAGGTAAAAATATTACTGATCACATTGAATAGCAGATCATGTATGAGGGGCCAAATAGTCTACTCTTACTTTTGTTTCTTATGTTACGTATCAACTTTCAAGAACAACAATTCACTTACTCAAATTTACAAAAATGTGTCTGTCATTGAAAATAACGGTTGCTTGCAGAATCTACCATAATGGATAGAATTTGTTTGTACATTCCATCTCCCTATCCCTCAACCCAGTCTCAATAGTAACTTATTTTACTGTAAGGAGGTAAAAATATTACCTTCTCATACCAAGTATTATCATTAAATATACTTTAAAAAAAATCATCATTGATATTTGATATTCTCCAACAATCTCTCAACACCCCATTCCTGCAGATTTATTCCGTGTGGCAGTTTTATCTCTCTCATAACTCATCCATTTATTCTATAAGTGATATTAACATTTTCATACTAATTATAAATATTCTCATGCTGTTGATCAAATCTATATACAAACATTGGTTGAAATGGCTCAAATTTATATTTGGAGAGTTAAAAGAAAGATAAGGATTTCAAGCTTATTTTATTGAATTTCATTTGAGTTGAAACCCAAGAGCTTAAAAACTGCATATCCATAAACAGCTTCAACAATACATAATTTTGATGAATCAAATGGCCTCCCTCTGATATATTATCATATAATTTCTAATAATGTTTTACAATATATAAGCCATATGTAATAACATGTGAGTTGCAAGTTACTCTTTTCACTCTCAAATTTCTTAGATTTAGTTTTCACTTTTAAAGGAATTATTGACTCAAGTTAATGAGTTAAATGTTAAAACAGAGCAGGAGCCAAAATAAACATTTTAGTTCATCCTTTGGTCAATAATATAAATATTAGAATTATTTATACAGCTTAACGATAATTGTATTGGATTGTTTTCAGAAATACTTTTCGTGAAATAGCTTATGAGTTAAGTTGGCAAAAAACTGTTCCAATTTGTTTGGGTATCTAACATAATTAAAAAAGGCTTGAAGATGGGTGGTAACAACCTTTGTTTTAGTAAAAGGTTGCATTACCTATTGTTCAAGTGCTCTCCTAATGTGTCTGGTATATCACAATATTGCTATTAGCTTTATTTTTAGGGTCAGGAATCATTCTTATTATCATCTCCTTACAGTATTGACATGCTCCACACGCTATGAGCTATTCAGATCTTTGCTAAACAATCTGTATTGATCTTTGAGGGTGAGCTTTCACTGCCCTTGGTTGACATCCATTTAAGAGCATGTCCTGGATGTACATAAACAACTCATTCTACTGTCACACAGCTATCTGCTTTTAGAGCTTTGAACCATTTATTTCTGTTAAAGTGACTTCATAGGGATCAATGCCCCATTTATGTTCATGGCATTAACACCAAACCTGCTGGAATGGGTGGATGAATTAAAGAATACTGCCTCACTCATTGCAGCCAGTTCATGGACGATTTGACACTTGCCTCCTCTCAAACCTCTGGAACATTTGCAGCCATAAATGCATTCTGCAAGGTCGGATTAACTTAGCAATAAATCTTCTACATAAAATTGCAATCAATTTACAGTAGTAAAACTAGTAATTCACTCCATCTGGCCTCTACTTATGCTTATCTTTAATATTCCAACCATTCTTTATTAATTCCGTCACTGTTACCAACTGGCAGAGCGTTTTCTCTGTCGAAACTTATCCCAAACTGTAGATTTTGCTTGAAGAATTCATGACACTATAAGGTGCAAAGGTTCCTTAAGCTTGTCATAGCCAGGGGTGGCAGTGGGGATAAGCTCCCACTACCTATTAAATGGTCCTAGTGGCATGCATCTCAAATAGCCTCTGACAACCAAGTCCAGCTGGCCTTAACATGTGGCTTAACTGCTAAGCATGGCGGAACCATTTCTACTGACAGGAAAAAGGGCAAAGGCAGGTTACTGGCACCTTAAAAGCAGACATTGCAGGCAAATGGGTCTCATCAGCCGTGGTTGGCAGCTCATCAAGGAGAAGGAAAACTCTGACCTCAAACCTCTACTGCCTTGTGGCTATACCCTCTCATGGGAAAGGTTTCAGAAGTAAACTCCAAGGGAAAAATCCGGAGCTGGAGTCCCTAAGGTAGCTCTACGTTGAGCTCAATGTTGACTGGCAACTCCTGCGACGCTGCCAATGCCAAACTGTATCAGTCTCTGTCATTCCTTTGGGTTCATCAGATGTGCGGAGAGGGGGAGCTTGCTACATGGGCTCAAGCTTGCGTATCTCGACAGCTAGGACACAACATCCATGGTCAACCCTGACCAATGAAGGCCTAAGAGGAAGAATAAGGTCCAAAGTATTGTGGAATATTTGATCAATAGAAAAACAACTGAATAAGCCACAAGACATATATGCTGACCTTAGAATCTGAATTCCTGATTGATTACCCTTGTCTATGAATCTCTGCCTTTTCATTATCATATTATAGAATTTAAAGATAAAATCTTCCTCCTTGCAGTGGCCCTCATAGAAGACATTATATTTGGTTGCAGAGATCTTATTAAAGTAAAACAAGCCAATCAGCTTTTTATGGCTATAGCCTGTACTTTCTCTTTGATTTCAGGAGTACATTTGCAAGGAAATACAATTAACTTGAATTGTTTGTCTGACTTGCTTCGTCATGGGCAGGTTTCAGAACTATAATAGTGATTTAAACAGCAGGATGTCCAATACCAGACCCAGACCAATACAAATGTTATACTGATTTTCAGCTTTCAAACATAATTTTCCACCAGTTACAGAAACTTCAAATGTTTATTTAAATTCATTGATATCCAGCATTTACACCAAATTAAAGATACAGCCCTATGTTTACCAAGCTTATACTGTGACACCTTGTACCATTGGTTAGCTCAAAATGCATTTATTAAAATAATATCTCAACACATCTTTTATCCTGACCTTTCCCTCAGTCACATTCTCTCACACCAGCTAAACTAAACAATTACAACATTAAAGAAGTAGGATTCAGAATCTACATACAGACACCAATATCAAAGCACCTCTTTCCAACTTCTATTAAGCATCGTTCTGAAATTTGCTGAAACAGTAATTCCATTGATGTAAATTCTGCTTCTATGCAGTTGACTCATATCAGATTCTATGTTAATACTACAGTTGGGAGAAGCTGGTACCAGAATCTCAGCAACCCAGCGTTACCATAGTAATGGACATATTGACTACAACAAAAGCTGATTTCATTGACGGCCATACATGTAGTTCCACCACCAGTCAGAATTGCTCTGTTGGGTCTACTGTGCAAACATATTTGAAACCAATAATTAAACTGCTATCTAAACGTTGAACTCTGTTCATTATCAGATCTTCTTAACGTTTGAGTGTGCAATTTTTTCCCTGCTATGTGCCATGGTAAGACTATGAGTATTTGCATGTAGCAGTACGTCTACTGAATTAAAAAAACACTTTGGGCGTATAAGGAAATAAAATATGCCTCAAAAGTTGAAACTGTTGGCAAAGGAGGGTGAATGTAAGTTCAAAGTTTGATCAAGATGTTGATCTTAAGTAGGAAAAGTTAGGTGGAGAGACTGAAGTACTTAAGATGGAAATTACAAAATGTAGGTTGTGATGAGTACTCTGGAATATGGAAAATGTTTTGTTGAAGGTCAAATAGAATAGTCAGGATCAGTCTACTGTGGAATTGGTGGCAAAAACGGAACTGAAAGTTGGGGTCCAATTTTGCTGTGGGGATGGACATATATTGATTAATTTTGTAGCTCCTTCAAGACTGATTATAAGGTGATAGCTTGAATATGGTAAGGGCCAAGTGGTGGGTGTAGGTGAGGGACATAATATACACATTCAATGTAATCTTGTGTTAAGAAACATTGTGTGACACTGAGTGAAGAATCTAAGAGTATACAGTAGATTCATAAAATGAGTGCTTACTTTGAAGGCATTAAAAATTTTGAAAGCATTCTAATTCAGCTAAACAGTAAATCTACTTCAGATCTTCTGACAATTGGTTTGAGGTAGTCCTTCAAAACTTAGAATTAATTGTAAATTTTCAAACCCTTTGTTTTCATCTACACTTTGAAATTTATTATGTAGTGCTTATTGTTTCCAAGATATTTTCCCACTTGGAAGCCTGATGCCAGATTAGGCTAATAAATAAAACTATTTCTTGTTTCTGTTCATAAGCGTTGAGTCTGGAAATGGTGTAAATACTAAGATTACTCCATGTAAGTACAACACCAGGTCTTCCAATTATTTTACAAATGCAAGACAATAATTGTTTGAAATTAAGAATGGCATACCATATTAACCCATTAATGCCATTTTTGTAATGTTCCCCTAGTATCATAACTTAGTGGTTTGGTGATGACCAATTACACCTTCCTGGACCACACATAATACCTCATCTTTTCTTTTTGGATAATGTACAATACGCTAAATTTAAACTAATTTCAAATTGGTAACAAGATTATTTTCTTTCTTTAGGAATGCAATGGAATGGGAATAGAAAAGCATAAAATATCTTTACCCCTTACTTAATACACATCACCTTTCCAACAACCATTATTATTCGGGCTCTAGGATCAGATTTGAAGTCCAAATGAATAAGAGAATGAAAATTGCCTTGCTTTGTGCCCCAGCCTTCATGAACCTGTGACTGATAGCTTTGCAGATGCTTCATTCTGGGCACAGATCAGCCATCACTGCAACAATTTGCAAGAAAGTTAGAAGTATATTCAAAAGATGAAGTTCAACCTTAAAAGAAGGCTGATTTGGAATGTTGCTCCAATTAGTTCAGTTTTTTTTTTAAACATGAGTCAAAAGGAAACCACAAGGCTCTGGAAAATAATGGTCAAAGGTGTAGCCAGGAATGCAAATCCTGTTTCCCATGATCAGGAGGCAGATTCTGAAGTGTCACATTCAGATAGTCTGTTGTGATGTGGCTGAGATTATACTCTAACCTCCAGGACTGCCACTTCCAAAGCTAAGATCCTGTGCAGGATAAGCAAATTCTATGACTTTACAGAAATAGTAGTTGCAAGGATAGATCTTTTCTTCCAAATACACATGGTAATACTCATTCCCAACCTCATTTGGTGAATAACTGTCAGCTACTGGACATCATTGACTTCTGATTATAGACATCATAGCAGCTTTCACAGAACTCTTCCCTCTTCCATTTACTACTGCCACTTGTAATTATGTGTACAGAATCAGATGTCCACTCTTATTTTCAATGTGGGTCTTTTGAAGTTTCAGCAATTTGCTGATCGTTGATACATACAGCATACAACAGGCCTTTCAACCCTCTGAGTCCACACTGACTTGTCAAGCACCTGATTACACCAGTCCTATTTTATTCTTCCCACATTCCCATCAATTCCCTCCAAATCTAACACTCATCTATTTATTTAGAGATACAGCGTGGAGCTGGCCCTTCCCACCTACGTCACCTAATCACAGGACAATGACCAATTAACCTACTAACTGGTAAATCTTTGGACGGTGAGAGGAAACCAGAACACCCAGTGGAAACCCACACCCACTCTTTTTACAGCAATAGCTAATACATTTTTCAAGTAAGAGAAGATGACCATTGCTCTGAGTGGGCTTATTTGAAGATCATTGGTCCTTAAAGCACTTGTGCCTCATTGCATCATTGCTTGACTGATACCAGACACAGTTGTGCGTTGTGAAGCTCAGACCATGTGAGTAAGTGCTTAAAAGGTTAGAGCAAGAGGGTATCCTCGTGTTTTCTATTACATTAAGGTTACTGTACTTTTTCAAATTTGGGTAAAGATTCATCACCACAGAAGAAAGTCTTCTGCACCATGATCAATTATTAAATTCTTGGGTTCATAATTCAACGTTCAAAGTAAATTTATTATCAAAGTACACGCACGCACACACACACACACACACACACACACACACACACACACACACACACACACACACACACACACACACACACACACACACACACACACACACACACACACACACACACACACACACACACACACACACACACACACACACACACACCTTTCTGTAGGATTTTCCATTCAAGGGCATTGGTGTTTCCATACTAGGCTGTGATGATGCCAGTCAATGTACTCTCCACAACACAGAAGTTTGTCAAAGTTTTAAATGTCATGTCCAATCTTTGCAAACTTCTAAGTGGAAGTGATACCGTGCTTTCTTTATTATGGAACTTATGTGCTGGGCCCAGGACAAATCTTCTGAAATGATAACACCAAGGAATTTAAAGTCGCTGACCCTCTCCATCTCCGATCCCTCGATGAAGACTGCCTCATGGACTTTTGGTTTCTCCTCCTGAAGTCAACAATCAGTTCCTTGGTCCTGCTGACATTGAATGAGAGGTTGTTGCTGTGGCAACACTCAGCCAGATTTGACTCGTGAACAATAGCAATCCTGGTCCATTGTAAATATAAGTAGGCAGAGGGTAACTTCCATACTACACCCATCACCTCTTGCTAAATCTTCATTTCAGCTGATTTTTATATGTTAACACCCTGGCTACAAACACTCAGAAGATCAATGAATAAAAAACTTCATACTGTGTTTTGCACTCCTCATCCATAACTTGATACTCAAATTCCTTCATTCCTAGGTTTATTCAAGCACATTCAGTGAAGCCAATCAGATGCAGAGCACTGAAATTATTTAAAAATCACAATTCATATTGTTACAAATGAGGAGCAACTCTGATGGGCAGAAGGGTACAGAATCGCCAATGCCCGTCCCCTCCCCTTTTTGAGAATCACAAGATTGCTATTATTTCATGTCTGGTACCCAGGAAATGAGAGAGATACACATCATGTCAGTAATGAGAGAGAGACAACGCCAGAATACACAAAGGTGGAATGTCTCCTATTGACAAAGAGAGAGATTACTGCTATTGTCTCTTGGAGAAGGAATTGTGTATTGAGTACTGTTCTATTCATTGAAACCCCTCAGGGGGCAACCAGAGTGGTCTGGTTGAGGGATTGCATCATCCCAGCCTGATTGACACCTGAGACCCCGTGAGTGGGGATAAAAAGTCGGGTCTGGGGAAACACCCCTCAGACGCACCAGGAGAGACGCTACGAGACCGGTGGGGGCTTGTGTGTGTGTGTGTCCACCCTTGCCTGGGTGACGAGTCCTCCACGGAACGGTCTAGCTAAAGGACGGATACGGATCAAGATCGTAAAAGGAAAGTCAGCAAGTTTTTCTCTCTCTCTCTCTCTCTCTCTCTCTCTCCAACAATTGCAACACAGTGACCAACAACTACCGCAGCCTGCATGAACTGAACTGAACTTTATATTTCCATCGGACAATTCATTATCCCCTAGACAACGATAGAGCTTATTTCTTATTGATTATTACTATACCCGCACTTTTAGGTTTAGTATTGATGATGTATATTATCTGTATATTCGCATTGATATTATTTTTTGTGTATTTTTACTAATAAATACTGTTAAAAATAGTATCATCAGACTTCAACGGCTACTCCTGTCTTTGCTGGTAAGACACCCAGTTACGGGGTTCGTAACAATATCAAAATTATTACACTTTAAAACGGGTTGCATGTGATCAATGGCATATTGTCCAAGGCTTAAACATTAAAGATGAGCATTTTCTTGACTACTGTGCAACCATTTAGTTATTACATCTTCACCAACGTAAGATGAAAAGGTATATGATTCTTAGTTATGCACACAAAATGCTGGAGGAACTCAGTAGTTCAGTCAGTATCTGTGGAGAGGAATAAACAGAGGACATTTTGGGCTGAGACCCAAGGATGCATTGCTCTGGATTTTCAGCATCTGCAGAATCTCTTGTATTTGTTATACTTAGTGACTCCTTGTCGATAACTGGCCATAACAAAACATCCCATTGATTCAAACAGTGTAACTTCTCTAAAGATCTTTTGTACTCAACCTGCCCTTTGTAAGTCATTGCATTTTCCCTGATAACCATCTATATTCAACTGAACTATCATCATCCATGGATTCCAACAGAGGTTAATTGTTCGAAGCCTTTTCTAAAATCACTTTTTCCATCCTGTCAATATTATATTACCTACCTATGCATTAATTAAATGTAAAACAGTTCAACTAATACTTTCGGATATGTTTTGTGACATTTGATGTGCTTTTACATTCCCCTGATTGCCATGCACTTTATGACAAAGGCCGCTACAATTCCATGCCATTCAATGAAGTAATAAGATCTCCATGAGAACATACAGTACCCATGAGCTACAGTGGATTCCAATTAATTGAATCTTTGGTTAATCAGGGCAGCCACTTACTTGGGACAACTATAAAAGAACAAAAATTAATCAAGAAGATAGCTGGGATTCCCTTTGTTTATTTTGGGCAATATGCTGCATAATTGTGATAGGAGACTGTTGCTGAACAGTTTCTAACCAGCATCAGTCGCGTGCATTTGTGTGGCTGTAAGACACTACACCATACCTAGAGAGAACAGTTCATAAATAACATCAATTGTGCGTGCTAGTGTTTAAAAAGCAGTGATTTTTGTCACTGATGGTTAGCGAGAAATAAGCAGCAAGACAATTCAGAACTGTTTTGCTCACTGCGGTTTCAAGCGTCCAAGCTTAGAGATGCCAGAGCCGCCCCAGAGTGAAGATGAAACAATTTCACTACTTCAACAAGTCAGAAACTATGGAGGATTTGAAGATATCAACAATCATCTTGAATGTTACAATGAAAATGAAGATTTGTAGGACCAATCGTCGAAAGCATTGTATGAAGATGTAGTACCCCTGGGGGGGACAAATGAAACATAAATACACTGTACTGTTCATGCATAATAACTTTGGTAAATAGGCACACGTGTACTCCACCCACCTCCCAAAACAAGGCATTCTGGTAGGCAAAAGCAATGAATCGCATGCTGAAAATTGAATGCAAGCCCTTACAATTCAGTGGCAGATTCAGTGCTCAAAACAATAAGAGAATACCTTGTATGCAGATTCTCAGAATTTTCAACTAAACATATTTGCCTGTTTTAAAGTAATATCCTTTTTATCCTCAACATGAAATGATATTCGCATTAAATAACTTAATTCAACTTTTTAAAAAAATTATTTCAACATTTAGAACTAAATTTAACAGATTTCAACCTTGTCACACACTCCTGCTCAAAAGTAGATGCCCTCCTTACATCTCCTCCCAGTGATAGATTTGCAATCACTACTTTCCTTGTATGAAATATTTCTTTGGTTTCTAGTAGGTAAATGGTACTTGATGAAGGAACTGAGACCCAGGTAGCAATGAAGTCATTGATGTTACACAATTATAAGGCAGAGCCTGATACTGATGCAGTCTACAGTCTACAGAAAATCTGTATGTTGTGGCAAGTGGGGGTCCCAACCCTATCGTAAGTAAAGCGTTTTGTGTTGTCGTTCTCTCTGAGGAAACTTTGAGCTCCCTTGTTTTTGCTCTATCTATCTGGTTGTCTGGCTCATCATTCACTGGAGTAAATACAGGAACTAGTATTGGTTCACATGGAGGAAAATCACTTGGTTCAGTTGTAGGTACAGGGACTGGTAATGATTCACAATCAGGTCAGTCACCGAGGTTGCTTGGTACAGATGAAGATACAGAGACTGGTATTGGTTCACGTGCAAACAAGATCAACAACTGTTCCTTCTCAGGCACTTGTCGCTGGAAGTATTGTGAATCCCCAACCCTCATTTGCTGCTCAGCAGGTTGTATAGGCTCTACTTCAAAATAGGTATGTAAAAAGGGCCCAAAGGATCATTGGGGACCTGAGTCACCCCAACCACAAACTGTTCCAGCTGCTACCATCCGGGAAATGGTACCGCAGCATAAAAGCCAGGACCAATAGGCTCTGGGACAGCTTCTTCCACCAGGCCGTCAGACTGATTAATTCATGCTGATACAATTGTATTTCTGTGTTATATTGACTGTCCTGTTGTACATATTATTCATTACAAATTACTATAAATAGCACATTGCACACTTAGACAGAGACATAGCATAAAGATATTTATTCCTCATGTATGTGAAGGATGCCAGTAATAAAGTCAATTCAATAACCTGAATTAACTGGTGAGTACAATATGTAAAAACATGCTCTACAATAAGGCTGAATTGTGTTTCAGACCAGGCTCTGCTTCCTGTGAGGCAAACAGTACTTTCTGCTTCAGATCAAGAACACGCATTTGGAAACTTTGTGGCATTTCTGTACTGTGTTGGTCTTCTGCTGTCAGCTACTTATACTGTTCAGTTGTCCCTTTTGCCTGATAATATAAGTGAAGGGTCCATCTAAGGGTAGGTAAGTTCAAGTCTGATTTATCCTTGAGATAACTGAGCAACTGGAGCCCAGGTATAATCGCTCTGATCACTGCATCCTCCTCTGGATAGCCTTTATTTAGGGTGCTTTCTATCCGGCGAGCAAGGCTACAAAATGACAACTTGTCCTTCTGACCGGGCTCACCAACCTGACCAGATATTTTGAAGTCTTTGCACCATGCCTGTAGGACAATTTCCCTCTGAACTAACTGCTGTGGATCGCTTGAATTCATTCTGTCAGGAGCTGACCTTTGTATTGAACTGTGGATTACTGCAATTTCCCTGCTTTCTTCCTCCGTTTCATCAGCCACAGCAGTTGTAGCAACCACTAACTCATTTAACTTGTCTCTAACCTGCAGAAGTTCAGACATGCCACTGTCCTCCAGTTTTCTCTGCTCCTCTCTTCCCAGATGGTCACTTATTAGGTACATGAGAGACAAACATGGTTTCTTATCTATGTCCTCTCCTGGGAGCTGAAGGAAGCTACTGAGTTCTACCAACTTGTCTGTAGGTAATTCACACATTTTCTCATTAGTTTCCTCTTGGTATTTCCTAAGAACATCCATTTTCTTTTCCTCTTGGTGGTGGTGTGAATTATTGTGGTGACTGTAGATTACCTGCTGCTGACTGGATTCTACAGCCTCTAGCATTCACTGTGCCTCAAGTGCATGCACTTCTCCATCAACCTCACCTACCTCAATCAACTGTCTCACTCTGCTGCTGCTCTAGGTGATTAAGAAAAGTCTGGGTGTGGCTTGGATTGACTCCATTTGGCAAGGAGATGGTCCACCTGCACACCCAATCTCAGCAATGCCTCCAGAATTTTGTAGTACCCCTGAAAAGGGGAGACAAATGAAGCATAAACACTGTAATGTTTATGGATCAGTCATTTTATACCGCTTCTCCCCTGGCATTCTGGCAGGCATGAGCAATCAACTGCATGCTGAAGATTGAATACAAGCTCTTACAAGTTAATGGCACATTCAATGCTCAATACTACAAGAGAATACCTTGCACACAGATTCTCAGAATATTCAAAGTTACAGATATTAAAGTAATATTGTAGCGGTGTGCTACACGCAGCGCTAAAATAACGACACGGAGTCGGTAAACTGCAGTCAAAGATAAAGTTTATTCCAACTTCACAGTCTTGCTTTAAAGCCTCTCTCCCCCGCCGGATGCCTCAAGAGGCACGTACTGAAACCCCCTCAGGCTTTCTCCCTTTGTTGCCGACCTAGGCTTTGTGCCTGCACGCTGGCTAATTGTCAGCCGGTTCGAGTGTGCTAGTAATTGGGTCGCCACAATATCCCTTTTTTCCCCTCAACATGAAATTATATTCACATTAAATAAATTATTTTCTCTTTTTAAAAAATTATTTGAACAATTGTTTATAACTAAATTGAACAGATCAGCCTTGTCACAAAGGCAATGCATAATCTGCACTAGGTGTCTGAGCTGATTTTGTTAATTTACAGTCAATCAAAATAACACAGCAATGTACACTGGATGAATTCCTCTGTCAATAAGTATTAGGAACTAATACACAACTTTACGGTGCTGTAATAGTATTGGTAGTGCTCTAATTTGTGCTGTATTTCATTTCAGTACATAATATGTTACTCTGTTAGACAGTAGTTTGTCTTTTTTATTACCTTTTTAACTATTTCCATCAAACTTCAGCTAACTGGGTCAGATGCTTAACTGGGTCATAATGTACTGGTCCCAATGTGTCCCAATTACCAGAAACCACTGTATTTGTTGATATTATTTGCATTCCCGTCACAAGAATCAGAGAAATTTGTTCTGTTTTCTAATTGTGTCAATATCCCAAGTGCTGTAAAATATTATCTAACCCTTCACACTTTTCATATTATGAACTTGATGAAAAAAGTTTACTGAAATTTGTGCCACTTCAAATTTGACAGATAGACATACTTTATTGATCCCGAGGGAAATTGGGTTTTGTTACAGCCACAAATTTTAGCTGGTGATTATCTCAGAACTATTGCTCACTCTAGTTAGAGATACCAAGTATGCTCCTCCTTTGAGGAGCTCATAACTGATGACAAATGGGAATGCTTGTGAATCTCCTGATGTAGGTACACTGTCTGTGATGGTTTGATTATACAATATATTGCTCGGCTTTAGTAATGACCGTTCAGTACAGATAGATTTCTGTCACCAATATTGAAAGTGGTTGAGCAAATACTGAATAGCAGAAGTCAGTTAGGTGAACAAGGACTTCTCCCATGAAACAGGATACACTAGTCCTTTGGGAGAGAAGATATGCAGTGGTCTGAAAGTTTCAATCTACCAAGCATCTCCAGTATTAAAAACTGGAATCTTACATTGTATCTGGTTAAGCATCCATTAAGATGGTTGCAGGAGGGGCTGGACTGGTAGCTCTATGTTCCCAGGTTCTGTTGTTTCAGATATGATAGAGCGGGAGGGATTAAAAGGGGAGAGGTGTCATTGTGGATCTTGTGGGAGGCTCATATAGAAATTGTAGGGATCCTGGTAACGATATTTCAAACATCCTTAACCACGGGTATGGTGTCAGAGGACTGAAGAATAGCAAATGTTACTCTGTTGTTCAAGAAAGGCTCTAAGAACAGCCCAGGATATTACAGATGACAGACAAGTTTAATTTCAAGTTTAATTATCATTTAACCATACACAAAGACTCTTTAATACAGCCAAATGAAACAGTGTTACTCTGGGGCCAAGGTGCAAACACAGTACCAACAGAAAGCATATATAGCACATAAGATATTTGTAAAGTACAGGCAAACAATAAAGCATATAGTCCAAGTCACTGAATCCATGAATATTGCAGCAGTCTGCAGTTGAACACAATATAACTTGACTTCTGCTGAGCGAACACTGGAGGGCAGCACTAATGCCTCTGGTATAAGTTCAGTGTCTCTCTCCTGGACGCTGCAAACAGATGACACCATGGCTTGAGGCCTAGTCTGTGCTATGACAGGCGCCATGCAGCTCCTCTGCTGACTACAACCGCCGTTCACCAATAAACCAGTGAAATGGACTTGCAGCATTCCACATTATCAATGTCCAACAGGATCTTGTTTTCACAAGAAATGAGACTCATACAAGTACTTGCTATCCAAGCTGCATACTGCCTTCGCACACAGACTCCAATGCTACTCTGTAGCATCTACACCATGACCAGCTCCTTCAGATTCTCCGTCAATGAGCAACTCATTGATGGGGTAGACCTGCAGTACTCTAAGTTCTTAATGTCCAGCAGGCTCTTGCGATCATAAAATAATATGTTTAAAAAAGGCAATAATACCTTTATAGAAGCCGCTGCATCTAGGTGCACCACCATCTTATTGACCACTATCTAAGGGACAGGATATGTATGGTTTTGGATAGACAGGGCCTGATTAGGGATAGTCAAAGTGGCTTTGTTCATGGCAGGTTATGTCTAATCAGTCTTATCAAGCTTTTTGAGGAGGTCACCAGGAAAGTTGATGAAAGAAAGGCAATGGATGTTGTTTACACGGACTTTAGCATGGGCTTTGACAAGGTCCCACATGAGACAGTGGTCAAGAAGGTTGAGTCGCTTAGCATTCAGTATGAGGGAGTAAATTACATTTAACATTGGCTTCACAGGAGAAACCAGAGAGTGGCAGTAGATGGTTGACTTTATCACTGTAGGACCGTGACTTGTGGTGTTCTGCAGGGATCAGTATTGGGTCCATTGTTCTTTGTCATCTATATCAATGATCTGGATGATAATGTGGTTAACTGGATCAGCAAATATTTGGATAATACCAAAATTGGGGGCACAGTGGACAGCGAGGAAGGCTATCAATGTTTGCAGCTGGATCTGAACCAGCTGGAAAAATGGGCTAAAAAAATAGCAGATGGAATTTAAAACAGATTAAATTCTGTAAGGTGTTGCATTTTGGGAAGACAATCTAGTGTAGAGGACTGAGGAGTGCAGTAGAACAGAGGGATCTGGAAATACAGATCCATAATGCTTGAAAGTCACAGTTTGATTGGGTCATAAAGAGTGCTTCTGACATATTGGCCTTCCTAAATTAGAGTATTGAGTGCAGGAGTTGGGATGTTAAGTTGAAGTTCACATTTGGAGTATTGTATACAGTTCTGTCACCCATCTACAGGAAAGGTATCAATATGATTGAATGAGTGCAGAGAAAATTTACGAGGATATTGCCAGGACATGAGGACCTGAGTTATAGGGAAAGGTTGAATCAATTAGGACTTTATTCTCTGGGGCATAGTACAATTAGGGCATATCTTATAGAGGTATATAAATTATGAGAACTATAGATAAGATAAATGCATGCAGGCTTTACCCCGAGAATGGAGGAGACTAGAACTAGAGGTCACAGGTTAAGGGTGAAAGGTGAAATATTCAGAACGTGGTGCAAGTGTGGATTGAGCTGACACTGGTGAATGCATTTCAATAGCAACTTGTAAGAGAAGTTTGGATACGTACGTGGTTGAGTGGGGCATGGAGGGCTATGGCCCAGGTCCAGATAGATTGGACTAAGCAGAGAAACAGGTCAGCACAGACTGCATGGGCTGAAGGGCTTGCTTCTGTGCTGTAGTGTCCTTTGAGTCTATGAGTCTTAGTGCCGATGGTTACTGAAGGAGCAAGGTCTGAAGCCAGTTTGCAAGATTTTACACAACGGTTCAGAAGCCTCTAAGATACAACCCAGTAAGGGCAAAGAGTGGCATGAAAATTCTATTTATTTATTTATTTATTTAATGATACAGTGCAGCACTGGCCCTTTAAGCCACGTGGCCCCAGCAAACCCACAACCCGATTAATCCCATGTTACTCATGGGACAATTTAGAGTGACCAATTAACCTACCGGGTACATCTTTGGACTGTGGGAGGAAACAAGAACACTCGGAGGAAACCCACGCATTCCACAGGGAAGGCATACAGAGACTCCTTATAGAACAGCACTGGAATTGAACTCCAAACTCCAGAAATCCCTGAGCTATAATAACAATGCGCTAACCACTACTCTACCATGGTGCTCAACATCATTACATTACAGAAACTGGAATAATACTCATTCCTTCCCCAACAGACTCTTGAGATACCAAAGTAAGGTGAAGCATTAAAATGGCATCCAGTGCTATTATTGTGGTAAAAGGCAGATGGTTTGTAAGTCAAAATTATTAATTTCATTGCCTTTTCCCCATATATTACTGCTCAGTGAAATGAATTAAAATGAACCTTATAGCTGTTCATCCCAACGTGTTCTTTCTTAGCATCACATTTTCTCACTTGGCTTGTCTTTATCCCTCAATTTTTTGCATCTTTCTAACAAATTTTCTCTAAGCCCTGCATATTACGGGACCAGTTTTATCTGAATACAGATGGCTACTTCTCTGATACAGAAGACTTCCATGAGCTGATAAAGTTATGGCAGTGTTTATAATTCACTCCGGCATCATCTAAGTTAATTCTAAAGGAAGCTGGTCTGAGCAGTTCACATTCTGCACTGCTGCCCATGTCTATTTAAAGACATCCAAAGCTTCCCTTGCAAATATGAAATTTCCTATCTTTCTATTTCATCAGGGAGAAGGCTGAAATTAAGGTGAAAGAGGGAATCTGTTTAAAGAGCAACATGAGATTTTTATTGGCCAGCTCCATTTTAAATAAAGCCAGATTGAAAAAAAGCCGTCAGTCAACTGTGAATTGTATGACAGCCACTTCAATATTGCTGATGACTCTTAACTGGAATGTTGTAAAGTCACTGCACAGAGATTTGGGACAGCAACATTGCATCAGCCTACCATGAGTTACGCTTAAAATGTTAAGCCTATTTTTGCTGACATTGCACAGGCTACACTATCAATCAAAGGAGGTTAAGATGTGACCCTCAGCCAAATGGGGGAAATCTGCCTGAAAGCTCTCAAGAGGGCGAAATAGCCTGTGAATTGTCATTCTGACCACCAGAGTTTATATACGCTTTTTGCCTTCTTGTGAAGCTATCGCTCATTTATCTAGTCATTATATATTTTTTTGAAATGCAACCTTTGAGTAATTCTGCACATCACTGGGATAATTAGAAGTACACTGCCTGACTCATAAATAGAATTTGCTTCCTCTTTAGTAGGTGTGGAAACATTTAATAGAATTACACTAATGATTAATTATGCACATCTATTGTTTTCAACTGATTATTCATAAGTTGAAGCAACACATTGCATTCAGCTTCCTAATTGAAACAGACCTATTCAGACACATAGGATATCTCAGCTTCCTTCTTGTCGTTTCATCTCACTTTCTTTTCCTGGCTCTGCAGCCCAGCACTGTACTTCTCTGCCATTATTTATTCTGAATCTGTTAGGACAATCTACAACTCTTAAGCACAGATCACAAATCACCAACACTGCAATCATACTGTCAGATCAATTTTTATGCTTCAACATTCTGGCATTATTACAGGGCAGGAATGAAGGTCTTACCGATATGAAGCCTCACACAATCTCAGGCTGCTATAAAGCATCTGCAGCATTGACATTCAGCGTCACTATTGTAATGAACTGACTAAACTGATATGGCTAAACTACTCTGTGCCTTCCGTGCAAAGCAATGGTTTTAAGTCAATTTAAGCAAAGATTTGACTTTAGTGCTCTGAAAATATACCTTCTGTGCTTCCAATGATGACCTTTCTGTTTAGGGATTTAAAGATCTGTATGAAATAGTCAGATGTATGGTTAGTTTGCATATTTATATTTAATTCTAATGTTGATTTTCCTCATGTCAACCTACGGTCAGGTGAAAGTGTTTTTCTACCTCCCCAAGCCAGACCTGAGTTGTTCAACAGAGTACATATAAAGAAATACCAGAATGCCCCTGTGAGGAATGCAATAATTTGAGAAGCAAGGTCTGATCCCAGTGGTCACCATGTTCACCGAGGTCATAACCAAAACATGAATACTTGACACATCAGACCACCAGAAGCAGGCGTTTATATGGGCATGCAGCAAAGGTAACATCATTGTTACTGATCAAACACCTTCTCTTCTTGCCTAAGCCAAGAGTTGATTGCTCAGTTGTGACACATTGGCTGTTTATCTTGTCTCTAAATATTTAGAAAAAATATAAAAACATGATTTGTATAATAGGAAAGCTAATGTATGGACAAGGTAAAAGAACCTTTCTCACCCTGCTCAGGGTGAAAGATTGATTGACCCATTATGTTTCTGTTTGACCTGAGAATGGACTTCATGTTTCTCTTCCTCCACAACAGTGCACAATTGCATTCTGATGAAAATTTAAACCACCACTTCCTCTTAGAAGCTTCCAACTCCTCTATGTACTTCCACTAACTTTGATTTTTGTTTCAAATTATTATTTTATTGACAAAGACAGATAGATCATTATAGCTCAATGGCTCTGTTTCCTACTTTGGCTAGTATTATATGAGGGATTATAAAGATTTTAAGTCAATATATCTCAGTCAGCAGAATGGATAAATTGAATGAGACATACTATTTTGTCTGATATTGCAGAATCCCTTTAACCAATAACTCACAGAAAATCAATTAATTGTCTCTGGAGACCATATGTTACAAGGTAACCCCAGTTACTCTGATGAGGATATTGTTAATAATCTCCCAAGCCACTAGAGTTCATTTATAAGTCCCCTAACTGCATTTCTAAGTTAAGGTCACTCAGTTAGGTCAGCATTGCCTGAATCAGGAGCATTCCAGTATTTAGAAGCAAATGAGTAAAGTCATTAACTTCATTCCCATCTGTGTACATTGGTTAAAAAAAAATCTTACTGATCTGTGTGAAATCATCTTCCTTTATGACTTCTCTGCTTTAAAATGTAATATTAAGCCACCATCTGCAGCTGCCCGATCAAGAAGTGGATTTGTGTGACCTGAGCCCTGGACAGCAAAGTCACCACTTACTCACCAGTCTGCCTTATTTTTTTTTACCGAAGTTCTCACTATCTGCCCTTCTGGAAAAAGATTATTCCTGGCAATCCATTAAATGATGGCATTTCTGCATTTGCAATGTGCAGTGCACAGTGGTTTGTGTATGGGATTGGTGAATAGTATCATAGCTAAAATGAGAGCTCAAAAGAAAACAGACATATGTAACACCATCTACCTAAAGATAACTAACAATAAAATAACTTTTGCAGACACTGAAACTTATACCCACAATGCTCCGGTGCATGACACCATAATAATGCAGCACAGTCTGGTAAAGCAACGCCAACATACACTTTTGCTCAAGTCTTTGTATAGGATTTGAAACCATAGTCTTCTACCTCAGAATCAGAATCAGAATTAGGCTTATTATCACTTACATATATTGTGAAATTTCTTGTTGTTTGACAGCAGTATAGTGCAATACATACAAAAATTACTATAAGTTAAATCAGTAAATAAATAGTGCAGAAGACAAGTAATGAGATAGTATCTATGGGTTCATGAACCATCCCAAAATCTGATGGTGGTGGGGAAGAAGCAGGTTTTAAAACATTGAGGGTGGGTCTTCAGGTGCCTGTCCCTCCACCACAAAGGTGGGCAAAGAGGTCAGGGCCGGATCATGATGCTCTTTAAAGATAGATGCCACTGTCTTGAAATTCTTGATGTCCTCAGTGGCAGGGAGGGTTATGGCCATGATGGAACTGGCTGAGTCTCCAGCCCTCTGCAGCCTCTTGCAGTCCTGGAAACTCCATACCAGGTTGTGATGCAACCAGTCAGAATGCTCTCCACCAGACATCTGTAGAAATTAGCGAGAGTCTTTAGTGACTCAGACTCCAAATGAAATATAGCCATTGGTGCGTCTTCTTTGTGATTGCATCAATATGTTAAGCTTGAGGGGCAAGATTGCTAGTATTGAACTGTGGGTGATGATTCAGCAAATATACAGCATAGACATACTATACATTGTTCTGAACTCTGTTATGCAGGGAGATTACCTTACCAAGTGAACAAAGAAAACTATTCAAGTATGTGGTAAAGTTTCCAATGAAGAATTCAACATGCTCACTGACTCCTGGGAACATCTGACACATTACTGCTCAAAATAGAGGAAGAGGATTTGGGATAGTACTGAGAACCTCAAAGCCATGAGTAGAAAGAATGTAAGGCACATGAGAAGGAGTGTACCTTGTACCACCTCAAAATCTTCATCTGTGGAAGAGATTGCAGTTTTACGATGTCCTTGTCTACCATCACAGAACACTAATCTGGAGTAGAAATGAGTCATTCTTGCTCTTAAGGGATGAAAAAGAGTAGGTCTAATACATAAAAACATAATGGCCCTGATGAAGTGTGATTATTTTTCTTTTTTTTTCATTTCAATGTTTTTTATTGATTTAAAAGAATAAGGATAAATACAAGTCAGAGGAGAAGTTATTCTAAATACATATTTCAATAATAGTACAAACAAAGGAATATACACTATCAAAGTCATATATAGTATAGTATTAAGCTAATATAAAGGAAAAAATGAACCACAACTCCTCTTAACAATTCATAGAAAAAAAAAGACTCAAAAATTTTTATTATTGAGAGGGAAAAAAACCCACTAAACTAACCTAAAACAAAAAAAAAAAAGACTGGGCAGTCCATTTTGAGGATACAATTTTAAAAAAAGGAAAAATCCTTCTGGTCAAATGTGTCATTGTGTTTCCTGACATGGGAAAAAGACAATGGGTGGATTTTATAGGGAAAGTCCTAAATTCTGAGCATAATCTAAGCATATTATGAGCATAATCTAGGCTGGCATGGACCTAAATTCTATTTACTTCACAAATCTCTTCACTTCTGAGTCAGAAGCTATTTTCTGATTTCCTACACTCACAAGTTTAAGTGTCTTTTGTTTGGCCTCACATTTTTTCATCATCAATCATCTGTCTAAAATTTGCTTTCTCAGTCGACTAAAGCAAATGAATTTGGGAATAGAGTGAACTTTTATTTCTAAAGTGTAAGTACGGTTATTTACTGGCTGCCATGAGAAGAAAGGATCTGTTGAAAGGAAACCTTCACGTAGAAACCCTGTGATGTGGTAGAAACAGAACAAGCTCTGCCCATGGGAAGCCAAATGTCCCCATTTGGCTGCTTCAGAATGTTGTCCGAAACTTTGCAATGTGTCTGGAAGCCATCAATGTATAGAAATGTTCAAAACCATTACAAAATCATATAAAGTAAATCACACTTTACTGATAAGCAAAAGCCATTTTCTGGTGCTTGCTTGATTCTGCTCTCATTCTGGATTACTCAAAAATTCTTATGCTGAGAAATCAGTGTACAGACCCAATCACACTTACCGATCAGCTGAATCAGAATCCGAATCAAGTTTATTATCACTGGCATAAGTCATGAAATTTGTTAACTTACTGGCAGCAGTGCAATGTAATACATGATGCAGTAAATACAGTGTTACGTAAACCCCGTAACCAGGTAACTTACCAGCAAAGATAGATGGATCAGCTGAGTCGGATGCTACTATTTTCAAACGTCTTATTCAACAAGGGCACAAACGTATGGTTAATACAAAACATTCAGATCATACACGTCGTCAAAACTCAATCTAAAACACCGGTGTAACCATAATCAATCAGAAATAAGCTCTACAGTTGTCTAGGGGGTAATACTGAGTCCAACGGAAGTATAAAGAGTCACTCAGAAGTTTGCAGGCTTTTTCCTTTCTGGGAACCTGCTGGGGTT
Organism: Hemitrygon akajei; assembly: GCF_048418815.1. NCBI lineage: Eukaryota > Metazoa > Chordata > Chondrichthyes > Myliobatiformes > Dasyatidae > Hemitrygon > Hemitrygon akajei. Next base: position 26,305,427 of record NC_133149.1, read on the forward strand.
TTTTACGTTGTAGAGAGAAAGAGATGATTTAGAAAAGATGCACACTTGCCCGTCGTCTTGGCAGAGCAAATCCTTGGAATCAGGGGAGCAGACTTCCCCGTTGTTATTTAAAAGCAGTCTTTCGTTGGTTTTAGCCACAGATTCAAATTCGGAATCTAACGCACGTGGCTTCCTTCAAAATGGCGTCCCGCTCCCACGGGAATCGATCTCGTGTCTCCTGGGTGCGTCTGCTGGGTGCGTCTCCTGGGTGCGTCTGAGGGTCCTCCCCTCAGACCCGCCTTTATACTTCTTCACGGGATCGCAGGTGTCAATCAAGTTGCAGGTATTGCGATCTCTCTCTCAACCAGCCCACTTTGCCCGAGGGCTTTTCACGTGGTCTCCATGAGACAATAGTCAAAGTCACCTTTATTCTGCTTCTTGGGAGAACGTAGTCTTCCGCACGTCTCTCTCTCTTGGGTCAGTTGACCCCCCTTAACTAGAGTTCTTGCGATTTTCACAAAGGAGGGGGCCAATGGCATAACAACAGAAAAAAATGAATTACAGTATATATATATTAGATCAATTTTAAATAGTGCAAAAAGTAGAAATAATAAAAAGTGAATTAGTGAATTAATGTTCAATGTCCATTTAGGAATCATATGGCCGAGGGGAAGAAGCTGTTCCTGAGTTGCTAAGTGTGTGCCTTCAGCCTTCTGTACCTCCTACCTGATGGTAACAATGAGGAGAGGGCATGTCCTGGGTGATGGGGGTCCTTAATGATCGACACCACCTTTCTGAGGCACCGCTCCTTGAAGATATCTTGGATACTATGGAGGCTAGTACCCAAGATGGCAGTGACTAACTTTACAACTTTCTGTAGCTTCTTTCAATCCCATGCAGTAGCCATCCCATACCAGACAGTGATGCAGCCTGTCAGAATGCTCTCCATGGTACCTCTGTAGAAGTTGTTGAGTGTTTTAGGTGACAAACCAAATCTCCTCACGCTCCAAATGAAATATAGCCGCTGTTTTGCCTTCTTTATAGCTGCATTGATATGTTGGGACGAGGTTAGATCCTCAGTGATATTGACACCCAGGAAGCTGAAATTGCTCACTCTCTCCACTGCTGATCCCTCTATGAGGATTGGTTCGTGTTCCCTCGTCTTACCCTTCCTGAAGTCCACAATCAGCTCTTTGGTCTTACTGGTGTTGAGTGCAAGGTTGTTGCTGTGACACCACTCAACCAGCTGATATATCTCATTCCTGTATGCCCTCTCATCTCCATCTGAGATGCTGCCAGCAATGGTTGTATCATCAGAAAATTTATAGATGGCATTTGAGCTATGCCTGGCCACATTGTCATGGGTATAGAGAAAGTAGAACAGTGGGCTAAGCACACATCCTTGAGGTGACCCAGTGTTGATCGGTAACAAGGAGGAGATCTTGTTACCAATCTCTCAGACTATGTGACTTCCAGTTAGGAAGCTGAGGATCCAATTGTAGAGGGAGGTAAAGAGGCTTAGTTTCTGTAGCTTTTCAATCAGGACTGTGGGAATGATGGTGTTAAGTTCTGATCTATAATCAATGGACAGCATTCTGGCACAGGTGTTTATTCTGTCCAGGTGATCTAAGGTCATGTGAAGAGACACTGAGTTTGCTTCTGCCGAAGTCCTATTGTGGCGATAGGCAAATTGTAGTAGGTCCAGATCCTTGCTGAGGCAGGAGTTGATTCTAGCCATGCCCAACCACTCAAAACATTTCATCACTGCAGATGTGAGTGCCACTAGATGATAGTCATTAAGGCAGCTCACACTAATCTTCTTGGACACTGGCATAATTATTGCACTTTTGAAGCAGGTGGGAACTTTCACCTGCTTTGGAATCTGCCCAAAAACATTTAACTGTTTCTACATGTCTCCACGAATGATCAAAACATTCCAAAGCCATGTGAAATTAATCAAACATATGAAATTGAAAATAAGGTCCCTTTACTAGTTGAGACATGCGTGAAATGTTCCCAGTTGACTTCAGTGCAAAGAAACAATTGAGAAGGACTAAAGGATTATTTACATGTTTTAGATTGCTTTAATTTTTAATTTGTTTTATGCTAATTTTGTCTAAAGCTTTACTTCCTGTTTAAGATTGAAATCTTTTTATTAACTCTACATGGTTTTGGAATGATTTTGAGCATTTCTGTACAGAGAAGGGATCCAAAGACATTCAAGCTTTTTCACAGCCAGCTAAGGCAGAAAGTGTGGCTTTTCACTGGTGGAGTTTATTCTGGTACTGCCATGTGATAGGATTTTACATGGAAGGCCCAGCTGGATGTAATATTTTCCACTGAACTGGGAGCCAACATGTTGCACCAATTTCTTATCAGGGGGACTAGAAAAGGTAACTCTGATCCTTATTTACATGCAAGACTTGAATCCCTTTGTATTTATTGCACAAAGTTACTTGCACCTGGGTGAGAAGGGGTTGGCTGATTTCCTTCACTCTCAGGTTTAAGCATTTTGTGCTTGATATCCCATTCCTTCACTATCGACCATCTGTCCTAAGCAGCTTTCTCAGTCAAGTAAAGAGAATAGCATCAAAATGCAGTCTATTATTTAAAGCAGCAACTCTCTGCTGTGGGGAGAAAGAATCTGTACAACAATAGTTATAATATGACTCCTTAATACAGAAGCAGGTGAGCTTTTGATGGATTGAACATTCATCTTATACACTATTTTTAGTTAGTTTTATCACAACATTGTGTGCTGCTTTGTCCACTAAGTATGTGATTTTACAAACCATTAAACATTAGAACTACACTGTAGACAGACCTCCTCAGTCGAATGCGTCCCATTACACCACAGTGACCTTCCTTGCCTCAGAATAGCCTGCTCCTTTCACATCAGACCCTTAGCATTGACAGGCTGAGGTTTTAGTCCTATTAGTCCTGGATGACTTCAAACCAAGGTCATGGAAGTGACAGAACATCTGAACCTACTCCTAGGACTTCAATTACGTTGGCACATCAGGGCAGTACCGAGGGGGAGCGGCACAGTGGGTGGTGCCATTGTCCATGTGAGATGTGAACCTTCTACCCTCTTAATTGGATGAAAAGGATCCCATAGCACTCTTCAAAGAAGAGAATTGAAGTAATAACCTACTTTTATCCTCTGACAATGTCACCACAACAGATTAACTGCTTATTTATGCTACTGCTCTTTGTGGGAGTCCTCTGGGTACAAAACGGCCATCACATTTGCCTCCACTAAAACTGTAATTATTCTGTTACAGATCTTCACCAGCTGTGAGTTACTCTGGGATATCCTGGTGACAGGAATGGTAGAAAATTAAACCAACATGTTTATTTCTTGCTTGTGCTTTCTTTCTGAATTAGGATTACACAGGTATGTCTAAAATTTAATTTCTTTGCTTTCCTCCTATTTCAAAAAAAATATAGGCCAACTTTATAGAAGTTACATTTAATGAAATGAACTCAAGTTTTGCACCTTTTTTGACCTTATTAAAGGACATACATGCCTCCATTTCCAAAAATAACCAGACTGTGAAACACACATGTCCAGTATTATAGCTTTGGATAAAAATCAGTTTGGTAAAGAGAGAAAGAGTGAGAGAGAGCGAAAGAGAGAGAAAGAGACAGAGATAGAAAATTTTGAGATGATTGGTAAGAAATAGGCCGGAGAGTGTGAGACATAGAGACATGGGGCAAGTGGGGATGGGATGAAGAAGGATAAGTTTGAGGGTGAATAAAACAGAGCGAGAGATAGTTGGAAGTGTAGAGGCATAATAGGGAGAAAAAAGTTACATGAAAGGAGAGCAAGAGAGGTTGGTGTGAGTAAGGTAGGATACATGCATCTCATGCAGTGGACAATAAACAGCTGGGGACATCATCAATTTACATCATAAATACACAGAGTAGATATAAAATATTTAATCTCCCTTTGGGAAGGGGATGTAAACCCTTTATCCTCTTTTCCATCCCCAAGTTATTCTCAGCCATAGACCCACACTCTTAGCTGGTTTGTCATACATTGTGATTTCTTCAGAGATCCTTGAGTTAGTGGATTTTCGGTAATCTCCTGACTCTCTGACAGTGCACCCCTCTTGCACTTATTGTGACTGTACCTTCCCAGTCCGCAGGGCAACATCATATCTATTTCAGGTTCAACATCATTCTCTTCAGACCAATTTGTGCAATTCACTGGCAAGCTCATCATTTGATATGCAACGTTGCAGCTGGTGGAACTGTTGCCTCACAACACCAACAAACTGAGCTCAAACCTGGTATCCAGTGCTGCCTGTGTGGAGTTTGCACATTCTCTCTGTGGCTGCCTGAGTTCCCCCTGGGTGCTCCAGTTTACTCTGACATCCCAAAATGTGTAAGTCCAAGGTGTATGCCCAATGTAAACTTCCCCTGTTGTGTAATTGGGTGGTAAAATCTTGGGAAGTTGATGGGAATCTGTTGAGAATAGAATTGTTTTGGATCAGATTAGTGTAAATGTGTGCTTGATGGTTGACATGGACTCAATGCGTCGAAGGACAAGTTTCTGTGCTCTATCCATCAACAACTCTATTAACTAAGCATATTATGTGAACTCTTTGAAATTAGTTATTGGACTTCATACTTGAAATACTAAGAATGTGGTAACCTGCCTCGGTGACTATTGTCCAGTAGCACTTACATCCACTGTGATGCAATGTTCTGAGAGGTTGGTGATGAAGCCACCTGGATCCACTCCAATTTGCCTTTTGGCACAATGGATCCACAGCAGATGCCAGTTCATTAGCTCTTCACTCAACCCTGGACATCTAGACAGTAAAGGTGCATTACATACGAGGGGTGATTAATAAGTTTGTGGCCTAAGGTAGAAGGAGTGAATTTTAGAAAACCTAGCACATTTATTTTTCAACATAGTCCCCTCCTAAATTTACACACTTAGTCCAGTGGTCATGGAACATATGGATCCCTTCTTTGTAGAAGTGGTCCACAGCAGGGGTGATTGATAAGTTTGTGGCCTAAGGTAGGAGATGAGTTATTAACTTCAAACTTGCTGCATTATCACTCAAACAGTTGAACTGCATGTGCATGTAACGAGAGCGTCTTGGACCTCCAGGTAGTCCACAGCAGGGGTGATTGATAAGTTTGTGGCCTAAGGTAGAAGGGGATGTGTTATACAGCTCTCATTACATGCATGTGCAGTTCAATTCTTTGAGTGAAAATGCAGAAAGTTTGAAATTAATAATTCATCTCCTTCTACCTTAGGCCACAAACTTATCAATCACTCCCTGCTGTGGACCACTTCTGGAGGTCCAAAATGCCGACTTCTACAAAGAAGGGATCCGTATGCTCCATGACCACTGGACTAGGTGTGTAAATGTAGGAAAAATAAATGTGCTAGGTTTTCTAAAATTGACTCCTTCTACCTTAGGCCACAAACTTATCAATCACCTCTCGCACTTTATGATGCTCTTCATTGACTACAGCTCAGCATTCAAAACAATCATTCCCTCAGAACTAATCAATAAGCTTCAAGACCTTGGCCTCAATACCTCCTTTGCAACTGGAACCTCTATTTCCTCACCTGCAGAACCCAGTCAGTTTGGATTGGCAGCATCTTCTCTATAATCTCCATCAGCTCAGGTGCACAACAAGGCTGCGTGCTTAGCCCCCTAATCTACTCCCTTTGCACTTATGACTGTGAGGCTAAGCACAGCTCCAATGCCCTATTCAAGTTTGCTGACAACGCCACTGCTGTGGGCCAAATAAAAGGTGGTGACGAATCAGCATATAGGAGGGAGATTGAAAATCTGGCTGAGTGGTGCCATAACAACAACCTCTCACTCAACGTCAGCAACAGCAAGGAGCTGATTATTGACTTCAGGAGGAGGAAACCAGAGGTCCATGAGCCAGTCCCCATTGGGGAATTAGAGCTGGAGAGGGTCAGCAATGTTAAATTCCTCAGTCTGATCATTTCAGAGGACCTGCCCTGCGCCCAGCACATAAGCACAATTACAAAGAGAGCACGGCAGTGCCTCTACTTCCTTTGGAGTTTGCAAAGATTCAGCATTACATCTAAAACTTTGACATCTTTCTACAGATGTGTGATGGAGAGTATACTGACCGGGTGTATCACAGCCTGATATGGAAACACCAATGCCCTTGAATGGAAAATCTTACAAAAAACAGTGAATGTGGCCCAGTTCATCGCGGGTATAGCCCTCCTCACCACTGAACACATCTACATGGAGCATTGTTGCAGGAAAGCAGCATCCATCATCAGGGACTCCCACCCAGGTCATGCTCTCTTCTCACTGTTGCCATCAGGAAGAATGTACAAGAGCCTCAGGTCTCACACCACCAAGTTCAGGAATGGTTATTACCACTCAACTATCAGACTCTTGAACCAGTGAGGATAACTTCACTTGCCCTTTTACTGAAATGTTCTCATAACCTATGGACTCAGATTCGAGGATTCTTCATCCCATTCTCGACATTTATTGCTTATTTATTTATTATTACTATTTATTCCTCTTTTGTATTTGCTCAGTTTGCTGTTTTCTGTACACTGGTTGTACACGCAGTTGGTGAGGTCTTTCATTGATTCTATTATGGTTATTAGATTTATTGAGTATACCTGCAAGAAAATGGATCTCATGGTTGTATATGGTGTCCTATATGTACTTTGATAATAAATTTACTTTGAACTTTTAACTTTGAAATGCTGTCTTTGCATATTCAGCATTGTGTATGCTGATTTTTCTGTCATAACATTGACAGCATGTTAAATTGCTTCACATTACATTTCTGTCACAAGCTGACGACAGACCACATCTAGATCTGCGTAAAAGATGAAACTACTTGGTGCCATGTTCACTGTCAACTTGGAAGAATGTTCTATCCCCATTCTGAGTAAGGCTTGTAAAATATATCTTCTGCTTCCACCTCACTAATGAGGTTGGTGCTGAGGAGTGTGACAGGAACTGACAGTAAGATCTTCTCTTGTCACATCCATGGGCTTTACCATGGGGTCTGTGCACAGTCACAAGTTCGGCAATCACGCTCATGATTATGCATGTTCCAGACAATTAGTGTTTCAATGTGGTGGTATTTAACTCTCTTCCTCTTGTTTCAGTCTTGTCGAGACTTGACCAAAAGCAGCACATCATCTATGCCCCCTGTTTACCGTGGTCCTAGTTCCAGGAATGAAGTCTACTGGTTAGAGTGATGACATTAAGGAGCGATATTTAATCAGTGTTAAGCTATTCCTGCCGAGCCATTGTATCAGCGTTAGCTTTAGTTTGAAAGTTCTAGTTAACGGCCCTGTTGGCCTAGCATGTACTGTTTTTCCTTTATTTCTGCACAGTTCCTGTTAAAAGTAGTGAACTGTTGATTAGCTTCAGTCTCCCTTTCTCTTCCTCTCTCTTTCAGCACTTGGTCCATAACCGCACATCCATAGAACCATAGAACCATAGAACATGGTGTGTTACAGCACAGAAACAGGCCTTTTGGCCCTTTTTGGTTGTGCTGAACCATTTTTCTGCCTAGTCCCACTGACTTACACCTGGACCATATCCCTCCACACATCTCTCATCCATGTACCTATGCAAGTTTTTCTTAAATGTTAAATGTTCATCTGGCAGCTTATTCCACACTCCCACCACTCTCTGTGTGAAGAAGCAATATTCCCTTTAAACTTTTCCCCCTTCACCCTTAACCCATGTCCTATGTTTTTTTTTTCTCCCCTAGCCTCAGTGGAAAAAGCCTGCTTACACTCATTCTATCTATATCCATCATAATTTTATATCCCTGTCACTTCTTCCAGTTCTGTCAATTCCCATCCCCAGACACATCAACCATTCCAAAACTTCTTGAGTCTGTGTGTATCAAACACTGGTAAACATAGTTTGCCGAACAGCAGACTGGCCCTTATATCTTATAAACATTGAATTCAGTACTTAGTGCCACAGGTTAATGGTGAAGCGTTGGTGAAAAGATCTGCACTAACCCAGGATAGGGTGGAACAAGAGTATAGTGCCTAGTGTAATCTATTACAGTGCCAGTGACAGGGTTCACTGTCTGTAAAGAGTTCGTACATTTTCCCCATGACCGCCTGGGTTTTCCTCAGGTGCTCCAGTTTCTTCCCACTATCCAAAAAGACATACTGATTAGTAGGTTAATGGGTCACATGGGTATAATTGGGGAATGTGGGCTCTTTGGTCTGGATTTGCCTGTTACCATGCTGTATCTCTAAAGTATAAAATAAATTGCACTCATCAACCGAACTATTAATGGAAATCTGTGGATAGTGCCTTTCATATGGTCAATTTATGGCCTGTAATACAGTACTTAATTGATCAATTGATTAAAGTTGTTTATCCGTGTTAAACCATACACATGCATGATAGGTGATTATTACCATATCCAATACAATATTTATAAACATTCATTTAGGAGATTTATCATGATCCTTGGTTTACGTGATGGTTGAGTAAAACATTCAGGGCTTTGCTCATACTTTCATGAGAGTTTTGACCTCTTTTAAAACCTCTCTACATATACATTGACTGAAAGAGGTTATCGGATTAATGGTGTTAATCTTGAATTATATATTACAGTGGCCAGCATTTTTTTTAAAATCAAGCAGTCTGCTTTCAATTTTGAAATGTAAATTACATATAAATATTTAATATTTGTTACAAAATCAATGAAGTTGGCCTGTGACTGACTGCAGCCTTCAGAAGACTGTTGAAAATCTATTTAACAATTAGGAATCATGTCAGTGCTTTGCTTGCATGTCTGTTTGAAAGTCTAAATAGGATTTATATTATGTGTGCATTTTATCAGTGATGCCACTGAACGTTCATTATTGAGAGGTTCCTCAAGGACATTTTAGAAGATGGTGAGATGTGCGTAGAGATCTGATTTCAGATCGGTATCTCCCTGCTTGAGTTATGATCATGTCTCTCTGTCTGATCTTAATGGTGTCCATCATGTAATGAACTAAGTTTGGCTTAAGTGATAGAAAACAGGAGTGTGTACAAACACATATACAAATGCATAACATACACACAGAAACACACATGCACATGACCACTTGGACCCCTCTGCAAAAGTATTTTAAGGTATGGCTATTCATTCAAGTGTGAGCAATTGGAGAGAAAAACAAAATTTATATGCTCTTCCTCAGTTCTGCATTGATTAGGATCCTGCACACATTCCCAATTGGCTATCCTTGTTGATGTATTTGGTGCAACTTTCAGGAAAATTTGTTGTATTTTTCAAAAAGAAAACTCAATTCTATATCAGGTTTAAGATTACACCTTGAAAAATCCATATCTATTTTTCTTCTGACCTACTATATATTTCAATGAATGATTTTCTCAACTATACCTCCATTAGACCAATCTTCCTTTACTTGTCAATTGCCATTTTCATTTATTATCTCTTCCTTCCATCCCACTGCAAACTCCACCGTTCCTTCTGTCATTTCTTCCTGATTTCTCTGCACCTTAAAGCCTATTCATCTCAAGCCTTTCCCTGAAACACCGTGGTAGATCTTCTGCTGAATGGGAAATTGAGGATCACAGTAAGTCTTCTAAATTAATGTTCATATACACTCAGTGAATACTTTATTTTTTGAAGGCCAGGTTCTTATGTATATTTAAGGCAGAGGTTGATAGATTCTCGATTAGTCAGGGCATGAAGGGATACGGGGAGAAGGCAGGAGATTGGGGCTGAGAGGAAAATTGAATCAGCCATGATGAAATGGCGGAGCAGACTTGATGGGCCAAATGTCCTGATTCTGCTCCTATATCTTATGGTCTTATGATCTTAATTTAGAAATATTAATTGTCCTTATGTACATGCCAATGTTTCTTCTGGTTAAATTTTTAAAATGACATTCATGTGTTGTACTATTTTTTAATTATAATGGAGTGGGGTTGACTTTCAAACAGACAGTGAAAGACTTGCCCCACGACCACACAGAGGGCAATTTATTGCCTGCAGTGCTTAATTGATCGATTGATTAAAGCTGTTTATGTCATGTTAAGCCACACATATACTGTATGATAGGTGATTGTTATCATATCCAACACAATGTACACTCAGTGACCACTTTATTAGGTACAGGAGTGGAACCCATTGTAGTCTTCTGCTGTTGTAGCCCATTCACTTCAACATTTGAAGTGCTGTGCATTCAGAAATGTTCTTTTGCACATCACTATTATAACGTGTGTTTATTTGAGTTACTGTTGCCTTTCTGTCAGCTTGAACAAGTCTGCCCATTCTTCTCTGACCTCTCTCATTAACATGGCATTTCACCCACAGAACTGCCACTCACTGGATTTTGTTTTTGTTTTTCACACCATTCTCTGTAAACTGTTATGCATGAAACTCCCAGGAGATCAGTGGTTCCTGAAATGTTCAAACACTCCTGTCTGGCACCAACAATTATTCCATGGTCAAAGTCACTTGGATCACATTTCTTCCCCATTCTGATGTTTGGTATAGACAATAGACAATAGGTGCAGAAGTAAACCATTCGGCCCTTCGAGCCTGCACCACCATTTTGAGATCATGGCTGATCATCTACTATCAATACCCGGTTCCTGCCTTGTCTCCATGTCCCTTAATTCCCCTATCCATAAGATACCTATCTAGCTCCTTCTTGAAAGCATCCAGATAACTGGCCTCCACTACCTTCCGAGGCAGTGCATTCCAGACCCCCACAACTCTCTGGGAGAAGAAGTTTTTCCTTAACTCTGTCCTAAATGACCTACTCCTTATTCTCAAACCATGCCCTCTGGTACTGGACTCTCCCAGCATCTGGAACATATTTCCTGCCTCTATCTTGTCCAATCCCTTAATAATCTTATATGTTGCAATCAGATCCCCTCTCAATCTCCTTAATTCCAGCGTGTACAAGCCCAGGTGTGGTTTCACCAGGGCTCTGTACAAATGCAAGAGGATTTCCTTGCTCTTGTACTCAATTCCCTTTGTAATAAAGGCCAACATCCCATTAGCCCTCTTCACTGCCTGCTGCACTTGCTCATTCACCTTCAGTGACTGATGAACAAGGACTCCTAGATCTCTTTGTATTTCTCCCTTACCTAACTCTACACCGTTCAGATAATAATCTGCCTTCCTGTTCTTACTCCCAAAGTGGATAACCTCACACTTATTCACATTAAACGTCATCTGCCAAGTATCTGCCCACTCACCCAGCCTATCCAAGTCACCCTGAATTCTCCTAACATCCTCATCACATGTCACACTGCCACCCAGCTTAGTATCATCAGCAAATTTGCTGATGTTATTCTCAATGCCTTCATCTAAATCGTTGACGTAAATTGTAAACAGCTGTGGTCCCAATACCGAGCCCTGTGGCACCCACTAGTCACCACCTGCCATTCCGAGAAACACCCATTCACCGCCACTCTTTGCTTTCTATCTGCCAACCAGTTTTCTATCCATGTCAATGTCTTCCCCCCGATGCCCTGAGCTTTGATTTTACCCACCAATCTCCTATGTGGGACCTTATCAAATGCCTTCTGAAAGGTATGAACAATAACTGAACGTCTTGACCATGTCTGCCTGCTTTTATACACTGAGTTGCTGCATCATGATTGGCTGATTAAATATTTGCATTATTGAGCAGATGACAAGCATTTAAAAGTACATGGGTGAACTGTTGCAATTGTTTATTCCTGTCTGGTGTGAAAATAAAAGTGACTGAAATATATTTCATAGAAATTTGATCCAAACAGGAGCAATATAAAAAGACCAGAAAAAAAAGCAAATTTGAGGATTGTGAGCAGTTTAGAATTCATCAACGAAGGAAAGCAGGATTGATAAGGAAGGAGCAAGTAAAATGGAAGAGTGACAGTATTGGACAAAGCAAGCCTGCAATTGTAAAAGGGGGTCATGGCTGTCAAATCTACTGAAACTCTTTGTAAAGTAGATGAGGAAGAACCAGTGACTGCTGAATTCAGACTTTTTAGAGAGCGTTAACAAAGTCCCAAATAAAAGATCAGCATGCAAAATTGAAAGAATACGGGTTTGAGTGTAAGGTGCTGATTGAGAACCGAGTGGCTGACAGGAAAGCAGGAGGAGGAATCAACGTGTTTTTTTCTTAGTGGTAGGCAGTGACTAGTGGGGTACCTCTAGCATCAGAACTAGAACTTCAGCTACGTATCTCCAAGTCTGCAGATGACACAAAGGTAGAATGGGGGCAACCACTGAAGAAGATACAGGAAAGCTCTGGATTGACTTGGACAAGTTGAGAGAGTGGGAAGATTCATGCCTGATGCAGTATAATATAGATAAAAGTAAAATGATCCACTTTATTGGGAAAGGTAAAATATAATCTAAATAGTGATAGGTTTGGGAAGGTGAAGTGCAAAGATGTCCTTGTGCACCAGTCACTGAAAATAGGTGTGCAGATGCAGCAGGTGATTAAGAAGCAAGCGTATTTGTCAGAGGCACAAGCAACATTTTTGCCAACATCAATATTTTGTCTTTTACTTCCTACCTGGATGAGTAGTTATTTAGCATTATAACTCAGTGATAACTCACTTCTCTAAAGATCAGCTTTATTTGTCATGTGTACATCAAAATGTTTAATGAACTGTGTTGTTTGTGAGGATTGCACTGGGCAGCCCACAAGTGTTGGCATGCTTCTGGTGCCAACATAACATGCCCACAACTTTCTCACCCTAACTATGCGTATTTAGAATGTGGGAAGAAACTGGAGCACCTGGAGGAAACATGCCATACAAACTCCTTACAGTCAATGGTGGGAATTGAAACTCAGTCAGCATCAGAAAGTGATTGCACTACTACACTACTGTGCTGCCCATGTAACATAGCACAGGTATACGTTGTACTTGTTCATCAGTCTTATTACACTCTCACATTGTCTAAACCATTTCTCATTGCATCTTCCCAGCGGATTTTTATGATGCAAATCATGGCATTGATATTGTTCCAAATAGAAAGTTAGTTGAATGACAGTTTATGGATAAACTCAACCTGGGAAAACTTGTTCTTTAAGACTTATTAAAGAATATGGTTAAAAGCTGGATGATGTGAGGAAATAAATGAACACTTATTCCCATTTCAGCTCATGCTGCATTGAAATGGATACAACGTTAGTTCAGATCTGTTATCTGACACCTACCATTTAGGAGTGCCAAGTTGTAGGGTAAAGATCTCACTACCTACATCAGAATCTTTGTGAGGCTGCTTGGATAAACACTACACATGTTTTTGATTTGGAAGGTAGGAATTGAATCGTATGGTAATATTGGGATAATAGAATTGCCCATCTTTGCATTTGAGAAGTCACAATGATTTGAAATCATTATTTTGAACAAGAATGGATAATATGTGTTTGTGATCTATGGCTGAACTGGAAGATCTTCCCAATAGAAACAGGTGAAACTACACTTCAGAAATAATGACTGGTGCATCTTCACCAAACCATACATCTCACTATTACTTAAAATATGAGATGTTAATGCCACTAGCTTCTCCTTGTCAACACCCACAATTCTCCTCAAAGCACCCACTCCATAGTTCAAGATATCACACATTAGCTACAGTGTCCTCACCATGCTATAACATGCCACTAAGTTCTCCATACTTAAGCTCTTTCCAGAAGTCATATGTACTCTGTTGATTGCCACTGATTAGTGATTTAACTTCATATGTTAGTCTGGTCTCAGAATACAAACACGCCAGCATTTTTGTGGTGCAATAGTATTGACTCTCTTCACTTATTCAAACGTATGTGAGAACAAGTCTAACTTTGGGAAGATTTTGACTCCTGTCAATTTTGTGTAAAGACCTTAAGATGTTAGCATTGGGGAATTGCTCCTCATTGATCAGCCTCCATGTAAATAAATTATGTTGTCATCACTGGGCACTGTAAAAGTAGGGATGTCTATTCACACTGAGTTGTTTTCACTCAAGCCCCATTCTGTACTAGTTAGAGTCCAGCTCATATTACATCTGACCTATCAGTGAATAAGGTATGAGTCTAGGTTCATTTCATGTTGATTTGATGTTAGTTTGATGTACTTGTGCAATTAACATAATCATCAAAGGTTTCTTCATGTTTGCAGAATAACATTTTTAACATGAGATCATAGGATTTTCATGGACACTGAACACATTTATTTTTTTCTCCAGTTGTGCCAAAGGATGTCGGCCCAAAACGTTGAGTGTACTTTTTTTAATAGATGCTGTCTGGCCTGTTGAGTTCCTCCAGAATTTTGTGTATGTTTCTTTCCACTTAAGCTTTATTTTTCTTGGCTAATCCTTGCAGAACAGCATAATTGTTCTGAGCATCAGCTTTAACTATAAGGCAACCAATCATTGGGCATCTTAACTAGAATGCATTGTACTCAAACTGTCAAAGGTAGAAGACTAAATTTTCTGTGATAGGTGCCTCTATTTATGGTAGAAAAATCCACTGCTGTATCTATGGTTTTTTATCTTGAAATCCTGCTGCTCCTGCCTTTCCCATGAGTAGCATGGGTTCTTTACATGTTTATTTCAACTTGGTATGAATAAATTTCAATGCTTTCCAGTTGAATAAAAATCCTCTCTATGCATAGGTTACATTGGTGGCAACATTCTGATCAGCTGCTCTGGATTTGGATCTAACAGGAGATCTAGTAGCTCTCTCTAATTGGGACTTCTATGTACTAATTAAGAAAACTTCCCTGAATACATTTGACAAACTCTTTCCCATCTAGCCCTTCTACAATAATAGAGCCCCAGGCAATGTGTGGAAATTTAAAATCACCTGCTATCACAACCTTATGATTTGTGCAATGGTCTGCAATCTCTCTACAAACTTGCTCCTCTAAACCTTGCAGACTGTTGGGTGGTCTATAATATAATTCCATTAATGCGGTCATAACTTGCTTATTACTCAGTTCTACACATAAAGCCTCACTTGATGAGCTTTCCAGTATGTCCTGACTGAACACTTCAGTGATATTTTCCCTGACTGGTAATGCCATCCCTTTCACTTTAATCCCTCCTGCTCTATCATGTCTAAAACAATCAGAATCAGAGTCAGGTTTATTATCACCGGCATGTGTCATGAAATTTGTTAACTTAACAGCAATACATGATAATATAGAAATAAAAAAATAAGTAAATCAATTACAGTAAGTATATAATGTATATTAAATAGTTGTATTAAAGTAGCACAAAACAGAAATAATATTTAAAAAATGGAATAAGAAAGCAATGGAACCTGAGTTGACATTCCTGCTCCTCCTGCAACCAAGTCTCACTAATAGCTATAGTGTCATAATTCCACATGCTGATCCACGCACTAAACTCATCTGTCTTTCCTACAATACTCCTTGAATTGAAATATACAAAGCTCAGAACATTCGTCCCACCATGTTTGACCTTTCTATTCCTGACTTTAGCTGTAGACTTAACAACATCTTTCTCCACAACCACTCCAGTATCTGTTCTGGTGCTCCAGTGCCCATACATCTACAACTCTAGTTTAACCACCCCCACCCCACCTTCCCTGGAAGAGAGCCCAATTATCCAAAACTCTGAAGACCTCCCTCTTGCATCAACTCCTTAGCCAAATGTTAAACTGTATGATCTTCCTATTTCTGGCCTCACTAGCATGTGACATGGGTAGCAATACTGAGATCACAAGCCTGGAGATTCTCTCCTTTAATTTAGCACCTAACTCCCTGAACTCAGTTTGCAGGACCTCATCACCCATCCTACCCGTCCTACCTATGTCATAGGATCTGACGTGGACCATGACCTATGGCTGCTCTCCCTCCCTCTTAAGAATGTTGTGGACCATCTGAGATTTTCCTGACCCTGGCACCCAGGAGGCAAGGTACCATCTGAGAATCTCATTCTTGTTCACAGAACCTCCTTACTGTTCTCATAACCAACAAATCCCTTATCACTACAGCTAGCCGCTATTCCCCACTTCCCTCCTGAGCCACAGTGGGAGACTCATTGCCAAAGACCTGACCACTGTTGCTTTCCTCTTCAAGGATATTCCCCCCCATTCCAGCAGTATCCAAAGCAACATACCTGTTGTTGAGGGGAATAGCCACAGTGGTACTCTGTGCTTGCTGCCTATCCCCTTTCCCCATTCTGATGGTCACCCAGTTATCTGTGTCCTGAGCCTTGAGTGTAACTACTTCCATATATATCCTGTTTTCAATCCCTCAGCCTTCCTAATTGCATGGAGTTCATCCAGTTCCAGCTTCAACTCAGTGCGGAATGTTAGAAGCTGCAGCTGGATGCACTTCTTGAAGGTGTCGTCGTCAGGGACACTGGAGGTCTCCCCATCTTCCCAATATATACTGAAACACTTGGTCACCTTGTTGGAGGAGACAGCTGCCTTTGCATCAAGAACAAATACTGGCTTATATCGTGCTGAGATATCAGCAAAGGAGCTTTCACTTCTGTCTGATTATATGCCGCAACAATGTTTGTGCCTGGTGATGGATGGAATTCTCTGGCATTTTTTTGCTGCCATTTCCACTGAGGTTGCATTTCTGCAAGCCAGTGAGACTGTATGTTTAACAATTTGGACTGCATCCATTTGTCATTTTAACCACACACAAATCTATCCTGCAGTGCACAGCTTCAGAATTCACTAAAGCTTCAGTATCTTGATAAATCCTTTAATGCAACAATATAATCACTGACTTTCCCCTGCCACAAGCCACATTTTACTTGCTGCTATTTCAAACATCTGTGGTTTGAAATAATCCTGCCTCCCTGCACCACTTTAGTGAACGGAAATATTTGGTTTTCTGCTGGGTTCCTAGATTAGCAAGTGGGCAATAGGTCTCAGATCCAATACTAGCAATGGAATAGCTTTACAATCTCTTGGCAACAGTATGCAGGGCTGGCATATTTTCAGTGTGATTTTACACTTCATGAAAATTCTTGGGATTAAAGAAAACTTTCACGATTTCTACCTTTCACAATTCAAGATTCAAGATTGTTTAATATAATTTCCAGTACACAAGTGTTAAGGAGAATGAAATAATTGTTACTCTAGATGCGATGCAGCACAAAAAAACACATTAATATAAAGAACATAATACTAATAAAACACGCAATAAATATAAATACATAAGATAGCTTCTGGGACCATGAGAGGCTGTGCGAGGTGAGCACTCCCAGGAGTTTGAAACTGCTCTCAGTTTCCGCTGCTGTGTCAACGATGTAAAGAGGGGTTTGAGTGGTGTGAGTTGTCCTGAAATCGATAACCATCTCCTTTGTCTTGTTAACATTGAGGAAGAGATTATTTACCTGGCACCAGGCTTCAAGCTCTTCCACCTCCTCTCTGTAAGTCGTCTCATCACTTTTGGTGATGGTCGTTAATGTTCAATTGGGCGTGGCTACACTGACCATGTATATTTTTTCTTCATTGTCTTGTATAATTTATATATCATTGGTTTTAATGTGTTTTCTGAACCTACATGCATGTGATGCTGTTGCAAGCAAGTTTTTCATTGTACTTGTACCTCACCGTACTTGTGAATATGACAATAAACTTGATTTGATGTCTAAAAGTGAGATGACATTTTATCTTCATTCCCACCTAAGCAGTGCAGTGGTGTGGCTGCGCTGAAGGCTATGCTTAATGTTTAATTCTCCTGTTACTGGTAATTCGATCAATCTCCTTTATATTTAACAGTTGCTGCCGAACCTTTCATAGCTGGACCAGTTTCTATTACCTGAGTGTGGGGTTTTGACATCCTGTGGTCAATACTGCCAATCAGCAATGTTTAATTGCTGCATTGAGAAGTTTTTCAAGTCATCAATATTTTTCCCCAGAACAAATACTACAGAGGCCCATAGCAGTTCTAAAGATGGGAGTCTGGTTAATATAGTGAACGAAGTAAGCCCCAACACTGATAATGGAAGGACTACATTTTTATTATTCAATACAAGTAACTTGGTGAAAACTTCAACAGTTTCATAAAGTTGAAGAAAAAAAACAAATCAGAAGGACCCATGAAGTTAAGATATCCCAAAGCCATAACTCTGTTTCAGTTGCCTGTCAAATAATGGTTAACTACTCATTCGAATTCTTCAGAATGGCAACAGTGTATTAGCAGCTCAGCCTGCAAGAAATATTGTTTACTATCATTATAGTACAGAGTAAAACCTCCCATCTGTTGCTGTTGTAGAAGTACTTGGCTGCCCAGCAGGAGATTCCTATCAGCCTGCTACTCTATCAGTGACTGGTGCCAAACTCCTGCTGTTTTCCACAGGGAAAAGGAACTCAAATACATAGGTTGGCTGGAAATTTAACACCACCCAGGGAGATTGCACTCACATCAGGATATTGCAAAGTCTTTGATGTAGAGCACAGAACCAGGTGAAACCTCAGGTCCTTTGAATACAATTAAGTCCAAAATATAAAGGTGTTTTTCTTACCTGCCTTCACTGTTCATGTAGTTTAATTCAAGGAGACTGCTTATCAGAGAGTTTGGATTCTTATTACCATGTGTAGTAAGCCGAGGTTGCTTATCATGACAGGACAGAATTTTGGGATTTAAAGAGAGCTTTGATGAAGAATAGTAAATGTTGAGGAGTAACCTTATTAATGCAATGATGTAGGGTAATGAGCCATAGGAAAGCAAACAGTGTAATGCACATTGGAAATACTGCAGTCATCAGTGCAAATATTACAGCAAATCACCCTACATTATTAATCCACCAGACTAATCAAAATACTACTGCTGGCTTTAGAATGATCATGTTTAAAAATTGCATATCTCATTACAAAATGTCATTAAGAACTGTGAAGCCAGCGTTGGGCTTTGAAACATTCACTCTTTGGAGTGGATGAAGACTCTTATTGTGCAAAAAAAATGAGGTGAGCTTATTCATTCAAGTAGAAACACAATGGATGTCAAGTTCCTGGAGGATTCAGGAGATACAGGCCAAACATCAATTACCTGTATGCAGAACCAGGCGATTATTATGTCAATGAGCAGGATTTCGTGCCAACATTATCATTTTTGGAGGTCAGTGTCCCAGTAATATGTTGGGTAATTAGTTCTGGCTGTTGATAGATATCTTCCCATCCAGAGAGCTTTTTCACACTGTACTGGCTTCACAAAGACAAAGGCAAAGGGGATTGCAGAGGCTGGAATCTAGGACAAAAACAGGACGCTGGAAGATCTCAATGAGCCAAACATCATCTGTTAAAGCAAAAGGAGAAGTCAATGCTTCAGTTCAAGACACCGAATCAGGACTGGACTGACAGGAAACAGGAAAGACTGCCACATATAGCAGTACAAGTGGTATGCTTGTGGGAGGTGGATGCTGATCAATATAGGGAGAAGAACACTAAATGGACAGATGAGTTTGCATGGGAGGAGAGCACTGGTGATATAGGTCACTCCTATCCACTCCCTACACATGCTTCTATCTGCCTACCCTGCTCCACCTATCTTCTACCTCACCATCAATCCCTCACCCCTCCTTAATATATACCGGAAATCTCTCCCATTGCCTCTCAATCGTTACTCAAAATGCTGATCTACCGCTTTTGCTTAGATAGACACTGCTTGACTGACTGAGTTCTTTCAGCGTTCTGTTTCCGTTACAGCACCACAAATGTTTGTCATCACTCGGCCAAGTACTGCAGAGCTCCTCCAGAACATTTCAGGCAGAATCATCACTTACAATGCCAGTGGTCAGGTCTTTAACATTCCCTGGATCTCAAAGTCTATCTGTTGTGTATAAATGTGTTGGTTCCAACTAAAGCCATGAACTATGTCACATCCATAATCCTTAACCATCCAGTAATCACTGAGGTATGTTATGAAGGTATAGTAGAAGTACAGTTGGCCCTTTTAACAAGTTTCCACCACCTCAGGGTGTCCTCTGCCACATGAGAGAAGAGAAACTACACCGTTCCTTCAGGGAATTCATTCAAAATATAATAGAGTAATATATGTCCTTGCAAATCAAATGACAGGGATGAAGCATCAGCCATCCCTGCCTTAAATAGCAGGACTGCCAAGCTATGCAAGAATTGGCTGAAATATATACAACAAGATTCAGCCGGAAGTGTTGAGATGATGATTTATCTCAATTTTGCCCTATATCGATATTAGCACAGACATCAGTTTCTTTCCAATTCAATTCCAATCATGTGATATCAGGCTGGCTACAGAACCATACAATATCTCAGGATGTATCATCTCACATGTATGAACAGTTCCCATCTCTGGATTGTCTTGTGGAAAATTAAATACTTCCATACTAATATATCCAGTTAGAGTTTGTCCTTGTGCATTTGGGGTTGCATAGTAGAGAGGCCATACAAAACAGAATCTGGAGATGATACTGTACAGAAGGTTCTTTGAATGTGGTATAAATCTTGTGGTTACAGCCATTTCATTATTAGCTAATAACAAAGAATTAACAGTAACTAACTCACTCTAGTGTAAGGAAGAACTGAAGGAAGAAGACAAAGAAAAGGCAAAGAATAAGGAAATTGTCAGAATCAGAGTCAGGTTTAATATCACTTACATTCGTCATGAAAGTTCTTGTTATGCAGCAACAGTACATTGCAATACATAATAAAACTATAAATTACTATATATATTATACATTTAAAATTAAATAAGTAGTACTAAAAGAGAAAAACAAAAAAAAAGTAGTGAGCCAATCACAAAAAAAAGATGCTGGAAATCCAAGCAGCACATACAAAATGCTGGAGCACCTATGGAAATTAATAAACAGTCGACATTTCAGGACTGTCCTACTGAAGGGCTTTGGCCTGAAACGTCCACTGTATGTTTTTCTATAGATGCTGCCTGGCCTGTTGAGTTCCTCCAGCATTTTGTGTGTGTTGCAAAAAAGTAGTGAGGTTGGGTTCATGGGTTCATTCATGAACATCTGATGTCCATTCAGACATCTGATTTCAGAGGGGAAGAAGCTATTCCTGAATCGTTGAGTGTGTGCCTTCAGACTCTTGTACCTCCTCCCTGATGGTAGCAATTAGAAAAGGGCACGTCCTGGGTGATGAGGGTCCTTAATGATGGATGCCGCCTTTTTGAGATGTCACTCATTAAACATTTCCTGAATTTTGGGGAGGCTGGTCCCCATGATGAAGCTGATTGAGTTTACAACTTCCTACAGCTTATTTCGATCCTGTGCAGTGCCCCCCCCATCATACCAGATGGATAACTTATACTGAAAACTAGCTCAAACTGAAGAGATAAAGAAATTTCCTTGTAAGTAAAAACCTATAAAACAGTTCGAGTTATGGTATGATCCAGGCTGCAAGCAAAGCAGCTACAAAAATACATAATCAACTGTACTACAAATTACTAAAAATCCACTGAATATTTACAGACAAACATGTGATTATACAAACAGATAAGCAAATATAAAAAAAGTTAAACTGCAAGAAAAATGACAACTTTGTCCCCAATCCAACAAGAATAAATGCAAGAGGAGGAGGAGAAGAAGAAGGAGGCCAAAATAGCAAAGGTGCCAAAAGTGCAATCCTCTTCCAAACGGTTCAGCAACAGCCAGTGTCCGACAGATCTATACCTAATTAAAGTGGCCATGACCTAAATCTGTCAACAGTTGCAGCCATAAACCTCATCACAGAGCTTTGCAATGACTACACTACCTGTGGCCGTCATCATGACCATGACTTGGAAATTTTATGCATCTGTTTGCTGCTGTTGGAGGGACAAACGTTTCTACATCATCTGGGATATCACACTGAGAGTCACTGTAAAATGCTACAGCTTCATCTCATTGTTTCTTTCCATATTCAAGCAGGCAGAAAGAGGACATTATGTTGGGTCTGGAGATCGTCCAGAAGTTTCTTTGGAAGTCAAGAATGAGGCACGGATCTTGTGGTTACATCCACTTTATTAGATGTTCATAACTAAGAAATTAGAGTAAAGGAGAGCAGCAGGTAACTAACTAACTGTAACCAACTCACTCTACTGCAAGTAAGGATGAAAGAGAGAACAAAGAAAACAACAAAGGACCTTGCCTCATGTTTGAGTTCAATACTGAAAACTAATTCAAGCTGGATTGAGAAGGGAATTCACTTGAGAAGAGCAACCTATGAGACAAGGACAGCTTTGATTTCTGCTGCCATGAGCCTCAGGCTTACAGGCAAAGACACTACAACAAATACAAAACCAGCATTACTTCAAATCATTGAAAATCCACTGACCAGTTACAAAGCAACAGGTGATTGTACAACCATATAAGCAAGCATGCATAAATAAAATTAAACCATGAGCAAAATGACAACTTAAACCACCATCTAACATTCCCTTCTTTGATTCTAAATCACCATTTTGAATCATTACATCTGAAAATTCAGAGGTCCGGTACTATGCAAAAGTCTTAGGCATATGTAAAAAAATTCTGTAAGATGAAAATACTTTAAAAAATAATGAATTGAAAAGCTTTTAAATATCAAAAATTTACAAGAAAGAGCAGTAAACAGTAAAAAAAATAAATCAAATCAATATTTGGCATGAGCACTCTTTGCTTTTAAAACTGCATCAATTCTGCTAGCTACACTGTCATGCAGTTGTAAAAGAAAATCAACTGGTAGGTTCCGAGCAGCTTGGAGAACTTGTCACTGTTTATCTGCAGACTTTGGCTGTCTTCTGTCTCTTCAGGTAATCCCAGTCAGCCTCAATGATGTTGAGATCAGGGCTTTGCGGAGGCCATACCATCTGAAACCATATGAAAATCTAGGCTGCCTGAGAATTTCATACAGTACTGTAGAAAATTGCATGGTACCAGTATTGAGTATAAAAATAAATCAACACCAGGTCATAAAAACATCAAAAACTACACACATCATTATGTCTTAATCAGGTAGAAACACAACAACAACAAACAACAGTAGAATGAATTTGAAATTAATGACTTTGTTCAAAATCTTGTGGTTGGTTAGTGATTTACTCACTGTAGCCCAATGGCATATGCACTAAATCAGAGGTTACTAGCCCATCAAGACAGGATGGAAGGGGTTGGTTCCACTGAGTGTCTCTGTGTCAAAGAAACAGCTTAATCTCACCCCCTCTTTCCATATTCAAGTAGACAGAACCAGAACATGGGTTTGCAAGAACTACAGGTTTACTTATAGTTCAAGATTCCTTTGACTTCACATGCACATACTTCATACCAATTTTCCAGTTTCATGAACGACATTGGTTTCGTGCATGACACTGGTGTGCAGGTATGTCTTAAAATCTGTAATTCTGTAATGATATCCATACTCACTATTTTTAGATTGCATTTCATGATTAGCTTTGCTCTGATCAAGCCGACACAGAAAGTTTTGTTCAGAATTGATAGTTTCATTCCTTTGAACATAAAATATCCAGGAACCAAAAAATATATTGAAAGAAGTCATCTGAAAATAATGAAGGAAGTTGACTAAATTTCGCAAGTTGTTCTAGGTAATGAAAGCTTTCAGTATCAGAGCGTCAGCAAATATAGTTTAGGAGAAATAATTGAGGTTGAAAGGGATCTCTTCATTCTGAAGGCATCCAGTCAGTTTCTTAGGCTGCACCCCATTTTGTACCTTAGAACTGGAAACACAAAGTCCAAAGCTCTCCATGAATTGATCTTCCACCTTTACATACTCAGCATCAGCTGTCAATAGCAGAAATTACTTCCCATCAAATCAAATACTTTTTCAGTTGAATTGATAGTGTTCCATGTCGGTAGCTTTTATTACATGTTTTGATTAATATCCAACCAAAAGAAGGAAGCATTCTTGTTTGATTCTTCATATGTCATCAGTCAAAAATACTCCAAATTTCAATGGAAGACTATTACCAAAAGAACAATTCAGCATATCTACCAAATCAATTATTATCTTGGCTCAGAAGCAATGGCAATAGTCTAAGGAAAACCCTTCTTCTGCATTTTTCAGCTTGAGAGCATGAATATGCAACATGTAGATAGGAGATGATCTATTGGACTGGAAACAAAGATCAGGCTAATATTAAATTCCGAGTCATTATATGTTAGTTGATAGTGGAATCCAAGTTGTCAGTAAAAATCCCCAAACCACTCTAAATTCTGTCTTATGAAATCCATTTATAAAAATAACTTTATTATATTTTTTTCACTTAATTAATTGTAGGCATTTTGTTGGCAAGCATGGAATGAAGGCTAAATATATTTGGCAAAAATCTGCTGGCAAAAGACAAACTTGCTCAAACTGAATGATTCTGCATAGAATCACTGATACAGAGTTAAATGAGATCGAGATGTGGAGTATATTCTTACAAGTGCCATCTAAAGAAAATATAGCATTTGTACACAAAAATGAATACTATCAACATCCTTTGCAACACACAACCATCAATAAATCAAAGTTTCTGTGCATACATAGAATGACACATTCAGTGCAACATATCTTAGGGTCTAGATTATATTTGCAAAACAGTAATTTTTACTCTCAAATGTTTATAATGCCACTCAGACTTCTAATCCAATGCTTCAATGCATTACAATGCAAACTGCGTGGTACAAATTTTAAAAAATGGAATGTGTACTGCTGGCTGCAACACAGCTTCAGGCGGCTATTAATCTAGATTTCGTCATTTGATCAAAGCTACTTGTCTTATTTTGTTCATTGGTTGCTGTGGTTTATGTTGCATAGTAATGCAAGATATTAATCATTTCAGTAAGTATGTGTTGAGATGATTGACTGCTCTAAGAGTGTACAGATGTTGGTAAATGGCGCTGTGGCCACAAGCATACTAGTGCAGGATTTGATACTAGCTTTAATTTTACTCTCCCCTTAAAGGCATTCTCACTCACTGACTAGCTCAGTGAACAGAATATCTCATCATGGCAAAACAGGAGGAAACAGCAGAAAACCTCGACTCAAGTTGAGCTATAGTTTATGGTTCAAAGCAATCAAAGTATTTACTATCGGAAATAAATACAAAACTATGCTCCTCATCCGAGAAAGGATATTAAGGAGTTAGATTAACTGCAGCTTGACAAACATTAATCTAAGGTTTAAATGGATAAAAATTGGGAGCACCCCCTTCACTTTATATGGTTGATAAGACAGCTAACCAAACTTGTTTTGGTGATTGCTGCACAAGATGCAGAAATCACCAGCCATTCCAGCAATTATTGTTCAGTACTGGTTGTCCCTGAACTGAGACAGCATTGGTGAGTCTGAAGTCACAAATAAAACAGGTTGATAAGCACAGTAAGTTTCTTTCCTGGAAAGAAAAAGCGAATGGAATTTTATGACAATTATGGTTATCGTTCTGAGATTAGGCTTAAACGGTACAAGTTTTTGGAAGAATAGACATGGAGGTGCCAATTTATCTATTGTGAGATTTCAAAAAAAGGAAACATAAATTTCTATTGAGAACTGTGTTATGCTGGAAAATAAAAGCTTGTAATTTTCTCTTCCAAAACAATTATGAATGTTGATCAATTGACATTGGCTAAAATGAAATAACTAGATCATTTATCCTGTAAAATAAAGACCACAGTGATTTATTGTAGTAAAGATGTTTTAAGATAATTTGAACACTGGAATGCTTCCGTCCCATTTCAAGGAGCTTGTTAGCATTTAACAGTTACCATTTCAATTAAGATAGTACACCAAGGGGCCATTTAAAAGTCCACTGAGTTTTTTTTCTATTCGGCACAACTTCTTCATATGGAAGAGTTAGAAAGATTAATGAGGGATAAAGAGAAAGTAGGAAAATGGCATGAGGCTCTGTGATTCATGTAGAGAGAAATAACAACACAGATGTAAAAAATAGAACTTGTTTTTTGTATCGGTCGGTAATCTGTGGCTGTTCTATTAAATTCTGCTTAACTAGCAGACAAATAATGTAAAGGCAAGGCTAGTAACACAGGAAGAATTACCACTCTTAATGAGGTATTATAGATAAAGCATTTATTCAACAAAAGGATACAACAATGGTCAATGCTTACAATACTGTTCAAATTGATGTTTCCCCTGGTTGGAACTTCTAGAGCTAGGAGTCACAACCTCAAAATATGCTGCTGGACATTCAGGAAACAGTTAACCAATAATAAAATCTTCACCCAGAAGACAGTTTTAAAAAAAAAAATTCTCTGCCCAAGTAGGCTGTAAGGACTCAGTGGTTGAGGATGTTCAAGATAGAGATTGATAGACTTAGTTCTGAAGGGATGTGCAATCTGTGTGTGCAGGAAAGCAGAACAAGATAAGCCACGATTTTACTGAATGGTGTAGTAGGTATGAAGGTGCTGAATGGCCTGCAAGTGCTTCTGCTCCGCACTCTTCCAGGCCTCTAATAACTTTGGTTTAGGGAGACTAGTGACAAGAAAGCTGCTAAATGTTTTATACTGCATAGGATCATCCAGGCCACGCTATCTTCTCAGAGATACCATCAGGTAGGAGGTAAAGAAGCCTGAAATCCTTCACCACCAGAGTCAAGAACAGCTAATTCAACTCAAACATTCGGTTCTTGGACCAAACCACACAACCCTAACCATTTCCTCTGTATAGCGACACTGCAACAACTTTGCAATACAATGGACATATTTTTTGCTCAGATTGTGTTCTTGTATAATTTTGTACATGTTATGTTTTTTTCTTGTGAATGTTGTGCCTCTAATGTTAAGTGTCTGTGATATTGCTGCATATATGCTTTTTATTGCAACTGTGCAGACATAGAACATAGAACAGTACAGCACAGTACAGGTCCTTCAGCCCATGATATTGTGCCGACCTTTTAACTTTTCCAATATTGACTAAATTTCCCTCCTCTATAGCCCTCCATTTTTCTTTCATCCATATGCCTATATAAGAGTCTTGGCTGGCATTGGAGAAAGTCTGGAGGAGGTTCATGAGAAGGATCTCGGAAATGAAAGATTAATGAACTCCCAAGAAAGAGGGCCATTGGGTGGTTAGGTTCTTGATTAGCAAGTGTGTCAAAGATTATGGAGAGAAGACTGGAGAAGAGGATTAAGAGGAATAATAAAACAGCCATGATGGACTGGAAGAACAGACTGGATGGGCTGAATGGCCTAATTGTGCTCCAATGTCTTATCGTCTTTTGAAGATATGTTATTCTTGCTATGAATAGCAGCAATGAAACAAAACTTGAACTAAGTACAGTTCACAACTGAAAGCCATTTATTCAGTCTGCAGACTCATTCTGTACTGGAGTCTGCATTAATTTCTCTTAACTATGATGATTCACCTGAATCCAGCAAATCCTTATCATAAAGCCATATTAGTGATACAATTACTCATTTAAAAACCTCAGTCAGAAATCCAACATTACTTGTTTGTCAATCTCATTATTGGCAGTGATGTTGTAACTTTACTTTCATCAGGATTACTGTAGGTGCAACTCTTTTGATCAATTTAATTTTTCAATTTGACTTCCAGCCTACCAAATAAACAGGAAGGTCAAGTCATCACTTCAATAAACAGGGTAATCAATGTACTAAGAGTTAAAATTGGTGGAAAAATTATTTAATTTATGCTTGTCACTAATTGTTTTCTCTGTTAATTTACTGCAATGAAATTAAGCATGATCACTCATGTCATCCGAATTATGAGTTGGCATCACACTCCAAACTGAACCATAAAATCAAATCAGCTAACCAGTTAGCAATGTACACAAAATGGAACACATCATGTGGTTAGTACTGCTCCTTGGAGCTCAGAGAAAACGGGTCATAAAGAGATATAGATCATCATGAATTTTAATTGAAATGGTAATTCAGTGAATGTTTCATCAACAGTTGTGCTATATTAAAGAATTCTGAGCTTTATTGTCAAAATGTTGGCCAGTACTTCCTGTGCTTGGTTTGCCTGAGGAGATAATGGTGGCCATCTTCTTAAAGTGATGTGCGCTCCCACACTAGTCATTAGTTATTGTCTGGAAAAGGGAGGATGTCTTCTGTATATGGTGTTACCATATGCAAGTGGTTGGTCATGATGGATATCAAAAAAATAATCATGATTTATTAAGCTGAAGATTAAACGATATATATCTTAATCCTTAAAACTCGTCCTCTAGACTGCCAACCATTTAGTTTCAATTGAAGAGTATGTATTGCATTGTTACAAGGATTACCCCTTAGTAATAATGATCAGTTAGGCACAAAGCGAATCCTTACTGACAAGTACTTTTATTGGCGCAGTTCACAAGCACATAAATTTACACAACTGAATTACCTGTGCACACACTAGGTTTCCCAAACTCTCCACGAACGGTCAAAGAAGAGTAAAAGTAATACTCGAGAAAAAATATCTATGTTGACCAGGCATTCCCTCATGGTCCTGATGTGATCTCCACATCTCCGAAGCGGTGTCATCCATATCCATGATGGTTGATCTCCGGAGAGTTGTCACTGCTTTCGAAGACACTCACTTCTATACATTCCTTATCAGTTCTAATGTTACGTTTCAATCTTGTTGGCTGTGGTCTATCTAGCTAGTGTGTGAGAGCTTCCGATTGGCTTTGGTCCAAGCCAGCATCAATTTATTGCCCTCTTTGGTAAGTGACAACTGGTAATTAATGTCTCTTTGTTCTGAATTAGTGCATATCAGCCAATTACTAGGCTCAAGTTACTCAGGTCAGACACCCCCCCCCCCCCCCAATCATAAACCTGCATGGTCTATCATACAAAAGAATCCCTGCCAAGTAACTTCTTATTCGGAGATTATTTCTAGGTCAGCAGATTATCAGGAACATCACCTCTTCCACTTTAAAGCATTTTAGTATAGCTATTCTTGAGGAAAACCAGTTCATAAGACAAATCACAAAATGGAGGCTATAGAGCAGCTTCACAAAATGGCAGCCTCTATTCCTTCAACCTCATGGCAAGAACAAATACAATCAGTTTGTCCACTTTCACTGTCCCTGACTCAATCAAATTCACTGATTTATAGATTGTGGTTCTTTCTGGCCAACAACATTTGTCTCCCACATCCAGCAAGATAAAGTATATCAGTAAAATGAGCTATACTGCTTCCACTTAGCATGTACTTGGGTCCACCTATCACCTACCAACCCCTTCATTACCACTTCCCCTTTCCTCTTTATACTGGCTCTCCTACCTCGGCAGGGTCTCAACCCAAAATTTCAATGATTTCTTTTCACCCACTGCTGCAGCCTGACCTACTAAGTTCTTCCAGCATTTTGTTATTTTAGCCCACTTGCAAAATAGTCTGAGTGACTGCAGCCAAAAAAAACACTCATTGTCCAGAGATAATCTACCCTTTGCCTTTTGTCAGCATTCTGAATTAGATGCCACATGGATTCAGTTTCTATTTTTCATTTGTTTGCAGGAGTTGTCCTCATCAATGATTGCTGTTGCTACCATCATAATTGTCTAGTTGTCTTGTGATTGTGGTGGTACTGAAGGTGCTGTGGCACAGGGTGGAATGCAAACAGACTCACAATCTCAACAAGAATACATATGCAAATACATGTCCCTCACTGGAACTGTGATTCAAATGTAACTCCTGATTTTATTGATGATCTGTATGACATGCCATTTGGAATCATATACAAAACAATTTATCTTTCTAATTTGTTTGCATTGGGTTCATTAAGAGGAATCCAAACTTTGCATTTAATCATTGACTTGAAATGTTTGCTCTGTGAAGCCTAATTTGAAGTGACAATTCTGACAATCTTGTTTCTGATCCACTAATTCAGTAAGACACAGTTATACAAAGAACAGGCTCATTCACAATCCCCTTTACATGAGACGTTCTGCTGAGGTGCACCCAACATGTGGAATAGCTCTAAATTTTAATAAGAAATTTGACAAACAATGTATCATTCTGAAAGAAGAAAGTTCATGTTGTGCTCAAAATTGAGAGAAATAACAGATGTTGAAAAATCGAAATAAAAAGTGAAAATGCTTGAACCAAGTAGCCAGTTCTAAAGAATGAAATTAATGTGATTCTTCCTTGGTATATGCTAAAACAAAATGGAAGTCTGTAAGATAAAATGGTGTTAGTTTGGAGTGGAATTGTTTTGAAAAGGTACAAGAGAACAAGTCCACAGCAATGTTTTGAGAAGGTCAAGAAATACAAGTTTGTGGAGAGTGGTGAAAAACATGTTTGTCTGGGCTGGAGGTCATAAGAGATAAGGGGGTGCAGCCAGCATCACAAACGGATGGAAATGTACTCGTGTAAGGGGTTTTGAAGGATATAAAAAGGGGCACTTCCTTTGTGCAAGGGGGAGAGTTTTGTCATTGGCTAGGTCATGACCAGAGCTAGTACTAAGATAGCGAACAATACCTCCAGTCAGAGTTAAGAGTTAGCAAGAGAGGAAGAAAACAGACTGTGTGAAAGGTTGTTAGGTTTGTGGCTCCTCTTTGACATTGCAGAGATCTGCTTGCTCAGTGAATGATATGTATTACTGTATACATTTGTTTCTCTTTTTGTATTTCATTTGAACTAGTTCTAGTAAAGTGTTTTCTTGTGGTTTAACATGTATGCAATATCTCCTTTTTTTGTGGATGCATATGCAATACCCTGAGCTCAATCAGCAAAGAACATATAATGAATTTTAAAATATTTTTTTCATTACACCAGTGAGGCAATATCCAACAGAGTTAACGTTTCACGTCCAACAGTTTTCATCAGGACTAAGAAAGAGAGAAAACAAATTACTTCTAAGTTGTAGAGTGCCACACAAACAGAAGGATGTAAAAAACTGAGCAAATATCACAGATGGATCAGACGCAGATGGGACTCCCATTGGAAAGTGAAAGAGAACTTCTTCAAAATTGTCTTTCCTCTAATATTGGCTCAGGATTTTACCTTCCATTAACACAGCAGCAACTGCAGGACATGTCCGACAGCCCTACATTTCGGAAATTTAACATTCCTTTGTTTGTGTTCTCACTCTAGCTGCTCCTGTTTCATAGCTTGTGTTTATTTTCTCACTCTCTCTAATTGTCTCTATTAATCTATTGACTGGCTGACCTCTATAATGTATCCCTCATGGCAACCTTGGACTCATTATGTCAGAAATATTCCCTTCATTATATTGATTCTTCTCCCACTGTTAAAAAAAAACAAATTTGCTTGCTCTTTTCTCATCAGATGAAGTGTCTTTGATACGAAACATTAACTGTTTCTTTTTCCGCAAATGCTGATTGACCTACTGAACCCTTTCAGAATTTTCTCTTTTCATTTCTTGTAGTCTTGCTGCTTTAACACTATTTGGCTATTTGAACAGATCTTTCATCAGCTCCTTTGGATGAAAGATGACAGGGAGATACTGAGAAATGGATAATACCAGTTCATTTTATCAAATCATTAAACTTCCAAGACTGAAGCTGTGGCCAACTGTAACAGACTAATGTACTATACTCCAATGTACTATGACATAGGAAGTTGCTCTTAACCCATTTCAGTATGTTCTTTAGTGGTATAAGTTCTCATTGGCTTAACTTCTAGTTGCTTTGAATATTTGTATGCTCTAGAAAATGGTCACATCTCTTTTCAAAAAAAATTATATATAATTATGGAAAAAAATTCTTCAGCCATATCTACACTTGAAATAAGTTTTCAGAAGTGTTTGATAACATGCACAATTGACAAATTGAGCATTGACTAAACAGCACCTTCAGATCTTGATCCAAACCAGGCAAGTGTACCATATGCAAGCATTTGCCTTCATTGCTTGTATAACAATGTACTTGGTGTGTAGCACAATCAATATCTTTGCTTTAAAATTTCAGGTGTGTTACCACATGCATGTGTATTTTAAATATCCTTGATCACACAACTACTTATTTTGACAGAAATATGATTATCTTGGATCTTCAATTGTGCATTTTTCCAGCTTGAGCCACCCTCTAAAAATGTATTTGGGTACACAATTCACAAATAGACATGTTTATGTTTAGCCTGCAATATTTGAAGGTTTCACCAAAAAATCAGCATTCAATTGAGTTAGAATATAAATGAAAGTTTTACATCCTAGTTCTCATAGGTAGTCTGGGCAATGCATGCGTGACTGCATTGTTTTGAATTCTTGTATTCTCTCTTGTGATTGCACTGAGATGGCAGAATTGTTTATGGTTGCCTTTGCAATGCTAAAGCCCAATTAAAGGTCTGTGATGTTGTGATATGCAGGACCTTTTTGGAAAGAACTGATGGAACTTCTTGATATTAAGTATGATGACAAGAGTATTGTTTTCTGTTCAGGCATCACTTTTTAACAAATTGCAAGGTGGAAATGCTGTTTTGTGGCCCCAAACATAAGCCTTCTGATAGCTGTTCCGGTGCCAGAGCCAAAGCCTAATTTTAATTCACAGGTGATGCTATAATGAAGATGATAAATTATACCTCACACTGATCTAAGCATGTGACTGTTCTTTTGCCCCTGGTCCACTTGGCATGTTTCTTTACTCAGTGACGCAGGACGAAAAGCCCTGTTGCCAAATTAGGTAGAAATTATGCATAATTTTGTGCCATTCCCAGGAATTATCTTCTGGACGTGTATCCAGAAGAAGATGGAACCAGCGGACAATGCCACGGGCAATATTCTCCAGATGGTCCACAAAACTGTTTCTTTCACTTGTTTTACATCTTTTTCTCTTAAGTGTGGTTCTGCTACTGTCGTGACCTATAGTTTGACGGTGTGTTTTTGGGCTGATTGACCATTCTGGTGTTTTCCTGTCTCTGAGGGTATTCAGTGAGGCTTCTAGCAAAGAATGCACCCTCAAAGCCAAGAAGCTCAGAAATGGGGTGCGAGCCCATCACTGACTCCATTTCTCGCTGATCTCACCAATCAAAGCATCAAGGACAATTGAAAATAATGATGCGAGTGCAGAAGTGTTCAGTGTCCTCTATCAGCCTCTTGTTTGCTGCCGCTGGAGGAAGGTGTGATGGTCTCTTTCCCTCTCGCAATCTGCTCACTAGGGAATGCCCCTGTGTTTGAATGGTCTCTCTCTCCCTCGATGCTGTTGGAGGCTGGGACTGAAGTTTGAAGACCGCAGTTTGTGGATTGGACTGTAGTTCCTGGTCGCCCCTTTTCCTGTTGCGACTTTGAGCGACTTTGAATCAAGGCAGCCTGCAGATAAGGAACACCGAGTTGAACTGAATATGGACTCTTCGGATTTTGCATTTCGTTTTCTGTGATTTCACTGGTTGCCATTTGCACAATTTGTTTTTTAGCACGGGGGAGGTGGGGGGGTTGATATTCATGTTGCCATTTGCATGATTTGCTTTCTGCTCGTGGGGGGGGGGGGGGAATTGATACTCTTTTTCCGTTGAACAGGTTTTATGGTGTTTCTTTGTTTTGTGCCTGCCTGTGGAGAAGATAAATCTAAGGGTTGTATACTGCATACATACTTTGATAATAAAGGTACTTTGAATGGTCTCAGTTCACGTGCATCGTCAGGTTTAGGGACCTTTACAATGTCTTATTCCTTTTCTTTTTACAGGATGCAAACAATGTCCAGAAGCCAAGATAAACCATTTTGCATTATTGCAGAACATGCTTGTTTCTGTTTAGTCTCAAGCTTTACGTATGTAATAACTTTACTGTCTCTGTGAGTATTTGAGAATTTTTCTTCTTCAGTGTGTGTCATGATCAGAAAATCACCCTGATGAAAACCCATGTGGGTTTTCCTTTATAATGTATTGCGCATGGCAGCATAGAACATTTTTAAAGAAAAATTACCACTATATGCGAGTTTGGTGGTAGAAATTAAAGTTTACCCTCTTTTGGTATTAGTAGCAAATGCTACTAATACCAAATTGGAACTTCAGCAACAAATCATGAAAATGGTCAATAATATGTTGAAAGTAAAGTTAAGATGGCTTCCAAACAGAATCATGTGGTACAAAGGGACGTCACATCAGGAGCTGCATAAAGAGCTCACTGTTGTTGCATGACTACTTTACTGATTGTCACGTCTCAAAGTTCTTTCCTCATTGTAGCTGCAGAACTGCTGCATTAAAACCTGTTATAAAGATGAGGGAGAATGGGAGGGATTTGGCAACATTGCTAGAGTGCGAACCTCACAAATCCATGAAGTGCTCCCACTGGGTTCTGTGTCCTGGGTAATTCCATACCATTGTGTATGTCCTTCCTGAAGAAACTTATTGAAGAGATATGCCAAATGGACCCAGGGCAAGATTGTGAATCATCTGCATTATAGCATCACCCAGGTGTTGCAGGTAGGACTTTCACAGTGAATGGCAGGGCTCTCGGAAGTGTTATAGAATAGATGGATCTTGGAGTAGACAGGGTGGTGAATAAGGTTTTTGGCATATTGGCCTTCATAAGTCAGGCCTTCAGAATATAAACATTGGGAGCTCATGGTATGGCTGTACAGGACACTGATGAGGCTACATGTGTTCAGTGTTACTAACCCTGTAATAGGAAAGATGTTATTAAACTGGAAATAGTGCAGTGAAGATTCACAAGGTTGTTGCCAGGACTCAAGGGCGAGGACGTTACAGGTGAGGTCTTTACTCCTTGGAGCGTAGGAGACTGAGAGGATTTTTTAGTGGTGTATAAAATCATAAGGGGTACAGAGAGGATAAATTGACTCAGTCTTTCTCCAAAGACAGGGAAATAAAGAACGAGGGCATAGGTTTAAGGTGAGAGAAGAAAGTTTTCCTCTCAAGACCTGAGGGGCAACCTTTTTATACAAAGGGTGGTATCTGTGTGGAATGAGCTGCCATTCAACGCAGGTAAAATAACAATGTTTAAAAGACATTGGGCAGGTAGACAGGTTAAAAAAAGGTTCTGAATGTTTAGAATGTTATGAGTCAAATACTGACAAGTGGATCTAGCTTGGATGGGACATCTTGATTTGCATGGACCAATTGGACTGAATGGCTGTATAACTATTTGATACTGTAGGTTGAAGACTACTAAAGAGGGACATAGGTTACTGCATGTTGCTCTGCAGTGAGCTGTGCTAAATGACAGTGAAGTATGAAGCAACAGCAGTGATGAGGTCTCTGAAATCTCAAGAATTAAAAATAGGCATGAGCAGTTAGAGTGTTAGATTTTGATGACATTTCATTGCCCATCCATAGTCATTGCTAGTTTGATGTGTGCGAAAGAGCGTTTGAAAACTGTACACAGATGTTCAAATTTTGACAATATCAAAGGAATCATGGGGTGCCTACACTGTAACTCCATAAGGGTGGGCTGACATCAGGAAAACATCAGTAAAATGAAGGCACCTTGAACATTTACAATATACAGTATGTTAAAAAGCAAGATGATAATTGAAGAAGTATGGGGCATTGGAGGAGACAGCTCTCCAATGACTGGATCACTCCAAATGTGTATGTTCCAAAAAGAGACAAAACAGGCAAGCCTAGAGAAATTACACGGTCATAATCAAACATTAGGTGATGAAGAGT
This sequence comes from Hemitrygon akajei, assembly GCF_048418815.1. Lineage (NCBI taxonomy): Eukaryota > Metazoa > Chordata > Chondrichthyes > Myliobatiformes > Dasyatidae > Hemitrygon > Hemitrygon akajei. The sequence goes on from NC_133149.1 coordinate 26,340,852, forward strand.
ATCCACAACAGCCAAATAGTGAACTTGATGTAGTGAAAACCTCTAGAAAACCAATTTGTCTCAGGCATATCTGTAATCATATTCCAATTAGTAGCTACCAGTCTTTACGCATAAATTTGCAAATGGATGCTAGCATAGAAATAGGATGCATTTAGAAATAATTTTTTAAAATGTGGGCTTTGTCTATAAAAGCAATGTTATCGAGGTTAGAAATTATTTTCCAGTCAGACTATGTTGATTGAGGAAATTGACCCGGACACTTCTGTGCATGACCAACCCTAGTGCAGTTGATGACTCCCACCATCAGTTAATCACTTAATGATGTAAAGTGTTGAACACCACACTCTTCCTCCACTGCTGGCGTAAATGGACATTTTGGGGACAACAAATTTCCTATGTTTAACACTTACAAATTAAGTTTGGACCACATCACACAGAGAAAGTGCGAAGAATAGTCTGTAACAGTGTCAATATCATTCAAAGTGCTGCTTATTAATTAAAATGTGTCCTAAAATTTTAAATCATCTAGCTTTTATTTTTATACATGTGCTTTGCATGAGCTATTTACCACATTTGTCAACTTTAAATGTCAATAGACTCAATGGGTATTTAATATTTTATAACAAATTGCAACACTTTATTCTTAAGTACACAGTAGTGCAAACCTAAGGCATTTATGCCCAAGATGGCCTGTGCAAAATCTTTGCCGACACATGGCAAACAATGCCACCCCCTAATTCTTTAAAGCCCACCCATAATAAGAAGGTAAGTAATGATTATTTTACTGCCAAAAGAAGCAGCAAATGATTTTTTTAACAACCCAAAGCAGTGAGATGTTTTCACAGGAAAATATCTCACACTATGTTGGCACCAGGTAGACGATTGCAAAAAGACATGATGCTAGATGATATGTTTGAAATTCTTGCAGACCTGGTGTAAATACTGTAAGTATATGGCTGGCAAACAAGTTTGGGCCATTTGGTATTGGCTTCACTCTGCTTATATTTCTTTTTCTGTTGTTTGTGAGTTAACATTGGATATTAATGATAATAATCCTAAATACTGTATATAGTTTAGCACCTCTGTGAATATTTTTGCAAAGAACATATCTTATTAATATTAGGAAAACTGTTACTTAAGTTTATTGGTGAGATGTTTTTAAATTGCGTTTATCCTTTTCAGAGAGGTCAATTAGGAACTGGATCAAAGCATAAAATTCCAGACAATAAGGTTCTGAAACTCATAAATTCCACCCCTGCAACTTTTAACTGTCTGAAAAAAAATCTTGCAATGGCAATATTAATTGCATTTCCATTGGCATATTGATGTGAATTATTGCTTTTAGTGATTAATTTGGTCATCTAAATATAGAACAGGGGTTCCCAGTCTTTTTATGCCATGGACCCCTACCATTAACCGAGGGGTCTGTGGACCCCAGGTTGGGGACCCTTGATATAGTAGACTTACTGAGGAAATTAGTGCTATGTGCATAGCTCTCAAAACAACCAAATACAAGCTAGATATAAAATATTTGTCATCGCCAGTGCAGCAACAGAAGTCTCACTGAGAGTAAAGTATGTTTATTTACTTTCCTTGATCTTTTATGAAGATGCACCAAAGCTTATAATTTCATGGTCACATTTCTTATGTTATATATGAAGCAAAATAACAACACTATTCAGAAATAATGGGATTTTAAAATATTTTAAAGATAAATATTAACAATTTTGAACAGTTTTCTAAATGCTACATTTATTTCAATCTCTCTTATACTTTTATTAACAGTAAAACAGTGAATACACATAAACAAGCAATAGGAATCAAAATCAGATTTATTATCACTGGCATGTGTTGTGAAATTGGTTAACTTAGCAGCAGCGGTACAATGCAATCCACAATATAGAAAGAGAAAAAAATGTAAATCAATTACAGTACGTATAGAAATGTATATTGAATAGATTAAAAATAGTGCAAAAACAGAAGTAATATAATTTTAAAAAAAGTAAGGTAGTGTTCATGGGTTCAATGTCCATTTTGGAATCATATAACAGAGGGGAAGAAATCACTGAGTGTGTGCCTTCAGGCTTCTGTACCTCCTTCCTGATGGTAACAATGAGAAGAGGGCATTCCTTGGGCTAGTACCCAAGATGGAGCTGACTGATTTTACAACTTTCTGTAGCTTCTTTTGGTCCTGTGCAGTAGCCCCCCACCCCCCATACCAGACAGTGATGCAGCCTGTCAGAATGCTCTCCACGGTACAGCCAATGAAGTTTTGAAATGTTTCAGGGGACAAAACAAATCTCTTCAAACTCCTAATGAAATGTAGCTGCTGTCTTGCCTTCTTTATAACTGCATCTATATGTTGGGACCAGGTTAGATCCTCAGAGATCTTGACACCCAGGAACTTGAAACTACTCACTCTCTCCACTTCTGATCCCTCTATGAGGATTGGTATGTGTTCCTTCGTCTTACCCTTCCTGAAGTCCGCAATCAGCTCTTTTTTCTTACTGACATTGAGTGCAAGATTGTTGCAGTGACACCACTCAACTAGCTGGTATATCTTGCTCCTGTATGCCCTCTCATCTCCATCTGAGATCCTATAGATGGAATTTGAACAATACCGAGCCACACAGTCATGGGTATAGAGGGAGTAGAGCAGTGGGCTAGACACATACCCCTAAGGTGCAGCAGTGTTGATCATCAGCGAGGAGGAGATGTTATCAGCAATCAGCACAGATAGTGGTCTTCCGGTTAGGAATTTGAGGATCCAATTGCAGAGGGAGGTCAGAGGGCCAGGTTCTTTAGCTTATCGATTCATCCTTTTTCCTTAACCAAATCCATAATTATTGATAGTAAACCATTTCTTAATTATTATCTCTGCTCAAATTTACCATGGCATGTGAGAGAAACTTTTAGATGCTACTTGCCAACATGGTCTCAAAACAATTCACCACCCCTGTATCTGAAGTTTCAAGCAATCAGTATCAGGTTTATTATCATTGACATATGTTGTGAAATCTGTTGTTTTGTGGCAGCTGTACAGTGCAATACATTTAAACATTACTGTAGGCTAAAATGATAAATATTAATAGCACAAAATGAAAACCAGATAGTGAGGTAGTCTTCATGGGTTCATGGACCATTCAGAAATTTGATGGTGGAGGGGAAGAAGCTGTTCCTAAAATCTTGAGCTTGTATCTTCAGGCTCCTGCACCTCTTCCCTGATGGTGGTAATGAAAAGGGGGCATGTCCTGGATGGCAAGGATCCTTCATGATGGATGCCACCTTCTTGATGCACCATCTTTTGAAGGTGTCCTTGATGGTGGGGAGGCTAGTGCCCATGATGGAGCTGGCTGAGTCTACAACCCCCTGTGGGTTTTTTTGATCCTGTGTATTGGAGCCTCCATACCGTGTGGAAATGCAACCACTGAGAATGCTCTCCACGTAAATCTGTGGAAATATATTAGAGTATTTGGTGACATGCCAGTGTTTAACGAAATGAAGTTTAATGAAATCATTGATCAATTCCGGCTGCAACTTGCATTATAACTTGTACTGTACATTGGTGTCTATAAAAGACAGCTATTTTGAATTTCCAAGGCTGTTCTAGGTGATTGGCATTGCAATTCATCTGGACAATACATTTTCTTTCCACTGGCTCCAGTCTGATGCTGTTTTATACTGCTGTGACAAAGTACAACATGAGACAATTGGGATGGATGAAGCTCTTTTGCGTATAACATCACCTCTTCATCAAAGTTGCTATCTGACAGCATCTCTCAGGCATCAGCATGTAACTAAGTAACTTTTTTTAGAGCTTTTCATTAATTAATCAATCCACGAATAATCCTATCTTGGAAAGCGCAGTTTAAAAAACCTCCAATAGTTGTAATGTAATGAGTGGCTTGTCCATTTCACAACAGAATTGTTAATGGCCACACCATACTTTTATTTCATGTCTAAAGGTGTAGATTTGAAGCTCTTCTTTCATCTTTTTTCATTACAACTGCAAAATAGATTCCTGTTGCCTTTTAGAGATTCTGCATTTTTGGTCTAATCCAACATTACTTCAGAAGGTTCAATTTTTAACCACTCCCTTTGGCAAAGTATTAATCTTCTGAAGAGCACCCTTGCCATTCTTTTAATGAAAATCTCAGATCCACGGAACACAATGAAATAAGATAGTCTGTGGAATACCACAGAGGTAAATTATTGAAATTGCTAAACTAAATATATTTATATAATTCTTAATCTTCTGGAATAATTTGTACCAATATTTTGGATAGATAGATAGATACTTTATTGATCCCAAAGGAAATTATAGTGTCACAGCAGCATTACAAGTTCACTGATATTCAATATTAGAAGAGAAGTAAGAAGAATAGATAAAAATCTTAAACAGTCTAAACTGTCATAAATTAGTATTATTAACATTTACACTGAAGTGTGGTGAGGAGTACACTTTTTGGATACAGACAACTTTCTATAGTTAACATCAAAGCAGGAAATTATGCATCTAAGGAAGAGCAAGTCTCAGCACAGCTCCAGGTTCCTATTTATTTGTTTCAAAAATGTGCAGAACAACTCAATTTATACCAATGTATTGTCTTCAGATGCAAGTTACTAAAAATGTGCTTGTGTTAGCAGCAGTGAAAAATTAGCACAATCCACCTTCAATGGTAAGGTAATATTTTAATACTCTTCAAGCAAGTAATGAGCTATTTAGCCTCCATAAATATTGAGAAGCCCATTAACACAGACCTGTAGTCCACAATAGTAATGGAAGATTCTTTGAGACCAGTAAAATAAAATCACGTGATGCCATCTCAGCACTCTATTTCCAATGGACCTATGGCAAAAGAGGTTCTGCTGTGAAAAGCATCCACTTACTGCTGCAGTTCTCTCTTGTTCTGACTTCCACCCTTCAGGCAAAGTATAATGCATCAGCAGCCCACTCAACAGTGACAAGGTACTTTAATGATGAACTCTTTGTTCACTTTCTCCTCACCTCCTTCTTCAGACTATCACTGAGTGGGTACTCTAATGTTCTTGCTTTTGTTTCTGTTCTCTCTCTGTCCACCTGCCTTCCTGACAGTAAATCATTTTGCAAAGTAAATGGAAAAAAAAAATTGCATTTAGATCTTTGGCACATCTAAGTGAGACATAGTTGGAGAAGGATTGCTATTGGTTGGTCTTCATCCCCACTTCTGAGCATACGAAGTGGCTCACTGATCCATTGTACATCCAGTTGAAACTCTTTAGCCCTTATAGCAATGTGATTTTCTCCTATTCCTCCTATCCTTTTGATCTGAATCTTTCTTGAGCCGCCACTTGTCTGCATTAAAGTGTCCAGTAATGACACACATTATTGTTCTGCAAAAAGCTTCCACTGTCAGTCTTTTCAGTTCTAGGAATCAAAGGATGGATATTCCCTCCAGGAATCTGGGTCACAATATCCGCCAATCTAGCTGAGCTGTATTTATCTCTAATTTAAGTCTTTAGGGTGATTTATGTGATGAAAGTAGTGGTTGGAAGATGGAAGGTTCTGGAAGACACCCTAACTTCTTATTATCAAGACTGAGCTGCTGTGATTACTGCTTTTAGCTATAATTAATCAAGGGCAGCAGTTAAATTCTGAGTGATTAATTGCAAAGCTGTAGCTTGGAGTTTCCACATCCACATCCAGCCGTTGGTGTTCAGACTGCTTTAATTATACAGTGCAAAATCTTCCCTTCCCCCACCGCCCTTCTGAATAAATATGAGGACACTAGCAGGCTTGTGATTAAAGGTCACCCTTAAATGAAAGAAGACCATAGGCAGATTTTGCTTTCTCTCCCTGCCAATGACTTTGATTAATTGGAAGTTTTTCCTTGTGTTTGCTGCTGTGCACAGCGCTGCTCTTGCAGGGGACCCCAATGACCTGAAAGATTTCATAAGGAAAAAGGCATGAGATGAGGGTTAGAAGACAGATGGGAACGTGCTTTTGGGGTCAAATAGTGGCCCCTTGAAAAAGTGGAAGCAAGAGTGCATAGCAATATTATTTCCTACCGATAATAATCTTGACCTCACAATGTGGTCTTTTATAAAGATAGCAATCTGTTTTGGCTCTAGCTTCAGAAGTTTCCATTGGAGATGTTGTTTGACCTGAGGCCGTAGCAGTTCTATCTTACACACAAGGATCTTTCTTGATCCTCTGATCTGAAATACTTCCTCCCACCTGTAGGAAAACAAAAGGAGAAAACCAAGAACACGAGTATATAAAATAAAATAGAGAACATTTAAAAAAATATCCATCTCCATGGAAACATTAATTACCATCAATTTGTTTGGGCTCCTATTTCAAAATATCTGTAACAAAGCCCTCATGATACATCTATGTCTTTTCATTGCCAAATTAATCCAAAGCTCAATAACTTAAATTGAATGGCTTTCTTAAAGATTACATTTACAGTATATTAAAATGACATACACTTTCATTCAAATTGTTTGTTTAACGATGGTGATATTTCTATCATTTCTGATGGTTGACTTCATTCCTCATCAAGAAATCTGTATTTCTCCTGTGTGTTCAAAGTTGAAAGTTAATTCTATTATCAAAGTACATATATGTCACTATGTACAACCCTGAGATTCATTTTCCTGCGAGCACATCTATAGAATAGTAACTATAACAGGATCAATGAAAGATCAATCAGAGTGCAGAAGACAACAAATATGCAAATACAAATATAAATAAACAGCAATAACTAACGAGAACGCGAGCCAGCCAGTGATGTAGTGGCATCAGCACTGGACTTCGATCCAACTGTTTCCGAGTTTGAATCTAGTCAACTTTTTGCATGTTTTCCATCCATGCTGGGTTGAGTGTCGAGCTAGCAACTTGGCCTCGTAAAAAATAGTCAATGCTATGGAAATGGCAAAAATACCACCCATTGTGTCATAAGACATGAAAAGGAACAACAACAAGAATATGAGATAACAAGGTAAAGATTCCTTAAAGTGAGATCATTGGTTGTTTGAAACATCTCAATGGATGGGCAGATGAGTGTAGTTATCCCCTTTTCTTCAAGAGCCTGATGGTTGTGGGGTAGTAACTGTTGTAACCTTGAGTGTCCTTGAATTGTGAGGAATCAGACAAGAGCTTTCCTTGTTGAACTGAGAACTAGCTGATGGTGAAAAATATCAAAAGAATGATCACAAAGAAGAGAAATCTGCAGATGCTGGAATTTCCAAAGCAACTCACACAAAATGCTGGAGGAACTCAGCAAGCCAGACAGCATCAATGGAAAAAGAAAGTATAGTCAAAGTTTTGGGCCAAGACCCTTCGGCAGGACTGAAGAAAAACAGATAAGGAGTAGATTTAAAACATGGGGGGGGGGGGGCGGAAGGGAGAGAGAAACACAAGGTGACATGTGAAACCAGGAGTGGGAGGGATGAAGTAAAGAGCTGGGAAGTTGATTGGTGAAAGAGATGCAGGGCGAGAGAAGGGGGATGATGGCATGAACATCGATTTCTCAAACTTCTCGTAATCCCCCCACCCCTCCTTCATCATTCCCCATCCCCTTTTCCCTCTCTCACCTTATCTCCTTGTCGGCCCATCGCCTCCCTGTGGTGCTCCTCCTCCTTCCCTTTTCTTTTTTTTAATTAAGTGCAATTGTGAACAATAGCCAGATCAGAAATGCTGATCAAGTCAACTCGTTCTCAAAGAGTGCTCTGATAGGCTAATCAGATGGTTCACTGCTGCTCAGCGATAGAACATAAAAAAATCATATGTACAATTAAGAAACATTAAAAAATAGTAGAAATACTGGAGTCATGATGATCGTGATGAAGTCTGTTGGAGAGAGACATTTATACACATGCTGTCCTCCATAATTCAGAGAGATTGAAGGATAAGGTTACAGGGTGACAAAACGTGACAGGAGCACTTGGAACTTTACTTTTACTTTACTTTTATTGTCACCAAACAATTGATACTAGAGCGTACAATTATCACAGCGATATTTGATTCCATGCTTCGCGCTCCCTGAAATACAAATCAAAGTAAATATAATAAAAATTTAAATTATAAATCGTAATTAGAAAATAGAAAAGGGAAAGTAAGGTAGTGCAAGTCAGGTCCGGATATTTGGAAGGTACGGCCCAGCTCCGGGTCAGGATCTGTTCAGCGGTCTTATCACAGTTGGAAAGAAGCTGTTCCCAAATCTGGCCATACGGATCTACAAGCTCCTGAACCTTCTCCCAGAGGGAAGAGGGATAAAAAGTGTGTTGGCTGGGTGGGTCATGTCCTTGATTATCCTGGCAGCACTGCTCCGACAGCGTGCAGTGTAAAAACTAATCCATGGCCTTCTTTTCTCTCCTATCGCACTCCCCCTACCCAACCAGGGAATGCTTCTAAGAGTAGACCTTGGAGACCACTGGTGAGATAGCAAGTTCTTAATGTAACAATTATAGACACAAGAGGTTAAAACAGGGGCACTTCTTCTCTAACAAGTTCTCTATACTTAATACTTGTATCAAGTATTTATTGCAGATGTGATGATGTCACCACATGCTCGAAATTCATGACTTAACACATAATTCATAAATCAGCATCTCAGTGGAAAATGTAGTCAAACACCTTTCACTGTTATACAGGATCATTACCGCTTCATTAGCTGATTGGCTTCTTTAGTCGGCTTCTGTCACAACCACAGATTCGGCAGCGCAGCAGATACGGCAGTTGGGCTCCTGAATATGCACGTGTCAGCTAACTATTATTTCATTGTGATAGTATTTAACTCCATTCATTCCGTCGTAGTATTTGTTGAGACTTGGACACAGCAACACTCCACTGCTTGCATTCTGCCTTGCCTGAGGAATAGGACTGTCGAGTCAACTGACTCTGAACACGAGCGGTATTCGTTTTATTTTTAGTTGTTCTTTTCAGCCACAGTGTAGGCTTCAATTTCCATTTGAGAGTTTTAGTTAACAGCCCTGTTCGGCCTAGCGTTTATTGTTTTCTTTTCCCTTTCACACTGTTCGCATTAAAGTCTGATAACTATCGACCTGCTTCAGTGTCTCTCACTCCGCACTTGGGCCATATCCGAACCTGGTGACAGCTTCACCATCTTAATTGGAAATTTAGAACATAGAAATGACAGAACAGTACAGGCCCTTCAGCCCACAATGTTGTGCTGACTTTTTAACTTACACCCAGTGGCCACTTTTTTAGGTACACCTGCTTATTAATGCAAATACCTAATCAGCCAATCATGTGGCAGCAACTCAAAGCATAAAAGCATGCAGACATGATCAAGGGATTCAGTACAAACATCAGAATGGGAAAGAAATATGATCTATGTGACTTTGACCGTGCAATGATTGTTTGTGCCAGACGGGGTGGTTTGAGTATCTCAGAAACCACTGATCTTCTGGCATTTTCACACCCAACAGTCTCCAGAGCAGGCATTCCCAACCTGGGGTCCATGGACCCCTCAGTTAACAATAGGGGCCCATGGTATAAAAAAAGGTTGAGAACCCCTGCCCTGGAGTTCACAGAGAATGCTGCGAGAAACCCCCCCAAAAAAATCCAGTGGCAATTCTGAGGAGAATGGCCAGACTGGTTCAAGCTGACAGGAAGGCAACAGTAACTCAAATAACCAGGCGTTACAACAGTGGTGTGCAGAAGTAGTGTGGCTGAATGCACTACACGTCAAACATTGAAGTGAATGGACAGCAGCAGAAGACCATAAACATACTCTCAGTGACCACTTTATTAGGTACAAGAGATTCCTATTAATGTGCCCCACTGAGTGTACTCCAAAATTAATCTAACCCTTCCCTTGCACATAGCCCTCCATTTTTCTTAATCCATGTGCCTATCTAAGTCTCTTAAATGTCCCCAATGCACTTGCCTCTACCATCACCATTCACAGTGCTTTCTCTCTGTGTAAAAAACCTAAATGTGAAAACATCCCCCCATACATTCCTCCAATCACTTGTAAAGTATGTCCTCTTGTAATAGCCATTGCTGCCACTCTATTTGACTTGTCTCAAACATTGCACTTACTCCTGAAATGAGCAGTTCATAACTATATTGTAACAGCGGGGTGACAATATAGTGCAGCGGTCAGTGTAACGTTATTACAGAGCCAGCAACCTGCGTTCAATTTCGCCATTGTCTGTAAGGAGTTTGTATCTTCAACTGCTCCCTGCTTCAGACTAAGTTCCCCTCGTGTTTTAAGAAGGCAACGATAATCCCAGTGCCGAAGAAAAGCAAGGTGGCATGCCTGAATGACTATCGACCTGTGGCTCTAACATCAATTGCTATGAAGTGCTTCGAGCGATTGTTTAAGGCACATGTCAACCATAGCCTACTGGTCAACCTCAACGCTTTGCAATTCGCCTACTGGAGCAACAGGTCAATGGCAGATGCCATCTCTCTGGCACTACATTCCTCCTTGGAACACCTGGAGAATAAAGACGCATATGTAAGGCTCCTTTTCATTGACTAACAGCTCTGCCTTTAATACCATCATTCCAAATAAACTGATTCCTAAGCTCCGGAACCTGGGTCTTAGCACTCAGATCTGCAGCTGGATCTTCAACTTCCTCACAGACAGGACCCAGGCTGTAAAAATAGGGGACAAGCTCTCCTCTACAATCACTCTGAGCACCGGTGCCCCACAAGGCTGTGTACTCAGCCCCCTGCTGTACTCACTGTACACCCATGATTGTGTAGCCAAGTTTCCATCGAACTCAATATATAAGTTTGCTGATGACACCGCAATTGTAGGCCGTATCTTAGGTAATGATGAGTCTGAGTACAGAGAGGAAATTAAGAACCTGGTGGCATGGTGCAAAGACAATAACCTATCCCTCAACGTCAGCAAGATGAAGGAATTGGTTGTTGACTTCAGAAGGAGTAGCGGACCACATGACCCCATCTACATCAGTGGTGTGCAGGTGGAACAGGTCAAAAGCTTTAAGTTCCTCAGGGTGAATATCACAAATGATGTGACTTGGTCGAACCAAGCAGAGTCCACTGCCAAGAATGCCGACCAGCGCCTTTACTTCCTGAGAAAGCTGAAGAAATTTGGCCTGTCCCCTAAAACCCTCACTAATTTTTATAGGTGCACTGTAGAAAGCATTCTTCTGGGGTGCATCACAACCTGGTATGGAAGTTGTCCTGTCCAAGACCGGAAGAAGCTGCAGAAGATCGTGAACATAGCCCAGCACATCACACAAACCAATCTTCCATCCTTGGACTCACTTTACACCGCATGCTGTCGGAGCAGTGCTGACAGGATAATCAAGGACACGACCCACCCAGCCAACACACTTTTTGTCGCCTTCCCTTCGGGAGAAGGTTCAGGAGCTTGAAGATTTGAACAGCCAGATTTGGGAACAGCTTCTTTTCAACTGTGATAAGACTGCTGAATGGATCCTGACCCAGATCTGGACCGTACTTTCCAAATAACTGGACCTGTCTTGCACTACCGTACTTTCCCTTTTCTATTTTCTAATTATGATTTTATAATTCACATTTTTATTATATTTACTTTGATTTGTACTTCAGGGAGCGTGAAGCACAGAATCAAATATCACTGTGATGATTGTATACTCTAGTATCAATTGCTTGGTGACAATAAAGTAAAGTATAAAGTATAAAGTATATTCTCCCTGGGAACGCAGGCATTGATTTCCTCTAGGTGCTCCAGTTTCCTCCCACGTTACCAAGATGTACAGTTTACAAGGTTAATTGCACATGGGTGTAACTGGGCATTATGGATAATGGGACTTTAAGGCCAAACTCATTATTGACAGAAATTCATTGGAGATGCAGATTTATACATCTGCAGACTGTTCTTTAAAGCAACATTTAAGTCATCTGTCTTCTGCCAAGGAACACCGGTAGTCCCAAGATTTATTTTGGACAAGTTTTGTGAAAGATGCAATCATAGCAGGTTATGATGGCCAGAATTTACATGTAACTGTAATAGGTTTCATTGTCTGACTAGCAGTAAAGATAAAGTCCATAAATTGAGAGAGGGATGTGTTTACTGCCGACTCTGTATTTAAATTAAACAGAAGTTCAATTTTCACAATTAGGACTGATAAACAGTATTAAAAAAATAGCAGGTTAGTTTTATGCTGTAGAGGCCATGAAGGGACTTCATTCTGAGAGACCTGAGACAACTCTGGGAAATCAATATAACCAATGAAATGTCTGAAGAGTCATCAACCTAAAACATTAACTGTTTGTCTTTCCTCAGTCGCTGATTGATGTGCTGAGTAATTCTGGCATCTCCAGTGTTTTCTCTTTTTATTCCATCTTCCAGCATGAACAGCTTTTAATTTTCAATTTGTATCTAACTCTTGTTTCGTAAAAAATTATCAGATGTCTAACTTCTTGTATAATACCTTATGATACCACTCAGGACCCATTTTATTCCAGCAGAGCTGTTGATACCTCGCTGTTTTCATATGCAATTGAGCACAGGATAGTCTTTCTTAGTGCAAAGGGCAGAGAAGCAATTTTGACTGAGGGTGAGACTTAGTCATCAAAGCAGTGAGCAAGTGAAGAATAAGCAATGAAACATGGGGGTTACTAGCAGTGATCCTCCACACATCTCTTCTTTTTAGAGTTCAATGTTTTCTTAATGTCAGAAGAAAGAACATGTAGCAATTTGTAAAATAAAGATTAGTATAGACATAAATGCAACATCAGTGCACAGAGTATCAGGTTCTCTGAGGAAAACACAAAGAGGCATGGTCAGTCTTACAGATGTTGCAGAGTGCAGATTGAATGTTTTATTCAAATGCTACATGCAGCTACTGTATTTTAAGAGATAATGGAACTTTAAGGTAAACACAGGAAGATGGGGAGGAATAATTTCTAGCCTTTTTGCTTACAGTCAGAGAGTTTCCAGAGGCCACAAGTTCAGAACAAGTCCACAAGCTTAAGGTAAAAGAATCCTTAGTGATCACAATATGATTGAGTTCAACTTGAAATTTGATAGGGAGAAAGTAAAGTCTGATGTAGCAGTAATTCAGTGGAGTAAGGGAAATTACAGGGAGAGGAGTTGGCCAAAGAAAATTGGAAGGAGCTGCTGACAGGGATGTCAGCAGAGCAGCAATGGCGTGAGTTTCTGGGGAAAATGAGAAATGTGCAGGACATGTGTATTTCAAAAATTAAGAAATACTCAAATGTTAAAATAGTACAACCATGGTTGACAAGGAAAGTCAAAGCTATTGTAAAAGCAAAAGAAAGGAAATACAACAAAGCAAAAATTAGTGGGAAGATAGAGGATTGGGAAGTTTTTTAAAAACTTACAGAGAGCAATTAAAAAAAACATTAGAAGGGAAAAGATGAAATTTGAAAGCAAGCTAGCAAATAATATCAAAATGGATAGTAGAAGTTTTTTCAAGTATGTTAAAAATAAAAGAGAAATGTGAGTGGGTATAGTACTGCTAGAAATTGAGGCAGGCAAAATAATAATGGGGGACAAGGAGATGGCTGATTAACTAAATGAGTATTTTGCATCAGTCTTCACTATGGAAGACACTAGCAGTGTGCCTGATGTTATAATGTGTGAAAGAAGAGAAGTGGGTGCAGTTACTATTACAAGAGAGAAGGTGCTCCCACCTGGACCAGATGAACTGCACCGTAGGGTTCCGAAAGAGGGAGTGTTAGAGGTTGTGGAGGCACTAGAAATGGTCTTTCAAAAATCATAGGATTTTGGCATGGTGCCAGAGAACTTGAAAATTGCAAATATCACTCCACTCTTTAAGAAAAAAGGAAGGCAACAGAATGGAAATTATAGACCAGTTAGCCTGACCTCAGTGGTAGGGAAGATATTAGAGTCAATTGTTAAGGATGAGATGATGGAATACTTGGTGACACAGGACGAGATAGTACAAAGTGAGTATGGTTCCTTCAGGGAAAATCCTGCCTGGTGAACCTGTTGCAATTCTTTGAGGAGATTACAAGTAGGATAGATAAAGGGAATGCAGTGGATGCTGTATATTTGGACTTTCAGAAGGCCTTTGACAAGGTGCCACATATGAGGCTGCTTACCAAATTAAGAGCCCATGGTATTACTAGCATGGTTACTAGCATGGTTAGAGCATTGGCTGATTGGTAGGAGGCAGCAAATGGGAATAAAAAGATCCTTTTCTGGTTTACTGTCAGTGACTAGCGGTGTTCCACGGGGGTTGATGTTGGGACCACTTCTTTTTATGCTGTATGTAACTGATTTAGATGATGGAATAGATGGCTTTGTTGCCAAGTTTTCAGATGATACAAAGATTGGTGGAGGGGCAGGTAGTGTTGAGGAAACGGGTAGGATGCAGAAGGACTTAGATTAGGAAAATGGGCAAGAAAGTGGCAAGAAAGTTGGAAAATGCATGGTCATGCACTTTGGTAGTAAACATACTATTAGTGCAGACTCTTTTATAAATGGGGAGAAAATTCAAAAATCTGAGATGCAGAGGGACTTGGGAGTCCTTGTGCAGAACTCCCTAAAGGTTAACTTGCAGGTCGAGTTGGTCATGAGGAAGGCAAAGGCCATGATAGATAGATAGATACTTTATTCATCCCCATGGGGAAATTCAACTTTTTTTTTCCAATGTCCCATACACTTGTTGTAGCAAAACTAATTACATACAATACTTAACTCAGTAAAAAAAATATGATATGCATCTAAATCACCGTCTCAAAAAGCATTAATAATAGCTTTTAAAAAGTTCTTAAGTCCTGGCGGTAGAATTGTAAAGCCTAATGGCATTGGGGAGTATTGACCTCTTCATCCTGTCTGAGGAGCATTACATCGATAGTAACCTGTCACTGAAACTGCTTCTCTGTCTCTGGATGGTGCTATGTAGAGGATGTTCAGAGTTATCCATAATTGACCGTAGCCTACTCAGCGCCCTTCGCTCAGCTACCGATGTTAAACTCTCCAGTACTTTGCCCACGACAGAGCCCGCCTTCCTTACCAGCTTATTAAGACGTGAGGCGTCCCTCTTCTTAATGCTTCCTCCCCAACACGCCACCACAAAGAAGAGGGCGCTCTCCACAACTGACCTATAGAACATCTTCAGCATCTCACTACAGACATTGAATGTTAGCAATCATTTCAAGAGGTCTAGAATACAAGAGCAAGGATGTGATGCTGAGGCTTTATAAGACACTGGTGAGGCCTCACCTTGAGTACTGTGAACAGTTTTGGGCACCTCATCTTAGAAAAGATGTGCTGACATTGGAGAGGGTTCAGAGGCAGTTCACAAGGTTGATTCCAGGAATGAATGGGTTATCATATGAGGAACGTTTGACATCCTGAATGGAAACAGTGCATTTCACTGTATAGTTCAATGTACATATAAAGCTCATCTTTTGAATTTTGACATACAGCAGTGTGTCCTCTGACCACATAACTCATTGACGTGCATGTAAATATATTACAAAAATGTGTCTTCTCATGCAGCATGTCTTTCCATTTCTCAGTGGTCAGATAGCCACTCTGTTGCGAGCTAGCTGGTGAATAAGGATTTTTTACTTGTTTATAACCATATAACAATTACAGCACAGAAACAGGCCATTTTGGCCCTTCTAGTCCGTGCCAAACGCTTACTCTCACCTAGTCCCACTGACCCGCACTCAGCCCATAACCCTCTATTCCTATCCTGTCCATATACCTATCCAATTTTACTTTAAATGACAATACCAAACCTGCCTCTACCACTTCTACTGGAAGCTCGTTCCACGCAGCTACCACTCTGAGTAAAGAAATTCCCCCTCGTGTTACCCCTAAACTTTTGCCCCCTAACTCTCAACTTATGTCCTCTTGTTTGAATCTCCCCTACTCTCAATGGAAAAAGCCTATCCACGTCAACTCTATCTATCCCCCTCATAATTTTAAATACCTCTATCAAGTCCCCCCTCAACATTCTACGCTCCAAAGAATAAAGACCTAACTTGTTCAACCTTTCCCTGTAACTTAGGTGCTGAAAGCCAGGTAACATTCTAGTAAATCTTCTCTGTACTCTCTCTATTTTGTTGACATCTTTCCTATAATTCCTATAATTTATATTTGACTTATGACTGAGCCTGATGTTAATATTGTACAATTAGATTCAATGTACTACTCATGTGAAATAGGAATCTGCCTAAGATAATATCAGAGGATGGCCAAAATGCTTAGTAGGCCAAATACATCTCTGGTGAGCTTACATTTCAAACCTGTCACCTTCCAGTGGAATCCTGCTTGTTTATTTTTGGAGATCAATTCCAACTGAAGGAACCAAGTCAAGTCAAGTCTTTTGTCTTTTAACTATATACACGTATATGTCAAATGAGACAAAGTTTCTCCGAATCTGGGTGTAAAGCTCTGTAGTATACATAACACACAATAACTTATGAAATCTACAGATGGATTACATATAAGTAAACAAATTAACATGCATAAATTACATTTTGGAAGATGCAGAACAGATTAACCAGTGACACTTCAAGTGCGATGCTATGGGGAATTCAGAGGCCTAATGGCCTGAGGGAAGAAACTGATTCTCATCCTGACCGTTCTTGTTTTGATGCATCGGAGTCTTCTGCCTGATGGTAGAACGTCAAAAGAGGATGTTGGATGGATTTGTGGGATAATTATTATCAATAAGGGCCCTGTGTATGGAGCGCTCCTGATAAATGTCGCGATGGTTGGCAGGGAGGCCCCCATGATCCTCTCAGCTGTTCTCACAGTCCTTTACAGGGACTTCTGGTCTGATGCTCGGCTGCTCCCATATCAGATGGAGATACAACTTGTCAGGATGCTCTCAATGGTGCTCCTGTAAAATGCAGTTAAGAGAGGGGTGGGAGTGGGAAGCTTTGCTTGCCTCAATCTTCCAAGGAACTGGAGACACCACTGTGCCTTCTAGTTCAGGGAGATGATATTAAGGGACCAGGTGAGGTCATCGTGATGTGAACTCCCAGGAATTTAGTGTACTTAACTCTCTCTATGGAGGAGTCAAAGAAAAATTCCAGTTGAGATCAGATAACAGTGTGAGAACCGGTTATCAAACTATGGAATTTAATAAGATAAATATTTCTGTGCAATCTAGGGGTGTGTATTTAAATAATCAGCCACAATTAATTGATGATCAAATCAGAGCAATATTCTACACTCAAGTGTTTATTGACAGGAGAGTATCTTTGTGCCTATGTCGTGATTACACTCACTTCATTTTAAAGATACTCTGGCTTCAGCTGACACTGTTTTTAGTTGTGGGTGAAAGAACTGATGAGCACTGAAAGCAACACATCATGCACTGCAGCACCAATTCCGTTAGATAACCACGGACTGGTTCAGCTTTCTGAGCAGATAATTTAGAAGTTTGATTGGTTTAGTGCGAAGTGGCCAACAGTAAGCTGAGGAGCAACACTGGAAAAATGCATTAGTCAGTAAATGTGGCATTAGACCAGATAGCTAAGCTAGTGAGCTTTCTGCAATGAGTTGATGGATGAGATGGGACTCTTACAGTTGTATGGGCGGGCTCCTCTGTAATGATCAGACTTTAGTAACACAGTTAATAGAGTCTATTCAGATTAAAATCAGCTGTTCTATTCTTATCCAATTTCCCTTTTCCTCCTTGTTTCTAATTTAATCCATCGAGGTTATAACCATTTCAATCTACTCCAAAACGGTATATTCATTTGCTCACAGGCTTTGACCCAGGACTGCACTGGTGACCAAGTTGAGAATATATGCTTGTTAAATATAATGGAACATGACATACATATTTTATTTTGCTTTTCTTCTTCAATATTTTTTTCAACTGTCCTGAAGACGTTGCCTTCTGGGTGCCAACTGAACTCAGTGTTGACAGAGTATCTGACTCCTATACCAGATTCTTTTCTTCTGAAGGGCAGTGTTCCCTATAGCTATGTGATGGATGTTACAAGCAGTGAGAAGCTATCAACTTTTTTAAGCAGATCTGATTTTTTTTGTATGAGGTGTGAGGGTTGTATGCATGCAAACACAAGGTCCTAATATAATGCAGTTAATAGAATACATCAGAATGGATGAAAGTGACAAAGCAAGACAGATGAGAAGGTTTAAAATATAAGTAGTAAAACCAGAATTGCCCTTGGCTAGTATACTGTATGTAACGAAGGCACACAGGAATGGTGTACCATAAAGCCACATCACTTCCACAGAATTATGAAAACCCTGGATTGTCTCCAAATGATGATTAGAACAAAAAGCTTTTGAGGGAGTGATCGAGGAATCTGGTCTCTGTCCACATACCTGAGCAGAAAGTCATAATCTAAATAGGAATTCATCCAGGGGCATAGAGATTGTAGAGGCTGTTGTTCAGTGCCCAAAGGGACATTCATGGTGCTTTAGGAATCAAAGTTTCACTGTCACAGCAGCTTCTCTGTATTCAGTTTCTGAATTGCTTCAACACTGTTTAACAAAACTGCACCATGGTCACTCACGTGGACAAGGTCCTTGATTGCACAGATAAATTAGTTCCCATTTGTTTTGGACAAAAGTGGGGACAACAAGATGGGATTAGTGCGGAATTAGCATAAAAAACACTTTATGGTCAGTGTGATACGATGGGCCAAGTGGCCTGTTTATGTGCTGTTGGTCTCTATACCTTCCTTATTGTAATCACCTTCTTGCTTTGAATGTTTTTGACCACGAAATAGTACATTAGGCACACCATTTTTCCATACACAAGTATAGGGACTCTCAGGATTTGCATTTCAGTTGTAATTGGCATCAGTTTTTTTCTGTTCTCTTTCATGGCGCTCTGAAATTAATTGGCGTGTCCCAGTTTCTGGTCCAGCTGAGATCAAAAAATTGAGATAAGAGCCATGTTTGAACATGGGGCCTTGAAGATCCTCAAAATTACTTTGGGCAATCCTGTCATTTAAGTCTATTTTTTTTCATTTGGCATCATTCCCTTTAGTATTTTCTGATAGGCACAATAGGCATAATATTGTGAGTTAATTACCCGTGTAATGTAGACATTAATTATTGCCTAGGTGACAGCTGTGTGCTGTGCAATGGCCATTGCCAGCAGAACATAGATTTATCATTCCTTCTACCTGGGAGCTCTTGTTCAACCTGTCAAATTGACTTCAAAGGAGGATAACGGCTGAATGTTCTGTTGAGATGTCTGTTTCCTACCAACTGCACTTATTGGTACTGTGTCAACAAAGTGATTAGGGTTAGTACGTGAGAAGGTGGAAATGCTGGCATATGTGATAAGGATCAGCATTGATTCTTTATTGAGGACTCATTCTTTAGATCAGATTGAAAATTACGTTAGCTGCAGGGCATATGGCACAGTGCAAATCTTATATCATGTTTGACACTACTTCATGTCAAGGTCTTCTGTAATACGGATTTTGCCTACTCTTCAAGAAATAACCAAGGAAGAAACAGTTAGAACTCTTCAACCTCTACTGAGAGAAGTAACGGCATTTGTCTTTTTGGCTGTTGGAAATTCTGACCAACCTGTCCCCTATACCCCCACCCTACATCCAACTCTTCTGAAGTCTTGTGCTTCTTCTTCAGTTATCAAACATGCTATCTTTTTTTCCGGTATGACACTCAAGTGATCTTTATTCAACAGTGAGCCAAGTTACTGAAACTCCAGTAAGTTTCAAATTTGTATGCATTTTAACATGGATTTATTTTTTACTGTAATTTTGAGGAAAATTGACCCTCACTAATTGTTTCCATCGACGTTGCTGTGGTCAAGAGGGTTGAGAGTTTCATGTTCCTAGGAGTGAGCATCACCAAAAGCTTGTGCTGGTACAATCACGTTGACATACTTTCTCAGGAGGCAAAAGAAATTTGGCATGTCCACTTTGACTCTCATGAACTCCTCATGAATCTTTATTGATGCACCATAGAAAGCATCCTATCCCAATGCAGCACAGCTTGATATGCCAACTGCTTTGCCCATGACTGCAAGAAACTGCAAAATGATGTATATGCAATTCAGATCATCATGGAAACTAAACTCCTCACCATTGACTCTATCTGCACTTCTCACTGCCACAGTAAAGCAGTCAATATAATTAAAGACCACAGCCATTCTCTCTTCTTCAATGGCTCAATGGTTCAATTTACTATCAGAGAATATATACAGTATATGTACAACCTGAAATCCTTACTCTTCACAGACATGCACAAAACAGAGAGAAAAAAACACAAAGAATGAATGACAAAAAAAACATTAAAACCCCAAACCCCAAGAGGTCCCGAAACACAGGCTGCTTGGCGAGTTCTAACAGCAAGAACCCACTGCCTGTGAAGAATAGTTTGAGTGCAGCTGTAGATCACAGACTCTGACAAGCCCCAACCACCTTGAAAGGGAATAACAAGACATAAGAACAGGAGATTTAAGCCGTTTTGCAGATGAAGTCGCCCAGGTCCACAAAAATCTCTGGTGCCATCTTTAATGCCTCCCATTGGGCAGAAGTCCAAGAGCAGATTCAAGGACAGATTCTATTCTGCTGTTGTCAGACGATTGATAAAATGGACTCATGACCTCATAATCTACCTCAATGCAACCTTGCTCTGCAAGGTTGTCTTCCTGCTCTGCACTTTCTCTATAACTGTAACACTTTGTTCTGCACCTATTATTGTTTTACCTCATACCACTTCAATGCACTGTTATAATAAATTGATCTGTCTGGACGATATGCAAGACAAATTTTTCACTGTACCTCAATACATGTGATGATAATAAACAAATGTACCAATTTACTATATAGATAGTCCATAGTTATGATGTCCCCTGAGATTTTCAAATACACTGTGGTCATTTTAATGAACTAGTAATAATAGTACCAGAACAATAATCCAATAAAAATCAAAAACAAAATTTGATTCTGTAAAACAGAAATAAAAGCAATAAAAATAGGCAAAACTAGCCAGATCCTTTGAAAAGTCCTAGATTTGAATTGATAACTGTCTCTCTTCCCACAGATGTTCACTGACCTGTTGAGTATTTCAGTATTTCAATCAATAATCCAATCAATGAAAATTCATGTAATAACATAACAATATGTAAAATTGAATTTTGAATTTTTGTTAAAAAAATTAATCTCAACTGATATCTGGTATTGATAAAAGTGTCAGAATGTCAGAAAACTCCAAGTGGTTCATTAAGATTAAAACAAATCATTTCAGCCACTGTGACCTACAAGTGACTCCAGTCCCACAGCAAGATGATTAACACTTTAACCACCCTATCATATCCTATAACTGAGGATACACTACCCTCAAGAAACATGACATCAATCCCTGATTGTGATTGGATAAAAATTCGGAAATGGTCTACTCAACTCCTTGATAGGGATTCTGTTAAAACGATGGCTACACCTGAAAATAGAAGTGTTTTCCCAGCACTTTTTCACTAACATTCAGGTGTAGGCAACATATCTTGATTTAACAAATAATGCTCCAATTCACGGGGAGAAAAATAATGAACCCCATTGTTGTGTCAAGCTGCTACATACTTCAAGAATAATTCAGCTGAATTGACCTTTTAATTACAATCTGGTGTTACGAACCCCGTAACTGGGTCACTTACCAGCAAAGAGAGAGAGGTCTGCTGAAGTCTGATGGTACTATTTTTAAACGTTTTTATTTATGAAGGGGCACAAAAGTAAGGTTAATACAAACATTCAGATAATATACGTCGTCAATACTCAATCTAAAGCGCGGGTATAGTAATAACCAACATTAAGAAGTAGCTCTATCGTTTGTCTAGGGGTAAAACTATTGTCCGATGGAAATATCAAAGTCTCTGAAGTTCATGCAGGCTTTTAGCCTTTTGGGGACCGCTGGGGTCTCATGTGTTGGAGAGAGAAAATAAACTTGCCAGCCTTTTGGACTCAAATCGTTGAATCGGGAACGTGGGTTCCCCGTTGTCAGTTCAAAGTCCTTTTCGGGGTTATCAGCCACTCGTTCCCCAAGCTAGGGGAACCGAATCACACGTGGCTCCCGAACAGCTTCCCGTCCTCACGGGAGCGATGAGCGATGGTGTCTCCTTCTGGTGCGTCGCTGGGGTACTGCCTCCTGCAGTCCCCTTTTTATCGTGACCGGCAGATTTGTAGATGTCAATCAAGGTAGGGTGATACAATCCCCACCCCACATTGCCCGAGGGTGTCCATGTCCCTGATAGCTGGCACGTACTATAGAGTCGCAATTCACACAGGTGTCTCTAAGAACAATGGTCAAATCCGTTGCATTGTCTCTCATTTCCTGGGTCCAAGACCCGAATTAATACCGATCTTGCGATTCTCCGGAAGGAGGGGGCTGGTCCCGCACCCTTCGGCCCCTCAGAGCTGTGGTACATTCATAACACTGGATACTAGCTTTAGCAACACCCGAGAATATCCTCCTCATTAATATTCCCATGAATATGTTCACAATTGGATATATAGTTAAAAGTCAAAATACAAAAGTGACAGTAAGGTATGCACAGGTGCAATGAAAAGCTTTTTGCAGTAGCATCACAGGCACATGACATCATAGAAGCAACACTGATGCGAAAAACAACTTAAACACAATTTTTACAAGAAAGGGCAAAATTAGGAACAAAAAAAGTTCCTATTTAGTACAACGTGATCAAAGTGGTCATAGTGTTGCAAAACTGGTGGTGGTTCGTTCAGTAACTAAATGACTGAGTATGACTGTCATGCCTTATCTAAACTGTCTGACACATCAACAGGAATTTCAATGTTTCCTTTCATTTGTGTGCTCCTGAAGATATCTTGAAAGTACATTCATCTTCAGAGAAAAAAAAATTACAAGAAGCTCAACTCCAGAGATTGAAGTCTCTAGTACAAATACCTTATGCAGGCAATTCATTGTTGAGGTTGATGCCTCCGACTCCGGGGTAGGAGCAGTCCTGCCCCAACGATCAAGTCCGGATGAAAAGCTTCATCGCTGTGCCTTCTTTACTCGCTGACTGTCCCCCGCCGAGCGGAATTACGAGGTGGGGAATCGGGAACTACTGGCGGTCAAGCTAGCATTGGAGGAGTGGAGGCACTGGCTGGAGGGGGTGGAACACCCATTTATTGTTTGAACTGATCATAAGAACCTGGGATATATCCAGACTGCCAAACGTTTGAACTCCCGCCAGGCCCGTTGGGCATTATTTTCTGGATGGTTCAAGTTTTCCCTCACACACCGTTCGGGGTCCAAAAACGGGAAGCCGGATGCGCTCTCCCGCCAGTATAACTCCAAGGAGGACACTTCCAGCCCCGAGACTATCCTCCCACCATCCTGTGTGATGGCAACCCTCACTTGGGAGATTGTGTCCATAGTAAAGGAAGCCCAACGGGATGACCCTGACCCCGGCAATGGACCCACTAATCACCTTTTTGTGCCTGATTCTGTCAGATCTCAGGTTCTCAGGAGGGGGCACTCATCTCGGTTCGCCTGCCACCCTGGGAATGATCGGACACTGGCTCTCCTGAAAAGACACTTTTGGTGTCCATGGAGGCGGATACCCATTCGTATGTCTCTGCACGTTCTGTCTGTGCCCGTGGAAAAGCCTCCCATCGGCCACCTGCAGGAATACTTCATCCCCTACCTGTCCCTGGTCATCCTTGGTTGCACATTGCCCTAGATTTCATCACTGGTCTATCCCCTTCACATGGAAACACCACCGTACTCACTGTGGTAGACCAGTTCTCCAAGACGGTGCACTTTGTAGCCCTCCCTAAACTCCCTTCTGCTCAGGAAACTGCAGACCTTCTCGTCCGCCACATCTTCCGCCTCCACAGAATCCCCGCGGGCATCGTCTCCAATCAAAGTCCCCAATTTGTCGCGCAGGTATGGAAGGCCTCCTGTCAAGCCTTAGGTGCATCGGTCAGCCTGTCATCCAGCTTCCACCCACAGACGAACGGGCAAACGGAACGGGTCAACCAGGACATGGAGGCGACGCTACATTGTATAACAACCAACAACCCATCTACCTGGAGTGACCACCTCGCGTGGGTTGAGTACGCCCACAACTCTCTGGTTAGTACTGCCATTGGAAGGTCCCCCTTTGAGTGTTCCCCTGGGTACCAACCCCCGCTGTTCCCCGCGCAAGAAGAGGAGATTGCAGTGCCGTCTGTTCAGGCCTGTATCAATCGGTGTCGCAAGGTTTGGGAGGACACACACACGGCCCTGCTCAAATCAGCCGATCGCAATAGGAGGATTGCGATCAACAACGGACTCCTGCGCCTGAGTATCGACCTGGACACATGGTAAGAAACTCGCCCCTTGCTTCCTGGGACCTTTCGAGGTCAAAAGATTCATCAACCTCACAGCAGTCCGGTTTAAACTACCAAGATCTATGCACATCCACCTTACTTTTCTTGTTTCCCAATTAAAACCAATTTCTGTCAGCCCCTTGTATCCTCTGACCGAAACCCCTCCACCCGCCCAGATCATCGACAACCATCCGGCATACACCGTCCGGCAGCTACTGGATGTGCGCCGTCAGGGTAGGGTCCTCCAATACCTGGTTGACTGGGAAGTGTATGGCCCAGAGGAGCATTCCTAGGTTCCCCACTCCTTCATCCTGGTCCCCTCCCTCATCCAAAACTTCCATTGTGACCATCCGGACAAGCCTGGAGGCCCCGTCTGGCAATTCCCCTTCTTGCTATTACCTCCTTGATAGGGCCTTAATCCCCTCGTCTGATTTCCAATCATTCCCAGTTCCACTAATTACACCACACCTGGTTCCTATTAGTGAACATAGGATAAAACTCGGGAGTCACAGCCATGCTTTGCCAGTTCGTTGGTTGACTCTAGTGTGAGTAAACCTTGTTTCCTGATTCCTTAGGACTGTCAGTTCTGAGCTCTGCATCATTTCCTGGATACTCTATGTAAACCTTGTCTCCGTGTAAAGACTCTCCTGGATACCGGTTCCCCGTTCGCGACGGTGCTAACACCTCACGACTTTGCCTCCACGCTTGTGTCCTGCACTTGGGTTTGTCCTCAGCCTCATCCCTGCAACCTAGGGTTACCCATAGCCCTCTATTTTTCTAAGCTCCATGTACCTATCCAGGAGTCTCTTAAAAGTTGATGTGTTTGGAAACCAAAGCACTCATTGGAAAGCCATGCTGCCTTAGAGATTTTTTCCAAACTCTGCATAGGCAGTCTCCAGGCCCTTGGAGGTGTGAGGTAGCAGTGCTAACTGCTGAACTAGTGTGCTGTCTAGGTCAGTTAAACACAAAATAAGCTACATAATCATTCTGTGTAAACTTCACAGAATTGATGACTGTACAAGGGCTGCTAAGGTGTGATTGACATTTGGGGGGGGGCATGAAGGGGAGGGTGTCTTGCTGTAGTTATTTCAGAATAGACCTGGTCCAACTAGTGAGGAAGCAGAAGAAGAAAAGTGTTGTACAGATGATCTTTGTCAGGTAGTTGTTATAGTAGGACCAATGCAAACAGCTCAAATATATGTCCAGTGGGGATTCATGGGATGGATTATTTTATACGGACAGGTGCAAATTACATCTTGGGCCTTTTTCTATTCATTGGCAGTTCCTCAATATCACGATCCTGGATCTGCAGGTCAGATTCAATGTAACCATTCACCATTCCTTCTTGACCAGTGACCAGAAAGATTTGCTTGTATTCATGATACAGAGGTACAGTCACAAGAACGTAACAACACAAGAAAATAGGAGCTGGAGTAAATCACCAGGCCCTGTAGGCCTGCTCATCATTCAATGTAATCATGAATGATGTACTTTGGCCTCAGCTCCTCTTTTGTTCCTTGTAATCCTCAGTTCTTCAAAATATTTATTTATTTGCACCTTAAATATGTCTAATGATTTGGCTTCCACTACCCTTGGCGACAGAGAATTCCAGTGATTCATTATCCTCTAAGAGAAATAACTGACTATTTATTTTGGAGCCATACTAGTTTGCAGCTTAGATTCTCCCACTATTGGAACCACTCTCTCCACGTTAATGCTATCTATACTGTTCAATATTCAGTCGGTTTAAGTGAGATCACCCCTTATTCTTCTAAGCTCCAATGAGCACAAGCTCAGAGCCATCAAATGTTCCTCATATGTTAAACTTTTCATACCCAGGAGCATAATTGTAAACTTCCTCTGCACCTTCTCCAATGTCAGCACAACCTTGTTTATATAAGCGCCACAAAAGTTGTTCACAATATTCCAAATGTGGTTTGACCAATGCTTTATAAAGTTGCAGCATTACATACATGCTTTTATATTCTGGTCCTCTCAAAATGAATGCTAACATTACATTTGCCTTACTACCAATTCAACCTACAAGTCAACCTTTAAGGAATCCTGCACTAGGATGTCCAAGTCCCTTTGCACCTCTGATTTCTGAATTTGTTCTCCATTCAGAAAATAGTCTATGCCTTTATTCCTTCTACCAAATTACATGGACATACACTTCACTATGCTGTATTCCATCTGCCACTTCTTTATCCATTCTCCCAATTTGTCCAAGTCCTTCTGCAGACTTCCTACTTCCTCACACTACCTGCCCCTCTGCCTGTATTTGCTTCATCCGCAAACTTAGCCACAAAGCCATCAATTCCATCATCCTGATCATTAACATATACTGTGAGAACTAGCAGACATGACACATACCCCTAGCCACCAGCAACAAACCAGAATATACCCCCACTTTTATTCCCACTCTTTACCTTGTGCCTGTCGTCTAATCTTCTGTCGGTGCTAGTAGGTTTCATGTAATACCGCGGGCTCTTAACCTGTTTAGTAGTCTCGCGTGTGGCACCTTGTCAAAGACTTCGGAAAATTCAAGAAAACAATATCCATTGCCTCTCCTTTCCTCTAACAATTACAGTACAGGCAAGATTTACCCTTAATGAAACCAAGCCTATTTTATCATGTGCCTCTAAATACTCTGAAACTTGATCCTTAATAATTGACTCTAGCATCTTGCCAGCCACTGAAGTCAGGATAACAAGCCCATAATTTCAAAGGTTTCAAAGGTACATTTAATGTCAGAGAAATGTATACAATATACATCCTGAAATGCTTTCTCTTCGCAACCATCCATGAAAACAGAGGAGTGCCCCAAAGAATGAATGACAGTTAAATGTTAGAACCCCAAAGACCCCCTTAGGTCCACTCCCTCCCATGTGTAAGCAGCAGCAAGCAACGATTCCCCCTCCCCGCACCGGCAAAAAAAAGCATCGGCACCCGCCACCGAACACTCAAGTGCGAGCAAGGCAACAGCAAAGACACAGACTTGCAGTACTCTAAAGACTTCTCATTTCACCCAGTATTCAACATACCACAGGCTCTCTCTCTCCCTAATAAGGGAGAAGGAGGTGTCTCCGTTTCACAGCGAGAGGGGAGTCATAACAAACAACTCACTGGTTTACGATGTTAGAAGTCCGTTGCATCACTTTTTCCGAGCTCTGTGCCCAAAGAGCTCAGGTCTCTGGGCACACAGCCAAAGATCTTCCAGCTCCCATGACACACCAGTCTGTCGGGACACCAACCTTTGATCCGCCCGTCTCCAGAGCCCTGAGATCCTAGGCCTCCAAAGGTGAGCTGAACTCTTAGGCCGTGCCCTTGGCATGTCGGATAACTGTCCGTCATGAAACCCTGAGGGCGGGTCCCATTCCCGCAAAGAACCGAAGTCAGCGTGTAACTCCAGGTCAGGGTCTTCAAAAGAACCCTGAAAGGGAAAAATAGAGATATTAAAAATGGAAATAGAGCTGTTTCTGAAGATGCAAGCAAAGGAGTTGCCGTTTAGTGCCATCTTGACTAATTTCCTGTTTTTACCTCCCTCCCTTAAAGAATCGAGTAACATTTGCAATTTTCCAATCCTCCTGAACCATTCTGGAATCTAGAGATTCCTGAAAGGTCATGCCTCCACAATCTCTTCAGGTACACCTTAACAACCTTGGGGTAAATGGTTCTGTTACCGCTGAATTAAAAATTGAACACACACATTACACTTTCCTTGGCATTGAAAAAGCTTGACAGGGTTTCTATGCGTTTGACTAAGTATTTCCTGTTAAATTCCACAGTGTTCCTCAGATGTTTCTTTTGAATTATCTTGCAAGCAAATCCTTGGTATTTCAGTGCTTTTGAGATATTTAACATATTGAAAATAGGATCAATGTAAAGAAAAGTTTCTGTAACCAATGAAGTCCTTATTCAAGATGAAGAATAGGTGAATAAGTTTGATCCTCCGGAATAGTAAATAAATTAATTTATCAGAAATTTATTTTCCAATGCTTTGGTCCAAACAGTTAATGCACTAGAACTATTTCTTCTGTTGACCATTTCAGCCAAGATATGAGATAACGTGCTTTTGTTAAATTAGTATTTGCATTAAAACTGTGTCCAAAGAAATTTTTTGTAAAATGCATCAATGCTCATACACTTAATATCAAATGCAGTCTTTTCTATCCGGTAATTTTTAACTGTAGAAGATTTCTTATTTGCAATCAGTGAAAGAAGATAATTTTTCAGCTAATATTTCATTACAAACTCTCTTATCAGTGAGCAGTACATGGTTGATTTTTTCTGCAGACGCTGATTTTGCAGTTGTTTGGACAGCTCACCACTCGCCTAGGGACCTCTTATGAAATCAATAACATTCCAGCACTAAACTTCCCCATTAATAATGAGCGGTATCAGTAGTCAGAATATTAATGCGCATATTAAAAGCTCTGGAGCCATATTATTTTAGCAGGCGGGTATAAGGGATGGTAATGATCTGGCAGATCAGTGCACAATGTGCTGCTGCAGTGTGAGGTAATCATTATAAGGTCTAGATGGTTTTAATGGAAATAAGCATATTAAGGAATATATAAAAGGCTTTATTTTAAATATGCTCATGTGTGGCTGGGGAAACCACATGGCCTCTTTGGTTCTAACCCCAAGCTATTTTAACTCCAGGCTCTCTCATTCAATTTTTCTGCAATATTTTCTGCCTGAGACTGGCAGGAATGCAGTAGGAGCTGGTGGAATGACAATGGGAAACTAGGAAGGATATTAAATGCTCCTGAAGCACTGGAAGGATGTCCACAGTAAGGTACACAAGGAGCTTGGGGTGCCCAGGCAGTCAGTCATATTGTAAATGGAACAGGAATGCACACAGAAGGGTAGGCTTGCTAGCTGGGCAAGAAGAACCTACCGCCCTTCAACTCACAAACCTTTCATTCTTCACAGTTTTCTATTCTTCTGATCTTTTTTCCCTACTCAAATTTTCCCATTCCATTCCAGTTGCATCCTTACCATTTTCCTCCTCCTTGCATCTAGTCTGCTGTATCCCTTCCCCTGCACTCATTCTGGTTCCTCTACCTTCCTCCTTTCCTGTCTCAGTGTTCTTCCATTTTGTGTACATCTTCCCAACCTTGGCCCAAATCTCTCACCTTCCATTGTATCATCTTGTTCTCTACTCAGTTTCCACATTCCCCTTATTTCTTCTTTCCTGGCCACAAATAACCTTAAGGAAAAGCATCAGGACTGCAACTTACACTGTTTAACTATTTATTCGGCTTTGAAGTTTATGCTGGTATTGTACGAGCCATTTTTGGTTCTGGCAGTTCAAAGAGGGCACAATCAATATATGACTAACATTTAAATTAGGTCTCTGAGACAGGTAAGTTCTGGTGTTGCTGAGACAAGAATTGTTGGTCATGTACTAAAGAAAAGGGATTGTACATAAACACCACCTTCATCCTACTCACAGAGACAAACAAACCTTTCCTCACTATCTCAACCTTATGTCCATACAGGATGAAGGTTTAACCACCCTCTGAGTTTTATTTATCAAAATAAAGTAATTTTATCTTTTGAATCACAGGAAAATAGATAATAAAATAGCATTAAAAGAAATATGCCTTGACTTGTAGCCTTTAACATGTTACATAGTTTAAAATTGTAGACAACAGGACAATCATTCCTTTGACTGTAATATCAGTGGAGAAGCTGACTATAAAAATAATGCTTCAATGGTGTGATAGATTGTGATCAAATCTGCCCAGTATTGATCAACTAATTAAACTGCACAATCACGCACTTATTGTTTCAGCAATGAGCTTGCTACAGTGAAATTAATACACTATAAAAGCCTTTATTTTTACACATCTATGCAATGCTGTCATTCTTGCTAGTGTCCCTATAATGCAAGGTATGATAACTGATGCAAGCAGAATATAGAGTCACTGTTTCTTCTGCATAAAATATACGTTGCATTTTAAATTAGCTTCAAAAAGAGCAAACAATTGACTGCTCTGTGGAACTAGACTCCTTCCAGAATCTTCAGTTGGGGTCACCTGCACACATTCTGCCAAGGAAACAGGACAAATATCATATAAGACAACTACTTCATCTACCAATGAACAAAACTTGTGCTCTGTTTCATTTCTGTGGCTCGGCTCTCTTGACTTGCTAAATTATACTTAGCTGTAGGATAAATAGCACAATGCAATTCATGTCCCGATCTCTAATACATATGCATTTCGAGTGTTTTTCCATATATTACTTGCAAAAAGTAACATACATTTCTGAAATCTGAAACAAAAGCATTTGTAAATCAAAGCTACCTCTGATTTGTCCCAATCTTTAATTCAGAGATTCTGAGATTAATTAAAGAACACCCCATTGCTACCCCTAAGTGTGACTAATCATCAAAGAAACTGACAGAGATCAAACTGAGATATGTTTCTCGGTCTGTGTAACTCAGTGTGAAGCCTTTGCTATCTAATATTAACCTCTCCATTTTTCCTTCTCATCACACTGTGGGCAACTATGTGGGATTTCCTTCAATTCATGGATAGTTTATTGCTCCCCATTGTATGTTCTATAATGGGATGTCTGCTCCTTTTTGCCTCAGAGTAACCCCAGTGCAATAAATAGAGATTTGTGGTGACTCATTAAGTATGATTCATTATTACGAAATTAACTTTGACTCCTCAGCAAACTGATTTTGTGAGAAGCCTTATTAGATCCCAGTCTAAGGACTGCAGTGGTGACCTACTGTACTGTGTTTGGGATATGAAGCATTTGGGTTTCCAGAAATCATTTGTTGCTCTACACATCTTGAAAATGAAAGATTCACGACACTGTTCTAACTGAAGTTTTAATGAGTTCTTATGAAAGAAATACAAACTCTAGTTGTGCAGAGGCACCTGCACATGATTTTCTGAAGTATTTTCACTTCATCTTGCCAGGCGTTGACAATCAGCCAAATCCCCACTTGTGCTCCTTGGCACGTTATAAAGCCCTAGTTAAAATGTGACATTTTCTCATTATTTAATTAGTGCTCGTTTCTCCAATTACCTGACATCCTGATCGCATAAACCTCCAGATTTGAATATGATGGTACCTTTGATCTCAATCCCCTTTTTAATAAGAGAATATGGATTCAGTAGAATTTTTAATAACCAAGTAAATTAGGCCCTCCGAGATGGAAGTGAGTATTATAGTTGGTTTGGTCCTTTCCAAATTTAACAGCAGGACTGGATTATTATATTTTCTGTCTCCGTTGCCCATTTACAGTCAGGCTATCTATTTTTCAAGTAGGTAAGCAACATAGATGAAGCATAAGACAAGGAAGGCTGGATTGGTGGGTTGGAGCAGAGGTGGCAAAAAGAAGTTGAAGGGCCACACTAGGGTGGGAATTGGGCTGATGAAAATTAGTACGCATTGACATTGTTAGCAGCTCAGAGCAATTAGGGAGAGACCGATGTTAAAAGGATTTGCTTGGTGATCAGAAGATGGTGAAAGTTGGAGAGTTACCTCAAGGATAAGAGGCCAGCAGCATTGGATTGTCCCTGAAAGGGAGATAGAGAGACTGGTGGGAGGCATCTGGGACTGATATGTTCATGCTGAAGTAAGAGCTCTGCACATTACCAAACAAAACAATAATCTCAGTGTTTTACCATTGATATTTTGATTCCATACCAATAAGTTATGCAGAAAATATTCATATAGTTATACAGCATGGAAACAGGACCTTGTCCATGTCAACTCTTAACACCCATTTATCCATTTATACTAATCCTTTACAATTTCCATTTCATTCTCTCCATTTTCCCACCCAGCTCCCTGCAGATTCTGCCACTCACTCACACACTGAGGGCAATTTGCAACGGTCAATTGCAAATCTTTAGAATTTGGAAGCAAACCAAATCACACGGGGGAAATGCACATGCTAATAGGGAGAAATCAAACTCCACACAGATAATGCTAAAAGCCAGGAATGAACCCAGATTGCAAGAGATTTGAGACAGCGATCCTACTATCTACATCACTCTGCCACCCCAATTTTTTTTGCTTCGAACAATTCAGAAACTTGTAAGAAGCATTGAAGCAATTTGTATGGTTACATAATTGTACAAATGTTCTGCAGGAAGGAATAACTAACTATCTGCTAGCTCAAATTAATTAACTATCTTTGAATCAGTTCATATAGTTCCAAGTGTTCAGCATTAAGATAATCAGTCAAATAGTCTGATTCTATAGGGATCTTTCTGCTTTCAAATAAACTTAGTATTTCACCAGCAGAATCTTAAAATCATTAGCATAGATTGCTTACAAGATAGCCTCCTTCAAGAGTCATCGATCAGTATTTTTTTTAATTTAAAGGGGAATTACAATTGTACAGTTTTACAGACACAAATGTATTACATATCTGCAAGAATGAACTATTGAATTGTCTGTGTTAACAAGTTTGAAGCTTTTGCAATAAAAGTTTGAAGACATAATATTTACTAAATTAAATTAGGAACAGCAGTAAACCATTTGAGCCTTGATCCTTTTCTGACTTTGAATATGATTGTGGTCAATACTGTGCCCCATCCATTTTGCTACCAATCCCTGCATTTCATGGCCAAATATCTATTACTCTCAGCCTTGAATATGTAAAGCCCTCTGGGGTGGAGAATTGCAAAAAAAAACCTAGTACTTGGCATAAAAGTATGTTTTTTCATCTCAGTTTGAAAAGATCTACCTTTATTATGAAACCATATCCTCAGTTATGGATTCTGCAGTTTGAGAAAACAACCTCTTAGCATCCACTTTGTCAATACATTTCAGAATTATATATCTCAGTGGGATCTCAGCAGAGAAGTTGGGCATTTGGTCCATGTTGGCCAAGGTGGCCATCTAAACTATTCCCATTTGTCTGTATTTTAGGCCATGTTCCTCTAAACTTTTCCTATTCTGTACAAGTGTCTTTTAAATGTTAATTTATCTATGTACCTCAAGCACTTCCTCTGGCATCTCATTCCACACACATTCTCAAATTCCTAATAGGAGACCAGTGACATTGGATTGTACCTGAAGGAAAGAAACCAAGACTAGTGTGATGTATTTGGGGCTGATATGTTTGTGCTGAAGTAAGACTGATTCTCCAACTCTGGAAATAAAAGACCATGTGCCTTCATCCTATCAATTCCCCTCACAATCTTATATAGATCTAAAGATCTCAGATTCTCCTACACTTCTCTCATTCCTCTAAACTGCACTGAGTATTGCAATCAATGGTTGCATTGAGAGGTGCTACACCGGTCAAGGTGACATCAGTGAACAATGATTCCTCGAGTGACATCTTCCAGATAATAAATTATTTCACTTTTTCTAAGCCTTTCAGAACCATAGAACCATAGAACATTACAGCACAGAAACAGGCCTTTTGGCCCTTCTTGGCTGTGCCAAAACATTTTTCTGCCTAGACCCACTGACCTGCACCTAGACTATATCCCTCCATACCCCTCTCATCCATGTACCTGTCCAAGTTTTTCTTAAATGTTAAAAGTGAGCCTGCATTCACCACTTCAACTGGCAGCTCATTCCACACTCCCACTACTCTCTGTGTGAAGAAGCCCCCCCTAAACTTTTCCCCCTTCACCTTTAACCCATGTCCTCTGGATTTTTTCTCCCCTAGCCTCAGTGGAAAAAGCCTGCTTGCATTCACTCTATCTATACCCATCATAATTTTATACACCTCTATCAAATCTCCCCTCATTCTTCTATGCTTCAGGGAATAAAGTCCTAACCTATTCAACCTTTCTCTGTAACTCAGTTTCTCACGTCCCAGAAACATCCTTGTAAACCTTCTCTACACTCTTTCAACCTTATTAATATCCTCCCTGTAATTCAGTGATCAAAACTGCACACAATACTCCAAATTCAGCCTCTCTAATGTCTTATACAACCTCACCATAACATTCCAAATCTTATACTCAGTACTTTGATTTATAAAGGCCAATGTACCAAAAGCTCTCTTTACGACCCTATCTACCTGTGATGCCACTTTTAGGAAATTATATATCTTTATTCCCAGATCCCTCTGTTCTACTGCACTCCGCAGTGTCTTACCATTTACCTTGTATGTTCTACCATGGTTTGTCCTTCCAAAGTACAATACCTTACACTTGTCTGCATTAAACTCCATCTGCCATTTGTTGGCCAATTTTTCCAGCTGGTCCAAATCCCTCTGCAAGCTTTGAAAACCTTCCTCACTGTCCACCACACCTCCAATCTTTGTATCATCAGCAAATCTGCTGAACCAATTTACCACATTATCATCCAGATCATTGATTTAGATGACAAATAACAATGGACCCAGCACTGATCCCTGTGGCACACCACTAGTCACAGGCCTCCACTCAGAGAAGCAATCCTCCACTACCACTCTCTGTCTTCTCCAATTGAGCCAATGTCTAATCCAATTTACTACCTCACCATGTAAACCTAGCGACTGAATCTTCCTAACTAACCTCCCATGCAGGACCTTGTCAAAGGCCTTACTGAAGTCCATGTAGACAACATCCACTGCCTTCCCTTCATCCACTTTCCTGGCTATCTCATTGAAAAATTCTAATAGACTGGTTAAGCATGACCTACCACACACAAAGCCATGTTGACTCTCCCTAATAAGTCCCTGTCTAGCCAAATACTTGTAGATCCTACCTCTTAGTACTCCTTCCAATAATTTCCCTACTACTGACGTCAAAATTACGAGCCTATAATTTCCTGGATAACTTTTAGAGCCTTTTTTAAGCAATGGAAAAAACATGAGCTATCCTCCAATCCTCCAGCATCTCACCTGTGGATACCAACATTTTAAGTATATCTGCCAGGGCCCCTGCAATTTCAACACTAGTCTCCTTCAAGGTCCCAGAGAATACTCTGTCAGGTCCTGGGGATTTATCTACTCTGATTTGCCTCAAGACAGCAAGCACCTCCTTCTCTTTAGTGAGGTTCCATGACCTCACTACTTGTTTACCTTATTTCCATAGACTCCTTGCCAGTTTCCATAGTAACTACAGATGCAAAAAGACCCATTTAACATCTCCTCCATTTCTTTTGGTTCCATACATAGCTGACCACTCTGATCTTCAAGAGGACCAATTTTATCCCTTAGTATCCTTTTGCTCTTAACATACCTGTAGAAGCTCTTAGGATTATCCTTCACCTTGACTGCCAAAGCAACCTCATGTCTTCTTTTAGCCCTCCTGATTTCTTTCTTAAGATTTTTCTTGCACTCTTTTTACTTTTTTTTTAATCTTAATTGTGTTTCAGAAACTGCTGGAGCCTGTGATTACAGCTTGGAGTTCAATGAGTGATCTTGCACTCTGCTGTCCCCAAGAAAATTCCAGAAAAGGACCATGAGCATGAGCTGTCCCAAACAGGAGACTAGAGTCAGGGTGCAGGGCAATGATCAACTCCATTTCTCGCCGAGCAGATTGTCGTGGAAGATTGAAACATCGAGGCGAATGTGGAGACCAGGTCAGTGGTCACTCTTCACGGGTCAAGCTGGAGGTCGTTGTCCACAGGAGGCTGTGTCAGCCAGAGGTTGCCCCTCATGGGAGATCGCTCCACACAGGAGGCTGCGTCAGGCCAGAAGTCGAGAGGCTGCATCTCGGCAGATGAAGGCCCCACGAAAAGACTGAGTTTGAGCTGTTGTGCTCCTCAATGCTGACGGAGGATATTTTTGAACTGCTGAGGTATTTGTGATTATTGGAATGGACTGTACTTTATACTTGACTCCTTCAGTTTTTCTATGTTTTCTTTCTGATGCTAATTGGTGGGTGGGCAATATGTTACTTTTTTTGGGTCAGGAAGGGGTTGGGGTTTTGATGCTGTTGTCACTGTTTTTTTGCATGGGTGGAGCTTGTGGTTAGGGGTTTGATGTTTTAGCTGCTGTGTCCAGGTGG
This sequence comes from Hemitrygon akajei, assembly GCF_048418815.1. Lineage (NCBI taxonomy): Eukaryota > Metazoa > Chordata > Chondrichthyes > Myliobatiformes > Dasyatidae > Hemitrygon > Hemitrygon akajei. The sequence goes on from NC_133149.1 coordinate 26,377,056, forward strand.
GCGATGTTAGTTTTTGTGCAAGAGATGGGTTGGGAGGTTTGGGGTTGCGAGTTTTGTTTCTTTTTAATTTTTGTGTGGGAGGTGGTGTTTGATGTCTTTTCCTTCAATGACTTCCATGGTTTTTCTGTATTTCATGGCTATCCGGAAAAGACAAATCTCAGAGTTGTATTCTGTGTACATACTTCGATAACAAAATTAACTCTTGAAACTTTGAAACTTTATGGTAAGTTGTCCTCTGCTAGTGATGGTTAATGTTCTCTCTAAGATGTGCACACATACGCCTCTTGCTACTAGTGCACAAAGGAATTTAAACTGCGCACAACAGGTTGTCACCCTCTACCTTGTCATCCTGTTAAGTATATTTCACGATCATACACAATCACATTTCCTTTTCCAGTTTCTGATGTGCACGGTGTTGACAACGTGGAGTTTCTGCAGATTTTAGAACCGGCTTATTTATACTATTTTTTATTGAAGAAATTATTCATGTGCGCTTGATGTTGTCACTGGGCAAAAACTTGCACAGCACAAGATTTTTGCGCACACTGGTCATTACAAATTGGTGATTGTGGTATGGGTTGGAAGCTTGCATTGGTGCTGAGTGTGCAAATATGCAATAAAGAAGGTGAATATCAGGCATGAGTCCTGACCTAGAGGTGAAGGGGTGGTAGGGTGTATTCATTGTGTAGTGTTGTAAGATGAAGCATTTGAAGCTGCATTAACTTATTACACTATTTTGACACTGAGATATGCTTAAGTATTTTCAATAGCATGAATGGAACCTTGGCTCCTGGCATTACCATCCAGGGTTATCTGTTCTCACAGCGTTATGAGAATGTGCTCAGAGGCCCTCCTGCCCTCATAGATACAGGACCATTCTTCTACAATCAATATTCTCCACCAAGATCTCAGCAAAACATCTGAAGATCTCGGGAGTCTGCACTTTGTGCAGTCCGCATTGTGTAGTTCTTCAGAATTTCCCAGGTCAGGTTGCCTTCCTGCTTAACCAGCACCTTTATGAGGTCCAGGTGAGATCTCATCAGCACAGGCTCACAACACTGGCCCTTCACTCATGCATTCAACTCAATACAGTTCATGTTGGTTGTCTGCAGTATTCAAGGAAATGAGCAGGTTGCACAGAAAAGCATGCTGGCAGTATAGTCATCAACAGACACTCAAGGATTATGTATCAGGCTTGCAGCAGTGCAAGATGTTATTTTCAAAGTCTATTCAATTTAGGCCCCTGGTTGTCTCTTTCCTCCTTTTAATACTCAGTGATGTTGCCTCCTTCTTTATAAATAGTTTCTTTGGTTTGAGCATGACTTTCTTCCCCTCTGCTTTTGTGGAATCTGAGGTGACAAATGAGACCAATAAGGACAGGAATGGTACATTCTTCCAATGATGGCATGGATGATATTCACTTCATTCGTGAATTAGTCTGCCCCTTGTGTTGGATTTGCACATGCTCCCTGGTGGATGGACATGAAGTTCACAAAACTGAATGCTCTTTCTCTCCAGAAGGTCGCCATTTGAATGATTCCCAAGAATCATTAGGAATGTTGTATGGTTTCCAAGGACTAGTTGTTAGAATCTATTCTGGCAACTAACTTTTTGCTGGCCTTACAACAATACTGCATTGCATTGTTGCCTCTATCTCAAATGAGAAATTGCCTGCATTATATGAAATCTGAAGACGACATCTTATTTCCTTGAAGTCACGATGTGTTTAGGTTGAGTCTATAGCTAGTCTGGGGTGGAATCACTATGTTATGGTATTTGCCCTGATGTTACCTCAGAGAATTCTGTTCTGTTAGCTTACTGCAGAATTCCAAAATAATTTCTAATAAAAAACCAGTTTCCAGGATGTTTCTAGGAACTGCTGGATAGATTTTATTTAACTTAGATTTCAAGATGTGTTCATCACTGGCACGATTAAAATTTATTGCTAATCTTTGCTTGTCTCTGGACAGAATGGCTTGCTGGACCATTTCACACCGTTGTAATAGCCAATTCCTTTACACTGTGTCCAGAGCCATATATAATACAGATTGGATGAGAATGACATATTTCCTCTCCTGGATAGCATTAGTGAAGATGATGGATTTGCACAATAAAGTGATGGTTTCATGTTTGTCACTACCGGTGAATAGTTGTTCCTTGTGAAAAAAAAATCCAGATTACTAACTGAATTTAAATTATGGTGAGATTTGAAATCAAGTCTACTGAATTTTTTGACCAGGTCTCCAAATAACTCATCCAGTAAGTAAAGTACCGTACCACTAATCAGAGCTAGAGACTCTACTAGTGAGATGGAACAAGCCCTACAGAGATTAAACCCCACTCAAAGTTACTTTGATAACCTCTGGCTACCAAATTGGCCAGATGTAGAACTCAGCAGATCTACTGTGATGAAGTGCTTTGAGAGGTTGGTACTGGGCCTGGGCCCACTGCAATTTGCTTACCACCATAACAGTTTTATAGCAGACACAATCTCACTGGCTTTCCATTCAGCCTTAGACCACCTGGACAACAGAAATGCTTACATCAGGCTGCTATTTATTGATTACAGCTTGCTGTTCAACGCTATCATCCCCTCAGTACTAATCAACAAGCTTCAAAACCTTGGCTTCTGTACCTCCGTCTGAAACTAGATTCTTGAGTTCCTCATCAGGAGACCACAGTCAGTATGGATTAGTGATACCCTGGTGATCAGCACAGGCACACTTCAAGGATCTGTGCTTAGCCCACTGCCCTACTCTCTCTACACTCATAACTGTGTGGCTAGGCACAGCTCAAGTGCCATCTATAAATTCGCCAATGACACCACTGTTGTTGACAGATTCTCCGATGGCGACGAGGAGGCGTGCAGGAGCAAAATGGATCAGCTGCTCAAGTGGTGTTGCAACAACAACCTTACACTGAATTCAGCAAGACCAAGGAATTGATTGTATATATCAGAAAAGGGAAGTCAGAAGAACATGACTCAGTTAGGAGTCAGTTGTGGAAAGGTGATCAGATTCAAATTCCTGGATGTCAACATCTCAAAGGATTTATCTTGGGCTCATCATAACAAAGACATGCTAGCAGGTATAAGTCATTAAAGGTTTGAAGAGATTTGCCATGTCACCAAATATTCCAGCAACTTTATACAGAGGTATTGTGGAGAGCATTCTGATTGGTTGCATCACTGTCTAGTATGGAGGCTGCAATGCACAGAGGCCTCAGAGGGTTGTAAACTCAGCAAGTTCCATTAGGGGATCAAGCCTTCCCACCATCAAGGACATCTGCCAAAGACAATGTCTCAAGAAGGTGGCATTCATCATTAAGGACCCTGACCATGCAGAACATGCCTTCTTCTCATTACTACCATCAGGGAGGAAGTACAGGATCCTGAAGATCCATACTCAGCATTTTAGGAACAGCTTCTTCTCTACTGCCATCAATTTGCACAGCTCTTAAATATTGCCATTTAAGGGCTGTACAAAGAGAGGATAGACATTTAAGAGGGAGTGAGGAGAAGAGAGGAAGGGGCAGAGATGATGGGTCATACAGAGAGAAGGGAGATGGAGATGGCATGGAGTGGAAGAGAAAGAGTGAGGGGCAAGGAGAAGAAAATTGGGAGGGAGAAAATGGTGCTGGTAGGGGCTGCAGCAACAACAAAAACAAGTGAAAGTCAATCTTCTGGAGGAACCCAGCAGGTTGAGCAGCATTGGTTGGTTGGGAGGAAAAGAACTGTAATATGTGAGACCTTTACTTAAACTAACCTCATCTGTAATTGTTATTTCAATTTTTCTTTACAGATAGTTTTATTCCCTAACACCTTTCTTTTGCAATCTTTGGAATCTCAAGAACCTTTCTGGACTGCAATGGTACGAGCCAGGGGGAACTCTACTAATGCACAACCACCATCTGTGGATGCCATTACATTTCTCTCTTGCAAGTTGTCAAGTGTCTGTTTAGTATTGGTTAAGCTTAGTGGAGAGAATATGTAGAGTTCAGGTCAACTGAAGCATATCAGAAGGCAATGCATTACCTCTGAATTGTTTTCCTTCAGTGATTCAAGTACTCTGTTTATCCTGGATCAGGCAACCAGAGATGGTGAAACAATTGTTGCTTTGTTAACGTGACTGATATGGGAAGAATTCACTGCTGTGTGGATTTCACTCACCCACCCCCACCCCATGTCACTTCTGATGACATCATCAATGAGCTCGACACTCACTTTCAAATTCAAGTTCAAGTTTATTGTTGTCATGAGCGTGCATATATAGGGTATAAATACTTTGAAAATTGGCTTTCTGGAGCAGCAGCACAGTGCATTACAAGATGAGGAGAAACTCATAAATTGAAATTAGCATAAATTATACATAGCTTACACGTGCAAAAGAAACATAATGATATAAGTGTTAGATCGGGTAAGAGAAAAGGAACAAAATATAGTCTGAGGTAGTATTAAGATTTTTCAGGTTGGTTCAAGATCTTGATGGCAGTGAGAAGGAATTATTGTTGAACCTGGAGGGGTAGATCTTCAGGCTTGCCTGATGGTACGATTAGGAAGAGGGAATGGCTGGATGGTAGAAGTCCCAGATGACGGATGCTGCCTTCCTGAAATGTCGCCTCTTCCATACTAAGCCATGATGCAACAATTCAGAATGCTTTCCACTGTATATCCTTAGAATTTTATCAGAACCTTCAATGATGTTTTCAATAAGGACTAAAAATTATGTAAAAATGCACAATTGACAGATGTGTTTTACACTCACTGCAAATCATGCACTCCGTCACCAAACACATTGAACAAGAATTAAAGAGTACCAACTATGGTGCACACCCATTGTAGCCACGGGGACAATGACTGGTCTGTTTCAGTAGCCATCAGCTCATAATGCTGTTAAATTTTCAGTCACTTTTAACCACAAGAATCAGTGTTGCTGACTGTGTTGTAAACCTGTGCTTGGTATTAGATTAGATGGATACATTCATGGTGGATGGGGAGGATATTTGATCAGACATTCTGCTCATTACTGTTCTCCCTCGCCAATCTTCCATTCCCATTTTCATTCTCTTCCATGGCAGCCTTATTCACTGCTGTGGAGAAGAGTGTTTGATTTGATTCCTAGTGGTCAGCTAAGGCCTCAAAGGACATCTCCATATTACTCCACTCAGGAAGCAAATAGGAAGAATTTTAATGAAGCATAAAGAGAGAACCCACATTGATGAATTGGTATAACATAATCACATAGAATGTAGAAATTGTAGTGGGGGAAGCCATTCACCCCTGAAGCCTGCTCTTGCACTCGCCAAGATTGTTGGTGATCCTCCACCTCAATATCGCTTGTTAATCTATCCCCCTCATATTCCTTGATTCTCCTCATATTCAATCTCAGTTTCAAGAGAACTCATTGACGACTCTCTAGGCAAAGATTCACCACCCTTTGAGTGAAGAAACTTATCCTCTGCAATTTCAATTGGTTCATTGATTATTTTGAGATTATTAACCCTAGTTCCAGGCTTCTCAGCCAGGTGAAATATCTTCATGTCTATATTATGAATGCTGCTAATAACTTAATTCATAATTATTACAAGTGAATTTTTAAAAATTTTGCAACAATAATGTTGAAAGCCTGTTTCTTGATACATATGACTTGGCCCGGGACTGGAAACAGGGTGTGTTTTGTTTCTTGTGGAAGCACAGAGGTGACAACAGCAAATTCATTGAAACAATGTGCTAGGCTACAAATCAAATGCTGGGAAGTAGGATTAGCCAAAATATTCCTTTATGGCCTCTTGCTCAACCAAATAACCATAATTGCATGATTATAGGTAATAAGAAGCAAAGTTGCTGGACCTGCTGACAAATGTATGTCTCTGGAGATTAGGGCTACAACTATTGTTAATTTCACTACTGACCCAACATAAAAAAGCTATGCTCCTCTAATCAATGGGGCTTCTGTTTGTCTTCGATCAGCTTCATTGGTTACGTTTGTTAAATGGCTTCTCTACTCTATTTCCACCTTCATTTCTTTGTCTTTGATCACCTGCATGTGCCAATACTATCTAATGTGAGCTCAAGGAACAGCCCTCCATCTTCTGATGAGATTGATTATAGCCTTTCAGACTCCACATTGAATTCAACCATTTCAGTTATGCTGATATTCTAGCCACATATCACACATAGCCAGCATTCAAAGATTTTTCTTCTCTCTTCTTCTGGCATCTAACATTTCATATTTTTTCCCTACCATGTCGTAGACACACTTTTATTCCACTAGTCTTTATCATCCTGTCACTACTGCCTCCATAATCACTTGTGTCATTCACTCACAAATCCATGGACATGTCTTCCCTTAATTAGAAGGCATGTCATGTTGTTAGCTGCGAGTCTTTTGCTCAGGCATTATAACAATGCACCATCTAAACTTGCAGGTGATCTTAAGACATTCCATGGCATGACGTTTTGGGGAGTTATCTTCAGTGTCCTGGGGCTATCTCCAATCACACTATAGAAGTTGTTTGGTAATTAAATCCATCTTTGTTGAAGCCTGCTATGCTCAGCTTGGCTGCATCATTTTTTGCACAGTTCTCTAAACTTGCCTCTTTCTAAAGTAAGGTCCTTGATCTATGACACTCACAGTTTCCATGTCTCCAGATGTTGCCCAACTGTTCAATATTTACAGCATTTTCTGTTTTATTTCTGGGACTTGTAATGACTGTTTTTGTGACCTTCATAATTTTGTGAAGAACACATCAAAAGTCATATTTCTTTTGGGAAAAATGTCAAATTTTGTTGTCTAACCTTTGTAGAAACCACTAATGATAAAATCACAATAATCATTTAAAATACAATGGAAGTGTAAATAAATCCTAATTTGTCTCTTACTTGATGCCTATGGTGATTTTAACAATATGAGTGTCATTGCATGAATATCTTCAGCAGTCATTAGGTACCCATATATACTTTGGAAACTATATTACCACAGATTGGTATTACTTTCTCAATATATTTAATCAAAAGAAACCTATGTTATTTAACATTATGTCCATTTAGAATCACCACCAATCCCTTCAGCATGAAATTGTATTTGAGTTAGTCAGTCTCAATTCAGAATTAAGTAAAGCTGTGAATGCAGCAACACCTCACACTTGAGAATGCATGAAATGGGCAGTTGATCAGTTTTTGGTAGTGTAGATTAGTCATGATTACTGGGCAAGCTCCTCAACACCGTCCCCTCTTTTGAATGATGCCAAGTAAATTAATTAGTCAGACTGCCCAGATTGATGCTAGTGTTAATCATGTCTGCTTTATTTTGTATACACTCTGTTAATACAGGTGTAGTAATTACTTAGAGTGAAATCCTACCCAAGTGTTTTAAAGAAGTGGTTATATTAGTCAGAGAAGCATTCTCCCTCCATCATGATGGAGACCATAAACCTTCAAAAATAAGGATCTTCCTGAGCAAGGTGATATGAAACTAAGAACTATAATCATATAGGGAACTGTACTTTTGAAATACGAGGGGTGATTGATAAGCTTGTGGCCTAAGGTAAAAGGAGTCAATTTTAGAAAACCTAGCACATTTATTTTCAACATAGTCCCCTCCTACATTTACACACTTAGTCCAGCGGTCGTGGAGCATACAGACCTTAGACCTCCAGGAAGTGTCCACAGCATGGGTGATTGATAAGTTCATGGCCTAAGATAGAAGATGAGTTATACAGCTCTTATTACATGCACATGCAGTTCAACTCTTTGAGTGATTATGCAGAAAGTTTGTTAATAACTCATCTCCTTCTACCTTAGGCCACAAACTTATCAATCATCCCTGATGAGCTATTAACTTCAAACTTACTGCATAATCACTCAAAGATTTGAACTGCAAGTGCATGTAACGAGAGTTGTATAACTCATCTCCTTCTACCTTAGGCCACAAACTTATCAATCACCATCTGTGGACACTTTCTGGAGGTCCAAGATCTGTATGCTCCATGACCGCTGGACCAAGTGTGTAAATGTAGGAGGGGACTATGTTGAAAAATAAATGTGCTAAGTTTTCTAAAATTGACTCCTTCTACCTTAGGCAATGAACTTATCAATCACCCCTCGTAGATGAAAACCTTACTAAAACACCCCTGGAGCTAATAGGTTCAAGGCCTACTCCAAAGATACCGATTAGAGCAGCCCCATACAGAAGGTGTGTTGCACTATCTGGGGTATGCTTGTTGACGAGACATTATAAACAAGGAACTGTGTAACTTTGCAGATAGATGTGAACATTCCATGCAATGTTTGATGGAGAGTACAGTATTTTTCCCAGTATCCAGACAATTTCTTTTTTGTTTGTCAAACAATATTATGGAACCAGATTGTTTGCTATTAACTATTTTGTGGGAGCTTGCAATACTCATTTTGGCTACCTCATTTCCAACATTACAATTGTGAGATTGTTGCAAAAATATTTCACTGTCTGCAATGTGCTGGTTAGAATAAACCAAGGTCATGAAAGGTGCTGCATGAAATACAAGATTTTTTAAAATTGTTTTTTATATTGAATTGTTTTTGGTTAATATAGAAATGAAAAATTTCTCAAGTAGAAAGTTGGCAAGACGGCAAAATAGTGAGTGCTGCAGTAAATAGTTCAGCATTTAATCAAGGTTAGATCAAACAAGTACCTTCAGCAGGAATACATTTTCCTTCCATGATTAACATCAAAAGGGTTTTGCATAAAGTGTTGCTGTTAAGTTTATGCTTAAACATACAGTTCTTAATGTTCATGGGCAGCAATCCAGAGACCTGGTTTAATAATATAGACACATGAATTCAAATCCTATCACAGAAGCTGAGGAATTTATATTTAAGAATTTAAATAAATCAGGTTAAATAAATTAGGGATGATGGCTTCTTGATAAAATGGTAAAACAGAGCTACTAAACTGTCATTAATTACTATCTAGTTCATCGAAGTGCATGGGGAATAAAATCTTGCAAAGTCTGGCTTAAATATGATTTCAGAGCCTTAGCAATGTAATTGACTCTAAACTGTTGAGCTCCGGGTCAGTGTGGGATGAGCTATAAATTCTAGATTTTACATTACAGTTTTGAACTGATTGTATAGTGAATAATATTATTTAAATAATTAGCAGCTTTATACATTCATTTATTTGGATGCGGGTGTTCAGGAATGTTATGATCCAGCAACAATGAATATATAATTGAGACAGGTTTTTTTTATAACAAATAAAACATTTATTAAACACTGCAAAGCTTCCAATTGCTTCTGTTTTAATTCAGTTTCTATTCTAAGCTTCTCTAACGCTGCTTGTTCCAAGTGTAACTGAACTGCTGCTTTACTCACAGGGAACTTTTTAAAATCGATACATCAAAAACACCCGTATCTATATAGTGTTCCACGATTTTTCTCTGAATTACAAGCTTTGTTGTATCTTTCAAAATACCTTTAAGTTCCAAACTGCTAGCAATCTCAAGTACATCTTTTTTTTTGCCTTCGCTAATAAGTCCCAATCTGGCAATGCCAGGAAGTCATCAATATTCATTGTTGCCGAATACCACTCACAAGCCAATCAAACAAAAGAATCAGGTATTCCCCTTTTCCAAAACACTGATCAATAATTAAACAAGCATTTTAAACTCAAAAATGGTACTAATCCCACGAGCCCCCAATTGTTATGATCCAGCAGCAATGAATATATAATTGAGACAGGTATTTTATAACAAATAAAGCATTTATTAAACACTGCTAAAAAAAACCCCAAAAGTAAACAAATGACTAACTTAACCGGAAGTGGACTGCTATATGGCAGCTCAAACAGTTCTTAAAATGAGAAATGCAAACTCAGTTCTTTAAAGTAGTATTGCAAAAAGTCAAAAATGATTTACAGTCAGTTAGGAGAGACTTTCTTTGAAGTAATAAATTCTCTTTCATGATGTTACTGCTGATCCCAGCCAAAGTATGCCTTGCCTGAAGGATTTACGATGAAGGAAATAAAATGGCTTAAAGGCATTGACCTTTTCCTTTGTGAATAACTCACCACCCCAGTCCTTTCTGCTTTTAAAGCAGGGACTAACGTGGGTGCAGGTTACTAATTCCTTCCGAATGAAGATCAAATAAGGTCAAACCTGTTTCACTGCCAACAACACCAACTTTTTTCGATCCTTCGGCTTCCCGAACTTTGATAATTCTTCACTCTCCGACTGGACTTTAACTGGCAGTGATTTTCAGAACTGCCAGCACAACGATTCTTACAGTAGAAATTAAAACTCCACTTTTAAAATGAAACTGCGTCATAACATCAAATACGCAGCAGAACGGAGTCACTGATGACTTAAGCCACGAACTGACCTACGTCACAGTGATGTGTGCTCCTTTTATACCCTGTTGAAACAGGCCATCACATGACCTCTCACTGGCGGGAAAAGTACATCACTCCACCATCACAAGACCATTACATCATGCCCAGCAGAGCCTCAATTACATCATGGTCACGTGACAGTCACAGGATACCCACGGGTACGTAACAAGGAATAACATTAAGTGTTAATCCAGAATTGCCATTCAGAAGGTGGTGTTGAGCCACTTATTTGAACCACCATAGTACATCCGGTGGAAATACTTCCATAGTGCTGCTGGTTAGCGAGTTCCAGGATTTAGAGAGAATAATGATTAAAAAATTCAAAATCAGGATTTTTGAGGGACCTACACTGATGGGTTCCATGTATCTGCTGCCCTTGTCCTTTTTGATTGTAAAGGGTGGTGGCCTGGGAAATGTCATAATATCCCAGGTGAATAACCATGATGCATTTTATGGATGGTGCACATTGCAATCATTGTGCACATGGGGAGAGGGGATTAAGTATTTGGAATGGTTGCTGGGTTGTATTCCAAATTAAGTGCTTTATCCTAAATAGTGCTGAGCTCCTTGAGAGTTGTTGGCATTGCACTCATCCAAGCAATTGAGGACGACTCAGTTAGGCTTCTGATATGTACTTGATGGATGACAGAAAGGTTTTGGAGTATCAGGAAGTGAGTTACATACTTCAGAGTACACCATATATTATTATGTGGCTGGTCAAGTGAAAATTTAGGGCGATGGATTTTGATCATGGTGGACTTGTAAATGAAAATGTCATTGAAAGCCAAGGGCAGGCAGCTAGTTTTCTCTTGTTGGAGATAGTAATTTTGTAGCATCTTTGTGGGAGAAAATGATTCTTGCCACTTATCACCCTGTCCCTCAGTTTTACGGTATCTAGTTCTTGCTACACACATGCAAGGGCTAATTCCTTTGCTACGAAGTTGCAAAAAGAATTGACCATTTTTCATGCAGCAAATATTACCAGTTGGTATTTTGATGAAAGGAAGGTCATTGATGAAGCAATTTGAAATGGCTGTCCAAGATTGCTGCTTCAAGGAACTCTATGTTGATGTCTTGAGCTGAGATGATCAAACTCCCATCACCATAGTCATCTTATTTGTGTGAGGTATGACTCCAATGACTGGACTGTTTTTTTTGCCAAGGTCAGTTTTACCAGGGATTAGTTAATGTTGTCAAGGACAGTTAACCTCTACCCCTCACCTCTGAAATCCAGCTCTCTGTGATACGATCTGGATCTAAACGGTCCTGGAGAAAGCCAAAATGAACATCAGTGTGGAGACTATATGTGAGTATGTGCTGCAGATAATGATTGAGAGTTGATAAAAGACCAAAAAATTGCGGGTTGGATTGCCTTGGTTTTTGATGAACAGGACATAGATTAGCACTTTTCCACATGGTCAGGTGGATGCCAATGTTATAACTATGCACATGCAGTTCCAGATAAATGACCTTCAGCACCATGGTTGGCATGTTGTATGGTCCCAAAGCCTTGACTGAATCCAGTACTCTCAGCCATTTCATGTATCATGTACAGCAAACTGAATTGGCTAGAGTATGGTTTGTGAAAGCTATTATCAAGAACAGCATTGCTCTAACACAATGAGATTTTTTATATTTGTGCACTTCATGAGCAGGTATCACATTATGTGATTCAATATCACATCCATAAGGCAGCACTGCTGAACTGAATAAGTGGCAAGATCTCTCAAGTTCAAATCCTCATAATGGGGCTCAAACCTTCAATAAACTGGCAAGTCGATAGATATTTTATAATGAACAACAGAGACAGCAGAATGGGGCATGGGAATAAAAGGAAAATAGTCAGTGAATTAGTGGAGGAGCAGAGCTGATTAAATAACAGAGGTGACAATTATTCAAGCCTAAAGGATATTACTTCTTCCAACAGATGTTGACAAATTTCCTGCATTTGTTCTTGTAACATTCTTCATTTTGAACATCAACGATGTATTTACTTTATTTCTTTAAACTTTAACTGTAGAATTACCAATTTCTCCAGCACAAGGGAAACTGACACTGTTTCAACTCTTGCAAATTTTCACATCACTTTGCCACTGAGCTGCAGTATATCTGAGCCTTAATGTTTACAGAAGATTGAATCATCAGGTTTGAATCTGTATGACAAAATTTGTTGATATGATTCTCCTTGTATATCTTAATCTGCTGCAGATGCACTGCAGGAAGAAAATAATGCAGAACATCCTTATTACCTTCAATTATTCAATTCAGGTTTTAATTATAAAACTCAGATTTGTTATAATGCAATCAACTGAGGTCTTAAGTTTATTTGACTTGCTGATAAATGCATCAGTCAGTTAGGGAGCTGAATTTAATTTACAGGAAGAGATCATACAAGACAACAATGTTCCATTTGTTTCATGAAGGCTTAGTGATGATACTGTAATTCAGCCAGAATGTAGTTCTCTGGTGTACAGAGCTTTTCTTTACCTCAGAAATCTGGAGAGACATGCAGGGGAACTGTAAATTCCTTGGCTTACAATATAGTGGCGAGGCACCCTTTAGACATGAAATCATTGTCAACTATTGTATTGTCTGCATATTTTATACTGTTTCTCTTTTTTTATAAATTTCTATGAAGGGCATGTAGTAAATATTTATGAAAGTGGGTTCCAACTTGGAGAGAGGTGCAATAAATACATGCATTGTCAGAGATGCCTAGATCCAGAAAAATAGAATAATAAAATCCTCTCACTCTTTGCATTGACATATTATTACTGAGATCATTGTACTATACTGAGTCCCATTCCAGTGATGCCTCAGTTTTAATGTGTCCATTCCTCTTTTCATATCCCCGCAGGACCTCATCTTCCCTATGTTTATTATCTCGCCCTGTTTCCAATCATTTGTAATTTCAGCACTATTCAGATTCTGACCTCTTGTGCAACCACAGTTTTAATGAAATCAAGCTGGCTGCATCAGCAGTATTCTTTCACCTTACTCTCCTTCAGGGTCCCTGAAGATCTGTTTCTTTGATCATATTTTTATTTCATGAGTCTTATATGAGTAACGTGTTAAGCTTGGTTTGATGCATTATTGTGGTGTGCCTTATATGTCTGATATATAATTGTAAAAGGACGAACCAAATGAAAGTTGCCATATTTGTTTTCTGAGAATTCAAAGCAATGGAACATTTTCTACAACGGAACATATCATATGCAGATTGAAGTTACCAAATGGGAGGACATAGGTTCTTGCTCCCACTTATACCATATTTCAAAGTCTTAACTGGACTTTTACTATGGGAGAAGAACAGAAGAATGCAAGACTTCTAGATAAAGAGAGAATAAATCATTGGGCATCTCCCCTTTGTTACTGTGTTACTGCATAGTGTTGTTGGTTATGGTCAGAAACTTGCAAAGGGCAAAGAACAGATGTATATAATTAATTAGTTTAAAGGGCTATTTCTTAACAATATCAATGAGCCCTAAGGCCTGAAATCTCTATTTAAATTAAATGAATAATTTCTCCCACAGTCTTCCCATTTTGATATTTTTATAACTTAATTGTCAGTTCATAAATTCATAATTATAATATTCATGGTAACTTGAAAATACCTTTATCTGCTCTTGCAAAACTGAGAAATTCTGTATGAGCACTATCATTTTGGAAAGATTATCACAGTTTCAATATAAATGCAATTTAGGTATATTCTATTTTGTTTTAGTTATTTAAATAATATTTAAAAAATGAAGAATATTTTAAACTTTCTGCAATGTTTAAACTAATCTACTAATTAAATCACTCAGCTTAGATTCACAAGGCAACAGCTCATATTTTTCCCCATGGCCTTTTCATTTTAATGCATTCTATGACTCAATTCTTTATTAATTCATAAAGCAGCAATGAGTATCAAATGTTCAAAGCAAAGCCATAGTGATGTTTTACAAGCAACGGGAGATTGAAAGCCATAAATAAAGAAAATGAATTACTCATTCATTCAAAATTCCAACTAATGTAAAACTTGAAAACAGAGACTTCTTTTAGCCATTATCACACCCCTCAGGAAGATGTAAAAAGTCCCATAGTCATATTTAAAGAAGAGTAAATGAGTTCCCTTGGGTATCCTGACCAAAACTTATGCCTCTCCCACCATCCTCAAAACAAACCAGCTCATTGTTGCTCATAGAGTTGTCCTGTCTAAAAGATGTCTGTCCCATGTCCAATAGTATGGCAGGGATTTAACTGGAAAAGGTATGAGCAAAATTATCAAAGGTGATATAAAGGATAATTGTCCACATTAATCACAATGGCATTATGTGCTGTTATACTTTCAGAATCTGAATCTGAATCAGGTTCAATATCATCGGCATATATTGTGAAATTTGTTGACTTTGCAGCCATAGCACAAAGCAATACATAATAATACAGAAAAAACTGTGAATTACAGTAAATATATATATAATAGTTAAATTAAATAAACAGTGCAAAAATAGAAATGATAAAGTAATAAGGTAGTGTTCATGGGTTGAATATCCTTTCAGAAATTGAATGGTAGAGGGGAAGAAGCTGTTCCTGAAGACTTCACGCTTCTGTATCTCTTTCCTGAAGGTAACGATGAGAAGAGGGCATGACCTGGGTGATGGGGGTCCTTAATGATGGACGCCACCTTTTTGAGGCATCGCTCCTTGAAGATGTCCTGGATACTACGGAGGCTAGTTTCCGTGATGGTGCTGACTAAGTTTACAACTGTCTGTGGCTTACTTTGATTCTGTGCAGTAGCACTGCACCCCCCTCCCCCATACCAGACGGTGATCGGAACTGTTTGCTGCCGAAATTTAAACTTGTGAAATTTTAGTGAGGCAAAATTCAACACAGTATGCTGAAAATTTCTTTATCCACAAAGATTGTATGTCATACAGTTTTGGTGGTAATTGCATGCTTTGGGAATCTTTAAGCTTATGCATTTTATTTTTCACTATATTACAGCATATAGTATCAGATGATCTGCAAAGAATTGTTTCAATTTTCTTTTGAAGCAGTTCTATCCAATAGCGTGTAACTTTAGTCAGGACTTGATCAGGGTCTAGACCACAACTTTGGAGGATCATAGTGATGGAGTGCCAATTGAAGAGGACATCTAATTCCCGAGCAGAGGTGCAGTTTTACTCCAGTTGACCTTTAAATTTGGTACGTAAACAATCACAAAGAGCAGAGGAGAGGTTTTGTTGGGATTTTGTTTCCAAGCTGGATTGTCATAACATTCATACATGCCCCTGCCATCTTCCATTTTTCATTTTGGGTTTGTTTCCCAGGTAAATGATCATGATAAAGAGGATATTTGATGATAATTTTGCATCTATCTGCCATTGTAAGTTCTTGAACTCTGCAGCTGGAAATATGCCAGCATTTTATCAGTGACATAGGGTTCATGTCCAACCAGAAGCCACGGCAACGGGAGAATGAAAGTACTACTCAATCAGCTTTAGACATCTTATTTACACTACAAGGTGAGCCTTTTTCTGCTTGTCATAAGTCCTCTTCCTCGCATCCAGATTGGGTCATTAGAGAAATTCATCCTTTTACTGCATAAATGTGAAATAAAAATATGGTTTCACAAAGCTGCATAGTCCAAAGCCAGAAATCCTGCAAGGGAACATTCATGCCAGCTTTTGTGAGCCACATTGGTACCGCAGATTCAACTAATTAGAGCATGTTAGCTATCCTGTTTCTGCA
Organism: Hemitrygon akajei; assembly: GCF_048418815.1. Taxonomy (NCBI): domain Eukaryota; kingdom Metazoa; phylum Chordata; class Chondrichthyes; order Myliobatiformes; family Dasyatidae; genus Hemitrygon; species Hemitrygon akajei. The sequence goes on from NC_133149.1 coordinate 26,393,156, forward strand.
AGCTGTTCCAACATGCCAGCTGTTCCTCAATTATTCCTGGGTCAAACTCTTTTGCAGTCATCCTTTGTACATGGAAGATGTGAGTAATGAGCTGGCTATTTGGAGCTAGCCACGATAAGGCACATTTTGAATGACACAATCACCCACTCAGGGGCTAGAGCTCATTCATCTGTTATAAAGCTGTCTGCCTGACATCAGTTTTCTGTGTCCATCAAGTGGGCATTTCAGTCTACCCTGAAGAAATTCATCAGGGCTACTAACAGGGCACTGAGTAATTCACATAAAGAGGGATGAAGGTTTATTCTTATCTCTCAGTTCAAAACTTATACTGCTTTCAGACCAATTAGTTTCAGTTAAAATAAACATTCAGAGTCCTTGATTGACGCATGTCTGAACTTCTTTTATTCCCATATCTGAGAATTTTGTTTAGCCTATTTCTGTTGTTATCATAGCTTCCGTTCTTCACTTTACCTGCATGTTGCTCCATCGTGTTCTGCTGTCTTAATGCAGCCTTGTATCGAGCCTATCTTGTCTCAGGGTGAGTGATGTGAGGCAGAATAACAAAGACAAGAAGAAATCTCTCTTTCACCCAAAGAGTTGTCAGCTTGAAAATAACGATCAGTGATAAACTTGTAATCAGTTCAGATTCAGAAAGGTTGGAAGACTTTTGAGATTTGTGATGATTCAACATGCATGTTGTTGCAGTTTCGAAACCCACCTCCGATGCATTTTCAGGATTGCAGCAATCATCAATATGTATGGAGTAGACCCACGGGGAAGATGCAAATAAATACAAACATAGTATTAACAGCAAGGTTTGTATTTTACTCTGACTATCAAGTGGAAGCAGACTGATCTCTGCTTTCACTATTTTGCCTTTACTGCATAAAAATGGCCTGAAACTAGATTTAGTAAGGAACTAAAGCTTGAGAAATTCAGGCATTCAGACTTAAAATTAGAAGTTATATGAAAGAAGGTCAGTTTTAGAAAAATATATTCACTTTAGTTTTCTGAATTTAAATAACGTTGTGGCATATCTGGCAGAGCAAATCATTGAAAAAAGGAATGCAATGGACCTTGCAACATCTGGACCTCAAAGTCTAGCAGATGCTAGCTCTCTTATTTATCATCCCATTCATGCAGATCTAAAAGCCTCTGTTGAAATTCACCCCTCTGTTCCCTTCCACAGTTTCTCTGCTGTGGTTTAGCCATATAACCAGATGAACTGGAGAATTTCAGGCAAATGATCTCCTTCCCGTGGTGTATTCTGTTTCATATTCTACAGACAGCTATGGCCATGTGTTCTATTACTTTTCACATTCATCCATTCTTCGCTAACATCCTGTTACCTTTCTCTGACGACACTGTTCCCAGTTCCGCTCTGCACTTCATCACCGTTATATGCTTTTTATCTCCCTGATAAGACAGTGTAATTACTGAGCTTTCTTAATTGGTGATTTTCACAATTCAGGCTTAAAGGGCAGGCTATGCTTGACTAATTTAATCAAAATTTTCAAGCAAGCACCGCAGTGAAAATCCTGAAAAGAGTGGAATAGATAATGTCCACTTGGACTTTTAGAAAGACTGCTGAATCATAACAGAGGGAGCTGCTGCAAAACTTGAATAATAAACATATCTGAAAACATTCACCATGAGCTGACAGCTGCTTTGAAGATAGGCAATGATGATGTGCTCAGATATTCATATTGGGAGCTTTCTGAATGTGGAGACAACATTAGCAATCTCTACAGAAAGCACTACCATCAAAGATCCCTACCATCCAGGTCATGTCCTCTTCTTGCTGCTACTGTCAGGCATGAGGTACAGAGGCCCCAGGTCCCACACCAACATCAGGAACAGCTATGCTCTTACAACATCAAGTTCTTGAACCAACCTGCACAGCCCTAACCTACCTCAGCAATGAAACATTATACAGCTCCTCCTGCACTACCATAGACTTCATTTGTGTCTTTGTTTCCTTTCTGCACAATGGTCTTGCTTTTATACAGCTCTATTCTCATTGTATGGTATAATTTATGTACCAGTTATATTCTGTGTTGTTATCTGTACCGAAGTGTCCATGGAGCAAGTTTTTCCTTGCATCATGCTTGTGCACATGACGATAAACTCAACTTGATTCATTGCAACAACTTTGAATACAATGGCTTCCAGTTTGCCATGCAATATTGATGATGCTTTCTATTCAAAGAGAAATGACTACCTTTCAGCATTTAACTTTTATCCACCAGAGACCAGTAGCTGCTTGATCATGTAGCTTTTCACAAATTCTAAGTGTCTCAAGGTCTAAAGCCAGTGAGTAACTAATACAGCAGGAAAACAGGTCCTTTAGACCAACAGGTCCATGCCATCTAGAATGCCATAGCCACAGCTATATCACTCATAGACTCCAAAAGGACTTGACTGAAGTACTACAACCAAAACAATTCTCTTATGTAAGTCAGGGCTCTGTGTTCTGACTCTCACAATCCTCCATTTTGCAACACCGTGACAAATACGAGGTTGAGGAAGCTGTCTGCTGATGTCATGTGTCATGTGTCAAGTCTTGCAGGTGGAGTTCACAGATTGGAAATAATCCTGTCACACAGTAGGTGCTCAAGCTGAAGGGAACCTTCCTTTATTGTCTCGACTCTGAAGGACGGCTGCAGTATCCGGCAGAGTGGTTGCGATTATTGTGATGGCTTGCCGTTACATTTACAACATCTCTGTCAAGGATGTGTAGCCATTGCCACCAATTATACAGTGAGGAGCCTGAGGAGCAGGAGAAGAAGCATGAGAGGAATAAGTAAGAGAGGTGGCAAACTGCATGGCCGATATTTGTCAGCTCATCAGATCAGTGAAAAATCAAATTATCTGGCACACATGCCCTTATGTGGCTTTCTGCTTTCATCTGGATTCAACTCAGCAAAGTAGTAATCCATGTCCACCAGATTAGCCTCTGCAGATTCCTCTCTGGGGAAATCACAGCAGCACTTTTCTCATCAACTGTTATCCACTTATGGAAGCTGTCTCACCAGATACAGATCCCATCATTAAACCCATCCGTAAATTACAAGCAGGACTAGCCTCCATCTTGATGGTTGTCAGTGTGAATTCTGGGTCTTTCCATCATCATTTCCTTCTCTCTCCTCCACTACAGCCTGGATATTCTGTAGGTCTGAATTATCTGAAGAGAGAGAGAGAGAGAGAGAGCCAAGTAGACAATGGAAGGGAAAGATAGCAATCATATTTACACAATGCTTTTCTCAATGCTCATACTTTCAGGCTTCCCTTAAACCCCTTCACCCCTCATCTGTCCACCAATTTCCACCCCCCTTCTTCTTGACACTGGCCATCTTCATTCTCCGCTCTGAGTCCTGATACAGGGTTTCAAGTTCAGTGCCTCCTTTCCATCCAGAGATGTTGCTCAGCTTGCTGGGATCAACCAGCAGTTTGTCTGTTGCTTCAGATTCCAGCATCTGCAGCCTCCTGTGTATCCAGATAATGGCAATGATTGGGGAAGGTGCTCCTGCCCATACAGAATTAATCCATCTCAGCTCACAGGGAAATTCTGCACCAAGACTCCACAGTCTCATAGGACAGCAGGGGTCTATGATCTGTTGACATCTGGCAACCCCAAGTGGGTGGTTGAAGATTCTCCCAGATTTTCCAGGAGAGGTTAGTAAAGTCTGGGCTAAGCCACAGGCTAAGTTGTCTAGCAGCTAGACAATGGTAGCATTGAGAGGAAGGGGGCTGAAGGACTGTGAACTCCCTTGTTTGGCTTCCCTTGCTTATCTTACCCTCTGACTATAGCAGCACCCAAATGCCCTGAGACTGTTGCGATGAGCACCCAGCACCCAACCCAACTGTTGATAATGGAAATGCTGCTCAGTGACCTCACTCATGGTTTTATTCTGGGTTGAAGAGTGACAGATTGGGTGATGCGGGCTTGAGAGGCTGAGAGTGAGGCCAGGGGAGGAGAAAGCGCAGAGAGCTCGTCTTGTATCACATAGATACAAAAAGTAATTAGGAAGGTAACTCCATACTGGCCCTTATTGCAAGAGGATTTCAAAGCCATGAAGCCTCTTGCTCCAATTCAGTATAGGGCCCTGATAAGACTGCACCTTATTTTAATTGATTTATTTTCTGGGCATCCCTGACAAGCACTCATTATCGATTCATGTTTGTCCCTTGGAAAGGTGGTGATCACTGTCCTTTTTGCTCCTACTTTTCAGAGATCTGGAGTCACATGCTCGAAAGAGTTCTTCTGCGAAGAGTACTAATGTGCCAAATCGCCTTCTGCTGAAACATCTCCACAGCCAACACTACTTTGCTGGTCCTACAGTCATCTCTGGAACATCTGAATAAAAAAATATTTTATCTAAGGCTCATATTTATTGGCCAGTGCTCGATCTTCAATACTATAATTACAAACAAATAAATCTCCACATGGATCTGGCATTGCAACAGCTCCCCTGTGAGATACATGAATGCTTTTGCTAGAGTCTGACTTGGAAGTAATGGGATGGTCTAGATGGTCTTGAAAGGCCTAGATAAGGTGTAGGATGTGCAGAGGATGTTTCTAATAGGAGGGAGTCTAGGACTAGAGGACAAAGCCTCAGCATAAAGGGACTTCCCTTTAGAACAGAGATGAGGAGGAATTTCTTTGGCCAGAGAGTGGAATTCATTGTCACAGACAGCTGTGGAGGCCAAATCATTGAGTACACTTAAAGTGGAGGGTGCTAGATACATATTTAGTAGGGCATCAAAGGTTATGGGGAGAAGTCAGGAGAATGGGCTTGAGAGGGAAAATAAATCAGCCATGATCGAATGGTGGAGCAGATTTGATGGGCTGATTGGCGGAATTCTGCTCCTATGGCTTATGGTTTTGTGGTCTTATGGTCATCGGATCATTGTTGTAATGTGGAACTCACATTTGCCTATTTATACACACCCAGCTCAACAAACAATGGAACAATGCCATATTAGTGTTGAGGAATATGCAAAGCTCAGTAGACTGGAAATAAGTCTCTGTTCTTTGAGATAGTGCCAAGATATTTTATATTCAATAAAGAGAAGCAATAAGGCCTGAATTTAATGACCCCATGCATAAGCCATCACTCAGACAGCACAACACTCCCTCAGTACTATAACGCATCACCAGCACCAGCCAACCCACCATCAAGGACATATGTACACAAAGGTGCCGGAAGAGTGCCAGTAATATCATGAAGGATCCTCCCCACCCCGCTCATGGACTGTTTGTTCCACTCCCATCAGGGAGGAGGCTGCATGGCATCCATGCCAGGACCATCGGACTCAAAAACAGTCACTTACCACAAGCAGGAAGGCTGATCAACACCTCCACCCACTAACCCACCCCTCCACACTCCCACCACCACTACTTTCTCATTTCCTGTCTGTCACCTGATGTACAGACATTCTGTGCCTAGTGTCACTTTATGGACAATCAATGTATTTGTATTTGTTGTGTTTTTTTATTATTGCGGTTTTTCTATTACTGCATTTTTTTATGCGGCGTCAGATCTGCAGCAGCAATTAGTTTGTTCCCCATTACACTTGTGTGCTGTAAATAACATTAAACAATCTTGAATCTTGATATTGAGTATCAACATTCAAGTCTTTGAAGATGAACTTGAATCCGCAACCTTTCAACCTGAAAGCAGGAGTGCTCCCACCCAAGTTATAGACAAAATAAATAAGGAAAATATTGGAAATATTCTGCAAGGCAAACACCAACAGTGTAAAGAGATTCTGGTATATATCTGATCTTAACTATTTCCACTGTTGATGCCTAATCTGCTGAATGTTTCCAAGCTTTTCTGTTTTTCTCAGTTAGTTCCAGCATCTGCAATTCTGTTTTATTATTTTCAAACCATTTGTATGATCTATATCATGGAGAGGTTTACTGGAATGTGGAATGCATTATCAGGAGTGGGCAGCGAAGCTTCGTCAATCACTGAACTTAAGAGAAAATTAAATAAACCCTGTAAGCGGAAAATAGATTTTAAAAAATGAACAGGAGAATATGAAGAGAGTAGATAGTTCCAATCTGATGCTGCATAAGCCGTCTCCTCAGTTCTGAAATTTCCATGATTCTGTGACACACTCATCTGCGCATCATTTCCACTTAGATAGTAGTTCACTTTATGTTTTATCAAGATCCTATATTATCATAGTGGTCGAGATGGTCTGTGATACAGTGACAGGTTCATTGTATCTGATGCGAGTTGACAATTTGCTCTGAGTTTGTTTTCTCTCTGGAGGTCATAAAAAATTCATGTGTTTTTTTTTTCCAAAATGCTGCATTCAAGTCCCAGCCTTGGAAATGGACTTTCTGAGCATTACGGTTGGGTGGCCTTTTTACAGCTTCTCACCGCTGTGAGTACAGAGATTCCATTTGGACTTGGTAAATAGTGTAGGGGCGGCTGGAATGTTTTGTTAGTAGCATTAATAAAGGTTGGTCGGATTTCTTGCAATAAAAAACTAGACTTGCATGAATGACAAACAATAAAGCACCCAAAATAGGGTCAATTTGAAATCAGTTCATTAACACTAATTACCTTGGAATTACGTTGTGTGGATCGGTCTCTAATGTGTGCATTTCATTCTGCTGACATTACAATTAAGGTGTTCACATTTAAAACATCATCATCATTATGTGCCATGCCCTGTTTATTGTCACAGAATGTTGGCTTTCATTGCTAGAGGGATTGAATTTAAGAGCAGGGAGGTTATGCTGCAATTGTACAGGGTACTGGTGAGGCTGCACCTGGAGTATTGTGTGTGGTTCTGGTCTCCGTATATTGGCTTTGGAGGTGGTGCAGAGGAGGTTTACCAGGTTGATTCCAGAGATAAGGGGTTAGCCTATGAGGAAAGATGGAGTCATCTGGGACTATATTCAGTGGAATTTTGAAGGATGAGCAGGGATCTTTTAGAAACGTATAAAATTATGGAAGGGGTAGATAAGACAGAGGCAGGAAAATTGTTTCCATTGGTAAGTGAGACTAGAACTAGGGGACGTAGCCACAAATTTAAGGGGAAGAGAGCCTGCTTTTCGCAGAGAATAACGAATCTGAGGAATTCTCTGCTCACAGAAGCAGTAGAGGCGTCTTTATTAAATATTTTAAGATACAGTTAGATAGATATTTGCATAGCAGAGAATTCAGGATTATGGGGAAAAGGTCAAGAGGTGGAGCTGAGTTCACAGCCAGATCAGTGATAATCTTATTAAACCAGGCTTGATGGGCCAAATGGCCAACATCTGCTCCTATTTCTTCTGTTTATACATTCTTTCAGCACAGGCATAGGCCCTTTGGCCCACTGCAATCATGCTAGCCATTGCACGGAACCATGTGATTCCCACTTTCCCACATCAGCCTTTTATGCTTTGGCAATTTGTATGAAAATGTAACCTGAGCCCCCAACTACATCTCTGTATTCTCTGCCAGGCTCCCTTCCTTTCCATCATCACTGAATTTGCCTTTTTTGTCTAAAACAGCATAAGGCAGCACCTTTGTGTTCAATTTTGTCCATTGATTAACCATTCTTGGCTTTGTCGATGAATTTCCTGGTGCTACTACAAGGAGGATACAACATGGTGAGACTCACTTGTGGTGGGCATAGATGGCCACGGAGCATCACACCGAGCAGCTATGTGTAGAGCCTGCACTTTCCCAGTCTCGGCTGTGGCAGACTGCCTGCTGAAAGATGGCATCAAACAGACTGGCAGAGTGACAGAAATGGCAACAGAGGGTTATCAATCTGAAAGAGTGCTGTGGGTTCAGGGGAGATCTCATTGAAACCCATTAAATATTGAAAGGCCTTGATAGAATGGACGTGGAGAGGATGTTTCCTATAGTGGGGTTTCTAGGACCAGTGGGTACAGCCTCAGAATAGAAGGACATCTCTTTAGAACAGAAATGAGGAGGAATTTCTTTTGCTAGAAGATGGTGAACTGTGGAATTCATTGCCACAAATGGTTGTGGAGGCCAAGTCATGGGGTATATATAAAGTGGAGGTTGATAGGTCCTTGATTAGTAAGGGCATCAAAGATTATGGGGAGAAGGCAGGAGAATGGGGTTGAGAGAGATAATAAATCAGCCATGATGGAATGATGGAGCAGACTCAATGGGCCGAATGGCCTGATTTTACACCTATGTATTATGGGTAATAACATCTCTGTTACATCTTTGAGGGTGAGGGTTGCAGTGGCATCTCGGAAGAATAACTCCTCTGTAGTCCTACTGCTGTATTGATCACTTCTAGGACTGTGTTGCCCTAGGAGCCCTCTTGAACTGTGGTATCCAGATGCAATGATGAAGACAATACCTTTGAGCTTATACTTCATGTCCACACTTTAAGCAAAAATTTAAAGAGAAACAGATTGCTGAGAATCTGCAGGGTCAACAGAAATACAGATCAAAGATGAGGTTTTCCACCTCTTGCATTAAAATCCCCATTATATTGAGCTTCTTGTGATGTTTTTTGGTTAAGTATCTTGAGGGGCCGATGAGTGACATGTTCCATGGTGCTTGGTGTCACCAGAACTTTCATCAGGGATTCTGATGACAGATCCATGCCTAGAAATATTGATTCTTTTTAATGCTGCCTAAATCTGCTGAGTATTTCCAGAGCCACTTAACACAATCTCTTCTACTTAAACGTGAAGACTTTTAAAGCCCATTTATGATATCACTTAATGAGTGAAACAAGACTACTAACTCAATCCTCTCACGAACAATTTCCTGCAGTATGCCTTGTTTCCTCAATATTTTATAAAAATTCTATACCACCTACAGATATTCCCACAATCAGCAGTTTTTCATCACTTTACATTATATTTGTAGGTTTCTTGGTTTCACATAGTGTAGTGCTTGCAGTCCAATCTGACTATTATTGCAGTGTTTATAAAATATGCATTTTGCTTTCGCTGGGAACATTTAAATGTAAATCAAACTCCTTGCAAATCTCGAAGGTCAGCATCTGTTAATGACATCACCTGACAAGAATGACAATGGACCATTCTTTATCATTGTAGCATCCCTGATGAGATGGTGTGTTATGAAGCTTATTCAGTTTATTATGAGTAAATTGCATTGCATGTTATTATAATGATGATATGGACAAAAAAAGAGCAAACTTGTTGCATATTTGGAGAGAACAAGCACAACAGGACAATATGTATTAAAATCATTTCATTCAGTATATGATTATAGGAAGGTTAAACCCAAGGTCATTAGGAATATTTTCCTCGTATTGGAGCATTTTACTTTCTCCACTAACATAAGGGACTCCACAGATGCTGAAAATCCAGAGCAACACACACAAAATACTGGAGAAATTCAGCAAGTCAGGCAGCATTTATGGAAGTGAATAAACACTCGATGTTTTGGGCCAAGACCCTTAATCAGGATCTGATGAAGTGTTTCAGCCCGAAACTTCAACTGCTTATTTATTTCCACAGATGCTGCCTGACCTGCTGAGTTCCTCCAGTGTTTTGTGTGTCTTACTCTCTCCACAGCTATGTTATCCTTCTACACTCACTGCAATTCAGTGAGTTGTTATTTTTACAACCAATTGGAAAATCAACATGAATTTCCATGCATTCAACCACTTGGGGTCTGACTACATCAATCATGAAATTAGAATGGATTCAAAAACTTGGAAGTGTGTGCTTATTTTGGCTCTGTAGGACTAAATGCATAAGCATGCCTTGGTGTGTTTCATTGTCAACAATCATGTAGGTCCAGTTCCTGCCAATTGGAGGGTTAGTACTATTGTTTGCTTCCAGACTGTAGTTATCCCAAGGTTATGGAATCAAAATCTTTGTTATGTCAACTGAGTGTAAAACTTCATCTTAGGTCAGAAGTTTAATCTCCTAAATATAAGTAATTGCTATTTGCAAATTTATAGAGATCCATGATTCAATTTGCTTTTTATTAATAACAGAATTCATGGTGACAAATGGATTTGCTGTTTGATTTACTTAAAATGGAAATCTCTCATTTGTATGATCATTTAGCATCTGCTGGGTAAAGGTTAATCAAAATGAACATCTGATTTTTTTTCCCCAACTTTACTGCAGCTGACTCTTAATAAGAGAAGTAGGTTTTGCTTTGAGTAGAACACCCAACTCTACATACAGAGAACAACTAAATTTCCTTCAGCTCACAAATCACTGTACAAAAAAAAACTAAAACAATGTGGAACAGCAAGTACAAATGAGATTGGAATACATTTTGCACTTTATAAAGTCTCTTTTTTCACATATTCCTTTATTTTTATATCTATAATGAAAAGCTTGCTTCACAGTTTGAAAGATAAATTTAGAAACACATCTGGATGAAAGCAATAAGTTTGATTGAACATGCACAACTTCACAAAAAGGGTCAAGTGCAACATTTATAAAAGTCATATTATTTTATCATAAGACTGTTTCTCAGTTAATTCCCTTCTAACATCTGGATGATGTTATTGTATGATTATTGAATGATGTCAAAACCATTCAAACTTTGAAATTAACTCAAAGGTATAATGCTTAACACCACAATCTCTTCAATGGCTTCTCAGACCTGTATCTTCTGATTCTCCTAAATATATTCTACATTCAGTGGCCAGTTTATTAGGTTCCCCTGTACACTTGCTCTTTAATGCAGATATCTTATCAGTCAATCACGTGGCAGCAACACAATGCATAAAAAGCATGCAAGAGGTCCAGTTGCTATTCAACCAAACATCAGAATGGGGAAGAAATGTGATCTAAATGACTTTGACCATGGAATGATTGTTGGTGCCAGACAATTTGAATATCTCAGAAACTGCTGATCTCCTGGGATTCTCACACACAAGTGTCTGTAAAGTTTACAAAGAATGGTGCAAAAAACAACAAAAAAAAACATCCAGTGAGTGGCAGTTCTGTGGGTGAAAGCCCCTTGTTAATGACAAGGGTCAGAGGAGAATGGCCAGACTGGTACAAGCTGACAGGAAGGTGATAGTAACACAAATAAACATGCATTACAACAGTGGTGTGCAGAAGAGCATCTCTTAACACACAAAAAAAGTGGATCTTGAAGTGAATGGGCTACAGAGGCAGAAAACCATGAACATACACTCAGTGGCCACGTTATTAGGCACATAAGGTACCTAATAAAGTAGCTACTGAATGTATGTTAACCTTACATGTCACATTGAAAAACTACAAGAAGTCCTGATATTTTTTACCATATTCATATTATCCACATTTAACACAAATACTATCACTAATCCTACCACTTATAAAGCTCCATCCACTTAAAGTTCATTTACTAGTGCTATGAAGTTAAACATGTCACATTCCACAAACAGTCATGGACTGATTAGATAATGGATGTAAGCGTAAGCAAACATATCTGAAGAACCTTTCCTTTGAATAGGTTCAAAGGTTCATTTATTATCAAAGTATACAACTCTGAAATTCTTCTTCTCCAGATAGCCATGGAACCAAGAAAGAAAGAAAGGTAGCACGATCATCAATCCCCCTCCCCGCACAAAGAAACAAAAATGGAACAGGTAAAACACAGAAAACCTAGGTAACACTCTCCGAACACAGCGGCAGTGGGCGCTCATCTTCCATATTCACCTCAATGCTTCAATCTCCCTCATCGCTTTAATCAGTGCACAATAGAAGCAGTTTTAATTGGTGAAATGGAGTCAAACATCAGCTTGCACCCTGTCCTGCAGTCTGCCTGCCATGAGGTTCGCGTACACTGCCCCTGAATCCCGGAATCCTCTTGGAGACTGCACAATGTTGAAGCACTCAAACGATCTCCAGACTTCCACATGCACCTCGATGCTTCAACCTCCCTGGTCACTTTAATCAAGTTTGTCATCGAAACGTCAGTTACCTGTACCTGACTGAAAGCCTGAGAAGAGTTTATTCGTCATATATATATGCTGGAAAGAACTAGATCCTTTTTCAAGTTCTCAGTAGCCAACAAGAAATGTTGCCATGTGCAAATTTGGTGTCATATTTTCTTATATTAATTAATTGAACATATTACAAAAGTAATTTATTAAATTAAAGAGAGTTCGTGGCATCCAGTGGCCTTAAACAACACAATATAAAAGGAATAATTCCTGTCTATCAGTGTATCAACTTTTTCATTCAATCCATGTTTTCTGCAATGAACTAATACAAGCTGAAACAAGCAGTTTATGATAATGATCCCCACCAGTAATGAAGACAAAGAAATTAACAGGGTTCCATTTGTTGGCCATTAATCAATGAAATGTTAAAAAATGTGAATCAGCAAAAATGATATGAACATATATGCTCACAAATTGTACTTAGCTATAAATGTCACTTAAGTAGGTAACTGAAAGTTTGTAATTACCCAGCAACCAAAATAAAGCAGGACGTGTCCTTGAAGTGATGTGTGGAGAGGAGTTGGAAGTTAAAGAAAGAGTGTACAGATTGAAGTTAACCTTACTACATGTAACTGAAAACAAAAAAATGATCCACATAATCAATCTGGTACTACCCATGTGCTTCAAAATATGTAATGCTTCATTTCTAGGGAAAAAAGACATTTCACAAGTTATTGAAGCTTGATAACATTGCAGTCAGAATATTGTTGAGGCTACAATTCATATTTTTAAACTGATACTTTCCATTACTATGCTCCTGACCTTGGCAATTGTGGCTATCTGTTACTGCAACTAATTCCATTGACACTAAGCATTACCTTTCACGGACTTAGCTGGGCACAGGAATTTGAATACTTCTACTTACAGTCAACAGTGAATTCCATTTATAGGAGTGCTGTCATAATCATTTACTTTGTCTGCTGGCTATGGCCTTGGTCCCATGTGGTTTGATTTTATTTGTCCTTCCAGTGAACTACTTGTGTACGTGCGTGACATAAATTTCACTTGAAGTTTTTGTAGGAATTTCTGTTCAAAATTATGTATGCCATCCTGCTACAAAACTGTGTCTGTAGCATCCTAAGATTAAAAGACACTTAAAACAGAATGGTGAAACATTCCTGTCATAAATCAGCTCTGTAATTACCTCCGGACAGACCAAGCTCGCCACTGTCAAATAATTTTTAAGCAAATTTTACATAATACTGGCAAAGATAAAACACATTCAAGAAAAATAAAAAAAAGATAATAGCAAATAAATATGTTGAATTAAACCATCAATATACCAATAAATAATCACAAAGCATTAAAATGAAGTAACACTGAAGTCTCGCTTTTAATTATGCTTAACTTTTCCCACAGGATCAGCAAACCCATAAATTGTCATTTCCCAGTGTTATACCACTGGATTAAACAGTGAGACTAGCAGCAAGGGGAACATCAAAATGCTTTGACCTTCAAATTTTCAACACACCTACAGCACAGTGCAAAAATCACACACACACACACACACACACACACACACACACACACACACACACACACACACACACACACACACACACACACACACACACACACACACACACCTAGAGTGCCTCAGACTTTTGCACAGTACTGTAGTAATTTTATTACACTGTACTGCTGCCACAAAGAAAATTTTAATGACCTATGTGAGTGATGATAAACCTGATTCTGATATGGGTCCCTATTGTGGGCTGAGAGTGGGAAGGGGACAGGGAGAGGTGAATCATGGTTGGGAAAAGGGAAAGAGAGAGGGGAGGGAGCGAAAAGCACCAGGGAGACATTCTGTAGTGATCAATAAACAAATTGTTTGGAACCAAATTACCTTGCCTGGTGTCTCAGGGTTGGGTGTGTATGTACCTGTGCCACCAAACCCCTGTCCCTGGCACTCCTTCTCTGCCACCTGTCCCACAGCCTTCCTGTGGCACTCCACCCTCGCCATTCCCAATATCCTTTGTTCCTGCCAGATTTACAAACTCGCTCTCCACTTCATGTTGACAAATACAGTATTGTGCAAAGGTCTTAGGCATCCTAATATCCATATATATTTGGAAATCTGAAGTGTACCCAACATCAAATGGCTGAAAACTCCTGGTTTCCTCTGACAAGCATGGTTTAGACTTTTAAATCACTCTAGTCGCAACCAGATCTAAATTAGAACATTATAGATAAGAACAATTCAAAACAATTCGAAATGACAATCGCCCCTTGTCTGACATCCACCATCAGGCAGTGGTTTGAGAGGCTAGTTGTCATACATATTAACTCCAGTCTCCAAGGCAACCTTGGCCCACTGCAATTCACTTACCAAAAGAATAGCTCTCTGGCCGTATACTCATCTTTGGAGCAGCTGAACGGCAACAACGGCAACAACACCTGTTGTTTATTGACTACAGCATCACTTTCAATATTATAATTCCAAGAAAACTCCATACTCCTAGATTTGAGACTCAACCCTTTGCATCTGGGTCCTTGATCTCCTGGCCAACAGACCACAATCAGTAAGTATAGTCAGCAACACCTCCACCATGAATATCCTCAATAATGGTACCCCACAAGGTCAGGTCCTCAGTCCCCTACTCTATTCCTTTACACTCAGAACTGCATAGCCAGATTTTGTTCCAACTCAACCTACATGATTGCAGATGATACCACTGTAGTGAGCCACATCTTAAATAAAAATGAGTCAGAGTATTGGAAGGAGACAGAGAGACTAGTGATATGGTGTCATGACTATAATCTTCCCCTTACTGTCAACAAAACAAAAGATCTTGTTAACTTCAAGAAAGTGAGTGGGGGGAGGGTTGCACATTCTCCTGTTTATATCAACAGTCCTGAGTTTGAGAGTTGAGAGCTCTGGATTCCTAGGAATAAGCATCACCAATAGCCTGTCCCAGTCTAACCGTATAAACTCCATGGCCAAGAAAATTCACCAGCAACTTTACTTCCTCAGGAGGCTAAAGAAATTTGGCACATCACCCTGGATCCTCACTAATTTATGATTATGCACCATAGAAAGTATCCTATCCAGATGCATTTGATATGGCAACTGCTCTGACCATGACTGCAAGAATCTTTAAAAATGTTGACACATCACAGAAACCAGCTTATCTTCCACAGACTCTATCTACACTACTTCTTGTTGCCTCAATAAAGCAGCCAGCATAATCAAAGACCCACCTGTCCCAGTACGATAAGATGAACCCTTGACCAAACAATCTACCTTGTTATGACCTTTCACCTTATTGTCTACCTGCAGTGCACTTTCTCTGTAATTGGAGCACTTTATTCTGCACTCTGTTATTGTTTTACACTGTACTACCTACCTCAGTGGCCGGCTGGTGGCGCAATAGCATCAGTGCCGGACTCCGGATCGAAGGCTCCTGAGTTCGAATCCAAGTCGGGCCACCCCGCGAGCACGCTTTCCATCCATGCCGGGATGAGTGTCGAGCTAGCCACTTGGCCTTGTAAAAAAAATACAAGGGTCGAATCAGGAACGTTCATATTGTGACCTGGTTAATTCGAAAGGAGACCAATCCTGACACCACGCGCCAGACAAGAATGTCTGACTGTTTGGTGTGACACGCTAAAAAATAACAAACCTACCTCAATGCACTGTTGTGATGAATTAATCTGTATGGACGGTATGCAAGACAAACTTTGACTATAACTCAATATGCATGACAATAATAAACCAATTTTATTTATATAATTGGATGTCTCTGAGGTTGAGCTTCATTAGCGCTGGGCCTACTTCCATGCTGTGTGACTCTAAGCCATAATATAGCCTTTTGAAGCAGTAGATTATTGTACAAACATTTCCACTGAATTTATAGAAAGAGTAGAATGTAATTTGTTCACTTTTTAATGTGGGTTACCGCATTTACAAACTGAGGATGTTTTAACAACTAAATTATGAATTAAGTGACCATATTGCCCATGTTCTGTTCAGATCCTCTTCCTGCAATGGAAGATGACAACTTTCTCACAAAACACCTTTTTTGTGGAATCCACAACTAATGTCAAAAGAATTAGTAGCCAAGTGTTAGGAAGTGGATTCCTTTGTTAACAGACCATCTTTCAGCACCACCTGAAGCACTTCTGTAATTTGTCTCAACATGACTGCAATTTTGTATTTGGCACAGACTGTGGCCAATGAATGCTACTCTTGGAAGGAACTACTTGAGGTGATTAATTGGATATGAATCAAGTGGACTGCTTTGATGGTGCTGAGAAAGATTCTTGAGGATTATTGGAACTGAACTCATCCAGACAAGTAGAGAGCATTCCAGGCACAGTCCTGACTTGTGTTTTGTAGATAGTAGAAATTCATGACATGAGCCACTCACTGATGAAGCGATCTTTGATGTATAAGAATATTTGTCCCAGGATAGGCTGGGAGTCTGCCATGTTCTAATATTAACCTCAGATAAGGTATCCAACAATATCTATTGAAACTGAGATATTCTATGGGTAGACAAACAGATTCATGTTTTAATGCATTTAATTACTCAATTGGTGGACTTGTAATGCTTAACTGAATGCTGAACTACTGTAGATATGGAAGTCTCAGTGATCCTGGAAGTTGGAACTATGAGACAGATGATTTATGTTTACTTTACATTAACAGTATGGCAGGTAAAATGAAATGAAATGTATGACCTCCATTCTTGAACTAATTTGACAATGAATGTACTCACCATAATCACCATATTTACAACTCATTGCATTAAAACATTGAAAAGTGACCAGCCTAAAAGTGTGTTGAAAATATGAGTCTTTCATAGGTCAAGCAACTAAACAACATCCCAACCTGTTTAATTTTAATTAATATCTCATAAGAATAAAGAAACTGAACCCAGAGCATTTCATACATCTGTGAACCTACTTTAGAATTCAGAATCATTGGTTAGATTAACTAGATTAACTTTACTTTTAATCTTATCCCACATTCTCTTAAATGGACAAAAACATATCCATCACAAGCTTGGAAAAGCTCATTAAAAGAGCATCCACCCGATGTCTGGGTGGATGTCTTCCAAAAATATTCTATTAATTAATTAATTTAAGAAGATTAATGTTAGAACAGAGTACCGTCAGTTCCATTTAAAAATCAAATCAATTGCCAGTTTTACAGAATGTCACATCACCTTATCAAATGCTGACTCTGTGTTCATCTATTTATGAGAATAGATATGGTTCTGCAGATGCCTGAAAGACCTCACTTAGTTATTAATATGTATACCAACAGAATAGACATTTATGCATTTTCATCAAATGTGGAATATCACTACTAACATAAAACATAAAAAAAATTAAAAACTAGTAACAGAAATAGGCCATCTGACTCATTGTGACTGCTCCACTACTCAATAAGTTCACGGCTGGTCTCTTACCTCAGCATCACTTTCTTACATTAATTCTATATCCCTTTATATAGCAAGCTATCAGAATCTGTGTTGAACATACTCACCAACTGGGCTTTCACTTCCCTATTGTAGAGGGAATTCCTAAGATTCATTAGCCTCAGCATGAAAGTATTTCTTCTCATCTCAGTCATGAACTTATTTTGAGATAGTGTCATTGGTTTTTGATAGCACAGCCAGGACAAGTAACATCCCATTATCTGCCCTGACAACCCCATAAAAATGTATATTTCTCTCTGAGATCACCTATCATTTTTCTCAACTCTTGTATAAACTTAGATTACCTTATCTTTTCTTCAACTCAGAATTCAATTTGGTGGGACTTCATTATATTCCTTCTGCCACAAACATATCCTTCCTTGGGGCAGGAGGTCAGAGCTGTAGATGATGTTCCTCACTAAAATCCTGCAAGACTCAGCTACTCTTATATTCTTGTACATTTTTGACTTAACAGTGAGATGTCCAAAGATTTCCCAATTGAAATGTTTAAATTGATAATTGGGATAAGTAGTGCCAGCTTTTTCTCATTGCTACATCCATTACAAAAGTGTGTTATAGAAGAGTTGATTTGTAAAACAAACTAACTTTCAGGTGACAAAGTACCGGTGCCTGTCTTTACGATCAGATGGAAATTATTAAAATAATATCAATCGAAAATTCTCTTAATGTCTGAAAGAATATGAAGGCATTTTGAATGCAGCCTAGAAATTTAGAAACATAGAAACATAGAAAACCTACAGCACAATACAGGCCCTTCGGCCCACAAAGTTGTGCCGAACATGTCCCTACCTTAGAAATTACTAGGCTTACCTATAGCCCTCTATTTTTCTAAGCTCCATGTACCTATCTAAAAGCCTCTTAAAAGACCATATCGTATCCATCTCTAACTCCGTTGCCGGCAGCCCATTCCACGCACGCACCACTCTCTGAGTAGAAAACTTACCCCTGACATCTCCTCTGTACCTACTCCCAAGCACCTTAAACCTGTGTCCTCTTGTGGCAACCATTTCAGCCCTGGGAAAAAGCCTCTAACTATCCACACAATCAATGCCTCTCATCATCTTATACACCTCTATCAGGTTACCTCTCATCCTCCGTTGCTCCAAGGAGAAAAGGCCAAGTTCTCTCAACCTATTCTCGTAAGGCATGCTCCCCAATCCAATCAACATCCTTGTAAATCTCCTCTGCACCCTTTCTATGGTTTCCACATCCTTCCTGTAGTGAGGCAACCAGAACTGAGCACAATACTCCAAGTGAGGTCTGACCAGGGTCCTATATAGCTGCAACATTACCTCTCGGCTCCTAAATTCAATTCCACGATTGATGAAGGCCAATACACCGTACACCTTCTTAACCACAGAGTCAACCTGCACAGCAGCTTTGAACATCCTATGGACTCACACCCCAAGATCCCTCTGATCCTCCACACTGCCAAGAGTCTTACCATTAATACTATAATCTGCCATCATATTTTACCTACCAAAATGAACCACTTCACACTTATCTGGGTTGAACTCCATCTGCCACTTCTCAGCCCAGTTTTGCATCCTATCAATGTCCCGCTGTAACCTCTGACAGCCCTCCACCCTATCCACAACACCTCCAACCTTTGTGTCATCAAAAAACTTACTAACTCATCCCTCCACTTATTCATCCAGGTCATTTATAAAAATCACAAAGAGTAAGGGTCCCAGAACAGATCCCTGAGGCACCCCGCTGGTGACTAACCTCCATGCAGAATATGACCCGTCTACAACCACTCTTTGCCTTCCGCGGGCAAGCCCGTTCTGGATCCACAAAGCAATGTCCCCTTGGATCCCATGCCTCTTTACTTTCTCAATAAGCCTTGCACGGGGTACCTTATCAAATGCCTTGCTAAAATCCATATACACTGCATCTACTGCTCTACTTTCATCAATGTGTTTAGTCACATCCTCAAAAAATTCAATCAGACTCGTAAGGCACGACCTGCCCTTGACAAAGCCATGCTGACTACTCCTAATCACACTATACCTCGCCAAATGTTCATAAATCCTGCCTCTCAGCATCTTCTCTATCAACTTACCAACCACTGAGGTAAGACTCACTGGTCTGTAATTTCCTGGGCTATCTCTACTCCCTTTCTTAAATAAAGGAACAACATTCGCAACTCTCCAATCCTCCGGAACCTCTCCCGTCCCCCTTGATGATGCAAAGATCATCGCCAGAGGTGCAGCAATCTCCTCCTTCACCTCCCTCAGTAGCCTGGGGAACATTTCATCCGGTCCCGGCGACTTATCCAACTTGATGCTTTCCAAATGCTCCAGTACATTTCAAATAGTACTTTATTTGCATATTTTAAAAATTCTCTTTATAATGTTGAATGCAGTAAAAAAGAATAACGAATTGCTGAGTCCTCTTTTCTATGTTGTAATAGAAATACAATATTGTCTTGGCCATCTAATGATACCTTTGCATCTTTGCAGAAGAAGACTTTTGAATTTGTCTTTTGTGATATTGCGTAAAATAGATTACATCAAATCCGCAATCAGTCTTACATCTTTGAAACTGATATCAGATAGACTGAAGATTTGTGACAATCCTTTTTACACTGAAGTGAAATTCAAGAACGGCCCCAAAGAGTTGATAATATTGTAATGCTGTGGAAATGAACACTAGACAGCAGTAGTCTTCAATGACATTCATGGTTTAAGTCACTCCTGCTTTCCTCGTCTCCTGCAGTCAATGTTTCTCACTCCAGAATGCTAGTTCTAAGACACTGCATCATGTTTTTAAGACAAACGTTTATTGCTTTCTTTGAAATTACAGGTGTTCTGTAGAATAGACAGCTTAATAGAAACCATTGGTACTAAATCAGACTAGTTCATTCTTCCTAGACCAGGCATAGATGGACAGATAGATGAATGGCAAAAGAAATAGACACTTCAGTTCAATATCTTGCAATTATATTTTGCATCAGAGTTTTATGATAGGCTGAAACAAATTAGCTGCGAAGTTGTTCATTGGCATGGTTAGACCTTTAGCCAGTCATTACATGTTGTTGTTGCTTGTACTTAAAGCACAAGTTGTTCATCACCTTAAAAACCAACTCGTGCCTCTTGCACCATCTGTGGGAATGTCTGCCCATCCCACATAAAGCAGGTTGGAAGCTAGACATCCACCATGTTGAGGGACTATTTCAAGAAATATATTAAATGCTCTACACTTATAATTTTAATGCAAATTAATTCTGTGCTCACCTCATCTTTCCACTGCCTCAACAGTGATAGACTTCCTCTTGTCCTTACTTATCACCCCATGAACCACAGCATCTGATGCATCATTCTCTGCAATTTCTGCCATCTCCAAAGGGATTCTACCACCAAACATATATCTACGTCCCCCTCTCTCTGCTTTCTGCAGAGATCACTCCCTCCACAATTCCCTTGTCTTTTTGTTCCCCCCCCCCCACACCCCCAGCACTTATCCCTGCAAGTGGCCAAAGTGCTACACCTGCCCATTCACCTTCTCCCTCACCTCCAATCAGGAACCCAAACAGTCTTTCCAGGTGAGGCAACACTTCACCTGTGAATCTGCTGGGGTTGCCTATTGTGTCCAGTGCTCCCAATGTGGCCTTCTATACATTGGTGAGACCTGTCATAAATTGGGGGACCACTTCATCGAGCACCTCCGCTCCATCTGCCAAAAGTGGAACTTCCCAGTAACAAAACATTTTTATTCCAGTTCCCATTCCCGTTGCGACATGTCGGCCCATGGCTTCCTCATGTGCCATGATGAGACCACTCTCAGGGTGAGGAGCAATATGTTACATTCCGTCTGTGTAGCCTCCAACTTGATGGCATGAATATCGATTTCTCCGTATGGTTAAAAAATTTTCCCTCCCCCTCCCCTCTTCTTCTATTCCCCACTCTGACCTCTTACCTCTTCTTACCTGCCTATCACCTCCCCCTTCCCTTTCTCCTAGGGTCCACTTTCCTCTCCTATCAGACTTCCTCCTCTTCAACCCTTTACCTTTTCCACCCAGCTGGCTTCACCTATCACCTTCTAGCTAGCCTCCTTCACCCCAACCCTCACATCTTTTTATTCTGGCATCTACCTCTTTCCTTTCTAGATCTGAAGAAGGTCTCGGCCCGAAATGTCAACTGATTATTCATCTCCGTGGATGCTGCCTGACCTGCTGAGTTCCTCCAGCATTTTGTGCACATTGTTAATTCTACTATATATTGGCAATAATTGCCCGGGCTGTAAACTCTGGAATTTGCCCTGTAAGCCTTTGGGTCTATCAGCTTCAGTCTCTTCGAGGGGCATTCAGACAGGCACATGAATAGGCAGGGAAGGCAGAAATGTAAGCCATTTGCAGGCAGATGAAGTTAGGTTAATTTGGCACCACAGTTAGTGCAGATATCGTGGGCCAAAGGCCTGGTGTTGTGCTGTACTATGTTCTTTCAAAGTGTTGTTCTTTAAAGCAATGGGTCAACATTTAAATGATCTTTTCTAATATCTTATTTGGTTTGGTCATGAGCAACAGGGCCACCCTCTATTTCCTAAGTTCTTCATGTCCGTTGGAAGTTCTACAATTTAACTGAGTGTCATGACAAGAGGCATGGAAATGCAAAACACTTGTGGACTAATCTAACAATGAGATACTAGTGTGTGGATAGTCTAGGGGTGCCCTGCAGAACTTGTTCAGCAAGTAAAGGAACTATATTATTATGGATTGCACATGGCACAGCCTTGCGATCCAAAGTCAGAAGTCGTTGTGAGAAGAGCAGCATCTGAACCCAGAGACCGAGGGATATGAGACATGGACTCAAGAGAAGTAGCAAGAGGAGAAGTAAATCAAGGAAGATTACCAGGCATAAATTCCAACAGATTAGAAGAGGAGCAGATGAACTGTACGGGCAATAAGGAACACCCTGATAAAGAGATAATTTTTATGGGACATCTGCAATACCATAGACCCCAATCCAGACAAATTAACTCTTTCCACATTCCCAATTCATGGCCAAGTTCATCATTAAGTGGCCAAGACAGCTCAGGGAACAGATGACAATCCCTCACATTCTCCTTGACAGGACCACCAGCACTGTTCATAGCATGTCAATAAACAAATCCCCAATCCAGTTACTGAAATTACATGCTAGAACTGTCTTCTTTGGTGGCCACCCAACCCTGAGCTCTTCCAAGGACATTACATTTATTTCTGTATTGCTCAGATGAATGGGGACTTTAACAGCAGAAATCAGCTGGAGACTCCATCTGCAAGGATGTTGCTATGTAGGCTTCTGTGTGATCCTTACACATGTCCTTGAGGTTCTTAATAGCATCCTGAATACTCCTTCTCTGCATTGATGGTCATGGGCTGGAGATTCCCAAGAATCAGCAGAGCCATTTAACTTCTTCAATGAATCATTTGCTCTGTTCACCCGATTATCACATCCTCTAACAGAACAAGGACTAGAGTTTCTATTTTGGGCTTCTGGTGTTGAGCATGAAAATGATGTTGCCTGCCCAACATAGCTGAGTAGCTTGGCCTTAGTGCTGGTAATACAGGCATGATGTCTGTTCATTTATCCTTCTGGTGAATTTGAAAGATTTGGTGAAATCAGTATTGGTGGTATTTTTTCCAGCACCTTGAAGTATCTGCTATAAGTAAATACAGTATATGGCTAAAATCTCTAAAAGGCAACAGTGAGTTGCTTGAATGTTTTACTTTGCGAAGATATTTTGTGACATTGCCCCTTTCTGATGAATAATTGAAAACTGTCCTGATGCACGAAATAATAATTCATTCAATACACCGAAGACATGTGAACATGTACTGGGAGAGAATGGTGAGAGTATTTTTTTTTTGCAGTGCTAGCCATTATCGTTCCAAACATTGGAGAAAAGAAACATGGTCAGTAGGCAGCAAATGAAACAATAAGATACACTTCTATCAAACTGTCCTTTGCTTATTAAATAAAAATCATATTAGTACTATTTTTCCATGAAATTCACTGAAATGTTTGCACTCCTGTTTGCATCATTACCCAAATCATGCATTACAGATTGAATCATCCTTGAGCAATGACCAAACAACAGATTACCATATCTCCCTCTTGTTGTTCATACTGTGACTGATTCTAGCTGGAACATGGCTGGTTACGACTGTGGCCCTTTCGTTCTTATTTGTCTTTGTTGATACAATTCATGAATCGGCCGATCAATATTTTATTACTGGCAACTCAAACTATAACCTTTTTCTTTACTGATATTTTTATTATTTTACTGACCTCTCCTGAAGACAAATTATATAAGAATGTAGTTCTGAAAGGAAAGATGACCTCTACTCCCTCACAGAGACAGTCATTCTTCATTGAGAATTAATGCCAGTGAGGTATCTTCATCAAAGACTACATCTTTCTTTCATTTTACACTGCAAGTTTGTCATTATTTTTACATTTTGGTTCAGATTGTGCCCAGTATTTACACCAATAAACCAGTTCCCTTGCTTTGCCTTTTATTGCTTCTTCGGCTCACTTAATATGATAATGTTCCTCTCCACACCTTGTGGCAGATTGGGTGGCAGCTTTGCTGTTTCTTTAGCACTTGTCTGTTTTTGACAAAGCCAAGTTGCTAGCTTGACACTCAACCCAGCGTGGATGGAAAGCGTGAGAGGAGCCGGCTGGATTCGAACCCAGTGCCACTCTCCTCGAAGTCCGGTGCAGATGCCACTACACCGTCAGCTGATTAATATGATAAGTACCCGAGCAAATGTCACCAACTGATTCTAGAATAAAGCGAGGGGAATTTAAATGCCATTAAGGAGGATCTCCATTGACCAAAATTTCAAATATCACTAACGATGAATTCAGCAACTTCACTTAAAAGGTACTTCAAATAAGCTATAGATTTAATATTTAATATTTAAGTTTTAATTAATATTTAGTAATGGTATTTAATATTTTAAAGTATTTAATTACAGTAAATTATGTTGGTGATTTATCTGGGCGGCGGTGGACAATAATCTCTCTTTTAGAAAATATTTCATTTAAGATTGCAGTTATATCTCAAGAAAAAGGCCATGTCTAAATCTACCTCCACCAAGTGCTTCTGGCTTAGTGTTTAAATGCGTTTTGTGTCGATCTGTTGCAGCCTCCTTTATCCCTTTTTGGGCAAGTTTATGATGAGATCTGGTAATACTTTTCCACTCCGAGTAGTTCACTGATGTCCAAATAATAAATAATCAGTGTATGCCGAGTACTCACCTTATTGAAGGTATTGCACAAAATGTGGTTAACTGAGTCAGTGATATATGTTCCACAGTGAGTCTGCAGAATGGAAAGATGTGGCAAGGCAACCAGTGCCTCCTATTGGAAAGTACATGAAGGTGCATAAAGCAAGCTCCCGTTTTCAATTGGCTGTAAACATGCCTTGGAGAAAAAAAATGTATCTGCTCTGGAATAGAAGAGAAATTATTTATTCAATCCATCATTCACCTGCAGATCAGAGAGGATCCATTCACATTATGGGTGTAGTTCACACTCTCCCTGTTGGTACAGTGCTCAGCATTTTTTGACAGATGAAGAGTTAAGACAACTTTATCAATGAACATTAGCTCAGTTATCACTTAGGAGCCAATCGGGTGTGATATCATTCCACGTGATCATCTCATGTACTGAGTCCTTTCAATTGTGTCTGGGATTTCATGTTATTGATATTTCCTGTTTCACCTCGTTATCTCTAACATAAGTCTTACACAGGTCTGCAGAATGTTGCCTTGTAACATATTGAAGACAGCTTCTAATAACTTATGGTCCAAGGCATTGATATCTATCTCCTGAAGACCAATTTTATGAAGTCAGAGTATGCCTACTCATCTGAAGAATATTTTCCTGTCTCTTTGTATGTAGGTTAATTCACTGTCTCTAGTTTCCAAAGTCTTCAATGTGACCCTCTTTCTGCCTCTTGGCTATCTAGTCAAGGACACCACAGCTAAATTTACACTGCCCTGAAGTATCCAGCCCAGTTTCAGTGATCCAGTTGTAGATTAGGTTTCTTCAGTGTTCTGGAGGTAATCTTGCCTCTATTCAATCTACTTAAGTACCTAGTAATATAATTAGAACGTTTCAATATCATTCTTCACTTGACCTTTGTTGATAGCAATATCAACATCTTCACAAGATGGTAAATGTTATGTGGCACAATTGACTACTCCTCAACCAAGTACCTGCAGGAATTGAAATATGGCTTGAATGTCTACAACACAAAGGAGCTGGTTAACGACTTCAAGAGAATCCGTACCACTCACACCCATCCTTACATCAGTGGCACAGCAGTGGAAACAGCAAGCAGTTTCAAACACCTGGGAGTGCACATCTTGTAAAACTCTCATGGTCTCAGAACACATTCAGGAAAGTTCACAAACACCTCCACTATATACATCTATACTCACAACATTCTACGGATGTGCAGTAGAGAGCATCTTAAAAAGTTGCTTTACTGTATGGTATCGAAACTGAACTGTGGCGGACAGGAAGACTCTACACCGGGCAGTCAAAAGAGCCCAAAACATTACTGGCACCAGCCTGCCCGCCATCAAGGACACATATACAGAAAGGTGCCAGAGAAGTGCCAGCAACATCATGAAGGATCCCACACAACTTGCTCGTGGACTGTTTGTCTGACTCTCATCAGGAAGGAGGCTATGTAGCATCCATGCCAAGACCACCAGACTCAAAAACAGTTACTTTCCCCAAATAGTAAGGCTGATCAACACCTCCACCCACTAACCCACCCCTCCACACCCCACACCACCTCCACTTTATCATTTCTTGTCAACCACCTTATGTACAGCCGAGTGTCACTTTATGGATATACATTGTGTGTGTGTGTGTGCGCACATATATATATATATTTTTTTTTAAGAGCTATCTAATGTATTTATACTTGTGTATTTTTTTAAATTTTTGTGTTTTTTGTGTGCTGCATCAGATCCAGAGTAACAATTATTTTGTACTCCTTTACACTTGTGTACTGAAAATGACATTAAGCAGTTTTGAATCTTAAAGCTTAAATCTTGAAAATGAGATAGAATTCTATTCCACTTGTGTACTTGGAGCCATCATGAATTCAACCCTCAAGACACATCTATTGCCACCTTGTGTGTTCTAATTTCCTTCTCAAACATTGTATTGCATATAAAGGCATTTACCACTGAAAGACATCAACTGAGCAATGACCAAATTGAAGCTCATCTCTCAAGTGCCTCAATAAATAAGTGCAGAAGATTGCTGAGCTTCTTGATTGCAAGCCAATAACAATACATCAAGCCATTACACTATTTATTGTTCTTTTGTTATGTTATGTATAGCATTAAAATCTGTCAAGTTTTGCACTCTTACTTTCTGATGTAATAACAATAACAATTATATTGTTGCTTTGAGCCATTTACTATCTCACATTTAACAATATGTATTACTAGATTTATTGATCTGGAATATAAAGTGAACAATATGTTCCACTGATGTTCTTTCAAAATGACCATAGAAATGATCTTAAATTAATACTTCAAAGCATTTAGTCTTCCATTAGAAAACCAAGGAATAAGCACCTTGGAAGGCTACAGAAGAGATTAACTGGCAGTTGAAGGATTAAATTAAATTATTTAAATCAGACATGTATTCCTTAGGCAATCAAGGACGAAGCATTCCTGCTGATTTGAAGAATTAAACTGGGAAGGCAGGGAAAAGGTATATTTTCTGGGAAGAAAATCCAGAACAAGTTGGAACATAAACATACAGCTCGAATATTCAGGAAGCACTTCTTCACATAAAAGGTTATGAGAATTTTGAACACTTTCCCCTACAAAAAATTGCTGTGTCTAATATGATCAAAAATATCACAATGGGTGACAAGCAGATGGAATTTGGAGCAAAACACAAACTGCCGGAAAAACTCCTGGTTCCTCAGTTTCCCCCCACATTCCCAAGTTGTATGAGTTAATAGGTTGTGGGCATGCTATGTTGGCGCCAGAAGCATGGCAACACTTGCGGGCTGCCCCAGCACACCCTCGGACTGTGTTGGTTGTTGACTATGTTTCAATGTACATGTGACAAAGCTAGTATAGGTGGAGCAGCATCTACTGTACACATGCAAAGGACTAATCAGGGTATTGGGTTAAACTACCTTTCAGTCAGGTCCACGTTCAAGATTTTAAAAGGTAGAGCTCGCAGCACTTTTCTCTGAGTTGCACAATCAATGTCAGCAGTGCGTAGAAAGAGCTACCTTTCAATCAGGACGGCAATCAAGACTTAAGAGGTAGAGCTTCGTGGCCGTTTCTCTGAGTTAAGGGGTGACCAAGCAAGAAGAGGGATTCATTAGAAAAGTGGAATAAAAGTAACACAAGTGCAAGCAGAGCGGCATTCTTTTGAGGGTGCCAGTATTTAGAGTGGCTTTGGCTCATCAGACTTAGACAAAATCAGGCTTGGGCGAAGTAAAGTATTTGGTAGGCTTCTCTTTCTAGTCTTATTTGTTCATTCCTCATCTGTTATGGCACAGTAGCTTTGTGAGAATGGATCCAGAGGCATTGTTTTGTACTGTGTGTGGGATGTGGGAAGATTGGGAGACCTCCAGTCTCCCAGGTGAACACATCTGCACCAGAGGCACTGAGCTGCAGCAACTGAGAGAATGTATTAAGGAGCAGGAGCTGTAGCTGGATGATCTTCAGCTCATATGGGAGAATGAGGAGGTGATAGACAGGAGCTACAGGGAGGTACTCACTCCTAGATTACAGGAGATGGATAACCGGGTGACTGTCAGCACAGCCAGTGCAGAGTACATTTGTGGCTGTTTCCCTCAATAAGTATACAACTTTAGATATTATTGAGGGGGACAACTTACCGGGGGGTGGGAGCCACAGTGACCGGGTCTCTGGCACTGAGTCTGGTGCTGTGGCTCAGAAGACCAGAGAGGTAACGATGACTGCAGTGTTGATAGGAGATTCCATAGTCAGAGGAACAGAGACAAAGTTCTGTGGGCATGACAGAGACATCCTGATGGTATGTTGCCTCCCAGATGCTAGGATCAGGGATGTTTTGGATTGAGTCCATGGCATTCTCAAGGGAAAAGGTGAGCAGCCAGATGTCTTGATACATGTTGGCACCAATGACATAGGTAAGCAAGGTGAGGAGATCCTGCAGAGAGATTTTAGTGATCTAGGCGGGAAGCTGAGAAACAGGACTTTCAGGGTAGTAATCTCTATATTGCTGCCTGTGCCACATGCCAATGAGGGTAAGAATAGGAGTATTTGGCAGGAGAATACGTGGCTGAGGAAATGGTGCAGTGGGCAGCGGTTCAGATTTCTGGATCATTGGGATCTCTCCTCGGGAAGGTACGACCTGTACAATACAGACAAGTGTGAGGTATTGCACTTTGGAAGGAAAAACCAAGGTAGAACATGCGAGGTAAATGGTAGGACACTGAGGAGTGCAGTAGAACAGAGGGATCTGGGAGTACAGATACATAATTCCCTAAAAGTGGTGTCACAAGTAGATAGGGTAGTAAAGAGAGTTTTTGGTACATTGGCCTTTATAAATCAAAGTATTGAGTATAAGAGTTGGAAGGTTATGGTGAGGTTGTATAAGGCATTGGTGAGGCCGAATTTGGAGTATTGTGTGCAGTTTTGGTCACCAAATTACAGGGAGGATATTAATAAGGTTGAAAGAGTGCAGAGATGGTTCACAAGGATGTTGACGGTACTTGAGAAACTGAGTTACAGAGAAAGGTTGAATAGGTTAGGAATTTATTCCCTGGAGCGTAGGAGAATGAGGGGAGATTTGGTAGAGGTATATAAAATTATGATGGGTTTAGATAGTGAATGCAAGCAGGCTTTTTCAAATGAGGCTAGGGGAGGAAAAAAACCAGAGGACATGGGTTAAGGGTGAAGGGGGAAAAGTTTAAAAGGAACATGTGGGGGGGGGGGGGCTTCTTCACACAGAGAGTGATGGGAGTGTGGAATGAGCTGCCAGATGAAGTGGTAAATGCGGGCTAACTTTTAACATTTAAGAAAAACTTGGACAGGTACGTGGATGAGAGGTGTATGGAGGGATATGGTCCAGGTGCAGGTCAGTGGGACTAGGCAGAAAAATGGTTCGGCACAGCCAAGAAGGGCCAAAAGGCCTGTTTCTGTGCTGTAATGTTTTATGGTTCTATGGATAGTTACACCTGAACCCGAGGGGTCTAAGATCCTTGTGGGCAGGTTGACTAGAGTTGTTTGGGAGGGTTTAACCTAATTTGGCAGGGGGATGGGAACCAAGTGATAGTGCTCAGGATGAGGTAGTTGATTTGTATGTTTGTTCAATACAGATTGGCATGAATGATGTTTAAGGCATCACTGAGTTGTGCCTGAAAGAAGATTATAGCTGGGAGCTTAACAACCAAGGATACACGTTGCATCAAAAGGACAGGCAGGAAGGCAGAGGAGGTGGCGTTACTCTGCTCATAAAAAAATGAAATCAAAACATGAGGAGGTGACATAGGGTCAGAAGGTGTTGAATCATTGTGGATTGGGCTGCAAAGGGAAAAAGATCTTGAGAGAAGTTGTATACAGATTGCCCTGACAGTAGTAAGAATGTGGTCTACAAATTGCAACAAGAGGTAAAAAATTGCATACCAAAAGGGCAATGTTACAATAGTCATAGGGGATTTCAATACACAGGTAGATTGAGAAAATCAGGTTGGTGCTGGATCCTAAGAGGGCAAATTTCTAGAATGCCTATGAGATGGCTTTTTAGAGCAGCTCATGGTTGAGCCCACTAGGGGATCAGCTATTTTGGACTGGGTGTTGTGCAATGAGCTGGAATTGATTAGAGAGCTGAGGGTAAAAGAACCTTTAAGGGAAATTATCATAATATGATTTAATTCATCCTCAAAATTGAAAAGGAGAAGCTAAAGTCAGATGTATCAGTATTACAGTGGAGTAAATGGAATTACAGAGGCATGAGAGAGGAGGTGGCCAGAAGTGATTGGAAAAGAACACTGGCAGGGATGAGGGCAGAGCAGCAATGGCTGGAATTTCTGGAAGCAAATTGAAAGGCATATGATATATACATCCCAAAGAGAAAGAAGTATTCTAAAGGAAAGATGACACAACAGTGGCGAACAAGAGAGGTCAAAGACAACATAAAAGCCAAAGAGAGGTCATATAATAGAGCAAGAATTAGTGGGAGGTTAGAGGATTAGGAATATTTTAAAAACCAACAGAAGGCAACTAAAAAGTCATAAAGAAGGGAAAGATGGTATACAAAAGTAAGTGAGCCAATAACATTAAAGAGGATACGAAAAGTTTCTTCAGATACATAAAGTGTAAAAGAGAGGGGAGAGTGAATATTGGACAGCTGGAAAACAATGCTGAAGAGGTAGTACTAGGGGACAAGGAACTGGTGGATGAACTAAATATGCATTTTGCATCAGTTTTCACTGTGGAAGACAATAGCAGTATGCCAGAGTGTCAGGGATCAGAAGTGTGTGAAGTTGCCATTTCTAGGGAGAAAATACTTGGGAAACTGAAAGGTTTGAAGGTAGATAAGCCACCTAGACCACAGGGTTCAGAAAGAGGTAGTTGAAGAGACTGTGGAGGCATTATTAATGATCATTCAAGTATTACCAGATTCTGGAATGTTTCTGGAAGACTGGAAAATTGAAAATGTCACTCCAGTCTTCAAGAAGGAAACTAGTCTGACCTCAGTGGTTGGAAAGATGTTGGAGTCGATTATTAAGGATGAGATCTCAGGATACTTGGAGGCACATGATAAAATAGGCCATAGTCAGTGTGGTTTCCTGAACGGAAAATCTTGCCTGACAAATCTGTTGGTATTCTTTGAGGAAATAACAAGCAGGATAGAGAAAGGAGAATCAGTTGATCAGAATCAGGTTTATTATCACTGGCAGGTGACGTGAAATTTGTTAACTTAGCAGCAGCAGTTCAATGCAATACATAATTTAGCAGAGAGAGAAAAAAATAATAAATACAATAAAACATAATAATAAAACAGGTAAATCAATTACGTATACTGAATAGATTTAAAAGAATGTGCGAAAACAGAAATATAGTATATTTAAAAATGTGAGGTAGCGTCCAATATCCATTTAGGAATCGGATGGCAGAGGGGAAGAAGCTGTTCCTGAATCACTGAGTGTGTGCCTTCATGCTTCTGTATCTCCTACCTGACGGTAACAGTGAGAAAAGGGCATGCTTTGGGTGCTGGAGGTCCTTAATAATGGATGCTGCCTTTCTGAGACACCGTTCCCTGAAGATGTCCTGGGTACTTTGTAGGCTAGTACCCCAGATGGAGCTGACTAGATTTACAACCTTCTGCAGCTTCTTTCAGCCCTGTGCAGTAGCCCCTTCATACCAGACAGTGATGCAGCCTGCCAGAATGCTCTCCACAGTACAACTATAGAAGTTTTTGAGTGTATTTGTTGACATGCCAAACCTCTTCAAACTCCTAATGAAGTATAGCCGCTGTCTTGCCTTCTTTATAACTACATCGATATGTTGGGACCAGGTTAGATCCTCAGAGATCTTGACACCCAGGAACTTGAAGCTGCTCACTCTCACCACTTCTGATCCCTCTATGAGGATTGGTATGTGCTCCTTTGTCTTACCCTTCCGGAAGTCCACAATCAGCTCTTTTGTCTTACTGAAATTGAGTGCCAGGTTATTGCTGTGGCACCAGTCCACTAGTTGGCATATCTCACTCCTGTATGCCCTCTCATCACCACCTGAGATTCTACCCAACAATGGTTGTATCGTCTGCAAATTTGTAGATGGTATTTGAGCTATGCCTAGGCACACAGTCGTGTGTATACAGAGAGTAGAGCAGTGAGGTGCGCCAGTGTTGATCGTCAGCGAGGAGGAGATGTTATCTCCAATCTGCACAGACTGTGGTCTTCCAGTTAGGAAGTCGAGGATCCGATTGCAGTGGGAGGTAAAGAGGCTTAGGTTCTGTAACTTCTCAATCAGGATTGTGGGAATGATGGTATTAAATACAAAGCTATCGTCAATGAACAGCATCCTGACGTAGGTGTTTGTGTTGTCTAGGTGGTCTAAAGCCGTGTGGAGAGCCAATGAGATTGCATCTGCTGTTGATCTATTGTGGTGATACGCAAATTGCAAAGGGTCCAGGTCCTTGCTGAGGCAGGAGTTCAGTCTAGTCATGACCAACCTCTCAAAGCATTTCATCACTGTTTATGTGAGTGCTACCGGGTGATAGTCATTAAGGCAGCCCACACTATTCTTCTTAGGCACTGGTATGATTGTTGGCTTTTTGAAGCAAGTGGGAACTTCTGCCCATAGGTTGAAAATGTCCTTGAATACTCCCGCTAGTTGATTGGCACAGGTTTTCAGAGCCTTACCAGGTACTTCATTGGGACCTTCTGCCTTGCAGGGGTTCACTCTCTTTAAAGACAGTCTAACATCGGCCTCTGAGACGGAGATCACAGGGTCATCAGGTGCAGCAGGGATCTTCACAGCTGTAGTTGTGTTCTCCCTTTCAAAGCCGGCATGGAAGGCGTTGAGTTCATCTGGTAGTGAAGCATCGATGCCATTCATCTATTGGGTATCGCTTTGTAGGGAGTAATGTTTTGCAGATTCTGCCAGAGTTGTCGTGCATCTGATGTCGCCTCCATACTCATTCAAAATTGTCTCTTTGCCCTTGACATAGCCCTCTGCAAATCATACCTGGTTTTCTGGTACAGGCCTGGATTGTGTTACGTACCCGTGACACGTGACAGTGGTGTACTTGTCACGTGACTGGTGTTGAAGCTATACTGGACTTAAGGTAGTGGTCTTGTGATGGTGGAGTGACGTCATTTTCCTGCCAGTAGAGGTCATGTGACAGTTTTTTTTTACAGGGTATAAAAGGAGGACCCCTCCCTGTGAGGAGGGGCAGTTCGTGGCTGGATTTGCCATTTTGACTTCATGCCACTGCGTGGTTCAATATTATGATGCAGTTTGGGTGAAAGATGGAGTTTTATTTAATGCCTAAAGTTTAAAAAGTCATTGCCGGCAGTTTCTTTATAATGCTGCCAGTTAAAAATCAGTGGAGAGTGAAGATCGGAGTTCGGGAGTTAAAAGATCAAGGAAAGTCGATTTCGATGGTGAAACAGGTTCGACCTTGTTTGATCCTCATTCGGAAGGAATTCGTTGGCTGTCCCTGTGTTAATCCCCGTGAAATAGCAGAAAGGATTGGGAACAGTTTTGTAAAGGAAAGGTCAGTGCCTTTAAGCTGTTTCATTTCCATCTTCGTAAATTCTCTGTGGGAAAAGTATAGTTCGACTGGGAACCACAATGACACGACGTGAAAGAGAATTTAAATTGTCTAAAAAGTCTCTCCTTTAATGGACTGTAAGCATTTTGAACTTTTGCAGTACTACTTTGAACTGTTTTTGCAACATCGCTTTGAGAACTGTTTAAGCTTTATTGCTTTAAGAACTGTTTAAGCTGCCGCACAGCAGCTGACTTCCGGTTACGTGAGTTGTTTGTTTACTTTTGGGAGTTTGTTTTCAGTGTTTAATAAACGTTTTTATTTGTTATAAAAACCCCTGCCTCACTCATATGTTTGTTGTTGCTGAGTCCGTAACAGTTGCCAGACTTGAATGCCACAGATCTAGCCTTCAGCAGGCGACGTACCTCCAGGTTCATCCACAGCTTTTCGTTTGGGAATGTACAGTAAGTCTTTGTAGGCACACACTCATCCACACAGGTTTTAATGAAGTCAGTAACAACTGCAGCATACTCATCCAGGTTCAAAGATGAATCCCTGAATACGGTCCAGTCCACTGATTCAAAGCAGTCCTGTAGGCGCTCCTGCGCTTCCCTTGTCCAAACCTTCTTGGTCCTCACTACGGGTGCTGCAGTCTTCAGTCTCTGCCTATACTCAGGGAGTAGAAGTACAGTTAGGTGATTAGACTTCCTGAAGTGAGGGTGTGGAATAGCATGGTAGGCATTCTTGATGGTGGTGTAGCAATGGTCCAGTGTGTTGTTTCTTCTGGTACTGCAAGTGATCTGTTGATGGTAATTGCTTAGTGATTTTTTCAGACTGGCCTGGTTAAAATCTCCCAAAAAGATGGTGATGGTGTCAGGGTACGCTGTTTCGTGCATGCTAATCCCATTGCTCAGATCTCTAAAGCCTGCTTAACATTGGCCTGAGGTGGAATGTATACTATTACCAGGATGACCACAGAACTCCTGTGGTAGGTAAAAAGGACGACACTTTTACAACTAGATATTCCAGGTCTGATGAGCAGAATTGGGACAGCACTGATATATTTGTGCACCAAGAAGAGTTGATCATGAGGCATATTCTTCCACCTCTGCTTTTGAGAGACTCTATATAGATCTATCCTGATGGCGTATAGCAAACCTGTCGATCTGAATCGTTGCATCCGGTACGGAAGGCGTTAACCAGGATTCTGTGAAACAAAGGATACACGCGGTCCTAATGTCCTTCTGATTCAGCTTCCTGGCTCTGAGATCATCGATTTTATTCACCAGAGATTGCACGTTCACCAGCAAGATAGTTGGTAAAGGGAGTTTAAAACCCCGTTTCCTTAAACGCACTTGTAATCCTGATCTACACCCGTGCTTCATCTGAGGTGTCCTCCATGGGCTCTTCTGACCACAGACTGTTGTTTCTGTCAGTTTTAAGCAGCGATAGTTCATTTAAATGCATTAAAACATCTTTGTTGACTGTACTGACCTTGGAAGCAGTTGTGCTTTTTAGCTGTAACAGGCTGAAACAGCCTAGGCGCCCCGGAAGCAGGATGTTGTGTACTTGGATTTTCAGAAGACCTTTTGACAAGATGCTGCACATGAGGCTGCTTAACAAGTTAGGAGCCCATGGTATTATGGGAAAGATTCCAGCATAGATAAATCAGTGGCTGATTGGCAGGAGGCAAAGAGTGGGAATAAAGGGAGCCTTTTCTGGTTGGCTGCCAGTGGCTAGTGGTGTTCCGAAACGGTCTGTATTGTGACTGTATCTTTTTATGTTATGTGTCAATGATTTGGATGACTGAATTGATGGCTTTGCTGCAAAGTTTGCAGATGATACAAAGATAGGTGGAGGGGCAGTTAAGGTAGAATATTTTTTAAATGGCGAGAAAATACAACAAAACTGAGGCACAAAGGGACTTGGGAGTCCTTGTGCAGGATTCCCTAAGGGCTAATTTGCAGGTTAAGTCTGTGGTGAGGAAGGCAAATGCGATGTTAGCATTCATTTCAAGAGGACTAGAATATAAAAGCAAGGATGTAATGCTGAGACTTAATAAAGCAGTGGTGAGACATCACTTGGAGTATAGTGAGAAGTTTGGGGTCCCTTATTTTAGAAAAGGCATTCAGACACTGGAGAAGCTTCAAAGGAGGTTCACAAAAATGATTCCAAGATTGAACAGCTTGTCATATGAAGAGCATTTGAGGGCTCTGAGCCTGAATTCACTGGAATTCAGAAGAATGAGGGGTGACCTAATAGAAACCCATCAAATGGTGAAAGGCCTTGATAGCATGGATATGGAGAGGATGTTTCCTATGGTGGGAGAGTCTAAGAACAGAGAACACAGCCTCAGAATCTAGGGGCATCCTTTTTGATGAGATGATGAGGAACTTCTTTAGCCAGAGAATGGTGAATCTGTGGAATTTGTTGCCACAGGAAGCTGCAGAGGCCAGGTCTTCATCTGTATTTAAGGCAGGAGTTGATAGGTTCTTGATTGGTCAAGGCATGAAAGGAGAGAGGGGGTAAAGCAGGATTTTGGTGCTAAGAGGGAAAAGTGGATCAGCCACGATGAAATGGAGGAGCAGATTTGATGGGCCAAATGGCCTAATTCTGCTCCTATACCTTATGGTCTTAAGACATTGCATATTCCTGATGCGGAGTTTGGATTCAAACTGTCAATTATCACTTTGCTTCCACAGATGCTGCTTGATCTGCTGGGTTTCCGCAATGGTTTGGTTTTTTTTAATATATCAAAACTGGTGTTTGCCAGTTGATATTGAACAACTAGTTTAAGAGATAAGGTTTAGGGTTGTTCTGCTGAGCTAAAACAGAGATAGTCCAAACTTGTTTAACTGAATGATTAAAAAACTTTGGGCTAATTGAGTCTAAATGGTCTGATCCATTAGGAGGTGCTGGTCACATTAACTTCATCTCATGAAAATAGCCATTAAAATTAATACTTATAATTAGGTAGAAAGAACTTTACTGGAATTACAGAAATGTGCCTTCTTAAAGTTGTATAGTCCTTCAGACCATCGAGTCCACATTGATCATTAAGCACACATTAATACCATTCTGACATTAATCCCATTTTATTCTTCCTATATTCATATCAAATGCTCCCAGATTCTACCACTCACTTGCACAATAAGGGTTTGTTACACTGGCCAATTAATCAACAAGCACATTTGTTTTTTGGATGTGGGAAGAAACTAGAGTACCCAGAGGAAATCCAAATGTTAACAAGGGCGTAATGTGCAAATTCAGTGCACACAACAATAGTCAGCATTGATCCCAAGTCACAGCAGCTCTTCGAGCTATGCCACTGTGCCACCTCATTCTATTCCAAGGTATTTTCCTGGAATTAAAATATGAGCCTTACATGATAATCAGGCATTCCTTCCATGGTGCCTGTTCTATGACTCTTTCAAAGGAACAAAAGTGTCAGAGAGATCTACTTTGCCGGTTCTATCTTGGCTGAAGATGGAGATCTTATTAAAAGGAGAATATCTGGACTATCAAAATCACAAAGCTTCAGATACTGGCCATAGTTTATCCGGAAGATTCGATTATTTGAGAATCCAAATGTGAGAAATCTGCACCTGAAGCCACAAGCAGTCTGTGTCCCCGATGTCATTTCTTGGTATTTGTAATATGTACATTTGCGATTTCTTCAGCAGGAAAATGTGCTGACAGGACTGTAATCAACATCATCCATTTTCAATGAACTCAAATATTACTTCTATTCCTCTTCACAAGCAGTGTCTGTTTATATTTCAAAAAGGAAATATTTCTGGAGACCACATAAATATGGGGGAAATGCAAATACAGTGTATACGCAAGCCAGACCTAACCAATCAGTTCATTATATTTCCATATATCTTGTAATAAAGGAGTTACCTTCACACAGAGCACCCTCTGATTCACTTGAAACATTATTGCATTGCAATAACAGTGTTGGTGAAGCATTAAATTAAATTAAAATTGTTCAAACGATCACAGAGGGATATATTGTTTAATTGAAAAATATTCCCAAGATCTGTTGATCTCCTGCAGACAGTCAAATGGGTTGGAGTTTAAAAATTACCACAATACTGTCTTGCAACAATTAAAATATCGAATTAATGTTGAAAAAGAAAATCTTGAAATTCATTTAGTTGGTTATGTTTTGGTACTTAGACAGGTCTTTAATTCTTTTCTGGAACGATTTCCCTCATGATCCTATGCAGCATGATAGAATGTTTTGCTAGTGTTCTGAGTATGTGTTCACCTTATGGTAGTTTGGTGTCATATGTTGTGGGGTCACACAATGTAGAATGTCTTCATAAAGGAGAAAATAAATCTGAACTGTGGAAATGTGACAATAGTTGTAATGTACAGATCTATTTATTTTCGAGCAATGACCACCCCCCCCCTTAGCACGACATATTGATCTGTTGTTCTTTCTCTCTCTCTCTTGCTACAATGTGAATACACCATTTAAAGCCATCTCCCAAGTGCGTGCCTTTATTTTATATATATATAGTTGTGCACAGACACAACAAATTGGCGATGAGTACAAACCTAAATGTCAGAAAGTATCACGGACTGCACCAACAGTTAAGGGACAAAATAACAAGAACTAAACAGCACGAGAAAGCAGTCACAGACACAAGCAAATGCGTGAGGACAGTTGATAGTAATAGTGAAAGACTCGCTGAACTTAAAGTGAAAATAAAGTGGCGGTAGCTTCCGTCGGAAAGTTGACGTACTCGATAGCGCTAATGAAGGCTGGGAGTCGTACATTGAAAGGGTTGAACTGTATTTAACACGAACAAGGTGGAGGAGCAAAAGAAAGCCCCTATACTTAGCTTAATAGGCCCAAGAACATACAGTTTCTTATTCAACTTCATAACCACTGAAAAGCCAGCAAGCAAGATGTTCAACAAAATTGTTACAATTTTAAAAAGTCACTTGAACCCTAAACTGCTGGTAATAGCTGAGAGATTTAGACTTTACAAAAGGAACAGTCAAAAGAGGAAAGCCTTTCTGAATACATTGCAGAACTGCACAGACTTTGCCAGTACTGTGACTTTAGAGATGGACTTTCTGATGCATTAAGGGACAGGTTTGTACGTGACATGCATAGTCAAAGCACCCAAATGAGGCTACTGGCAGAAAGAGGCCTAACCTTAGAACGGACATTGACCATTGCAATATCATTAGAGACTGGAGCAAAGGATGCAGCAGAAATACAGAAAAGGAGGTTAGAATGTGAAATGCACAAAATGTCCCTGAATGGTATAAAAAGCCAAAGATGTCAGCAATGAGGCAAATCCTCCCATGATGCAACTGATTGTTCGGTTCAAAGAAAACATTTGTAGAAAATGCAACAGACAAGATCACATAGAGAGAGTGTGAAAGGGAGATGAAAAGCACAACCAAGTGAGAAGTCTCAAACACAAAACTAAGCAAATGTGTAAAGTGACCAAATGTGAAACAGACAAACACGAGGAAATCTGCAGATGCTGGAAATTCAAGCAACACACACAATATGCTGGTGGAACGCAGCAGGTCAGGCAGCATCTATAGGGAGAAGCGCTGTCGACATTTCAGGCTGAGACCCTTCATCAGGATCAGTAGAATCAGCATAGGGTCTGAAAAAGGTGGACTGTCATGCCAAGAACTGCAGAGTACAATATAATATGGATCACAATAGATGTGTCTGATGTAAAACTGAAAATGGAGTTGGATACAGGGTCAGCTTTGTCTATAATTCCAGAGGCTAACTACAATAGACTGTTTTTTAAGATACCATGAGAGAAGACCTCAGTGATGCTAAAGACCTACACAGGTGAAGAAGTGTCTCTCAAAGGCAAACTGAAGGTGAATGTCACATATGGAGGCCTAACATATCAGTTAGAACTTTATGTAGTGATAAGTGGAGGGCCAGCACTTTTTGGACATGAATGGTTGAGAAAAATCCAACTAGACTGGCTCTCAATCAAAGCTCTCAATGCGTTATCAATAGGCAACAGCACCCCAAATAGCAGCACTAACCCGAGACTGGCACAGTTGCTTAATGCTAATGAGGTGTTTGAGAAGGGAATAGATAAACAGATTGACGACTTAGCCAAAAGCAGTTTGGGATGCCAAAAAGTTCAAAATGCACCCCCACAGGCAGTGTTACATCCATGGGAGTGGCCGTCTTCACCATGGGAAAGAGTACGTATTGACTTTGCTGGGCCATTCATGGACTCCATATTCCTGATTGCTGTGGATACCCATTCAAAGTGGCCACTGGTTATACTAATGAAGTCAACCACCTCAACAAAGACTGTCTCCACTTTGAGGACTACCTTCGATAGAAATGGCTTACCAGAACAAATTGTGAGTGACAACGGACCACAATACACATCAAAAGAGTTTTGACTGTTCATGAAGAAAAATGGCATCGGACATTTCAAGTCAGCTCCTCACCATCCAGCAACAAATGGGTTAGCTGAAAGGTTCACCCAAACCTTCAAGAAGTCTATGAAAGTGATGAACAAGGAGGACATTTCTCTAACAGCACAAGCTGGACAACTTCCTTTTTGTGTATTGGAACTCTGTTCATGTGACAACATATCAAACACCTGCGATGCTGCTCATGAACAGGAATCTGAGATCTCGACACAGACCTCTTGAAACCAGAGCTATGGAGGGAAGTTCAGCCAGTTGCCAAGTGAAGCAGCAAGGAGCTTCGATATTGGACAGGAAGTTCTAGTACATGATTACCGAGAAGACAATTGGACACCCAGTAGGATAGGTACAAGAACTGGACCACTGTTGTACACAGTGTATGTTGGAGATCAGACATGGAGTTGTCATGTGGACCAGATACTGGATGCTCAACTGAAGAACACACCTGAGTCAACTGCATCCAACAAGATGAACACACTACAGTAACCGGACTTACCTGTCAGTGATGATCATGTCACTGACAGCAACGTGACACCAGAAACCGAGAACATTGTCTTAGACAAGACACTTACAAAACCTGATTCCACTGCACAGGTCCAGAGGTGTGATGAGAATGTTATCATTGACAAGACACCTGCCAAACCTGATGCCACTCCACAGGTCTAGAGGCGCTATCCTGAAAGAAATAGAGCGCCACCCAAAAGACTGGATCTTTAGAATAGTGAAGTTAGTTATGGACTGTTATTGTGAAAGGAATATTTATTATATGAAAGAAATTGTTATTGGAATATGAATTTTTGAAAGGGAAATTGAATGTTTTGTACATTTACATGTTGCATTAATTTAAAGGGGGAGGAAGTGTAATGTGTGGATCTATTTCTTTTAGAGCAATGACCCCCCCCCCTTCCTTGGCACTATGTATTGATCTGTTGTCTGCGCATGCACTGTTGTCTATGCATTGTTCTCTCTCTTGCTGCAAAGTGAATACACCAGTTACAGCCATCTCCTGCGTGCATGCTTTTATCTAATCAACATGTAGTTGTGCACAGACACAACAATAATAAGCAGTTATTTATGGTTGTCCTTAGACTCAGAAAAATTTCAAACTACTCATGTTCACTGGTCCAAAAATTCTTCTATACTTTAAAAACTCAATAAAGGGCCAATGCAATAGGTACTCATGATTGGTTGGTTTGTGGGCCTGCCCCAGTAAAATTCACTGGAGGCCCAATACATTGGGCACTATGTCTCCACGATGGTGGAGTGATTCTGAGATCATGTCCATGTGGGAAACAATAGGTAAAAGAGAAGCGGAGACTGGTACAGATAAGGCGGGAAGCCTGACAGATACATGAAGGTTAACAAAGCTCAAAAGAGCTGTGCTAGGATCTGTTCAAGAGGCCTCCTTTACATAGCTTTGGTGGGAAGTCCAGTAATGATGTGAACCAACGTTGTTCAAAGTTCAATGTAAATTTATTATCAAAGAACATATATAGCACCATATACAAACCTAAGATTC
Source organism: Hemitrygon akajei (assembly GCF_048418815.1). NCBI lineage: Eukaryota > Metazoa > Chordata > Chondrichthyes > Myliobatiformes > Dasyatidae > Hemitrygon > Hemitrygon akajei. The sequence continues at coordinate 26,434,741 of NC_133149.1, forward strand.
ATTTTCTTGCAGGCATACTCAATAAATCCATAATAGAATAATAACCATGAGAATCAATGAAAGACCGCACCAACATGGGTGTTCAACCAGTGTGCAAAATACAACAAACTGCAAATACAAAAGTAATAATAAATAAATAAACAACAAATTTCAAGAACCTGAGATGAGAGGTCCCTGAAAGTGCATAGATAGGGCATGGGGACATTTCAATGATGGGGCAAGTGAAGTTGAGTGAAGTTATCCCCTTTGGTTCAAAAGCCTAATGAATGAAGGGCAATAACTGTTCCTGAACCTGGGGCTTTTGTATCTTCTTCCTGATGGCAGCTGCAAGAAAAGAACATAACCTGGGTGTTGGGGGTCCCTGATGATGGATGCTGCTTTCCTGCAACAACACTTCACGTAGAAATGCTTAATAGTGGGGAGTGCTTCATCTGTGATTGACTGGGCTGTATCCGCTACTTTTTTGGAGGATTTTCCATTCAAGGGCAATGGTGTTTCCACACCAGGCTGTGATACTTCTCAAAGAAGCTTGTCAAAGTTCTAGATGTCTTGCTGAATCTTCGCTAACTCCTAAGAAAGTAGAGGTGCTGCTGTGCTTTCTTCATAATAGAACTTAGGTGCTGGGCCCAGGACAGACCCTCCAAAATGGTAACACTAAAGAATTTAAAGTTGGTTACCCTTTCCACCTCTGACCCTCTGATGCGGACTGTCTCATGGTCCTCTTGTTTTCTCACCCTGAAGTCAATAATCAGCTCCTTAGTCATGCCGTCATTGAGAAAGAGGTTGTAGTTATGGCACCACTCAGCCAGATTTTCCATCTCCCTCCTATATGCTGATATATCAGCACCGTTGATTTGGCCTATGACAACAAACTTGAATATGGTATTGGAGCTGTGTTTAACCTCACAGTCCTAAGTGAAAAGCGAGTAGAACAGGGGGCTAAGTACACAACCTTGTGGTGTACCTGTGCTGATGGAAATTGTGGAGAAGATGTTGTTGCCAATCTGAACTGACTGGGATCTGCAAGAGAGGAAATCAAGGATAAAATTGCACAAGAATGTATCGAGGCCTAGGTCTTGAAGCTTAAGGATTAATTTTGAGGGGATGATGATATTAAGTGCTGAGCTGTAGTTGATAAAGAGGATCCTGATGTATGCATCTTTGTTGTCTAGTGAAGAGCCAATGAGATGGCATCTGCCACGAACCAGCTGCTCTGGAAGGCAAATTGAAGCAGATCCAAGTCACTTCTTGTGCAGGAGTTGATATGTTTCATCACCAACCTCTCAAAACACTTCATCACTGTGGATGTAAGTGATACTGGATGATAGTCATTGAGGCAGGTTACTATATTCTTCTTAGGCAACAGTGTAATTGTAGCCTGCTTGAAGCAGGTGGGTACCCCAGACTGCCAAAGCGAATGGTTAAAGATCTCAGTGCACACTCCAGCCAGTTAATCAGCACAGGTCTTTAGCACTTGGCTAGGCACCCCATCTGGGCTTAATGCTTTCTGTGAGTTCACCCTCCTGAAGGCTGCTTGCACTTCAGCCTCAGAGACTGAAATCACAGGATCATCGGGGGCTGTGGGAGTTCATGATGGTTCCCCCATGTTTTGATTGTCAAAGCAAGCATAGTAGGCATTGAGCTCATTTGGAATTGAAGCCTTCTTGTTGCCTGTGTTCCTCTACCTGTATGCAGGCAGGAGAAGAACAACCAAGTGATCAGATTTATTGAAATGCAGTCTGGGCATGGAACGGTTACCATTCATTCTCTTCATGTAACAGTGGTCTAATATGTTGGGACCTCTGAAGCTACATGTTATATGTTGAAGGCACTTAGGCAGGGTTTTCTTCAAACAAGCCTGGTTGAAGTCCCTGTTTATGATTTGAAATGTGTCGAGATTGACTGTTTCTTGTTTGGAGATGGCATCATGCAGTATTTTAAACGCTGGATCATAGTTGACCGCTGGTTGTATGTCAACTACGGTCAGAAGTATGGAGGAAAACTCCATAGATAAATAGAATGGACAGCATTTGATCGTTAAGTGTTCAAGGTCGGGGAACACGAGTTCGACAAATCCACCACATCAGAACACCACCGAGAGTTATGAAACACTCACCTCCACCTTTTGCCTTTTCCAATTCAACAGTTCTGTCCATTCTGTGAATTGAGAAGCCTTCAGGTCCAATTGCTATATCTGATGTGCTGGGAGCAAGCCACCCCTCAATCAAAAATAAACACAGCAATCTCTCATTTCCCTCTGCTACAGCAATCTTGCTGTTAGGTCCTCAATTTTGTTCTCTAGCGACTGCACACTTGCAAACAAATGCTGGGAAGAGGGTGCCTCATTCCTCTTTGGGGAATGAATCTGTCAGTTTAAAGTTCAGAACTATTAGTCACAACCAGCATGTCTTGGCCCGTACTTTCAATTTATCATCATACTTTACTGACTTTAATATTTTGCTTTACCTACTGAACCTGCCATTGAAGGAAACTGTACGCTCTTGTAAGAGCTGTATATGTTGAACAACAGCAAACACTTCTGAATATTGGAGTGAATTTAATTCCTATTTATCTGTTCACTCTGCTGTAAATGTGGCATGAACAAATAATTAACTATTGTCCTTCACTTCTTGTTTATATTGCTGAAGTTTATAGCATCTGGTCAAGGCAGCTCAAGGCTTTCTTATTTAATTTCATCTTCTTTACTGCCTGTGTGAAACACAATGGATTTGAAGAAACTATTTCATCAGTCTTTTCCCAAAGATTGATACTGAGTCTGTTTATCTGATTTTCTGTGTTATTTTTATTCACTTTCAAGATAAATATATCATCTAAAATGCAGGTAAGATAAAATGATGCTTATATGTCTCCAAATTTTCATAAGATCTACCTATACTACATGCTCCTGTTGTTTCTCAGAGATTCTTACAATCTTACAAAGTTTTCATCTATTTGATTTCCCAGCTCAGTTTCCTACCATCCAACTGACATTCTACAGGAGGCACATCAGCACCAGCTGTATTTGTTGTGGCTATGAAAGGAGCTATCCATTTAATACCAAATCTCTTTAAGTGTTTCCTTGATCCATTTCTATCAATTATTCATGAACACATTTATGACCTCTGGTTGCCAGAACATGATGAAATGGAATTTTTTTTATTTATTTTGTATCATCTCCATCTCACATAACATTGAACATCTCCACAGGATCTCATTCTAACTTTTACGCTCTTCCTTGTTAAGGAATAATGAATCCTCTCAATATTTGTTTCATGAAGTCCCTATGCTTCCTGAAGCAAGTTTTCAAAATTAAATTCAAAGAGATCATCATAATTTCTCAAAATATGTATTCAACAAAAAAATGCTAGGAACACCTAACAGGTCAGGCAGTGTCCATGGAGAAAGAAAAGAAAGTATAGGTTGTCTGAAACTGTCGAATTGAGTCTTGAGTCTTGAGAGATGTAATTGCTTAGAATGAGGGCAAGATGCTACTCCTCAAGCTTACATTGGGCTTTGTAAGAACAACAGAAGAGATCAAAGGAAAAGAGGTTAGTGCAGGAGTGGAAAAGGCAATTGGAAACTCAGTGACACCCTTGTGGATTGAATGAAGGTGTTCTTTAAAAGCAGTCACTCAATCTGAGTTTTGTTTCCCCAAAATAGAGGAGTCCACATTGTGAACACTGATGTAATACACTAATTTGGAAGAAATTCACCTGAATCACTGCTTCACTTGAAAGGACAGGTTACTTTTCACATGATCCAAAAGGGGAAGGTGGAAAGGCAGATGCTGAATCACCCATATTTATCTGGGAGTGATCTATGAATGGTGGTAGTGCAGATGTAATAACAGTGTCAAAAAGCTCATGTCTTTTTAAAGAGATCTATAACCTAGTTCATCTAAACAACCAATTTACTCTCAACAACCAAAGACATACCAGCCAGGGAGGGCAATATGCCCAACACTAACATATTGAAATCATTACCCCGATATTCTCGTAGAGCAATACGATTTTCACACAAGGCAATTGAATTTTATCTAAAACTTGATCAGAAAAGCATGCATAATGCACCTTAATAAATTCTGCCCCATTACTCCGTGCATATGACATGCTTGGAAGAGTTACGATAAGCCTCAGTATGTTTACTTAACAAAAACCTGTTTCAGGAAGCTAAAATGTCCATAAAGATATTATTGAGATTTGTTAGGGAGGTGAGTCCTGGGCAAGGGGCAGTGCATAGGTTAGAATGAGTTGCTGTGGAGATGTTGAACATTATGTGTGATGCAACTGTGGTAATCATGGCGATGTCAATCAATGAGCAATGCATGACTGGTATTACTTTCATTATATGTAGTACATGAACAAATAAAGTCTCACCTTCAGGAAAAGTTCTTCATTGAAGGAATGAGGTCTCCTCCTATGTTAGATAAAGTGTTCAAACATGCCAGAGTATGCTAGTAATGACTGATGAAGGATGAATTTTTATCCTTAAGCTAATCTTCAGTTAAACAATCAGGCATAGCACAAAGGTTCAGCCAGCAGACAGTCAGCCACAGAATGTAAGCAACTCCGATTCAAACCTGAGTTCGAGTGCTGTATCTGTGAATGTTCTCCTTGTGATAGTTTGGTGTTTCTCTGTCAGCTTGGGTTTCATCCCACATTCAATAGACATGGGGGTTCATATACTAATTGGCCACTGTAAATTTCCTCTGGCGTGCAGATGGGTGGGTGGTTGAAACTGGGAGGAGGAAGAGAATTCATATGAGTGTGGGGAGAATAGAAAATGGGATTAAAGTGGAATTTGTATAAATCGTTGATTGATGAAAGACAAGGTATTTCTGGGCTTAAGAGCCCATTTCCCTGCAAAACCTCTGTCAGACTCTATGTAACTTTATGCTTTTGGTTCCCATCCTTAATAATCCCCCATAAACTGCCTATCCATAAGATGGATATTCACAGAGACAAGATTTAACACACAATCTGTTTGCAATGATAAAAAGCAAGAATTGGAATCATTGGCTCTGATGCAGACAACATCTTGGCCATTTTACACATGGAAACTGGCTCTTTGGCTCAACTTCATACTGCAGTTTGAGAGGGAGAAGCATAACTCACACGTATCAGTATCGCAATGGAATAAAGGGAATTAGAGAGTCATGGGAGAGGAGCTTGCCCTGGTGGATTGGAGAAGGGTACTGGTGGGGATGATGGCAGAGCAGAGATGGCTGAAGTTTCTGCAAATGGTTCACAAGGCGCAGGATAGATTATGTATATCCCACAGAGGAAGTAGTTTCAAATGGCAGGGGTAGGCAACCATGGCTGACAAAGGAAGTTAAGGACTAGATAAAAACCAAGAAAAAGGCATATAAGGTAGCAAAAGTGGGTGGGAAGTTGAATGATTGGGAAGCTTTTAAAATCCAACAAAAAACAATTAAAATGGTATAAGAAGGGAAAAGATGTAATATGAGAGCAGACATGCCAATAATATAAAGCAGGATACCAACAGTTCTTTTGGTTATATAAAGAGGAAAAGAGAGGTGAGAGTTGATATTGGACCACAGGAAAATTAAGGTGGTGAGGTAGTGGGGGGGGGGGGGGACAAAAAAATGACAAATGAACTTAATGGGTGCTTCGCTTCTGTCTTCACGGTGGAGGACACTAGCAGTGTGCCAGAGGTCCGTGAATGTCAAGGAGCAGGATTGAGTGCTATTGCTATTACAAAGGAAGAAGGGCTAGGCAGACTCAAAGGTCTTAAGGTGGATAAGTCACCTGGACCAGATGGACTACATCCCAGAGTCCTGAGAGAGGTTGCTGAAGAGATAATGGATACATTGGTCATGATCTTTCAAGAATCACTTGATTCTGGCATGGTCCCAGAGGAGTGGAAGATTGCAAGTGTCACTCCACTCTTTAACAAGGGAGGAAGGCAAAAGAAAGGGAATTATAGGCCAGTTAGCCTAACTTCAGTGGTTGGGAAAGTGTTGGAGTCTATTATTAAGGATGAGATTACAGGGTACTTGGAGAGCAATGATAAAACAAGTCAAAGTCAACATGGTTTCTGTAAAAGGAAATCTTGCCTGACCAATCTGTCAGAGTTCTTCGAGGAAGTAACAAGCAGGGTGGACAAAGGAGAGGCAGTGGATGTCATTTACTTGGATTTTCAGAAGGCACTTAATAAGATGACATATGAGGCTGCTTAACAAAATAAAATCCTGTGGTGTTACAGGAAAGATACTGGCACAGATAGCGGAATGGCTGACAGGCAGAAGGCAGCGAGTGGGAATAAAAGGGGCCTTCTGCCGGTGGTGAGTGGTGTTCCTCAGGGGTCAGTATTGGGATAGCTACTTTTCACATTGTTTGTCAATGATTTGGATAATGGGATTGATGGCCTTGTGGCAAAGTTTGTGAATGATACAAAGATAGGTAGAGAGGTTAGCAGTGCTGAAGAAGCAGCAGAATGTAGCGAAATAGGAAGCATGGGCAAAAAATTGACAGATGGATACAGTTTTGGGAAATGTATGATAATGTATTTTGGTAAAAGGAGCAACAGTGCAGACTATTACTAAATGGGAAGAAGGTTCAAATATCAGAGTTGCAGAGGGACTCAGGAGCCCTCATGCAAGACTCTCAGAAGGTTAATTTACAGGTTGAGTCTGTGGTGAAGAAGGCAAATGCAATGTTGACATTTATTTCAAGGAGAATAGGATATACAAGCAAGGAGATAATGCTGAGCCTTTATAAAACTTTAGTCAGGCTGCTCTTGGAGTATTGTCAACAGTTTAGGGTCCCATATCTCAGAAAGGACTTGTTGTCATTGGAGAGAGTGCAGAGGAGGTTCATGAGGGCGATTCTGGGAATGAAGGGATTAACATATGACAGTGTTTGGCAGCTATGGGCCTGTACTTACTGGAACTTAGAAGAATGTGGGGGGATCTCATTGAAACCTGCTGAATGTTGAAAGGACTAGATAGGGTGGATGATAAGAGGATGTTTTCTATGGTGGGGGTATCCACAACTAGAGGGTACAGCCTCAAAATTGAGGGGCAAACTTTTAGAACAGAAATAAGGAGGAATATTTTTAGCCAGAGAGTAATGAATCTGTGGAATGCTCTGCCACAGACTGTGGTCGAGGCCAAGTCCATGGGTATATTTAAGGTGGAAGTTGATCGTTTTTTGGTAGTCAGGGCATCAAAGAATACGGTGAGAACGCAGGAGTATGGTGTTGAGTGGTATCCAGGATCAGCCATGGAATGGTGGAGCAGACTTGATGGGCTGAATGGCGTAATTCTGCTCCTATGTTTCATGGTATTATGGTCTTAACTGGTTCATGCCAATTAAGGTGCCCATTCAAGGTCCCTTTTGCCTGCATTTGGTCCATATCCTTCTAAACATTATTTATCTTTGTACTTGTCCAACTGTCATGAAACTGCATGTTAAAATTAATCTTTATTCTTCAAGAAGCTTTTGTGGGTCTCCCATGCAGTTCTTCTTCAACAACAGTTATCATATCTTGAATACTTTCAAAACTCATTGCTTACATTACTCCACCCAACAAAAAAACATACATTAATCACTTTTCTGTCTTGCTGCTGTAATCCCTCAAAACCAAGTTTATGAACACAATGAATATTGCCTGCTCATTTGGTTCAAGCAGGATCAAATTTGCAACCAGCAGCCAACATTTTTATGTTTATTCAGAGTCAAGCATTATTTCTCCTTCCAAACAAGCTTCTAACAAAGTCAACGCGGTATCATCTTAATGAGCATTTTTTTCAATCTCTATTTCCTATTCAAATGCTGTTTTAGTTTTAATTTTTGGTCTAACATTCACTGGTCATCCCTATTTTACATTCTTTCTTCTTGTTCCCAAATACAGTGTGCAACCTTATTGCCATGATCATACCTTTCATATTTGTGCCCCTTGTTTTCCTGAAGCATGATTTCTCTCATTTGTAACTTGGTTCTTCCCATTTATGATATATTTTATCATGCTTATCTTGTCTTAAACTCACTCATCCAGGGATCCAGCAGAATGGATCTCAAATTTTATCTTTAAAATAAATAAGAGAAATTATTCTGTCTTAAATTTTGAGTTTTTGCCTTCAAACATTAACTTTTAAGGGTGTGATTCAATCTATGACAAATTTTTCCATTTTCATTGTCTCCAATATGGTGGCACATGTGATTTAATTTGCACTAATCTATAGTTTTTATGACACCATTATTTACCAATTACATAAATTGTCAGAATCCCCATAGACTTACCCTTGATGATACAGGCTGAAGATGGCAATGAACTCTTTTGGCCTGCTACCTGAGATGACAGTCATTGTTGTGATGGTCCAATAGACTTTTTTTAATGAAGTCCCAATGAAAGAAATGGGAAAAATGACCCCAGCAGTTTCCATACAAGATATTGACATTGTACAGAAATAATGTGGTCTCACAAACTGCAGATTGGTGTAAATTAATCATTCTTGCTGTAATAGTGGCTGTCTTCCTGCCACTACCAAATCACCTTTTGCTAACTACCAACACTCAAAAAATAATTCAATAAGAAACCTTTCGTATGATGTTAATTAAATAGAGTTACAGAGTTATAGTCATAGTACAGCACAGAGATAGAACCTTTGGCCCACAACATCGCTGTTGACTTCTTGATCCATTTACCAAACTAAGACAGTATCTGCTTTGTAAATTTAATTGTGTCCTAATACCTCTTAAAGATAGTAGTTGCATCGGAAATGTTTTTAATTGTTATTAAGTCTCTGTTGTTTTATCTTTAAGCATTTAGATCTTTAATTTTATCTCATATTTACATTTTTAATAGATTTAACAACATGGGCCAAGAGATTTTGCATGTTTCAGATTGTCGAAGGTTGCCTCTGAGTTGTACTCAGCTACTCTGTGGTGCAGGGAGCTAGGGTTCTGGCAGATGCCTGTGGACTGGGCCATGTTGAAACATGGGGGCAGGTAATCAGCAGACTCAGGGCAGAAGATTGGTTGCTTTCTGAGCTACGTCCGAAGCTGATTTATTTATTTACATAGTGATACAACGCAGAAAAGGCCCTTCCAACCCTTTGAGCTGCGCTGTCCAAGGACCCCCTCCGACAGCCCCAAATTAACCCTAACTTAATCATGGGACAATTTACAGTGACCAATTAACTGCCTTTGGACTGTGGGAGGAAACCGGAACACCCGGGAAAAACCCATGCATTCCACAGAGAGGACATACAGACAAATGACACAGGAATTAACTTCTGAAACCAAGAGCTGTAATAGTGCCGAGCTAACCATTACACTATTGTGGGGGCCAATTTAGATCTAATGAAGTACAGTACTTTTGAAGTGTAGTCACTGTTTGCTAATGTATGCACAACAGGGCCTCATAACCAGATGAAACATTGATCAGAAAATCTGTTTCTATGCATTAGTTTAGGAAAGAATCTTGGCTTGGCATAACTTCTTGATCATCTTCAAAATGAGAATGGAGTCAGAGCATCCGACAGAGAACACCACCAACAGTGCACTGTTTCTACATTATGTGCTCAGTTTTCTGGAGGGGGTTTTAAACCAATTATCTGTAGGATGAAAGATAATCGTGCTACAACTGAGCCAAGGCAAGTTCACAGAACTTCTGGGACAAACATGCCTCTGTTAACCTACAAAAGCATGATTCTTGTACACAAAACATCTGCTTCTAGTCAACATAACACTCTCATCAATTCATAACTCATTAATTGCTTTAAAAACATTTGTAAATGCTTTAATGGATAGGGACATTGCATAAATGCAAGTGTCTAATTGTCTTTCTTAGCCAGTCCTTTAAAGACATGACTGGATGCAGAAGAAACAATATTACACCAGTATTTCAAGGAGTACTGGAGACACAAGAGATTTCAGATGCTAGAAACAATTTTCTGGAGGAGCTCAGTAAAGCAAGCAGCACTTGGGGAGCAATGTTCCCTCTAAGGTGTGCGCATGTGTGTGCGCACACATCTTTTGCTACTAGCGCACAAATGAATTTAAACTGCGCACAAAAGGTTTGCAACCTCTACCTTGTTGGCATGTTAAGTATATTTCATGATTGTACATAATCACATTTCCTTTTCCAGTTTCTGATGTGGACAGTGTTAACAACATGGAGTTGGCAATGAATTGTCTGCAGATTTTAGAACTGGCTTATTTATACTGTTTTTATTGAATAATCGGCCGGCTGGTGGCGCAATGGCATCAGCGCCGGACTCCGGAAAGAAGGCTCACGAGTTTGAATCCAAGTCAGGCCACCCCCGAACACGCTTTCCACTTTCCAAACACGTGTTGAGCTAGCCACTCAGCCTCATAAAATAAAACAAGTGTCAAGTCAGGAACGTTCATACCGTGACCCGATTAATCCGAATGGAGACCAATCCTGACACCACGCGCCAGACAAGAATGGCTGACTGGCTGGTGCGACACACTACATTAAAAAAAATTGAAGAAATTATTCAGGGCACACATGTTGTCATCACAGGGCAAAAAATTGCACAGCTCAAGATTTTTGCACACACCGGTCATTACAAATTAGAGGGAACATTGCTGTGGAGGCAAAGCGATGGCCGACATTTCGGGTTGCATCCCTCCATCAGATCCTGCGATGTCATCCTTCTCTTTGCCTCCATAGATGCTGCTTGAACCACGAGGTTGTTCCAGCAGTTAATTGTTTCCCTCAAATAATCATCATTGAGGCTTGCAGCACATATTTAAACATTCATTCAATCTGACCTTGTTGTGATCGTGGATTACTTCCTACCACTGATGAACATGAATACTCAGAGAACAATTAAGCGGGATACAGCTTATGTGATGCCACAGTCAATTTTCAATGTGAACATTAAAGCATTGAAGCAACTGCTAAAATGTGTGTCAAGCAGCTAAATCTGTTTCATCACTTCAGACTAAAATAAGTCCTCTGCCCATCATCATAATGTGCTCTTCTGCAATTAATCACAGAAATTGTGCACCTAGAATGAGAGACAGGAAGTCAACTCTTGGTTGCTACAGTAATAAACAGCCTTGAGAAATTGGAGTGTGTCCAGGATGCTGGGAATCTTATTGCAAAGATATGTCCGAATCACAGTGACTGAATATTCTCGTCACATCTATTCGAGCAAACGCTGCTGAATAAACAGCAGGGATAATTTATAAATCACAAGAATTATCTCAACCTCATGTGGTCAACAAATAACTGCTCATCATTATTGGGGAAGACTTATAAAGCTTAATTCATCAATACAAAGCAAGGGACAATGATTGAGGAAAGTGGTCGGAACGTAAAATGGAGAGGGAGGGGAAGGCTATGGCAGAGAGGTGAAGAGGTTTACACAAACTAGGCAGAGAGAACCAGCAGAAGGATGAGTATACTGCCGAAGTGAGAGGGGAGGGGCAGCAGATAAAGAGTAGATAAGGACCGGATGCGTGAAAGATGCTATCCGGAAATTAACAAAAGGAATAGGATTCTGAAGGAATGGAGAAACAAGGACAAGAATTTTTATAAACACAAGAGATTCTGCAGATGCTGGAAATCCAAAGCAACACACACTGGAGGAACTCAGCAGGTCAGGCGGCATCTATGGAGGAGAATAAACAGTCGATGTTTCGAGCCAAGACCCTTCATCAAGAATGGAACTGGGACAACAATTTTTATGACAGCTCTTTCAGGTCTTCTTAAAATAATATGAACTGAATTTAAAAACAGTGGGCACTGCAATTTAATGACACTTTGCAAAAAATGGCACGATCACAAGCATTTCATTCTCTGCAAGTCCCTATTTTTTTTCCTGAAATCTTTGCATGAATCATTCCAGTCAGGATTCTGATGCTGCTCTGGACCAAACCAGCTTTAATGAACCCACAAATGAGCTCATATGCCTTTCTTGACTTGTCTGTAGCAGGATAAGGTTGACCACACCATAACCATAACACTAGAGTCCACGATTGTCAAGGAGGATGAGTCAGGATTATTTGCTTCCATTTGAATTTATCTAGTTGATTTCGGAAAACCACCTGAAATAATTTCTCTTCTCATAGTTGTACTGTTAACTCCACTGTCCCTTAAGGATCTTGGCCTCTTTTTAGTGTCTATGCTGTTTCATCACACTACTGCATCAAACTGCTGCATCACCAGCTTAATAGATGGAATGTGAGCTGACAATGCACAGTTGCACTTCACCAACTCGTCGCATGACCTCTCTGTCATTTCTATATTGTTAGAGTAATTGTCTGGAAGGGCATCAAACCCCATCACCAGCTTTGTTCCTTAGTCATTGAAACCTGGACTCTCTTAGAAACTAACCAACTATATACAACATTAGTGTACAACTGAGCATCAAGACAAGCTTTGCATTACCTACCTCCTGTACTGAATAAAGTGGCCACTGAGAGAAAATTTGTTATCTTCTGCTGCTGTAGCCCATCCAGTTCAAGGTTTAATGTGTTGTGCGTTCAGAGATGCTGTTGTAACCATTGTTGTAACACATGATTTTTTTGAGTTACTGTCACCTTTCTATCAGCTTGAGCCAGTCTGGCCATTCTCCTCTGAACTTTTTCATTAACCAGGCATTTTCACCCACAGAACTGCTGCTCACTAGATATATTTTTTTGTTTTTCACATCATTCTCTGTGTAATGCCCTGGTTAAGATTCCTACTGCTATGCTGTAGGTATTTCATTTTAACAGTTTTCTGCAAAAGCAGTGTGTCTTGCTAGTAGAATGTTCTGACCTTGGCTCAAGATAAGAAGCCCTGCTGTTCAACTTAGGGATGCTGTGTCAGCCAATCAGGATGGTGGAATTGGGAGAAGACTCTAGAGAGGGTGGGGGAGAGAGAGAGTTGTGACGGACAGCTGTTGGTTTGAGGTCTTTTTTGGTGGGAGCTACAGAGTGGGACAGAAGGGAAGATGCCGCAGAATGTCGCTGGAAGGAGAGTCCCCGTGGCAAGAAGAGCTATGTGCAGATGAATGGCTCCAAGGAGGAAGAGCAATACTACAGATAGAGTGAGCCAGTTTGCTCAAGATGGTCTTCAAGGGGAGGTTGAAAATGTGGCGGGTGTTCTCATGCAGTCTGTGGGTCCAGTGAATGATTAAAAGATACATCCCCAAATACCCAGTTTTGGAACAGACGAGCTCCAAAGGTGACGTGCGCATTGGATTAGTTTAACTGAAATGGGCCCTTTGATTTTCTTTTATTTTCTTTTTCCTAATAACTGCTTGATAAAGGTGAAATTAGTAAATATGCACTCTTTATAATTTTATGTGTTGTACAATCTGTTATTTCTTGCCAACCGATAACTGTGTATTTACACAGTATTCACTCAAATTGTGGTTTCTTTAATCGGAACATCATGACATTCCTGTCTGATCGCTCCTCAAATCATACCGACCCTAGACATATATTGTTTATGAGAAGTGCCTTCTCACTGCTTAGTCACATGGCTGTCAGCAGAGGTAGCCAATGAGCCAAGTTTGCCTGCAAGCCCAGTGAGGGGGTTACATCTGTAAACTCTAGAGACTACTGTGCATGAAAATCTCAGATCAGCAGGATCTGAGATACTCAAACCACAACGTCTGGCAGCATTTCATGGTCAACGTCGCTTAGATCACATTTCCTCTCCGTTCTGATGTTTGGTCTGAACAACAACCGAACTTCTTGACCATGTCTGCATGATCTTATACATTGAGTTGCTGCCACATGATTGGCTGATTAAATATTTGCATTAACGAGCAGGTGTACAGGTGTACCTAATAAAGTGGCCACTGAGTGTATATTTGTGCCGTCAGTGAGAAATCCTGTCTCCACCTCAGTAACTTACTTTCATAAAAGGTTGGACTAATTTTATTACACAGAAATAGGCAAAAACTCCTTGAGTTATCATCCCTCATCATTTGTGATTGCTACACCTGACAGACTCAATGGGGACTTCAGTGCTATTAATTTGGCACAGTTTTGAAGCCAAGTTTGAGAACAACAAAGATAATTGCAATCCAATTATTTTTATTCTCTGTGTAGAAAATATTCTAGCGCATATATTGGCTATGCAAAGGTTAGTTTCTCACAGATGTTTTAACATAAATCTCAAGATTGTTACAGAAAGGAAAAAAACAGTTACTAGTCTGTAATGTGTAACACTACCACACTACAATTTATTGGGAAATGAAATACAACTACATTAATTTCTTGGCATGTCAGCAGTTAATGGAACAATTACATAAAATATAAGAAAATGAAGTGCAAAGTGGCCGATTAAATGTAAATCCTATCACAATGATTAAGGGAATGGTCGGCCCGGCTTGCAAAAAGAAAAATATTACTTTGCTTGCACATACGGGATGTGATTGCACTGGAGAATGCATAGAGAATATTTACTGAATAGAATGTTTCATTTTTGAGGGACTGGACAGGTTGAACTCAGAGAACAGAAGGATGAGGAAAGATGTGACTGAGGCATACTCAATTATGAGGAACAAATGTTAGATAGAGACAAACTTTTTGCTATAACAGAGTTAACTAAATCCAAAGAACATAGGTTTAAGGTGATCAGTAACAGGGCTAAAGGGGATCTGAAGTTTTGCTTTCCACCCAGAAGGTAGCTGCAATCTGTAATGCACTGACTGAGAAGGTGGTGGAAGTCAGCATTGTCAGAATATTTAGGAAGTACCTGGGCAAGAATTTGAATCAATGAGACACAGAAGACAGTTAACCAGAGTAGCCAGAGTATTTTCCTTCAGTTATCACAGAGGCTAGCATTACTCACAGTAAGGAAGGATATGCAAATTTTCTTCAGTGTACAGCCTTAAATACTCACATATTGCTTATTGGCAGTGGGGGGGGGGAGGTGTCAGAGGTAATTTTTGTTTATGCAGAGAGAGTGGTGGGTGCATGCAATGCACTGCTGACACAGTTGCTGGCAGAGACAGATACATTAAGGACATATAAGAGACTCTTAGGTAGATGGATGAAAGAAAAACTGAGTTACGCAGGACAAACATATTAAGTTGATCTTAGAATACTTTAAAAGGTCCTGCGCTGTGCTCTATGTTCTATGTTCTGTGTTCAGGAACCGAAACTGTGTCCAGCAGAGCAATCTCATCAGTCCATTTACCCTGTAGCCCTTCAGCTTACTTTCTGTCACAAGGCCACTAACTTCCGCTTGTGATTGTTTTGCCACTGACCTACACAAAGGCGTCATTTACAGGAGCCAATTAACTTATCATTAAGACGTCTTTGGGATGTGGGAGGAATTCAGAGCACCCAGAGGAAGTCCTCAGTTACGGCACATTTGATAGCACCTGAGGTCAGGATCAAATCTAGATCTCTGAAGGCACAGTGCCATCCATTGCACCACCATGCTGTCCCTGGGTAACTGGCTGAACACAAGTAGATTTTTTGGAATATTTCATTAATTGCTGACAGAGATGAATGCACAGAAAAAAGAAGTGTGGCTTACCAAATCAATATTATTCATATTCAACATCATGGCCAAGAAACTGGAATTTTATCGACCTGTTGCAAAATAAATAGAGGACCATAAACATACAGTAGAAGGGTATTCTCTTGAATTCAGTTTCCCTGAATAAGGGATATGAAGGATGAGTGGCATCATTTCTTTTTCAGAATGAACTTCTTCACTAGTATAACCAATGTTACAGTCAACGTGCTAAAATAAAAATATTTAAAATGACAATCAATGTCTGAACTTGGAGACTGAAGCTGCAATGAATCTACCTTATATCTAAAATCATAGATCAATATCTTCTGTAAGGCTTGGTTGAACCTAATTAACCTATAGTTAACTCTTTAATACCTTGCTGTGTCCAAGATATTTGAAATTTTTGACAAAGGGAGGCAAGTGGCTACACAGCCCTCCTCAATTAACTTCAAAAGATAACACAAGTTTATGGATGAATAAACTCTTCTCGGGCTTCCAGGTACAAGTATCAATTTCAACCGATGTTTCGATGACAAACTCTGCCATAGGCTAAAACCCATACTTGTACCCGACTGGAAGCCCAAGAAAAGTTTATTCATCATATATGCTGGGAAAGCACCAGACCCTTTTTCACAAGGCTATGGATATTCACACTCCATAACATTAAGGAAGTATGTACATGTCTCCAAGAGGACTACAGCCTTGTCATGTTTTGGAGGCTTGCAAGCCTCAATGACCTGGAGAGCTATGTTGGTTGAAGTCAGGGCTTTATTCTTCGGCTCTTGGTAGGGTCACCCATGCCAAACAGGTCAAAGGGCAGTGGCCAGATGTTCCATCAGGTTCGTGGGTTGAGCTCAGGGCTAACAACTCTGACTGGTGAAACAAAACTGTTACGGATACAGCAATGAAGAATCCTTTTACATTTGACAGACAGAGGTGGAGGACATTCATTGCTGCCCTAAATGCAAGTGGTATAACGGGCAGTAAGTGAGAACATGGCCCTTCAAAAATCAATAGATTTACATAACACCTTTTAATTTTTTTTTCTGAGGTGGGAGTCACTGACAAGGTCAACAATTACCTCTTACCCACAAATGCCCTTGAATTAAGAGACTTGTACGGCAATTTCAAAGGACTGTGGGTGTAGAGTTACATATAGGACAGACCAGATATGGACAATTCATCTCCTAAACTAAAGAAAAGAGTTTTGATTTTTCTTTCAAATCAGCAGTCTTGCAGTTCCATAATTACCACTAGCTATATCAGTTTTATAGTCATATTTTAAGAGCTGATTTCTATTTGCTTGCTGCCATGGTGGAAGTTGAACTCTTTGACTCAATAGTTTAGGCTTCGAGTTTTCTGATCAATAACATTTGAATTCAGCAGATGCAGAGTAATGGTTAAAATCTTTGGTAAATGTATGTGAAAAATGCCAGAACAAGATACTCAATTTCAACACATTAAGAGCAATATTACTTCATTGTTTATCCCCTCATTTTATTTTCCCAAAGTATTCTTTCATTTCCCACTAAGTTTCAATGAACTATGGATTTACAAAAAGGAAGCACTCAGCTAGTGTCATACCCTGCTACTCTGTTGATGCGTGAGATTGAACAGTAGATGTATGTTGATTATTTGGAGCTAACAATCCTGTCATACCTTTCCATGTCACATACCATCCTGAGGTCAACTTCCATTGACATTTCTTCATTACCAATCAATCAAAATCCTTCAAGACCTTGCCTAACAGCATTGTGTGAGAACCTTCACCACAGTGGCTCAACTTCTCCTCAAGGACAACCAGTCTGGATAACAAATACTGATGCTGACAGTAACTACTCTTTGTGTTAGGAATCTACCTTAATCATTCATATGTAGTGTAGGCATGTTGTATCGTCCATCCCTAATACCCCTGAATCAAGTGAAGAGGTAGTGGTGAATTTGGACTCAAACAAATTCAGCAGGTAAACACCACACATTTTCTCACATAAGTGAATCAGCTGGACCTTTCCAATCCAATAGTTTTATGGCCACTTTTAATTTCAGATTTTTATTGCTGACCCAATGGATTTTAGTGCTTGATTTTAATTTCCCAGTTTCCATGGAGGGATTTGAACTCATGTCAGCTGTCAACACCACAGCCTCTGGCACTCCTCCAGTAATTTTGAGTTTAATGGTGATGTCCCTTCAATCTTCTTAACTAAATAGCTTGCTACAGGGCAAAGGTGAGCTCCTCAAGCTCTCTGCTCCTCCCAAGTTCTATAGATAAGGGTAAATTTGGGACTCACCAGAAAAATTTAATAACCTCACCAGAGACTACTCAAAACCAGAATTTTCTACAAGATGTGAGTCTGTTCAGGTGCTCTGAGCATCATAACAGGTTGAGTGATTTTATTTTAGTTCTTTTGAGACCTCAAAAGTATTTTTATTTTTAGCATGAAATCATCCAAAGAGCTACTTTGGAAAAACTGTCAAACTGGATATAAGTGATAGTACATTTCAAGTTAAGCAGTTGAGGTATAGTGGGTGATGCTGAAAAGCTGACACAGATGTAATGGGTCAATTAATAACCCACTGCTCTGTCATTTCTATGACGATAATGAAATTGGTAACAGAACTTCATGAATAGATGCTAATGGGTGAACAGCTTCAAGTTCTGGTGTGTCTACATTTTGGAGGATCTATCTTGGGCCTAACACATTGATGCAGTCATGAAGAAGGCATGTCAATGGTCATAATTCCCATTAGCACTTGATGAGATTTGGTATGTCAACAGAGACTTGCAAATTTCTACAGATGTATGGTGGAGAGTATTCTGACTAGCTGCATCACTGTTTAGCGCAGAGGCTTTAATGGACTGGAATCCCACCATCGAGGACCTCTTCAAGCTGCAGTGCCTCAAGAAAGCAGCATTCATCATTAAGGACCACCACCATCAGACATGTCCTTTTCTCATTACTACCACTGGGGAGGAGGTACAGGAGCCTGAAGACCCACACTCAATGTTTACAGGATAGCTTCTTCACCTGTACCATTAGGTTTCTGAACAACCCATGAACACTATCTCACTATTCCTCTTTTACATTATATACGTATTTTGTAACTTAAGGTAATTTTTATGTATTGTACTGTACTGCTGCCCAAAACATAAATTTCATAACAAATGTCAGTGATAATAAATCTGATTCTGATTCTGATTTGAGATTCAAAGAATACCATTAAACCCTCGTATTCTCCATCTCCTGGAAAAGAACCATTGAAATGCTACTTAATGTATTGATTTGAACATGGTATTTTTTTCAGCAATTCAAAACTAAAATACTGAATTGTTAAGCAGGAGCAACACACACAAAATGCTGGAGGAAATCAGCAGCTCAAACAGCATCTATTGTGGTGAACTACATATACCTGTCTGGACACGTCCCCTGATGACTGCTCCTGTGGCTCCTCCCACAGACCCCTGTATAAAGGTGATGGAGGTCTGAGCCCGGTCTCTCAGTCTCCAGGATGTAGTATGGTGGTCACTCACTGCTTGTTCCTTCTTCCAGTCAATAAAAGCCGATACCTCGCTTTTACGTCTCAGAGTGAGTTATTGATGGTGCATCATCTATAGAGAGGAAGAACAGTTGAAGTTTTGAGCTCAGACCCTTCATCAGTCCTGAATAGCTGAAAGAATCTGTGATGATCCAGTCCTGATGAAGGGTCTTGCCTCAAGACATCAACTATTTCTCCTTCCATTGATACTACCTGACCTGCTGAGTTTCTCCAGCATTTTGTATGTGTTGCTCTGGATTTCCAGCATCTGCAGAATACCTTGTGTTTATTATTAAGCAGAAATTTTTGTAAATGCTGAAAATACTTATGCAGCCTCAAATCAAATAAAGACTTTATCACACTGGAAAACACAATCTCAAATAGCTACATATACTGTACGTGGAACCCAAGCCATCTGTCCTGTTCCCATTGACACAGGAAATTTGTGTGTGTATTTTGTTCAATGTATTCAGAAACAGTAAGCACACACTATCAGGAGTCTGACAAACTTGCTGAAAGGTGATAATTGCCTTCATTCACTGTTCGGGCCATTGCACAGTTGGGGAGCTCAGAGCTATCATGCTGGACCAGAGAGAAAGAAGATGCCATTGGCATGTATAAAGAGAAGAGGTAGCCTGCACAATTGGGCAAGACAGCTATTCAAATGTGAAACAAAATGGTAATTGAAGAAAGTTGCTGAAAAGGTGAATGCCAGAAGCAATATCATGGTATTATTTAGCTATTTTTATTTATGAAGACACAGTATACCCACACCACCCAGCATACCCCAGTTTTTCAATGACCAATTAACTCAGCTACCTTTGTCTTTGGGATGTGGGAGGGAACCGGAGCACCTGGAGGAAACCTATACGGTCATGGGGAGAATGTACAACCTTCTTACAGACAAAGGTGAGAATTGAACCTGGGTCACTGATACTGTGCAGTATTGTGCTAACCACTAGGCCAGACAACCCCAATAGATGGACCGCGAACCAGATCCGTACCGTGAGAACCAAATGTCTGGACCACGCCAACCCATTGGCACTTAAGTGAATGCACCTGTCATAACATGTAAATAAAGCACATGCTGCTCTAATTTATTTTAACCTCATCCCACATCGTAGACTTGACCTACGCCCCTGTAGAGCGCGCGACCTACTGCTTTCCGATCAAAGCTGAACCTTTTGGAGAGAGACATTCACGAGAGAAAGTTGCACTTTCCACGTCCGCGGGAGCATTGCGAGAAGAACGAAATGCGGGAGGATCCAGTGATTAAGGATTTCGTGATGAGCCTGGCAGAAAACTTCAGGGAACGATTTGAAAGCTCCCCTAAACTCTCAGGTGACATCCTCCTCTTCCTGAGACAGCCGTTCTCCATTTCGGCTGACGGCCAGTGGACTGCAGAGGCCAGAAGGCTGGTGCCTTCCATAGATGAGGCAACTCTTCAGATGGTGGGCTTGGAAATGGGAACATCTGCTTTGCTCAAAGCACAACACAAGGACGTTGGGGTGAGTGACTTTTGGATCAATGTGGTTCCCCAAACTCATTCAAAACCACAAGAGCTATTGCAATGCTCCTACTCACACTGTTCCCCTCCACGTACATTTGTGAGTCATCATTTTCTTCAATGAACTCTATCAAGAACCAGAACAGAAACAGACTCTCCAATGCACATCTTGGCCAGTGCCTCAGGATTGCCACAACAGAATTCAGGCCCGACATCAGAAGGATTGCCTCATCCCGTCACTGTCACTTCTATCACTGATTGGTGAGTGAATCAATTTATTTTTGTCCATTTGTCAATCTCATTGTGGTATAATAATATTACAACAACAATAATACTGATAATTTCATTTATAGCTACACTTCATACTTCAAATGCTACATAGCTTAATTAAAAAGAACAAATAGATTAAATGAGAGAACAGAAACAGTGGAAAAGACAGTACTACTAAAACTCTTTGTGTGGAAGAGAAGTGGTGTGTGTGTGTGTGTGTGTGTGTGTGTGTGTGTGTGTGTGTGTGTGTGTGTGTGTGTGTGTGTGTGTGTGTGTGTGTGTGTGTGTGTGTGTGTGTGTGTGTGTGTGTGTGTGTGTGTGTGTGTTTAAGTCCCAGATGAGTTCTCAATGTGACAGCTGACAGTTGTGATAGCTAGAGTCATAACTAAATGGTTGGTTTTGGACTTATTTTGTTTCAACAGTGCATTTTTTTTCTTGTGTGACCCACAACACAGGTTTTGAGAATCCCAGGCCTAAATTATTACTACTAACACTACCACTACTACTACTACTAATAATAATAATAATAATAATAATGATGGCAATAGCAGCAACAACAACATCTGCCCATAAAACAACTTACTGGCGCAATGAAAAAAAAACCCTGGACGTTTTGGCCCTTGGCTTGGCATGCTTGACATAATTTGGCCCTTGTGGAAAACTAATTGGGGAACCCTGCACTAGGCTGTCCTGTATTATGGAGCTATGATGACTGGAAGTTCAATAACCTTACAGTACATTTACAATATAGGTCAGTGTACTTATCAACTGAGCCCATTTCCCATCTACTGTCTCCCACAACTCAGTGCATCAAACTTCAACCACTCATTGAATAAGCACCTTTATCATTCACCACATTTGTATTCATCAACTTGCAGTCAGAACTGTTCCCACATGTATTTCACAGCTCACACATTCTTTCAGCTATTCAACTATGGCAGGCATAACAGAAACCTGGGGAGGAAGCAACCACTGCCCGCAGCATTACAAGGAAGGAGGCTCTATTGCACCCACAGTCTTAAAGAATGATGATGATCGTAAGTGCAGCCACTACACAGGCTCTGGCCAGCAACCGATTATGGAAAATAATTATTTTGCCATACTTCAATGCTATTCTCACATTCTAATTCTGAATTATAATATTCAGGTAGTTTAAAAGTGCAGGCTGAGATGACCCCGCCTCAACTCTTCACTCACCATGACTTTCCCCATTATGGCTCCCTCACTTTAGATATCCAACAAGCAGGAGATGTGAGGGTCCAGCTTGATGAACGGTAGAGTCTGAAGATGCCCACCACCCCGCTTGAGCAGCTCTGATCCTGATCCCCATGCACAGACGAGACTTAAGGGCAGGACATGAACATGGTGAGTTCACAGGATTTACTGTGCTGGATTCAGGGAGGGAGAAATGGGAGCTCATGAACCAGCAACCTTCAGGCTCAGGCTAGAAATCAGGATTAAGATGACAATGAAGCTAAAGGCAGACGTGCATGTCCAGTTACCCAGGGCCCACCTAAGAGCCTGTGCTGGTGGAATTCCGTGCCAGTATTACACCTGCCTTTGTGATGAGCTTGGAACCCATCTTTTCAGTAATGGAAGGGATGGCCAAATCAATGGATATAGGACTGGCCATGATATAGCAACTATAGCAAATCTCAGGTTGTATTAGAGCAAGAGCAGAAGCTTTCCAAAGCCTGAAGTTAGTGAAAACTCTGAACTCAGTCTTGCAAACTCTCTAGCACAGTTTCTTTCCTTTGCTAGAAGAGGCTTTGTTAGGTGACACAGGATCAGATACAGCATCATCGATTGACATCTTTTGGCGGAACAGCATTCGTTCTTCCACCACTGTCATTTTGTGACTTCAGTATTGACGATAAGTCAGCTGGCCCAGGCTTTTGCCACTCCTGGCAAGGGAGTGCAATACAAACGAGAACTTATTATGCTGAATCTCCATGAATGACATCTACAATTGCCTCCATCCCAAGAGGGGAACCATTAGCTAAATACAGCTGTTGAAAGAGAACTACCTAGAAGTTGCTGGCTAAGGATACAAGAGACACTGAGCAATATAGTAGTTAACAACACTACATCTTTGTTATTGATTGGACATAAAATACTTTGGCAGTTTCTTCCTGTGGTCAGGACAAGTAGATAAAGGCAAGTTTGGTGGGACTATCCCATTGTGGAGATGCATGTTTGTCTCCACATATATTCATTTATATATACACTGGGGTGCTCTCTTCAGTTAACTGATGAGGTAACCAAAGCCTTTGGCCAGGAGCAGATGTCAGGCAGTGCCCAACCTTCATAGAGTGTTTCGATCCTTAACCATTACACTCTCCGGTTGGTGGGTCAGCAGTGGTGGCCAAGTCACTGCCCATCTGCTCCTGACTTCCAGCTCAACTTCTCTCGCCAGCTCCATATCCAGCAAGAGGCTCTTTCTGCTTCCTCCCCCATCCTGTGAGCTGCTTGGTTCTTGTAATTTTCATCAAGACCCAATGTAGACAGCAACCTCCATGCTAACCATGCTGGAAACCCTCAACAGCTGATCTCCATGGGGAATAGCCACGTCTGCCATCCTTTGTCCCTGCACACCTGGACTAAGGAATTTGGTACTTCAGGGCCTTCCTCTTGTGAGCCTCCTCACATCCTTCCTCCCATGGTACTGTGACCTCCACCAGGATGATCTTCTTGTCTTCAGTGGACCACAGTATGAGATCTGGTCGAAGTGCAGTTTGCACCACCCCAGGGGACTGCAGTTTCCTCCACACATCCATCCTCACCTCCCATGATGTGGAGTTTGCAGCATATTGGATTTAGGCCTCTTTGATATGACTGGCATGGCCCTCTCCTTGATGAAAATGACTGCCCTGTTTGCCTCTCAGCCAGGTGGTCTCTTCTTACCCCTCTCCCACTCCAGTGTGTCAGCAAGGAACAGCAGGACTGTGCTGTGTGCCACCTTGTACTGTCCTTGTGTTAAAGCAGTCTGTGTGCCAGTGAACTCTGCTGACCACAAAGCTTGCATTTGGGGTCCTCTCTCAGCTCCCATGTGTGCGGGTGTGCTGGTGTAGGGAGAGTGTCATACACGGACCACAGGAGGAAAGAAATGCGGAAGGGCTCCAGTCTCCAAAGCTTTGCCCAAGTGATCTTGCACTTGTGAAGATCCCATTTTGGCGGTTGCTTCCTGTGGTCAGGACTGGTATTCAAATAGATAAAGGCAAGTTTGGGGGGACTATCCTACTGTGGAGATACGTGTTTCTCTTCACATATATTATGTAAAGTTAGAGCTTCAGGAAGAAAGCCTGTATTGATAAACCCTAATTGTCTTCGACAGCCCACCATCCAACCCTGCTTGTGCCTGTGGTAAGGGAACTCAAGCAATGTTGACACACTGTCAGCTCCAACAAAGTGGATTCAAAATATTTGAAATACACGCACCAAGCTAAGATGATATATCCCTCTCGGTCTTTTAACAATGCGTTGGTACCAAAGGGATTGTTTCCTTTGTCCTTACATTCTTATTTTCAGGCTTGACTGTGCTGACAAAGAGGTCTGGTGCTCCTTCACATAAAAGGCACATTGTGTTCATAGTGGAATTCAGTGAAAGTTTAGGGTGGCTGAAAGTGAACTGCACTAAATAAATTAAATCTTCAGTATATTTGGCAGACCAGTGTGGGATTACTTCAACAACTGACAGGCTTTGAAAATGATAGAAACTCTCTCTGTGAAACAAGGAATCCCTTGCTACAGCCTAAGGTGTTCCACACATTCATTAATTTAGTGGCTGGCTGAGCTTAGTTCTCAGCCTCTGGTTTCCAAGGACATTGGTGAACCGGGAGCATTTGATGATAATGATGATGATCACCAAGAGAAAATTATTGAGACTTTTTTTCCAGCTGGAGATGACCAATGTCAAACATTTATGTAGCACAATGGTAACTTGTTAATTATCTTCAATACTGAACGCATTTTGTGTGAACCTTAGGGTTGTAAGACACACATTTAAAGCATAGCCAGAAACAACTTCCCTCAGCCAGTGATTATCATTATCCTCCCCTTCTCCTCCTCCCTTCCTCCTCCTCCTAACCAACAGCAGGGCCAATGATTCAATTGTAGCAAAACCATGGAAAACACAGGATATGATGAAACGTTCTCTTTGTGAAATAATAGAGAAATCTCTGCTTATGAATTTTGCATTTTTTGCAATTCTCAATTCTCTGTACCATTACAGAAGCCCTCCATGGATGTAAAAGCTCATGGACAGAGGGGCTAGACAGCCGGGGCTGTTGGAATATAAGGTGAAATTGACTTTGCTTCTGGAACGTGGCCAGAGGCTTCTTGGCTTTCACCTCCTCTGTTAAATAGGGCTTTACTTCAGACCCCATCCTGCTCCTAGCTCAATGGACCACATGTGTTGCAGCCAGGTTATTCCAAAAAGCTGCAGTTTCAATAGTGTATATCCAATTATGGCCTATTGTAATGTGTTTTGTGAATCATACCCAAGCTTGTGCATAAATGAGAATACATAATACATAAAACTCTGACACTCTGCAAGAAAATTTCCACTCTGAGGACTTTCTGGTGGTATCCTGCAGCCTGTGTGAAATGAAATTAGATTACTTCCTGCAGGTGTCTCACCCTGATTGCCCTAGCTCAGAGTGCTGTCAGTTTGTTAGCTTCATTCTCAGGTCATGCTCTCCAATTACACTGCAGCTTTTATACCAGCACAACATACAATCGGTGTCACATCCAGAGAAAGGACACATTATAATTGGATCATTAGAATGAAGCCAAGCAGCAAGGTTAATTTGTTGGGTATTTTTATCCGGAGGTTGGGATATGTATTCTTTGGCTGTTTTTGCTGCATATGGTAACAGCTCAGTTAAGATTCAATTTAATGTTTGAGAATTTACTTTTCAAGTTGCTTCAATAGTACACCATTCGGTAAACATATAAAAATGGCTTGCACAAATTGAGGTCTATTGCATATTTAAATACATGTCCAAATCTTGCCAATAGCAATATTGTGTGGAATTTTTAGTGCTATTAAGAATTTAGCCCAAACATTAAAGGGCCACTTAACTGAGAGCTGAAAGCAGAGAGGGATTGATCAAAAATACAGAAATAGCCTATTCCAGCTGAAAGAAGCACTTCTTCAATTAAGGTTCTGTGATGGGCTCAAGGGATATCAGGGTTTGTGCAGTGAAGTGGCACTGTCAAAAATCAGTCTTGATCTTATTGAATGGCAGAACAAACATGAGGGTTGGGTTGCCTAGTCCGAGCATGCAAGGGCCATTCATAAACAGCAGAGTGGGCATCGTCCAACCTTAACACAGTGCATCAATGCTACCTACAGTTCTTCAGCTGCCTCAGAACTGGAGTGGAAGGAAGTCATCTTCAATCCCAAGGCACAACTGAATAAGAAACAAAATGTAATTTTGCATGTGTATACTGAAATAAAGAAGAGAATCTAGATTTAAACTTGGCTCCTAACTCAGAATTTGAAATTTGCAAGCTGCGACATTGCCAAATAGCAGTGGGAATTAACAAGTACCATAGTTACTCAATGTTACCAATAAATTCTGAATCCCTACAGGGAGCAATTGATTTTTTTCCCTTAAAAGGAATGAACAGATGAATTACTGCTTCATCTTATTAACTAAACCATAACCACAGTCTACAGATTGCCAGTGAGCTGGGCTATTATAAATTGGCTCATCTATTCAGGAGTTTATTTGTGGTTAGGGGAGCACTATTACAAATAGCTATGATGCTGAATTAATGTTAATTAGATCTTTTAGTTAATGTTCCAGAGGAGGTCTGATGAAAGATCATCAACCTGAATTGTTTCCCTCCCCACATACACTGCTCATCCTGCTGAGTAATTACAGCATCTTATGGTCTTATCTCAGATTTCCAGCAACTACCATGTTCTGCATATTACAATTCCATTATGACTTTTGCTTCTTTCAAACTGCCCTCTCACATTTACCTCAAAGGTACCTGGACCATCTCCTCAGATGCAACAGCCTCTGATTCCTGGTTTATTTCAAGCATCTCCGCTTGGCCCGCAAGTCTCTAACCGAGTTGAACCACAAACAATGGAGAATTAGCATTTCCCTAAATGAATCACTGACTATTAGTGAGGGTGATCAGTTCCATTCTCCAGCTTTACTCTTTTTCTGTCCATCTATGCTGTTCAATTTTACTACCTGAAAATCCAAAACATTGTAGATGCTGGAAACTTAAAATAAAAACTCAACAGTGCTGAAAATACTAGTTGGTCAGACAGCATACGTAGAAAGAGAGAGTTAAAGCTTTAGATTAATGATCTTTCGTTCGAGTCATTGAGCTCCACAGCAGGAAAACAACCCCTTTGGCCCAATTCATCCATAGCAACCAAGTTGAAAAAACCAGGCTAGTCCCATTTGCCTGTGTTTGGCCATATCCCTCTAAACTGGGGGTTCACAACCTTTTTTTATGCCATGGACTAATATCATTAAACAAGGGACCCCAGATTGAGAACCCCTCCTCTAAACCATTCCTATACCGGTCCAAATGCATTTTAGAAGTCACAATTGTACCCACCTCTATCACTTCCTCTGGCAGCTCATTTCACTACACAACACATTATGTTTGGAAAAAAAATCCCCTCAAGTTTGTTTCTGATCTTTCCTTTCTTCCATTAAAGTGATGACCTCCAGTTTAAACTGGAAAAAAAGTATGATTTTAATTGCAGAGAGGGGGAAAGGTAGAAAGGATAAACAGAATGTCTGATAGGATAGAGACTGTGGAGTCCAGGTGACAGAATTGTTTTTACTGCAAATACAATACTCAAAGTGTTATATCTCAATGTGAGTATAAGAAATAAGGTGGATGATCTTGTTGGACTATTACAGATGGTCAGGTATGATGTTGTGGCCATCACTGAATCGTGGCCGAAGGATGGTTGTAGTTGGGAGCTAAATGTCCAAGGTTACTCGTTGCATCGGAGAGACAGGAAGGTAGGCAGAGGGGTTGGCGTGGTTTTGCTGGTAAAGAATGGCATCAAATCAGTTGAAAGATGTGACATAGGATCAGAAGATGTTGAATCCTTGTGGGTTGAGTTAAGAAATTGCAAGGGTAAAACGACCCTGAAGGCAGTTATATACAGGCCTCCGAACAGTAGCTGGGATGTGGACCACAGATTAAAACAGGAAATTTAAAAGGCATGTCAAAAGGGCAATGCTATGATAGACATGGGAGATTTCAACATGAAGATTGATTGGGAAAATCAGGCTGGGTATGGATCTTGACAGTGAGTTTGTTGAATGCCTATGAGATGGCTTTTCAGAGCAGTTTGTCATTGAGCCTACTAGGGGATCAGCTATGCTGGGGGATTGGGTGTTAGGTAATGAATCAGAGGTGATTAGGGAGCTTAAAGTAAAAGAACCCTTGGGAGGCAGTGATCACAATATGATTGAGTTCAATTTGAAATTTGATAGGGAGAAAGTAAGTTCTGCCATAGCAGTATTTCAGTGGAGTAAAGGAAACTACAGTGGTATGAGAGAGGAGTTGGCCAAAGTAAATTAGAAGGAGATGCTGGCAGGGATGACAGCAGAGCAGCAATGGCGTGAGTTTTTGGGAAAAATTAGGAAGGTGCAGGATAGATGTATTCCAAAAATGAAGAAATACTCGAACGGCAAAATAGCACAACCGTGGCTGACAAAGGAAGTCAAAGCTAATATAAAAGCAAAACAGAGGGCATGCAACAAAGCAAAACTTAGTGGGAAAATAGAGGAGTGGGAAGCTTTTAAAACCCTACAGAGAGCAACCAAAAGAATCATTAGGAGGGAAAAGATGAAATATGAAAGCAAGCTAGCAAACAATATCAGTATCAAACAATATCAAAGTTTTTCAAGCTTTTTCAAGTATGTAAAAAATAAAAGAGAGATGAAAGTGGATATAGGGCCTCTAGAAAATGAGGCCAGAGCAATAATAGCAGGGCACAAGGAGATAGCAGATGAACTGAATGAGTATTTTGTATCAGCCTTCACTGTGGAAGACACTCATAGTGTGCTAAATGTTAAAGAGTGTGAGGGAACAGAAGTGGGTGCAGTTACTATTACAAGGGAGAAGGTGCTCAAAAACCTGAAAGACCTAAAGATACATAAGTCACCCGGACCAGATGAACTACACCCTAGGGTTCTGAAAGAGGTAGCAGTAGAGACTGTGGAGGTATTAATAATGGTTTTTCAAAAATCATTGGACTCTGGCATGGTGCCAGAGGACTGGAGAATTGAAAATGTCATTCCACTCTTTAAGAAAGGAGCAAGACAGCAGAAAGGAATTTATAGACCAGTTAGCTTGGCCTCAGTGATTGGGAAGATGTTGGAATCAATTGTTAAGGATGAGGTTATGGAGTACTTGGTGATACAGGACAAGATAGGATAAAGTTAGCATGGTTTCCTAAAAGGGAAATCTTGCCTGACAAACCTATTGGAATTCTTTGAGGAGATTACAAGTAGAATAGATAAAGGGGATGCAGTGGATGCTGTATATTTGAACTTTCAATAGGTGCTACACATGAGGCTGCTTACCTAGTTAAGAGCCCATGGAAAATTACTGGCATGGTTAGAGCATTGGCTGATTGATGGGAGGCAGTGAGTGGGAATAAAAGGATCCTTTCCTGGTTGCCTGCTAGTGACTAGTGGTGTTCCGCAGGAGTCGGTGTTGGGACTGCTTCTTTTTATATTGTATATCAATGACTTAGGTGATAGAATAGATGGCTTTGTTGCTAAGTTTGCAGATTATACAAAAATTTGTGGAGGGGCAGTTAGTATTAAGGAAAGAGGTAGGATGCAGAAGGACTTAGACAGCTTAGGAGAATGAGCAAAAGAGTAGCAAATGAAATACAATGTTGGAAAATGCATGGTCATGCACTTTGGCAGAAGAAATAAATATGCAGACTATTTTCTAAATTGGGGGAAAATCCAAAAATCTGAAATACAAAAGGGACTTGGGAGTCCTTATGCAGAACACCCTAAAGGTTAACTTGCAGGTAGAGTTGGTGGTGAAGAAGGCAAATACAATGTTAGCAAACATTTCAAGGGGTCTCGAATAAAAGAGCAGGGATGTGATCCTGAGGCTTCATAGGGCACTGGTGAGGCCTCACATTGTGTATTGTGAACAGTTTTGGGCTCCTCATCTAAGAAAAGATATGCTGGGATTGGAGAGGGTTCAGAGGAGGTTCACAAGGATGATTCCAGGAATGAAAGGGTTATCATACAAGGAATGTTTGATAGCTCTGGGTCTGCACTTGCTGAAATTTAGAAGGATGAAGGGTGATCTCATTGAAACCTTTCGAATGTTGAAAGGCCTAGACAGAGTAGATGTGGAAAGGATGCTTTCCATGGTGGGGGAGTCTAGGACAAGAGCGCACAGCCTCAAGATAGAGGAGTGTCCATTTAAAACAGCAATGTGGAGAAATTTCTTCAGCCAGAGGGTGGTGAATTTGTGGAATTTATTACCACAGGCATCTGTGGAGGCCAGGTCGTTGGGTATATTTAAGGCAGAGCTTGATAGGTTCTTGATTGGACATGGCATCAAAGGTTATGGGGAGAAGTCTGGGGAGTGGGGCTGAGGAGGGGGAAGAAAGGATCAGCCATGATTGAATGGTGGAGCAGACTCGATGGGCCAAATGGTCTAATTGTGCTCCTATGTCTTATGGTCCTTTGGTTTAATATTTTTAATCAACAATTATCTATCCAGAGGAATTGTATTGAGGCAGGTAAATGAGGACAGACCTGGAGAGAGAAATAAAAACATATAAGCCTGGTTTTCTGAAATTGTTGAAATTAAATATTGAGTCTTGAGGCTACAAAGGGAAGAGTATATGCTATTCCATGAGCATATGTGAGTTGTTATTGAAACAATGTATTCTGTCAAAGACAGAAGGATCAGGTTGGAAGTGGGATGGAGAATTAAAGTGACAGCTGACTGGAAGCTCAGTTGAAGCCTGTAGAGTGAACAGGGATTTTCTGCATAATGATCACCCAATCTGCATTTGTTATTTCCATTGGAAAGTCGACCACATTGAGAGCACTGAATGCGATATATTAAACTGAAAGAAGTATGAGTCATCAGGGAGAACTTCTGGGTTGGGAGGATTGGACAAGTTAAAAAGGCAGGTATTGCATGTCCTCTGGTTTCTTATGACATCGGTGTGAGAAAATAAGTAGTTGCTGGAGATGAAAGACCAACCTGGGAGTTTTGGAGACAACAGTCCCTTTGGAATGTTGAAAGGGGAGGATCTGATGCTGGAATCCCACTGAAGGTTCAATTTTCACTTGTTCTAATGTACATAAGAAACAAGACTAGGAATAGATCATTTGACCTTTGAGACTGCTCCACTATTCAGTAAAATCATAGCTGATCTTCTATCACAACTCTATTTTCCTGCTGTCTTGCCATATATTTTTAAGTGCCCAATATGTCATCCGACACGGCACATAATGATGATGATGATGATGAATATCATGAGGTTGCAATTATGCCGAAGTGGGGAGGAAAGGGGAGACTCAAAGAATCAGAGAAACATACAGCACAGAAACAGGCCGATCCCGTCCATGTCAACCATGATACTTACCAACACTACTCCCATTCACCCACGTTAGGCTGCATCCCTCGACTCTTGTCCAAACGCCTTCTAAATGTTATACCTGTACCTGCAACAGGCCTCACGAGGATGTTGCCTGGATTGGAGCATTACAATTAAATGCATTGGATCGATTTGTCTTCCTTAAAGCAGAGGGGATGGAGTAGAAGGCTTCATACAATCATGAAGGTGTTCAATAGAGTAGATGGCAAAAAGTTCTTTTCTCATGGTGGAAGGTGTCAAATATAACTGAACAGGTTTAAGGTGAGAGATTGAAGGTTTCAAGGTTTATTTTTTTCATTCAAACAATGATTGGAGTCAGGAATATACTGCTTAAAGAGGAAACAGAGAGTCTCCTAACACTTGAGAAATATCTGGATAAATCCTTTGTACAGGTCCAACTAGCAAGGCACAGAAGTTTACAGATGCATTTCAAGTAACTAGGATTAGTGGAGGTCAGATGGCATGGACATAATGCACTGACGGGCCTGCTCAGTGTTGTAATCCAGAAATCTACCAATCTCAATATCAATCAGTGACTGAATCTCAACAGCCACATACTTCAATGGTTTCTAGTGAAATACTGCCTAATCGGAATGCCTGACATCAATATGAGACAAAGTTAACAACTTCAACAATGCAAACATATTTTGGTTCTGATAACTTGAAACCTTTACTGTTTCACTTTTCACTGATGCTGCCTGACAGACCAACTATTCCCATCATTCTCTGTTTTCATTTCAGATATAAAGTATTCGCATCTTTTTACTTCCACTAATTTATCTCCCTTTGAAGCTAAACTTGTACATTGCACACGAGGTACTGCAGCAAATAATTTTGGCTCTCATGTTTTACATTCAAGAGTAATTGTTTGAAAATTCTGTGCAAACTTCTTAACCATCAAAACCTCAAAAGTAACGTGAGACAATTTTAAACAATAAACTATAATGATTTATGCAGCCAGATACAAAGCCAATAAGTATAGGATAAATTTATTTTCTTTTGAAATGAGAAAAGGAAATGAAAGACATTATACAGATTCCATATTACAGCTCATTCATCTTCTAAATAGATATTTCATTTTAATAAATCTGAAAATTTCCACACCGAAACTGGAACCATTTTTCTGCTGTTTAAACAAAATTTTGAATGGAAAATTATGCAATAAATTGCCTGTAATACTTAGGGAATAAATACAAAATAATGCAATGACGATAATGTGTCAAAATAATAGAAATAATAATTGGAAAAAAGCTTTCAGGCATTAAAGTGGATAACCTATGTATACTGTTGGGGGGAGGGTGGTGAACTCGCAGAGGAAAGCCACAGGAGTCACATCTCTGACAGGAGTCTGGCTCTGCGGCTCAGAAGAGAAGAGGAGAAAAGAGGTGAGCAATAGTGATAGGGATTTGGAGTTAGGGGAACAGAAAAGAGGTTCTGTGGACGAGAATGAGATTCCTGGATCGTATGTTTCCTTTTGGGTCTCAGGGTCAGGGATCAAGTCCACAGCATTCTTAAGTGGGAGGGTGAGCAGCCATAAGTTGTGGTCCATGTAGGTCAGAAGAGGGACGAGGAGCTGCAAAGTGAGTTCACAATTAGGTACTAAGCTAAAGGGCAGGACAACCAGGGTTATGATCTGTGCCACGTGCTAGTGAGGCCAGAGAAAGGAAGATCATGCAGTTTAATACATCCTAAGGTGTTGCTGCAGGAGAGAGGGCTTGAGATTTTTGGATCATTGGGCGCTGTTCCAGGAAAGCTGGGACATGTACAGAAAGGACGGTTTGCACTTCAACCTAATATCCTACCAGGAAGGTCAGCTAGCGCTGCACGTGAGGGTTTAAACTAGAGTTGCAGGGGAATAGCAACCAGAGCACCAGAACATTTAGTGGTGTGGTTGTGCTAAAAGACTCTGTTAAGGCTACATACAAAGTCAGGAATCATAAGGTCAAGTGTGGTGTGACGAATGTTCTGAACTGCATATATTTCAATAAAAGGAGTATTATGGGAAAGGCAGATGCTCTCAGGGCATGGAACAGCCTGTAGAATTATGACACTGTAGCCAACTGTGAGACTTGGTTGCAGGAGGGGCAGGACTGGCAGCACAATGCTCTGTTGTTCAGAGATCCATTGTTTTAGACATGATAGAGCCAGAGGGATTAAAGGGGAGAGGTGTTATTATTAGTAAGGGAAAATGTCATGGCAGTGCTCAGTTAGGACAGGCT
This sequence comes from Hemitrygon akajei, assembly GCF_048418815.1. NCBI lineage: Eukaryota > Metazoa > Chordata > Chondrichthyes > Myliobatiformes > Dasyatidae > Hemitrygon > Hemitrygon akajei. The sequence continues at coordinate 26,468,372 of NC_133149.1, forward strand.
GAAAAGCTTGTCTGGTGTGGATTTATGGGTAGAACTAAGGAATAAGAAAGGTATGACCACGATCATGGGATTATATTATAGGCTATCTAACAGTCCACAAAACTTAGAGGAACAAATATACAAAGAGATTGCAGACTGTTCCAAGAAATCTGTGCCGGGAAACACTTTGCATCTATTGATCAAAATGCCATTAGTTTCAAGGTAATTATGGAAAAGGATAGGTCTGGTCCTTGGGTTAAGGTTCTAAATTGGAGAAAAGCCAATTTTGATGGCTTCAGAAAGGATCTGGCAAGTGTAGATTGGGGGCAGGTTCTTTTTTGACAAAGGTGGTAAGCCTTCAAAAGTTAAATTTTGAGAGTACAGAGTTTGTATGTTCTGCTCAGAATAGAAGGCAAAGATAACAGATTTAGGGAACTTTGGTTTTCAAGAGATATTGTGGCCCTGGTTAAGAAAAGAAGGAGGTACATAACACATATAGGCAGGAAGGAATAAAAGAGGTACTTGAGGAGCATAAAAATGCCAGAAAACACTTAAGAAGGAAATCAGGATGGCTAAAAGAAGACATGAGGTTGCTCTAGCAAACAAGGTGAAGGAGAATCCCAAGAACTTTTACAGCTATATTAAGAGCAAAAGGGAAGCAAGGGACAAAATTGGTTCTCTGGATGATCAGGGTGGTAATCTATGCATGGAGCCGAAAGAGATGGGGGGAGGTGTTAAAAGGAATTTTTCCATCTGTATTTACTTGGAAGATGGACACATAGTTTATAGATGTGAGGCAATACAGCAGAAAAGTCATGGATTCTATGTAGATTACAGGGGAGGAGGTGTTTGCTGTCTTGAGGCAAATTATGGTGCATAAATCCCCAGGGCCTGACGAAGTGTTTCCTTGAATCCTGTGGGAGGCTAATGCAGAAATTGCTGGAGCCCTAGCAAAGATATTTAAATCATCCTTAGCTACGGGTTAGGTGCTAGAAGATTGGAGGATAGCTGATATTGTTTTATTGTTTAAGAAAGGTTCTAAGAATAATCCAGGAAATTATAGGCTAGTGAGCCTAACATCAGTTATGGGAAAGTTATTGGAAGGTATTCTAAGTGACCAGATATATAAGTATTTGGATGGATAAGGCATAGTCAACATGACTTTGTGTGTGGTAACTCGAGTCTAACCAATCTTACAGAGTTTTTTGAGGAAGTTTACCAGGAAAGTCAATGAAGGCAAGGCTGTGGAAGTTGTCTACATGAACCTTAGCATGGCTCTGGCAAGGTCCTGCATGGGAAGTTGGTCAAGAAGATTCAGTTGCTTGGCATTCAAGATGAGATAGTAAATTGAATTAGACATTGGCTTCTTGGAAGAAGCCACAGAGTGGTAGTAGATGTTGTCACTTCCGCTGGAGGCTTGAAACTGGTATGTGCCGCAGTGATCAGTAATGGATCCATTGTTGTTTGTCATCTATATTAACGATCTGGATGATAATCTGGTAAACTGGATCATCAAATTTGTGGATGACACCAAGATTGGGCTGTGTAGTAGACAGCGAGGAAAACTATCAAATCCTGCAGTGGAATCTGGACCAACCAGAAAAATGGGCTGAATAATGGCAAGTGGAATCTAATGCAGACAAGTGTGAGGTGTTGCACATTGGGAGGAACACTCAGGGTAGGCCTTACACAATGAATGTTAGGTCACTGAGGAGTGTACTACAGATCCATAATTCATTGAACATAGCTTCACAGGTAGATGGGGTCATAAAGAAAGTTTCTGGCTTATTGGCCTTCATAAATCAATATGTTAAGCACAGGAGTTGAGATGTTGCGTTGAAATTGCATAAGACGTTGGTGAAGCCTAATTTGGAGTATTGCGTGCAGTTTTGGTCATCTACCTACAGAAAAAAAGCAAATAAGATTGAAAGAGAGCAGAGAAAATCTGCAAGGATGTTGCCAGGACTTGAGGACCTGAGTTATAGGGAAAGGTTGAATAGGTTAGGACTTTATCCTAAAGAACATAAAAAATTGAGGGGAGATTAGATAGAGGTATACAAAATTATGAGGGATATATAGATAGGGTGAATGCGAACAGGGTTTTTCCACTAAGGTTGGGTGAGACTATAACTAGAGGTTATGGGTTAAGTGGAAAGGTGAAATGTTTAAGGAGAACATGAGGGGAAAACTCTTCACTCAGAGGGTGGTGAGAGTGTGGAATGAGCTGCCAGAGCAAGTGTTGGATGCAGAGTTGATTCAACATTTAAGAGAAATTTGGATAAATAAAAGGATGGGAGGGGTATGGAGGGCAATGCTCTACATGTAGGTCAATGGGACTAGGCAGATTAATGGTTTGGCAAAGACTAGATGGGCTGAAGGGCCCATTTCTGTGCTGTAGTGTTCAATGACTCTATGATTCTAACCATGAGTTGCTTGTGGTAGCTGCAGGTAAACCTAAACCAAAAAAAGGACTTGGGTTTTAATGATGTTATTCACATCCTTGGCATTTTCCAAAGTGCCTGACAGCCAACGAAGTATTTTTGATGTTAAAAATGGCAAATGCAGGAAGCCTGGCAGCTAATTTATGCAAAACAAGCTTCCACAAAGAGCAATGTGTTAACGACAACATAATGTGTTTTCTTGAGTTTTTTCTTGAATAATAACGTACCCTAGCCCCCATTCTGATTGCCTGAATTCTGCTTGCCCTGTCCTACTGCACTCTCCTCCTCATAACACAACTCCATCCCGTCCACAACCAAGCCCCCCACCCCTAACACCATGCATGCTCTTTACCACTTCAATGACTTTCAATTCCTTGGCACCCACATCTTGTGTCTCTCATGGGCCTTTCTTTAATTGGTTGAAAGAAAAACATTGTCCAAGTCTCTTGGGAGAACTCCTTGTCTCTTCTTCAACATTATCAAATGGGATTATTTATGTTCATTTACGAGAAAGCATAGGAGACTCAGGTTTAATACCTCATCTAAACAACACTGCCCCCAACAGTGCAGTACTCCCTCAACACAGCTTCAATTTTGTTCTTAGGTCACAGAATGAATCTCAAATGGACAGCCTCCTGATGGTGTGAGCGCCCAGTGAACCATGATGACTGACCTTCATCACAGGCTCCTCTGGATTTGAGAGACAGAAACTAGTTAAACACTGCCCATTCATTCCTCAGGCAAGGAATGATGAGGTGAATTCCATAGGTGATTGCAAAAGCCCTGGACACTCTCAATGCTTCTTCTACTGTAGCAAGCAATTTAAAATTTTATGAACAATTAGCAATTATAATCAAAAATAGATCATTACCTAAAATTTGCCTCAGTATTAATAATTGGAAACATAATGTTTAACATTGCATTTCACTTTCAATCATCAATGTTATTGGGCAATGATCTACCAATTATATATACAGTGGATGTTTAAAATGAGGTGACAGTTCCACACAAAAATTAAATTTCCTCCATAGGCAAACATGCAATTCATTACTGCCAGATCATTAGATTGTACTTCTAGATGAGAAATACAGATCACAAGTTTTATTATCTTGCTTCTGGATAACAAATTTTCACTACATGTTATGAATAAGGTGATCTAATAACATACAAACACATTTCTTAATTTCAAATTATATATTTATAAAATGCTGCAGGCTAAATTAGCAGAGGGAGCCATTTTGGACTGGACATCTTGAGGAGTGCCCTGATTAGGTTTAAAGTGCTGCTGTTGAGATCAAAGAGTGGATTTTGGTGAAACATTGGTTTTGGTGAGGAGGGAGAACAGCAACGAGGTGATGTGAGGTAAGATATTTCATTGGCCTTCTGGTGTTAAAAGGAGGAGTGATGGCACTCCGTGGAGTGGTGTGCTCTGCAGTTCCTCCCAGACTGCATGGATCAGTTGCAGCTCCAATGGACTTGCTGACAGGCATAAAGGATGCAGAGTTTGCTTTGTGTTCATCATCGCTGTCCATATCTCCCCAGGGTGCAAACGCCAAGGACACACTGGGAGTGCTTTACAGTATCATCAGCTCTCCATAAAACAAGCACCTGGACGTTCTCTTCATAATTGCAGGAGACTTCAATCATGTTAACCTGCAGGACATTTTACCCAAAATATCACCAATATGTCACCATAGCCACTGGGGGAACAAACAGACTCGACCATGTTTATACAAACAAATGCAGTTCTTACAAAGACATCCCAACCCTTCATTTTGGCTTCTCTGACCACATCTCCATATTGTCATACCAACATACTGGAAATGGAGAAACCGCACAAGAGAACCATCACTGTATGGCGTAATGAGGCAATCTCTATGCTTCAAAACTGTTCTGAACAGTCTAACTGGTAAATGTTCAAGGAGTCCATCACAAACGGAGAAGGCGCAGACCACTAGGAATATGCCTCATCTGTCACCACTACATTAGTAAGTGGGTAGACAATGTTGGCACCTCAAGAACTCATGAACCAGAAGCCCTGCTGAATGCGGAGGTGGACTCCCTACTAAAAGCCTGGGATGTCACCTTTAAGTCTGGTGACAGAACAGCTGTCAGGGTAGCCAAGAGAAACCTCGTCTTAGGCTTCAAGAAGGCAAGGAAGGTTAAGAAGGTCAAGCAGGCCTATGCTCAAAAAATTCAGGAACAACTGTCTGATCACGATCCCTGGCGTATGTGGCTGGGCATCAAGGGCATTACTGACTACACAAGGAAAAACATCGTCAACTGTACTAGTGATGCCTCCCTCCCTGATGCTCTGAACAAGTTTTATGCACTCTTCGAGGCCTGCAATACAATCCCAGCCACAAAACCTAACCGCCCCCCCCCCCCCCCCCCGCCAACCTCCCAAGTGAGCAGCCACTGTCTGTAACAGCAGCAGATGTGATAAGGGCTCTGCTGAGAGTCACCTCCCATAAGGCAGCCGGTCCAGACAACATTCCAGGCCAAGTAATCAGGGAGTGTATGCACTAGCTCACTGGCACCTTCAACACTTCTCTCATTCAGGCTGCTGCTCCCCATGCACTTCAAATCAGCCACCACTGTCCCTATACCAAGGAACTCTGCACCTTCAGAACTAAATGACTACCACCCGGTGGTACTGACACCAATCATCATGAGCAACACACACACAATAATGGACAGGCAGCATCTAGGAAAAGAGTACAGTCGACATTTTGAGCCAAAACCCTTCAGCAGGATGGATCATCATGAAGTGCTTTGAATGACTGGTAATGGCACATATCAAAAACTCCATTCCTGCCACAATGGACACTCACCAATATGCTTACCAACAGATGCCAAAGCACCACAGGACCTGGAAAACAAGGACACTTCTGTCGGAATGCTGTTTCTGGATTTCATTTTGGCATTCAAACACAATTGTCCCACTGACCTTGATGAACAAACTCCTACTCCTCAGACTAAATACACCACTGTGCAACTAGGTATTGGACTTCCTAAACACCAGAGTTCAGATAGTCAGGATGCACAAGCGCTCCTCCCTCCCCATCATCCTAAGCATTCAGGGCTGTGTGCTGAGCCTATTACTGTACACTCTGCTCAAACACCTGAGTAGTCACATTGTCAAGTTCGAAACACGAAAGTGGTGGGGCTCATTGTCGTGTTTTTAATATTTCAGTAATATTATAAACATATCATTTGATTAAGCATGCTTTGTTGTTTATGGCATACACCACTATGTAACACGTTTGTGCCTTGTTTAAACTCTGTGTTTTCCTTCTAATTGTTTTGGAGTTACAGAAAAATAACAGTGAGGAAGTTTTAAATGGACCCATGATGACAACCTATCTGCTGAAGTGCAGCTAGAAGTTCAAGTTCAAAAAAAGTACAGCAAGAAATTGTCGAGTTCAAAAAAAGCGCAGCATGTTTTTTTTCTTCAGAGCAGCACATTTTCTTCAAAAGAGAAAGACGTTTGAGGTTAAAAAAAAAGCAGAAAATGGAGCAATTCACAGGTTCATAAGCAAAGACTGATAATGACCATAAGTAAAACTAAGAGCAGAAATGGCTGGCTACTTTTGAAAGACAGACACAGATACAATCAAATAAAAAAGGTTGAATGTAAGTTCATGATACTGAGTGAATGAGCAGCATTTTAAAGAAATGAAAAACAAGTACCAGTTCTGCTGAGTGCATTGGGTGAAAAAGTATACAATTTGCTAAGAAGTTTCACTGCTCCAACCAAACCAGCTGGAATGAGCTTTGCTGATATCATGAAAGTAATGCAGGGACATTTAGAACTAAAACCTTTGTTAATTGCAGAACATTTTAGGTTTCATAAGTGGAATCAAAAGGACGGGGAGTCCATTTCAGTATATGTCGCTAAATTGAAGAGATTATCTGAGCATTGTCAGTTCAGTAATAGGATTAATGATGCATTGAGAGATCATTTAGTTTGTGGAATCTTGCAAGAAACCATTCAAAAATGGCACCTGACTGAAGCATAACTTACAGTTTAAAGAACAGTTGAAATTGCTGTATCAATGAAAACAGTAGACATATTAATTAGTTAATTAAAATGGAATAGGACACTGGCTCAGCTGTTCCAGTCATTCCACAAAATGAGTTCAACAACATTTCAAAGACACTGAACTGAAGCCTGGAGCTATCCAACTAAAAACATAGATAGATAGATAGATAGATAGATAGAGATACAGAGAGATACATTCCACATTAAGTTGAAGTTTATAGCTTAGCAGGAAGGAATGTTGTGTATTTAATATTTCAGTAATATTTGTGCATTTGAGTAACATTATAAATATATCATTTGAGTAAGCATCCCTTGTTTACATAATGCATTGTAAAATTAAATTTTACAGGTAATTTTTTGCATTTCATTAAAGAAAGTAACATGTTAAGTAATAGCAACACACACAAAATGCTGGTGGAACGCACCAGGCCAGGCAGCATCTATAGGGAGAAGCACTGTCGACGTTTCGGGCTGAGACCCTTCGTCAGGACTGAGTAATAGAGCACCTTTCAAATAAAAACTTTGTTGGTACATAACCCGGTGCATGATTAAACAAAGATAACAAACAGGTGCTAATGATTAATGTCATAATAAGTTGAATGAAATAAACTGATGAACTGAAATAGAAATGGGTGTGGAAGATATGACAGTTTAATCTTCAAATCATTAATTCATGAAGTCCAGCACTGTCATCAGCTCCGAACTCACATAAACCATTGGAACCCAAGTACAACCCCCTACAGTCTGGAGAAGTCTTGTCAGAAGTGGTCTTCATGGGAAAGTTGCTGCCAAAAAACCATTCCTCTGAAGTGGAAACAAAGCCAAGACTCTCACCTACACACAAAAACACAAGGACTGAGGTGCTGAACAATAGCAGCAAGCGCTCTGGACTGATGAGGCAAAATTTGAAATTTTTGGCTCAAGCAGGAGGCTGTTTGTTCGGAAAAGAGCTGGAGAGTACTACGTGAATGAGTGTCTGTAGCCAACAGTGAAGCATGGTGGAGTGGGGCTGCATTTCTGCAAATGGAGTTGATCTGGTCAAAATTAAAGAAATCCTCAACGTTGAGAAGTACAAATGGATTCTCATCCATCACGCTATACAATCAGGGAGGTATCTGATTGGTCCCAACTTCACTCTGCAGCAGGACAGTGGCCCCAAATACACGGCCAAGGTCATAAAGAACTATTTTTAGTGAAAAGAACAAGGAGTTCTCAACATCAGCAAAGCCAACTGAGATTATCTGGAGAGACAGCAGCAAGTGAGACAGCCAAAGTCTGCAGAACTGTGGCAAGTTGTCCAAGATGCTTGGAACAAACTACCAGCTGATTTACTTATCAAACTGCACAGCAGGGTACCAAGGAGAATTGAAGCAATTTAAAAAACAAATGGTGGTCACACCAAATACTGAATTAATTTAGTTTTTTTTTTACTGCTTACTGCTCTTTATAGTATATTTTTTGATTTTAGAAACTTTTCATTTCATTAATTTTGAAAGCATCTTCACTTTACAGAGTTATTTTTTATATGTGCCTATACATACTGTACAGTAGATATAGAAAAGTGCCAGAAAATGACTAGTAACATCATGAAGGATCCCATCCATCCTGCTCATGGACTGTTTGTACCACTCCCATCAGGGAGAAGGCTACAAAGCATTAAGACTAGACTCAAAAACAAATATTTTTCCCAAGAAGTAAGGTTGATCAACACCTCCAGCCACTAACCCACCCCTCCACACCCCCAGCCACCAGGACTTTATCATTCCCTGTCAGTCATCTTATGTACAGACACTCCTGTGCCTAGTGTCACAATCAGTCTATGTATATAAGTTATCTCATGTATTTATATTTATTACATTTTATTATTATTGTGTTCTTTATGATACTGTGTTTTTTTGTGCTGCATCAGATCTGCACTAACAATTATTTTGTTCTCCTTTACACTTGTGTACTGGAAATGACATTAAACAGTCTTGAATCTTAAATTTTGAATCTAGAGAGTGTTATAGACTGGAGTTTTAGGAAGGTGACAACACCAAAGATTCAGTCAGGTGGATATATAGGAGGGTTAGGCAGGTTCTCCTTGTGGCTATCCCATTCTCTAACGATTTAGATGCTCTTTAGATGGGTAATCTCTCAGGAGAAAATAACTGCAGCAGCCAACTCTGTTGCAAAGCAGGGTAGATTAAGGAGTAGGTGAGTGAAAGTGACAAGGAACTTTTTAGTAATGGGAATAGATAAGCATTTCTGTTGCTGCGAGTAAGACTCCAGGATGGTGTGTTGCCTCCCTAGTGCAAGGATCAAGGATGTCTCTGAATGGGCACAAGACTGTCTGAAAGGGCAGTGTGAGCAGCCGGAAGTCATTGTCCATACTGGTATTAATGACATGGGCAGGAAGAGAGATGAGGCCCTGCAAAGAGAATTTAGGGAGCGAGGCAGAAAGCTAAAAAACAAGATTTATAGGCTTGTACTCTCAAGGTTACTCACTGTACTATGAGATGGTGAGGCAAGAAATGAGAAGAAGCTTGGTGAAAAGGTTGATGCAGAGGGGAGGCTTCAAGTACATGGATCATAGGGCTCCCTTCCAGTGCAGGTAGGACCTCTACAAGCAGGACAGGTTTCACCTAAACTGGAGGGGCACCTTATCCTTGTAGGAAGGTTCATCGGTGCTACTCAAGAAGGTTTAAACTCACATGGCACAAGTCGGGAACCAGAGCATTAAGTCAGCAAGTGAAGGGATTGAGAGAAAACTGAAATAGGACTGAAAGGAAGGATGGGTAGTGGTCCAGGTTAATGAGCATGGTGGGGCAGATGGGCTGAATTGTGATTACTTCAATGCAAGGACTATCACGGGCAAGACATATGAACTATGAGGAGCAGCAGCTCAGCATTCCAGAATTCAGATGTTTCAGAAGTGACAGAGAGAGAGAAATAAAAGAAGTGAGGGAACTGTACTACTGATCAGGGATAAATGTCACAGCAACACTTAGAGAGCACATCCTGGAAGGCTCATCCAGTGAGGCAATATAAGTAGAGTTTAGAAATAAGAAAGGTGTAATTACTATGATAAGGTTATAATATACACTTGTCAATAACCAGTAGCAAGGAGAGGAATAGATATATAGGTAGATTATAGAGAAATTTAAAATAACTTGGTACTAGTAGTGGGTGACTTTAATTTTCCCAATATTGACTGGGACTCTCTGAAAGCCGGCAGCTTAGATAGGACTGAATTTATTAGGTGCTTCCAGGAAGGTTTCCTTACACAGTATGTAGATAATCCATCCAGGGAAGGGGTGATGTTGGACTTTATATTAGGTAGTGAGCCTGGCCAGGTGGTTGGAGTTTCAGTAGGGGAGCATCTTGGATCAGTGATCACATCTCCATGAGTTTTCAGATGGCCCTGTAAAAGGAAATTGTCCTACAGGCATGGTGCAAAGTCTTTAAAATATCTGGTCAGGTTGGTGAGCCTGGTCAGAAGGACAAGTTGTCATTTTCTAGCCTTGCTCCTGAGATGGAAAGTGCCCTAAATAAAGGCTATCCAGAGACACTGTTGCTTCTCCCAGGTACGTCCCCCCTCCCCGCAACAGTACTCAAACAGGAGTACTTATTGATGAGGGATGGCCATTGGGGTACTGTCAGGTATCTGACTCTTGCCCTTCCCTCTCCTGACTGTTACCCACTTATCTGTCTCCCCAGGCCCTGCTGTGACTACTTGCCTAGAGCTCCTCTCTATCACCTCCTCACTTTCCCTGACTAGATGTAGGCCATCGAGCTGCATCCCTAGTTCCCTAACCTGGTCCCTAAGGAGCTGCAGCTCAACACACCTGGCGCAGATGTGGCCGTCTGGGAAGCTGGAGTCCCATACCTAACACTCAGTACAGAACACCGGCCTCACAGACACACTTCCTATTCCCATTCTTCACAAGTAACTTACCTTGCCCCGACCCATTGAGCCAAAGCCCTCTTAATCCGACTCCCTGTACTCTGTCACCCGCTCTATCAAGCTGTCTTCTTTTTAAATACTTCCCGCCGGTCTAATTCACTGACCGGCTGTTGGAGAAGCTGAACATTGCATGTGCAAATGAAGCGGAGAAAAAGAATAAACAGAAGCCAGCTGGGTCAGTCCACACTGCCACTGTCAACTCTGCACAGTTAGAGGAACATCCTGTTGAGTATAAATGTCAGATGGAAAGGACTCATATAGACCTAGTGTCACAGTTGAAAACACTTAGTGAAGACATTGCACAGTTCAAGGAGCAACTTCAACAGCCCATACCTGTGCGTCAACAATGCTTTTCAATTTGAAATAAAGAACAGGTGATCGCAACTCCCTCTCAGCTGCAGGACCCAGCACAGAGTTACCAGCAACCACCAGAGAGGGGTACCAAGATGCCTGAGCAGTCTGTGGGGCAAAACATTGTCAGGTCTGAACTCCAGAGAGGGCCAAGCATTGAACAGAAACAGTGGTGGAAAAGCAAAAACAGTTAACTTAACCAGCTCTGCCTCAATCATACCCAGCCCCATAGCAACATTTTCCCCCATTTCAGCAGAATGCAACAGTATCATATGCATTGCCACCTGAAGCTCAGCAGTCATGTCAAGTAGCTCCAGAGAATGATTCATTTTCACCACAGTAGCATGGAGCAGCACAACAATATCCAATCCCATTATGTCTGTATTCTGGCCTGCCTCAGCGGCTTCGTTCAGCATGAGCTTGAAAGTCTGTCCACTGTCAACAGAGCGGGCGTGAGGAAGTTTGCATCTGTTGTTACAACAGTGGTAGCAGTGAACACTACTTGGCGAGATGTGAAGCACGAGGAATCAGACAGCCATCCACCACAGTTTGAGTTGCACAGTGGCAAGTCAATCAACTTTCGTCTGTAACTTCACTGGTGGGCAGACAGTGCCTCGTAGAATGCTACTCACAGGGACGACGAAGTGAAGCGATATGGGACACAGGTTCACAGCCAGATGAGCAGCAGAAAACTAGGCACTTACCTGGAGTTAAACTGGGGGTTGTTTCGGAGGCATTACAGCCGATGGCAGCCAATGATGCAAGTATGCCATATGTAGGATGGGTTGAGATCACTTTCAAATTAGCTTCGCCTGGTGCAAAAGAATTGATCATACCGGTTCTGGTTCTGAAAGGCAGACTTCTGTCCCATAGCATCATTGGATTCAACATGATTGAGGAGATTATAAAAGAGTGATGAAAGAAGATTTAAAGACAGGGAGGGAGAACTTTTGTATGAAACAGTAAGAGCTGCATTCCCCAGCTGTAAAAGAAGCAAAATCAAGGCATTTATCATTCTGATGAGCATTGAGAATCCCTGTGAGTATCGAGTAAAGATGACAAAGGAGAGAGTAAACATACCAGAGCATACAACACAAGTTCAATGCTATGTACAGTGCTTATAAATAGTATTCACCCCCTTTGGAAGTTTTCATGTTTCCTTGTTTTACAACGTTGAATCACAGTGGATTTCATTTGGCTTTTTCATAATGATCAACAGAAAAAGACTCTCGACTCAAAGTGAAAACAGGTCTCTACAAAGTGATCTAAATTAATTACAGTTATTAAACAGAAAATAATTGATTGGGTAAGTATTCACCCCCTTCAAGTCAGAATTTAGCAGATTCACCTTTGGCAACAATAACAGCCTTGAGTTTATGTGATTTGGCCTCTATCAACTTTGCACATCTGGAGACTGCAATTTTTCCTCATTCTTCCTTACAAAACTGCTCAAGCTCTGTCAGATTGCCAGGGAATTGTAGTGAATAACCCTTTTCAAGTCCAGCCACAAATTTTCAATTGGATTGAGGTCTGGACTCTGACTTGGTCACTTCAGAACATTAACTTTGTTGTTTTTAAGCCATTCCTGTGTAACTTTGGCTTTATGCTTGGGGTCATGTCTGGCTGGAAAACAAATCTCCCAAGTTGCAGTTACCTTGCAGGATTTCCTCCAGGACTTCCCTGTATTTTGCTGCATTCATTTTACTCTCCACCTTCACAAGCCTTCCGGGGCCTGCTGTAGAGTAGCATCCCCACAGCATGACACAGCCACCACCATGCTTCATGGCACAGATGGTGTGTTTTTGATGATGCGCATGGCATTCAGTTTGATGGCCAAAAAGCTCAATTTTGGTTTCATCAGACCATAGAACCTTCTTCCAGCTGACTTCAGAGTCTCTCACATGCTTCTGGTAAACTCTAGCCGAGATTTCATGTGAGTTTTTTTCAATAGTGGCTTTCTCTTTGTCACTCTCCCATAAAATTGCAACAGGTAAAGCACCCAGGCAACAATTGTATGCACAGTCTCTCCCATCTCAGCCACTGAAGCTTGTAACTCCTCTGGTGTTGTCATAGGTCTCTTGGTGGCCTCCCTCACTTGTCCCCTTCTCACTCGGTCAGTTTTTGAGGATGGTCTGTTTCAGGTAGATTTACGGCTGTGTCATATTTTTTTCATTTCTTGATGATTGATTTAACTGTACTCCAAGGGATATTCAGTGACTTGGAAGTTTCCTTGTATCCATCTCCTGACTTGTGTCTTTTAATAATCTTTTCATGGAGTTGCTTAGAGTGTTCTTTTGTCTTCAAGGCATAGTTTTAGCTGGGATACTGACAAAGGAGTAATTGGACCTTCCAGATACAGGTGTATTTTTTACTGCAGTCAATTGAAACACCTTGAATGCACAAGGGTCTCCAAAAACAGACCTCCATATAACTAATTATGTCACTGCTAAAACCATTTGACTGCACCAGTGATGATTTGGTATGTCATTTTAAAGGGGTGGGGGGTGTGAATACTTATTGATGCACCATCAATAACTTTCGGAGATAGGAGGCAAAAGATAGGCTTTTATTAGCTGCAAACATGACCACGACATCTCGGAGACTGAGGGAGGAGCAGTGCCTCCAATCGCCTTTATACAGGGGTCTGTGGGAGGAGCCACAGGAGCAGTCAGCAGAGGAGCGTGTCCAGACAGGTATACATAGTTTACCACACTTATGCAATCAATTAATTTGTGTTTTATATTTGTAATTAATTTAGATCACTTTGTAGAGATCTACTTTCACTTTGACACGAAAGATTCTGTTTCTGTTGATCAAAAAAGCCCAGTTAAATCCATTGTGATTCAACGTTCTAACACGATAAAACATGAAAACCTCCGGAGGGGGGTGTGAAATATTTTGTATAGGCATTGCACAGTCTCCATTTGTGAGAGAAGATAAAATATGAACCAGAAGTGACCTCACAGTGGGCAGAAGGCCCTGAACTGTGTGAAACAGTCATAACACTCCAGAGGGGCGCAGTCCATGCATTGTTATTGATGTGCACAACAGAACAGATCATGACATCGTGCTTGTTCAGAATGCAGTGCTCGGGATGTTGCAACCGATGCACAAGGAGGTGCCAAATTCAACCCAGACACTCAGCACCAAAAAGAGGATGATATGGGTGAATGACTCTGATTTATGGGATGCCCCGGTCGATGTGAATCACCTGAATAATCAACAGCAGCAGATCGTGAAGCAGGTGTTACGAGAAGAATGTCACTGCTTTTCAAAGTTAGACAGTGACATTCGATGTATCAAAGGCTGAGTATCGGTTGCCCGCTCTAATATTTCAGTTCCAAAACCCCTCTACAATGAAATGAAGGATTACTTGCATGACCTAATTGTCTACGGGTGGATCGATAAATCTAAATCACCTTCCACCTCACCAATCTTGTGTGTCAGAAAGAAAGATGGAAACCTTTGTCTCTGCATTGATTATAGGGAGCTGAATAAGAAAACTATTCCTGACCACCAGCCCATTCCATGAGTGCAAGACATTATGGACAGCCTCAGGGGTAATGCTTGGTTCTCGTTACTTGACCGAGGAAAGAAAGCATACCACCAAGGATTCATGATAAAGGTAAGCAGGCCACTAGCAGCCCTGGGGCTTGTGTGAGTGGGTCCAAATCCCCTTTGGACTCATGAATGCACCTGCAGCCTACCAATGTTTGATGGAGGAGCACCTTGAAGGATTAAAAGTCTGTGTACCATACCTGGATGACATGCTGGTGTTCACTAAGACCTTCGAGGAGCACGTTGTGAAAAGAGTGCCACAGCCAGTGCGGGCGCATGGAGTGAAACTTAAACCCAGCAAGTGTGAGTTCTTTAAGCTGGAGGTTTGTTACTTGGGGAGAAGTGTGTTGGTGGAGGAAGATCAGCTGGTTACAGCATTGAAAGGGAAGAGGCCAGGCACAGTGGGCGAACTGAAATAGATTCTGGGTCTATTAAGCTACTATTCGCAAGACATTAAAGATTTCTCTTCAATCATGACCTCACTGTATAACCTGTTAAAAAGTAGAGATGATAGTGACTAAAATCAGCTCAGCAGGGGTAGCATCAGAAAGACAAATAAGAAGAGGAACTGTGTTGCCTCTTGTAAACTGATCACTTGGACAGAGACACATGAAGAAACTTTGGAGAAGCTGATTGACTGCCCAGTACAGCCACCTGTGCTGGGATTCCCAGACTTTGCAGAACCACTCTTTCTCCACGTTGATGCCTCCATCAGGGGTTGGGAACAGGCCTGTATCAAAAGCAAGATGGCAAATTGAGAGTCATAGCTTATGGTTCACAAACATTGACAAACGCAGAAAAAAAACTGCGTCCAGTTTTGGTCACCTCACTATAGGAAGGATGTGGAAGCATTGGAAAGGGTACAGAGGAGATTTACCAGGATGCTGCCTGGTATAGAGAGTATGCATTATGATCAGAGATTAAGGGGGCTAGGGCTTTACTCTCTGGAGAGAAGGAGGATGAGAGGAGACATGATAGAAGTATGCAAGATATTAAGAGGAATAGATAGAGCGGACAATGCCTCTTCCCCAGGGCACCACTGCTCAATACAAGAGGAATGGCTTTAAGGTAAGGGGTGGGAAGTTCAAGGGGGATATTAGAGGAAGGTTTTTTACTCAGAGAGCTGTTGGTGCGTGAAAAGCACTGCCTGAGTCTGTAGTGGAGGCAGATACACAAGTGAAGTTTAAGAGACCACTAGACAGGTATATGGAGGAATTTAAGGTGGGGGGATATATGGGAGGCAGGGTTTAAGGGTCGGCGCAACATTGTGGGCCGAAGGGCCTGTACTGTGCTGTACTATTCTATGCTCTATGTTCTATGTAAGTTGAAATTCCTTGCCTTGAAGTGGGAAGCTACTTAAAAATTTAGAGATTACCTGTACTTTAGAGATTACCCCAACATTCACAGTTTACAGTGACAACAACCCCCTCAAGTAGGTTCTGTCTTCAGCCAAGTTGAATGCAACCGGATATAAATGGGTTGCATAACTTGCCGTTATCCGTTATTGGCTAGGAAAAGAAAATATTGATGCTGACTCTTTGTCCCAAATGCTGGTAGCTATGGAAACGACCATGAATGAGCACAGAGAAGAAATCTCATTGGGTTCAGTGGGAGCCACAGTCCAGGCCATTGAAGTGCAGCAAAGTGCAGGCATATCCTGGTCCATGGCAGTATCTGTACCGTTAGATGCAGTAAACGTCAACTTGGTGAACACATCAGTTACACCATTGTCCAGCAGAGGGATCTGGAAAGCACAGGAAGAGGATGGTGACATCAAAGCAGTAATTCACTTTGTACGCTCAGGTTCGAAGACTACTTTTCAATAAATACAGGCATTAAGCAAGCGAGCCAGGTGCTCTCTGTGAGAGTGGGATAAATTGGTATTGGATGAGGATGGCATCCTTCATCGGAAAACTACCCAATGTACACAACTGGTGCTGCCTGAGAAGTTCAAGTGTACAGTCCTGAAAGAGCTACATGATAAAATGAGACACCAGGGCATTGATCGCACAACAGGTCTGGTGACAGAGAGATTTTTCTGGCCTCACATGCATAGGGACGTTGAGCACCATGTGCTAAGATTCTGTGCCTGTTTTGAGCAAAAGAAGCCGTGTCAGGAAAGAAGGACACCACTCAAGAGCATCGTGACAACACAGCCATTTCAACTTGTGTCAGTCAACTTTCTTCACCTGGACGATTGCAGGGGTGGATACGAGTACATTCTGGTGATTATTGACCATGTTACACAATTTGCACAGGCACACGCCACAACCTCGAAGTCAGGAAAACTGTCACTGGCCGCATTTTCAATGACTTCCCTGAAGTTTGGGTTCCCATCACGAACACACCATGACCAAGGGGCCGAATTTGAGAGCCAATTCTTCACGCAACTGAGAAAATATAATGGCATGGCAGGACCAAGGACTACACTGTACCACCCCCAGGGAAATGGACAGGTTGAGAGATTCAACCGGACCCTTCTGTAAATGTTGAAAACACTAAGAGAAAGACAAAAAGAAAATTATAAAGAGTCATTGAATAAAATGACCTATGCTTTTATGCTGCAGTACTGTTTGCCGGATGGTAGCAGCTGAAACAGTTTGTGGTTGGGGTGACTCAGGTCCCCAATGATCCTTTGGGCCCTTTTTACATACCTGTTTTGAAGTAGAGCCTATACAACCTGCTGAGCAGCAAATGAGGGTTGGGGATTCACAATACTTCCAGCGACAAGTGCCTGAGAAGGAACAGTTGTTGAGCTTGTCTGCACGTGAACCAATACCAGTCTCTGTATCTTCATCTGTACCAAGCAACCTCGGTGACTGACCTGATTGTGAATCATTACCAGTCCCTGTACCTACAACTGAACCAAGTGATTTTCCTCCATGTGAACCAATACTAGTTCCTGTATTTACTCCAGTGAATGATGAGCCAGACAACCAGATAGATAGAGCAAAAACAAGGGAGCTCAAAGTTTCCTCAGAGAGAACGACAACCCAAAACGCTTTACTTACGATAGGGTTGGGACCTCCACATGTCACAACATACAGATTTTCTGTAGACTGTAGACTGCATCAGTATCAGGCTTTGCCTTATAATTGTGTAACATCAATGACTTCATTGCTACCTGGGCCTCAGTTCCTTCATCAAGTACCATTTACCTACTAGGAACCAAAGTAATGTTTCATACAAGGAAAGTAGTGATTGCAAGTCTAACACTGGGAGGAGATGTTGGGAGGGCATCTACTTTTGAGGGGGAGTGTGTGACAAGTTTGAAATCTGTTTAATTTAGTTCTAAACAATTGTTCAAATAATTTTTTTAAAAGAGTTAAAATAATTTCTATTAATGTGAATATCATTTCATGTTGGGAGAAAAACGGGATATTACCTTAAAAACATGCAATGTGCCTAGTTGAAAATTCTGCGAATCCGTGTGTAAGGTATTCTTTTATAGTATTGAGCACTGAATCTGCCATCGACTGGTAAGGGCTTGCATTCAATCTTCAGCATGCGATTGATTGCTCTTGCCTGCCAGAATGCCTGGGGAGGGGCGGAACACGCTGTACTCATTCTCCATAAAGTGATCGATGCATAAACGGTACAGCATTTATGTTGCATTTGTCTCCCTTTTCAGGTGTTCTACATTTACATCGCAAGTATTTTTTTTACACAGAAAGTAGTAGGTGACTGGAGCAGGGGGAGTATGGAAGTAGATATGATAGTAATTTTTAATAGGTGTATAGAAAGACCCATGAACTGCCAGGGAACTGAGGGATATAAACCATGTTCAGGCAGATGGGGTTAGTTTGGACAAGCATCATGGACTGTACAGACATTGTGGGCTGAAGGGAAATGTCATTTCATTTTTGATAGTACACATGCATTTGTTTTAGACGTGTCCTGAAGTTAAGTGGACTTGAGGCAATAATTCATTGTGATAGAAATATGTGAAATGATATTAGTTTGGAATGCAATTATCTCACTCTTCCTAAATACTCCGGTTTGTGCTTCTTGCTCTAACAACGCGGGTATTTAATCGCTGACCCTGTTTTCCCTGATCTAGCTCAATTTGTCAATCCCTGGAAGCCTGTCAAGCAGTGCCTCAGGATTGAAGATGATTTGCTTCTGCTCTACTTTGCTGGTTTCAGTGGTGGTTTAATAAGGTCACTGTGGACTGCAGACTCTACCCCAGAAGGGTCAGGGGTGGCTGATGAGGTAGTGCATTCCTTAAGCTATTTTTGCAGGCTCTCCATGTGTTCCACGTGCATGGACTTGAGGTTCTCAATACCATTCCCGTGTTAATTCTCCACTTTGGATGTTCCTGGGTACCAGATTCCCAGGAGTCAGTGAAGTGTGGAACACAGCCTTGAATCTTTTCCTTTATTTATTTGTTGGTCTCTTCAAATGACACAGCTCAAGGATGTTAGTAAACCACTTTTCTTAAGTTTTCAGAAGGTTCAATGTATCAAAATTTTTCTAATTTTGATAAGAGCTTTGCCATATTCTCAAGTTGCAGCACACACACACACCACAGGCTGATAGGTTATTGGATAAATAATCTAGAAAGTCAAGAAAAATTAAACATGACCCCTGTTATAATGAATTAATTAAAACCAAAAATAGAAGTATACTCTCAGGGAAAGTAACAATGAAACCACCAGATTGACTTTAAAAAGCCAACCTGATTCATCTGTGTCCTTCAGACCATGATGTGGGGTTGCAGGTAGACCATTTCAGGGTTGAATTGGGTATTTCCCTATGGTTGATGGGAGACCTGTGGTGCTGTAAGCATCTTCTGCCAGGTAAGAATGGGACATTTCTGTGTATCTTTTCTCTGCAGCCTCTCTCTGCCTCTGAACCCCAACAGTCAGGGCTGGGTTGAGCCGAGCAGATCTGGGATCATGGGGCAGAATTACTCACTCACTGCTAGCTGGTGGCCACTCATCCCATGCCTGCTCACTCTCCCATCACTACTGTTTCTGTAATCCTCTCCCACATACTGGCTTTGCTCATTTCCAACCTACAAATTCTTCACGTTATGGACAGTCCTCAGGAATGGAACCCTTTTTAACACGGGAACTGACTGCACTTTAGTTATACAAGCTGGAGTTTCCCATATTCTCTGAACATGTCTGATTTGGACTGGGTCAGCAAACCATTTTTGATACCATATTAGAGTCAGTCCTTCTGGACTTGCAAGCAATATCTGTGTGGAACTTTTGGTCACCCAAGAAGCAGTAATGCTGGCTTATTAAGATCAATATGTTAAATGCCTTATTGCCAAAATAAATTGGCAAAAGCCCACTTGAGCTCTTTACGTTTGTTAAAATAGGGTAACTGTGACTGTTATAGTCAGCTTTAGTTTTTAGTTTTTTTCACGACTTGCACATGCCACTTTGGAGCCTACCTTGTAAACTTGAGCATCTGAACCTCTGAAAATTTCAATCTGTCCCTTAGACATTCAGTTGTGAATTGTGTAATCAAAGAATAACACAACTATGGCATTATAAATTAAGAAAAAAGTACCAAAAATTCAACTAGCAAATTTATTTTGGCAATAAGGCATTTAACATATGAGATCTTAATAAGTGACAATTCAACCATACCTTCATCACTGCTCCCACTAGCTCCTCTCCCTCTCCCTCTCCCTCTCCCTCTCCCTCTCCCTCTCCCTCTCCCTCTCCCTCTCCCTCTCCCTCTCCCTCTCCCTCTCCCTCTCCCTCTCCCTCTCCCTCTCCCTCTCCCTCTCCCTCTCCCTCTCCCCCTCCCCCTCCCCCTCCCTCTCCCCCTCCCTCTCTTCCTCCCAAACATCACTTTCTGTATATCACACTTCCTCTCTGCTTTCTCTTCCCTTCTCTTTCTCCTCAGGCTTCTTGAGTCTCCATTCCATGTCCTCATCGCACTACCCACTCCCCACATCCCTCTTTCTCCATTCTGCTTTTTTGCTCTCTCTGCCTCACATTTAGATTAATTTATTTAGCACATGTACATTAAAATATGCAGTGAAATGTGCTGGGTGCAGCCTGCAAGTGTGACTACACATTCCAGCACTAACATAGCATACCCACCAACCATATTTAGCAGAACAACGCAAGCAACAACAGCAAAACAAGCCCCTTTCCTCCCTCCCACTCACCCACCAATTCACACACCCAGACAGTACTCCAACTCCAGGAGAGGGATCCAGGTCTCCAGCCTCCAGTGGACTTGTGTACTTACAAACAATAGGCTCCCAACTTCCTTAGTGGAATCTCTGACTTGTAGGCCCAGGGCCTTGGCCATTGGGCTTCAACCTCAGGACTTATGATGGACCCTTGTTCTCTTTTTTTGCTTTCTGGTCTGGCAAACTGGCATATTACAAAGTGCAGGTCAATGCTCTGAGAGACACCCAGGTATTTATTGTAGCTATTGCAAAGGCTCTCTATCAAAACTATGGGGTCCTTCAGCCACAGACACTGAGAGGTTGGACTATGTGTCCTAACCCCTCATTTTAGCTGAAGCAATGTTTGGGAATGAAGTGTTTGAGACAAGCTGACTTATTGCCAACATTATTAAGTGAATAGTTGGTGCAGAGAACAAAATCAATACTATTTCTTGTATAGCTCAACTGTAATATTTTATAAATAAAATATATTTATTCAAAATATATTATGAATAAATTATATACATATTTAAAGCAAAATGAAGTAACAGTGGAACTTTCCATGAGATGAGCAGATGTGTAACATTCCTAACACAACAATATACCCCCAGATCATTATGCACATGATTTAATCACTATCTAAATTTGGTTCTCCATTCTAATAAATGAATTTCAAAAAAACAGTAAATTTGTTGTTTAAATGTATACATTCATTAACTTCTTGCAGTGCCTCTTCAAGCAATAGAAAATAATAGCTATTTAGTCATTTATGAACACAATAAAACATAAATTGCATTGCATTCGCCTCTTTCATTATAGAATTCCTGTTTCTGAAGCAACTCAGAGAGAATTTGATAGCATCAGCTGCATTTGTATAAAATCTTGCTATATATATTCTACACTCGTTATTTAATGTAACACAAAAACTGGGCTTAATTAAACAGGATACTGCATGCATTTGCTATTTTTGGACAGGGTAGATTGGCTTGTGAAAAATAAAATGATTGAATCATTATCTTAAACTTGCAATGCCAAATATTACTCACCCAAGAATAATTATTGGGTTCAACAGTTGATACCATTAGCTCTAGCCTTTGACCAAATCCATTCTAAAAGGAAGAGATGATATTCTAATAACTTAGCTGTTATTAAATGTGCATACAGGCAACTAGTTTATTCCAGTCACAAATCAGAAAGTAGGTACTTAATGACAAGACATTAACCTTGCATACATTGCACTATCTCTAGACAATAAGCTTATTTTTAATTGTCCAGTTTCATGGGGTAATTTTCAGCGAATGGAAAGTTAAACCATCTGATAGAATGTAACGATATAATAATGCAAATTAAATAGCTTTACACTTGGAGATGAATGAGTTGACCTTTACTAATGACTGTAACTTATCTTGCATTGACAGTGACTGAAGGAAAGAGTTAAACAAACCCACCAAGATATAAGCCATATTCCAGGCAGTAGCAGATCCATCTGAAAGTACTAATTAAAAAAAAAAGAAAGTGATAATGAGTTGTGAATGAAAGTTAGCGTTTATGGGCTTCAATCTAACTACAGTAAAATATGAAAACCAGTTTAGAGCAGAATTTTTAGAGCTAAGTTGTTTGATGATCGTCGGTATTTTTCCACACTTTGCATTTAATACCCCCTTGACCTACATAAAGGTGCAAACACCTGGATCTCTTAACAAATCCTGTGTCTTTCAAAGAATCACAACCACATTTCTCTTCTCATTTAAAATACTCTTGATATTTTGATGTGAGATTTGGCTCAATATCAATTTTGGTATTGTTGCTCAAAAGTATGATTTATAAATGCACACATAAATAATTGCTCATCTTAACATAGCTTTTCTGTGAAATTTAAGGGTTAATTATGTTACATCCTATTCCAAAATGCAGTTTCTTGTCACATTCTTCTAAGCTGATCTAGATCTGTACTTACATGTTTGTTAACTGAACAAGTGACCTGGATGGAGGAAGTAAACTTTGGAAAGAATTGCACTTTGAAGACTTTTGTATGAAATTTTTTGACTGCAATATAATTGGAAAGACAAGGAAATTCTAGGCTGCCTTTGACTTACAGAAAGTAATTGATTGGGTAAATCACCATGTTTTCGTATAAACTCTGGTGACTAGGTTTCTTCCATTAACTGCCACATCTGAGTTTTATGAGAAATGGATTAACACTGAGTAGGCATAAACTCAATCAATATTCCAGCCTAAATTCAAGTCACAGATGACTGGAGTCATTTTGCCTCAAAAAATGTAGATTAAAAAAAAAGCACTGCTTCAATTTATAAATGTAGTGGCTTATTAACTAGTCAAGTAAAAATCTATCTGGATCATTTATGTCATTTGGGGAAGAAAGCTGCCTTCTTTAGTTGCTCTAGCCTATATGTGACACAATACTCATACAAAGTGTTTGACTCTGAAATGGCCAGTGGTAATTAGGGATGGGAATTAAATGTTACCCTTGCCTGTGATACCCAGATCCTGAAAAGTGAATCCAATGAAAACAAAATCACTATTTTAAATATTGCATGAAACATGTTAGCTCAATTGGTTTTAAAAGCTGCACTGAAACTGAATTTAGTAAAACCAGATGAGACTATACGAACACACAGACGCTATGATATTGTCCAGGCTCAAAGAAATGCTTGCAGTGAAATGGACTATTTGGTTGAGAAGCCAAACAAATACTTTAAGAGTTAAGATACATCATTGGCACATCCTTCCTCACCATCAGAAGTATATATACGAGGCGCTGCCTCAAGAAGGCAAAATTTGCGATTAAGGATCCTGAGCATTTTGGCCATTCCAACTTCTCACAGCTCCCATCAGGCACGAGGCATAGAAGCCTAAAGTTCCACACCACCAGGCTCAAGAACATATATGTCCCTTCAACAATTTGGTTTTGAATCAATCTGCATAATCCTACTCACTGTCTCAGTTTAGCAACACTATGACAACTTTCCTCCACAGAGGACTTCATTCTAGTTAAGTTCTTTCCTGTATAATTGTTATTTTAATTTACATTTTTTCGTATGAATGAGATATCAATGATTCTATGCCCCTGTATTATGCTGCAAGTAAGTTTTTCATTGCAACTATGGATATACATCCACTTGTGCAGATGGCAATAAACTTGACTTTGACTTCGAGCTCCATTTAGTGAAAACATTGGAAAATTGTTGTCGTCTACTGAAATTAGATTGGAAAAGTTGACTGATGCACATTGTCTGATCTGATTGAAAAAAAGGCAGGATGCACGTTGAGAATTCGTTTCAAATACTTCCATTGCAGCTGAAAAAGAAGTTATTTCTTAGTCAATCAGAGCAATGAAGGGGCAGCGGCTGCTTTACATACATAAAGCAGATATGTATGAACACTGAAATGAAGAGCTGTAAAGATCTAAGTTTCTGAAATCGCTTTTACTACAAGCTTAGCAAACCACCAGGGCATGTAGTAAAGAGTTTTTAGGACAATGCAAATCTTTCTGTACATGAAGTGGTTAACATATGTTTTTGGAATATTGCCACGGTGACATTGGTTCTAAATTAATCAGGGTCAGTTGATAATGGATTTCTGGGAAGTGCTCAGAATAATCAAGAATTTTTTTCTTCTTCTTAGCATTAAGTATATACAGTATATGTCTATTAAATAGTTATATTAAAATAAGTAGTGTTCATGGGTTCAATGTCCATTTAGAAATCGGACAGCAGAGGGGAAGAAGATGTTCCTGAATCACAGAGCTTCTGTGCCTCCTTCCCGATGGTAGCGATAAGAAGAGGGCATGTCCTGGGTGGCAGGGATTCTTAATCATGAACGCCACCTTTCTAAGGCACCACTCTTTGAAGATGTTTTGAAGATACTATGGAGGCTTGTGCCCACGGAGCTGACTAATTTTACAAGTTTCTGCAATTTTCTTCAATCTTGTGCAGTAGTACCACTCTCCCCCATACCAGACAGTGATGCAGCTAGTCAGAATGTTCTTCATAGTATGTTTGTAGAAGTTTTTGAATGTTTTAGTTGACAAAGCAAATCTCATACTCCTAATGAATTATAGTGGAAATAAGTCATTATTTCTACTATATTATATTTCATTAGGAGTTTGAGGAGATTTGGTTTGTCAACTAAAACATTCAAAAACTTCTACACATGTAAGTTTTGTATGTTTAAATGATATTTCCACTCTTATTTTAACTTGTTTAAAATAATGTCTTGTTTTAAATGACTTACTTCCACTTTGGATCTGAAGTGACTAATGGTAACAAGGAGGGAAATGCAGACTGGGGAGATGGTGCGTGATGGGTCAGAACAGTGAGCATTTTGTGTGGTGGTGGGCTTCTCCATCAGTTACACAGGGCTTCTGAATTACTGCTATTACATGGTATCTAGATTCTTAATACCATCCAAATTATTTCTTCACCACTTTGAGTGGTCATGGGCCAAAGGTACCTAGGATACAATGATGATGCTTCATTTCTTCATGGAGTCTTTTTGCACATTTTAAAACCTTTTCTGTCATTGCCTGGTAATTTCTTTCCATGACAGAGCTTGGACAGAACTTGTTTCAGGGTTAAGGTTAGGAAGGCAAATAGCATGGCTGCCAAACTTAGTCAACAGTTTCTGACTAGGCAACAATCAGCATTGTGACACCAAAGGCACTTCTAATTGCAGACTTTTCTGGAAGTGTGCATTTTTTCTACGAATTTTCATTCCATCTAATTTGTATTTCACCAAATATACACTCTTCTATAAACTAGCATAATCTGCAGGAATCTCAGAATGCTATTTCTTTATTTCATCAACCTTAACCCTCAATCTAATATTACTTTCTTCATTTTACATTTTTTAATAAGTCCTTAATAAATTGGTGCTGTATTAATAATACAGGAGCAAATGAGTTGACCATGAAAATAGACATTCATCAAAAATGGTTTGCAATACGTGAGTAATCTGATTTTTAATTAAAAAAAAGAAATAAATTAATCTGAAAGAAATTAAACTGCACAGAATCATTTATGGGTTACATTGAGACAGACTAATTATTTACTAAAAGAACAAAAATGTATATTTTGCCCTTGATGTAAAGCATTAAGCTTTATCTGAATAGAATCTTTGAAAGCCTATTAGTAGACACCATTAATAGAAACATATGATCGTGATTAATTCAATCTGGGGGCATTGCCAACTTTGTGGACAGGCTGTCTTCCAGCACAATACAAAAGATTGTCGCAACTCAGCACGCACTAGAGAGAATTTGCACTTGAATCTCCTTGATCATATTTGCTGCATAATGCAATTTTCATGAACTGCTCTCCAGTTACCAGTGCAACTTGGCAAAAACCTTTAAGCCATGGTGTTTAGCAATTCTGCATTATCCAAAGAGGTGGCATAGCATTCCTTTCATCTTAAATGTTCGAGTACCGAGGTGGAATGAATATGCAAAGCAGAATTCACAGCTGTTAAATACAAAATATCATGCAAAATAGAAGTTCTATTGTCCTTTTGGCTTAATAATCTGTAAATTATTTCCAAATTTTGCTGCATATTTTTAAATAAGGCTGTAAACTAATATTGTGTGACATCTTCAACATAAGGTGCATTCTGCTGCACCCTAATATAATAAGGTCAATGAAAATGTTATTGTCTGCTGATCCAATGCTCCACAAGTTTTCCCGATGAAGAAATGTTATACAGCCCCTAATTATGCTGACTAGAAAATACAGTTATAGAGCCTGTACCATCAGACTCAATGATATCTTCTATCCCACTATTATCAGACTCTTGAATGCATCTTTTTTTAGCTGAAGATGAATACCTGATCTCCAAGGTGACCTCATTGTGGCCCTTGCACTTTCTTTGTTTACCCACACTACACATTCTCTGTAGCTGCTACAATATATTCTGCACTCTGTTTTCTTCTTATTCTCCCAATATGTTTATATATGCCATGATCCTTCTGCATGGCGTGCAAACAGAAGTTTTACTGTATCTTGGTACACGTGATAATAATAAAGCTTTCTTTCTTTCTTTTTAAATCTTTTTATTAATTTTTAAGCAAGCATAAATGAAACATGAATACAGAGTTTGAGAGTACATAGTTAATAGTTTAAATAGACATTCAAATATATGATAATCAATATATAATAACCTCCCAAACTCATAGTATTTATGAACAAAAGAAATTTTAAAAAACCCCCAAAAAAGAGGGGAAAAAAACACTAACCAACATGGGCCATTGCATAATGTCAAATATATACAGTAGTGCCAATAACTCCGAACCTCCATCCAAATAATTAAGGATAATAAAAGTGAGGTTTAGGAAAAGACAATTTAACTCATATGAAAATGTTGAATAAATGGTCTCCAAGTTTCTTCAAATTTAACTGAAGGATCAAAGACAACACTTCTAATTTTTTCTAAGCTCAAACAAGAGATAGTTTGAGAAAACCACTGAAATATAGTTGGAGGATTAATTTCTTTCCAATTGAATAAAATAGATCTTCTAGCCATTAATGTAACAAATGCAATCATTCGTCGAGATGAGGGGGATAAACGACTATTATCCGCCATTGGTAAACCAAAAATTGCAGTAATAGGATGCGGTTGGAAATTGATATTCAGAACTGTTGAAATAATACTGAAAATATCTTTCCAGTAATTTTGCGAACAAGTGCAAGACCAAAACATATGGGTCAATGAAGCAACATCAGAGTGACATCTGTCACAGGTTGGATTAACATAAGAATAAAATCGAGCAAGTTTATCCTTAGCCATATGAGCTCTATGTACAACCTTAAATTGTATTAGGCCATGTTTAGCACAAATAGAAGAAGAATTGACTAATTGTAAAATTTTCTCCCATTGCTCAGTGGGTATAAGACAATGAAGTTCTTTTTCCATTAATAAAGCTATGTCAATACAAAGACCCTGTTGCTCACATCTCTGCCTTTGACCTTCCTCTAACTTCTCTAAACTATGATGAGAATTTTTTCCCATGCAGTCATGCTCCACTTGCAGTAGGTAATCACCAGCAATCCTGTCAACCCCAGCACCATTAATGGTGAAAGAAGGGAAACATTTTCAATAAAATCACCGCTTAGAATTTGGGATCCATTATCTAGCAGCATATATGAAATCTGATTTGCTTTCAAAAATGGAACTGGATTAATATTGCCAGATGGAAAAGAGTAGGATTAAGGGAAAAACTGGATTGATCTAAAAATTAGCCAAGTGTCAGAAATTGCAAGGGATGATTCATTGAATCTGAAAGTTAACTGTTTGGAAGCTTAGGACTTGGGGAAATGTTTTCCTATTCTTAAAAGGAGGAAGGGAGCAAAAGTCAGTGTTTGAACCACTTCTTTCACGTTATATGCTCATACTTGGATGATGGAATTGATGGCTTTCTGGCCAAGTCTGCGGACAATGCAGAGATAGGTAGAGGGACAGGTGGATTTAAAGAAGCAGGGAGCCTGCAGAAGGACTTACACAGATTAGAAGAATAGGCAAAGAAGTAGCAGATGGAATACAACATAGGGAGGTGTATGGTCATGCACCTTTGTAGAAGGAATAAAGGCGTAGACTGTTTTCTAAATGGGGAGAAAATTCAGAAATCAGTGGTACAAAGGGGCTTGGGAGTCTTTGTGCAGGATTTCCTGAAGGTTGTAGGTTAGGCTAGTGGTGAGGAAGGCAAATACAATGTTAAAGTTCACTTCAATTGGTCTAGAATATAAAAGAATGGATGAAATGCTGTGGCTTTATAAGGCATTAGTCAGACATCACTTATTGTATTGTGAACAGTTTTAGACCCCTTATCTAACAAAGAATGTGCTGCGATTGGAGAGGAGCTTCACAAAAATGATTCAGGAATGAAGGGGTTGACGTATGAACTGTGTTTGATGGCTCTAGGCTTGTACTTGCTGGAGTTTAGAAGAATGAGGGAATCTCATTGAAGCCCATTGAATATTGAAAGGCCCCTAAAGAGAGGATATAGAGAGGATGTTCCCTATGGAGAGCTAATCTAGGACCAGAGGGTACAGCCTCAAGATACAAGGGCACCCGTTTGGAATAGAGCAGGGGAGGAATTTCTTTAACCAGAACGTGGTGAATCTGTGGGCTTCATTGCCACAGACAGTTGTGGAAGCCACGTTATTGGGTAGAAATGGCAAAGGTTGATAGGCTCATGATTAGTGAAAGCATCAAAGGCAATGGAGAGAAGGCAGGGAAGTAGGTTTGAGAGGGATAATAAATCAGTCATGATCGAATGACAGCAAATTCAGTGAGTTGGATGCTGAATTCTGCTCTTGTATCTTATGGTCTAAAAGTGTGGGAGATAGAACAGAGACAAGAAAGGTTCCTGTCAACATTGGAGGGAATCTGCAGTGTGGGCTACAGGAAGGCATGTGCTTTATAATGTTTCTATCTAATATTTTACTTAATATTTTATTCTTTTTACGCTGATATGGAAGTGGTCATTGTGAGATGCAATAGATACAGAGAAAATGGGAGGAAAGGTGGTCAGGAAAGCAAAATCTTGGTAGTTTAGGCGATCTGTAGGTTTGAGGTTGATACTGATTGATTCTTGTCCCTCCTCCAATGTGATATAATTACCAAATACATACTGAAGTTATCATCTACTCTGGAAACATTGCTTTACTCGTGTATAATTATTGATAACCTTTCATGGTATCTTTGTATCCAATCACATTAGATTAAACTCTTACCTTCCCACTTTATACCATCCAAGCCTTTCCTGTGATTCACATACCCCTTCTAGTTTAATATCACCTCACTTGGAACTCATTGTGTGATCAGCTCAACACAGAGGAAACCAAATAGAGAGTGGGCTTTGCAGAGAACCTCCTCAGAATTTCACAACAGCTTTCAGTTACCTGACACTTTTATAACTCATCAAAGTGCCACAGACCTCTCTGTCTTCAGTCTCCAAAAGGGTTCCAATGAGGTCCAATGCAAGTTCAAGGAGCAAGATCTTATTTTGCAGCAAGACATATTACAACCTTCTGGACATATTTTTGAGCTCAGTAGTTCCAAGGAATCTGTATTTCCAGCTTTTTAATGTCATATTTCCAACATTGTGTTATTATTTTCACATATGTATTCACAGTTTCTATCTATAACTCCTCCAGATCTTCCTTCTAGAGTTAATAAATAATCTTTCTTACTCTTGTTTACCACTTCCATTTCTACTTTTATCATTTAATTTCTCTAGCTCAGTGCTTTGCATCCTTTTTCTGCTTGTGGCCCACTTTGTCTCCTGCTGTATACTTATTGAAAGGCTTTACTGCAGACAGCCCCACCCAATCTGAAGTTTGTGATTTGGGTGGTGAATGTGGTGGGTCTTTTGTTTTCACCTTCCTACCACCCCTACTTGCTCCACATGTAAAGCTTGTTTCATTGTTGACTCTTCCAACTCGCAGAAGGGTTATCAAACTAAAATGTTAACTCAGTTCCTCTCTCCACAGGTGCTGCTGGGCTAGATAAATATTTTTGACTATTCTCTTTTATTTTAGAATTGCAGCATTTGCTTTGCTTTTAGAAACAATATAAATTTAACTTTGCAGGAAAAGTGGGAGAAGAATAGACAAAAGTTCTGATTGACATTACAAGCAACTTTTTTCTCCCTCCAACAGCAGTCTCCAATCTTCACAGTCCCCTCCTCCCACCTTGCTCCATCTGCCTCTCTTTGTCTACCTCCATCTATCAATCATCTGCCTCTGTCTCTCAACTCCAACCTGCTATCCTCCCCTACCTGGCACAACCTGCCTATCATCTTACACCCCTCCTCAGCCCACCAGTCACTTTGAACAACTCCACTCTCCTCTATACACAGGCAATCTCATTGCTGCACTCCTCCGTTTCTCCCACAGATGCTATTTGACACACTGACTTCTTCCAGCAGGTTGTTTGTTGTTCTAGATGTCAGCATCTGCAGTGTCTATTTTAAGTTGAAAACTCCAAGATTGTGCCATATTCAAGAAGGAACCAGGGATAATCCTAGAAACTATAAACTGGTGAGTCTCAGTGGAAGGAAAGTTACTGGAGAGAATTCTTAAGGATAGAATTTATGATCATTTAGAAAACCATGGCCTAATTAGGGAATATGGCCTTGTGTGGGGCAAATGATATCTTACTAACTTGATTGAGTTTTTTGATGAGATAACAAGGGTGAATGCTGAAGTTAGAGCTGTGGATGTTGCCTACATGGATTTTAGTAAGACATTTGGCAAGACCCCTCATGGGAGGTTCATCTAGGAGATTCAGATGCATGGGATCCATGGTGAATTGGCCATTTGGATTCAGCACTGGCTTGCGCATAGCAGACAGAGGGTAGTGATCAAAGGGACATATTCTAGCTGGAGTTCTGTGATTAATGATGTTCTTCAGGGATTTGTATTGGAATCTTTTGCTGTTTATCATGTATATAAATAACTTGGATTAAAATGTGGGTTAATAAGTTTGCGGATGATACAAAGACTGTGGTATTGTGGATGGCAAAGAAGACTGGAAAATAATACAGTAGGATATAGATCAGTTGCAGATATGGGTGGAGAAATGGCAGATGCAGTTTAGCAAGGCCAAATATGAAGTGTTGCACCTTGGTAGATCAAATGTAAAGAGGCAGCACACTGTTATGGGCAAAACCCTTAACAGTGTTGATGAGCAAAGGGATCTTGAGGTCCAAGTTCATAGCTCACTGAAATTGGCTACATGGGTTGATAGGGTGCTTAAAAAGGTATACATTTGCCTTTATTAGTCAAGGCATTGAGTTCAAATATCATTAAGTTATGTTGCAGCTTTATAAAGCTCTAGTTAAGCCGCATCTGGAGCATTACATTTTTGGTCACTCCATTAAAGGAAGGACGTCGAAACTTTGGAAGGGTGCAGAAGAGGTTTACCAGGATGTTGCCTGGGTTAGTGTGCATGTGCTGTAAAGCGAGGCTGGACAAACTTGGATTGATTTCTCTGGAAATCAAGGTGAGGGATATCTGATAGAGTGTTATAAGGTTTTCCAGTAGAAGTGGTAGAGGCAGGTTTGGTATTGTCATTTAAAGTAAAATTGGATAGGTATATGGACAGGAAAGGAATGGAGGGTTATGGGCTGAGTGCGGGCCAGTGGGACTAGGTGTGAGTAAGCATTCAGCACGGACTAGAAGGGCCAAGATGGCCTGTTTCCATGCTGTAGTTGTCATATGATTATATAAGACTATGAGAGTCAGAGATAGAGTAGATAGACAATGTCTTTTTCCAAGGTTGAAATTTATAATACCAAAGGGCATGCACTTAAGCTGGGGGGGAGGGTATAATTTCAAAGAAGATGTAAGGGGCAAGTACTTTTTTAATACACAGAAAGTGGTGGGTGCCTGGAATGCACAGCCTGGGATGGAGGTAGAGGCAGAAACATTAGACTTTGAGGAAACATCTAGATAGGTACTTGAATGAACATTTTAGGAATTTTTTTTCACCCATGCCATCAGGTTTCTGAATGGCCAATGAATCCATGAACACTACCTTACTATTTTTGCTCTCTATTTGCAAACTTACATAATTTCTTATTGTAATTTGTAGTGGATTTATAGCTATTATAGTTCATCTTTCACTGTGCTGTTGCTGCAAAACAACAAATTCCACGACATATGGAAGTGATAATAAACCTGATTCTGATTCAGATTTCTGGCATTTTCAGGTTTTATTTTCCATCACTGGCAGCCAACACTCCTACACTTGGTCAGGGCTGTAAAATGTTCAGTGCATTGCAGGATTAAGCACGAAAGATGCAGAGAGCAGCAACTTTTGTGGGGTTTGGTAAAATCAGCTTCAGGTGTGAAAAAAAAAGCATTGCAAGTGTTTACAGACTCTATCCGATGATGCACACAATATGCTCTGGGGCACTTTGGTTTTAAATTCGAGCTGTTCAAGATGCTACTAAAATGAAAAATATTGACATTGTTCCAGGTTGTGTCTCAAGCTGATAAGGTCTCATATGCAGGTGTTGCAGATTGCCAAAGCTAGGTCACCAATCTGAAATATTAACTGTGTTCCCTTCTCTGTAAAAGTTGCCTGAGCTGCTGCATGTTCCCATATTTTCTATTCTTAGTTCAGTTCAGGTTTCCAGCAGCTACTGAATGTAGATGCAGGATATTTAGTTTGCTGCATAATTTGTAATACAGAATTATTAGAGTGAGAACTACGTTACAAAACTGATTTGGTTTATTTATAGAACTATTCTACTTATGTAACTTAAGTGGAATGATTGATTCAGTTCATTTGATAATAGGTTCGTAAACCTATAGCCTGATGGAGACAATGTTTCACCAGCTGACCAGTATGGGATGGCATACCAACTAGACCTTCTATGAAAGGAAACAGAAATTTGGATCTGATTTTCAAAAGAAAGATCCCTCTCATTTGTTTAAAGAAATACTTAATCTCACTGTTTTAGTTATCTTTAACTAGCTTAAACTCAAGATCGTTCATTTGAATTTACAGACATATTTTGCAGAGATTGTTAAGTATACAAGTATTTGCTTCCACATGGGGGCTGTGTGGAGACGACAAGGTGTTCAAAATGGTGAGTTGTGGATTAGTTGAAAGCTCACTTAATTCCATGACAGAAAGCTTTATAGTTGAAGCTCAGGATCAGAAAATGAGACAAAAATCTTGGCTGCAGAAGGTTGGATAAGGTTCTCAACCTGATGTTCTTCCTGCTCAAGTGAATTGAAAATGTCCTGTGATGCTTTTTCAAGAGAGGGCAGGGATGTATTGTTGATACATAAAAGAACAGAGAAATTGTTTTTTCTCCAATTCCACAGAAGTCCCTCTGAAATGACTTCTGGAGAAGCATAATTGATTCTAACTGATAGTTTACTGCTACAATAACCTATGCCCTCAACTATGAGAAATATACCTTTTGTAATACAGTACTGGGCAAAAGTCTTAGGCACCTTAGCTAGATGTATGTCCCAAGACATTTGCACAGTATAGTACTTATCCCTCTTCTATCTTCTCTGCTATTCAAAACTCACTCATTTTCACTAATTCTCAGTTCAATTAAAGGGTAATTACTTCTTTTTCTACAGATGCTGCTTGACCTGTTGAATGCTTCCAATATGTTCCATGTTTATTTCAGTTTTTCAAAATCTGAGGATTTTTTTTAAGGATATACTTAGCTCTGGATTTCTTTATCCCTGCAATAGCCATTATATATGGACTGTTATCCTTCTATAAAATGGATGAATGCCTGGAAGTTAAGTGGAGTTTTGTGGATTGAAAAAGATGTACTGTATGAAATGAATTTTGAGTGTCTTGATACAGTGTTTCAATGCGCAGAGAATGGCAAACTCATTAAGAGTGAAAAGTATTTGCAAATCAAAGACCATTACTAAAAGTCCATGTCAAAAATATTGAATTGAATGTTCATAAGATGAATACAAAAATTGTTTATTATCACTGCAATTTGTGGAATCTTGATGAGCTGTATTTCTTATAATACAGCATTGACTTCACTTCAGGAGTATTTCCCTCACTGGGCAAAAGGGTATCCTGAGATCATAATGGTGCCATGTTGCAGGTTTACTGACTCATTTACTGCAATTACTGTGGGAGTGGTTGAATTAATGTAGAAATGCTGTGATAGATGTGATTTTTAATACATGTCCCAGGGCACTAAAACATAACATACTTGCAAATAAATCAGCGTACACTACTGGAACGCCAGTTGCCTGACATATCAGACTGCATTTTCCTGGACCAACTACCATGCCCAGATTGTTGCCCACAGTTTCTGCTGCTACTTCTACAGGATGCAAAGACATGGCACCCCTCTGAAATGCGCAGATGGCCTATGATCGTTCATCAACTATTAGAAGGCTTCTGAACAGTTTTTAAATGACTCTAATAGGCAGATAGCGGAAAAATAATTAAAATAGAATTAAATAATTTAAACACAACAACCGTAGCGTAATGCTATTACAGCACCAACAACCTGGGTTCAGTTCCACCACTGTCTGTAAGGAGATTGTACTTATGGGTTTCCTCCGGGTGCTCAGCTAACTCCCACATTCCAAAGACACACTGGTTAGTAGGTTAATTGGTCACATGGGCATAACTGGGTGGCTCTGGCTCATTGAGTCGGAGGGGTCTGTTACTGTGCTGTATCTCCAAATAAAATTTTTATATATATTTAATATATTATTTTAGTTAAAAATGTAAAAACCACCAAACAAATCATTTAAAAAATGTCAACATGAACTATAATAAACAAACACTTTCCTATGATTACTTTTCATTCAAATAAGGCCACCTATCTTATTGAAATTAATTCAACCTCATTGAATGCAACACAAAGTTGAGCGCCAGTCGTTAAGTGCATGTGGATCCATGCTTCTCTAATGCAGTGGATGGAAAAAGTAGTATCCAACCTTCAGTATTTCTCAGGTTTCTGCATTTTATTTTGCCTGTATACATATCTGAGGTGTGAATGGATAACAACTGGCAATTCCCTTTCAAATATCACCAAGGTCCAGTAAGATAAAAAAATAAAGCAAGAAGATTGGTGTAAATGACAGGAGCACATTTATACATTTCTCAACACCTCAAGATAGCCAAAAAACAATTTGCAGCCAACAAAGTATTTTTTGAAATTCTAATCATTATTACAATATT
This sequence comes from Hemitrygon akajei, assembly GCF_048418815.1. Classification (NCBI taxonomy): domain Eukaryota; kingdom Metazoa; phylum Chordata; class Chondrichthyes; order Myliobatiformes; family Dasyatidae; genus Hemitrygon; species Hemitrygon akajei. The sequence continues at coordinate 26,503,534 of NC_133149.1, forward strand.
TAGAACAAGATTCACAATCTGATGCCTACCCAAAAGGTCCCACAAACAGCAATGATCAGAAATAAATAACATATAGGCTTCTGGAAAAGATCTCTCGCCCGAGTTCAAAAAGTTATACAGAAGGGAGGCAAGTTGCAAGAAATTTTAGGCTATTTAGCTCGACTTCAATGGTTGGGAAGATGTTGGAGTCCATTATTAAGGATGTGCATTCAGGGTACTTGGAGGCACATGATAAAATAAACCAAAGTCATCATGGTTTCCTTAAAGGAAATCTTGCCTGACAAATCTGTTGGAATTCTTTGAGGAAATAACAGGCAGGAGAAACAAAGGAGAGTGAATGGATGTCATTTACTTGAATTTTCAGAAGGCCTGTGACAAGGTGCTGCACATGAGGCTGCTAAACGAGAGCCCATGGTATTACAGGAAATATATAGGCATGGATAGAAGATTTGCTGACAGGTAGTAGGCAAAGAATGGGAATAAAGGGGGCCTTTTCTGGTTGGTGGCTGTTGATTAGTGGTGTTCCACAGAGGTCAGTATTAGGGCCGCATCTTTTCATGTTACATGTCAATTATTTGGATGATGGAATTGTTGGCCTTGTGGTCAGGTTTGCGAATGATAGGAAGATATGTGGAGGGGCGGGTAGTGTTGAGGAAGCAGGGAATCTGCAGAAGAGATTTTCATATTTGGAGTAGCAGAATGGGCAAAGAAGTGGCAGATAGAATATAGTGTAGGGAAGTGTATGGTCATGCACTTAGGTAGAGGAATAAGGGCCTAGACTATTTTCTAAATGGGGAGAAAATTAAGAAATCAGAGGTGCAAAGGCGCTTGGGATTCCTTATACAGGATTCCCTAAAGGTTAACACAGATTGAGTCAATAGTAAAGGCAGCAAATATAATGTTAGCATTCATTTCAATAGGATTAAAATATAAAAGCAAGGATGTAATGCTGAGTCTTTAAGGCATTGGTCAGATCACACTTGGGAGCATTCTGAGTAGCTCTGGGCCCCTTAGTGAAATGATGTGCCAGCAGTGAAGAGGGCCCAGGAGGTTCACGAGAATGATTTCTTGAATGAAAGTGTTAATGTATGTATGAGGAGAGTTTGATGGCTCTGGGCACTGGAGTTCAGAAGAATTGGGGGAAGGGGGGATCTCATTGAACCCTATTGAATATGAAAAGGTCTAGATAGAGTGGATGTGAAGAGTATCTTTCCGATAGTGGAGGAGTCTAGGACCAGAGGACACAGTCTCGGAATAAAGGGATGTCACTTTAGAACAGAGATGAGGAGGAATTTCTTTAGCCAGACAGCGGTGAATGTGTGGAATTCATTGCCACAGAGGGCTGTGGAGGTCAAGTCATTGGGAGTATTTAGAATGGAATTTGATAGGTTCTTGATTAGTAAGGGCGTCAAAGGTTATGGTGAGAAGGTTGGAGAATGGGGTTAAGAGGGATAATAAATCAGCCATGATGGAAAGGCAGAGCAGACTTAATGGGCTGAATGGCCTAAGTCTGCTACTATGTCTTATCATCTTGTGTTCTTTTATCACGACCTGTAGGGGCAGATAAAAATAACACTCACTGACAAACTGCTTACAAAGCAAATATGCAACTCACATTCATTGTGCAAGGCCCTTTCTGAAAGAGTTCTGCTCTGAGTTGTTTAGCCTGCATTTTACTTAGCATCTTTTGATCTCTTTGTCACTGCCCCCGGAAACAAGGGATAAAAAAATCAAAGAATTTTTGGTCATCTTGTCAGATAAAGTAACACAGAGGATATGAAAGGAGCTGAAGATAGTGAAACCCTGAAGACTATTTTATTCATTTCAACTGCAGTCCAAATAAATTCTTGCTTTCTTTTACTGCCATTATCAGTTCAGTCAGGCTGGCCAATTGGGAAAGGCTTCAACAAGACAGTTTAGCTAATCTAGCGCAGATGGAAGGGTTAGGGTAAGGAATTGCCAATGAAAGAGCAACAACTCACTATACTGAGAAATGTCCATTTGATGCAAAATCAGTCTTTTTCTGATCTTGTACGAGGATTCACCTCTGATCACTGAAGTGTCAAACCTCAGGCATTTCTGGGTTGCAGGGATGGAGGTGGGTGGGGGAGAGTGGTGAAGAGAAAAGATGCATCTATTTGATCAGCCAGGCTTTAATCTTTATTGACATCTGTCATGAAAGCAAGCACACACACCAGGCAAAATGCAGAAGATGAAGTGTTTGAGACTGACAAACATAGACATTTGCAGTGGGTGGTAGGGTTTACAAACTTCAGTAAGAAATGTTAAAAGGGACGAGAGCAAAGGATATAATGATGAAAGGCTAATGAAGCAGAGAAGTCAGAAAGAACTTTGAATCATACAGTACAGAAACAGGCCCTTCTGCTCACAATGTTCATAACAACCATCAAATGCCTTTCTATTCCAATATCATTTTCCAACATTGAATCTGTAGCTTCTCTGCCTTGGCATTTCAAGTGTTCACATGTTGCAAGAGTACCCACCTCCACCAACTTCTCAGACAGTTCATAGTGAACCTCTGTAAATCACTGGTATGGTCTCTACAAACAGAGCTCTATATTCACTTCAAGTCACCTTATTATAGGAAGGATGTGAAGACCAGAAAAGATTTGAGATTGATTTAATTGGGATGAGAGGTTACAGTTACAAGGACAGACTGGAGAGGCTGGGACTGTTATTGTTAGAGATGAGGTGCCAGGAGCTGACAGAAGCTTGTAAGGTGGCAAGAAGTGGATTGTGGAAGTCTCTTTCCATTGGTGGAGTGGTCAAACATTAAAGCTAAACACAAGAGATTCTGGAGATGCTGAAAATCCAGAGTATCACACACAAAGACCCCTGTTTCCATCCAAGGGGTGGACCGGTGACCCCCGTTTCCATCCAAGGGGTCAGTGTAGACATAGTGGAGGATTACAAATACCTGGGGATACGAATGGACAATAAACTGGACTGGTCAAAGAACACTGAGGCTGTCTACAAGAAGGGTCAGAGCCGTCTCTACTTCTTGAAGAGACTGAAGTCCTTTAACATCTGCCTGACGATGCTGAGGATGTTCTACGAGTCAGTGGTGGCCAGTGCTATCATGTTTGCTGTTGTGTGCTGGGGCAGCAGACTGAGGGTAGCAGACACCAACAGAATCAACAAACTCATTCGTAAGGCCAGTGATGTTGTGGGGGTGGAACTGGACTCTCTGACGGTGGTGTCTGAAAAGAGGATGCTGTCCAAGTTGCATGCCATCTTGGACAATGACTTCCATCCACTCCATAATGTACTGGTTAGGCACAGGAGTACATTCAGCCAGAGACTCATTCCACCGAGATGTAACACTGAGCGACATAGGAAGTCATTCCTACCTGTGGCCATCAAACTTTACAACTCCTCCCTTGGAGTGTCAGACACCCTGAGCCAATAGGCTGGTCCTAGACTTATTTCCACTTGGCATGATTAACTTATTATTATTTAATTATTTACGTTTTTATATTGCTATATTTCTTCACCATTCTTGGTTGGTGCAGCTGTAACGAAACCCAATTTCCCTTGTGATCAATAAAGTATGTCTGTCTGTCTGTAAACTGCTGGAGGAGCTCAGCAGGTCAGGCAGCATCAGTGGGAAGGAATACATAGTCAATGTTTCAGGCCAAGAGTGTTAAACTGGGTGGAGGGTAAGCAGTACAAGCTAATAGGTGATAAGTGAAGCCAGGTGGGTGGGTGGGGAGGGGGGAATGGAGTAAGAAGCTGGGAGGTGATAGGTGGAAAGAGTAAAGGGCTTGATAGGAGAGGAGAGTGGACCATAGGAGAAAAGGAAGGACAAGCACCAGTGGGAGGTGATAGGGAGATGAGGAGAAGAGTTTGGGGGGGGGGGCAGAGTGGGAAATTGAGAGGGAAGGGGCGGGGAAAAAAATTACAGTAAGTTGGAGAGGTCGATGTTCATGCCATCAAAATCAGAGGCTACCAAGATGGAATAGGTGTTGCTCCTCCAACCTGAGAGTGGCCTCATTGTGGCAGAAGTGGAGGCCATGGACCAACATGTCCAAATGGGATTGGGGATTGGAATTAAAATGGTTGGCCACTGAGAAATCCTGCTTTTTGCAGATGGAGCGAAGTTGCTCGACAAGGCGGTCCCCCAATTTAAGTTGGGTCTCACAATGTCGAGGAGGCTGCTTTAGATGACCTCAACAGATTTGTAGGTGAAGTGTTGCCTCACCTGGAAGGACTGTTCAGGGCCCTGAATGAAGATGAGGGAGGAGGTGAATGGGCAGGTGTAGCACTTCCACTTACAGTGGTGAGGGAAGAATGAACAACAGAATCATGAAGGGAATGATCCCTGTGGAAAGTGGAGAGCTGGGTGGGGGGGGGGGGGGGGTGGGGGGAAGGTAATGATGTATCTGATGGTAAAATTCTGCAGAAGATGGCGGAAGTTACAGAGAATGATGTGTTGAATGCAAAGTCATATGGGGCAAGGACAAGAGAAAGTGGGAAGATGGGATGAGCACAGATATGTGGGAATTAGAAGAGATGTGGGTGAAGGTAGCATCAATGGTGGAGGAAGGGAAACCCCATTCATTGAGGATGGAGGACATCTCTGATGATCTGCAAAGGAAATCCTCAACTTGGGAACAGATGCAGCAGAGAATGAGGAACTGAGAAAAAGAGAATAACATTTTTCAAGGAGACAGGTTGGGAAGAGGCATAGTGGGAGTCAGTAGGTTTATCAAAGTCAGTCTGTCTTCAGAGATGGAGACAGATGTAGAAAGGTGAGGGAGGTGCCAGAAATGGACCAAGTGAATTTAAGGGCAGAGTGGAAGATGGAGGCATAGTTGATGAAATTGCAGAGCTCAGCATGGGTGCACAAAACTGCACCAATGCAGTCATCAATGTAGCGCAAAGCGAGTTGGGGAGCATTACCAGGGACGGCTTGGAACATGGACTGCTCCACATAGTCAACAAAAAGGCAGGAATAGCTGGGACCCATGGCTACACCTTGAGTTTGGAGAAAATGGGAGGAGCTGAAAGAGAGATTGTTGACCAATTCTGCCAGATGGAGGAGGGTGTTGGAGGGGAACTGGTAAGGCCTTTTGTCATGTTAAAAAATGTAACAGATATAAAATAAAGAAGAGAATTGAGAGCGGCATGATGGAAAAATGCTTTGTGTGACCAGAATTTGGAACAGATATGAAGTAGTTTTCATTGTGACCTTCAGGGGATATTGGATACAAGTAAATTTTGCAAGGCTACATAAAAGGGGCCAGAGGATGTAACCACTGAATTGCTCTGGTTGAGACACATTAGACTACATGGCTTCCTCATGTACAGAAAGTTTAAAGTTAATAACTCATCAGGGGTGATAGATAAGTTTGTGGCGTAAGGTAGAAGGAGATGAGTTATTAACTTCAAACTTTCAGCATAATCACTCAAAGAGTTGACCTGCATGTGCATGTAATGAGAGCTGGATAACTCATCTCCTTCTACCATATGCCATGTACTTATCAATCACCCCTGCTGAGGACATTTTCTGGAGGTCCAAGATCTGTATGCTCCACGACCGCTGGACTAAGTGTGTAAATGTAGGAGGGGACTATGCTGAAAACTAAATGTGCTAGGTTTTCTAAAATTGAATCCTTCTACCTTAGGCCACAAACATATCAATCACCCCTCGTACATAGCTGGCGAAAATCTCAGAACAAGGTAAGAGAGAGAAAAAAATGGCCAGGAAGAGTTTCAGCTGATCAAAAAAAAAAGCAGTGGAGATGTCCATCTGTACATAATCCTGCTTTAAGTACACAGGCCTGAAGGACTCTGCTTGGGAGCAGGCTACGTTATGTACTTAGTGCATGTCACTCCTAACTACTACATTCAATTAACATCTCCAAATTAAGTGTCCTCCAGCTATTTATTTATTATATTACAGAAAAGGGCAATCAGTCCATTGAATACTTCAATCTTATTCTCTCTCTCTCTCTTTCTCTCTCGTTCTCTCAAATGTCAAGCAATACTCCTTCCATTCCTTAGTAACTTACTTATGCCAGCGGTAATTTGCAGTGGTAACTAAACCAGCAGCATGCCATGTGATGAGACTGAAGATTGGAGTACATGACCCACACTGTCATAGGCAGAACAAACCGATCACAGGTAGCACAGGAATTCGGGTTAATTAAGTTCTCTAGACTTGTGGGGCTGCATGACTAGCTGCCACACTACAGGCCTCATCTATTGCCTTGTATAGAACATTACATATTTCAACTCACTAACAATCTGCGGGAGGAACTCAGCAGGTTGAGCAGCAACTACAGGGGGCAAAGGAATTGTCAGAGTTTCTATTCAAAACCCTGCAGCAGGACCTGATGGAGCATCTCAACATGAAACATCGATTATTCCTTCCCACCAACCCCACTCCCCAACAGATGCTAGTCAACCCACTTTCTCCAGCAGATTGTGCAGTACCCAAACATGAACAGAGCAATATTGTATATGCTATCCAATGCAATGAGAACTACACAGATCTGTATCTCGGCGAGACGAAACAACAACTTCACAAACGGATGGCCCAACATAGGAGGGCTAACACCTCAGGTGTATATCTACACCTAAATGACAAGGGACACTCCTTTGATGGTACCAATGCGCACAGTTTGGACAAAGAGGACAGGTAATTTGAAAGAGGAGTTAAAGAAGCCATTTTTGTCAAACTGGAAAAGCCATCCCTGAACAGAGGGGGTGGGGTATGACACCACCTATCAGCTACTTACAGGGCTGTCCTAACATCTGTACCCCAGCATCTCCACAACAGTTCACACCTCCACTCATGCAAAGCTAAGATTAATGACCCTCTCATTACCTCTATGACTCTTAATGACCCTCATGTGATTGCTATACCTTTAAACAATTCAGAGTTTATAAACTGGAAAAATACCCACTATGGATCAGAACTGAAGAAGCCTGTTGGATGAGTGGCAAAACGTCTTCTGGACAACACAGCAAGTCCAGTTGCCTTGATTTACTACTGCTTGATATACAATGACCTGGATGACTGAGAACCTTTGTAGACATACTTGAGAAAACATGTTTTACCTGAAATCATTATAAAATTTATTGGTACATTTCTAGTTAAGACCAATTAACCCTCTCAATCCAATTCTCCTGTCTTCTCTCTGTAACTTTTGGCACCCTTACTAATCAAGAACATATGAACCTCCACTTTAAATATACCCAGTGACTTGGCCTCCATAGCCATCTGTGGCAATGAGTTCAACAGATTCACCACCCACTGACTAAAGAAATTCCTCTTTAATTCTGTTCCAAGGTACATCCTTCTTTTCTGAGGCTGTGCCCTCTGGTCATAGACTGTCCCACTATAGGAAACATTCCCTCCACATCTACTCTGTCTAGGCCTTTCAATATACAATATGCTTCAGTGAGATTCACTCTCATTCTTCTGAACTCCAGTGAGTACAGTCCCAGAGCTGTCAAGCTCTCCTCATACAGTATGTTGACCCTTTCATTCACAAAATCATTCCTGTGAGCCTCCTCTGGACCCTCTCCAATGCCAGCACATCCTTTCTTAGATGAAGGGCTCAAACCTGCTTACAATACTCCCAAGCATGATCTGACCAATGCCTTATCAAGCCTTGGCATCATATCCTTGCTTTTCTATTTTAGTCCTCTGGAAATGACTGCCAACATTGCATTTGCCTTCCTTATTACTGACTCAATCTGCAAGTTAACCTTTAAGGAATCCTGCCCAAGGACTTCCAAGTCCCTTTGCTCTATTGATTTCTGAATTTTCTCCTCATTTAGAAAACAGTTTATGCCTTTATTCCTTCTACCGAAGTGCATGACCATACACTTCCCTACACTATAATCCATTTGCCACTTCTTTGTCCATTCTCCTAATCTGCCAATGTCCTTCTGCAGACTCCCTGCTTCCTCAACTACCTGCCCCTCCACCTGTCATCTGTAAACATAACTACAAAGCTATCAATTCCGTTATCCAAATCTTAGAGTGTAATGTTCCAGTCCTCCAGAATCATTCCAGAATCTAGTAATTCTTGAAAGATCATTACTAATGCCTCCACAAGCTCTTCAGCTACCTCTCTCAGAACTCTGGGGTGTACTCAATCTGCCCAGGTGACTTAACTACCTTCAGATTTTACAGCTCTGCATGCACCTTCTCCTCAGTAATAGCAATTTCACTCACTTCTTTCTGCCTGCTCATACTCGCAAATTTCTGGCATACTGCTAGTGTCTTCCATCGTGAAGATTGACATAAAATACTTAAGTTTGTCTGCCACTTCTTTGTCCTCATTACTAATAATAGGCATCCGTTAGTCTCATGAGACCATGGATTTGCGCCTTGGAAGGTCTTCCAGGGCACTGGCCTGGGCAGAGTTACATGTGAGACCGGCAGTTGCCCAAGCTGCAAGCCTTCCCCTCTACACGCCACCAATGTTGTCCTAGGGAAGGGCATTAGGGCCCAACCAGCTTGGCACCGTTGTCGTCGCTGCCTCAGCTGAGGCTCGAACCAGTGACCTTCAGGTTACTAGTCCGATGCCTTATCCACTAGGCCACGCGCCAACACACTACTATCTCATTACTACCTCTCCAGCATCATTTTCCATCAGTCTAATATCTACTCTTGCCTCTCTATCTGGAAAAGAAATTGGTATCCTCTTATTTTTGACTAGCTTGCCTTCATATTTCACCTTTTCTTTCCTTTTTGCATTTTAGTTGCCTTCTGTTGCTTTTTAAAAGCTTCCCACTAATGTTTTGCTTTTATGCTTTTTGATTTCTCTCTTCACTCATCTCAGTGTCTACAGTTTGTGGTTTACTTCACTGGAGCACTGCTCCTTTCCATGAGTGCCTACAAACACTTTGTGGACTTGCTAGTTTTCCCAGCAAAGCACAATTTATGGGGGAAATTACAGACCTATGCGAGAAGAGGTAAAGAAACAACTTAGCTCTTCAACCAATTAGACCAAAGAATTTTCACTGAGAAGCACAGAACTCAAGGAATAAAACTTACATTTAAATAATGCACATATTTGAAAAGGCAGAAAAATAATAAAAGACAGATAAAATAATGGAGAGAAATGGACAGTTGACATTTCAGGTCAAGGAGCTAAATCTGGAATTTAATGTAGTGTTTTGATCCAAAACATTGACTATCCTTTTCTCTCCAATGATGCTGATCAACCTGAGTTCCTCCTGCTGAGTTCCTCCAGTATTTTGTGGATTGCTCCAGATACCAGCCTCTGCAGTCTTATGTCTATCAACAAAATGATGCTTATTTTTCTTCAATACTCTTCTGCGGGAATAAGATGCCACACTGTAAATTTTGTAGAATTTCAGTAGCAGGCAAGTTCCAGAAGTAATTTGCATATTATGTTGTCTAAATTTCACTGGTGATTATTTTGGTGAAGGAGTGAAAATGGGTGCTAAGTGATCACTGTGGTAATAACATATCTGCTTTATGGTTTAACTTGCATTTCTGAAATTAATTGTGATTTGAATTTACCTGGAATTGCTGACATAGCCATCTGCAGGTCTACAGTCAAACATTTGCTCATTGCACCTTTTGAAGCAGCTTCTGTGTCTGATGAAAGCTTGGAGTGTGTTCATTTACACATAGCAGTATAGCTCACAGACAGAGAGAGAAAGTGGAAAAATTAATTATTGAACAGACTGCACGGAACTAATAGTGATGAAGGTAACATTTCCACCCCCCCCAACTTGTACCCATGACAACACTTCCAACTGATAGTAATGCACCCTACAAAAGTAGTCATTTAAAGATCAAAGTTCAAAGTACATTATCCAAGAATACATAAATTATACAACCTTGAGATTTGTTTGCTCACAGATAGCCACAAAGAAGAAACCCAAAAGAGCCAATTAAAGAAAAAAATAAAAGACCAACATCCGATGCACAAGAGAAAGGGGGAAAAATGTAAATCATGCAAACAATTGAAGCGAACAACAACATTCCAAACTAAATTGAGTCCTCAGATCCAGACCCTGGAGCAGCCAGGAGTAGGCCCAAATCCTCACTTACCAATTCATCTATTAGCAGCATAGAACACAGCAGCCAGGGTAGTCTTCATGGCCTCAGCACCATGGAGAGTAGTGACCATCGTGGAGAGTGAGCAAAATCTGCTCTCACCTCGGATCCCGACACAGTCTTTTCAGTATATCTGGGCCAGTGTTTAAATTGACCAAACAGATCGTACCAAGTATTGTACCAGGAAAACACTGCAGCAAAAGGCTCCGGTGCTCTGGAGAGAGGAGTGGACATCACGGAGAGCAAGCAGACTCGGCTTTCGCATTCCACGTGGACCAGCATTTAAATTGTCTAAACAGCTGATTGTACCTCAGACTAGGACCCAGCTACTGCGAAGGCATGGGCCTAGACCAGGCCACCAAGCAGCTCGCTCAGATTTCACCGCCCAACCCAAAGCTGCTCTCAAGCTATTCAAATCAGCTTGGCACCCAGAGCAATCCAGCCTCATACCCAGGCCAGTTATAAGGGCATTGGAACTCGCCTGCCCTGACTTCTCTTCTCTAAATGGCTCACTCCATCTGCATCACTATCTCAGCTCATCCCCCGAATGTGCCTCGCCATCACTCACCCTCTCACTTCTTGTGGCAATAATTTAACACAATTTACCTCAGGAAAGGTGCTTTTAGTGATATTTTTAGTCAAATTCCTTGCCTTTTTAAACTACCAGTGAGCTGTCTCACACATTCGGTAGTGCTGTATTAACCGGAAGTCATGAAGTCAACTCAAAACACACTGCAGATGCTGGGGTCAAATACGTGTTGATGAAGTCAACTCAATTTTGTGTCTAGAAAAGTTAATGGGCTCTTGTTTATGATATGGTTCCTGACAACGGGTCATAGACCAGAAAGGTTAATTATTTCTCACTTCACAGGCACTGCCTTACCTGTTGAGTTTTTCCAGCATTTTCCACTTTTATTCCTGCTTTTGTACAGTTAAGTGATCAATTTAGGATCAGGCCCAAAAACTTGCTCTAAGTTCCAATGCTAAGAACTTCAATAACACATCAGCTTCCAGGCACATTGTGCTATTGGCGGCAACTTCCTTTTGCAAGATTTGCAATTGGAGAGCATGTAAAAGAAATCAAGCAAAATTGGAAATGAGTGGAAAGAGGTAGGAGTCTGGATGAAAGTCAGAGGCTTGAGGTGGAGTGTGGGACAACAAATCAGAAAATAGGACAGTAGGGAAATTGATTGATAGACAAGAGGCATTAATAGCAATCATTAGGCAGAGTGGTTGAGGAAAAGTAGGGCAAGAGTCTGTGGTGGAATTGAGAAGCAGGGAGAACAGTAGTTGAGGTGGATCTAAAATTAGAGAACTATTGGCAGCTGGACAAATGGTTGGAGATTGGCACCCTACTTCAAGGGCCAAGTTTGTTAGCTGGGTTCTCAATAATTAGTCAGGAGTTTGAGGGACAATTAGGTGAATATCATACTGGAGTGAAGGGGTAGAAGGCGGGCATACCCTGATATTGGCCTGAAATTTGCTCAAGCATCACGGTACAGCACGGTGTCATAGCAGTTAACATAACAATATTATAGTGCCAGTGACCCAGCTTCAATTCCACCACTATCCGTAAGGAGTTCTCTTCCTGACCATGTGGATTTCTTCTGGGTGTTCTGCTTTCTACCCACATTCCAAAGATGTACAGGTCCGTCAGTTAATTTGTCACATGGGTATAATTGGACAGCACCAGCTCACTGGGCCAGAAGAGCTTCTTACTTCACTGTATCTCTAAAAACAACACTGCCACAAGCCTCCCATGCACACATTGGTGCATTAGCACATCACATGCATGAAGTTATAGAGTTTGCTTTTGAACTCAAGATTGTTTAATTTCTCATTGAATCACAGAGTACAAACAACTATGGTGCTTTGCCTTTTAATTTGAAGGCACAGACCTTTTCAGAGGATGAGTCCACCACACTACTTTACCCTGCCCATTGGCCTTCAGCCTGGTCTGCCTGACTCGCCCTATGTCAGCTTTCCATCCCTACCCAGACACAGTCCTGTTCCCCTGCTGGTTCCAGCAGGGCTTCCGACGTGCAGCTGTAACTCAGTGCTCACTGCCCTCAAGCAAGATAGGAAATTTCCAGGGGAAACAATGTCAATAGTTCAGGAAATTTTTGACAAGTGTTTCAGATTTCCCCAAGTATCTCAAAATTCCTCTTTAAAAACAATTGAATATTCAGCAACAATTAAACAGAGAATGTTCTCTGTTCTGTGTTCCAGAATTCCCCAGGAACAAATTGTTCGAGTTTTAACCGGTTGTTTTTAAGAAAGCTTTTTAATTGAAACTTTAATCCACCAAAATAGCATCAAGATGCTTGAATGAGTGTTCGCAAATACCTAATTTGGTTATGGTTATAAACCCATGTATGACTATTCTTCTAGTGTGCTTCAACTTTGGTAAACTAGCAGCTGGGTAGATACAAGTTCAGAACCACCTACCGCCATGCAAATGAAAGATTGCTTATGGCCTAAAATATTGATTTCCCTTGAACATATCACGACAGTGTATACAGGAAAATCACTTCTTATTAGAGTCAAGGAGTCACACAGAAGAGAAACAGAGTCTATACCTCCTAGTCCACACTGACCACCAAGAACAAATTTACACTAACTTCTTGATAGTTTCATTCTAACCTCCTCATGTTCCTGTGAACTCCTCCCAGATTCTACCTCCCAGATTACTACATTTGAAGTAATTTGCAAGGTCAAATAACCTACCACACCGCATGTGCTTGGGATGTGGGAGGAAACAAGACCACCCATGCGGTCACAGGGAGAACATGCAAACTCCACTTGGGCAGAATCTGAATCACCAAAGCTGTAAGGCAATTGCTCTCCCACTGTGCAGCCCAAACACTGCCCAATATAGCACTCAACCATTTTTAATCAAAAACAAATCCATTCCACAGCAAGCATTTCAGTGATGACCTATCAGCAAGGCAAATAGATCAGAATCAGATTTAATATACATCGTGACATTTGTTATCTTTAAAGGGGATGGCATCAAGGGGGATGGCAAAGGGGAAGAAGCTGTTCCTGAATCACTGAGTGTGCCCCTTTAGGCTTCTGTACCTCCTTCGTGATGGTAACAGTGTGAAGAGGGAATGTCCTGGGTGGTGGGGATCCTTAATGTTGGATGCTGCCTTCCTAAGATGTCCTTGAAGACGTCTTGGATACTACGGAGGCTGGTATTTTGATCTTGTGCAGCAGACACCACCCCTCCACACCAGACGGTGATACAGCCAGTCAGAATGTTCTCCAAGGTACATTTATAGAAGCTTGAGTGTTTTCGTTGACAAACTCCTTACGAAGTATAGCCACTGTCTTGCCTTTTTTTATAGCTGCATAAATATGTTGCATCCAGGTTAGCTCCTCAGAGATTTTGACACCCAGGAAATTGGAATTTCTCATTCTCTCCACTTCTGATCCCTCTATGAGGATTGGTTTGTGTTTCCTTGTCTTACCCTTCCTAAAGTCCACAAGCAGCTCTTTGGTCTTACTGACATTGAGATTAAGGCTGTTACTGTAACACCACTCAACAAGGTGGTATATCTCACTCCTGTACACCCTTTCAACATCATCTGAAATTCTGCCAACAATGATTGTATCATCAGCAAATTTATAGATGGCGTTTGAGCTGTGCCTAGCCACACAGTCATGGTTGTAGAGGAGTAGAGCAGTGGGCTAAGCACACATCCCTGTGGAGCACCAGTATTGACTGTCCATGAGAAGTTATTTCCAGTCCGCTCAGATCATCACTGAAGCACCTGCAGTGTAGATCAAAAAAAGTGGAATGGTGCCTGTATAATGGTTGGAGTCCACAGACAAAAGTCTATGTCAAAATCCAGCAAGGTGCAGAGCAGAGAAATGTGCTGGCATATGTCACTCACTACATTTCAGACTTGTCACCAGCTTCATCCACTGCATTCTGGCCTTACTTCCTCAAACAACCAAATGCCAATGATTCCTTTCAGAACCTCCAGCTGCAGCCAACGTCTTCAGTTTGAAGATGTAAAAAATTGCTGTTTCTGAAGGCCATAATTGACAAAAGCTGTCATTGTACATCACTGTGTGAGTACTGTCCTGTAGTTGCATTGATGAGAAACAATGAGACTCCCTCAACTTTCTATTTTTAAGCTTGATAGGATGTTGACATAAAATCATCTAATAATACATTACTCACTCGATTGCTGGCATATAAAGCACCTGTACACTTCAGCTCCCATTGGCAAAGGAATAATGATAGCAGCTGCAATCAGTCAAGCACAGTGGTGACTTCAAGTGATTACAATGATGTCTTAAGCTGTGTTGCAAAAGACTCAATCTTCAAGAGAATACAATCAAAGTACAGTTCCCCTCACTCCAGGTTCTGAACTCTTCATGAAGCGACTCCATAGAAAGATAACTGGAATCTTTGGATTTCAGATGGTATGTTTTCAAACCTCATACCTTTCAGAATAGCTTCTCATCAGCACACAGTGAAATAGAATAATCAGCCTAAATTCGGTCAAAACTTCTCTGAAATCATTGATACATTTAGATAATTTCTTCTCTGGAGTAAATGGCTCTGAGATTTCACACAGCAAGTTGATTCAGGTTATCGACAGAGCAGCACCACATATGAAGGTACAAAGAGATCAATTTCATTTGATTTGTTATCACTCTCCAGGAGACCAAGTCACTTTCAACTGCAGATTTGGATACCTTTGATGCATTTTACAAGAGATCAGGGAAACCTTAGTGAACCTCCCCAATGGACACTTTCACCAATATCACAGAAATAGGATGCTTGAAATGGTCCGCATGAAAAATTGAGAGCAGTTTTTGCCTGAACTGCAGAGGTAGTGGATCCAAGTATTTTTGCTGTATTTTGTTAGGAGGAAACCTCAAAGTTGTCCATGCTCAAAGTGAAAAAGATACAATATAAACTTCACATTCAAAACTTCTCTCTTCTACCTATCTTACTGGATGTGTAGCCATTGTGTCTTATTCTGTACCACAATAAATAGAAAGTGACATTCTGTCTATGAAATTAAGAGTTACAACTGTATCTGGGTTTACCTCTTCTGCAGTGGTGAATGGGTTGCAGGCTGTCAAAGCAAATTTGGAAATTTGATTCAAATTTCAAAGTATATTTATTATCAAAGTATGTATGCATTATACAACCTTGAGATTCATCTCCTAACAGGCAGCCACGAAACAAAGGAATCCAAGAAAACCCATAAAAAAAGAGAAGACCGTCAAACACTCAAAGTGGAGAGAGAATAAAAAAACAAATCATGCAAATAATAAATATAAGCAAATAGCATTTCTGAACTGAAGCCCACAAAGACCATTTATTTAGCATAGAGTGAAGCAGCAAGCTGAACCTGACACCCTGACCTTTCCAATCTGGCCTGGTACCTGAATAGTCCAAACATTGGGTTCAGTCGCTTTGATACGCTCTGGGGCTAGGACCCTGCCGCGTTGATTCAGATTGTACCCCGCCTTTCCAATTCTGTTCGCTGTTTAAATCAGTCAAACCTCAGCTCTTCCTTGCTCTCGGCAACGGGCCCACTGCCTCGCCTCACCCCAGTTCTGCCACATTGAATTACCTCCAAGTCCAAAGGGAAGTTACAGACTATTGTTCGTAATGATAATTTACCACAAAAACAGTGATTAACAAAGTATTTAGTTGTTTTCCTTGTTTCATTGGCCACCAGCCAGAAGGCACTGAGGTTCACCAGCACCATCCTAAACCAGAAGGTGATATAATTCCTGAGATATAACCATAGAACCATATAACAATTACAGCACAGAAACAAGCCATCTCGGCCCTTCTAGTCCGTGCCGAACACTTACTCTCACCTAGTCCAACCTACCTGCACTCGGCCCATAACCCTCCATTCCTTTCCTGTCCATATACCTATCCAATGTTTTTTTAAATGACAAAATCGAACCTGCCTCTACCACTTCTACTGGACACACTCAATGTGTCAGCAAATGTAGAGCGCCCAAAAGCAGAGCAGTAGAGATGATTTAGCAGTAAATGGTATTTTACTAATAAACTGCAAAGTAACAAGCCACAAGGAGCCACAAGAAAAGAGAGAACAGATACTTAACCCATGGTAACTGAAGGCCAGGAGTGACTGGTTGAGGCTGGCTGATTCAATGAGTAAACAAGGGCTGTAGACCAGAGATGAGTTAAAATGGGCTGCAGGTGATGAGGTTCAAAATGAATAGCAAGTGATTCCTGTTTATGGGTGGAGACTGGGAGGCCATACAGGATGCCCCCTCTCTTTAGGCCAGCACCCAACAGCTCAGGGCAATCTGCATGGGTCTGGTGGAACTCCTTGATGAGTGATGGATCCAAAGTATAACAGGACGGCACCCAAGAGCTCTCCTCTGGATCGCATCCTTCCCAGTCAACCGGGTACTGCACACCCCATCCACAAAGACGTGAATCCATTAACCGGTGAACTGTGTACACTGGACCATCTTCCACCATCCTAGGTTCTGGAGGAGCAGGCTCAGGCGTGTTGAGTGGTCCTTGGACAACGGGCTTGAGGCAGGACACATGGAAGGTAGATGTGATCCTGAGGCAGCTGGAGATGGTAAGAGACTGGATTAATGCAATGGGTAATCTTGAATGGACTAATGCAGGAGTTGGTGTACAGGAGTAGATCTCAGGTGGACAGCCAACAATAGTCCCCAGGGTGGAGCAGTCTGGCTGGGTGCCACCAGTGGTTAGCCTGGCAACAGTAGGTGCAATTAGCAGCTAGGATGGCCTTCTGTGCCCTCTTCCAAGCATTCTGGCAATGGCAAATCAGGGCCCTGACAGATGAGACCTCTACCAGTGGCTCCTCCATTGGGAACAATGGGAGTTGGTAGCCATGAAGCACTTGAAAGGGTGACATGCCTATGGCAGACAAGGTGTGTAAATTCGGCCCAGAGCAGATTCTCCTTCCATGTGGAAGGATTGGAGGCACCAAAGCCTCACAGAAACTTCTCCACTTCTTGATTGCCTCTTTCTGACTGACCATTGGTCTGCGGATGATTGCCAGAGGACAAACTCACTGAGGTGGCGTGAAGGGAGCAGAAGGCTTGCCTGAAGCGGAAGGTGAATTGTGGGCCTTCGTTCAATGTAGTATCCTGGGAGATACTGTGAGGTGAACTACATGTTGGAGAACCAAGTCCTTCATCTCAGCGGTAGATGGAAGTTTGGGGAGAGCAATGAAGTGGGCTGCCTTGGAGAACCGGTCCACCACTGTCATGATTACTGTGGCACAATCAGAAGGTGGAAAACATACGAGGAAGTCCATGATGACGTGGGACTACAGGTGTTGAGGGACCAGAAGGAGCCCAGAGGGCCGCTGGTTGGATGAATTGGACTAGGCGTGTTGAGGGAAGGCAGCGACAGACAAACTACATCTGCGACCACAGTGGGCCACCAGAACCAGCATCACATAAAACTCAGTGTCCATCATGCAGCTGGATGAGTGGAGAGGGGTGAGGAGTGGGCTCACTGGAGTGCCTCAGAGTACACAGCCGGCAGCACGTACATATGATTGTCAGGTTTGTCGTTCGGAGAAGGCTTGTGCTGTAGGTACTGACAGATATGGTTCTCAAAGTTCCAGATGACTGTGGCACAGATCTGGGAGGAAGGACTGATGGGCTAAGTGTCAATCTCCATTTCAGCAGGGCTGAGCTGTCTGTCACACTCACGGATTCGGCAACGCAGCAGATATCGCAATTGCGCTCTTGAATATGCACATGTTAGCTAATTATTATTTCATTGTGATGATAGTTAACTCCATTCTTTTCGTTGTAGTGCTTGACAACTAGCTCCTTGTCTCCCCATCCATAACGGCGCTGTGTTGAGTTGAACTTGCGCAAGAAGAAGGCACAAGGTACACAGCTCCCATCTGCAAGTTTCAGCCACGCTGCCAGGTGGGAGCTGTCAGGTTTTTAACAGGAACTATTGCAGATCTGGAGTAGGGTCTCCTGTGGTCAGAGTGCTCCTGCGCCTGCAGGGAATGCTATTTGGGCCACAGGAAAGGTAGTTTCCCATCCTGTCATGGTGGTTGTGGGGTAGCTTATGGGTGTGGAATGCCTCCAGACGTGCAAACACCAGAAATGCTCATGAGACCCAAACCACAAGAGCTTCTTCATAAGCCAGTCCCACACAGCAGAAGTCACCTCATGAAGATACTCACTGTGCTGTTTTGTGGTGCACTGAAATGGTTCCTGTATGGGCTGCTCTTGAACACTTTTCATTTCTGGACACACCATAACAGTCCATCTTACCATTAGGCAGTGAGGGAGGTCCCCAGTGGAAGACTCTCCATGCAAGGGTTTTTCCCCTGTACATTGGAGACCTGGGGTGAAAGGTGTTGTACAGGGCAGTACCATGTAATAGATTCCTGAGCAGGTTCACTGATATCCCATCCACGTGCCTTTTCTGGTGGTCGGGAGGAGTAAGTGTACTCTGTCCACATGAAGTGCGAGAGGTTGCAGCCCCAGTTTGAATATCTGAAGGGGCTGCTCCTCAAGTTCTCCCTGCACTTTAGCCCCACGCTCCTCACTTATGGGTACACAGTAAGTAGGGATGTGGAGGGACAGATTGCTCAGGGGATCTCCTGGTAGGCTTGCCAAGATGGCCATTCGAGGGTCCTGCCTGAGCCAACTGCCTGCCCCTCTTCTCGGGCTACATTAAAGCCAGGGTGTACTTGGAGATGATTTCCAGGAATGGTGAGCCCTTCAGGGAACTGACTACATTACAGATGATTATAACTGTATTCTAAGTTGAATTCATTAACTTCATTGTAACCTGTATCCTTTATATGTATTTTGTATTTGAATAAAGTTTTGTACATTTGTTTAAAAGAAAAGGCAGAACGGTGTGTCTTCCAGTTCAGTCCTTACTGGGCACTCAGCTCTCACCTGTGGCTCCCTGTAGCTGTTTGCATGCGACAGTGGCCACACCCCGGGCAATGGCTTCAACAAGCCGGCTAAACCAGGTGAGGGTAGCCGATGGGTCTCAAACCCTCGGTGAGATAGGGAGTTGTCTATCTCAGCATGTGAAGACAGACTCCGGTGGATTGAGCGGATGAGACCAATGGAAGGACCAACGGTCAAGAAGGCAGTCTCTGCAAGCATCATGGAATGCATTGAGCACTACAAGACACAGAAGATGTCCTGGTCATCCACTGCGCCTAGCCCCATCTCCAGCCGTCTCGACTCTTGTCTTGCCACTGGATCCAGATGGAAATTAGGAAGAGAGAGTGAGGCTGACGCTGCGCAACTCTCCCTCACTTAAATCCAAATCAAGCGCTAGTCTCGACACCATCATCATCATCATCATAATGGTGTCGAGGTCTTCATCGACGACGATGGATGAACAACCAACCAACCGAACTACTGGGTGAGGATATCCCTGCACCCATATCAGATGCATCTACTTCTACAACAAAAGGTCCAAAGGGGTTCAGATGGTGGAGAATGTGAGCAGTGGTGAAGCATCTCTTGAGCTCCTCGAAAGCGTAGACCAGGTTATCCATGAGATAGGTGACCTGGTGATGGAAGTAAGAGGAGTGGTGATTTGGCATTAGTTTCTGATGAAACAGTAGTAGGATTTGGGTTAGCCCACGAGGCAGTGTAACTGTTTATGTGAGCGGAGTTGAGGCCATTCAATGATGGCGTGCACTTTCTCTGGGTCCATGGTTATGCCTTCGGGAGGAAGGAAATGATTGGGGCATGGAATTGACAATTTTCCAACTTGCAGTACAGTTGGTTTTTGAGGAAATGCTGAAGGACTGAATGGAAGTGACAGGTGTGGTCTTAGGGGGTGGGGTGGTCATTGGAGAAGGTCAGGATGTTGTCAAGGAAGAGGAACACATAGCTGTGTAGCTTATCACAGAGGATCTCGTTGATGAAGGCTTGGAAAATGGCTGGACTGTTGTAAGTCCGAAAGACATCACCAAGTATTCGTAGTGGCCAATGGGTGTTATGAATGCCATTTTTCACTCATCCCCCTTGCGGATGTGGATCAGTTTGGTGAAGATCTGGGATCCTCGGAGTGTTTCAAATGCACTATCCATCAAGGGGAAAGGGTAGTGTCTTTTAATGGTTATTTTTTTGAGTCCACTGTAGTCAATGCAGGGATAGAGACCCCATCTTTCTTTTTGATAAAGAACCCTGCACCAGCTGGGAATGGGATGGTTGAATGAAACCATTGTGTAGTGCTTCAGTGATATAGTTATTCATGACTTGGGTTTCAGGAGTGGAGAAGGAGAACAGATTACCTCAGAGAGGGGTAGTACCTGGGAGGAGGTCGATTGCACAGTCATGTGATCTGTACAGTGGCAAGGTTTTTACTTCCCTTTTACTGAAGGTGAAGGCTAAGTTATGGTATTCCTGTGGGAGTTTAGTGACGTCAAGAGTTTCATCTATCTCCACTGATTTACAAGGGTGAGGTCAGCTAAGGTTACAGGCACATGTGTCCCCAACTCAGCAGATGACCAGGTGAAGTAAGGATCGTGAGTGGAGAGCCAGGGATAACCCAAGATGAGAGGAGTGTTGGGTGAGTCGATCAGGAGGAATTGGATGGAGTCATGGTGCTCTCTAATGCTCATGTGCACAGGCAGTGTGCAAGCTCTGACCATCCCAGACCCTAAGGGACATCAATCAATGGCCGTGTAAAAGAAGGGGTAGCAATATTTTCGTTAGGAAGTCCAAGCTGTACACACAGAGTCCAGTCCAGAAGTTTGCCTGCTGCACTAGAATCAAGTGTTTCTGTCAACGGTTGAATTCCTTTAGGTGACCATACTCTGCTGGGTCAGTCATAGGTTCACCCATTCTGTCAGGAGATGTAAAGGAGGTTTGACCCAAAAGCAGAGCAGCAGAGATAACTTAGCAGAAGACGATCTTTGATGAATAACCTGCTAATTACAAGTCACAAGGGGCCATAAAACAAGAGAACAGATACTTAACTCAGGCAATATTGTAACTGAAGGCTAGGACCAACTGGTTGAGGCTGGCTGGTTCAATGAATAAACAAGGAATGCAAGCTGGGTTTAAATAGACTGCAGATGATAGGTTGAAAATGAATAGCTGATTATTCCTGTTTGCTGGGAGGTGCTTGCCTGTGCAAGCCTGACACTCTGCCCATTTTGTTAGGTACCTCCTGTACCTAATAAAATGGTTACTGAGTGCATATTCGTGGTCGTCTGCTGCTGTAGTCCACCCTCTTCAATGTTTAACGTGTTGTGCATTTAGAGATGCTCTTCTGCACATCACTGTTGAAACACGTGGTTATTTGAGTTACTGCCACCTTCTTGTCAGTTTGACCCAGTCTGGTCATTCTCTTCTGACCTCTCTCATTAATGAGGCATTTTCCCTCACAGAACTGCCGCTCACTGGATTTATTTTTTTGTTTTTCATACCAATCTCTGGAATCTCTAGAAATTTGTGTGTGAAAATCCCAGGAGAGCAGCAGTTACTGAGGTACTCAAGCCACCCTGTCTGGCACCAACACTCATTCTATACCTCTTGACCACGTCTGCATGCTTTTATGCATTGAGTTGCTGCCATATGATTGGCTGATTAAATATTTGTATTAACAAGCAGGTGTACAGGTGTATCTAATAAAGTGGCCACTGAGTGGATAGCGCTATTCTCCATTTTCTCAATATACCTCCATAACAGCAAGGGATTTCTGTTAAACATATTCATTGATGATTTTATTTTTGTCCTTTTACCTTTCCTCTTTTAATCATTCTTTCAATTTATCTATGGACAGATGTCAATGCACCATCAACAGGATAATTATAAACCATCTGGGGAAGGATTCTGTCTGGTTTATATCTATTCTCAAAAGATCAGCATGGGAAAAATTAACAACAAATTGGCAAACACATGAATTGTGACAGGTACATTAACAAATATAAAAGACATTTTGACAGGTATATTTAGAGGAAGGGTTTAAAGGAACATGGGCCAAATGCAGGCAAATGGGACTAGTTTAGATGGGCATCTTGGTCAGCATGGAACAAGTTAGACCAAAGGGCCTGTTTCCACATTTGTGTGACTCTATACCTTTCAGACCAATGGATATAAGTGTCTGCATATGTCTAATTGGCTTGGTAACCTTGAAATGGCCCAGCATTAGAATCAGAACCAAAATCAGGTTTAAAATCACCATCATATGTTGTGAAATTTGTTCTCTTTGCAGCAGCAGTACAATGCAATACATAATAATAGAAAAAATACAAGAATTACAGTAAGTGTGTATAGTTGTGTATATGTATGTAATGCCCTGGTTCTTATTTTTACTGTTATGCTGTATGTATTTCATTTAGCAGTTCTGTAAGAGCAGTCTGCTTTGCTTTCAGCCTGTTTGGGTTATTGTTGATGATAAGGGATGATGAGGAATGTGTGCCATCCAATTAGGAAGGTAGAACTGAGGGGGGGGGGGGCGTTTCTGGTGAGGGACACTAAGGTTGGGCTCTGGGCTTTTGTTCGGTGAGAAATGAAGAGAGAAGATGCTGGGGAGAACAGGTTGTAGGATTCAACCTGTAACGGGACCGTGATTCGACGAAGACAGGGGCGAGATCGATTGAGGATCAGTGAATACGGTGAAACATTGAGCTCCAACTTGTGCACATTTGACTGCTTAATTAAAATGGGCCCTTTTTTTTTTTCTTCTTTACTAACCCTTTGATTAAGTTAAGATTCATAAATATAATTCCTTTAATCATATGCAATGTACTGTCTGTCATTTTGTGGCACTAATTTGTAACAGGGTAGCAAATTACACAGCATCCACACAAACCGGGGTTTGGGGGTGGGAGAGCTGTTTCAATCTCACGAGTTTGGCAGGATAGGAGAGTGTCTTCCCTAGACTTATGCAGTCAAAGAAACCAAGGGGTTTCATTATGGGGGCTTGTCCAAGATTGATTTTGTTGGATGCTGTGTGATTGCCCTGGGCATTGATTCAGTGGGTTGTGTGTTTAAGCCTGTGTTAAACTATTGTCCGGTAAGGTGATTACAATACATGATTATGGATGCTATAGAGGTTGAGCAGTGATGTGAATCCATGAGGTTACCAGTAACGAATGTATGTGTATTGAGTGTGGTAGACATTTGTATCCCTGATGAATTGTTAATTCAAAATTTAAGTACCATTAAAGCAGTAGGAGCAGTAGCAATTTTAGAATGGAGGTTTGATAAAGTGATGGGCAAAGACATTGTTTTAGTTCAGACTAGCGCTGATGCAATAACAGTGGAACTGCCTTGTACTATTGGGGCCCCGTGAGAGGAGGGGCTGTGGGCTGACCATACTTTCCGGGAGGAGGGGAGTGTAGGCGAGCATGCCGAATCGCAAGCTGAGTCTCCCGTAGCTGGGACAGAGACTTCAAAGACAGGTTGCCCTCGTTTCTGCAGAGCGAGGGGAAGGAGTGGTCGAATTTGGAAAATCTAATGAGTCCTCTAGTGAGGAGTGAGAATTCTGAGCTGATATCAGCCCTTACCTCTCCGGCAGATAAATGGCCCAGTACACAGGCAGAAGGTCCTAGTTATCGGAAGTTGAGAAAGTTCTCAGGAGTGAAGCCCAGCCCCAAGAGGGAAGAAGAGTATGAAACCTGGGTGGAGCAGACCTCTCAGATGCTGGATGAGTGTCAGTGCTCTGATGACGTAAAAAGACACCAATTGGTAGAGAGTTTGAGGAGGCTGGCTGCTGACATAGTGAGATCTGTAAAGACACAGAATCCCTTTGCTACTTTTGCAGGCTATATGCAAGTGCTAGAAAATGTGTTTGGCGTGACAGGAAGCCAAATAGAGCTTATGATGGGGTTTCAGAACATGTTTCAGGAGAAGGGGGAGAAACTTTCCGCCTACATTTTTTGGCTAGAGAGGCAGCTATCTTGCTTGTGGTGTAGGGGGGCCATTCAAATGGCTCAGGTGAATCAGTTAAGAATGGGCCAAATAGCAAAAGGCACCCAGTCACAGGACATGATCGCTTGGGGTCTCGAAATGTCTCATAAGATGCACACCCCTCCCTCGTTTTTTGAGCTGATCAGAGAAGCAAGAGAGGAGGAGCATGGAGGGCCTCTGTCAGCAGGGTACAGTCCTTGATAGTAGCCCCCTGTGCTGAAGTAACCACTGACAGCCCACCCCGAGGACTGGTAAAGGAGTCTGTGACAGAGATGAGAAATAAGATGTCCTAATTGTTATCAGCGGGTGCAGCCACCCCGAACGATAAAGCTGATAGGGAGGTGAATCCCCTGAGGAGACGGACTATGCAGAGAGCTGCTAGTGACGGGTCCCGTAAGAGGGGAAGCGACTGGTATTGTCTATTATAACTGTGTTATAACACAGGTGGGAGTGCGAACAATGGAAAACCCCTTGGAGAGTGAGTCCCCAGGTACCCAAGTGAAGAGAGGTGCCAGGAAACTTAGAAGAGACCCAGTGAGGGAATGGCCTGATGTCACGGGGGGAACACGTTCCCAGCAATATATCAAGGAACACCACAAAGGCTATTCCTGAAGGCTTAGTGGGGCCAAGCTCCAGTGTATCACCTCAGATAGAGGGTATTTATGCTAGAGCCATACTTGACACAGAGTCACAGGGCACTTTGCTGTACCATTCGTTTTTCAACCAGTATGTGACTAATTTACCATTGACGCTACTCGGTGCACTAGAGATCTGGGGTCTTAGTATGAATGATTATCCGTATGATGATTGCTTGTCATTGAAGCTGGAGTTTTTGGAGGCAGATGTGCGAGTGGCTGAGATCCTCGATACATTAGCATTGGTTTGTCCGGACCCCATTGAGAGGGGTGGAGTTTCAGTTCTCGTGGGGACAAATACTCCTATTCTGAGGAGGCTAGTGGGAGCCTACAAAGAGAAAGTTGGTGAGCGTTTCCTGAAAATATTGTCCATTCGTCTGGTGTTTCGAGCTGCTTTTGAGGAAGTGCGTGGCTGCACTGGACTGAATAATGAGCTTAGATGAAGGACTGTAAGGTACACCCAGTCAAAACCAGTCATGCACATAGTCTCATGAAATGGAGAAGCTACGGATCAGTCTAAGATAGAGGCGGTGACCACCTGGCCAAGGCCCCATACTGTGAGCGCCCTGCGCTCATTTCTTGGATTCTATGGGTACTATCGGAGGTTCATGAAGAACTACTCTAAAGTAAGTCACCCTTTAAATCAGCTTCTGTGTAGTTACCCTCCCTTGGGGAAGAAAGGGAGGAGGACAAAAGGAGAGGAAGGTAAAGAGTATCTTAGCACTTCGGAGCCATTTGGAGCGAATTGTGAAGAGACCTTTCAGTTGCTGAAGGAGCTGTTGACAGAGGTGCCTGTGCTGGCTTTTGCAGACCCCTGATTGCCATGTGTACTGCATACAGATGCCAGCAGAGAGGGCTTAGGGGGTATCCTGCATCAGGATCAGGGCACAGGGTTGAGACCTGTCACGTTTGTAACTGGAGTCTCTCAACCTCTGCGAAAAACTATCCCATGCACTGGTTGGAGTTTCTGGCATTGAAATGGGTGGTGGTGGATAAATTAGGTGACTACCTCTATGGTGCCAAGTTTGAGGTGAGGGCGGACAGCAATTCCTCAACTTATATCCTGACTTTGGCAAAACAGACCTTTGGTGGTTGGCGCCGTTGTCTGCCTATGACTTCAGCCTGAAGTACTGGCCAGGAAGTCGGAACATTGATGCCAATGCATTATCCCAAAGTGCGCATGAAGGGCTGGACAGGGACAGAGAGTGGGAGAGTGTTCCTGCCCTTGGAGTGAAAGCCAGCTTTCCATCATGGTGAAGGCAGAGGAATGGCAAGGGCAGAATCAAATGGTAGATCATTTGTGAGCTTCTGATGGTGCCATTCCACAAGCTCTGAAGCCAAAGCGGTTGCCAAAATTTAGACCTGGGGAAGTGGCAGCTGTTCAGCAAGCTGACCCGGGCATCGGTACCATTTGGTCAGTGGTTGTCAAAGGGGACATGGCCCAAGCGGACAGGATGAAACACTCTGTGGTGTCTACATTACTGAGAGAATGGCCCAGATTGGAGCTGAGGAACCAGATCCTATACTGGGTCACGTCACCTCCGGACTGGCCTCAATGTTTCCAGCTGATCCTGCCTGAGAAGTATCGGAGGATTGGGTTGAAGTTGCTTCATGATGATTCTGGCCATTTGGGGGTTGAAAAGACCTATAGATTGCTCAGAGATCAGTTCTAATGGCCGCGGATGAAGCCAGAGGTCGAAGAGTACTGCAAGCGGTGCATTCGATGTATACGGAGGAAGACACTGCCTACGAGTTCCATTCCGTTATCCCACTTGACTGGTGTGTATCGATTTCCTGTCAGTATAACCAGATGCCAGCAACATGGCAAATGTCTTAGTCATTATGGATCACTATATCAGATACGTGCAAGCATTCCCTACCAAGGATTGGGGGGGCGTCCACTGTGGCCAAAGTGTCATGGGAGAAGTATTTTATTTTTTATGCTCCCCCCTGGTGGATACATAGCGATCAGGGATGGGATTTTGAGAGTAGGCTTTTATCACTCATAGGGTGATCCCCAGCCAGGGAAGTTCAATTGGACCTTGGTAGACATGCTCGGAACCTTGGAGATCAACAAAAAGAACAAGTGGGGTCAACATATTGGACATCTGGTCCACTGTTACAACTGTACACAAAATTAAGCTACCGGGTACTCGCCATATAATCTGATGTTTGGGCGCGAGGTGAGGTTGCTCGTTGACCTCTGTTTTGGGACTGGCAAGGACAATCTACCGCTGAAGATTTATCTGAAGTATGTGTCTGCTATGAGGAGCTGAAAAAGGCTTATGAATCAGCTGAGGGTGCAGCTGCCAAGCAGAATCAAGGAAATAAGAGGAGATATGATCAAAAGATTAGGTTCTCCCACTTCATGCCTGAAGACCAAGTCCTCATAAGGAATTTGGGGCTACCTGGGAAACATAAGTTGGCTGATCACTGGGCAGCTACACCTATGTAGTGGAGAGTCAGATGCCAAATGTACCAGTTTTTTGGGTGAAACCAGAAGATGGGAATGGGCCTGTCAAGATTCTCCATCGGAACCATCTTCTACCTCTGGGACAAGAGGTGCGTGTTTTCCCAGAGCCGGACCTGGACTCTACACCTCATAAAAGGACTCTGCGGTGATGCGGGGAGACTGAAGGACCAGTAGCAGGAAGGATTAAACCATCCCCCACCTCTGAATGGGATACTGACTCGGAGGATGAGGAAATGGGGATGTGGTATATGCTGCCTTTTGCTAACTCCCCACAACTGAGGAAGAGAGTCCCAACTCTTCTCCCGCTGAGGCAGGTGGAATGGGGGAGACTAGCAGTGGACAGGCAGGTTTTCAGCTGGACCACGCAGGGGGGCTGGGCTCTAAAATAACTGGGAATGAAGCTGAGCTCAGCCATGTGGCTGAGCGGTCTGAGTTCCCAGAATGCACAAGTAATAGATCAGGGGAGGCCTCTCCATGTAGACCAGAAGTATCCCCAGAAGTGTCTGAAACTGAAGAAGCAGAAGATGGGATAAGGAGGACTCAAAGAGTCAAAAGACCCCCAAATAGGGAGGCCTATGTAGCACCAGGGGAGCAGAGAGTTATGACAATTCGCCCCAGTAAGAGATGTCACCGATGTTACAAATGGGTTGGAGGTTCTCACATCACAAAACTCCTTTGAAAACAGTGTTATTTATGATGGTATGACAAAATATTTCAGAGTCATGAGGACATGACTATTTTGATGGGGGGAAGAGTGTAATGCCCTGGTTCATATCAAACTCGTGCAGTAGCTCCCCACCCCCGCATACCAGATAGTGATGCAGCCAGTTAGAATTCCCACCACAGTGCATCTATAGAAATTTGCAAGTGTCTTTTGTTGACATACCAAATCTCCTGAAACTCCTAATGAGATATAATCATTGTCGTGCCTTCTCCGTAGCTGCATCGATATGTTGGATCCAGGATAGATCCTCAGAGATACGTATGTTGTAAGGAAAAACAAGAATGAAGTCCTCTTCTATGGAGCTACCACAGTTTGATATGCCAAAGGCTAATGATTTTACAATAACTTGATTCTATATTTTACTGTGCATAGATGCCTCTCTCCATAGAAACCTTTATACCCACATATTGGTTCCTGCATTTCCTCGTGCCAGTACTTCTGAATTAACTTCATTGACTGTCAAAGTTTTTGGATCACGAACGGGTCATGAAAGATACCATATAATCTCAAGCTTTGCTTGTCCCGTGACAGATAAGAAAAAACTGCTTACTGTTTAAATTTCTCATTATTAATGTCATCTTTAAAAACTTCAGTTCTTACCTGAGCATTTTTGGTCCTGCCCATTACGTTGCTGCATTCTTGTTCTCAGTAGACTATCTTTGGATGATATTTCAGCGAAATTCAGGTCATGCTAAGGGTATACTGAATGCAGTCCTGAACGGAATACAAAGCAGAGACTGCAATGAGAATGGTAATTATAAACGAGTGTGAGAACATCATTTTGGTCGTTGTACGGGAACAGGGGGCAACCTTTACAATTGTACAGAGCAGAAAACTGTGCATGTTGAGAATTGAACTATGGTTCTGACATTTAATTGATGGTGAGATATAAGCAAAACGAATAGATCGATTTATTGTCAGATTACAATTGGACTGGCAGAGGATGAGATTGATTTACCAAATCCTTATCTAATAAAATCAGATTTTATTGCACCTTTCACACCTTTGCATAACAGAGAGGACAATGGTCAAAATTAAGAGAAAGTATTTGAATTTAGTTTCCTGATGATCTTTGCAGAGCTGATGACAACAGTTCAGTCACAATCTGCTGGAGTTAGGCAGCTCTGTGCTGGGTCTGCAGTTTATGGGAGAAGTCTCAGCTGGGAGTTCTGTGCAAGCTCCAGGTTTCTGGAATCAGAGCGGAGGCTGGAGGGTTGGCAGCGGGGCTCAGGGAAAAGGTCGGAATGGGAGGAGGCAGGGATGCAGAGACAGCAGTGACGTAGTGAAGGAAAGGAATAGAGAAAGGTCAGAGGGATAAGTGGTGTGAAGTCAGAGAGAAAATGAGGTTGAAGGAAGGGAGTTGGAGGATGGGGGAAGGGGGAGTTTGGAGGTGAGGAAAAATGCAAAGCAGGATTAAAACAGTGGGAGTGAGATCATACACCTGTATACGGGATCAGAATGTTTTTGTGTATGCAGAGTGTGCGTCTGCATACATGTGTGACCCATGTAGCAGAGCCTGATATCCGGTCACCTTGATGAAGGTGTAGAAGTTGGAGCCAGCGACCATTTAAAGGAACTGAGGCACAGGCATCTTTTGCTGCTCAGCACAGAGTGGAAGCAAGTCATCCAGATGGATTGCCAGGGAAACTGATGTATAGGATTTGGGTTAAAAAGTTAAATATCATTACTTCCAAAATTCAGACCTGCATCATGGTATGTTAGTTTGGTATTACTAAAACATTCCACACTTAAGTGGATGGAAGGAATTTTCACCTGGACATAGAAGAAATTGGTGATGCTGGAATCTGGAGTAACAATCTGCTAGGAACTGAGAGAATCCAACAGCATCTGTGGTTGAAAATGAGTCATTGAAGCACACAAACCGTCCTCCAGCTCAGCTTGTCCATGCCAACCAAGATCATCATTTAAGCTGGTCTCATTTGTCCACATTTAGCTCACATACCTCTAAATCTTTTCTATTCATGTACCTCTCAGTGACTTAAATATTGTTATTATACCCACTTGAACCACTTCCTCTGACAGCTCATTCCATTTATGCTCTAACAAAATTATCAAGAGTATCATTAAGTCAAATCCAGTGTTGTCTCCCATCAACTTAAAGTGGATCTTTGATCTAAATATGTAGTTTATATGAAGTTCTGTCAATACATCTATGCATGTCCTGTTGTTTTTCATGTCTATAATGAGAATCTAATCATTACAAATCACAAATAAAGCAGTAGAGCATCTATCCCATCAATTTTGACCCAACTCTGTGGAATGACAAGGCAATTAATTCCATTTCCTTGCTGTCCCCCATAGCTTGGTTTATTCTTGGTCATTTCATATTTATCCGATTTCCCTTTGAAAGTTACCATTGACCAAATAAATCTATTGTATTGTTTCAGACTGAAATGTTTAGGATTACCCTTTGGGCTATGCATCATTTCTAATTAATTCTGAATAGCACAGTCTTGCAGCAGAATCAAAATCAACTTTGTTATCATTGACATACAATATGTTGTTAAATTTGTTGTTTTGTGGCAGCAGTACTGTACAAGATATAACAAAGACTAGTACAAAAATAAATAAATAAATAATGTGAAAGAGCAATAATCATAAGAAAATATAATCTGTAAACCTGACACTGCCTTGAGGGCATTTTCTGAGGACAAAATATCAGTGAAGAATTTAAATAGTTATGCACTACCTGTATCTTGAGCAGATCAGAGAGTCCCCTGACTCATGTTCGCATGCCTTGTGTGCTAACGTTCAGATGTTATCAGGTGAGATGGAGGGCTTGAAATCTAATTGATGTAAAAACGGCAGTGTGCAATCAAAGCATTCAAAGTACTTAATGGCACCAAAGTACAGCTATAATGATGTTCAACAAGTAAATATTTAATGATGTGAAAATTTAAATCCCTCATGACTCAAGTCAGATTACTTTCCATTTCACAATTATTCATTAAAAGCTGTTCTGAACCATGCAGAAGTCAACCATTACAACAGTGAATCAATCAGAAATTTGCAGCCAGCACAGGACACAATATAGTTAAACTGTGCGTTTAATGGAAGCCGTACTTCGATACTGGATCTGCTATATCCTCCCATTCTTCCCCCATCAGCAGTTACATAAAAGACTTACTGTGCATGTGGGCTACTCTAATCCATGAGATCAATTAAGGCTGCTTCTTGGCTGGCCATCGGAAGCCTGAATGAGTGGACTGCACTCGTGATTTATTGCAAAATCGGTAAAGGCACAAGCAGAAGAACTCTGCCATGGGTGGTCCCATGCCCAGCTGCAAAAGGAGGAGGGTTGGGCATGGAGCTAGCAACCACATCCCGTAAAAACCCAGAGCTACAGAAATGCCAATACAAGCTCCAAAGATGGCTTCCCTATGAGAGGAAGAATCTGTCAGTGGCCTATACCCCAGCAGAGATGACGGGCGTAAGAAGACGTCTTCTATAATTTTTAGCACATTAAATGTAGCCCATGTAATTAAGATTGAAAAAGAGTGATGTCCTCTGTTGACCTGAGTTCTCGGTGTTCAGCGTGGTCTCCAAGGGCTAATAGACCTGTTACTCTGCTGGTTCTCTCAATGACCCTCCGGCTGTGCTGCCTGTTACATGGCATGTTGCAGCAGCTATGTATTGGATAAAAACAGTCAAAAGCAAAATGCTATACAACAGGCCATGGAGAGTGTTGTCTATTTAAGTAAATGGTCTCTAATTTACAGTTTATCACCATTTATCCTCCTTTGCTCTGCACCCCTTCTTATCCTAAATGAACAAAATAATAGAAATTCAAATAGTTCCCAGAAACAAGTTCTTGGCTAAGAGTCCTGGCCTGTACAGATGACCTAAATAACAATCTAATATATCCACAGTGCTAATATAATGCTGCCATGACCATGCTATAGGGCTCTTATCCAGAGTACTAAGGTACCACGATGTCGAATTTATTTAAGTAACTATTTAACTAGTGTCATTTAATTAAAATCAATAATGTTTCTTCATATACAGAAAATCTTTACTTTAATTCACTTGCATTTTCCACTCAGGTTTTTGAGATGAATGGGGCATAATTAGTCAAGGCTAGCAAATATCTAAGGAGATGGATGTACAGCGGTGAGCTCAGTGACAAAGTCTCAGTACCTGACTTTTTCAAACTTCTGGTAATTGCCTCCCCCCTTCACTCCATTTCCATTTCCCTCTCTCACCTTACCTCCTTGCCTGCCCATCATCTTTCTCTATGCTCCTCCTCCTTCCCTTTCTTCCATGGTCTTCTACCCTCTCCTATTATGTTCCCCCTTCTCCAGCCCTTTATCTCTTTCACTAATCAACCTCCCACTCCTCTTCCCCTGGTTTCACCTATCACCTACCACCTTTTACTTCTTCCTCCCCTCTCCCCACCTTCTTGCTCTGACTTCTCATCTTTTTTTTCCCCCAGTCTGGATGAAGGGTTTCATCCCAAAACGTTGACTGTCTATTTTTTTCCATAGATGCTACCTGGCCTGCTGAGTTCCTCCAGCATTTTCTATGTGTTACATGTTCCATAGTTCCATGTTAAATGCATAGGTGCAGTAGAGGATGCAGAACAGCAGAGGGCGTATGGGTGGCAATTTCCTTTGGACCTCCGGCCAGTTTGGAGCTTCATCCGTGCTGTGGGTTTCAGCAGTGAAATAACTGATGACATTGCCCAAAATATTGACTTCCTTTCTGACTCCCATAAATAATAGTGCAAGCACCTTATAGAGTTTTCAAGCTACTTCAATCAGGTGCCTGAAGCCACTTGGAGACCTGCTTTGTCTGAAATCACTGGAGCATTTAAATTGGTAAATGCGGAACCCCACAAAGGTAATTGGCAGAGCTAGTGATGATAAATTAACCCATATACCATGTCAGTTCTAATATTATGTCTGGGAAGTGTGTTATAAAATCTTGCCAAACAGAAAAAAAAGAGATTGTTTGAACTGTCGTGTCTGTATTGGCTCTTTGAAAGATATACCCTGTTAGATCAGTTCCTTGTTTGTCCCCATGAACATATATGACTAATTTATTTTTGAAAATGAGCACTGAATTTGCCCAAGCCATCTTGTCAGGCAGTCCAATCTAAAAGTCTCAGAATAAAAGGTAAGGTAATTTAGGACTGAAATGGGGAGAATTCCTTCACTCAGAAGGTGGAGAATCTTTCAAATTCACTACCCTAGTGGGCTCTGGAGGCTCAGTTGTAAAGTTTATTAAAGACAGAAATTAATACATTTCTGAATATTAAGAGAAGTGAGGGAAATGAGGGCAGTGCAGGGAAATGGCAGCGAAGGAGAAGATCAGCCATGACTTTGAATGGCAGAGCAGGTTCAAGGGCTGAAGATCCCAGTTCATATATCAGATCTATATATGAATGAAAAACTTCATTCCCTACATGCAAGAGATACTTTTTTGCCAATTACCTTAAATCTTTATTATTTGATTATTAACTTTTTGTCTGTACAAACTCAATCTCCTCAATTTCTCAAACAAGTATCCTTGCTATTTTGAACACCTCTATTAAATCTCCCTTTAACCATGATGAACGCTCAAGCAAGTAGCAGGTTGTTATCAAACGACATGTATGCCACCATTTACTACCCTGAGATTCATTGTCTTACAGGTACTCACAGTAAACAAAGAAATAGAATAGAATCAATGAAAACCTACACACAAAGATTCGCAAACAACTAATGTGCAAAAGAAGACAAATTGTGCAAGTACAATAATAATAATAATAAAACCAACCTAAATTCCACAACAATGCAGTATAAGAAAATAATGAAGATGCCACCCTATGAAGCACTGATGAAAATAGAATTACTTCAGCAACTGCTCCACAACCTGACAATAATAGTAACATCCTGATGTAGAGCCTCCATAGAATGTTGATGATGAAGCTGAGCTTACAAAAAAAAATTATCCTATCATTTACCATCATGCTAACAGAATACATGGGCACTGACCCAAGAAAAAGACTTTGCATACCAAAACAAAATGTATCATCAAAATTTTCAAAACTTGTTAATAACTCTCAGCGATATTATATTGCCACAATAGTTAGGAAAACTTGAAACATTTGAAGAACAACACACAGTTAGAAACTGCACAGCATTAACAGCAGTGCAATGCAATGACTCCAAAATAGAGACACTCAATAATAGAAACCCAAAAGTGAATAATGAAATGAGAACATTGAAATGGTACACGAGATTAAGAAACAAAATTGAAACCTTAAAAGCAGAAATAGCCCAAATAATGAAGTATAAAATGGATAATCCAAGCAAGAAACTTAAGAGGAAAGCTAAGAAAATATAAGGTCCACTCAGGATACTCTCAACCTCACAACTTGCATTGTAGAATTTATAGATACACTAGAACAAAAGCTTGGTGAATACAAAGCCAGATTAAATAGCTACATGAAATGTGCCAAATGAAGAAAACATAATTATCAGTTCAAGAGCAATGGAAAAGGTTTACACAGGATATTGAAACTAAATTTGACACACCAGAATGTCACCAACTCTTGCACAGAATTACCAACAAATACAGAGTTGATGAATTTTCTGTCTGATGTCTGGTAAAACAGGGTGATGCACAATCAAGAAGCATGCTGCATTAGAGAGGAAAAAGAACACACTCACATAATTGAAGACATACAAACACCAGATGTGCTAAAAGCAGTTATAAAAAATACCCACAAATGGAAAAGTATTAATAGTGGTAATATTCATAATTATTGGTATAAAGAATTTACTTGCCTTCATCTGTACCAATTAATACATATCAGCAATTTTCTTAAAAGTCCTGAAAAAGTGCCTGAATTTTTGACAGAAGGTAAAGCATACCTCTTACCAAAAGGAGAAATCAAAACTGAAGCATCAATGTATCGTCCTTTTGCTTGTTTCCAAACTATATATAAAATTGTAACATCATGAATCTCGCAACTAATCACCACGCACTTAGATAACCACAACATACTTACATAAGAGCAGAAAGGATGTCGTAAGGGTAAAAAAGGATGGAAAGAACAGCTGATAACAGATTCTGTAATTCTAAATCAGGCCTGACAGAAAAGAAGAAATCTTTCATGTTGTTTTATTGACTACCAAAAAGCATTTGATTCCGTCCCACACTCACGGTTAATAGAAGTTCTTAATATATATATACTAACCCCAATACTTGTGAAATTCCTTCAACAACTGATGAAGCAATGGCGTACTATAATCACTCTATCTATTAACAACCAAAGAAGGACACCGTTATGAAATTGAACTGAGGCAGTTTTCAGGGCGACTCTCTAAACCTATGATGGCTTTGTCTTGCTTTAAACCTGCTCTCTAATTTACTGAATTAGACAAGAATAGGGTATCAAATCAGAAACAACCAAACAAATTATACCTTGACATATCTTCTATACATGGACAATTTGAAATTAAATGCTCCTTCATCAGTAAGGCTGAAGAAATTAATTCAAATAGAACTATTTTCGAAAGCTATAAACATAAACCGTGAACTGGATAAATGTAGAACATTAAACATAAAGAAAGGTGCAGAATATAAAACAGAGCAGCAGGATATGATACAACCAATGGATGAATATGAAACACATAAGTATTTGCGATATCAACAAGCAAAGAAAATGGATCATACTGCTATGAAATACAAACTCATAAAAAACACCTTTCATAAATACAAGTCTGATTCAGTTTTAGAGTCAAAGTCCCACGAATTATATTATGACCCATCTATTATTACAGATAGGACAATGCATAATAACCATCTGGATATAATATTGCAGGATAAACAAGCAAGAACAACTTACTTAATAGATATAGTCATTCCAAACACATATAACTTACAGAAATCAATGTGAAAAACACTAGAAATATGCTGAATTAAAAGAGGAAATTGAAAGACTATGGAACATGAACAGGGTATACATTGTCCTGATAGTAATACCTACAACTGATGTCATCCCAAAGTCACAAGACAATAGCATTAAACAATTAGGCCTGCACAGCAATATCTATGTAAATCTCCAGAAAGCCACAATACTAAACACCAGTAGAATAGTCCTAAAGTTCCTAGCATTTGAAAAATGAGCGTGCTTGGCTATGCCCATATATCAGATTTTATGAGCTTCAGCTGAGAAAAAGTGAAAATATGATAATAAACAAATAAATAATACTGCGGACATGAGTTGTAGAATCTCTGAAAGTGAGTGATAGGTCGTGGAATCAGTTCAGTGTTGAGGTGAATGAAGTTATTCATGCTGGTTCAGGAGCCTGATGGTTGAGTGGTAATATCCATTTTTAAACTTGATAGAATGGGACCTACAATTCCTGCACATCCTTCCCAATTAGCAAGCTTAGTTAATTTTCATTCCAGAGGAGAGACTCTATGCTAACCCAGTGTGCTGTGACCGCACGTTCTTTTGCAACTAGTTGTCTGTTTGAACAGAATGAAGATTGACTATAATCCGTTTCTCCTTATTTTTCTCCTAGTCTTTAGAAGAAGGGTTTATGACATATCTGGTGAAAATAGAGTGACAAGAATTTTAATTATGTAATGCTGTATTAGATGATGATGTGATTATAAAGTCACCTTCCTGTGCATAGCAGGTTAAGACCCATTTATGTCAAAACACTACTTGATGCTAAATTATGTCTCTAAAATCTTCAATGCCATACAAACCAGTTAAAGACACATTTTTAACATACTAATTAAGTACATTAAAATGTACTTTTTACAAATGACTTTCCTTTATCTCCAAGCATCAGTACTAATGCTGAATTTTACTCAAATTCATGGAGCACTTGAATATTTGCAATATCTTGTTATTTGGCAATTGTTCTGTTTTTAGTGACATTGGCCTAAACACACTTTAGCTCTAGTCCTGTAGCAGGGTTTTGACCTAACATATGAACAAATACTTTTTCCCACAGATGCTGCTCCACCTGCTGAATTCCTCCAGCAGATTTCTTTCTCCTTCTTTCTTGCTCTCTTAAATAATATTCAAAGAAATTTAGAAGTAAATGCATGGAGTCACCCTTTCAACCCTGCCCTCAGTCACAAAATAATTGTTGATCTTTCACCTCAGTGCCAATTTCCTGCACTAACCCCATATTCCTTTATGTCCAAAAATTATTCAACCTTGTGAATTTACTCAGCAATTGAGGCCCCATGTCCCTCTTGGATGGACAATTCCAAAGAGTCATAATACAGATTAAAAGGTTTTCTCCTATCTGTCCTAAATGGCCCACACTCTGTGACCCTTATCTCATGAAATCCCAGCAAGGGAAGAAATCATCTCTACATCTCTCATCTAAGAATAAAACAAGGGGAATTTTTTTTTTTAAAAAAGGTCTCACTCTCAGTAAGAACTGGAATTTGATTGTAAACAAGGGGGGAGCAGCAGAAACCTGATTGGATGCAGACTAACCAATCAGGAGGGACGGATGACAGGGGTATAAATACCACTGGAATAGACATGCCCAGGCATCATCCCTGATGAAGATGGCATGAAGTTTGTCATCGAAACATCAGTTAAAATCAATACCTGTACCCGGCTGGAAGCCTGGGAAGAGTTTATTCACCATACATGCCAGGAAAGTTTTATACTAACTCTATCTGCCTAACCTTCAGACAAAAGATGAACTCTTGATCTCATAATCTACCTCGTTATGGCTTTTGCACCTTATTGTCTACCTGTACTGTACATTTTTCTGTAATACTGCATTCTGAATTCTGTTGTGGCTTTCCCCTTGTACTACATCGATATGTATATGTTTTGAACTTATCTGTCTAGATGAGATGCAAAACTATTTTTTTCACTGCTTCTTGGTACTCATGACAATAATAAACTATTAGCAGCAGACCATTATTTCTCAGATAAATCTAGTGAACACCCAAGGTAGTAATCTCTGGATTTCTGCCTGTGCCACGTGCCAGTGAGGGTAACTCAGTTACTGACTGTTATGCCACTGGCATTTAGGGCAGCAATGAAGGTCCTCCATCTCTGTCATACTGTTGCACACAGATATAGAAGGATTCTCCATTGCTGTTTCCGTAATAATTTTTTGATCAGTTAGGGTGGTTACCCCTGAGCTGAACCCGGAACCTCGAGTTCTGGTGGACCACTCTTATTCCAGCCTCTACCCTTTGACCTGTTTGGCATAGGTGACCCTACCAACAGCCAAAGCACAAGATCATTGAGGCATGCAAGCCCCCAAACCCTACAAAAAGTTTGTGGTCCTCTTGGAGGCAGTGAGGGTAAGAATAGGATGATTTAGCAGATAAATGTGTGGCTGTGGAATTGGTGCAGGGGACAATGCTTTAGATTTGTGGATCACTGGGATCTCTACTGGGGAAGTTATGAGCTGTACAAAAGGGACAGGTTACACCTGAAAAAGAGGGGGACCAAAATCCTTGTGGGCAGGTTTACTAGACCTGTTAGGGAGGGTTTAAACTAATTTGGCATGGGGATGGGAACCAAAGTGATAGGGCTGAGAATGAGGCAGTTGGTATACAAGCAGATGCAGTGTGTAGTAAGATTATCAGGAAGGACAGGCAGATGATAGGACAAAATTGCAGTCAGTGGGATGAGCTGCAGTGTAACTTGGGGACAAAACCAAAAAGGGTGATGAATACTAGACTGAAGTTGTTATTTTGAATGCACACAGTATATGAAATAAGGTAGATGATTTTGTTGTGCATTTAGAAATTGGCAGGTATGATGTTGTGGGCATCATTGAGTCTTGGTTGAATGAAGATTATAGTTGGGAGTTTAACATCCAAGGACACACCTTATACCAAAAGGACAGGGAGGAAGGCAGAGGCGGTGGCTTAGTTCTGTAGGTAAAAATGAAATCAAATCCTTAGAAAGATGTGACACGGGACTGGAAGATGTAGAATCCTTGTGGGGTTAAGAAACTGCAAAGGTAAAAAATTCTGAATGGAATTATATACAGGCCTCTAAACAGTTGCCAGATGTGAGCTACAAATTACAATCGAAGGCAGAAAAGGCATGTAAAAAGGGCAATGTTGGGAAAATCAGGCAGGAGCTGGTTCCCAAGAGTGAGAATTTGTAGAATATCTACAGAAGACTTTTTAGAGGAGCTTGTGGTTGAGAACTCCAGGGGAAAGGCTTTTCCAGATTGGGTGTCCTGTAATAAACCAGATTTGATTGTGGTGATTAGGCTAAAGGAACTGTGAGGATTTATAGGTGGAACTGAGAAATAAGGAAAGTATGGCCACATTAATTATTATTGACCACACAACAGTCTGTGTGATTTAGAGGGGGTGCAGTGGACAGCGAGGAAGACTATCAAACCCTGCTACAGGATCTGGACCGACTGGAAAAATGGGCTGAATAACGGCAGGTGGAATTTAATGTAGACAAGTGTGAGGTGCTGCACTTCGGGAGGAAAACCAGGGTAGGTCTTACAGTGTGAGCGTTAGGGCATTGAGGGGTGTGTTAGAACAGTGGGATCTGGCAATTCAGGTCCATAATTCATTGAAAGTGGAATCACAGCCAGGTAGGATCAAAAAGAAAGCTTTTGGCACATTGGCCTTCATAGATCAATGTATTGAGTACAGGAGTTGGGAAATTATGTTGAACTTGTATAAGATATTGGTGAGGCCTAATTTGGAGTATTGTGTGCAGTTTTGGTCACCTACCTACAGAAAAGATGTAAATAAGTTTGAAAAAGTACAGAGAAAATTTACAAGGATGTTGCTGATGATGGAGGACCTGAGTTATAAAGAAAGATTGAATGTTAGAACTTTATTCCCTAGAACGTAGAATATTGAGGGGTATGGATAGAGTAAATGCAAGCAGTCTTTTTCCATGGTCTTTTTCTATGGAAAAAGTATTGTCGACGTTTTGGGCTGAAACATTGACTGTACTTTTTTTCCACAGATGCTGCCTGGCCTGCTGAGTTCCTCCAGCATTTTGTGTGTGTTACTTGGATTTCCAGCATCTGTAGACTATCTCTTGTTTTTCCATGGAGGTTGGGTGAGACTAGGACTAGAGATCATGGGTTGAGGGTGAAAGGTGAAATGTTTAAGGGGAAACATCTTCACTCAGAAAGTGGTGATAAGTGTGGAATGATTT
Source organism: Hemitrygon akajei (assembly GCF_048418815.1). Classification (NCBI taxonomy): domain Eukaryota; kingdom Metazoa; phylum Chordata; class Chondrichthyes; order Myliobatiformes; family Dasyatidae; genus Hemitrygon; species Hemitrygon akajei. The sequence goes on from NC_133149.1 coordinate 26,543,506, forward strand.
GCCAGCGCAAGTGGTGGATGTGGGGTCGATTTCAACATTTGAGAAAAGTTTGGATAGGTACATGGATGGGAGGGGTATGGAGGGTTATATTTCGGGTGCAGGTTGATGGGAGTAGGCAATTTAAATGTTTCAACATGGACTAGATGGGCCCATTTCTGTGTTCTGTGAATTCTATAGGGGCGTAAGAGAGGATCTGGCCAAAGTTGATAGGAAGAGATGATTGGAGAACAGCAGTGACTGGAGTTTCTGGGAGCAATTCAGAATGCACAGGAAAGATACATCCCAAAGAAGAAGAAGTTTTCTAAAGGCAGGATGATGCAACCATGGGTGACAAGGGAAGTCAAAGACAACATAAAAGCAAAGGGGAGGATATAAAATATAGCAAAAAATAGTGGGAAGTAAGAGGATTGGGAAGCTTTTAAAAACCAACAGAAGGCAACTAAAAAAAACAGGAGGGAAAAGATGAAAGATGAAGTAAGCTATCTTACCAAAGAGGATACCGAAAGTATTTTCAGATGTCATAAGAGTAAAAGATAGGTGAGAGTAGATAACGAAATGTTGGAAAATGACACTGGAGCTTTAGTAAAGAGGGACAAGGAAATAGCGAGCAAACTAAATAAGCATTTTGCAACAGTCTTCACTTTGGAAGTCACTAGCATTATGCTGGAAGTTTGAGAGTGTGAGGGGACAGAAGGGAGTGCAGTTGCTATTACCAGATAGAAGGTGCTTGGGAAGCTGAAAGGTCTGAAGGTAGATAAGTCACCTGGACCAGATGGAATACACCCCAGGTTTTTGAAAGAGGTAGCTGAAGAGATTGTGGATGCATTAGTTATGATCTTTCAAGAATCACTAGATTCTGGAGCCTGACTTCAGTGCTTGGGAAGATGTTAGAGTCAATCATTAAGGATGAGTTTTTGGGGTACTTGGAGGCGCATGATAAAGTAGTCCAAAGTCAGCATGGTTTTCATAAGGGAAAATCCTGCCTGACAAATCTGATGGAATTCTTTGAGTAAATAACAGGCAGGATAGACAAATGAGAATTGGTGGATGTTGTGTACTCAGATTTTCAGAAGGCCTTTGACAAGGTGCTACACATGAGGCTGTTTAACAAGATAAGAGTCCATGGTATTCCAAAAAAAGATACTAGCATGGATAGAACATTGGGTGATTGGTAGGGTGCAAGGAATGGGAATGAAGGAAGCCTTTTTGGATTGGCTGCTGGTGACTAGTGGTGTTCTGCAGGGTCAGTGTTGTGACCACTTCTTTTTATGTTATATGTCAATGATTTGGATGGCAGAATTGATGGCTTTGTGGCCAAGTTTGTGGATAATATGAAGATAGGTGGAGGGGCAGGAAGTATTCAGAAAGCAGGCAGGTTGAAGAAGGATTTAGACAGATTAGGAGAATGGACAAGGAAGTGGCAGATGGAATATAGTTTGGGAAGTGTATGATCATCCATAGTTTGGTAGAAAGAATAAAAGCATAGACTATTTTCTAAATGGGGAAAAGATTCAAAAATCTGTGGTACAAAGGGACTTAGGAGTCCTTGTGCAGGATTCCTAGAAGGTTAACTTGCAGTTTGAGTTTGTGGTGAGGAAAGCAAATGCCATGTTAGCATTCATTTTGAGAAGACTAGAATAAAAGAGTAAGGTTGAAATGCCAATGCTTTACAAGTCCAGATCACATTTGAAGTATTGTGAGCAGTTTTGTGCCCCTTATCTAAGAAAGAATGTGCTGACATTGGAGAAAGTTTGATGGCTCTGGGACTTTAGTCACTGGAATTTAGAAGAATGAGGGGGGATCTCATCGAAACCTATCAATTGTTAACAGGCCGAGATAGAGCTGATATGCAGAGGATGTTTCCTATAGTGTGGGACTCTAGGACCAGAGGGCAGAGTGTCAGAATTGAGGAACATTCATTTAGAATGGAGATGACGAGGAATTTCTTTAGCCAGAGGGTGGTGAATCTGTGCAATTTGTTACCACAGGCAGCTGTGGAGGCCAGGTCATTGTGTGTATTTAAGGCAGAGGTTGATAGGTATTTGATTTGTCAGTGCATGAAAGGTTGTGAGGAGAAGGCAGCAGAATAGGGTTAAGAAGGAAAATGGATCAGCCATGATGAAATGGCAAAGCTAAATGGCATAATTCAGCTTCTATGTCTTATAGTCTTATGGTCTTCACTTCACTCCTGCTATTACATCTCTGCATAAAGGCTTTGGTATAAAGGCTTGTCTAGATCAATATTCCATATATTCTCTCCAGAGCTCAATATAATTAGAGCTGGAAGCTGGAGTTGGAGCTTGTAATCAGATATTCTTCCATAAGGGTAAATATACCATTCAACTTCCTGATTGTTTGCTCTCTTCCCTGTCAACTACCATTAATTGGTGTAAAAGGACATTCAATACAGTTTAAGTTCACTTTTCTATTTTCCCTACCCATCTAGATGACCTCACATTTTACCTAGCAACATTCCATCTGTTATGTTCTCACCCATTTGTTTTGTTACAAGGATCTACCCCTTGGTAATAATGATCAGTTAGGCACAGAGAGAATCTGTAATTACCGACAAGTGCTTTTATTATCTCAATGGAAGAGTACCTGATTTACACAACCAAGCACCTTTGTGCACATCTACTAAGTTTTTCTGACCCTCCATCAGTAAAAGGAGTCTATGTTGGCCATGTATTCCTCTGATCTCCACATGTCCGTGGGGTCCTCCTTATCTATGATGGTGGGTCTCTTTGAATCCTCTGCTGTTATATTCATTCCTGGGGCTCCAAGATTCAGATTCAGCAATGATGAAGGAATGGAGGTATATTTCCAAGTCATGAAGAGACACAACTGAGAAAGGAAACTATAAATGTGACATTATTATTTTCTTGCTGCCCCTGACTTTTTTTGTGGAAGAGGTCTGGAAGTTTTTGGAATAGTCTAGGTGATTAACTGTAGCACATTTTTTAGATACCACACACACAATCACAGTGCAACAGCGATGGAGGAAAGTAATGCTTAGGTTGGTGAATGGGATGTTAATAAACTAAACTGCCTTGACGTGGAAGGTGAAAAGCTTCCTGAACATGTATCCAAACCTGCAGGAAGAACCCTTTTAACACTTTTGAAATCAATATTTACAGAAAATTGAACAGTATGCTGCAAAGAACCAGAACACTTTTAAATTAGTCGTTAAAACAATAAATAAACTGTTTCCTTTTCAGGAGTGTTACGATCTGGCTGAGCACAAGACTTACATATCCATGGAAAAGTAGAAACCTGGTCCCAGCCAGTCTTCATGCAGGATTTTGATCTAAAATATCAACAATTCCTTCCCACCCACTGAACCCTCCTCCCCCCACAGATGCTGCTCAATTCACTGAGATCTCCCAGCCACTCGTTTGTTGCTCCAAATTCCAGCATCTGCAGTCTCCTGGGTCCCCAACAAGTCTAAGTTCATCTCCAAAATCCTGATCGATTTGTTCATTTATTATTTAGATACAGCACGGTGACAGGCCCTTTTGGTCGAACAAGCCCATGCTACACAACTACACCCATGTGGCCAATTAACCTACTAACCATTACACCTTTAGAATGTGGTAGGAAACCAGAGCACCCAGAGGAAACACACATGGTCAAAGAGAGAACGTAAAGATACTTACAGACAGTGGTGGGAATTGAATGTGGGCTGCTGCCTTGGTAAAGCTTTACACTACTGTACTACCCAGTAATAATACTTTGTGCATTATTGTGGGCTGAAAACAATTTACTGGCTGTTTAAAGCGCTGAGCAACCCGAAACTTTCCCCACTGAGGTATTGGTGTGGTGATGGTCAAAGTGTCAAATCGGACAGCATTCCCGGTGAGAGCACAATTCAAAAATATTCATAAAAGTTTACTTGAGGTATCTGACAATGAGCATTCCACAACTCAAATTTTGTTTTCTTATGTGTTTGCTTATCTACAGTGGAACTGAAAATAAATGCAGAAATTGAAAGTCATGCATATTCAATATATAATGCATCACAGCAAAAAAAAGTTGTCATATCAGGTCCAGCGATGAAGAGGTATGTCAAGGAGCTCCCAGGGTTGAATTGAACATATCTTGCCTTATAAATTGTTGGACACATAAATAATAGTGTGCACTAGTATCCTAATCTTATTCTGCTGTCAAATTACATCTTCAAATCAGATGATTTTAATGCTGAGGATATAATAGCATATGGGATTCTGAAAGTCTGGATTCATCTGCGTTTGGAAAGACTAAGACAGATTAGGGATTGTCAGCATGGCTCTGAGCATGGGAAATTGAGTCTCATGAATTTGATTGAGGATTTTGAAGAGGCAAGCAAGAGGATTGATGAGGTCAGGACAGTGGGGATTGTCTACATGGACTTCAGCAAAATCTTTGACAAGATGCAGCATGGGAGGCTAGTCCAGAATGTTGAATTACTTCAGATTATTCACTGACATAGGAGTGAGAAAGAATCACTCAGACTATTGTAAAGATGAAAAATGTTTAAAAATGCAAACATTGGACATCTGAAAGAAGAAAAGAAAACAGAAAGTTACTTCTGTCCAAGAATCTGTCAGAATTAAAAATGAAGCTAGTACAAATCCAAGTATATGCATGTTTTATAGGGCAGGTGAGTTCAATGGGGGGGACAGAGCATCAAATTGTCATGGGAGAAATTAAAATGTTACTGGGAAAAAATTATTATCTTGCAAGGAGCTGCTGGTGGGATGATCACCTATACACATGAGAGCAGACTCCTCCAAATGATCACTAGAGTGAGTTGCGTCCAAAGCCACCAAAAGAGAATCATATTTAAAAGGCAACTTGTAAGGGAGCTCAAATATTAGGGCCTATTTTTTTGGAGATAGGAACAAGTCTCCTGAGTGACCATTGGAGTGATTGTATTCAAAGCCAAAGTCAGAGAAAAGCATTTTTGAACTGAAGTTTTGACAGCAATTAAAGTTAAAGCCACGTAAAGTTGTCAGCCTGAGAAACAGTCACGTTAGTGCATGACATTTTGGAATATCATATACCCTCATGTTTGGTGTTTTTTTGTAAAATGTTGGCTATAGTTCTTTTGAATTTTTGAGTTTCATTGTAGGTATTATTCATTAGGTATCTTATGGATAGGGGAATCAAGGGATATGGGGACAAGGCAGGAACTGGGTATTGATAGTAGATGATCAGCCATGATCTCAGAATGGCGGCGCAGGCTCGAAGGGCCAAATTGTCTACTTCTGCACCTATTGTCTATTGTAGCATTGCTCAAGCTTCATATTTTTAAGAGATTTTGTTTGTTAGCCTCACCCAGCCAAGTTCTGTTTAACCTCAGAGAATAGTGTAAGAAACCTGAAGGAGTTATAAAATCACAGAATTATGCAACAGAGAAACAGACTCCTTAGTCTGCCGAAGCTTGATAACAACATCAGGGTTGGTCTTTAGTGGAGTGCTGCAAATTCACAAAGGGACAGGTTAGGGTGAGGAATAGAAAGTGGAAAAATTGAGAGGGTGTGATGAATGGCACCAGGGAGGGTAAGAAGCAACAAGGAGAGATGCAACTGTCTTGAAAGTACTGGAGTCGAGAGAAAAGATTCACAATCTTGGTGAAGGGTCTTGGGCAAAGAAATAGACATGGAGTTGAAGGCAGTGGAAGAAGCCAAATCCTACTTAGAATTCATCAAGATTTTGGGGAAAGCTAATGTCTTTGCTGAGAAGTTTCAGAATCAGAATCAGAAGGAACAGTGAAAAGACAGGAATGGATGACACTGCAGGAAACAATAGGGTCATAAAACGTTCAAATGTTTATCGTTAAGTGGGTTTCTTGGTCTCAACAGAAACCAACTTATCAACAATTGAACAATTCCCTAAAGACAGTAGAGTTCATGTGATCAACAAAAATCTTTGGTTCTTCAAGTACTTATACGTGCTCAAAGGCTAAAATCAAGCCGACATAATTCAGCATAAAATGCATGAAGACAATGCTTTCAACTTCCTAACCACAGTATGACTATTTATCAAACTAAATTCACCATTTGAAAATGTTTTTGACCATGAGGTCTGGTCCCAGTAAGAACCAGGAACGATGGAAATGCTTGCATTGTATATGGTGATGATGTCAAGGCATTGCTTGTCAGGTTCACTAATAAAAAGAGCAAGGCTTCCAGGACACTCCATTTCAAATGAATAATTCAAGTCCTTATGTTAAGTGGTTTGGCACAGAACAAAGCTTAATATTTGCTTGACCTCTCCACGCTAATCATTGCCAGGTCAATGTATAAATGGAGAGATTATTTTTGGTAAATACATGAACACTTTGCAGAACTCAGTACTGTAGAACTGATAACAAGTACAAAGCACCAACAATTTGCTTCTCAGGCAAGGTAACATGAGCGTTCAATAGTGGTTCTAAAACTCTCTCCTTCAAATATAGCAATCCATATAAATAGCATGCATTTGTTTGTGGGATCTTCGGACAGGTAGTATACTGCTTGACTCTATGGTTTTAATTGCAAAAATGTTACCATGAGCTAACCATGAAGGTTTTTTATTAAAATTTAATTGATGCTTCAGGGAAAGAAACATACCGTCCAGTCTGGAATAGATTTATCTTAGAGTCATAGCACGGTACTTTGTCCAACAATTCCACGGCACTGTGGGTGTACATAATATCCTATTTGCCTACACCGCATCCACAGATTTCCCTGTTCTTGTGATTCAAGTTTTTGTGTTGATGGTTGATGGATAATTGCCTTTTCTGGAGGCTCAACAAAACATTCAGACTCAGAATCAGGTTTGTTATCATTGACATATGTCGTGAAATTTGTTGTTTTGTGGCAGTACAATGTGAGATATAAAAATCACTATAAGTTACAATCAATCAATAAATAAATCAACCAATAAATATTGCAATAGAGGAATGGCAAGTCATGTTCATCGGTTCACGGACCATTCAGAAATCTAATGGCGGAGTGGAAGAGGCTGCTTCTAAAACATTGAGTGTGTGCCTTCAGACTCCTCTGCCTCCTCCCTGATGTAGGAATGAGAGGAGGGCATGTCCCAGATGGTGAGGGTTCTTATTGATGGATTCCACCTTCTTGATGCTCTGCCTTTTGAAGATGTCCTTGATGGTGACGTGAGTTGTGCTCATGGTGGACCTGGCTGAGCCTACAAACCTCTTGCGATCATGTGCATTGGAGCTTCAATACCGGGTGGCAATGCAACAATTTAGAATGCTTTCCACTGTGCATCTGCAGAAATTTGCTGGAGTCTTGAATGACATACCAAATGTCCTCAGTTGTATTAAATGGATACCAGTGATTCAAATATTAACCAGCAACCAATATCTCCAGGCAGCGAAGTTGGGTAAATGTTCTATTACAAAAATTATTTGCAAAATAAAAATACCAGCCCATTTGGTACCCCCTTCAACACCTTAGAATTTCATTTCCTCTCAGACCATAGTATGCATCATTTACAAAATGCACTGAAGTATACAGCAAGGTTACTTAGACAGCTCATCTCAAACCAGTGTCCTCTTTTTGCTAAGAAAGACAATTACAGTACCATTTGTAGATCCTCCTCTAATTTATACACTTTGATTTTCCTTCATTTCTAGTCTATATCCCTAAACACCTTACCCAACAGCAGTGCGAGAGCCCTGTCACTATCAGGTTGCAGTTAAAAAAAACAGCTCGCCATTGATTTTTTTCAAGGACAATTAGGATGCATAATAAATATTCGGCATTGCCAGAGGCAAACTTATATCTAAAGTAATAAAACTAATAAAAAGATTTCAATTTAAGCAGAGTGTCTGAAATTAGAAATATTGATTTATATACACATTTTAATGTGCAGGATTGAGCTTAATTTGACCTGCTTCCCATATTTTTTTTTCCCTGTGCTAACTTCTCAGGCTTAGTTGCCTGTTGTGAAACCGTAAGTTAGGCTGGGCTGGAAGTCCCTGCTGCACAGCGTGTCAGAAGGTTGATTCTATGTGAGGATGTCAACAGGTTCTTAGATGCCGGTCAGTGAGGCTCTGCTTCAATACTACCATTTCACTTTTTGACAGCTAATGCTATGAAAGGCAACTTCCACTGTTTTGCTCTCCCATGACATTTAAAAAGAGTTTAAGTGCATTGAAATAAAAAAGAACCAAACTTAGTTAAAGCACACTATATGCCTTTTAATTAATAAAACACGGAGGGAAACAAAAAAGTTAACTAAACTTATTTTTCAATGAGGATTGTGAATTATATTCAAGTCAATGGATTGGCTTGCACAGCAATGCTGATCTACGTTAAAGCCAAGGTTATGTCAGTCAAGCTTACTGTTATAAAGAAGGGCCAAGTGCAAAGTACATCTGGGCTGTCAGCTGTACTTTCTGGACCATTGCTGAACTCGGTGCTTAGTCCAGTAACTGAATAAGAGATCAGATGGATTTGCCTGTGTACTCTGTACAAACATACTGCAGTGGACAGGCAAGAAATCAGTAGAAAATATGTACTTGTGAGTTGAAGCATGATCTGGCTCCTCCCACTTTCTATGTATGAAACTACAGTCTCGTGTCATTGCCTCAAACTATTATTTAATGACCTGGGAGTTTTTCAGCACCCAGAATCTGTAGGCTTGCACCATTAAGTAATCTATTGCAGTTGTCTTCTCAATGTTAAACTGCATGAAGTGCTTCTTTTGGGTGAACATTTTAATATCTGTGTTTAATTATGGATGCTCAATTAAAGATGGCCCTCTACAGGGCAAACAAGAAGACTCTGTCTTCTGGAACCAGACTGAATAATATATTCTGATAGATTAAATTAACAGTCATATACAGATTGCTCATTCTACCCAGGTGATAGCTGTTCATTAATGTTGTACCAACAATTTAGTGCTGATGGGCATGAGGTTCTGGGGATGTATTAGTATCTTCTTTGCATATTTAAATATGTTAGTGCTCATAATTTCACTGGAAATCAAACTATATGATATGGAATGTTGCGCAGAGTGGATTGTGAACATGTAATCATTTTTCTTGAATCTTCCTCCAGCCGCCCAAAAGAAGCCTTGTTTAAATTGAATAAATAACTGCTCCTCCAACCATGCGCAGTTATATCAGAGATCACCTCTACACACAAACTATATTATCCTAAGCAATGCATTGGGTTAAATGGTGATCACACATCTCTAAGTATATTGCTCTGAAAGAGGCAATGGTTTTATAGCTGCCAGCTCTTATTTCTATGGGACTCTGTTGTTATAAAAGTCTGCACTGCTGAGAAACACGCTGAATTGATGTGTTTTGGTGTCAGTTACTGTGGAAACTTCTCAAAGTCAGTCTAAATAACAATTGATTGCTCATCTGTAACAAATTCATTTGCACCAACATAGTCTGAAATCAAGATGGTAATCATCTTCTATTTAGTCTGAAAGGATTAATAGATCAAAATAACCCTTTTCCCAGGCCTAATTTGTTTTTATTAATTTCCATTGTGCTGATGTTCTTAATATGCATCTATGTTTATTTCTTTTAACCTGACTGATTTTAAAGAAACTATTGCTTAGAAATTAATCTCTATTGTTTATGTTAAATGCACTGTGTAGTAAACTCAGTGAAATGAAGTTCAGAAAGAGGGACAAATTAACTATCCGTCTGTGTGACACTTATGATGGCAGGAATTAGCTTAAATTCAACAATTGTCAAAGCTGATAAGACAAATCAAGATATTGCTAAAAAACACACATTCTGGCATACAGTACAGAGACAAGCCCTTTGGCCCATTAAATCCATGCCAACAATCAAATGTCCATTCACAGAACTTTTTTCCTCCCAACAATACCAATTTCCCTTAGCCTCTGTGACTCTTTTATGTACTAGGGGCAACTCACAGTGACCAATTCACCTGATCAACGTATCTTTGGGATGTGGAAGAAACAAGAGCACTCAGAGAAAACCAACATGATCACAAGGAGGAAATGCAAACTTCACATGGACCGCAAGGCCAGGAGCAAAAAAAGGCAGTAATTCTTCTGGCTGCACTACTATGCCACTGTGATAGGATGAGGAATCACAAGATTAATTAATTGAGGATAATGTAGATCTTAAGTACAAAGAAATGTTGCTAGTATTAAATAATGTTTGACCCTAAAGCATTTTTGAATCTTCAGCCATTAGGGTGATTCAGAAATGATGAACATATGTGGTTTAGATCATAGAGCATAGAACATAGGTATCTACCGCACATTACAGGCTCTTCGGCCCACAATGTTGTGCTGACCATGGAATCTGCTCCAGAAACTGCCTAGGAATTCCCTACCGCATAACCCTATATTTTTTTAAGCTCTATGTATCTATATAAGAGTCCCTTAAAAGACCATATTGTATCTGCCTCCACCATCATCGCTGGCAGTGCATTCCATGCACCCAACACTCTCTGTGTAAAAAGCTTACCTCTGACATCCCCTCTATACCTACTTCCAAGCACCTTAAAACTATGCTCCTTCATGTTAGCCACTTCAACCCTGGGAAAAATCCTCAGGCTATCCACATAATCAATGCCTCTCATCATTTTATACACACCTATCAAGTCACCTTTCACCCTCCATTGCTCCAAGGAGAAAAGGTCAAGTTCACTCAACTTATTCTCATAAGGCATGATCTCCAATCCAGGCTATGTCATTGTAAATCTCCTCTGCATTCCCTCTATAGTATCCACATCCTTCCTGTAGTGAGGTGACCAGAACTGAACACAATACTCCAAGTGGGGTCTAACCAAGGTTTTATATCACTGTCACATGACCCCATGACTTTTGAACTTTTTCCCATAGTTGATGAATGCCAAAACACCATACAGCTTCTTAACAACACTGTCAACCTGTGCAGCAGCTTTGAGTGTCCTATGGACATGGACCCCAAGATCTCTCTGATCCTCCACACTGCCAAGAGTCTTATCATTAATCTTGTATTCTGCCTTCAAATTTAACCTTCCAAAATTAACCACTTCACACTTATCTGGGTTGAACTCTATCTGCCATTTCTCAGCCCAATTCTGGATTGTATTGATGTGTCGCTGTAGCAGTTGACACCCCTCCAGACTATCCACAACACCCCCAACCTTACTGTCATTGGCAAACTTACTAACCCACCCTTCTACTTCCTCATCCAGGTCACTTATAAAAATCACAAAGAGGAGGGGTCCCAGAGCAGATCCCTGTGGAACACCACTTGTCACTGACCTTCATGTGGAGTACGAACCATCTACAACCACCCTTTGCCTTTTGTGGGCAAGCCAATTCTGGATCCACAAAACAAGGTCTTCTTGGATCCCATGGCTCCTTACTTTCTGAGTGAGCCTTGCATGGGGAACCTTATCAAATGCCTTTCTGAAATCCATATGCACTACATCCACTGCTGTACCTTCATTCATGTGTTTAGTCACATTCTCAATGAAATCAATCAGGCTCATATGGCATGACCTGCCCTTGACAAAGCCATGCTGACTATCCCTAATCAGATTATGTCTTTCCAAATGCCCATAAATCCTGTCTCTCAGGATTTTCTCCAACAACTTGCCCATCACTGAAGTAAGGCTCGCTGGTCTATAATTTCCTGAGTTATCCCTACTCCCTTTCTTGAAGAAGGGAACAACATTTGCAACCCTCCAAGCCTCCAGTACTTTTCCCGCTCCTATTGATGATACAAAGATCATCACCAGAGGTTCAGCAATCTCCTCCCTCACTTCCCACAGTAGCCTGGGGTATATCTCATCAAGTCCCAGCAACTTATCTAACTTAATGCTTTTCAAAAGCTCCAGCACATCCTCTTTCTCAATGTCTATATGTTCAAGTGTTTCAGTCCACTGTAAATCATCCCCACAATTACCAAGGTGCTTTTCCCTGGTGAATACTGAAGCAAAGTGTTCATTAAGAACCTCTGCTACCTCCTCCAGCTCCATGCACACATTTTGACTATCGCACCAGACTGAACCTACTCTCATACGGCTCATCCTCTTGGTCTTCACATACTTGTAGAATACCTTAAGGGTTTTCCTTAATCCTGCTCACCAAGGCCTTCTCATGGCCCCTACTGGCTCTCCTAACTTCATTCTTAAGTTTCCTGGCAACTCTGTAATTTTCTAGATCCCTAACAGTACCTAGTTTCTTGAACCTTTCGTAAGCTTTTCTTTTCTTCTTAACTAGGCTTTCTATACACCATGGTTCTTTTACCCTACCAATCTTTCCCTGCCTCAATGGAACATACCTATGCAGAATGCCATGCAAATGTTCCCTGAACATTTGCCACATTTCTGCTGTGCATTTCCCTGAGAACATCTGCTCCCAATTTATGCTCCCAAGTTCCAGCCTAATAACATCATATTTCTTCCTACCACAAATAAATGATTTCCCAAATTGTCTGGTCCTATCCCTCTCCAGCACTGTGGTAAAGGAGGTAGGAGTTGTGATCACTACCTCCAATATGCTCTCCCACTGAGAGATCTGACACCTAACCAGGTTCATTTCCTAATACTAGATCAAGTACAGCCTCCCCTCTAGTTGGCTTATCTACATATTGTGTCAGGAAACCTTCCTGAAAACACCTAACAAACTCCACCCCATCTAAACCCCTTGCTCTAGGGAAATTCCAGTCAATATTAGGAAAGTTAAAATCTCTCACCACAACAACCCTGTTATTATTACACCTTTCCAGAATCTGTCTCCCTATCTGCTTCTCAATGTTCCTGTTGGGTGTCCCTATTGGGTGGTCTGTAAAAACACCCAGTAGAGTTGTTGACTCCTTCCTGTTTCTAACTTCCAACCACAGAGACTCAGTAGACAATCCCCCCATGACTTCCTCCTTTTCTGCATCCATGACACTATCCCTGATTAACAATGCCACTCCCCCACCTCTGTTGCCTCTCTCCCTGTTCTTTTTTGAAACATCTAAAGCCAGCACACTCAGCAGCCAATCCTGCCCCTGAGACATCCAAGTCTCTGTAATGACAACATCATAGTTCCATGTATTGATCCACGCTCTAAATTCTTACGCCTTGTTTATGATACTCCTTGCATTAAAATAGACACATCTCAAACCAGCTGGCTAAGTGCATCTTTGTTCTATCATCTGCCTATCCTTCCTCACAAACTCCCTACAAGCTATCTCTACTTGTGTGCCAACCACAACCACCTCTGCCTCTTCACTTCAGTTCCCACCCCCCTGCAAATCTAGTTTAAATGCTCCCAATAGCATTAGCAAGCCTCCCCACCAGGATATTGGTCCCCCTCTGATTTAAGTGCAACCCATCCTTTTTGTACAGGTCACACCCGCCCCAGAAGAGGTTCCAGTGATCTAGGAATCTGAATCCCTGCCCACTGCTCCAATCCTTCAGCCACACATTAATCTGCCAGCTCATTTTATTCCTATAGTCACTGTTGCATGGCACAGGCAGCAATCCCAAGATTACTACCCTTGAGGTCCTGCTTCTCAGCTTCCTTCCTAACTCACTGCATTTTACATTCAGGACCTCCTCCCTTTTTCTACGTATGTTGTTGGTACCAATATGTACCATGACTTCTAGCTGTTCACCTCCCTTTTCAGGATATTGTAGACGCGTTCAGAAACATCACAAACCCTGGCACCTGGGAGGCAAACTACCATCTGTGGTTGTGCAGGTCTATCTGTGCAAGCTTTTCTCATTAACGCTACAAACTTTCTGGTTCTGTGATCCTGTCAACTTCATGGTTTTCTTTCCATTAATCTGAAACAGAAAATTAAAATTTTATTTAAGTAAAAAATTAAGCGAGTTCCTGACAGAGGGAGAGATTGGAATGATAAAGGAGCCAAGCATGTGTCAAAAAAGGAAAGAAATAAGTTCTGGATCGCTCATATGGGGTTGAAAGCAATTTTTATCTCAGTCTCACTCTCGCAGCATCTGGAATTCATTTCCAACATTTGTTTCACCTACATATTCCCAACTTGATGCTCCATTTCTTTGAAACTTCAGCATATTCCTGCCAAATCCCAATATTCCACTTAAATTCTTCCACCTTCTTCTTCTGTGCTAAGTTGCTTCCTTGGTCCTTTATCTTTAGTGTAAATCTTTAACTATTAATAATTCCATCTGACACCAGAATTACTTTTGATGTTGCCAAACATCAGTTAACATTCCTTTCAAAGCTCCAAGTCTTCTCTTGTTCTGATCACAACTCCCACAGCACATGCTCAGCATTTTCTCTCTAGTCTGAACTAAGCGGGTCATTTGCAGTTCTGACTTTTCCATATTGTGGCTAATTCTACTTAACACGGTAACACTGATCTTTCAAAACCTATCTCATGAGATCCGTTAGTATTAGCTATCAGCAAAGCTATGGAAAACTGAAAAGACTGCACTGTCAGTCATCAGATAGTTAAATTAGGCATCTTCTTTTTACTTAACGTCAAAGTTACAGCCTATTTCTCAGCGTCAGTCGTTTTCATCAATTAGACTTATCACAAAAAGGTAATTGGCAAATGTACATTTTGGAATTGTTATTGGCTTTGTTAATTGTTCTTCAATCTATAATAATCATCAAACCTTCGAGAATGTCAACAGTAGAAGGGAAGTCATAGCACTTTTTAATAATTACTTCTGAAATACATATTTTGAAAGTTTTCAAGTTAAAATGATTAGAGTAAATCCAGTTGAGTTTGAATTAAATAAAGCAATTGATTGGCAGCCTTTGGTATCAATGGAGGAATACTGAAAACATGAATAATTCACACACATGTGCTTCTTGGATAAAGATTGCAGATCTTATGGTTATGCCTAAATTAGACCTTCTGTCTAATGGGATTGAATGGGAAACAAATGCATTCATTTGAATACTATTTAACAAGACTGAAGATCTAGTGACAATATGCCAAAAAAAAAGTGAAATGTGTTTTGGGCATTGTAGTATAATGATGGGATTGAATGGTGATCTATTGGGCACTGTTTAATATGAATGAGTGGGAATTAAAGATAACCATTTCTTTCTCTCCTCACATTTTATTTCCCTACCTCTATTCCTGAAGTTCTACATTTTGCTAGAATATGGTTCCAACAGCAATAATTCTTTGTAATTTTATGCTATTTTTCATCTACAAGATTAGACAACCTGCTTTTCCACTGTGAAGATAATTTCAAATTTTGGCAAGGAGGAACAGAAGATCCAGCTAACCTTCCTCTGAATGGAAGGTCTAACAAACTTAGTTGCCAGCTAAAAGTTGGGTGGCACAGTAGTGTAGTGGTTAGCAAGATGCTCTTACAGCTCAGGGCGTCAGAGTTCGGAGTACAATTTCAGTACCATCTGTAAGGTTTTCCCCAAGAGCTCTAGCTTCCTCACACAGTCCAAAGACATACCAGGTAGGCTAACTGGTCATTGTAAATTGTCCCGTGATTAGGCCAGGGTTAAATTGGGGTTGTCAGAGGTTGCTGGGGCAGTGTGGATTGAAGGGCCAGAAGGGCCTACTGGGTACTGTAACACTAAATAAATAAATAAATAAATACTTTCCTTGTGTTCACCTTGTAAAGGTTATGGATATAGGGGTCCAAGACAACATTGGAAAGATGATAGCATTGTGGATGGAGATACTACATTCTCCAATTCAGCAAGAGCTGCCTCCGACAAATCAAGGATATGAAACAGACATTGTAACAGTTACATGAATATTTGAAAGGTCTAATGGCTGCTTAAGGTTTGAGAATAGGACCCTTCTTGTTTATCTTCACACATTTTAGTCACTGGTGCACATTTTATTAGTTAAGTTTTCATGATGACAGCCGGCAGCTATGAACATTACAAAATGGCACTATATGGCTCAAGCAATCTCCCTAAAAGATTATTGTTTCGGATACTGGGCTATATTAACAATCATACTGTCACTTCTGTTAAATTAGTCAGAATATTTGTGTTTGGCAGAAGCATATCCGTTTATTGTGGCCATTAGTTCAAAGTTCAAAGTAAGTTTATTATCAAAGTATGTATATGTAATCATATACTACCCCGAGATTAATTTCCTTGCAGGCATTCACAGTAGATACAAAAAAGCAATATAGAATCAATGAAAAACAAGGACAGGCAGACCACCTATGTGCATAAAAAGACTAACCGGGCAAATTGCAATAAACAAATAATATATAAATAAATAGATAGATAGATAGATAGATAATATTGAGAACACAAGTTGTAGAGTCTTTGAAAGTGAGTCCGTAGGTTGTGAAACGGTTCATTGTTGAGGTGAATTAAGTGAAGTTATCCTCTCTACTTCAGGAACCCGATGGTTGAAGGGTAATAACTGTTCCTGAACCTGGTGACACTGTTCCTGTCCCTGAATGTTTCTGTACCTCCTTCCTGATGGTATTAGTGAGAAGAAAGCATGGTCTGTATGGTGCCGATCCTTGGTGACGGATGCTGCTTTCTTGTGGCATTGCTCCTTGTAGATGTGCTCAATGGTGGAAGGGGCTTTTTGATAAGCTCAGCTTTCGAACATTGCAGCTGACATTTCTAGAGATCAAAGAGTTGTTTTTGAGTCAGTTAAACGTCCAACCAATATTCTTTGTTCAGCTTCTTGCCAGAAACAGGAGCCAGTCTTCAGTTCTTAATATAAATTGCAAGCAATAATCAGTCTGAAGTTAAAAGGACAGCTTAGCAAACAAACAGCACTGTCTACAGAGCACAGACTGCTGGCCCACAGCAGGGTGCTGATTGTTCAAAGGATGCGGTGTAAGACAATGTAGTTGTGTTAATTGGGCTTGTTTCAAACAAGACAACACTGGCTAAATTATTTAGTTAAAGCACACTTGCAGACCAGATTAGTACTATCATTCAATACATCAAATAGCTGATCTATCAATATTTAGAGGACTTGTGTACTTAGAGAGTCAGCATCCACAGCATTAATTTTAGGTGTCTGGGATCTTTGTCCCCAGAAGCTTTTAGACCATCTGTGTGAAAAGGTATCAGAAGAAATATCACATGTATGTGAAGTCACTCAAGTGGCAAAAGAAACAGTATAAATGTAAGAGAGCAGGTAGGCTTATAAAGAATGGTAAGAAGAATCAGACAGAAAGACGAGGTGAACTCTGTCTTCGATTTCTGTGATGGATAACTCGATTGTCTGGAACTCGTTGGCACGTCTTTTTAGCTTGTAGGAATTGTACCTGTGTTTTGGAACCCTCCATGTTTTCAAAATAGCTTGCATTTGGAAATATTTTATAAGTTAGAGTGAGTTATTTTATGTTATAAGTGAGTTTTCGATGTGTTTTAAGAATTTTATCCAAGTTAAATGCGTATCACTAAAAGTAACTAAAAGAATTGTGTTTAAACTACTTAGTTAGCTGGAAGTTTCTCCTTGGTGGTGAGGGGGACTTACCACTCAAATAGTGAGTTTTGCCAGCTAAACTCTCCATGGAAGATAAACAGGGAAGTGATCTAGCCTTTGAAGAGTAAATGGCTACAGTATAATCTCCCTCAGTAAGGGTACTCAGAGCGATTTATATTGGGTAGGGTTTAAGATCTTTATTTGAGTTCAGAATTTCACAATCAGGAAACACAATACTATCACAATGGACTGGCCTGTTTTCACTACTTTTTGTAGGCTTTTCCATTCATGGGCATATCAGGTTGTGATGCAATCAGTCAGTATACTCTCCACTGTACATCTATAGAAGTTTGTCAAAGTTTTAGATGACATACTGTATCTGCTCTTCCATAGGACCTCACTGCAATTTATTGGTGTTGTTTTTGGGCTATTCCCATTTTCCTGAGAATGCTGGTTCCTTTGGAATGAAGGAAAAACTCCAGGTCTCCATTCCCAACATTGACTAGAAATGGATGTAATAATTTGGCTGAACAGCAGCAATTTCTGGGAGAACATGCACGTTCTTTGAACTCTGAGATCATGGCCCCAGCAATATGGATACCCATTGTGTCAGTTTTACCCAATATCCTACTGGCAAAAATGTAGTGAGATATATAAAGAAGGTAGATCATATCATCCATCAGTCAGTATGCAAAAGAGGCTACATATGGTCTTTGCAGTCTATGATAATCACTAATACAACTGGATGTGTTGCCCTTATTGTAATTTATAGTCCAGGTATTCAAGCTTTATAATTTTAGGGCCTGTTCCTGCTACTTCTACTGCCTTTTAAATTAGAACTCCTCAAGGGATGGTTTATAGTGTTCAAATGAATAGTTCTGGACTTCTAGTTCCTTTACTACTAATCTGGCATCAATCTGAGGACAAACTATCTTGTCATCCATATTTGTGATATTTTTGAGAACAATGATATTACTTGCAGTTAAAAAATAACTCCCCTTCAGAACCATCTTAAGTCAGTTACATTTAATCAGATGAGTGCTGAAGCTTTATAAGGCATTGGTCAGACTGCATTTAGAGTATTATAAGTAGGTTTGGGCCCCATATCTGATAAGAAAGGATTGCTGGCACTGGAAAGGCTCCAAAAGAGGTTAACAAGAATGATCCCATGAATAAAAGGGTTAATGTATGAGGAACTTTTGATGGCTCTGGGCGTCTCACTGAAACCTTGTGGAAAGCATAGACAGAGTGGACTTGGAGACAATTTTTCAAGTAGTTGGAGAATTTAGGACCAGAAGGCACATTCTCAGCATTAAAGGACACCTATTTAGAACAGATGAGGAGGAATTTATTTAGCCAGAGAGTGGTGAATCTCTGGAATTCATTGCAACAGATGGCTGCAGGGGCCAGGTTATTTGGAATATTTGAAGCAGAGGTTGATAGGTTCTTGATTAGTAAGGGTGCCAAAAGTTACAGGGAGAAGGCAATGGGTCTGAGAGGCAAAATTAATCAGCCATGATCGAATGGTGAGCAAGCTCAATGGGCCAAATGGTCCAAGATTGCTTCAATGTTTTATCGTCTTCTGGTCTAAAAATCTAATTGCCAGTTAGTGCTTTACCAGATACTATTGACATCAGGTTTATACTGCTCTGAATTTTATGACTCCATCTGTCATCTATCTCAGGTTGACAATTTAAAGTCCGAACTGCACTGTATCCTTGTAACATTATTCTGTGCATTTATAACCAGGTTGTTGGTGCAATTTCAATGGATTTTCAGGTATTTACTATTCCAGTACAAGTTCTCTGGTAATTGAACACCATTATCAATAAACAATTAAGAGTGTGAAGGGAAA
Organism: Hemitrygon akajei; assembly: GCF_048418815.1. Lineage (NCBI taxonomy): Eukaryota > Metazoa > Chordata > Chondrichthyes > Myliobatiformes > Dasyatidae > Hemitrygon > Hemitrygon akajei. Next base: position 26,562,702 of record NC_133149.1, read on the forward strand.
AAAAAAACAACTTTCATTGATGGCCCTAATGCAGGCAAAAGTATTGTACTGAAGTCAATAGAACCAATTGTCTAGAACTTGAAGTTTATGGCTTATCACCTCATATGTATCTACCACCAGTAAGGAAAACTTAAGTTCTTATCTAACATATTCACTGAAGACATTTAAATTCTAATTTGTTTCACTTTTCATATCCTTTTTCAATCTCTTTTATTCTTTCAGAATAGTTTGTATTAGTTGAATTAGTTTGCATTCTATCTTGTTCGCTACTGAATTATGAAATCTTCCAATTGTGAAAAACCTTCTTGCCTCCTGTGTACAATAAATGGAACTTCAAATAGTACCTCCTGTCAGGAAATGTAGAGGAGGCGTGACCCAAACACAGAGCAGTGGAGAGGATTTAGTGATGAGTGATAACTTTAATAATAAAGTACAAAATAACAAGCCACGAGGGGCCACAAAGCAAGAGAAAATAAATACTTAACTCGACAAGGAAACAAGATAACTGAAGGCAAGGAGCAACTGTTTGAGGCCATCTAGTTCAAATGAATGAACAAAGATAGAAAGCCTGAGTAGTCTGGCTAAGTGCTGCCGCAGTTAGCTTGGAGGCAGTAGGCGCAGTTGAAAACTAGAATGATCCTCTGTGCCCTCTTCCAAGCATTCCAGCAGTTGTTAATCATGCCCTGGTGGACAGGAGCTCCATTATTGGCTCCTCTAAAAGGAACAACAGGAGTTGGTAGCCACGAAGCACTTTGAAGGGTGATATACACGTGGCAGATGAAGTGTATAAGTTATGGACAGCTTGGCTCAGTGCAGAAATTTCTTTCATGTGGAAGGGTTAGAGGTGGTGAAGCATCACAGAAACTTCCCCACTTACTGATTGGCTTTTTCTGACTGTCCACTGGTCTGCAGATGACAGAGGATAAACTCAATGAGGTGCAGAGGAGGGAGCAGAAGGCTCACCAGAAGCAGGAGATGAATTGTGGGCCCCAGTCTGATACAATGTCCTGAGGGAAGCTATGGAGGGGAACTACATGTTGGAGAACCAGGTCTGCCATCTTAGCTGACAGAAGTTTGGGAAGTGCAATGAAGTAGCCATCTTAGAGGACAAGTCTAACACTGTCATGTTCACTGTGGGCCCATCAGAAGGTGGCAAAACCAAGATGAAATCCATAGCATTAAGGTACTGGCAGAGGCCACTAGTTGGAGGAATTGGACAGGGCACAATGAGGGCAGGCAGCGATGAACTGTCGTACTTCTGCGATCATGGTGGGCCACCAAAGGTGGTGGCACAGAAACTGCAGAGCCCTTTATGCACCTGGATGTGCAGGAGAGGGGTGAGGAGTGGGCCCACTGGAGCACACAGCCACCGGCACCTACATGCAGTCATCAGGTGTGTTGACTGGGGCAGGCTCGTGCTATAGGGGCTGGCAGATCTGGTTCTTAAGGTCCCAGATGATTGGGACAAGGATCTGGAAAGATGTAGTGATGGGCTGAGGGTCAATCTCAATTTATGCTGGGTCGAACTGTCATGACAGTCTGTCCACCTTAGTGTTCTTGGATCCAGGTCAGTTGGAGATGGTGAAGTTGAATTGCTCGAAGAAGAGGGCCGAATGAGCCTGATGTGGATTGAGTTGGTGGGTCTTTTGTCTGGATATGAGGTTCTGGTGGTCAATTCAGATCAGGAAGGGCTCAGTGGTTCCCATCAGCCAATGTCTCCACACCTCCAAGGCCCATTTGATGGTGAGTAGCTCCCTGTCTGCTCATTTGTAACAGTGTTGTGTTGAGTTGAACTTGCACGAGAAGAACGAACAAGCGTGTGTCTTCCCATTCGGTCTTTGCTGGGTGAGGATGGCCTCGGCATCCATGTCAGGTGCGTCCGCCTCTACAACAAGACGTCTGGAGAGATTCAGATGGTGAAGAATGGGAGAGCTGATGAAGCGTTTCTTAAGTTCTTCGAATGCGTTGTCTGTGGCAGCAGACTATGAGGGAGGTGTCTTAGCGCATGAGGTAAGAGGAGCTGGGATTTGTGTGTAGCTTCTGATGAACTGGCAGTAGAAGTTGGAAAAGCCCAAGAAGCACTGTAGCTGTTTGAGAGAGCATGGTGACCTGGATGACCAGGCAAAGTGAGGGTCATAAGTGGAGAGTCAGAGTAACCCAAGATGAGAGGAGTGTTGGATGAGTCAATCAGGAGGAATTGGATGGACACGCGGTGCTCTCAGATGCTCACGTGCACAGGCTCTGGGTGCCCTCTAACCAACCCAGACCCCAGTGAATTTCTGTCAATGGCCACGATGCAGTAGGGATGAGAAGTAGGCTCAGTATGGAGTCCAAGTGACACACACGAAGTCCGATCCAGAAAGTTGCCTTTCTACTAGATCTTCCTGTGTGTGTAGAGCCGTCAGGGTGTGGGGAGGTCAGAGACAGTGAGTGAATCTCTGGTGCTGGAATGAGGAGCTGGGAAGGGCTTACCAGACAGATGGCTTCTCGTCTCTACCGGGTGGTGCCGTTTCCTGGAAGGAGTGGGCATTTGTTGTGTGGATGATCAGTGGCTCTGCAGTAAGTGCAAAAGTTGCCTCTCCACCAACACTCACACTCTTGGAGCGGGGATTAAGGGAGCTACCCCTACCTGTATGAGTTCTGGACGTGTTAATGACTGGGTGCTGCATCCTGAAGTGGTTCTGGGAATGGAACTGGGGTTCCGGCTGAAGATCTGGAGGGCTGTTCCATAAGATGATTGTCAATTCGGAAGTCCAAAGTGATGGGGCTTCTCCTGGGTAGACAACTCGTCTTTCAAGCACTCCAAGAGGCCACAGTGGTAGTAGGCCAGTGGCATTTCTGCATTCCCGTCACATTCTGCCATGAGGGTCCTGAATTCCACGGTGTAATCCAGCACCCAGAGTGAGCCTTGATGCAGGCGAAGTGTCCGATCCACTGTCCCCATTCCACTTCCCAAATGGTCAAAAACTGGTGCATCTCAGGGGTGAATTCCTCATATTTATTGTAGATGGTGGTTTCATTAGAGCTCACCCAGTCAGGAGAGAGATGAGGAGGGTGATCTTGGCTTGATCTGTAGAATACAGAGATGGCTAGAGCTCAAAGTGTAAGACAAACTAGGAGAGAAACTTATGACATTCTGGCTGGAGATCTGTTGAAGCATTCCGACACGGGAATCTGGGACTCTGAGGGAGGAGGTTCACTGGCACAGGGTTGCTGTATCAAGACGGAGAGCTGGCTGAGAGTGTCGAACAGAGACCAATGATTTCCTGCTGCTTCAGGATTGTGTGCTGCTGTCAACAGATGACATCCTATAGGGGAGTCATTGATTCTGCTGGGTCAGTCATTGATTCACTCATCCTGTCAGATAATGTCGAGGATAATGTCCTTCATCTCCATGGTTTTATAGGGTGAGGTCAACTGAGGATGCAGGCAGGTGGGTTTCCCATTCAGCAGTGAACTTGATGACCAGGCAAAGTGAGGGTCATGAGCGGAGAGCCAAGGGTAACGACAAGCACCTGACCCCTCCAGCCTCCAGGGTTTGGTGTTCAATCATCAGCTCTATTTGAATTATCATCAAGTGTCTAGTTTATTACATGGTTTTCGTATCGCGTCTCAATTCTAGTCTTGGATACGCGAGTACTTGGGTCCTGACCATCCTCGTCTTGGTCTCTCATCACAGAAAGGAGAGTTAATTGAGTCGATAAGGAGGAATTGGATGGACGTGGTGCTCTCTGATTATCATTTGCACAGGTTGAGTATGCACTCAAACCATCCTGGACCCCAAGGGATGTCCATCAATGGCGATGATGCAGAAGGGGTGAGAGATAAAGCTTGGATAGGAGTCCATGCTGCACACATGATGTTCAGTCCAGAAAATTGCCTGTTGCGCCAAAATCTACAGGAGCCTCTTGTGTGTGTAGAGGTGTAAGACTGTGGAGGACAACTGAGAGAGTGAGTTGAGCTATGATACTGGAATAAGAGGGTGGGGGAGCTTAGCAGAGTCCTCGTCTCTACTTAGTGGTGTTGTTTTCCCAGACACAAGGCATTTAATGCTTAGGTAATCTGCTGTAAGTTCACAAGTTGTTTCTCCACCAATGCTCACACTCTTTGGGGGTTAAAGGAGTTCTCCCTAACTGCTCGAGTTCTGGAGGTGTTGGTGATGAAGGTCTTACAGCATGAAATGGTCCTGGGAGTGGAACTGGGGTTTTGGAGGGTCATTCCATAAGATGCCTGTCAATTTGGAAAGCCTGAGTGATAAGGCTTTTGAGGTCGGTGGCATCTCCCAGATAGACAGCTTATCTTTCCAACACTCTGAGAGGCTGTGAAAGTAATGGGCCAACAGTGCTTCTGCATTCCAGCCGCATTCAGCAGTAAGCGTCCTGAATTTCACAGTGTAATCCAGCACCAAGTGCGAGTCTTGATGCAGGCAAAGTGTCTAACCCACTGCCCCCTGTCCACTTCCGGGATGATTGAAAACCTGGCACATCTCAGCAGTAAAATCTTCACGTTGGTTAAAAATGGGGGGTTTATTATCCCAATTAGTGGTGGACCAGGTCAGAGCTCACCCAGTCAAGAGAGAAATGACTAAGGCAATCTTGGCTTAGTCCATGACATACAGAGATGGCTGGAGCTCGAAATGTAAGATGCACTTGGACAGGAAGTTTCGGCATTGGGTTGGGAATACATCAAAGCATTTGGGCACTAGAATCTGGGGCTTTGAAGGAGGAGGTTGACTGGCTTTTACTGGGTTGCTGTATTGAGATGGAGAGTTGGTTGAGAGTGACAAGCAACTGGTCAATAGTTTCCTGCTACTTCTAAATCGTGTGCTCCTGTCGACGAATGATTTCCTTTAGCCAAGCAAATTCTGTTGGGCCAATCATGGGTTCACACATTCTGTCAGGAAATGTAGAGGAGACTTGACACAAACGCTGAGCAGCAGAGATGATATATCGGTGAGTGAAAACCTTAATAATAAACTGCAAAATAAGAAACCATGAGGGGCCACAAATCAAGAAAGAACAGATACTTAAATAAAAACTCCACAAGGCAACAAGATAACTGAAAGATAGGAGCAACTGCTTGAGGCTGGCTGGTTCATATGAGTGAACAAAGATTGTTGATGAGAGCTGGGTTTAAATAGGCTGCAGGTGATGAGTTTGAAATGAGTGTCAGTTGACTCCTATTAGGTGGGTGGAGACTAGGAGGTGCCTGCATGTGCAGACCTGACAATCTCCAACACAACAGATGCAACTAACTTCAGTGCCATGACACAACAGGCAATGTAGGGCCTGTTAGCAGTAAATGACACTTTATGTCAGAGCTTGAAACAACTCTGGCATTTCCCTTTCCCTCATGGTTGTTCTTCTCCATTGAAATGAACAGAGCAGCAATTACAGGTCAATTATATCACAGCCCATTTGGGTGATTCATCAGTGTAATTGCTGGTGAATTGCAAGCACCTAACATACACTTTGGGTCAGAAGTAGGATCAGGATCTCTTAAGATATTCAGGATTTCTGAATTTATATAAAAGTCTTCAGTCTCTTGCATTTACTTTTTAAGAAGGGAAGTACCACTAGTCAGAGTGGAACTGTCAGCATTTTTCATGATCTGGCCCAATATGTAACATGCTTCTGAAACTTTTTAAGAAAGCACCTCTACTTTCTGAGAAGTTTGTGCAGATTCAGCATGTCTGGTAAAGCTTTGACAAACTTCTAAGAAAGCACCATGGAGAGTATCCTGACTGGCTGCATTACAACCTGGTATGGAAACACCAATGCCAATAAAAGGAAAAGCCTTCAAAGAGTGGTGTCTACAGCCGAGTCCAGCACAGGAAGAGCTCTCCCCTCCACTGAGCACACCCACAAGGAAGCAGCATCCATCGCCAAAGACCCCCACCATCCAGGCCATGCTCTTTTCTCACTGCTGCCATTGAAAAGGAGGTACAGGAGCCTTACATCCCACACCACCATGTTCAGGAACAATGATTACCCTTCAACCATCAGACTTTTGAACTAATGTGGATAATTTCACTCACCTCAAATCTGAGCTGATTCCACAACCTATAGACACAACTATGGACTCACTTTTAAGGGCTCTATAACTCACATTCTCAGTATTATTTATTCATTATATTTGCACAGGCTGTCTTCTTTTGCACAATGATTGTCACTTTCTGCTTGTATACTGTTTTTCATTGGTCTTATTGTATTTCTTTGTTCTACTGTGAATGCCTACAAGATAATATATCTCAGGGTGATATATATGGATTCTGGCAATAAGCTTACTTTGATCTTTGAAAGTGGATTCCATTGATGTGGAATTGAATTTCAGAAGTAGAATGTAATATTTAGGTGTTACAATATGAGCTCTTAATGTTAGTAATCTGAGAATTGATCATTCAATGTCCAGTCAGATGTCCAAGGAACCATCTCAGAGGTTCTTTACTCCAGTACCTTTTATCTTTCCCAGTTCTCAACAACCCTTATTTCTCCTCTCAAATTAGCTTAAACCTCCCAACTAGTTAACCTCCCCGTAAGAACATGCATTTCAATTCACTATGGTACAAAGTATCAACAGCAACTTTCAGGAACCAGAACTGTTCCCAGTGTCTTAGAAACCTGAACCTTTTTATTCCTATCTTTCCTGGGTAAACATGTTAACCTGTTTTGTTATTAGTTTTTTTTTTATTATTCAGCAGCACTGGGACAAATTTGAGATTATATCTCACGGGTATTGGTTTCTGAGCTTTCCTTATAGCTTATTAAAGTCCTTTATTATTCATCTTTGAGGTGGAAGTATTTCTGGCAAGGCCAGCATTTATTGTCCATCATTAATTGTGCCTGAACAAGAAGTGGTGAGCTGTGTTCTTAGGCCAATGCAGTCCTTCAGGTGGAGGCATTCCCATATTGCTGCTGGGAATGGATTTCAAAGATTTAGACCTCATGATAATAAAAGAATAGTGATAAACATCCAGTTAGGATGTCATATGGTTTAGAATGGAACATGAGGATGGTGGTGCTCTCAAGCTGTCCTTGTCTTTCTTGGCGGTAGAGGTCACAGTACAGACTCAGTTGCATGGGCCAGTAACTGGATACATTTTGTACATGACACACACTGCATTCATGCTTCACGAATGAATGATTATAGCAGTGGATGTGATGCCAATCATGGAGAAGAGCTTCTTGTTATTGTTCGTCCCTCTTCAAAGCTTCCTGCATCCTGTCAGTGATGTCCTTTAGTCTGTCACCAAGGAAGCAACACAACAACTGTCATCATTGGCAGAGATACCAATGTCTATTAAATCTCCAATAAACACTGTTGAGGAGCTACTCCCCAGTCTGCCATATATGCCACGTCTGCACTACTTCTCCTGTGAGGCTTCAACCAAATCACTGCTATTGAATGCTAAAAGCTGACTTGAGAGTGCCAACTTCTTATTTCTGCACAGACTTCTCAATGTGTGAGCCTCCTGTTCTTTTTCTCTATAATCTGTTTATTTTTTCACCTTGAAATATTTATCTAGTTCACTTCTGAAAGTCACAGTTGAATATATTTTGAGGCATTGCTTTCTAGAATATATTTACATTCACTGTATAATCTAAGGATCACTTTAAATCTGTGCCTTCTCATATTCACCACCTCTATTAATGGGAAAGATTTCTCTCTACTTATCCTGCCTAAGTCCCTCAAGAGTTGTCACACCTATAATCTCCTTTTATCCTGTTCAAATGAGAAAATAGTAGATTCTCCAGTCTATCCTTTCATCTGGGTTTTGAATGCTCTTGTGCTATATAGATTATTTCATAAATTTCATGTAATGCAGGTAAACAATAAGGTATAAGGGCTATGATGAGGTAGGTTATGAGGTCAAGGGTACAAGAGGTCTGTCTAAGTGTGTTATAACAGATGTCCTACAACTAAATTAACTGGAACAATAAAAAGACTCATGCTCTATGTTTTCTAGCTATTCTGACATCTTAAGTGGCTGTAAATCCTGGAATTACGTACACACCTATATTGTAAGAAATGTAAGACTGGTCCTTAGTAAGAATTCCAAAGACAAAATCCATTAGCTTATTCCACCAGTGGCCTTGCTGAGGAAATGCCAACTGCAGCCAACATTAGGTTGGATCAGGCATGGGATCTAAGGCCCACTTAATAATAATAAGGATTACTGATGAAGCTTAGGAAAGTAAATAACCTTTTTCAAAAATTCTTAACTTGATGTTTCTTATGTTTTAAAAATATCTGTTATATATTTTAAGTATTACTTAGCATTGAATCTTTTTTTTAAAAAATTCATCATTTACTACAATTTTAACATAATTTAGTTCCAACAAGCTTTAAAAGCAATTGCAATCACTCTGCTTAATGCAGAAGTTTGAAGCCTTGTTTTGCTGTGTTGATACTTCTTGCAAACATTGGCATTCTCCCAGAGAACTTGCTCTAAGTTTTCACAATTGCCGACTGAAGTTTGTGCAAATGTAAAACCAATTAACAGGAAAGGTAAACTCTGGGCCATCCAGGTTGCCTTACACAATTTGCAACATCGCAATTTATGCCATGCTGACCATGATGAAAAATCATGATCTCCCCCATATACAGTCTGTAAATACGAATAAACTCTGCAACCCAAACACTGAAAGGCAATGCTAGTTTATCCGCAGTTGTGCTTTTATAACAGAAAATGTTTTTCATCATTGAACAACATCAGTGGTAACACGCTGGCAAGCAAACTAACAAAGTAAAGGAGATGAGGAATTGAATTGAATTGACTTTATTAATTACACCCTTCATATACATGAGGAGTAAAATTTTTTATATTATATCTCTGTCTAAATGTGCAATTTAGAGTAATTTTTAATAAATATTATGCACGACAAGATAGTCAATATAACATAGAAATAAAATTGCATCTGCATGAACTAATCAGTCTGATGGCCTGGTGGAAGAAGCTGTCCCGGAGCCTGTTGGTCCTGGCTTTAATGCTGCAGTACCATTTCCCAGATGGTAGCAGCTGGAAAAGTTTGCGGTTGGGGTGACTCAGGTCCCCAATGATCCTTTGGGCCCTTTTTACTTGGTGAATATCCTGAATCATGGAAAGTTCACATCTACCATGTGCTGGGCTGTCCACACCACTCTCTGCAGAGTCCTGCAATTGGGGGAAGTGCAGTTCCCATATCAGGCAGTGATGCAGCCAGTTAGGGTGCCCTTAATTGTGCCCCTGTAGAAAGTTCTCGGGATTTGGGGGCCCATACCAAACTTCTTCAACCTTCTGAAGTGAAAGAGGCACTGTTGTGCCTTTTTCACCACACAGCCGGTATGTACAGACCACGTGAGATCCTCGGTGATGTTTATGCCAAGGAACTTAAAGCTGTTCCCCCTCTCAACCCCAGATCATTGATGTCAACAGGGGCTCGCCTGTCTCCATTACTCCTGTAGTCCACAACCAGCTCTTTTGTTTTTGCGACATTGAGGGAGAGGCTGTTTTCTTGACACCACTGTGTCAGGGTGATGACTTCTTCCCTGTAGGTTGCTTCATTATTATTTGAGATTAGGCCAATCAGGGTAGTGTTGTCAGCAAATTTAATTAGCAGATTGGAGCAGTGGGTGGCAACACAGTCATGGGTATACAGAGAGTAAAGGAGGGGGCTCAGTACGCAGCCCTGAGGGGCACCTGGAGGGTCAGAGGGGCAGATTGAGGGACCCCACTCCTACCACCTGCCAGCGATCTGACAGGCACCACATTTGCAATGTACCTGGCTCGAGATTGCCATAAATTTGAAACCTGGCAGATGATCCGTTGAATCCAGCTCAGAAAAAAAGACTTCAAAAAATCTAAGTGAAGTCTGATTCAATCTAAAAAATAATGTCAAAATTTACAAAGGGTTAAACTTTTCTGGATGGAATTGTGTTGAAAATACAGCACAAGTGCTCTGAGGATAAACAACTGTTTACAAAATCAATCCTGAAACTCTGTGTTTCAAACTTAACTGTCTCTCCTGGATTATTTTAAACTCATTGTATGATGCATGTGCTACTGGAAAGGGCAGATTGTTGCCTTTAAGGAAATGGTGAATCACCTTCTAGAACCACTTCTGTTCTTCTTGTGGAGGTACTTTTGTTGTGTTCTTAGGTAGGGAATACCAAGGTTTTGACCTAGTGAATGTGAAAGGGTGATTTACAAATTAAGTAGCATGAAGTTTGGAGGTAGTAGTGTTTCCAGTATGTTTACTGGCCTTATCCTTTTAAGCTATTAAGTTTAGGATGTCTACATGAAGGCTCATTGCACAACACATTACAGAGGCATATTAGCTAAAGATGCCAATAACTCTCCCTATTAAGTAACTTTCTCAGGCATTCACTGTGCTCTACCATTCTTCCCCAATCTTCCCTGCTCTCCTGATTTGCTTATCTCTCCCAGTTCTTATATAGGGTTACAGATCCACAACGTTGATTGTTTCTAGTTCCACAGATGCTGTCTGACTTGTTGAACTGTTCCAGTTTTTTGTGCTTTTGTTCAATCTGAAGACATGGTGCTGAGTTGCTGTAGAGCTTCCTATGGATGATGCCACACAGCGGCCACAGCATGCTGATAATGGAGGAATTGAGTGCTTTGGGGATGAATAGACACCAATGAAGTGTGCTGTCTTCTCCTGGATTAGCCTGTTCCTTCACTTTGCTGATGATTGAGAGATGGCTAATGGGACAGAAAGTGGTTAGATTGGATTTGTGATGAATTTTATGAAGAGGATATACCTAGGCAAATCCTAACCACCAAACTGTCCTACACGTGTAACTGTCCTGGAACAACTTAGTCCAAATTTTGACCTGATTTGCTGTGTGAGTTTACAACATAACTGACATAATGTTATCAATGGCACACCTTACTACACTCCTATTTCCTGATAATGGATTTAGTAAGTGAAATTGACTAAAGAACTTCTTGTGATACTTGGAACCTTTGGATGATGGCAGGTTGGGTCATTCACTTGACATTCTGGATGAAAGTGACTCTAAAGGCTTCAACCTTGAACATGCAACCATCTATTCCATTTCTTCACCATTTGAGGACAAGATGTTCATGGAGCCTCTTACTCCATTAGCCATTTGATTATTCATCCCCATTCATGGACAAGGCAGAGATGTAAAGATCCAATTGGGTGTGACCTCTGACTATTAGTGTGCAGCTCTCACACACAGGTATACCTTCTGTAATTTTTAAATTAGTTGTGCAAGATGTTGGTAAGGTCACTTCTGGTTCTAGTTACTCCATCCAGATATATTCTGATTATTGTTTCATTTTATAAATAATTTGAAACAATTGAATGGCTAGCTAGGCATTCTAGATTGATGGTACAACAACATTGACATTCCTGGCATAACATATTGATCAGACCAGGTAAAGAAATGAATTTCAATCTTTAAAGGATTTTTTTTTGGACTAAATTGGGATTTGGGACAATTTGCTACTGTCTTTTCTGATATTAAGCTGTATTTTATGTTTATTTTTTGCTTTGTTGATGTAATTAATTTAAAATTCCCCAGTTGCCATGGAGGGATTTTAAATAATTTCTCCTGATCATTAGTCCAGGTGTCTAGACTATCTGTCCAGTTATATAATTACTAAGCAGCAATTTCTGCAGTACTGTACAGGCAGCCATCTATTTTTTTGAAAATGAACTGGGATTTATGTGTCATCAGAAAAATGAGTTGTGTTTTCTTAATATAAATCGAAGGTCTAAGTTCACCTCATAACTCGTTCTAGGGATTTGAAAATAGAAAATGAGATATGCGTATCAGCTTATTTTGTTTTGCCAAAATTGGCAAGTATTTTACTTTCCTAGTATTATCACATTTGATGATATTGTGATGCCCCATTTCTCATGAAAACTGCTCTGAGCGATCAAGAAGTGAAGCTTTGTTCTCTCTCCCTCTCTTTTGGATGATACCAGAGGTTGACAATAAAACTAAAAACATCCCCAGTTCTCAACAAGAAGTTTGATTCATTAAATGGACCAGATGTTATTATGTAATTTGCACAATCTTGATTTTGCAATACTTATTTTGGCTTCAATTATTAGCTTTTAAAAATATTTTCATTTTCTGATACATCATGAATACATATTGCCCTTTTCCCAGGGAAAGGCAAACAAAAACTAAAGGGCAGAGGTTTAAAGTAAGCAGAGAAAGATTCAAAAGAGACCTGAATGGCAATGTCTTCACATAGAGAGCTCTGAGTATATGGAATGAGCTGTCAAAGGAAGTAATTGAGGCAGACACAATAACAACATTAAAAAATGGAAACATACATAGAAAGGTCTAGAACAGGGGTTCCCAACCTAGGGTCCATAGACCTCTTGCTTAATGGTATTGGTCCATGATATAAAAAATGTTGAGAACCCCCGATTCAGAGGGATATGCCCATATGTGAGCAAATCGGTCGAGCTTAGACAGCCACTTTAATCAGCATGGATGAGATGAGCCTAAGGCCTGTTTCCATATTGTGTTACACCATGATTTTATGATTATTAAAGCATAGGATTCAAAGTTCAAAGTAAATTTATTATCAAGGTACATATATATCACCATATATAACCCTGAGATTCACTTTCTTGTGGGCCTACTCAGTAATTCCAAGGACTATAATAGAATCAATGAACGACTACCCCCCCCCCACGCCCATAGGACGAACAAGCAACTAATATGCAAAAGACAACAAACTGCAAGTATAAAAGAAAAAGAAGAAATAAGAATAATAAAAAAAGCAATAAATATTGAGAATATGAGATGAAGTGTCCTTGAAAGTAAGTTCATAGGTTGTGGGAACATTTCAGTGATGGGCAAGTGAAGGTGAGTGAAGTTGTCCCATTGTTTCAAGAGCCTGATCTTTGAGGGGTAATAACTGTTCCTGAACCTGGTGGTGCGAGTCCTGAGGCTCCTGTACCTTCCTGATAGCAGCAGCAAGAGGAGAACATGGTCTGGGTAATGGTCAATTTGAATAATATAGCTTCATTTTGCAATAACCTAGCAAGAACAAACTTACAAATGGATTTCAAATTTAAAAGCTAAAATTTAGTTTTAACTTAGAGGTATATGGTTCAAGGGACAATGGAAAATTAAACAAAAAGCTAACATTATACATAAATTTTCGTACATTGTTAGCTAATTAAAGGTAAAATAGGTAGCAATAAATACATACGGAGTTGTATAATGAGGAAGAGGCTCCTCTGGTGCAAGATTAAGATTTAGCAACATTTATAAGATGTTAGAAAGATGGAGGTGAATGACTGTGTTGATCCAGATGTGGAAGAGAATCTATGATGACACAAGTGTGGAATAAAACCTGAGGCAAATACATGGTGACCAGAGATGCTGCTATAGTGGCTATTTTCATGACTATGGGAACCACAGAAAAGTGTCCTTGTTGTCCACGGGGAGATTTATTACCAGAGTCATCCATAACTGCTTCTCCCAGTGGGTGAAAGGCTGCTCCCCCAAACACACTGTGGATTATTTCATCTTTAGACCCAATGGACATGGTAGTATAACAGCCATGATCCTAACAAACTCACTGAAGTATCAAATGAGGCAGCATTATTGCTCCAACACATCTCTCAGTCTTTCTTACTGCAATGTTGCAACTCACCACAAATTTCCAAAGGAATGGAGCTGATTTTCAGAACCAAAGGGAAACTATGGCAACTATACTGCAGAACCAAGGTCATCCAAACCTTAGCACTGAGCTGCAGCATGAAACCTTTTGTATATACACACTCAGAAGTGAAATAAAAGCATTCACTATTGTATGTGAGAATATGGGCCCTAAGCTTTACATCTGCAAAATCAAGGTACAAGTTCTCACTATAACTCAGTGCCCACAGAAAGTAAAGGTTAACAGCTTGTCCCTGATAAACATGGATCTCTGGAGAAACTTCTTGGTGAAGCAGATACCAGTGATGAAACTATTGACTCCACTGCCCTAGCACATCATTTTATCAATTGACTATAAGAGTTTTGAACAATAAATGTCTCAGATCTTTCACATGCTCGATGAAAAAGCAGTGATCCTGCACTCCTAGCTGTTTCTGAGACCTGGACAACTTAGAGCAGGCATCTGAAAGCAGTTGAAAGAAGCTGAGCAATACATCTAATGGTGGAGGAACTCAGCAAGTCAGGCAGCATCGATGGAAGGGAATAAACAAGCATTATTTCTGGCCAAGACCCTTCATCAGGACTGGAAATGAAGAGGCAGAAGCCAGAATAAGAAGATGAGGAGTGAGTAAGGAGTATAAGCTGGCAGGTGATAGGTGAGGGGAAGGTGGGTGGGTGGGGAAGAGGATGAAGTAAGAAGCTGGGAAGGAATAGGTGGAAGGAGTGAAGAAAAAGGAATCTAATAGGAAAGGACAGTGGACCATGGAGAAAAAGGAAGGAGAAGGGGAACCAGATGAGGACATGAGAAGGGGTGAGAGGGTAACCAGAATAGAGAATGGAAAAAGAGAGAAGGGGGGCTGCGAGAGGAAGCCATGGACAGACATGTCAGAATGGGAATGGGAAGTCGAATTGAAATGGGTAGCCATTGGGAAATCCTCACTTTTGCGACAGACAGAGCAAATGTGCTTGATAAAGCAGTTCCTCAATCTTGGCCCAAAACATCATTTGTTTATTCCCTTCCATAGGTGCTGTCTGATTTGTTGAGTTCCTCCAGCAGTTTGTGTGCATTGCTCAATAACTCCAGTATGCTGCAGAATTTCTTGTATTTATTGTTACTTGAAAGAAGCTGCCTCCATAAAATCCTCTAAATTCATTGGAAGGAATAGAAAACCAATAACATAGCCCTCTTCCAGACCAACATTCTCAGAACTGAGATTCTGGTTGCATTTATCTGGTTCCATTAGGAATCCCACATTCTTCATATGCCTGACACCACACTCCCTGGCACTCAGTTCCAAGCTCAAGGAGCCACTCAAAGCCTCCTTGTAAAGATTAAGCATTTTCATTGATACCTGGCCCAAGTGACTCAAAGTAATATTTATGAAAGTATTGAGAAACTTGACTACTTGTACCAGGAGCATGCAAAAGCCCTGCATATGGCAGAAGAACACATCGCCTCACAAACTACCCAGCTGCTCACCACATGTGGTCCTTCCTGATTTCCAATTCTAAAATTCCCAATAATCTTGGAACCCACAAAACTGGATGGAAATCAAGTCATTCTTGATCCCAAGAGTTTGTTTAAGAGGACATGGAATAGATGAGGACATTGTGGAGAGCAACTGATATTGCTGAGGCATAGGTGCAAAAATAAGAGATCAACACAACCATTTGTGAAATGAGAAAGGCGGAGCTATCACTCATGATGGGAGCAGAGGCATTCACAATCGGTGAGTTTATTGGTGTCACAAATGACAGATGAAGCCAATTACACGGATGTTGTAAGAGCTTTGAGGGCTCATTTCAATTCAGCACCTCAAGAGACTGTTGCAAATTACAAATTTGTTAAGTGAATCAGAAGGGCTAATTGTGTGGTTACAAGTATTGGCTAAAAGCTGCAACTTTCAGACTTTTGTAGTTCAGGTGCCGCGGGATTGTTGGGAGTGCAAGTTTTCTGTCAAATCAGAGAATTCAAGCACTGTTTGACATGCTGGATTTGATATTCAAGGGAGCGTGCAAAGCAGCCATGAGTATGGAAATGGTTTGAGGAATGCAAAATGCTTTGACCAGGACACAATTCAGAGAAGCGTGCATGAGCAACCCCACAGAACTAGTGACACGGGTTCGATCCCCGCCGCTGCCTGTAAGGAGTTTGTATGTTCTCCCCGTGACCCCATGGGTTTCCTCCAGGTGCTCCAGTTTCCTCCCACAGTCCAAAGACATGCCAGTTGGTAGGTTAATTGATCATAGTAAATTGTTCAGTGATTAAGCTGGGTTTAAAATCGAGGATTCCTGCTCGGCGCAGATCGAAGGGCTGGAAGTGCCTATTCCGCACTGTTTCTCAATAAATACATAAATAAAACAAGACAGGAATCATTAAGAAAAATTATGTTAAAAATTGTGAGACGTACAAAATGGAAACAAGAATTCTGACTCACTGAATCCGTGCCAGCCATTTTCTCACTATTTCTATACCAATCATACTTCATCCTCCCCATATTCTGATTAACATCACCCTGATCCTAATATTCACTTATACATGAGGGACAATTTATAGTGGCCAATTAAGCTACCAACCTGAAGACACAAGAAACCACAGATGCTGGAATCTGGAGTAAAAAGTATTAAACTGCTGGAGGAACTCAGCAGATCAAGCAGTATCTGTGGAGGTAAAGGGATAATTATGTTTCAGGTTGAGACCCTGCATCAGAACCTTGGGGATGTGGGAGAAAACCAAAGCATGCAGTGGAGACCCCATGGTCACAGTGAAAGCATGCAAATCCCACACAGACAGCAGCTAAAATCAGATTGTATTTGGGTCTCTGGCACTGTGAGGTAGTGGCTCTAATATTGTTATTATTGGGCTTCCATTACATGAGAATATTGGGAGACAACATATAATAATTGCAAAAACATAATGGGGATATTGGCTTTTGCCCTGTTTAAGAGTTATCATTAAGGACCCACATCACCCAGGACGTGGCCTCTTCTCATTGCTACCATCAGGGAGGAGGTATAGAAGCCTGAAGGCACACACTCAATGATTCAACAACAACTTCTTCCCCTCTGCCACCTAATTTCTGAATGTACATTGAACCCATACCACTAGTTTTTTATTTTTGTTTTTATATATACTTACTCTATTATTATGTATTCCATTGTACTGCTGCCACAAAGGTTAACAAATTTCACAACACATGCAGATGATATTAAACCAGGTTCTTGTTCTGATTCTGATTCTGATTTAATTAATGATGTTGGAAAATGTGTGATATGCTGCTTCCATGCAAATATATAATTCTAGTAACCCTTTAGCTCAGGATGTGAGGTTTGTCATTTGTGAAGTTGCTTGAGGAAGTCATTTGTTGAGTCATCTTTTTTGCAGCATTATAAAATTCTATACATAGGATAATACTATGGAATTATTAACATTAATTTATAAAATAAGTGTAGATGAAAAGATTTGAAATCAGCAGCTTCATGTTTCAATGGATCTTTCATCACTGGCTGTTAATATATTCTGTTTGTAAATAAGTATTTGTATAATTTTACATAGTTCATTAATAAAATAATTTAATATATCGAGGTAGCTATTGTTATAATAGTTATGTTTGAAAGGGAAAGTGATGTAATATGTTTGAATATAATTCTAATTGTTAGTTCATTATGAGCCATACTGTGTGATGTGGGCAATCGTGGTCTTTCCACGACCATGATTGTTCTTGGCAAATTTTTCTACAGAAGTGGTTTGCCATTGCCTTCTTCTGGGCAGTGTCTTTAAAAGAAGGGTGACCCCAGCCATTATCAATATTCTTCAGCGATTGTCTGCCTGGCATCAGTGGTCGATTAACCAGAACTTGAGACATGCACCAAGCTGCCCATATGGTCATCCACCACCTGCTCCCATGGTTTCACGTGACCCTGATCGAGGGTGGGACTAAGCAGGTGCTACACCTTGCCCAAGGGTGACCTACAGGCTAGCGGAGTAAAGGAGTGCCTTACACCTCCTTTGGTAGAGATGTACTTCCACTCTGCCACGCCGTGATTCTGACATATACCTTTAAAGCTGTGTGTGCCAGGTACAATGACTTTGGATTACTTAGTTACATCAATCACTGCTGTTCATTAGGCACTGTTCTTCAGGATTATGAATATCTTTTTTACTTCACTTTCTAAACAGCAATTACAGCAGGACCTACAAGTACTACAAAAACTAAAATAAAATTCTGACCCAAGGAGATTAAACAATGTCAAGAAAGGGTTAACACTAAATAGAAAATATGTAGTTCAGTGGTTCGGATAAATGTCTCTTGTGATCCTTTTCATTCCATCACTCAGAAAAGGGAGTTAGTTGATAGCTGACTGTCCTTTTCACATGCAAATTCCTGAACTTGCATTTTTATCCTGGGAAGCACTTGATGTTGGCACGATGGCTTGGACCTGGATTTGCCTTTATCTCTTGACTCTTAATATGCCCTTTTATTTGTTCCTGGAGACATCATGCATCACATAACTCAGTTTGGTTCTCATTCATCCTTTGAATGTGGGTGTTGCTGGCAAGGCTCATTGCCATCTGTACTTGGTAGCCCTATCGAGGCTCCATGATGTTTATTCCCATGATCTGGCACTTGGGAACCTGACAATCCCACTCAAACAAAATACTTTTTATATTTCAGCTGGAGTTTGACCAATAGGATGAATGCAACCACACAGCATTGACTAAATGCCAGTTAATACGCATACAACTGCTAAAGAGGACACAGCTTGTTGAAATTTCAGCAACTGGTTTATTTTGTTGCAGCTGCACAAATCTAGATGATGGGCATGTTAATTTAATCATCATAAACAATGTAATGACACTGTCTTGGAGTCACAGTGGTACAGCATTTGTTGCATTAAGCTGACAAAATTGTTTTTTTCTGTTAATTTAGAGATACAGTGTGGAATAGGACTGTCCGGCCCTTCAAGCTGCACCAGCCAGCAACCCTCGGCAACACAAATTTAACCCTAACCTCATCATGGGACAATTTACATTGATCCCCACTACATCTTTGGACTGTGGGAGAAAACAGGAGGACCCAGAGAAGACCCATGCATCTCACAGGGAGGAAGTTCAGAGACTCTTCACAGAGGACACTGGGATTGAACTCCAAACTCCGACATACCAATCTGTAATAGCGTCGTGCTAACCTCTACCGAATGTAACTTACATTCAGTACTGCAGTATTAATTTGGACAATTTAACTAAATATAATTCACCTTCAGAATTAATGTCTCAGTTCCATGTCAGATCAGTTTATTGCAGTGTAACTGTGATGCACAATTTTAAGAACAGCACTATGTGTGTTTGGCAAGGATGGTTTCATAAACTTCAAATGTCTTGCAACTGTCTGCTTTTGATTTGTCTATCCAGTGAGACTAAAGATGCACAAGCCCACACTCTCTCATAAAAATGGAATTTATGATAGAAGGATCTGAAATAGATGCTGCATTGAACAAAGAGAAGCCAGTGGAATACTAGATAAAGAATACCACATTATGGGAACTGAGATGGAATGAGTTAATATACAGATCAGCCATAAACTAATGAATTGTGGAGCAATTCTTGCTGAATGACCTACTGCTGGCCTTAGTTCCACTGAGAGCGCCTATAAGCTGCTGATTGAGAGCTCTTGGTCTGGCCTCCATCAGTGTTAATTGCCCTGGTTTTCCACGGCCATTTTACTACAGGTGGTGATCCAGACATGAACACACTATTGTGAAAAATTACATGTCAGCTGAAAGGTGACTGGTAGAATCAAATAAGTGAGACATGATGAGGAAATGGAACCAAGTGGGAGAGGATTGTGAGTCTTGTTATTTGGGTGGGGAGAGGGATAGAAAAGATAAAGAAAAGAAGAGATAGTTGGGTGGACTTGTGGGAGTTTGAAAGGAAAACAGATTACCTGAAATTGGAAAATCAATGTGAATACCACTGGGTTCTAGGCTAGTTTTTCTAGTCTGTGTTTGGCTTCATTATGGTAGTGAAGAAGGATGAAGGCAGACAGGGCAGTGTAGGAATGAGGGGGGATCTTCCCAATTGGTCTCACTTGATTTCCTTGATGTAGAGGAGGTCACATCATCATCATCATTTCCTGTCAGTTACCTTATGTACAGACACTCCTGTACCTAGTGTCACTTCATGGACATAAAATCAATCTACGTATATAAAATATCTTAAGTATTTATATTAATTGTGCTTTTATATTGTTATTGTGTTCTCTATCTTTTTGTGATTTTTTTAATGCTGTACCAGATCCTGAGTAACAATTATTTCATTCTCCCTTACACTTGTGTACTGGAAATTGTATTAAACAATCCTGAGTCTTTAATCTAGAGGATCTGCCTCACTTGAAAGGGCTTGTTCAGGCTCCAGTGGTGTAGTGGCATCAGCACCAGACTTTGAGGTGAGTGGTCCTTGGTTTGAATCCAGCCAGCTCCTTGCATGCTTTCCATCTGTGCTGGGTTGAGCATCAAGCTAGCAAATCAGCCTTGTAAGAAAAAAATCCAGACAATATGCTAAAGAAATGGCAAGGTTGCTGCCCGATGCACTACAAGGCACAGAGAGGAATAACAATTTGCACTTTCTACAGTTGTAAAGGGTGCAAGCGGAAGGGATGAGTGGATGGGAAACAATGAACAGATCAGTAAGTCATGGAGAGAATGGACCCACCGCTAAGGTGGGGAGACAGGAAGACCTGATTGGTAGAACATTGGAGCTGCCAGAAATGGTGAAAGATGTTATGCGGGATGCAAAGGTCACTGAAGTGAATAATGAGGCCTAAAAGGACTACGTTATATTTTGTCTGGGGGTAGGGGATGAGAGCAAATGTGTAGAAAATGCTAAGAGTGCATATGGGGGCTCCAACAACTAAGGCGGGGGGAGGGGGGGTGCCCCATTTCCAGAGAACACATCTGAGTAGAAAGCTTCATCTTGAGAATAGATACAGCAGAATGAAGAAACAAAGAGAAATGGATGGTGCCTTATAGGAGAAAGTGTTGGAAAAGATACAACCAAGGTAGTTCTCGGATCAGAGGGTTTATAGCAGATATCATTGGCTAATTTGTCTCTATTACAGTGCTGTCCATGGCACTTTTTCCTGCAACCAAACGAGATGAAATATGTGTCCCTTCACCTCCTCTCTCACCACTATCCAGGGGTATAGACCGACCTACCAGGTTAAGCAGAAGTTCGCATCCAGCTCCTCTGACCTGGTCTATTGCATTTGCTGCTTGCAATATGACTTCTTGACATTGGTGAGATCAAATGTATACTGTTTTCCAGAGTACCTGTGCTCTGTCTTGAGCTTCAGATTGCATGTTATCTCATGTCCTCGTCCCATTTCCGCATCAACACGTCTGCCATAAAACATTGAAAATAGAACAGTACAGCATAGGAACAGACCTTTCAGCCCACAATATTGGAGCAAACTAATTAAATTAGTTATCTAATGTCCAACTAAACTAATCCCTTTTGCTTACGCAATGCCAATGTCCTTCTATTTCTTGCACATGCATGTGCCTGTCTAAGAGCCTCTTGAATGCCTCTTTTGCATTTGCCTACACTACCACCACGGGTCGTGTATTCTAGGCACCCACCACAGTCTGTGTAAAGAACTTGCTCTGTACATTTCCCTTGAACTTACACCCTCTTATCTTAACTAGAAGGGGATAAGAATTTAACTTCATGCACCATGGAGATAAAATTGATAAGGACACTGGTCAATAGAGGACTGAAGGTGTTATATTTGAATGGACGCAATACATAAATAAAGTAGATGAGCTTATGGCACAGTTAGAAATTGGCGGGTAGAACATGGTGGGCATCAGAGAGACATGGTTGAAAGAAGAGCACAGCTGGAAGCTAAACTTCAATTGTATCAAAGGGACAGGCAGGTACGTAGAGGGGTAAGGTGGCTCTGTTAATAAAAAATGAAATCAAATCCTCAGAAAGAGGTGACATAAGATCAGAAGATATACTGTTGGTGGCTGGTAAAAAGACCCTTACCAGGAAATGGCTATCACAGGAGAGCCCAACTTTAAACGCATGGATGGAAATTACAATGGACACTTACAAAATGGAGAAGATAACAGCATTTGTTAATCATAAGTTGGAACAATTTGATTTATACTGGGAAAAATGGTTTAACTACATAACACCTCTTAGGCCTGATTTTATTCTCATAAATCAATGAATATGTTGTTAAAAAAAAAGATCACTCCCTACTTGTACATAGTTTTCTCCATTTGCTTGTTCTTTCTTTCCTCTCTTTTCTATAAGTGTATACCTCAGATAGATATTAAGTGGAGATTTGTGGCAAATATGACTATATGATATATATGTATAGTACCTGAAATACATCTTGTGGAAATGTTTGTTTGATGATGAACTTCAATAATAAATAAATTACAAAAAAAAAAAGATGTACAATCCTTGTACATAGAGTGAAGAAAATGCAAGGGTAAAATGACCCTGATGGGAGATACAGACCTCCAAACAGGATGTAGGGTTCAAATTACAACGGGAGATAGAAAAGGCATTTATTAAAGGCAATGTTTTGATGGTTATGGGGAATTTCAATATGCAGGTAGATTACGAAAATCAAGTTGGTGCTGGATCCCAAAAGAAGGAATTTGCAGAATGACAATAAGATAGCTTTTCAGAACAGCTTGTAGCCAAGCTCTCAAAGGAAAAGAAATTGGAGGCACCCGACGTCAATATGGCTTACTGAATGGGAAATCTTGCCTGACAATCTGTTGGAATTCTTTGAGGAAGTAATAGGCACAGCAGACAAAGGAAAATCAGTGGATGTTGTTTACTTAGATTTCAGAAGTTCTTTGATCAGGTGCCACACATGAAGCTGCTAAACAAGATAGGAGCCCATGATATACACTTACTGGAAATACACTTGTATACACAGAAGACTGGCTGACAGGCAGAAGGCAAAGAGTGGTAAAAGAAAGGGGGCATTTTCTTGTTGGCTGCTGGTGACTAGTGGTGCTCTGCAGGGTCCGCTACTTTTCACATTATGTTAATGATCTGGATGACAGAATTTGTGGATGAAAGAGGTAGGTGGAGAGTTAGGTAGTGTTGAGGAGGTAGGGAGTCTACAGAAGGACTTAGACCAATTAGAATTATGAGCAAAGAAGTGGAAGATGCAATACAGAGTAGAGAATTGTATTGCCATGCACTTCAGTGGAAGCAATAAAGGAGTGAATATATTGTATATTCACATACATAGAGTGAATATGTACATGGAGTGAATTCAGAAATGATTCGTAAAAAGGAACTTGGGAATTAAGTGCAGGATTCCCAAAGGGGTAACTTCCTGGTTGGATCAATGATAAAGCAGGCAATGCAATGTTAGACTCATTTCACGAGGACGAGAATGTAAAAACATAGATGTAATGCTGAGGACTTTTAATGTATTGGTCAGACAATATCTGGAGTATTGTGAGCAATTTTCAGACCCTTATCTAAGGAAAGATGTGCTGACATCAGAGAGAGCCCAGAGGAGATTTTCAAGAATGGTCCCAGGAATGAAGGGGTTAATATACGAGCAGAATTTGATACCTCTGGGCCTGTACTCATTGGAGTTTAGAAGAATGAGGGAGATCTCATTGAAACCTACCAAATATTGAAATGTCTGGATAGAGTGGACATGGAGAGAATGTTTCCAATAGTGGGAGAGTGTATGATGAGAGGGCACTATCTCAGAATACAAGGATGTCCCTTTAGAACACAGATGAGGAGGAATTTCTCTAGCCAGACGGTGATGAATATATGGAATTCATTGCCACGGATGGCTGTGGAGGCCAAGTCATTGAGTGATAGAGTTGATAGAGTGATAGGTTCTTGATTAGTAAGAATGTCAAAAGTTACAGGGAGAAAGCCGAAGAATACGGTGGAGAAGGAAAATAAATCAACCATGATCTAATAGTGGAGAAGACTCAATCCGCTGAATGGTCTAATTCTGCTCCTATGAATTATGGTTTATGGTCTTATGGACTACTATCCTCTTTCTTCTATGCTGAAGCCTGTTCTGAATCCACGCAGCTAATTCATGATGGATCCCATTAATCTTAATCTTCTGGATAAGCCTTTTATGATAGACCCTTTCAAATGCCTTACTTAAATCCATCAGCAGCTCTATCTTCATCAATCATTTTTGTCACCACCTCAAAAAACTCAGTCATTACTACAAACAAGAGAAAATCTGCAGATGCTGGAAATTCAAGCAACACAAACAAAATACTAAAGGAAATCGGCAGTCCAGGCAGCATACATGTAAAAGAGTATAGTTGACGTTTCGGGCTGAGACCCTTCATCAGTGTTCCATAGATGCTGCCTGGCCTGCTGAGTTCCTCCAATATTTTGTGTGTGTCATTACTATAGCATGACTTCCCCACACAAAGCAATGCTGACTGTCCCTAATTTGGACATGGTTTTCCAAATGTTCAAAAATCCTATCCCTAAGATTCCACTCCAGTAACCCTTCTTTCACCTAACTCCATCTACTCATCATTGTCCCTCATCTGATTCCACCAGTCACCTAACAACTTGTGTCTCATTCCTCGCTCTCACTTCTATATACCAGCTACCTTCCCTCTACACTCTACACTCCCAGTCTTGATGCAGACTCTCAGCCTGAAGCATGGACCATCCCCTTAACTCCAAAGATGCTGCCTGACCTGCTGAATTCTCCCAGTGGTTTAAATTTTGCTGCAAGTTTCAGCATCTGCAGTCTCTTATGTCTCCTAAGCAGACTGTTGCTCAAATGATTCCAGGGAAACATCAGATTTGAATGGTATTTTGATCTTTGTTGGTCCACCTTTTCTTTCTCAATATGAATCTCCTTTCACACTAATTCTGGCATGTTAAAGTAAGGTACATTCTTCGGTGACAATAGATGCTGGTACAGAAGTTATAGAGAAGAGGCCTTGTGTGCAAAGTCCTCTCATGCAGTCCAATCTAGCTGGCATCCTTTCATCTATTGGAATCATAAGACCATAAGATATAGGAGCAGAATTAGCCCATTCCGCCAATCGAGTCTGTTCCCCTGTTCCATCATGGCTGATTTATTATCCCTCTCAACCCCAGTCTCTTACATTCTTCCTGTAACCTTTGACACTAATCAAGAACTTATCAACCTCCACTTTAAGTATACCCATTGACTTGGCCTCCAGTGCTGTCTGTAGCAATGAGTTCTACAGATTCCCCACTCTATGGTTCAACAAATTCCTCCTCATCTCTGTTCTAAAGGGATATCCCTCTATTCCCAGGCTGGTCCTAGACTGCCCCACTATAGGAAACATCCTCTCTGCATCCACTCTATCTAGGCCTTTCAATACTCGATAAGTCTCAATGAGATCCCCCTTGCTCTTCTAAACTCCAGTAAGTACAGGCCCAGAACCATCAAACACTTCTCATATGGTAATCCTTTCATTCCTAGAATCATTTTCGTGACCCTCCTTTGGACTCTCCAATGCCAGCACACCTTTTCTTAGATAAGAGGCTCAAATCTCTTCACAATACAACAAATGTGGTCTGACCAATGCCTTATAAAGTCTCAGCATTATGTCCTTGCTTTTACCACCATCTTACCACCATGCTGGTGTCCTGGTGTGCTTTGCATTATTCCTCAATAATGAATACAACAAACTTGAAACCAAAGACCCTCTCATATCTGCTCTAAACCTCTTCCTTTCAGCCTCTATTGTCTAGATTTAGGTGTCTGCTATCAGGAACAATTTCCTACCACCTACCCTATCTATGTTCTCATTATGAACTTCCATCATGTCCTCTGAAGAAATTACTTAATATAGTTAAAGCAAGTATTTGGGCAATGTTCAGTGCATCTATATGTCAGCTGTGCATATGATGTAGTGCCATTGTCATAAAGTTTTTATAAAGTTATTAGTTTATAATAAAACATACACATGTTTGAGGCTCCTGGTGTCTTCTAAAGATTGTTATAGGTGATATCTGCTAACTGTAAGAGATTGGTGACAGAGCACCCTGAAATGTACTTCATATTGCAGAATAATTTTTCAGTGAAGAGAAGGCAACCGATCCAGGGTTGTCAAAATATAATCCAATTGCATCCTGATGACAATAGCATGGCAAATTTGCACGGTCTGCAGTGGAATTCTTATGTAAGTCTGACTGTGCGATCTAGGATATGAGCATATGGAAGAGGGAGGAGTAAGCTGACAGCAGTATCCACTTTAAGTAATTTTTTGCAGGATTCTTCCCTGAAATTGATCAGATGGGTATGCACTTAAGTTTTAGAAATACTGTTCATGTAATATATATGGTCCCTGTTGAAGGAAATTATTAAACTATAAATTATATAAAAAAACTGTTTACCAAAGAGGACTACGTGCATTTAGAGAGTGACTTCATTACAGAATGCATGGTGCATGTTGCAGAAAATGAAGTACTTTTAAAGAGTAATTACTGTGTAACATAGGAAATGCTGTTGCCATTTTGGGTGAAGCAAATTCGCACAGGGGCAGCATAATCTGAGTGAGAATGAGACTGCAGTTGCTGGAATTGGGAGCAAAACAAAAAGCACTGAAGGAACTCAGTGGCTCAATCAGCATCTATGGAAGGAAATGGACAGCTGGTGTTTTGGGTTGAGACAGGCTCTTCAGCCTACAATGTTATACCTTTTGACCTACTCCAAGATCAATGTACTGCTTCCTTTCCATGTTGACTTCCATTTTTCTTTCATCCACTTGCTTAACAAGAGCCTCTTAAATGTCCTAATGTATCTGCTTCCACCACCACCCTTATCAACATGTTCCAAACACCCGCCACTCTCTCTGTAAAATACTTAACTCAGAAATCCCCCCCGATACACCCCTCTAATCACCTTAAAATTATACTCTCTCATATCGGCCATTTCCACCATGGGAAAAGGGTACTAGCTGTCACTCTATCTATGCCTGGTATCATCTTATGCATCTCAATCAATTCATCTCTCATCCTCTTCCGCTCCAAAGAGAAAAACCCTATCTTGTTCAACCTTTCCTCATAAGACTTGTTCTCTAATCCAGGCAACGTGCCATAGTTCCGTCTGGAAATTCCCCACCTTGCTATTACCTCTGTAATTGGGCCTCAATCCGCTCATCTAATTTCCTATCATTCCCAGTTCCACTAATTACACACACCTGCTTTCCATCAGTAACTGCAGGATAAAAATCCTGGAATCACAACAAGGAACTGCCAGTTTGTTGGTCGGCTCTTGTATGAGTAACCTTGTTTCATGGTTCTTTCGGACTGTCAGTCCCAAGTTCTGCATTGTTTCCTGGATTCTCTATGTGAACCTGGTCTCCACGTAAAGACTCTCCTGGACACCTATTCCACACTTGCTACAGTGCTAATGCCTCCCGAATCTGTCTCCGTGCCTGTGTCCTGCATTTGGGTTCGTCCCCAGCCACATCCTTGTAATACAATGTCCTGGTAAATCTCCTCTGCATCCTCTCTAAAGCTTCCACATCTTTCCTAAATTGAGTTGATCAAAACTAAACACAATTATTCCAAGTGTGGTACAACCAGAGTTTTATAGAGTTGCAATTTTACCTCGCAGTTCTTGAACTCAATCCCCCAACTAATGAAAGTCAACACACCATGTGCCTTTTCCAAATTTAACACCCTTCCAACTTGCATGGCAATTTTGAGGAATCAATGGACATGGACCCCAAGATCCCTCTGTCTTAGACACTGCTAAGAATCCTACCATTATCCTTGTACTCTGCCTTCAGGTTTGATCTTTCCAGATTCAACTCTATCTGCCACTTCTCAGCCCAGCAATGTCCTGTTGTAACCTATGACAACTTATTACAATATCTACAACATCACCCATTTTCATGTCATCTGCAAGCTTTCTAACCCACCCTTCCACTTCCTCATCCAAGTCATTGATAAAAATGACAAAGAGCAGGGGTCCCAGAACAGATCCCTGTACACCACCACCTGGTCATTGGCCTTCCAGGCAGGATATGATGACAATCCCTTTTTCTTAAGTATCCAATACATTTTTTATCATATTCCACCAGATTCTACCACTTAACTGCACATGAGCAGCAATTTTACAGTGGTCAATTAAACCTACCATTTGCATGCCCGTGAGATGTGGAAGGAAACCAATGAACGTTATGACCATTACTCACCTGGAAGAATATCCAAACAAAACACAAACAGCATCTGAGGTCAGGATTCAACCCAATCTTTTGTGCTATGTAGCAGTGGCTCTACTAGTGGTGCCAGAGTTTACTATTAGGCTGTTCTGTCACTACTTTGAATAGCATCAGTAATTACTCTTTAGAAGTATCAACATGAAGACTTTAGAGACCACGAACAGTCAAACCTGGAGCTAAACACAAATTGTGAGATGTCAAGAACCATCTGTGGAGGTGAGGTGATATTTGATGCTTCAGGCCAAGTCTCTGCATCAGGAATGAGGCTATAGAGGGCAAATAGCTGGTTTAAAGAAATGAGAGGTGGCAGGTGATAGGTGGGACGAGGTGAGGTGGAAGATGATGGACAGGAAATCATAGACACAAGAGGTACTGCAGATGCTGGAAAACTAGAACAATACATATAATGTGCAGGAGGAGCTTAGCAGGTCAGGCAGCATCCATAGATGGGAAGAAACTGTCAATGTTTCAGGCCAAGACCCTTCATCAGGACTGGAAAGGAAAGGGGAAGAAGTCAGAGTAAGAAGGTGGGGGGAGGGGAGGACGAAGTACAAGGTGGTAGGTGATAAGTGAACTCAGAAGAGGGGGAGGGGTGAAGTAAAGAGCTGGGAAGTCAATTGGTGAAAGAGATAAAAGGCTGAGGAAGGGGGAATCTGATCAGAGAGGGTAGAAGATCATGGAAGAAAGGGAAAGGGGAGGAGAACCAGAGGGAGCTGATAGGCAGGTAAGAAGAGAAAGAAGGTGCAACAGGAAACAGGAATGGGGAATGGTGTAGTGGGGGGTAGGTAATTACCAGAAGCTTGAGAAATCAATGTTCATGCCATCAGGTTGGAGGCTACCCAGACGGAATATAAGACATTGCTCCTTTAACCAGAGTGTGGCCTCATCAGGGCAGTAGAAGAGCCCATCAACAGACATGTTGGAATGGGAATGGGAAGTAGAATTGAAATGGATGGCCACCTAGAAATCCCACTTTTTGTGGTGGATGGAGCAAAGGTGCTCAACAAAGCAGTATCCCAATCTAAATTGGGTCTGACTGATATGCAGGAGCACGAGATACAGTGGATGATCCTATGGGCAGGTGTAGCCAAGTGGTGAGGGGAAGGGGTGATGTTCAGATCAGGAGTTAGTGGATGAGAGGTAGAGACAGACAAAGAGAAAGAACAAGGAAGTAGGTGAGCCAGTTGAAGTGCCAACATGCTTGGCTGAGAATTTCATTCCTGAAATTTTCTGTCATTTGAGTTAGACGACCAGTGACATAGCTCACAGCTCCAGCTACCTGGGTTTAAACCTGACCTCTGGTGCTGACTGTGTAGAGTTTGAATAATTTCCCTGCGACCAAGTAGGTTTTCCCGAAGTGCTTCAGTTTCCTCCCATATCCCAAAGATGTGCTGAGTGATAGGTTAATTAACAGCTGTAAATTATCCCTAGTGTAGGTAAACAGGAAAAAACTCGGTGGTAATGAACTCCACAGATTCACCACTCTCTCACTGAAGAAATCCCGCCTTATCTCAGGGACATTCCCTTATTCTAAGTCTGTGCCATCAGATCCTAGACTTTCCTACTAATGGAAATATCGTCTCCATGTCATTTTGGATACTGTAGTGGAGGATGACCTCCCAGGGGAATGCCACGGAGACCAGGTTACTGGCACTGAGCATGGATCTGTGGTGCAGAAGGGAAAGAGGGGATTGGTAGTGATAG
Source organism: Hemitrygon akajei (assembly GCF_048418815.1). Lineage (NCBI taxonomy): Eukaryota > Metazoa > Chordata > Chondrichthyes > Myliobatiformes > Dasyatidae > Hemitrygon > Hemitrygon akajei. The sequence continues at coordinate 26,592,306 of NC_133149.1, forward strand.
GGGACTCAATAGTCAGAGAAATAGACAGGAGATTCTGTGGACGTAAACTGGACAGCTGGATGGTATGTTGTCTCCCAGGTGCCAGGGTCAGGGAAATCTCAGATTGCATTTGGGAGATGGAAGGGGAGCCAAACAGGATGATTTGGCAGATTAATGTGTGGCTGAGAAGCTGGTACAGGGGGCAAGGCTTCAGATTCCTGGATCATTGGGATCTCTTTTGGGGGAGGTACGACCTTTTCAAAAGTGACGGGTTGCACCTGAATCAAAGGGGAACCAATATTCTCGCGGGCAGGTTTGTTAGAGCTGTTGGAGAGGGCTTAAAATAATTTGACAGGGAGGTTGGAATGGGAGTGAAGGGACTCAGGATAGGACATATGGTAAAAAAACAAAGATAATGTGCAGTCAGACTATTAGGAAGAGCAGGCAGATGTTAGGACAAAACTGCAGCCAGCAGGGTGAATATCAGTGCATTAGGGATGCAGAATCAAACAGGGTAGCAAATACAGTACTCAAAGTGTTATATCCAATGCACGGAGTATAAGAAATAAGATGGATGATCTTGTTACATTATTACAGGTATGATGTTGTGGCCATCACTGAATCATGGCTGAAGGATGATTGTAGTTGGGAGCTGAATGTCCAAGGTTACTCGATGTATCGGAGGGATAGGCAGGTAGGCAGAGGGGGTGGAGTGGCTCTGCTGGTAAAGAATGGCATCAAATCAGTAGAAAGATGTGACATAGGATCAGAAGAAGTTGAATCCGTGTAGGTTGAGTTAAGAAACTGCAATAGTAAATGGACCTTGATGACAGTTATATACAGACTTCCCAACAGTAGCTGGGATGTGGACCACAGATTACAACAGGAAACAGAAAAGGTGTATTAAAAAAGCAATGTTATAATAGTCATGGGAGATTTCAACATGTAGATCAATTCGGGAAATCAGGTTGGTAATGCATCTCAAGAGAGTGAGTTTGTTGAATGCTGATGAGATGGCTTTTTGAGCTGTTTATTATTGAGCCTACTAGGGGAGCAGCTATACTGGAGTGGGTATTATGTAATGAATAGAGGTGACTTGGGAGCTTAAGGTAAAAGAACCCATAGGAACCAGTGATCACAATATAATTGACCAACTTGAAATTTGATAGGGAGAAAGTCTGATATAGTAGTATTTCAGTGGAGTTGGTCAAAGTAAATTGGAAGGAGCTGCTGGCAGGGGTGACAGCAGAGCAGCAATGGTGTGAGTTTCTGTGAAAAATGAGGAAGGTGCAGGATAGATGTTTTCCAAAAACAAAGAAATACTCTAACAGCAAAATAGTACAAATGTGGCTGACATGGGAAGTCAAAATTAAGTTAAAAGCAAAAGAGAGGGCATAACAATTTATGGTAAGTCAGAAGATTGGGAAGCTTTCAAAAACTTACAGAGAGCAACTAAAAGAATCATTAGGAGGGAAGAGATGTAATATGAAATCAAGTTAGCAAACAATATTAAAGTGGATAGTAAAAGCTTTTTTCAAGTATGTAAAAAATAAGAGAGCTGAGAGTGGATATAGGGTCACTGGAAAATGCTGGAGAAATAATAATGGAAAACAAGGAGATGGCAGATTAACTAAATGAGAATTTTACATCAGACTTCATGGTGGAAGACACTAGAAGTGCGCCAGATGTTGAAGGGTGTGAGGGAACAGAAGTGAACACTGTTCTTATTACAAGGGAGAAAGTGTTCAAGAAGCTGAAAGACCAAAGGATGCATAAGTCACCCGGACTAGATGAACCGCACCCTAGGGTTCTGAGCAAGGTAGCGGTAGAAATTGTGGAGACATTAGTAATGATCTTTCAAAAATCATTGGACTCTGGCATGGTGCCAGAGGACTGGAGCATTGCAAATATCACTCATATCTTTAAGAAAGAATAAAGGAGGCAGAAAGGAAATTATAGACCAATTAGCCTGGCCTCAGTAGTAGGGAAGATCATGGAGTCAATTGTTAAGGATGAGGTTATGAAGTACTTGGTGACACAGAACAAGATAGGACAAAGTCAGCATGGTTTCCTTAAGGGAAAATCTTGCCTGACAAACCTGTTGGAATTCTTTGAGGAGATTACAGGTAGGATAGATAAAGGGGATGTAGTAGATGTTGTATATTTGGACTTTCAGAAGTCCTTTGACCAAGGTGCTACACATGAGGCTGCTTACCAAGTTAAGAGCCCATGGTATTACAGGAAAGTTACTAGTATGGTTACAGCATTGGCTGATTGGTAGGAGGCAGCGAGTGGAAATAAAAGGATCCTTTTCTGGTTGGCTGCCAGTGACTAGTGGTGTTCAGCAGGGCTCAGTGTTGGAACTGTTTCTTTTATGCTGTATATAAATGATTTAGGTGATGGAATAGATGGCTTTGTTGGCACGTTTGCAGAGGATATGAAGATTGGTGGAGGGGCAGGTAGTGTTGAGGAAACAGGTAGGCTGCAGAAAGACAGGCAGATTAGGAGAATGGGCAAGAAAGTGGCAAATGAAATACAATATTGGAAAATGCACGGTCATGCACTTTGGTAGAAGAAATAAATGTGCAGACTATTCTAAATGGGGAGAAAATCCAAAAATCTGAGATGCAAAGGGACTTGGCAGTCCTTGTGTAAAATGCCCTAATGGTTAACTTCCAGGTAGAGTCGGTGGTGAGGAAGGCAAATGTAATATTAGTATTCATTTCAAGAGGTCTAGAGTAAAAGATCAGAGATATGGTGCTAAGGCTTTATAAGGCACTGGTGTGGCCTCAACTTGAGTATGTGAACAGTTCTGGACTCCTCATCTCAGAAAAGATATGCTAGGTTTGGAGGGTGTTCAGAGGAGGTTCAAAAGGATGATTCTGGGAATGAAACTGTTATCGTACAAGGAACATTTGATAGCTCTGGGTCTGTACTCGCTGGATGTAAGGGGATTTCATTGAAAACTTTTGAATGTTGAAAGGCCTAGACAGAGTAGATGTGGAAAGGGTGTTTCCTATGGTGGGGGAGTCCAGGGCAAGAGTGCACAGCCTCAGGATAAAGGGGTGTTCATTTAAAACAGAAATATTGAAAACCTGGAGCACAATACAAGCCCTTTGGCCTACAATGCTGTGCCGAACATGTACTTACTTTAGAAATTACCTGAGGTTACCCATAGCCCTCTATTTTTCTAAGTTCCATGTACCTATCCAAGAGTGTCTAAAAAGACCCTATCGTATCCGCATCCACCACAGTTGCTGGCAGTTCATTCCACGCACTCACCACTTTCTGAGTAACAAACTTGCCCCTGACATCTCCTCTGTACCTATTTCCAAGCACCTTAAACCTGTGCCTTCTCGTGTTAGCCATTTCAGCCCTGGGGGAAAAGCCTCTGACTATCCACACAATCAATGCCTCTCATCATCTTATACACCTCTATCAGGTCACCTCTCATCCTCCATCACTCCAAGGAGAAAAAGCTGAGTTCACTCAACCTATTCTCATAAGGCATGCTCCCTAATCCAGGCAACATCCTTGTAAATCTCCTCTGCACCCTTTCTATGGCTTCCACATCCTTCCTGTAGTGAGGCGACCAGAACTGAGCACTGTACTCCAAGTGGGGTCGGACCAGGATCCTATATAGCTGCAGCATTACCTCTTGGCTCTTAAACTCAATCCCACGGTTGATGAAAGCCTTCTTAACCACAGAGTCAACCTGCACATCAGCTTTGGGTGTCCTATGGACTCGGTCGTATCTGCCTCCACCACCGTCGTGAGCAGCCCATTTCACACACTCACCACTCTCTGCGTAAAAAAAAAGCTTACCACTGACATCTCCTCTGTACCTACCTCCAAGCACCTTAAAACTGTGCCCTCTCATGTTAGCAATTTCAGTCCTGGGAAAAAGCCTCTGACAACCCACATGATCAATGCCTCTCATCATCTTATACACCGCTATCAGGTCACCTCTCATCCTTCGCCACTCCAAGGAGAAGAGGCTGAGTTCACTCAACCTATTCTCATAAGGCATGCTCCCCAATCCAGGTAACATCCTTGTAAATCTCCTCTGCACCCTTTCTATAGTTTCCATATCCTTCCTGTAGTGAGGTGACTAGAACTTAGCACAGTACTCCAAGTGGGGTCTGACCAGAGTCCTATATAGCTGTAACATTAACTCTTGGCTCTTAAACTCAATCCCACGATTGATGAAGGCCAATGCACCATTTGCCTTCTTAACCACACTGTCAACCTGTGCAGCAGCTCTGAGTGTCTTATGGACTCGGACCCCAAGATCCCTCTGACCCTCCACACTGCCAAGAGTCTTTTCATTAATACTATATTCTGCCATCATATTTGATCTACCAAAATGAACTACCTCACACTTATCTGGGTTGAACTCCATCTGCCACTTCTTAGTCCAGATTTGCATCCTATCAATGTCCCGATGTAACCTCTGACAGCCCTCCACACTATCCACAACACCTCCAAACTTTGTGTCATCAGCAAATTTACTAACCCATCCCTCAACTTCCTCATCCAGGTCATTTATAAAAATCACGAAGAGTAGGGGTCCCAGAACAGATCCCTGAGTCACTCCATTGGCGACCGACCTCCATGCAGAACATGACCCATCTACAACCACTCTTTGCCTTCTGTGAGCAAGCCAATTCTGGTTCCACAAAGCAAGGTCCCCTTGGATCCCATGCCTCCTTACTTTCTCAATAAGCCTTGCATGGGGTGCCTTATCAAATGCCTTGCTGAAATCCATATACACTACATCTACTGCTCAACCTTCATCAACATGTTTAGTCACATCCTCAAAAAATTTAAATCAGGCTCATAAGGCATGACCTGCCTTTGACACAGCCATGTTGACAATTCCATGTTTTTTTCCTGCATCCACAGAATCACCTGTCTGACCCCCTAACTATAGAGTCCCCTGTTATCCGCTAACAGAAATGCAGAAAACTTTCTTTTGCCAGGGGGAGGTGAATTTGTGGAATTCTATTACCACAGGCAGTTGTGGAGGCTAGGCTGTTGGGTATATTTAAGGCAGAGCTTGATAGGTTCTTGATTAAACACGGCATCAAAGGTTACGGGGAGAATGCTGGGGAGTGGGGCTGAGGAGGGATAAAAAGGGACCAGCCATGATTGAATGATGGAGCAGATTCGATAGGCCAAATGGCCTAATTCTACTCCTATGTCTTATAGTCTTATGGCCTTAGGGACTCTCAATTATCGTTGTACTTTCCATTTCTGAATTTTGTCCCAATTTGTGCCTCCTTGCCCGCTCTTCCAAGCTGTTCAAGTGCTTCTGCAGACTCTCTACTTCTGCAGCACTGCTTGTCCCTCCACCTACCTTGGAATTGTCTGCAAACTTGGCCACAATGCCATCAATCCCTTTATCTATTAAGGTCCTAAATGCAAGGCAATTGCAGTGATATTCTTTCTGTGGAAAGTGGTCCTGAACAAGTGTTTTATTTTTGGGTCCCAGATTTGGTCAGTCAGGTGGCTGACTGGGAATTCTGTGAGTAAGGATACTCTTGGAGCACAGAATCCCAAGGAGCCCTCAAAGATGCATTAATAAAGTCATTAAATTGGAAGAAACACAGGAAGTTGTTTCAAACAAACATTGGATAAAGATGTCAATATATTTTGTGATAATTTGTATTTTCCAGGTTATACAGTATCTGTGGGTTAGCAGCTATCCTGGCAGGCAGATTTAATTAGTGAATAACAGATCTAGACAGCAATCAATTGGAAAGGGAAATTAGTGACTTAAATGCACAACCTACACAGAGGATGAAAATAGGTCAAACCTATTATTATACGATATATTGCAGAATAAAATTAAGATGGTAACTATATTTTCAGAAATTTCAATGCGTATTGATGATTTTTACATATTACACAAATTGATCAAACATGTTTAAAGCAAATGATGGAGCTGTTGATTAATTCTACTTGTTTTATTTCATACTGCTCTTTTTTCTCACCTTGCTCGAAATCTTGCTATCAATTGATCATTTATGTTGAAGACCACACAGTTAGCATGGAGCAGGGATATTATCATGCCAGGAATGATCTTTACCACTGTTGCAAGAAAAAGTATGCAGCAGATAAAATGGAGCTGGAATTTAATTCTTGAAGCAAATGTTCCACTTGTTTCTATTAGGATAATTACAGAGCTGTGATAGCCTGTAACAACACTCCTTTTTACTCATTAGTAATTTGATTTCAAAGTTGTCATCTGATTGTTCCAATTTGATTACTGTTGATGTTGGAGTAGATCTTTATCACCGCGGTGAAGTACCGAGGTTTTCTTGATCTGAAACTAGCTGCAGGTCATTGGCATGGACGAGTTCAAATGAAAACCAGGTATAGAAATTTAAGAACAGAATAGATATAAACAGGAGTCAGTTACCTTTTGTCAGCCTTCAACAAAATGTGTATAGACAGGCCCAGGTCTCTTTGAACATCATCATGCCTCAATCTTTCTCCTCATCTCAATCCCTTGTTCTGAAACTGCGATCTGTTGTCCAAGAATCCTCGGCCTAGGGATCTCATTTTGTTCTCCCCTCATTTGCATCGACTCCACCTACACTTTACCACTCACCTCACTCAGACCAAATTTACAGTGGCCAATTGATCCAGCAACATGTGCATCTGCAGCTCTACCAGATGCGCCACTGGACCAGCTAGAAAACTGTTTGCAGTCCTTGCGTGTTGGGAGTTTGAGAAGCCCCTTGTGAATTTTGTATTTTTTCATTGAGATCTCCTCTTATTTTTCTAAACTCTCAGAATATAGTGCAAGTCTACTCAATCTCTCCTCATCCTTCCATCCTTCTTTGCTGCATTCCATCTGTGGCAAATATGTTTTTTTCCTAGATAAGGAAACAAAAACTGTATGAAGTACTCTAAGTGTAGTTTTACCGAGATTCAATATAATGGCAATAAGACCTCCTTACTGCTGGATCCAAATCCTCTTGTAATAAAGCTATATATACCGTTCCACCCCTTAATAACTTGCTGCACCTGTATATTGGCTTTTGGAGATCTGCGTACTCCTAAGTTCATGGTTTGGGATTCTACCAAGTTTAGAAGAATGGGAGCCAATTTTTGTGAAAGATATAAGGTTTTTTTGAGGACTAGACAATGTAAATGCTGAAAGAATATTTGTTTTCATAGGAGAGTCCATAATCAAACTATCCAATCTCGCACCATTTAACAAATAGTCAACTTTTCTGTTTATTTCACCATGGTGGACAATTACGTTTTCCATATTATATTCCACCTGCAATGCACTCACCCTCTCACTCCAATTATCCCTATCCCTTTGAAGCTATTTTTTACATTCTCCTCTATACGTGTAAGCCCATCTGGTATTGTATTGTTTCAAATTCAGAAGAATATCAGTTGATCCCCAGAGTCAATTTAATGATATACATTGAGTGGTTACTTTATTAGATACACCTGTACACCTGCTCATTAATGCAAATAACTAGTCAGCCAATCATGTGGCAGCAACTCAATGCATAAAAGCATGCAGACATGGTCAAGAGGTTCAGTTGTTGTTCAGAATAGGGAAGAAATGTGATCTAAGCGACTTTGACCATGAAATGCTGCCAGACGTTGTGGTTTGAATATCTCAGAATCTGCTGATCTCCTGAAATTTTCATGCACAATAGTCACAAGAGTTTACAGAGAATGAAGTGAAAATTAAGAAAAAAATCCAGTGAGCGGCAGTTCTGTGGGCAAAAATGCCTTGTTAATGAGAGAGATTAGAGGAGAATGGCCAGGCTGTTTCAAGCTGACAAGAAGGCAACAGAAGCTTAAATAACCATGTGTTACAACAGTGGTGTGCAGAAGAGCAGCTTTGAATGCACAACACGTCAAACCATGAAGTGGTTGGCCTACAGCAGCAGAAGGCCACGGACATACACTCAGTGGTCACTTTATTAGGTACAGGAGGTACATGCCTGACAAAGTGGCCACTGAGAGCAGATTATTAAGAGCCAGTATTGTTCCCTGTAATATCCCATAAGTCACAATATTTATTCCTACACTTTACTCATCAGTTCTCAGTCTATCAATACTTCCAATTCCATGTGCTCTAACCTATTAATCAACTTACCATGTGGGACCTTATTGAATCCCATTGAATAATCCATGCTTTATTGGTCATATGTACATCAAAACATTGAAGCATACAATGAAATGCATCGTTTCACAACAATGACCAACACAGTCAGAGGGTTGTCCTGAGGGAGACGCAATTGTTGCCACTCTTCTGGCACCAACATAGCATACCCAAAACTCCCTAACTCTAACCTCAACTGTCCGTCTTTGGAATGTGGGAGGAGACAGGAGCACCTGAAGAAAATCCATGCTGTCACAGGAAAATATACAAAGTCCTTACAGACAGCAAGGGGAATCAAACCCCAATCTTCTGATCATTGGTGCTTTAAAGCGATTGTGCTAACCACTTTGCTACCATGCTGCCCCGCATATGCACCTCATCCACGGATTCCCTATAACTTTTCCAATAATCACATCCACAAGGAGCTCCAGCAGATCAGGCAAACTTGCCTTTCCTTTTGTGAATCTGCTTTAATTTTGCTCCTCACTTCAATTTATTTCAAGGTGTGTTATTCCATTCTTTCCTATAGATTTCACCATTTTCCTTACCACTAACATCAGGAAAACCAGTTTCCTGCTTTCTCCTCTCTTCTTCCTTAAATAATGGGCTCATATTTGCTACAGAAGGAATTCTAGAATCTATAGAACTTTGAAAAATGATAAGCAGAGCATCCATTATTTCTAAATGTGGTAAATGCATGATGAGGATCAGTATGCAGAAAGGAGTATCAGGAATGCATTATATTGTGCATACAATGTTATGCTTTTCTTTTTTCTTATAAAATGTGTACAGGGTTTTTATAGGATGTGGGCATTGCAGGGCAATAAACAGAATGCTGGAGGGACTTGGCAGGTCAGGCAGCATCCATGGAGAGGATGTTTCAGCTCGAAGCTTTTCCTCAAGACTGGGGTTGCGGGCTATGCCAGCATTTATTGTCCATCCATAGTCACCCTTCAGAAGGAGGGTAATGAGCTGCTTCTTCAACTGCTGCAGTTGCTCTCCCTGTCAGGACTGAGATGTGAACAAGATGAAGGAACCAAGTTATATCTTTTAGTCAAGATGGTGCTTTAGACCCTCAGACAATGGCAGTTCCATGCACGTTGCTATTGCCTTTCTTGGTGGTAATGCTTGTGCATTTGGAAGGTGCTGTCAATGTAGCCTTGATAAATAACTATAGAACATTTTGTAGATGCGAGGCTGTGCAGCCATTGTGTATCTTTGGTGGAGGGAACAAAGTTTTTTGTTCTGGATAGAGTGCTAATCACTTTATGTGGAGAGGATGTTTCCTATGATGGGAGAGTCTAAGACCAGAGGACATAGCCTCAGGCTACATCCACACTAGACCGGATAATTTTGAAAATGCCGGTTTCGCGTAAAAACGATAGACGTCCACACTACGTGTTTTTAAAAATATCTCTGTCCACATTGAAACGGAGATTTCGGCGAATTTCCTCCTACTGCGCATGCGCAGGACACATCTACTGAAAACAAGCGACATGTTTGGTGTTGAATCTTGCTGTGAAAGACGGTGCGTGTTTGTTCAATTACAGACGAGAAAAACTTAAACGATGGGCAGCTGTTGGCTCTCGTGCAGGAGGATCTAAAAGTAAAAAAAAAACAAATACTGGAGCGTATGGAGGCAACCGACAGGGAGTTCTTGGACTGTATGACCCGGCCGATGACGAACATTGAAAAACTGACTAACTCTGTTGCATTAATAAAGCCCCTTGTTAAATGTGTAAAACATGTCTGCATCAGTATTATCTTGTATTTCCATACAATGTTACATTAGGCTGTTACACATCTATTGTCAGAGAAGTACTTGCATAAATAGGTAAACCACCTTCATACAAGTAAGGACAGAAAACAGGGCAAAGTGAGTATACTTATTTATTCAGTAAGTTATGGGTCAATGTATTTGGTGAGTACATTTCTAACTCATCTGCCTTCAGTCTCGTTGCCGTTTGTTCTGAAATTTTTAGGTTGCTTTCAAGAAAACAATGAAATGGCGCGCTGCCATCTGACAGCGTTTTCAGATGTCTCTGGTTACCCCGTCCACACTGATCTGCCGAATCGGCATTTTCAAAAGTACACACTTTGGAGAGGGTTTCTGAAAAGGTCTGGTTTCGGGGGACAAAAACACCATTTTAGTGTGGACGGAGGGTAAAAACGAAGAGAAAAAGCTTTTGGTTACGGATTTATCTGGTGTAGTGTGGACAGAGCCTCAGACTAGAGGGGTGTCCTTTTAGAACAGAAATGAGGAATAATCTCTTCAGCCCCAGAGTTCTGAATCTGTGGAATTTGTTGCCACAGGCAGCTGTGAAGGCCAAGCCTTTGTGTATATTTAAGGCAGAGGTTGCTAGATCCTTGATTGGTCAAGGCATGAAGCGATATGGGGAGAAGGCTGGAGATTGGGGCTGAGAGGAAAATGGATCAACCATGATGAAATGGCAGAGCAGACTCAATGGGCCAAATGGCCTAATTCTGCTCCTATATCTTATGTTCCTATGGTCTTAAGCACACAAAGTGCTCTCTAGTACAAGTGTTCCATCTTCAAAGGCAAACTTTGACAATGAAAAAAGCATAATACCTGTATGTTAAAGTGATTGTTAGTAGGAGAATAATAGTTTTCAGTTTCAAGATTCTTGGAAGAGATTAATGATTTGTTTATTAAAATCTGTGAGAACCATATTGTTATCCTTTGGAAGGAGAATGTATTAGCTGTGCACGTATGTACTGCTGTAAAGCAGAGAAAATCTGCATCTGTTAATGTTTTTGTGATTGGATCTCAGAAGTGATTCCACAATATCTTAACATGCCTCACGTCTAGCACTGTAACTAATAATAACATTGCACAGCAACTTATTTTTTGATGGATGAAACTTTGTGTATTAAGGTGTTGCTTTATTTTCAATATTTTATGTAAATATGTTAAACTTTTGTGTGGATAATTTCACAGTAAGTGTCCTATTACTTTTGTTTATTTTCTCTTGTGTTTCTGATACACTTCTGATAAATTTCTGGAAACACTCCCACCCACCTAACCACCCTATCTTTTTAATGTTAAAATGTTAGCCAATCTTTCTGTGGGTATTTTTACAGTACAGGACAGCAATTTACCTTTTAAAAAAAAGTACCTTCAGAAATATCTGCAGTAACTTCATTTGGGAGATTAATGAACATACATACTTCCTTAAATCCATTGCCCCTAATGCGGCATAGACTGCTGACAGCTTCTCGACAGGAGTCCTTTGTCCTGGGCCAGTGTCGGGGAAGCAACATAAAAATAAGTCCACCCTCAGTGTTGTGTTTTGTCTGTGACAGGAAAAGGGCAAGGTAGACAAAGACTGTTCTATTTGCAGTACATTCATAGTGTTTACACATATTTTCAGAAGTGATCCAGGGCAACCAAATCCAAAGGAGATAGGAGTTATATTTACATCTATCTATCAATATATATCTCACTATTCAGCTTTGTATCATCAGCAAATCTGTAATATATTTAAATCCTTGATTTTGCTTACATCCTAACCTTAATCCTTATGGCACTTCACTATTTACAAACTCCAAACCTGAAAGTGACTCATTTATTCCTTTTTCTTTCATTTAACAGATTCTCAATCCATGCAAGTTCATCCCACGTACTCTAATCTTTTTCCCTATTTTCTTGTGTGGCATGCAATGGGAGTGTAGCTGTTAGTGTGATGTTATTACAGGTTGGACTGCAATTCTAGCGTCCTCTGTGTGGAAGCTTGTATGTTCTTCCTGGGTTTCCAATTCCCTCTCAGAGTCCAAACAGGTACCCGTTAGAAGGTTAATTGGTCATTGTAAATTGACCTGTGATTAAGCAAGGGTTAAATTGGTGGGTTGCTGAGCAGTGTGGCTCAATAGGCTGGAAGGGCTGAGTTCCTCCAGCATTTGTGTGTGTTACTACAGAAGGGAATCTATAGGTGTCTAATGGAGTGCTTTATATTTAAGAAGAGATTAGATAGAGTGAGCATGTTCTCACTGGAAATTAGGAAGCTGAGGGGTGACTTTCAAAGTTCAAAGTAAATTTATTATCAGGCTACATATATTACCCTGAGATTTGTTTCCTCACGGGCATACTCAATAAATCCAAAAACCATAATAGTAACAATGAAAGGCTGCACCCAATAGGGCAGACAAACAACCAACGTGCAAAAGACAACAAACCGTGAAAAGAAAAAAAGAAATAATAATAATAATAATTAATAAATAAGCAATAAATATCAAGAACATGAGATGAAGTGTCCTTGAAAGTGAGTCCATAGGTTGTAGGAACAATTCAGTGATGAGGTAAGTGAATTTGAGTAAAGTTATCCCCACTGGTTCAAGAGCCTGATGGCTGAGAGTGAATAACTGTTCCTGAACCTGGTGGTGTGAGTCCTGAGGCTCCTGTACCTGCTTCCTGATGGCAGCAGCAAGAAGAGAGCATGACCCAGGTGGTGGGGGTCCCTGATCTTGGGTGCAGTTTCCCTGCGACAGCACTCCACGTCGATGTGCTCACTGATGGGGAGGGCTTTACCCATTATGGACTGGGCCGTATCCACTAGTTTTTGTAGAATTTTCTGCTCAAGGGCGTTGGTGTTTCCATACTGGGCTGTGATGCAGCCAGTCAATATACTCTCTGCCACCCATCTACAGAAGTTTGCCAAAGTTTTAGATGTCATGCCAAATCTTCAGAAACTTCTAAGGAAATAGAGGTATTGCCGCGCTTTCTTCACAATTGCACTTACGTGTTGGACCTTTCCACCAATCTCCTGCCACGGATATGATAAGCCCCCCAGCTGCGGCGTTTGACTTCCAGTCGAAACACACGCATTTCCCCACACTTTCACATAACTGACAGCTGTCACCCCGAGGTAATTGTACCCGACAGTTCTAACAACGCCACCAGCCCGCCTACTCAAACTTTCAACCAATTCCTGTTGCTTTCCCTCAGCCAAGCACTGCCACTCACCCAACAACTGAGAGCTCCGCTCTGCCCACGCCTCCGCCACTTTAGTGCTGGACATTATTCCCACAACCGGGCGGAGCCTACCACTGCTGAAACATCCCAACCTGTCACTCCTCACTCTCCAAACAGTACAGACAACACATGGCCCCACCACCATTTCATCAACGCTAGTCTGAACTCGAATAACGACCTCCGGGCTACCAACAGCAGCCACCCCACCCAACAAACATGCAGTGATAACCAGCAATCGCACACCCACAAAGACACACCAGCTCTTCGCCGCAGACATAATTTAACAGAGGGCGATCACATAGCTTCCGCAGAAATCAATCTGGACGAGCACCCCACAATGTAACCCCCCGGATCGCCTCAGGCTCGCTCAGCTCGTTCTCGCCTAGGGGGAGCAGCCTTCGGCCCCGCCAAACTGGGTAATCAGCTGATGTGGGTGCTGTGTGATGTCCCCGCCTCGCCCAAAAACAGACAGTACACCATATGCGATTAAATGAGTACAATTTATAAAGGTTACTATAACTAAGTGATTAATAACGATACAGTATATACGAAGGAAAAAAATAAAGAAAAGGCGCCAAACTTATCAAAGTCCAAACCACTTCATGCACAACCGTTGGAGCTCAATTACTGAAGTCTTCTGGCCACCATTCGATCCCCTCCGAACTCCTCGACTCGCAGCTTAGGACCATCCTAAGTGATGAACCAAGCACATCTAGCTTCATCTCCTCTCCTCGGGGTACCTCCTGGCCTTGGACCCCCGCTTGGGGTCCGTTCCTCGCCCAGTTTACAGCATCGCGTCCTCTCTCTCAACCCCTCACGCCAATCTCCCCAAAAGCCCGCCAACAATAGCTTACAGACTCAGAAGAAAGAAAACATTAATCCCAATTGGTTAACAAAGGAATACAATTCTCGTTATCAGTAAATTTTAACCCAAACAAGCTTCCAGCACTCTCTCACAACAAAGAAGCATTCCTACTTTTAACAAAACAAAGAAGCCATTTTCGATTACATACACAGTAACAAAGAAAAAGAAGAAATCCCCTTTAACATGATAACACCAAGGAATTTAAAGTTGCTGACCCTCTCCACCTCTGATCCCCCAATGAGGACGGGCTCATGGATCTCTGGTTTTCTCCTCTTGAGGTCAATAATCAGCTCCTTGGTCTTATTGACATTGAGTGAGAAGCTGTTATTGTGGCACCACTCAGCCAGGTTTTCAATCTCCCTCCAATACGCTGACTTGTCACCACCTTTGATTCAGCCAATAACAGTGGTGTCACCAGCAAACTTCAACATGGCATTGGAGCTGTGCTTAGCCACACAGTCAAAAGCAAGTAGAGCAGGGGGCTAAGTACTTATAAATCATGGGGAGCATAGATAAGTAAATTGTCTTTTTCATTGGGAGGGTTTAAGTCTAGAACTACAGGACACATGTTTAAGCTGAGTGGGAGAAAGTTTATCACATGGAAGATGGTGGTAATAGGGAACAAGCTGCCAGAGGAACTGGCAGTGACAAATACAGTTATAGTATTTAAAGGGCCCTTGAAGTGGTATTTGGTTGGGAAAAGTGCAGAAAGATATGTGCCTAATACAGCAAATGGAATTAGTGTAGACAGTTAAGATGGGTGAGTTCAGGTGAAATGCCAATTTCAGTGATGCTCCTCATTTCCTTTCTCCTTCCTTTTCTAATGTCGAAGTTCTAGAGAGCACTATACCTGATGTTTTTAATTCTACGTTCTTGACACAGTGCCTTGGTGAACTCAAAGTAATCATGCAGTGTGACTACCAAATAACAAGCTAAGGAAAATTGAGTGACAGAGTGTATGCCAGGAGTCAACACAGAGAGGGTGGAGTGTCTCAGATGAATTCTAAACCCCTTAGTATGTAGACTATGGATTTGCACCTTGGAATGTTTCCAGGGCGCAAGCCTGGGCAAGATTTTTTTCATGGAAGACTGGCAGCTGCCCAAGCTGCAAGTCTCCCCTCTCCACACCACCAATGTTGTCCATACAGCTTGGCACCGGTGTCATCGCAGAGCAATGTGTGGTTAAGTGCCTTGCTCAAGGACACAAATGCAAGCCTCAGCCAAGGGTCGAACTAACGACCTTCAGATCACTAGACGAACGCCTTAACCACTTGGCCACATGCCAACACATGTAAATTATGAGGTCCTCACAGATTCACTTGGCCTGCAGACATAAGATACAGTAGTTACCAAAGTAACTTTGGGGACATTTGAGTTTCTGAATAATCACACACAGAGGCCACTTTATTAGATACATCTGTACACCTGTTTGTTAATGCAAATATCTAACCAGCCAGTCATGTGGCACACTCTGT
Source organism: Hemitrygon akajei (assembly GCF_048418815.1). Taxonomy (NCBI): domain Eukaryota; kingdom Metazoa; phylum Chordata; class Chondrichthyes; order Myliobatiformes; family Dasyatidae; genus Hemitrygon; species Hemitrygon akajei. Next base: position 26,607,755 of record NC_133149.1, read on the forward strand.
GCATAAAAGCATGCAGACATGGTCAAGAGGTTCAGTTGTTGTTCATAGTAAACTTCAGAATGGGGAATAAGTGGGATCTAAGTAACTTTGACTGTGGAATGGTTGTTGGTGCCAGATGGGATGGTTTGAGTATCTCCGAAATTGCTGATCTTCTGGGATTTTCATGCACAGCAGTCTCCAGAGTTTACAGAGAATGGTGTGGAAAAATGAAAAAATAATCCAGTGAGTGGCAATTCTGTGGCAGAAATGCCTTATTAATGAGAGAGGTCAGAGGAGAATGACCAGACTGGTTCAAGCTGACAGGAAGGTGACAGTAACTCAAATAAACACGTGTCACAACAGTGGTGTGCAGAAGAGCACCTCTGAATGAACAACACATTGAACCTTGAAGTGGATGGGCTGCAACAGCAGAAGACCACAAACACGCACTCAGTGACCACTTTATTAGGTACAGGAAGTAATTAATAAAGTGGCACTGAGTGTACATCCAAGGAAAACCACATAGAAATACAGGTGTCCATCTTTCACTTCCACAAGGGGATCACTCAAAAGAAGAAATAGGATAAACAGCAGGAAAACTCAGAATAAGTTGCATTACAGAATACAGAAAGTAAATGTTTCTCACCAGTAGACGCAAGTGTAAGCATTATATTTGAGTTTGTATATGAAGGTAGCTTTCACCTTTGCAGTTTGATCAACATTTTGAGCTGATTTCAGGATGTGTATGGTGTTAGTGTGAATTTTCATCACAGTAAATGTTTTCTTTTTAGCTAAGGCTAGACAACTGGAGATGGTAATCACAGATCAATTTCCCAAATTAATTGTATATGTAAATGAGGCAATGCTATCTGTACTGTTACAAAATTTGCATCCATTGGTGAATCTATTCCAGGCAGTCATTTTACAAAGTACAATTATAATCCAGACACCTTTCAGAGGAGCAGCTGAGAGCTTCTTGCTGACAAGACCAAGCGGTAGAATAATTCCAAACACCAGAGATTCTGAAAATGCTGGAGACAAGAACATAAGAACGTAAGAAATAGGAGCAGGAGTAGGCCATTTGGCCCATTGAGCCTGCTCTACCATTCAGTAAGATCATAGCTGATCTGACCATGGACTCATCTCCACCTACCTGCCTGCCTTTTTCCCATAACCCTTAATTCCACTACTATTCAAAATCTACCCAGTCTTGTCTTAAATGTATTTATTGAAGTAGTTTCCACTGCTTCATTGGGCAGAGAATTCCACAGATTCACCACTCCTTGGTAAAAGCAGATCCTCCTCATCTCTGTCCTAAATTTACTCTGCTGAACCTTGAGGCTATGTCCCTCAGTTCTAGTCTCACCTACCAGTGGAAACAACCTTCCTGCCTCTATCTTATCTATCCCTTTCATAATTTTATAGAGGTATTTAAAATTATGAGGGGGATAGATAGAGTTGACGTGGATAGGCTTTTTCCATTGAGAGTAGGGGAGATTCAAACAAGAGGACATGAGTTGAGAGTTAGGGGGCAAACGTTTAAGGGTAACACGAGGGGGAATTTCTTTATTCAGAGAGTGGTAGCTGTGTGGAACGAGCTTCCAGTAGAAGTGGTAGAGGCAGGTTCGGTATTGTCATTTAAAGTAAAATTGGATAAGTATATGGACAGGAAAGGAATGGAGAGTTATGGGCTGAGTGCGGGTCAGTGGGACTAGGTGAGAGTAAGCATTCGGCATGGACTAGAAGGGTCGAGATGGCCTGTTTCCGTGCTGTAATTGTTATATGGTTATATGTTTCACATATAAGATCGCCTCTCATCCTTCTGAATCCAGAGACACACACAAAATGCTGGAGGAACTCAGCAGGTCAGGCAGCATGTATGGAAATGAATATACTTTTGATGTTTCAAGATGAGACCCTTCATCAGGACTCATCAGAATAATTCCATGAACTATTCAGAAATAGGTTTTATTTTCTCCCCTGGGAGATACAACTTCCCTTATTTATTCAAATTTTGAGATCAAGGAGTAGTTGAGAAGCTTTGCTTTTATTGTCCATATTTAATTGACTTTGAGCAGGTGGTGATGAGACACCTTCTTGAATATTGCAGCCATTCTGGTGAAAACATTCTGGCATTGTTGCTGGAGTTGGTCCAAGATCCACCTACGGTGAAGAAACAATAACATTTTCCATGTCCTACTGCTGTACAGGTGAGAAGAACCCATGGAAGGTGGTTCTCATATGCTTGAAGCCCTTGTCTCTCTTTGGTGGTACAGATTGTGGGTTTGGGATGTGCTATCAGAGTAGTCAAAATGAATAAGTGTTGTATATAGTTTTGCAGCCACTGCGCACCAAAAGTAATGTGAATGGATCTTAAGAGTCCCAAAAAGTCCTTCCAGGTGAGACAACACTTCACCTGTGAGTCTGCTGGGGTCATATACTGTATCCGGTGCTCCTGGTGTGGCCTCTTGTATATTGGTGAGACCCGACATAGATTGGGAGGCTGCTTCGTCAACCACCTTTGTTCACCAGAAAAAGCGGAATCTCCCAGTGGCCACCCATTTTAATTCCACTTCCCATTTCTATTCCGACATGTCCATCCATGGCCTCCTCTACTGTTGCAATGAGGTCACACTCAGGTTGGAGGAGCAACACCTTATATTCCATCTGTGGAGCCTCCAACCTGATGGCATCAACAGTGATTTCTCGAACTTCTGGTAAAGCACCCCCCTCACCTTTCCCCATCCCCTTTTCCCTCTCTCACCTTGTATCCTTGCCTGCCCATCACCTCCTCCTGGTATCCCTCCCCCTTTACTTTCTTCCATGGCCTTCTGTTCTCTCTTATTAGATTCCCCCTTCTCCAGCCCTGTATCTCTTTCACCAATCAATTTCCCAGCTCTTTACTTCACCCCTCCCCTCCTCCTCCCAGTTTTACCTATCACCTTGTGTTTCTCCTTCCCCTCCTTCACCTTCTAACTCTGACTCCTCATCTCTTGTTCTCCAGCCCTGCTGAAGTGTTTCAGCCCGAAAAGTCGACTGTACTCTTTTCCATAGATGCTGCCTGGCTTGCTGAGTTCCTCCAGCATTTTGTGTGTGTTGCTTGGATCTTAAGAGAGCTGGATGCAGTAATTACAAAGATTGTTTTTGTGTTGCTTTTAGTAGACAGGATCTAACTGGAAAAAAAAACAGATGACAGCACTGTAGCTGTACTTGAAAGGCTTGGAGAGAGATGCAGCTAGTTCTAGAGTATATGTCTTCAATACCATTCCCAAGATCCCTTGCCTTTCCAATGAGAGAGAGAAAAAGAGAGAGAGAGACAGAGAGAGAGAGAGAAGAATCTTAGCACTCTCAGCTGTTCTTTGATGTGGAATCAATCAAATCAGCAACCGAGCAGGCCGTCTTCTGTGATGATAAGCCCTTCAGGAGGAAGCCAAGATGGATCATATCCACTCAACAAGAAGCTCCTCGAATATGTACATAATGCAATTCTAATGATCAATTACGAACTCCTGATCGTAAAATGATTTCAATATTATAATCGAGATATTGAAGCAAATGAGTTAAATAACAGCTAAAAGAACTGTCGTATCACTGCATTTTAGATCACTATTATATTCATATTCTGATACTGACTAAATGAGTAGTCTTTACCAGAAAATGTAATAAGCAAGTACATACAGTAAAAGAAACTGCAGGTACTAACCGCATAAGATAACCTAACTGACGTCTTCTGAAACTAGCAGCTAGGCTCAGTTGGTACCACTTTAAGCACTGAAAAGATAAAATTAGAGTTAAAAGCCACTGTGGAGTAAAGCACGTTATTTTGGCTGGTACTTTAGTGTGATGCCAGAGGTGTTTTGTATTGTTGGAGGAGCAGCACTTTATCGTAGCTTCCAAACCAATTATCTGATCATTGATTTTCTGTTTGTGGGTCCTTGCTGTGAACAAACCGGTTGCTGCATCTGCTTGCAAAACAGTGGTGACTTTACTTCTAAAGCAATAAATTGATCCTAAAGTGCTTTGGGATATGCAGAGAATCTGATCAATGCAATGTAAATACAAATGCCTCCTTCAGATACAAAGAAACAGCATGCTGGAAGGATTAATGTAAAGGTTCTTCAATCCTTCACCTGTCCCCAAAAGAAATATTAAATTACTTTCTCTCTGTGACAAGCTCCCTGCCGACATTTATTTCCTGTTAATAGACTGGGTTGCACCACCCTAAGAGTGTTACACTATCTCACTAACCATACCTGTAGAATAGCTGCAAGTGAATTATTAAGCAAATTTGTGCAGATACTAATTAACCAATGACCCCGCAAGCAGTTTCTTGCCAACAATCATCAGTTAAGCTTTTGAAAAGGTCATGCAATAACATTAATATTCCTGTGTGGGCATGATACTAAAGAGGAAGTTTGAGATGTCAGTGTTCAGGCCTCATACACTTGTTTCAGTTGCATTGCCAGCTCAAAGATACAAACTTCTGAGAGTTGTCGACGTGTTGTGATTCACAAATAACCGAGGGCATGAAGCTGCCATGGATATCAAGTCTTTCTTCAAAAGAAGGGTATTGATTGAGTGTGTTTGAATCCATGTTGCATCTTTGACATCTCCTTCAAGACATTTAGAGAGCCCATGGCCCCTGAATTATTTTGAAATTTAGCTGTTGTTGCTCTGTTATCAAACATGCCAGCTAATTTGCTCACACAAGGTTACAGAAGCAGTGCCGAAAACCTGGCCAGGAAATCCTTTTTGATGCTAAAGATTAAGGTTCATTGCTCTCATGCCAGTCTACAGACTTGGAGGGAGAAATTTGTCCTGAGCAGCATATGCTGGAAGTGCATAAATATAATTCCCAGTTCCTACCTGATGCACCATCAATAACTCTCGGAGACTGGAAGTGAATGATAGGCTTTAATTAGCAGCAAAAAGAGAGCACGACATCTCGGAGACTGCGGGAGGAGCAGTGCCCCAATCGCCTTTATTCAGGGGTCTGTGGGAGGAGCCACAGAAGCAGTCAGCAGAGGGGCATGTCCAGACAGGTATACATAGTTTACCACACTACCATACATGGATATTTTTTGAAGTTATGGAGATCTCCATTACTAGTTCAGATACATTCTGGGCAGCTCATACATCCACCTAAACTGCCAGTTTCAAGTCTTGACAATTGAGATTTAAAGTCAGTAATTGAAAAGAAAAAGATGCAGAAGTTGGACATAACATTTGCTCTTTCTACCCCTCCTCCTCTGAGTGACTTAAAACAAATTTACTTTGTTCACTTTTTCAGAAAACGAGTCATTGGTCTGAAATTTTTCGCTCCACACAGACACTATCTGAGTACTTTCAGAATTTTCTGTTTGTACTTTAGCCTAGATACATCCTTCCTGATTTGTTAGACATTTCTTCTATGTCTGAGCTCCATTTCACCATGCTTGTTTGTTTGTTCTCTCTCTCTCCCCCTCCTCCTCCCATTTCTTTCTCTCTTTCTCTGAACTACCATTATTAAGCTACTAATTATATAACTTAATTTCATAAACATCTTATCATTATGACAAGCCTAGCCCCACCCCATCAGTTTTCTTTTCCCCTCTCTGTCCCTCCACCATCCTCTCTGCAGATTAAAGCTAACTTCTTTTCTCGATTTCCAAGCTTTATTGATGGGTGTCCAGATTCAAGAAGATCTTCTTCCTCACTCCTTTCAGACTTTCAAACCATTTCAAATCATCTATTTCACACTACTTCCCAGTGGTGCTACCATATTCTCATTCTCTGATTTCTACCTCACTTGATTCCATTATTGTCTCTTTAGCATTTCTTTATACACTATTTCTGTTTTGCACTACAGTATTTGCACCTTTCTGCAGTTTTGCACTGTAATTATCGTTCTATTTATTATTGCTATGTATAGTGCTTGCTCTGTGAGCTTTATGCAAGCAAGGTGTTTCATTTCATTATGGTGTAGATGGCAATAAACCAATCTGATCTAATTCTGATCTGATCAGAGTGTTTTCATCCGGAAATGTAAACCATGTCTCTCTTTCCACCTACACAGCTTAACCTACTGAGTGCTTCCAGCATTTTCTGTTTTAATTTCAGATTTCCAGCGTCTGCACTTCTTTGATTTACAGTACATACCTCTGCTTGTCTGCATTACCAAATTCATTACTCTCCAACGAAATGCTTAACATGTATGCATTAAATTATTCTCTTTGCTGTTTGAAATAATAGACACAAAATGTTCAGAATTGTCATTAAAAGGAACTTAAATGCACACATTAAGTGCTCTTTCAGTAACATCACAAAATGTCATCTTCAGGCTATTTTGAAACTACTGTTATCTAAATTGATCGGTATTTGATATTTTTATATGATAAAGTTGCAAATTAGGTTTTAAAGGCAAAATTTTTGATGTCAGTCTATGTAAGTGCATTAGAAATCATTAATCTCAAAGTTATTAACTTTAAGTGTTCCCCAAATCCATTCAAGGGAGATAAATGTCCTGAAATTAAACAAGGAATTATTTTTAGTAAAGGATTTGTTCAAATGTTGGAACGAGCAGAATCAGAAACAGGATGTTGCTGGATTGAGGTGCAAATAACCATATGTAAAAGCTGATTAGTAAAGTGAGCTCTGTACCACAAGCTGAAGGACACTCACAAGGTATGTACAGAGTCCTGGGCTGCCTATTCCTTAAATGTGTTCGCTACACTTGAGTGAATTTTATTACTTCATGGTTAGACAGGAGGATTAGACTAAATTGAGTTAATATAAGAAGTTAAGATAACTGGCAATCCCCCTGCCATGAATAAGTTATGCCTGGGTGGTTAGAAAGCAATGTGCTTCATGATTATGAAGATGCTCAAAGTCCTAATTGTTAAAAGAGGAGTACATGTAGCCTAGAATCTGGAGAAAAATGAGGAATAAGCTAAAAAAAAAAGTGAATTACACTGGGAAAAAAATCACCCTTGTAATACATACAATATCATAAAATCCAATAGAACATAGGGCATAGAACAGTACAGCACAGAAACATGTTCTTTGGACCACAATGTTGTTCCAAACCAAACAAATTAGTAATTAAATGGCCAATCAAACTAATCCCTTATGTCTACACAATGCCTGTATCCTTCCATTTTCCTTACATTCATGTGCCTATCCAAACATATCTTAAAGCGTGTCTAACATGAAGGAATGTTCCAATGAACTTAACAAGAAAACAAAACTGGGAAGTCGGGTGGGTTTGTAGGTTAATGGACTACTTGTCCTATGGGAGGTAAATTGTCCTGAATGTGCTGAATGAAGTAGAATCTGCGAGAAGAAATTAGGATTAATGTGGGATTGGTACAAATGGGTGCATAATAATAAAGGGGACATGTTAAATAGCATGGAAAAGTATGGATATAAGTATGGTAGGGAGTCTGCGGAAGGATTTAGACAGATTAAAGAAATTGCTCCTCATCTTTGTTTTAAAGAGGCATCCTTCCATTATGAGACTGTGCCCTCAGGTCCTAGAATCTTCCACTAATGGAAACATCCTCTCCATGATCACTCCATTTTAGCCTTTCAATATTCAATGGGTTTCAATGAGATCCCTATTCATTCTTCTAAACTCCAGTGAGTACAGGTCCAGAGTCATCAAACACTCCTCATAAGTTAACTTTTTCATTCCTGGGATTATTCTTGTAAACCTCCTCTGGACCATCTTGACTGTCAGCATATGCTTTCTTAGACATGGGACCTAAAACTGCTCACAAAATGTGGCCTGAGCAATGCCTTATAAAGCCTTAGAAGTAGATCCTTGCTTTTATATTTTAGTCCTCTCAAATGCTAACATTATATTTGCCTTCCTTACCACCAATTCAACCTGCTAGTTAACATTTGGAGAATCCTGCATGATGATTCCCAAGTTCCTTTGCAACTCTGATTTCTGAATTTTCTCCCCATTTAGATCATTTCTACATTTTTATTTCTACTAAAATGCATGACTACATTTCACAACACTGTATTCCATCTGCCATTTCTTTGCCTATTCTCCTGATCTGCCCAAGTCCTTCTGCAGACTACCTGCTTCCTCAACACTACCTACACTTCCACCTGTCATTGGCCACAAACTTGGCCACAAAGCTATCAGTTCCTTCATTCAGATCATTAACCTTTAACATGAACAATAGGGGAACCAACACTGAGCCCTGTGAAGCAATGTTAATCACTGGCGGCCAACTAGAAATGACTCCCTTTATTCCCACTCTATACCTCCTGCCAGTCAGCTAATCTTCTGGCCATGCTAGTCCCTTTCCTATAATGCTGTAGGCTCTTGAGTCATTTAGAAGCCTCATGCACACACCACCTTCTGAAAATCCAACTGAACAACATCCACTGAGTCTCCTTTGTCTATCTTGTTTGTTATTTCCTCAAAGAATTCCAACAGATTAATCTGGCAAAATTTTCCCTTAAGGAATTCATGCTTCCTTCTGCCTATTTTATTTTGTGCACCCACATACCTCGAAATCTCGTTCTTAATAATGAACTCTAAAATCTTGGCAACCTTTGGATGCAGGAAGATCCTTGATGGAGCAGCTGAAGCTGGTTGGACCAAGGAACTCCTCCAACCCTGCTTTAGAGCTGGAACAATGGACCTCCATAAAACATAACCATCTTCTTTTCTGTAATCAGCTTCCTACTTATAAGATTAATTACTTAAAGAAATTTATATATACAGTTATAAGTTTGAAAAGATATAAATTCACTCAATCTCTTAGTCTTGTGATCCACAGAAGTTTTCACTATAAGCTGTATTTAACTATTCTGACATATCCACTCCAATAAACTCCAGTGTACCTCTTCTCCACAGAAGCAGCCGACACACCTGTTCACATATCCCAATTCTACAATTATTGCCTTAGCATACAGCTCTCCATAAAATAAAAGGGGACAAAAAACAGAGGGCATGGAAATTTATTAGCAAGTAAATTCAAAGGAAATCTAAATGTATTTCTTAAAGGCACAGCAAGCAAGAGGATAACTAAAGAAAGAGCAGTGCCTATTAGGGAACAAAATGATAATCTGCATGTGAAGGCAGAAGGGGTGATCTATGAGAGTGATAGTGGATTTGTAAACACAAGAGATTCTGCAGATGTTGGAAAACAGAGCAACATACACAACATGCTAAAAGAACTCAGCAGGACAGGCAGCATACATGGAGTGGAACAAACAGTCGATGTTTTGGGTCAAGGCTATTCATCAAAGAGTCATAGAGAAGTACAGCACAGAAACAGGCCGTTTGTGTGGATTTGTGCAGTATTTGGTGAGATAAACATAGTCAGAGTGCATTAAAGGGTTTAGCATCTTTAAAAATGGAGAAGTAAATACTATACCAGATTAAATTTTTCCCTCAGTAATTCTCGAGGCATAGAGTCATAGAACACTACAGCATAGAAACAGGTTCTAGGGCCCATCTAATCCGTGCCAAACTTTTATTCTGGCAGGTCTCATCGACCTGCACCAGTAACAAAGCCCTCCATTCCATGTATTTATCCAATTTTCTCTTAAGTGTTGAAATCAAACACACATCAAACAAAAACAAAGGAGAAAGTAGCATTCACTCGAACCATAAAGTTTAAATCCTCTATGGCTTCTTAAAACAAACTTATTTTCTCACATTTGCAATTCATATGAAAGGATGTTAGGCTGAAATATTTCTCTCTCCACTAATGCTGCCTGAGCAGTTTCAGAATTTTCTGTTTGTGCTTCAGCCTTGATTCATAGGTTTAAACCTTTGGACTGCGGACTGACCCATTGTTCAGGAGTGGGGAAGGGTGAAGGACAAGTCATATAACTGCAGGTCAGTAAGTGTAACTTCGATGAAGGACAAATTACTGGAATCATTCTAAGTGACAAAGGTAAAGTTCCATTTCAAAGTTAAGAAATTAATTTGAAATACTTGTTAATAGAAGGTCATACAAGATTAAATTGATTGAATTTTTTGAGGAGTTTTGACAAAGTAAGTGTATTAGATGTAGTCCGCATGGAGATTGACAAAGCTTTTGAAATGGTGCTACACATGTCAGGCTGGTCAAAAAGAGAAGTCATTAAGGGAGAGTGGAAAATTGGATCTAAAATTGGCCAATGGAAGGAAACAAAAATGTTGATGGTGCTTTTGTGCTTTGATAACCATTATCAGTGGAGTCCCTTGAAGCTCAGTACTCGATATCTTGGATTTTATCTTATATATTTATAATTTAGATCAATTGGCAGAGACATGATAAAGAAATTTGCAGATCAAATGGCTCTATGGTTGATAAAAAAGAGAGCTTTAGATTGCAGAGTTACACAGACGAGTTGATGTGTTAGATGGAAAGGGTGGCAGTGGCACAGCAACCAAAGCTCTAATCCTGAGCTCTAGTACTGTTTGTGCAGTTTATACATTCTCCCTGCAACCACATGGGTTTACTGTGGGTGCCCCATGTTCCTCCCATATCTGTAAGACATTTGAGTTGTGATTGTGATGAAGCCACTGGAGACTGAAGCTGGTGGGATGTAAAAGATCTTTATTCATCATTACAAAAGCTGGTCTCTTGGAGACAATCTCAGTAGCATCTCTGCAACTCAAAGTATATGGAGTTTTTATAATCATAAGATCAAAGATGATGTCAGGTGATTCAATACAATTTCAAGACCATAGTGATATTGTTTACTTCAATATAGCCACATTAAACTGTATATTTACAATGGGAGGACATTGTGATTGACAAGACACTTCTGAATGCTCCTTTGCAAGGACAGAGTAATTCACACAAATGGTCAAAAGGTTTCTGAGGAGAGAGAACCCAGACACCCAGTATTAATGCTGTGAGGGCTGAATTCATGGGTATACAGATCTGATATAGATAGGCAAAACAATAAGGACTTCTACTCAAAGCATTATAGGAAGGATTGTAAGGAAAGATTAAAAGTTCAAAGTAAATTTATTATCAAAGTCTATGTCCATAACTATAATCTACCTTGAAATTCATTTTTTTTCAGGCATTTACAGGGAGAAAAGAAATACAATAGAATTTTACGAAAAATAAACTATACATAAAAAGACAAAGACTGACAAACACCAATGTGCAAATGAAGACAAACTTCACAAATATAAGTAATAGATAGCATGAGTTACAAAGTGTCCTTGAAAGAGAGTCTGTAGATCATATAATCAGAGCAGTGGTAAATGTTTGGATAAACTGGGATTTTTTTTTTCTCTCTCAGAGGAGGTTGAGAACACACTGAATGAGATTGTATCCTACTGTGATTAAGTGGGAATGACTTATTTCCCATAAAAAACGTCAACAAATTCTTCTATGGCTTCTTCAGTCTGATTTGCCTCACCATGTCTACACAGTACAGGGCAAACATTCACATCCATACCTGCTCTGATATCCCTCAGATTTTCTTTGGCCTGCCTCCATTTTGTAACACTAAGCTCTCATAATACATCTGCTTCACCCGGTATTCAAAATTCTGTACATATTGTTGGTACCAAGCTCCTTCACAGAGCTCCTTCACAGCTCCTTCAAGCAAAATCTTTGTTGTCTAGTATTATACAGACGTATAGTTTGTGTCAGATATTAATTGATATTCCCTCCCTGTAGAATCCTGTATTGAACCTTCTGCTTCTCAACCTGTTTGTGGCACTGTGATTGTCTTCAGTTTTCAGTGAACTGGTTTTCTTATACCAATCAAACCAGATACAGATTAGTTCTCTCAAATGATTGGCATCAAGGTTTGTGAATACTCCCATTATTCCAAGAATCTTAAATCACTGTTGAAGAAATGCCTTTCACTTGGGCGACAAACAGAAAAGGATCTTCATTAGACCAGAATATCTTCTCCTCTTACCCACACCAGTCTAATTCTCCAGCCCAGCCCTGATGCAGAGTTTCTACCTGAAACCTCAGCAATTCTTTGTCCCCCACAGATGCTGTCCAACCTACAGAATCTCAGCAGCAGATTACACTGGATAAAAATTTTTACCCTGATACCATTTCTCCATGACTGCAATGTCCTGGTGAAACCTTTCACAATGCACATCACTGACAGTGCCAAAATTTGCAGGGAAGAAGTAAGTGGGAATGCAGAAAATGAATCTTTAGTGACATGTTGCACTTCATGGTTTTGTATGCTTGAAGCATATTGTCAACCAGTTGCATGTAGTTTGGTGCTCTGTAGTTGCCAAGAACATTTTGAACAGCATCCATGAATACCTTCCATGCGATTTTCTCCAGTCTCACTGGAAGTTCTTCAAATTACCTGTCATTACGACTTGTTTGACTTGTGGACAAAAATACCTTCCTTAATCTTGGCAACAGTTATTCTGACTTGAGTTATAAATTGAAATATAGTCAATTTCAAAAAAATGACAGTGCTAGGGACATTTCATGGTGATTTTCATGGTCAGCAGCCCAAAATTCATAAGATACACCCGAAAGTAAAAGCAAAATCTTTGTTGTCCAGTATTATTTGTTGCTCCAGACTCCAGCATCTGCAATGTCTTGTGTCTTTAATTCTCTGGTCATCCGACTATTTTACTTTGCAGGCCTGTTCCTCAACTTCATGCTGTCTTCTGCAGTCACCTCCATATTCAACATCTTCCGGTTTGGCATCATCTGCTTCACTTGCTGATGCACAGTGAAACAGACATATCCCCAGCAGCCATTGACTGAGACCAGCAGTGTCAGCACTGTAAATCCATAACCATTCAAAGAATATCCTCAATGTTCACTGAATGTCATGGGAAATATGTTCTTTAGGTTATTACAAACCTAATTCTGAAAATAGCACACACTAACCACAGCCCTTGGCTCTATAGCACACGACTTTTCCAGGGTTGCCAAAGCACAAAACCTTTCTATGCATTGATTCAGCTTCTGGCTGAACTCCTCCCAGAAAGGGTTTGAGCTTGATTGAGTAGCTCCCAACAAGTTTCACATTCTTTGTCAGGCAGACAGTCATCAAATTCCTTTTCCAATGTGACTGCTGTGTCACAACCCACACTTTGATCATCACCCTCTCAGAGCTTCCCGGATCTGGTGCACTTTCATGCTGACTTTCGCTGTCACAGGCAATTGCACCCACCTATTGTTAGACATATCTATTTCATTGGAGCCGGAGTCTGTAACCCTACTCTGCCACGCCCGAAAGATGGTGACTTCTTTATACCTCTTAAGCTCATCTGATTTGTGGTTTGTTTGAGCAGGACCAGCACACATTGAAGCAGAGGTGGTTTTTCAGCAATATCCCCTGCAGTTGTCATTTCTACAATGTATTCTTTTAATCCAAGAGACCGAATGCGGCCTGCATCCATGTTCACTTGTCAAGGCAACTTGGACTCATCTGTCTCCACTGGAACCATGTAGTTCACTTTCCTGTAGCTTAGAACATCTCATTTGCATTTGTATCAAACACTACTTCATTCCACCTCAACAGAAAGAAAAGTTCTTGAGATGCACGTCTCAGACTACAGCAAACTGACTGTTTATGCTTTCTCAATGAAGTGACTTTCAGTGTTTGTTAAATCAACCTTCTCAATTGCAGAATGCATCTTATTCCAACATTTCTGCCTGCTTATTGTCAAATTTTACTTCAAATATAGTAACCAACTGGACTGTTTCTCACTCTTGCCCCTGAGGTAAATAAGAGATGATGTTTTTCCTATGTGTTTCTTTCTTTTGGAACTTGCATTTCTATACAATAATCCTCACCCTGTGACAATTATAACATCCCAATCATAGATCTGACCTAATCAGGAACTGGAGAACACCTCTTCAAATTAGACTGACAACAAACATTTGTCTCCATATTATGTTTGCTCTGTGACAGTATGCAAGCCACGATTCAAACCAAAGTGTCCACAATGAACTATTTTCAATGAAACATTCTTTCAATATGGCTTTGTCATTGACCCAATATTTAATCAGTCTTTCTCTTCTCAATCTCACCTCCAACAAATTTCATGTAGAATGGAATCAATGTTCAGAACTAATGGGAGACTATGTCAACTACTTTCTAAAACTGAGGGCTCGTGTTCCCCAGTGATTAATTTGCAGTGGGAAGAACAGAATCAGAATCAAGTTTATTATCACTAACATACAGTATGTCATGAAATTTGTTGTTTTGTGACAGTAGTACAGTGCAAGTGATAAAAAGTACAATAAGTTGAAATAAAAACTAAATAAATAAAAATAGGGAAAGCCTACCTCTGCTGCACCACACAACCCTCGAAAAAGAAAGGTTCATGACAAGACCCTGGAAAATATTGAGCATTTCCCTATTGTAGGCGCCACCTCTTAGTAGAGGTAGATGTTGATGATGAAATTCACCATTGTCCCAGCAAGGGCTTTAGTCAACTGAGGAAAAGAATATTTGAAGCACCTAACAGAAAATTAAAAGTCTGCCAGGCAGCAGTAACCCTGCTCTCCTCAATGCTTCTGAAATCTGATCTACCTTCTCGCAGTCATTTTGAAGCACTAAATTCCATAGAAGCTGTCTCTGCAAAATTCATCCTATTCACCAGAAGGATAAGTGAACTAAAGTTAGTGTCCTCTCCCAGTCCAACAATACCAGTGCTGAGTGTCCAGTTGTACTTGGTTGGTTATATTGTTTTACCTTGTACGACCTCAATGTACTGTTGTAATAAGTTGATTTACATGAACGGTTTGCAGGACAAATTTTCCCGTGCGCTTCAGTATATCTGACAATAATAAACCAATTTACCAATTTAAAATTATATTGGGCAGTCCACTTCATTTACCTGCTTGGCTTGAGATTCCTGAAATAGAGACTCCTTTCTGAGCTTTATCACAGGAAAATGTTTCCAAATGGATAGAGGAAAAAAAAATTAAAGATGGGATCAAAGACACCTTAGCAAAATATAACATCTGCTCTTAATTGTGGGAATAACCCCTTTAAAGCGAAGAATGAAAATTGTGAATGCTATTGAGAATGTCAAAATCAAGTGTCAGAAGCTCACAAAAGTCCTGCACTAACTGTGGAAGAAGAACTCCGCTGCAAGACCCCCCCCCCACTCATCCAATCAGGCCCAGCCTCATCTGTGGAAGTATCTGCAGTACCCATGTTAATCTTATCAGTCACCTCCAAATCCACTAAAACAGAGTGGAAGCAAGTCTTCCTCAATCCCAAGGGACTGCCCGAAAAAAGAGCACACACTCCTTTTACATCAGTAGTACTGAGGTTGAGAGAGTAGAGGGCTTCAAATTCCTCAGAATAAACTTTCCAAAAGCCTATCCTGGCCCAAACATGTTGATGTCATGGCCAAGAATGTGTAATATCATCTCTATGTCCTAAGAAAATTTGTCATGACCCCTTTGAACCTCACCAACTTTATAGGTGCATCATAGAAAGCACCTGATCTGGATGCATCACAGCTTGGTATGGCAACTGCTCTGCCCAAGACTGCAAGAAACAATAGTTGTGGATACAGCTCAGCATATCATAGAAGCCAGCCTCAATCTCAATGGACTCTGTCCACAATTTCTCACTGCCTTGGTAAAGCATCCAGAATAGTCAAAGACTACACCCAGCCCAGACATTCTTCTCCCTTCTCCCATTCAGCAGAACATATAAAAGTCTGAAAACACATGCACCTAAGCTCAAGGATGAGATTCTACCTCATTTTTATAAGACTGTTGAATGATCCCCTTGTACAATAAGAGGGACTCTTGACCTCACAATCTACCTCATTATGGCCTTGCACCTTATTATCTACCTGCACTTCACTTTCTCCATAATTACGTTCTATTAATGCTTTCCCTTGAACTGATGTGATGAAACGATCGGTATGGATGGTATACAACACAAAGATTTTCACTGTACTTCAGTATATGTGAAAATAACAATAATAATAAACCAATGAGCACCTCACAGAAATGACCAACAGTATAGAGGTAGATTTGATGGTGTTAAACAAGAAAATCACACAATACAAACGAAAAAACTAAATATTGTAAATCAGTGAGTCAAAATATCCAAGAATCATCCCAACAAATCATGGAGAACAGAAATAATATAAAAGATATCTGTGTCCAGTGAAACTGCACTTCTCTACTACCACTTTTGCATTATGTACTCTATTCTGTGCAATAATTTAGATAAGTTTGTTGGAATCCCTCAATATTTCAGATTTTATGAAGGTTTTCATGTATTTAAACCTTTGGGCATTTGAAGTTAATTTCCCAGATGGACGCTGTTAATGTGACATCTACAGAAATATCTGTGGGGAGAAATACACATGATAAAGTGGGATTTGACATACAGGGAACCAATCATCAGCTCAGAATTGAATGGTTTTAGGTTGAATTAAGATCAGGTAATTGTTCATTTCTATTTAAAATTTGTACTGACATCCTGAAATCCTAAAGAGAGTTATTGAGTCTATTGTTTGATTAGTGAGAAAAATTAACATTCTATTTTAACCTGTTGAGTGAATAATACAGGAATGCATTTGGCTTCCATCAAATTCTCTATTGATTACGAAGGAAGTCTGTCTCAATTTCTTTTGTATGCTAATTGTGATGTACATAAGTTTGGAGCTGCTTGATGGTAAAGTGTTACAAAGTATTTCATTGTACCTAGTTGAATAGTTTATTGATGAAGGATTCAACTACCGGGGCAGAGCAACAAAAATTATACAAATGGGAATTAAAAGAGAGGTCAGACAGATGTTTTTTGTTCTGCAAAGAAACATGGTGTTCAATAATTAGACAGTAATAGGCAATGAACCGAACAGAGTAATTAATACAAAAGAAAATTAGATATTTTGTTTGGCTAACTGTTAACCTGTTAGACAGTCAAAATTATGAATGGAGTTGACAGAGTAAATGAATTAACCCTTATGGGTCAGATATATTTGAAAGGACAAACGCCAGCTCTCGTGGAGAGATTTTCAGGCAGGAATTGAGGCAAATAGTATTCCAGAGGAGGCTCCATTCACACAAGCAAATGAATAGAGGTATAAAGGCAACTAGGGTAAGAGTTGAGAAGTATGAGCACTGGTATTAAACAGTGATTGGATTGTAACTGTACTGTAGATTCTGTTAAACTGTTGCGAAAGAGAGGGGATTGAGAATATGGTAAGAATGCAGGTTGTCATCATTTGCTTAGAAGAAGGACTTAAGCAGCAATTCTTTATCCCTTTTCAAATGACTTTCTCATCACTTGGGAATTTTGTTTGTAAAGCATACCTACATCTCTCTACTTCCTGAGGAAACTGAGGTCCTTTAACATCTGCTGGACGATGCTGAGGGTGTTCTATGAGTCTGTGGTGGCCAGTGCTATCATGTTTGCTGTTGTGTGCTGGGGCAGCAGGCTGAGGGTAGCAGACACCAACAGAATCAACAAACTCATTCGTAAGACCAGTGATGTTGTGGGGGTGGAACTGGACTCTCTGACGGTGGTGTCTGAAAAGAGGATGCTGTCCAAGTTGCATGCCATCTTGGACAATGTCTCCCATCCACTCCATAATGTACTGGTTAGGCACAGGTGTACGTTCAGCCAGAGACTCATTCCAACGAGATGCAACACTGAGCGTCATAGGAAGTCATTCCTGCCTGTGGCCATCAAACTTTACAACTCCTCCCTCGGAGTGTTAGACACACTGAGCCAATAGGCTGGTCTTGGACTTATTTCCACTTGGAATAATTTACTTATTATTATTTAATTATTTATGGTTTTATATTGCTATATTTCTACACTATTCTTGGTTGGTGCGACTGTAACAAAACCCAATTTCCCTCAGGATCAATAAAGTATGTCTGTCTGTCTTCCTCCCTTCAGAACAATTCCAAGTCTGTTTTACCAGTAACTTCTAAACTTCTTCCCATCCTCAAGTCAAGAAAACACACAATCCCCAATTAAGAATATGTAATTTATTGACTTTGTTGATGAGTGAATATTGTAGAATATTTTTCTATCACAATTTTAGCCTTGCATTTTGAAAAATGCATTTTATATGAATACATGCATTAGGAGAGATGGTGATCACAGACCAGATGTTACACCTGCCACTGAATGAATTTTTACAATGTCTTTTTATTTTTGCTAGTTGACACTGCCAACTATTGGTACTGATACAATTAGTGATGCAATGATGGCATTATGTCACTAACTGCATTCTTCTACTCCCTGCTCTGCATTAGTGACCTGTGAGGCACAATGACAGCTGCTGCCTTAAAGAGTTTATATGTAAATATCCCCCATTGTTTATCTGCAAATGTTAATCTATGTTAATCAGCTGATTTATTAATTAGTCACCAGGGACTAATACACCCAGGTGTGTTTAGCCACTGTTGGTTCCACTCAGTGGGATTTGCAAGTTGTTGGTGTTGGGCCTAAAAGACTTTAATTCTTCTGAGCTTATTCATCAAAACATTTTATTAAAAACTTTTAATTACAATTAGAGCTCAACTTTGAGGAGCCCATCTAATTTGCTTTTGGTTGGAAAAGCATTGATCACTGACAGAATTAGGGAAATTAGCTAAACTTGAGAACAAGCCTACTTAACAGACATGGTTAAGATCAGATGATGAGTGACACCCAATTTAATATTTGAAGTGGACATTGAATTTGCACAGATGTTTTACTAAAGCTGGCATTAATTTGCAACACTAAGCATCCTAACTTGAACAGCACAATTTAGACTCAGGATCTACTTCACGGCCATGGCCCAGATAACCATTTTCTCAGAACCCTGGTCATTCAGTAGATAAGCTCCTGAAGAAAACTTTGAATCCCAACTTCCAGGATTGGTGCAGTGGTGCAGCAGCTAATACAGCTAACGTGCAGCTCTGGCAATCGATAAACACAAGATTCGCAAATGCTGGAAATTCAGAGTAACACATACAAAATGCTGGAGGAATTCAGCAGGCCAAGAAGTATCTTCATGCCAAGGCCATTTATCAGGACTGGGAAGGAAGGGGGAAGAAGCCAGAATAAGAAGGCAATCCAGGATTGAATCTACACTGCCTGTTGTGTGGAGTCTGAATGTTTTTTCCCTCTTTCTGTGAACAGTGTTCTGCTTTCCTCTTACATCACAAAGCCAAGCTTGCCCCTAGAACTGGAGGGGTGAAATAGTGGGGGGGGGGGGAGTGGGAATAGTGGTGATAGGATGGGAGGCTAGGTTACTGGGAAATGAGTGGAAAATAATGGAACTGATGGGGCTAGTATAGACTTGATTAGCCAAATGGCCTCCTCTGTATCATAAGAAAATACGTTATGTATTGTGGCCAGTGGGACAGAGCCATTTAGCAGTACCACAAATATGCTTGGAATATCATTTTAAAATAAATGCAACTGTAGTACATATATATGTACGTGGACTGTAAAACATTCTCCAGCATTGCAAGAACTGTGTGCATATATACTCCGGGATTATTTTTATGCGATAAAGTAATTACTTTTGTAAAAAAAAGTATGTGCAGCACCTCTCCAGCCTTTCTGCCTGAAGCAATTAGCTTAGATCTAGCCTCTCTTTGAAAACATTTTCCCTTGACTCACCCACACCATTACACAGGGAATGAGTGATGCATTTCATTAAGAAGTTTTATAGAGACAATTGAAAATCAAATGTCCATGTGGCTTGCTGAAAACACTCATTGTTAAATTTTAACTATCTTTTACCATTCTGCTTAACTGTGCTTCATTTTTGGCTTTCCCTCATCCTCATACAGGTAGTGACAGTAAAATTTTGACTGGAGCTTTGAATTTTGTAAATTCATTAAATATATGTGTAATTAGAAAGGTAGCATCTATATTTTCTCTGTACAGTGGTTCAGGAAATACAACAAATATTTGAGTTGGTTTGCATCATGCATGATCACTTTGAATTCAAGTCCTGCTTTTCCAATGTTAACTTGAAATACTAAATGGAGAGTCAAGCGTCTTAACTTGGTGTTTCAGTTTCCTCGTTCTAACATGGTGAACATCTGTTTCCAGTCTCATTTTCTCAATTGTTATCCATGGAGCAAAACATTCCTTTAAAAAAAGAAAATATAAAGACAAAATATCTGAAGCAACAACCAAAAATAATTTCAACAACCTAATTTATTTTTTAAGTTATAGTGTGGCTGCCAAATTAGACTCCTTCCTTTGCATCCGTACTTTAACAGTAAGCTGCCTTTTCCCATATATTTGCCATAAGCATGCAATGTCTCATCGCTGTAATCTAAAGCTTCATCAGTAATCATCGAGAGAGAACTTGGCCCTATTGCCTAAGCTCACCATCTGCTGCTCGGGATAAAAACAGAGACAAGGAACGGATTTCAATTGCAAGAAAGCCTGGCCCATTAAAGAGCTGTTTTGCAAGAATAATTGTGTTGATCCATAAAATGCAGCAATCCCACAGATTTATGTGGATAATGCCTTTTAATGTCACTGTTATTGACACAATGCTATGAAGCATGTCAATCTAAGGTATACAGATAAGCTGAAAATAATTTTAACTCTTCCTATTTCAGAGAACATGGATAATGATGAATTGGAATGGGAAAGACAATGTTCCTGCCCTGGAAGCAACATGATGTGACTGTTCCCAATCCACATACAAATCACGACAACACCTGGAAGCGAATCCTGGTAATATTACTGGGAACCAATTGAAATTCTAACTGTACACCCTGAGCAGGAATTTTCAATTTTCTTACCACCAGGTTCAGATGGTTTGAAAGCGTTTCTGAGCCAACTGAGGATCCAAACTTTATCTTTCCAATTCTGCATTGAAGTGCAAAATCAAACAATTTTGAACATGGAGCTACACAAAGAAGTATTAACAAAAAATTAAGACGAAGAGGGTTAAAGGAGGAAATAAAGGCTGAGAAAAGCAGAACTAAGGAAAACACAAAACCACAAATATTGGAAAGATTAAATCAAGAATAATTCAGAATTGGACGAGCACAGGGTAGATAGAAGTAGACAGTAGGTTTGAAGGAAATTGCAAACACCAACTTTAAAACATTGATCGCTGTTGATCAAGGTTAGGTCAGCAAGAATAGGATAATGTGTAATGCTGCAAGTTAGTATAGGAGGTGAAAATATTTGGACACCTTCACATTTATACAAGACTGAACAAAGGGAGATCATTCCTTGGGGTTTTTCTTCTGTTTGGTGGATGTCTATGAAGAGTAAGGATTCAGGTTGTATACTGTATTCTTTATCTGATATTAAATTGAACCATTGAAATTAAGGAACATTGGGAGAAGGCAGTTGTCTGGTTAAAAATCAATCTTGATCTCGTTGAATGCTTGTGGAGCTATATAGCCTTTGATTCCTATGCTCGTATAAAATACCTACATTCTCTGATACATAGAAGGTTAATGTACGTTCATTGAATTTTTTAATATCTTGGAATGAATCAATAGCTGGATGAAAATAACCTTTTTTCTGAGTTCATGGTGGGGGGGGGGGAAGCATGGGTTTGGATAGTGTATCACCTCTCTTCTTACAAAGCATTTCTTCATGCAGAGTGATAGAATTTTCCAAAAGAAAGCAGTAAACCATAGCTCAATAATGTAAGACCTTGACATATGAGCAGAATTCGGCTATTCAGTCCATCAATTCTGCTTGGCCATTCCATCATGGTTGATTAATTATCCTTCTCAACCCCGTTCTTCTGCCTTCTCCGTGTAACCTTTAACACCCTTATTAATCAAGAACCTATCAACCTCCGCTTTAAATGTACCCAATAGCTTGGTCTCCATGGTTATCTGTGGTAGTAAATTCCACAGATTCACCACTGTCTGGCTAAAGAAATTCCTCTTCATTTCCATTCTAAAGGGACGTTCTTCTATTGGGAGGCTGTGCCCTCTGGTCCTGGACTCCCCCCACTATAGAAATTTTGACGATGTCTGATGTTTCATGTAAGTTTGATGTTATTTGCATGCTTGATACCAAATGATGTTAAAGCAACTGTGAAGATGGGATGCCATGATTGAAGACTTGAGGGCTGAAAGGCCTGTTCCTTCACAGTAGTGCACAGAACTGTCAGTGTAACTTGCATTCTTGCATCACTGGAAAGGGTGCTAAACCCTCATCGTTCAGTGTCATGCCTAAACCGTATTGAGCCAGTAAGATTAACCATGAAGCCATCAACTTTTACAGCCTCCTCAGCAGTTTTCACCATCACAGTCTCATTGCAAAGCTGGTCACTTCTGTGTATCTGCTGAGTTGTTGAAATGAATATGTGAGCTTCTCTATTTCTTGCCTTCATCAGTGACTTGATGGACTCAACCCAGCTGAAAGAGAAGCAATTACTGAATTACTGCAGATATAGACAGAATTGGACAATGGCAGACAAATGATGTGTTATCTCTAGTGCCGAGTCAACAGATTCAATAATTATATTAAGAAAGATTGCCTCTGTTGTTACTCATCCAATTTTATCCAATAAGAGTATCAAAATGTGTTCAGTTACAGACATTCAATGTGCTCCATTCAATCATGTCAGATCTACAGTATGTTGGAGTAAACAAGTGATAAAGATACTGAAAAACTGATAAGATTAGAGTCCTCTCAAAAATACAGCTCTGTTTTCCATTAACAACAGTTCCAATGTTCTTTGCAACTGATTTCTATTCATTAAAAACAGCAGCTTGCATTTAAAGAAACTTTAAAGAGCGAAATCTCCCAAGGTGTATCACAGGATCTTAATTAAACATTAATTGACAACTGGGCAAGGAAAAAGATATTATAAAAATGACCAAAAGGATTTATTTCACAGAAATAAATTGAAATTGTAATAGCTTAGAGAGAGTGGAGTGTGGTGGAGTGTGGTGTTCAATATGGAGAAGGACCATTTGGGATTGATAACCTTGAGGCCATGCACTGAGGTTCTGTGTGAATGGCAGGAAGAGTGCACCATCTAATGAACTACCTACTTATCCATCCTATCAGCCATCAGCTGTCCCATCTCCATCATTAGCCTTGTCAACCATCTCAGAGTGTGAGCAAGGTAACCTCAATCTCAAGGAAGAAAAAGGAAGACAATTCCCTCGAGGGAGGAAAATAGAGAACAGGGAGATGTAAGTGGTACATAGATGCTGGCAGATTGCGATCATGCCAAATGTATTAATGAAATCAAAATGGAAGAATAGACCCTGTCATTCTGTCTGTGCATATAATGTATGTATGGTGTGGTTCTTCAATGTGAACAGCATCAGTGAAGTCCAGGGAAAAGAAACAGAATAGAGAGTTGTGGCAATACTTGAGAAGTGTAAAGCAATATCATTGTTAGAAAAAAGGATTCAATGAAAATTTGTTTAGCCTATTATCACAAACTGCAGCTAAGGTATCAAATGTGGATGTGGTGCAGACTCTCTCGAAAAGGTATTCCAATCCTATGCTATAAGAAATTGTTTAGAAAAGTCGTGCCTTGATTGTGAGTAACATAATGATTGAGGAAGCATGTAGGATAACCACTGATGTGATGTGAAGAAGTTCATTCTAGATATGATTCTAAGATGCAAACAAGGAACAGAACTACAGCATTGGTAGAGGCCCCTGGCCTGCTTCATCAAGGTCAAAACTACAGATCCTACAAGTGGGTTCAGCAGGAAACCAGCAGGACAGATGAATACCAAAGGCAAGAAGACAAGTCACATGAATGGAACATACAAGACACTTTGCCAAAACCATGATAGTCACCTAGCCTTTGAAGTTACAGTCAAAATAATCTAGTATGACTGATGCCAGAGCATTGGGATACATCCCACAAGGAAGCAAGTCCTTGAAGGTTGTAAAGGCCTTATAGAGATTTTGTTCATCATGTACATCTGAGACAGTGAGGCCTTTCTGGAATAGACCTACTGGATTACAAACATATAATGAAGAAATGGAAATTCTCAATCGTTCATCTACTGAGTGCAATAGAGGTGATAACTTTAAGTGCTCTATATAGCAACCATGATGTGTCTTTCTTAGGATACTTGCAAAGTTTCTACACTATTAGCTGAGCTGGACCTAGATAGTGTTATGCACTTGCTCAAGCCATTGATGAGATGGAATACTGGTGTTAGCAGGAACAGTCTTGTCTACCTATCATGGTCATGGACTAATAATGTGAACAATTTTTAAAGGACTGGAGCAATTGAGTCACTTAGCCCAGTGGAGTATCCATTTGGCATGTAGTCTTGGAAAAGAAGTACATCCAGAAACCCATGCCATGTCGGGGTGCTATGGACCCTGCTTGAGCAGACCAACTGGGCAAATGACCTTGGGAGTCCCAGGGCAATGGAATACATGAGGCACAGACAGCAATACAAAAAGGGTAGCTAGAGACAACAATGAGTTGGTGCCTACAGTGCAACTATCTGAGGACAATGTCAAGGCAGAACAATGTCTTTGCAGAGGGAGAAAATTAAATTGAGTCCACAGATAGTGCTGAAAGTTTAACAAAAACTTTGGGAAATACTGCTCACGTCATCAGGTGAAGCAACAGGTACGCAGGTTTGTTACAAGGTGATTTGGTGCAGGGGCAAAATGTGCTTTGGATCAAGAATGTGAAATAGGAGTCCTAAATGGTTAGGAGAGACAGCAAAGGAAAGAAAAGAATATTCAAGATAAAAGTTTAATTTGTATTATAAGCTAGAGGGAAATTACAGAGAGGCCAATCCAGGGAGTGGTTGCAGAATGTCAATGACTGTTCACATAAATGATGCTTGTTGATACCAAGGAATATTTCGTGTGTACTATTGACATTAAAACTCCCAGATTTTGATTGAGCTAGGGTCTGGAGTGTTCTATTCATTCAAGATGAGAATGAAATGGGTGCATTAGCTTTGAAACAGTTCAAGAAAGTGAGATGGAGCTTCTCTCCACGGTTACCCAGGTTGTAAATTCAAAGGGAAGAGGACAAATAGAGAAAAACTCACAATTCAAAGATACTTATCACAAGTGAGATGATAGGTTCTGGCAAAATTAAGGAGAACATCAACAGCACAGCACCGCTTGGGAAAAGAAACAGAGAAGGCATAAACAAGCAAAATCTAATACCAACCACAGTGGCAGAAATGGGAACTGCAAGGTCGATTCAAAGCCACAAAAAATCTACACTCTGAAAGCATGGTGCAAAGGAAGTTAAGGCAAAGGCTGATGCAAATAAAAATTGAATAAATGAAGGAAGTTTAAAGAGAAGTGGAACATTGCTCCCATCATTTGTGTTGCTCCACACATACATCTGATCATTAATGTTTATAGGGCTTCAGAATGGAAAAAGTCCACAAAAGAAGCTGACTGTTTTCATTCATAACCTGGGTAATGGAAAATCAGACCCTCAGCAATAATTGGCCATGTAGCCTCAGTATGTAGCAGGACTGTAGGTAGAGATCTGAAGGAGAGAAATGACGATTCTACTTTTTCATGGAGAAATTGTAGATGAATTCATAGCAAAGTTTCAAAGGGGAAAGAAGTGGAGTGGAAAAAAAACTAAGGAATTACAAGAGGATACACAGAGTCAGAATGGAAGCCTGTGTAACTCTAATGCAAATATGATGCAGTTTTCATTGAGTTCAGAGCAGAAAAATAGACTGTATAACTGGAGCTGATGTACTTATGTAGTTATTAATCAGATATCAGATTTTATTTCAATGTTGATGTGGATTGTTGGAATGCACTTAAATAACACCAAGAAGGTGATTATCCAGATTACACAATGGTAATTCAAAATTATGAAGGCAATCTTGTTAATGTGAAAGGAGTAATTCCCTTGAATCACTAATGCCTGAAGTAGACACTTCAGAGATTTTAAGTACAACTTGCAGTTAATAGTTGAGTGAACAAGGAGACCAAGCGATTGAGTGAGTTCATGCTTGTTTGAATTTATAATTCTACTTTAATATAAATATTTAACTAATTTTATATGCAAATGTAGGACACTGTTAAGAAATGGTTTATATCATGTGGTATGAATCTGATACATTTTTGTGCTGGATCCTGCTGTTTAGTTATGAGTTACTGCCTTTGATAAAGACTATAATGGCTTCTTTGCCTACTTTTGTATGTACAGTGGATTCCGGTTAATTGGGCCATCAGTTAACTGGGGCAGTTGCTTATTTGTGAGAACTCTTAAAGAACAAAAACTAATCTAGAAAATAGCTAGGATCCCCTTGTTTATTTCTTTGGGACGCTATACCAATTAGTTGTGACAGGAGACTGCCAAACAGTTTCTAACTACTGTCAGTCATGTGAACTTCTGTGGCCGTTAGTCACTACACCGCGCTTATAACAAACAGTTCTTAAATAGCATCAGTTATGTGTGTTTGTGTTCAAAAAGCAATGATTTTTGACACTGATAGTTGGCGGAAAATAAGTAATTACATAATTTTACAACAGTTTTGTTCACTGTGGTTTTATAAATTCAGGCTTGGAGATGCCAGAAATGGCCAGGAGTGAAAATGAAATGATTTTACTATTTCAGCAAGTTAGGAACAACAGTATGGAGAATTTCAAGGTATCAGTGATCACCTTTTATTTATTTTTATTGACATACAGCACAGAGTAGCCCCTTCTGGCTCTTCGAGCCCCAACACCCAGCAATCACCCAGTTTAATTCGAGCCTAAACATGAAACAATTTACAATGACCAATTAACCTACCAGCCAGTACATCTTTGGAATGTGAGAGGAAACTGGAGCACTTGGAGGAAACCCATGCGGTCATGGGGAGAACATACAATCTGCTTACAGTCAGTGACGGGAGTTGAACCTGGGTCACTAGTACTGTAAAGCGTTGTGTTAATCATCCTGAATATTACAATGAAAATGAAGATTTGGAGGATGCAATCATCAAAAAGCATTGTTTGAAGGTAGTCTATTATCTGCACTTGGTGTTCATGATTATTTTCATTTACAGTCAATCAAAAGAACACAGCAGTTTACACTGGATTAATTCCTCCATCGATAACCATTAGGAATTAATACACAGCTTTACAGTACTGTCATAGTATTGGTAGTGTTATAATTTGTTCTGTTTTGCATTTAAATACATTCTTGGTTACTCAGTTAAATAGTTATTTGTCTTTTTTACACCTTTTTAACTATTTCCATGAAACTTCGGCTAATTAGAGCAGCCACTTATTTGGGCCAAAATGTACTGGTCCTGGCGTGTCCCAACTAACTGGAATCCACTGTACTTGTCTATATTATTAGCAAGACAAAGGAAGCAACAGAACCACAGGTGGAGAATGGGTGAGTGGAAATGGGGCCAAGAGACAAGAAGGTGGCTTACATGTACATATAAGAAGATGAGCTCAAAGAACACTTAGGAGGAGATGGAAGGAAAACAAACAAAAAGTTGCTGCTTATATCTAGGCCAGCTATGCAAAAAGTGGTAAAGTCTATTGGCAGGAAAATGACCAAGATGGAACAAAATTTTCCAAGTCTTGTTATACACTGCCAGAGTTAAACTTGCAAAACAGATTAAACCCAAGGCTGTTTGAAGATTGGCAACCAATACAATCAATTACTCACTCTCTCCTGCAAAACAGAAGATTGGATGAGTTAGGGTTAGGTGTGAGATTACTTTAACCTTAGCTCAGCCCAAATCCAGACATCTTTTTGAGGGTTAAAGTTCAACCAAGGGCAAAGGTGGGGATTTGGTTGAGTGGATTGTGGCAGAAGAAATGGTTAGACTGGGGATTTAAAGATAAGTCTCTTTTGGAACAGAAAGTTCCCAGGATAAACATTAAAATAAGTAAGATTAGAAAAGACTTGGGGACATGAATGATAGGATGAAGTAAATTTCGCAGTCTACAGAGACAACTCTCCTATTGTACTAGGACTAAATGCCAATCAAATCCATATAGCTGAACTGAATTCCTATCTATTGAATGGTACCCAATTGAAATGTCATCTTTTTTGAGACCTATATATTTACTTTATTAAAGCAATAATTGGCAATAAAATGGCCGTGTAATCTGACCAATGTCCTTTTGGGCTGAACACCATTTGAGCAGGGGTTTTATTACTGTCAAGTGATCTTATTTAAAAACAAATCATTGTTTTGTTTGAACAATTCAATAGAACCTGGCATAATTCTCTGTTTGTCTAGATGGCATTGAAATGAGTACTTAATTCACCCATTTGGAATAGGGCCCACAGAACACTGACAATGAGTTCTTTCCATTTTATTTTAAAGTGTATTTTAGTTAGGTTTTCATAATTTTTGACAATTTCCACATTTTTTTCTCCTTTTATAATATGTTAATTTGAATGTAGAACCATCTGTATATAATACCTTTAGACTATAAGACATGGGAGCAGAATTAGGTCATTTGGTCTATAGAGTATGCACCGTCATTCAATCATAGCTGATTTATTATTCCTCTCAACCCCATTCTCCTGCCTTCTTCCTGTAACCTTTGACACCAAGAACCTATCAACCTCCACTTTAAATATACCCAGTATCTTGGCCTCCACAGCTGTCTGTGGCAATGAATTCCACAGATTCACCATCTTTTAGCATAAGAAATTCGTATTTTGTCTCCATCCTCAAGAGACGTCATTGTATTCTGGGGCTGTATGCATTGGTTCCAGATTCCCCCACTATTAGAAACATCCTTTCCATATCCACTTTATCAAGGTCTTTCAATATTCAATAGTATTCAATGAGATCTCCCCTCATTCTTCTAAACTCCTGCGAGTACATGCTCAGAGCCATCAAGTGTTCCTTGGTTAACACCTTCATTCGTGGGATCATTCTTGTGAATCTCTCTGGACCCTCTCCAGTGCCTGTACATCCTTTCCTACATAAGGAGCTCTAAACTGCTCACAGTACTCTGAGTGTGATCGAACCAATGTCTTATGAAGCCTCAGCATGACATCCTGACTTTTATACTCTAGCCCTCTTGAAATGAATGCTAACATTACATTTGCTTTCCTTACCACCGACTCATCCTGTTGTTGTGATTTGACAAATCAGTGAAACTAAAGTAGGTGTAAGACTTTAATGAAAGAACAAAATCTCAGAGAAGTGAAGCTACTGAAAAAAGTACCTACAATAACAGCACACAAGGGTGTGATGTAGCCACAATCATGATTAAACAATAATTCTCACTGGAGAGTAACTCCATCAGAAATGCATCTGACACTCGTCTTCATTCAGGACAAGGCAAAGGAAGACATACTATGGAAATCAAAAGAAGAATGTTAATTTCTCCCCATTCCAGAATCTGTAACTACTGCTGAAAATGACAAGAGAAGTAATCAATCATTTTTTAGGAAATATAAATGAGACCATTTTAGCCCATCAGGTCTGTGTTGGCTCTCAGAAAAACCCCATCTCTTCTTCCCCACCCAACATTTCCTGGTCATCTATTCACTCACACATGCCCAATAATGTGCCCAATTCTCACATATGCCATCTATATTCAGAACCAATTAACCTCACACATCTTTGGGATTTGGAGGAAACCAGGGAAAACCTACAGAGTCCAGGAAGGAAGTACAATTATTATACGGATAGCATTGGAAGTCAGGATCGAATTGTATTATTGGTATAGTGACACAGCTTCACTATCTTCATTGTCATGATACTTCTGATCTCTATTTCAGTATGAGCCATTAACTTTTTATTGAAATCAGCTGCAAAGACAGATGTAGCCAGCCTGCACTACTTGAATGGCACTGCCAATGACAGAGTATTGTGTAAACTTTGACAAGAATATTTATGGAAGGCATCAGATCATTCATTAACCTTTCATTTAGTTTCCTCATCAGGAAGCCGTGTGGGTTTACCATTCAATTTAAGTGTAAATAATGTCAAGTTGTGGATGAGCAAACTGACCTGGAGACTAGATTATATTAGCATTTATATTACCAATTTCCTATTTGAATCCATTCAAGCAACTGAACATATGAATAGCCTTATCTTTTTAATCATCAAAGAATCAAACAATAAGGCAACATTTTTTCCTCATTTTAGAATCAAAGGCAAGTATTGTAACATAGGTAAATATGTGGTTGTGAAGACAGGGGTATGCCAAAATCTAGAATGTGAATCCATCCTAGTAACTAGCTCCAATCCTTTGTTTTTCATTTTTCTCTCCATTGCCTTAACAGAGGTGGGTTGTCATGGTCAATATTATAACTTAGTAATTTTGTGCAATACGTCTATGAGCTTTACCATTTAACAGTGGCTTTGTGGGTTTCCTGGGCTGTCTGGAGCTTGCTAGTGGAAGCATTGCAAGGAGACAGCAAGAACTGTAAGCCCTGAAGCCAAGAGAGGGCAATCTGCCAACAACTCAGAGCTTACTGCTGCCTTCTAATGTGCTTGTTTGAAAGGGTTTGCTCATGGTACTTCTGCGGAAAGGTTGCTTTACACGCTTTGGAATCTTATCTACACTTTGCAGATGTGACGGTCTGATCTATGAGGCCTTGCTAACACTGTACAATTTAGGAACCTTTGAAAAGCAGCACAGGGAAGAATATTTCTAACTAGACATTACCTGGCCCATCACCTTAAGGCTCATTTAGGGTCTGACTAGCAATATTTTATTTGCATGAGCCTTTATGATTATTTTTATTAAATCTTCCCTGTGCTAATGTTATTGTTGCAATTAAAGTGATCTTTAAGCATTCTTTCTGCATGCTCTTTTGTCAACTCTTTCACAACCTGCCTGGGCTGCTCTGGAGAGATTCCAAGAGCCAAGTAGCAAACATAAGCCCATCTAGAAAGACACAAGGGACTGCAGATGCTGAAACCTGGAACAAGAAGCAGTCTGTTGAAGGACTGAGCAGCATCTGTGGGAAGGAAAGAAACTATTGGCGTTTTGGGCTGAAACCACGCATGACCCCATCAATCTTATATACTGCTGATTATCAGTCAGATGTTTGGATTTTCATCTCTTTATCATGAGAGATTGCAATTGTTAGTAAGTGAAAAATTGAAATCAAATTGATAAGAAATAATTGGCATATTAAAATGCATCCTAGGTAAGTGAAGGCAAAAGAGATGAGGGAAAGTTTTGAACACAAGAGATTCTGCAGATGCAGGATATCTTGAGCAAAACAGAAAATACTGGAGGAACTCAGCAGGTCAGGCAGCATCTATGGAAATGAATAAACAGTTAACATTTCAGGCCGAGGCCCTTCATCAGGGCTGGAAGGCAGAAGCCAGAAGAGAAAATATTGTCAGCATTTGAATCACTGAAGATTCATTACACATAAGCCACACTGAAAATTCAATGCTGCACCAAGGAAATACTGCGCTGCTGCTGGCATTTTCTTATAGCTGAGACATTAATCTAAGTACTTATCAACATTCTTAGTTGTCTTAGCCAACATTCATTTACACCAGCAAAAGCAGTATATTAATTTCTATATGCTGGATCTTGCTGTGCACACTGTGCTGACTCGTACTCGATCATTAAGAAAGTGATCACGCTTCAGTAATATAATTCATTTGCCAGGAAGCACTGAGTTTTTCTATGTGATGGCACAGTAACGTAGCAGTTAGCAGAACACTATTACAGCACCAGCGACCCAGGTTAAGTTCTCCTGCTGTCCGTGAAGAATTTGTATTTTCTCCCCGTGACTGTGTGTGTTTCCTCCAGGTGCTTCAGTTTCCCCCCACATTCTGAAGACGTGTTAGTAGGTTCTGTGTCATCTGGGTGTAATTGAGTGACACGGACTTATTGAACTGGAAGAGCCTGTTATCATGCTGTATCTTTAAGCTGAAGTTAACGTTGTAAAGGTCTCTGTACAAATTGGAATAAATTTGGAATTGTTAAAATATATGGAACCTCCAAGAGGATAACAACCTTGTTATAGGTTGTTTGGAGACTTGTGTGCCTCAATGACCCAGAGAGCTATGTTGGCTGGACTCTGGGCTTGATGCTTTGGCTCTTGGTAGGGTCACCCATGCCACACAGATCAAAAGGGTAGAGGCCAGACTACAAGTGGTCCACCAGTCCTCCAGGTTCAGAGGTTCAGCTCAAGGTGAACAAACCTGACCGGTCAAAAACTAATTGTTACAGAAACAGCAATTAAGAATCCTTCTGTAGCTTTGTGCAACTGTATATGGCCAAGGATAAACAGAGATGGAGGACCTTTGTTGCTGGCCCAAACGCCAGCTGCATAACAGGAAGTAACCAAATATAAGAAAGAATTTACAACCTTCTGATAGGGCAAAAGTCTTTGCCACCATTTATTGCCATTCAAGGTTAAATATCCACAAAATTTCATCTTTCTTACACTCAAACCTTGTTAGGCAAGCTTATCATTTGAGCCTTACTGGCATTTTCCAGCAAGGGTTGTGTGTTGTGTATGTCTCCTGCTCTCAAAAGAGAGTGTACTTGGAAGCCTGACTTAAAATCAACACTGGTTCAGGATAAACCTGGCAGCCAAATGCAGATCTTTTTATAGTTTTGCTTGTGACTCAGGAAAAGCAGCACTGTATCCTCACGATTTTTAATCATATCTTAAACTGTTCGATTACACACACGGCGGCAATGTCAATGCCTTCATTTCAACATTCCCAAATGTAAACCCATTTACCTCATATAGTACCAGCCATCAATAGTGTGTTTGGAATTCGTGTCACTTCATCATAAGTAAATTGAAATTTTTAAGCAGTGATGAACTAATATTACATTCTCCCCATTGTTATGTTTCAACCATCCTCCCCCCTCCCCACTTTCACCCCTGCCCAAGTCTCTTTTACTTTAAGAAAAAAATGAGGAATACAAATAACGAATTGCTTATCACAAGATTCCCAGTGCCTGCAAATTCAGAGCAAAGCGATTTTAGTTTTTTGCAGTAAATTAAGCCTCAGTTTGAATTTGAACCACAGCAACATATTATAATAATTATTTTTTGTTCAATGCATACCTTTGGTTCACCAATATTTTAAAAAAAATCCGACAATATATAACATCTCAGATTTTGTAAATTACTTTGATCCAATTCATGTTCAACTGAACTGAATACAAATTTATTCACATATTTTCTCTATGAAAAGTAAATGAATTGTTATCAAAGAATGATAGAAATTAAATATTACAAACAGAATAATCTATATGATCTAAAACTTGAATTTATAAGGTTGAATGAATCCAAATAAATTAATCTCTGACTTAATTCAGTTCTGACTTTCCATGGCAGTTTTTGCAGTGAGTCTTCAAGTTTTCATCATCTGAGGAATTTCATGCATCATGGTTAATGTGATCCTTAACCATATTCATTCTAGGATTTTGCCTTGTCCTCTTATCAGCATGTATCCCCACTTCTCCTTCCCAACCAATCTCATTAACTGTCCTTCAGCAGATCTTCCTCCAGCATTTATGCCAACTCTACTCTAGAATAACGGCATCACTAAATGAGTCTTCTGCTGCCATAACCTCACATTCAACATTCTGTCAGGGACTATTCCCTTTTCTATCAACCCTAGTATCTTGCCCCGCTTTCTATGGCACTTCCCGTACAAGCACTGTAGATCTTCTTTTCACCACCTTCCAGTCATCCGAAAAGCCACACAATTCCAGGTAAAACAGCTTATTTTGATTTATAGAACATAGAATAGTACAGCACATTACAGGCCCTTCGGCCCAAACTGTTGTGCCAACCCTCAAACCCTGCCTCCCATATAACTCCCCACCTTAAATTCATCCATATATCTGTCTAGTAGTCTCTTAAACTTCACTAGTGTATCTGCCTCCACCACTGACTCAGGCAGTGCATTCCACACACCAACCACTCTCTGAGTGAAAAGCCTTCCTCTAATATCCCCCTTGAACTTCCCTCCCCTTACCTTAAAGCCATGTCCTCTTGTACTGAGCAGTGGTGCCCTGGGGATGAGGTGCTGGCTGTCCACTCTATCTATTCCTCTTAATATCTTGTACACCTCTATCATGTCTCCTCTCATCCTCCTCTCCAAAGAGTAAAGCCCTAGCTCCCTTAATCTCTGATCATAATCCATACTCTCTAAACCAGGCAGCATCCTGGTAAATCTCCGCTGTACCCTTTCCAATGCTTCCACATCCTTCCTATAGTGAGGTGACCAGAACTGGATGATGCACATTTGTTCAGTAGCTTGGCTTATAATAATTACTAGGCTGAAAGTAGCAGCTAGATTCAATTCAGTTTCAAGGATTTTACTAAATAAATATAAATTGGTATGGAAGTGTCAGAGAAAAAAATCTTTAAAGGAAAATTAAGAGACAGACCATGACTTTCTATTGCTATTTCCAACTGGCAAATTTTAGTTAGCTTTATCTATGCTTACACCTCACAATGCAGCTCCTATACAAAGGCTTTCTCTCTTGTTCTATGACATTAAAAAGAACTGTTTTGTTGCAGCAAAACTCAGTTTGTTAGCAATATTAAAAAGGTTTGAGCAGAATGGTATTAAGAAAATCATTAACACAGCATTTGTTTATGATGGAGAAGAGGGGCAACTGGCCAATATTTTTCAGGGACAATCACGACAGTATAAAGGCATTATATACAGTATTCAGAATTATATATTGTTCTTATGATATCATTTAAAAGGGGGCAATAGTGAGAAGATTGAGGAGTGTAATGGTTGGGTATTTTTAATCCTAGAGCATGTGTCATCTCCAGCTCAAACCCCAGAATGTAATGATGCTTCTACATGCACGTTTAAGGACCCTTTTGAAAATAGCTCAACCTTCTTTAATCACCAGCTGTGAACCAACAATTTGAAACTGCCAATAATTTGAAAGAGAAAAATATATTAACTCATTTTAGGGCCAAATTTCATTTCCTGATGATTTGTAGGAAAGTAATTAAATAATTGGTCTTGGACAACGTTGCTTGAAGAAGGAACATGGATCAAACCAGGAGGACCACCAGGTTTCGTTTGAATAATGTTATGGGATCATTTTAATCTGCTTCCCTGCTCCTTCACCACTGTTCACGTGTGTTTCACTCATTTCCGAGAATATGACTTGAACCGACTGACTCACACAGAAGGATCCTTACTGAGCTACAAAATAGTGTAAAATAGGAAGTAAATTGGCTACAGACCTTATTTAGGAGACCCTAAGAATCAGCAGTACATTCATTGACTCGTCAGCTAGTGTTGGCGGCTTTGTTATCCCTGGTCCAGATATTAGGACACTAGAGTGCTTTATTTCAACTGTAATTGAGATCAGTCAACTTGACATAGATAAGCAATCGACTAAGGGGTGGTCCCAGACTGCATGCCGAACGCACAGCATGCTTTCAATCATACTTATCTCCTGCGTTGTCAGGGAGGCTGACAGATTTGCTTCCCTCTGAGGAACATAAAAACTTCCTTTTTGTACACACAATTAAGAGTCTGGTATTTTTAAGAGTTTATTTTTTTATCACACATTAAAGTTACTTCCAGTGCTGGAATGACTCTAAACTTAACATTCCAATGATTATATTGTTGATTCACACAACATTCTGATAAACAGAATTTATGCCCATGCTTTAAATAATGGCAGCATATGGCTTGCAATGAGATCTGAAACTGTCTGTCTCCACAGATGATGCGTTAAGTGCCAAGATTTAGTGCCCTGCAATATTATGAACAGCTAAGAAGTCCAACTCTCAAGCAAGGCTCCATCTCACAGATGGTAGAGATAAAACAATATGGCTAAAAAATTATCCTGTGCAGTATCATTTCCTTGTCTGATCTGCATACCTCCCCATTGTCTCTTTCCCTAATTCCCCTCTCTCCTCCATCTCACTTCAACACTTGTAGTTGTACATAGCACAACACCTTTTGATTGTTCCACTTTGCAAGCTGATGGTACCGATGCTGACATTTTTAAAAGCCTCTTTCCAATGTTATTGGAACTGAATATTGATCCACCCAACAACTTAGAAGCATCTCTGTGAAAACTCACTCATATTATGCCAAGCTGTCTTCAGGTATAAGTGATCAATCCACAAGAGACATGAGTGAAGTTATTGCCCATGGCATTTTCCTTGCTGTCAATGACTTTTCTGTTTGATACAGTATTTAGAGTATGATTATTGTGAAAGCTGGTCTTTTCCCATGCCTCTTCTTGCTAATTCATACTCACATGAATAGATTACAGTTGTGCAGAATCAAGCCACACACCATGAGAGTGGCCTCTTACAGGAAAAAAAATCTGTGGATCATTATTCCAATAAATTATCATTGGAATCACGAAAAAGAACATAACAGAAGGTGAGCAACAAAGCAACAGTGGTACAGCACAGCTGCTCATGTGCGAATGTTAGTGGAAGTGTAAATAAAATAATTCAGGAAGCAAGATTCTTGTCCTCCTTTCCGCCCTCCCACCTTTTTATTCTGGCAACTTCTCCCTTTCTTTCTTCCTTCCTTTCTTTCCAGTCCTGATGAAGGGTCTCGGCCCAAAACATCAACTCTTTATTCCTCTCCATAGATGCTGACTGACCTGCTGAGTTTCCCCAACATATTGTGTGTGCTGCTCTAGGTTTCTAGCATCTGCACAATCTCTTGTGTTTAAGATCTTTGGATTTCTCTGCGAGTGAACCAAATACTTAACAATTAGTTGGGAATGTGGTGTTGCAGTAAATATACCGTAGATGATGTGGTAGGCCTTGCAGGCAACAGAACATTACAGCTGAGGAACTCATAAAATTGTCATGATTTTCCCATAAAATATTTGATGCTCTTCTGTCAGACACTTTGTACTTTCTAGCCCAGTATCTGTATTAAATTGACAAACTCTTGAACTTGAGTCTTCAAAAAACAATGCAGCAAAAAGGTCGCATCCATCATTAAAGACTCCCAGAACCTAGGTCATGCCCTCTTCTCATTACTACCATCGGGGAGGAGGTACAGGAGCCTGACAGCACACACTCTATGTCTTAGGAACAGCTTATTTATTAATTTTATTAATAAATTTTATTTATTACAAGTTTCCCTTTCATGTCCTTCACCCAGGGTGGGGTGGAGGCACAATGCTCAGTTTGAAATATTTCATAATTTATTTGGAAGCTGAATCCCATAGCAGTTCCAAAAGAGACCTTCAGAAATCACAAACATATTTAGTGAACTGAAGTTCATCATTTCAAGGCTCTGGGGAGGTGAATACCTGTTTTCACACAATTTTTTATTTTTTTGCACCTGGATACTGGGATGTTCAGGGTCCAAGAGATGTCATGGGCAAAAGTTGGGTATGGATGTCCAGATCTGTAAAGTTAGTGCCTTTATCCCACTTTCAGGACTAGCCAGGGATTGTAATGTTTCTACTTAGTACAAGATTTTTTTGCTTATAGTTGGCCTGAAGTCTCTGCCCACAAGGTCCAGCATCCCCCCACAGTATTTAATCCATCTCACCACATGCCAAGTTTAGCTGGAATCCACTTCAGATCCTTTGTCTCTATCTACTGTTATATCTACTGTTTACCTACTGATACCTTTTATAAACCCATGGATTCTCACAGCTACCCAACTATACATCTTCCCACCCTGTCACTTGTAAAAATGCCATTCTCTTCTCTCAATTCTTCCATCTCCACCACATCTACTCTCAGGATGAAGCATTTCCCATCCTAGAATGAAGGAAATGTCCTCCTCCTTCAAAGAAAGGGTCTTCCCTTCCTCCACAATCAATGTTGCCCTCAATTGCATCTCTTCCATTTCACACACGTCTATCCTCACCGCATCCTCCTGCCACGCTACCAGGGATAGGCTTCCTCTTGTCCTCACATACCATCCCACCAGCCTCCAAGTCCAGCATATAATTCTTCGAAACTTCCCCCATCTCCAATGGGGTCCCACCACCAAGCACATCTTTCCCTCCCCCCCTCTTTCTGCTTTCTGCAGGGATCGCTTTCTCTGCAACTCCCTTGTCTATTATTCCCTCCCCACTTATCTCCCTCCTGGCTCTTATCCTTGCAAGCAGAATGAGTGTGACACCTGCCCCTACACTTCCTCCCTCACTATCATTCAGGGCCCCAAACAGTTCTTTCAGGTGAGGTGACACTTCACCTGTGAGTCTGTTGGGGTCATGTACCGTTCCGGTGCTCCCGCTGTGGCCTCCTGTATATTGGTGAGACCTGATGTAGATTGGGAGACCACTTCACCAATCTCCTATGCTCCATCCACCTGAAAAAGCGGGATCTCCCAGTGACCACCCATTTTAATTCCACTTCATATTCCCATTTTAATATGTCTATCTATGGCTTCCTCCATTGTTGTGATGAGGCCACATTCAGGTTGGAGGAGCAACACCTTATATTCCATTTGGGTACCCTCCAAGCTGATGGCATGAACATCGATTTCTTGAACTTCCAGTAATTGCCTCCCCGCCTCTCCTTCACCATTCCTTCTTTCGCCTTATCTCCTTTCCTGCCCATCACCCCCCCCCCTAGTGCAACTCCCCCTTCCATTTCTTCCAAGGTCTTTTGCCTTCTCCGATCAGATTCCCCTTTCTCCAGCCCTTTGCCTCTTTCACCAATCAGCTTCCCAGCTCTTTACTTCAATTCCCCCCCTCTCCGGTTTCTGCTATCACCTACCACCTTATAGATAGATAGATAGATAGATACTTTATTCATCCCCATGGGGAAATTCAACTTTTTCCAATGTCCCATACACTTGTTGTAGCAAAACTAATTACATACAATACTTAACTCAGTAAAAAATATGATATGCATCTAAATCACTATCTCAAAAAGCATTAATAATAGCTTTTAAAAAGTTCTTAAGTCCTGGCGGTAGAATTGTAAAGCCTAATGGCATTGGGGAGTATTGACCTCTTCATCCTGTCTGAGGAGCATTGCATCGATAGTAACCTGTCGCTGAAACTGCTTCTCTGTCTCTGGATGGTGCTATGTAGAGGATGTTCAGAGTTTTCCATAATTGACCGTAGCCTACTCAGCGCCCTTCACTCAGCTACCGATGTTAAACTCTCCAGTACTTTGCCCACGACAGAGCCCGCCTTCCTTACCAGCTTATTAAGACGTGAGGCGTCCCTCTTCTTAATGCTTCCTCCCCAACACGCCACCACAAAGAAGAGGGCGCTCTCCACAACTGACCTATAGAACATCTTCAGCATCTCACTACAGACATTGAATGACGCCAACCTTCTAAGGAAGTACTTTTTATTTCTTCCACCCTTCCCCCACCTTCTTACTCTGACTTCTCTTTTTTTTTCCTGATGAAAGGTCTAAGCCTGAAATGTTGACTATATACTCATTTCCATGGATGCTGCCTGGCCTGTGGAGTTCCTCCAGAATTTTGTGTGTGTGTTGCTCAGCTCCTTTCCTATCTGCCCCACTATTAACATTCTCAGGCAGATTATCCCTTTAAGACTAAGATTTATGAATCTTTGGAACTCTATCCCCAAAGCATTCAAATAGTTCAAAGTATATTTATTCTCAAAGTATGTGCAAATTATACAACCTTGAAATTTGTCTGCTTACAGGCAGCCACAGTGCAAGAACCCTGAAAGAACCCAAAAGAAACCGATTTTTAAAAAGAAAAACCAGCACCCAATGCACAGAGAAAAAGGAAAAAACATGAATCATGCAAACAATAGAAGCAAGCACCAGCATTCCAAACCAAATTGCTCTGTAGATCTGATCCCCGGAGCAGCTAGGCTAAGCCCAAAGCCTCAGTTTTAGGTCATCAAACAGCCCAGTGAGCTATTGATGGAAAAGCTGTTGACATTTCAGAGCAGGGCTTTGACTTGAAACATTGACAATTTCTTTCCTCTCACAAATGCTGCTCAGGCTACTGAAATCCTCCAGCAGATTGTTGGTTGCTCCAAATTCTTGCATCTGCAGCTTCTTGTGTTTCCAGTATATCAAGACACTTTTGAAGGAGCTTATGGCTTATTTCCTAACAAAAACTGTGTTCTGATGGTTGGCTATAGGGCGGAAAACATGTGGAAAAATCTCTAAGGCATCCTCTGATTTATTACCATAAGTTCTCTGGAAAATTCATACCTCTTGCAATCCCATTTGAGAATCTTTCACCCCACACCATGCACAGCTGTCCTCTTCCTGGAGTAAGTGTTGCCCATCACGTTGCACTGAAAGGCGACACACTGGGACAGTTAGTGGAGCTGCTCCCTTAACGCTTCAGTGACTCTAGTTCAATCTCAACCTTCAGTATTACCTGCATGGAATTTCCATAATTAGGTGGGTATTCAGTTTCATCCACTGTTCCCTCTAAGCTGTGTGGGTGCGCGGTAGCGCAATAACAGAAATGCTCCCACACACATAACCTTTATTGAAGCACAGCTGAACTTTTCTTAACATTTAAACATTTGAAGTGTTGCGCAGTTTTCAGGCCATGTAGGAATTTTCCTGCTCAGTGCAATGGTTAGTCCACGCAGCTGTAAAAAAATTTCGAGGGGCGTTGGTTACATCCACATCTCAAAGAAGTCCAGGTGGGTATTTATATTGGTATTGTTTTAGTATTGTCAACTGTACCAAGCTACAGAGAACCAAATTTCACACGCCTTCCTTTATTCCCTATTTTTTCACTTCTTCTCAGCTGCCTATCACTTCCCCCTGGGTCCCCTCCTCCTTCCCTTATTCCTATGGTCTACTCTTCTCTCCTATCAGATTCCTCCTTCTTCAGCCCTTGACCTTTCCCACCCACCTAGCTTCATCTATCACCTTCCAGCTAGTCTCTTTCCCCTCACTCCACCTTTTTATTCTGACATCTTTCCCCTTCCTTATCAGTGCTGAACAAGGGACTCGGCCCAAAACTTCAACTGTCTACGCTTTTCCACAAATGATGGCTGACTTGCTGAGCTCCCCCAGTGTTTTATATGTGTCAGAGTGAAAAGCTTTTGTTTGGACACAGTCTAGGCAGATCATGCCATAATTAATGATGCCGTAGGGTTGAATGGGAGAGGAAGAATTCATCTTTAGTGTATGAAAGGTCTGTTCTAGAATATAATAACAATGGGATAGAATCTGTACTTGCCACATGCTTTAATCTGATGGTACCGATCTTAGTCTGGTGGTATTGGCTACTATAAGATGCTCCTTATATAGAGTGAGTGATAGAATCTGAGGGAAGCTGATGGAAATGCGGGAAGAATTTTAATGGAATTAATCTAGATGGGTGTTTGTTGATCAGCACAAACTCAGTGGGCCAAATGTTGCACGAATCTCTGTGAATTTCTCTCTATAACTATGCTGACAGATTTTTATAATATATCTCTGCCTGAAAGTACTGGATTGTTTCTACAGATAATTATGTCAGAGATATCAGATCACCTCCCAGCCTTTACACTGGAGAGAGCAGACCCATCTTCACCTTATCGTTGTAGTCTCACTTCACAATGTCTTTTCTAGTAAAGCTTCTTTTCTCCAATTAACATCAAAGATCATTAACAATGCATTGAATAGGGAATTAAGTAGAAACATATTAACCTGAAGTGGCTGGACTGAGGGATTTACTTCCCAAGGTGCCAATGAAATAGGAGACAACCGTAACAAATGTTGTATCTGTCACTGGGCGGTAATTGCTTCCTTAATGCTGTTGCTGTAAAGATGACATCATGTGACTAACTGATTCTGGGTTGCAAAAAAAATGCAGAAACTCAAAGAAAGACACAGCAAGAAATGCTGCTGCCACTTTAGCCTCTTTCATTAATAAGGTACTTTAGCTTAAATTATTGCCTGTTTTCAGTTCCTTCAAGAAGTGAATGAGCGATATAGTGAGACAATTGATTTAAGAAAATGATTGATGCACTAAATCATAAATAACAGAATGAGAAAGACGGTACTAGTTAAAGACATTTAGGGGAGCCTCATGTGAAGTAGAAACATAAAGCAGAAGAGCTAGCTCGAATTATTATTTCATGTACTGTAGATTCTATGAAAAAACAAATAGATAAAAGAGACCTCAACTATCTAAAGTTGAAGTCAACATTGAGTTTATTGTCATGCAAGCACATGCATGCATAGGCACAATGAAAAGCTTACTTGCAGCAGATTCACAGGCACGTAACATCAGATAAGCAGCATTCACAAAAAAACAGAAATTATACACAATATTTACAAGAAACAACACAATTAGAGCAAAAGAAAAAATGTTCCCTTCCCATACCTGTCTTTATATTTCAGTACATTGGCAGAGAAAGCAAATAATCTGCCAAACAAGAACATAATTGTTCCTCTGAAATTTTGCTGCATGTATATCTCAGCAATCTAATATGGCCAGACACAATTATCCCA
Source organism: Hemitrygon akajei (assembly GCF_048418815.1). NCBI lineage: Eukaryota > Metazoa > Chordata > Chondrichthyes > Myliobatiformes > Dasyatidae > Hemitrygon > Hemitrygon akajei. The sequence continues at coordinate 26,649,918 of NC_133149.1, forward strand.
TAGATTTTTGGGAATTGGACAGCAGGTCACATCACCTCTCTGATTCAGAGAATGATGTCTCAAGTCCTCACTCTACTTTGAATACATAATTTAATATGATTTGCATTGATCAGGTTGGTGTCAGGCACTTATGATATTACAGCTGGAAATTAAAATCTCATTATTCCATTCAAAATAACATGCATGCCGTTTTTACTTTGCCTCGCTCAAGTAAATATCTAACACCAGCAAAGCAAATGCTTTGCTCATTTATCTTTCTGCCGTCGGAGGGTCTGGGTTTGTGCCGTATCACTATTTTATTTCCCATAGATCAGTCATTACACTTTCAATGAAGCACACAGTATCGAACAACTCCAAGTGATGATGTTGCATTAGCAACCTTCTTTATATGCATAACTGCAAAGTCTGAATCCCTCTTCTCTCCAGTCAGCAGGTTTTAGCTGCTGCACATCACTACCAAATGCTCCCCCTCACATATTCTGTGATTCATCGGGTAATTTCTCCTTATATAGACTATTTATATCTTCATCTGCTGATGCATATCACAGGAGCCAGCTTCTTCCATTTCCTTGGGAGCTTAAACAGCTTTTTGTGGGAGGACTGTTAAAACAGGAGGTACAACGAGCTGCATGCCAGACAAGTCTCTCGGAATTGCTTACATATGAATGATGATGAGCTTGAGCAAAGCTCTGCACAAGGTAAATGAGTGGAGGAGAAGAAATTAAAAGACAAGTACCTTGGTCATACCCCTGCAGGTTTTATGTCTCAGTGTCAGATTTCATTTAGAGCCACAACACCGAAGCACCTCGTGATACTATGGTGAAAATTGTTACATGTTTGCATGTTGTTGTGGCTTCACCTTTTATTATTTTAATACTAATTGAGCCAATACAATCCCAGGAAGGATGTAATATCGTGTAGTATTATCTGTGCAGAAACCAGAAAACTCTCTGCTTTAGAGAACAGTCTCTAAGTTTCTGTTCTGGTTGGTCAGTTTATTTCTTCACCCTAAAGTCTAGGAATTGTTCTAGAGTAGTGATAAAACATAGAATACAGGGGGAGAAGCAATGAATGGTACATTAAGTCCATTCCCATTCTCTCCCCGTCCGTATTTGTCTCTCACCCCTCTTCACCTCAGTCCATCTATTGCCCTCCTCCTTCCCTCCACCTTATTGTTGTTCCTTCTCATGCCTTGTGACGCTTCAGGCAGCATTTTTGCCATTTCCGTAGCATTTGACTGTTTTTCTGAGTGGGTCAATGCTCCAGCAAAGATGGAAAGCTTGCAAGAAGCTGGCTGGATTCAAATCCGGGACCATTGGCCTCGAAGTCCAGTGCTGATGCCACTGCACCACCGACCAGCTCTCCATTTTATTATGCTGGCTATTTTCCCTCTACCTTTCAGTCCAGATGAAGGGTCTTGGCCCAAAACGTCAACTGTTCATTTCCCTCTGTAGATGTGGCCTGATTGCTGAATTCCTCCAGTTTCTTGTATGTTATTGTGGATCATATCGTTCTACTCCTACCCTGTCCTCTTTGTGGAGTCTTTGCCATGTAGGTGATACACATGCCTCAGTGTATCAGTGGTTCTGCATTACAGCTGAGCAGGAAATTCTTTATGACCTAGAGAAGTATCTGCTGGGAACTGTGGCCTCCTCCCTACTTCTTTCTCTACTGTGATTTCTGTGTCGGCAACCACTGTGCCCTTATTGTCAGATTGAAACTCCCCCTGTGTTGTTCAATTCAGACTGAGAGGTATCTTACTCTCAGCAGTGAACCTTGTACTTTCCATTAGCACTTTCTTCTGACAGTGCATCACTTTTAATTCAGCTCTGTTTTCTCCTTAAATATATAGAGGGACAGTGTGATTTTTCAGACTTCAATGTCGACACAAAATACATAACCACCTTAGAGTCAAGGACACAAGGCTGGAGGCATTTGAAAGCTACATTGTTGAAGTATCAACATCAAAACCTCCTAAGCGATTCTACTTGGCATGTTAAGGTTGAACATGGATCCATCATTTCCTATTTAGTGAACTTTTACTGAGAATTTATTGTTCCATTGGATTGGCGTTTTAATACTTGGTGAAAGGGAGGACTCAATATGGTTCAACATTTGCTATAATGGCACAATAACTCTGTTCGGTCTTTGATGCTCAGCAAAGGCTGATTGCTAGTGACCAACAGAGGACGTTCTCTGGTGCGCAACTCAGTCTTGTCCGTGGTGATCAGGCAGTTCCACTATGCTGGTCCGGCAAGATTATTATAGTCCTGATGAAGGATCACAGCCCAAAATGTTAGCTCTTTTCTCTTTTCCACAGATGCTGCCTGGCCTGCTGAGTTGCTCGAGCATTTTTTGTGTATTACTTTGATTTCCAGCATCCGCAGATTTCGTCTTGTTTAAGATTATTATAGGGTCCCTTCTATACAACACACATAACATAGATTGAGACTGCACAGGGGATACAATATACTGAAGAGCTTGGGTTGGCAAAGAAATAAAACAGATTCTGAATTTCATTTTTTTACTAAGTGACGAATATGTTCAATAAAACAATTGTAAACGCTTTGCAAAGAACTTTTACATTTTTCTTCCTAACTTTCAAGATCCAGTTGAAAAAAATAACTTCCCAATTCCCAACTTCCTCACATTAGGATTTGATGGGTTAGGAGCTAAAGTCTGGAACATTTTAAACACCACCTATCAGCTAAATCCAACACACACACACTGTTTCTGGTTTAACTGAGGGCAGGCAAGGAGTGACCACCAACCCCTGTTTGTAAGAGCTCATGGTGTCCGAGAAGCATTATGAATTAAAAGAAGGCCATTTGTACATCATGGCAATGCCAGTGGACAAAGAAATACCCAATCCAGTCCTAACACTCCAGCATTTGACCTGTAACCCTGCAGCTCACTGCTTATCAAGTGCACGTCCAGGCATTTCATAAATACGGCAAGGATTTCTGCCCCGACCATCTGTTCAGGCAGTCAGTTCCAGACCCTTACCACATATCCTCTTCTCTGTAATTTTTCTATTACTTTAATGCCTTCTGATTATAAACACACATGCTCTTCATTATATACTGTACATACATACACCGTTTTTTTATTTTTTAAGTCTACCTTCAGTCTGATCTGTTTTCCCTTCAATCTTTCCTCATAGAGTTTTGAAGTGCAGGTAATACTCTTGTAAATCTGTGGATCTCATCCAGTATAATCATATCTTTCCTGTACTGTTGTGACCAGTACTCAGCCTGTGGCCTTACAACTGTTGTGTACAACTTCAGCAAAGCTTCTGTGCTCGAATTCTATGCCTCTGCTAATGAAGGAGCACCTTTCAACCATCTTATCTATATGTGTTGTTTTCATAAAGGGACATACACTCTCAACATTTCAAATAATTTACCCATTAATCATATTTTCCATTGCATTTTTTTCACATCCCAAAGTGTTTTTTTCCTCAATCTCCTCTGGATTAAATTCCATTTGGCATTTATCAATCCAACTAACCAGAGCACCTTTATATTCCAAAAATAGAAAGCTTTCCTTCTCCCTTGTCAATATTTGGATTGTCTGCTAACTGTATGAACATGTCCTCACATTTAAATCAAAATCATTCCTCAAGACAAGAAACCAAGTCTTGTTGACAAGCTGGTAGCACTCTTCCAGTCACCTGTCAATCACTGCCCATTTCATCTTGACTCTTCGCCAATTCTGGATCTAATGTCACAGTCTCCCTTAAATTCAGGTATATTAATCTTTTGACCAGACTGCATTCCAGAACCTTGTCAAAATCCTCACGGAAATCAAGGAAAAACAAATCAAATGTATTCTACCTCAGATTTAACTACATCAAAATGTTTCACTCAAGTAGTTAGACATGACACATCCATAACCAATCTACAGTATACTGGTTATCTTAATTAATCTATACTCAGTAGCCACTTTATTAGGTATAGAAGGTACGACCACAGCCACTTCCTCCACAAACAATATAGGTCTGAAAATGCCCTAATTCTTTCCTGAGTTATCTTCTTGCTCTTCATGCACTTAGGAAATATTTTGGATTTTCATTTATTTTAGTCCCTGATACATAGTATTTTTCACTTTCTCTCTTTGCTCTCTTGAATTTCATCACCCCCTCTTTCTGTATCCTTTCAGGCTACCCGTAGTATTCAATTCTCAATATCACTTTTTTTCTGCCTCAATGGATTTTGTAATCCAGAGGCTCTCGGTTTGGTCGTCCCAGAATTTGTAATTTGTGGAAATATATTGAACACACTTTCCTCTACTTCGCAAATAATGTATTGATTTATTGACATATAGTAGGTTTCAAATGGCAGGGTTCTAGTCTGCTTTTGTTAAATCACTCTTTTGTCAAGCAAAACTGGTTGCACAGCAGTTAGGAATTTTTACCCCTTTTTACCGTTGTCCTTTTGGACAATTAACTAACTGAATTATTTTACCAAAAGTCATATTTAAGCCAAATCTGTATGCTTGAATATTAAAATAATCCTTTATAATTCACTGCATTTGTAAAACCAAGCTGAATTTATACAGCAATTGGGGCAGGAATTTGTACTCTAAACCATCTCGATCTACTTTTTGTCGCTGAATTGATTGGCTCTCTTTCAGTTACATAAATAAAAGTCACTTTCTGAGATACATCAGGCAGATTTCTTCCGGATAATCTTAAGGTGGCAGGAACAGAAATTTTAAGAAGTGCTTTTTTGACACGCAACCCCAATCATTGTTGCAGAAATTAGGAACAGTGTGTGAGAAATAGCAATTGTAAAACGTTCTCACACAATTCTATAGGAGAATTTAAACTTGCAACCTAGTGAGTCAGAGGTGTGATTGTTCATAGGTGATATATTCATATATAAAAATAAATTTGTGGCATGCATTTATCCAATAATGGCCTTAATTCTTGAATTTAAAACACACGTTGCAGTTTTAATGATCACATCAGGTGGAATCTTAGCTTTGGCTCACTGCCAGCCCTTTCACCTGCGAGTCACAAGATTTTGTAAAGGCAAGTTCCAGTCAACTGAGCACAAAGTCAAGGCTGATTCTTCAGTGCAGGCCAGTGGGAGTGTGTTTCATTACAGGTTATGAATGGAAAAACTCTGGATTGCTGGCAGCCTGTCCACTGTTCTTAAAGATCTTAAGACTGCAACTATCATGGTGAGCGCTGGCAATGACTGAACCCAGGTGCGGAGGAATGGCAGGCTCTGTCACTGTGAGTGCTAGCAATGATTGAACCCAGAGGCGGAGGAATAGCAGACTCCCAATTAGAGATGGGAACAAGAGGTTAAACATAGGAATACCAACAGAGCATCGGAGGCACAATCGAGCAACACTGCAAGACAAATCCTTCTAAATACAAGGACTCCGCCAAGCACTAAACAAGAGTCTACTTCAAATAATCATAGAATGTGGAAAACCCATGCCAATCACAATTACCTTGACCAGATTAAACAGAAAGCACAAGAAGTTAATGACTCATGTTAAGATAACAATTAGTAAATATAGGAGCTCGAGAAACCTGGAAGCCCAACAGTCTATGACTCACCACAGAGGCCCACAGGGCTCATGACAGCAACAACTGTGGTAAGTACATAAACTTGACAGATATTACACTGGTGATGGTATTACTGCAAGCACAAGAAATGTTTGCCAGTAATATGGTGGAGGCAAATGAAGACATCAGTTAGTGTGTAGTGTCTGTTTATCAGCACTTCTGGACTTTATCATGCCAATAATAGTTCCTCTTAAGTACATACAGCTGAACTGTAGAAGGGATTCATACACCAATCTGGTCAATTGCAATGTCATTGAAGTAACCATTAACTCCTTACAGGTTAACTACTAGCTGACCTTTTTATTTCGACAGATGCTGTGATCCTTGAAGGGTATGCTCTGTCCTGGGATTGGTTCATCTAGGAGAAGTCCATATATCATGGTACATTGCATGTTGAAGGACACTTTGCTGACAATCCTGCTGCACACATCATCAACTGGGAAAATGTTAGGAACGTGAAGTACAGGTCACACAGTTGAGTGATGGGTAGTGAGCAGAGCCAAAGCTAATGATGGAGTATGTGAAAACACATTCTCTGCCCTTGAATCTTCACTGGCTGTTGCCATCAGTTTCCAGTCCTACTTGCTCTATCTGCTTCTGGTCACATCCAAAAGACTCCAGACCTACTTTGATATAGGATATCTCTCTGGCTTCTCACTTCCTGACCATGGTTTCTGCTACAGCTTCTGACATCACTGAGACTCACTCCATCACCCACCATTCCCTCCTCCTCCTCTGTACTTCACCAATCATTATAGGGTCCCATGTGAATTCCAGACCCATAAGATAGAAGACATCGGAGCAGAATTAGGCCATTTGGCTTATTGAGTCTGCTCCACAATTTCATCATGGCAGATTTATTATCCCTCGCAATCCCATTCTCCTGCTTTCTCCCTGTAATCTTTGAAGCCTTTACTAATCAAGAACCTATCAACCTCCACTTTAAATATACTCAATATTTTGGCCTCTACTGCTCTCCGTGGCACAGATTCCCCACTCACTGGCTAAATAAATTCCTCCTAATCTCTGTTCTAAAGGGATGTCAGTCAATTTTGAGGCTGTGCCCTCTGGTCCTCAAATAGGAAGAATAACCTTCAGCCGCAAACCACCTCCACTTTAGAGGAGCAGGCTGCCTATAACTGAAGCTTGCAGAAGTGTTGAAGCAATGCATGGTAGGGTTAGCAGTGGAAAGCACAGTCACAATTGTTAGTGGACAGCACCAAATTGCTGGCACTCCACAATAACATTTCCAGAGCAGTTTTTCAGATTCTTAATCCCTGCTTTCTTTTGCATGAGGTACTAAAGTGCCCATGTGCTCTGTTTGATGATGTCACTCTGCACATACATTCTTCCAATGTTCCTACTAACTGTCCTTCTACTAGCATCATTGAAACACATCAGCTAACCATTCGTCTCTGTCGTTTGTGAAATTTTACATTACTCAGATTAGCTGTCCTATCTAACAATGGCTGCACTTCAGAAGTTAATGCACTGGCTTTGAGGTGTCCTGAGATAGGCTCTTTTCCATAGCTAGTAACATATTTTAACAGCATCTTTGTGACTGCTGTAATTATCTTTGATTGTAAATGATACAAATTCCAATTGCCAGGTAGGTAAGAGAGGAAGTAAATGATTCTCTCATAAATTATGCAGCAGAGATTATTATGGGAATTATTGGTTATATTTCCAAAGAAGCTGCATTGATACAAAATTGTGTGAGATTTTAATATAAGCAATAACGTGGGAGTATCAGCGTGAGATAAAAGATTGTAACAGAATGGAATTAATGTTGCAGTCTGGGCCATTTGCAATTAATCAGACATCATCTATAATCTGTGAATGGCTTATGTAGGCAATGGTGCATTACTTTTATTTGCTGCAGATTTTCTGACGTGAAATCACACATGCCAACCAGGAGAAAAAAAAAGCGATCATCAGTAAATGCCAGCAGCAATTATTTCATGAAAACTTTGACCTTCTAATGTTATATTAAAAAAAAGTGGTAAAAGATCAGGTTACTGGAATCCAATGGCTTAAAATTTCAGCTGGAAAGACATGTGTAGAATGGCAAGTCCATTGGTTTTGTAAGGATGATGGTTCTGATTTATCAACTGCTGAAGTGAAGGAGGAGGACAATGCAGAGCTCAAAGAGAACCTAATGGGCATAAAATAAAGATTTACAATGTCAACAATTACCAGACAGAGAGTAAGATTAAATGTGGTAACTCACCACTAAATTGGTGATTTTATATTTTCTAAACATGCATAAAGAATATACTAGTTTCAGTATCAAATGCTACAGCTAATATACCCTGCACAAAAAATGTTCCTGTCAATGAAGCATATTGTGCACTGTTAGTGAGAGAACAGTGTTAATATTCATTGAGCAAGTGAATGCACTCCCAGGTTCATTCCCATGAGAGTAAACGAGGAACGAGTCAAGTGCTATCTGATGGTGAAGGCTAAGTTATGCATTAACATCCCTTTTTAAAATGTATGCGCTGAATGTAAATGTAGATCTGCCGTACTATCAATGGGATAAGCTGCAAAGAACGTAAGGAGCATGGAGCTTCCTGTGCCTCCATTCAAACGTCTCTATCATGCAGTGAAGAAAGGTTTTTGGTAGTGGACGTGTGGAATTCTAGTACTCACAGAACACTTTAAATGTATCTCACAGTCCCACCGTTTGTCATTTTCTCCCACCTCATTCTGATTCATTTCCTTCTACTTACACCTCCTCCAGATCATCTGTCATTAGCATCTTCCCTCAGCCATCTCCACACCACTTGTATCATTCAGTCCCTCTTGGTCTCAACCCAATCAGACATTTCCTTTTGTTCTCCACATCCATCCCTCTCCCCACTCTTCTCCACAACTTCACTCATGTTCCATTTTAAAGTTTTCCAGATATTGATGAAAAGTCAACAACCATCAATTCTCTCCTCTTGGATGTTGCCTGATCTGCTTAGTATTTTCGTCATTTCCCCCTCCACCATCAGATTTCTAAATGCTCCATGAATTTATGAACACTGCCTCACCATTCCTCTTTTGCACTCCTTGTTTTTGAATTTGCAGCAAAACATACAAAATGCTGGAGGAACTCAGAAAATCAGGCAATCATCTGTGGATGGGGATAAACAATTGTCATGTTTAATATTTATTTACTTATCTCTTGTAATTTATAGTAATTTCTTATGCCTGCAGTGTACTGCCACCACAAAACAAAATTTCATGACTCATGTCAGTGACCTCAAACCTGATTCTGATCCTAAGTGATAAAGAATTGCTGAACTGTGGACAACTTGGTAAAGAATTACCTTTGAAGGTCCAACTGCACAACAGTAGCAGTAGTGTACAGATAAGAGATAATTGGAAGTTTTGTGGACGGTAGTGAATGGGAGGTGGTCTTTCGGTGGCAGCGAAGCAAATATAATCAAATGAATTTGCAAATAGATGACAAGTAATGACTGTGTAGGCTAGTTGTAGTAATATGAAAGACAGGAAGGGTGAATAATTTGAGGGAAGTGGTAAAGAATTAAAATGTTCAAACAGGACACTCTTTATTCTCTCAGGTGAACACAAAGGATCCCGTTGGTATATCTGGAAATCTTTGTCTTCTGTAACCATTAACCAAGGAGTCCGTGGACCCCAGGTTGGGAACCCCTGCCCTAAACAGTCTTCAACACAAAAACGTAGCCTGAATCAACACTTATCAAGGGATGCAGTCAAGTTTTTTTAAATCATTTGTTCAACAGGATGTGAGCATTAATGACACTGACTTCTTAGCCCATGCCTCATTGCTATTGAGGTTGTGGTGAACTGCCTTGAGTGATGACTGAAGTTCTTCCTTTGAAAGTAGTCCCACGATGCAGTTGTGGAGGGAACTCCAGCATCTGGACCCAGCAATGTAGAAGGAACATTGGTATATCTCTGAGTTGGGGTGGTGTGTATAACTTGGAGAGATAGTGGTGTTTCAATGCAGAAACTATTGTCCAACTTGATGGGAGGGTCTGTTGTAATAGCCAAGGGCAGTTTTTAATGCAGCTCTGTATCCCATGTTTGGAATAAGATTGTGATGAGGTCTGGAGCTGAGTTAATCTGGCTTAATCCAGGCTGACCATCCACAAGTATTTATTGAAGATTAAGTGTTGTTCGGTTAATGATAGCTTCCATCACTTTGCTGACAGATGGGTTCATAGAGCCATGGAGTTGTACTACATAGAAACAGACCATTTGGCCCATCCATCATGTCTATGTTGCCCATCGTGCTGTCAAGTATTTCTCCATGAAGTCTCACTAAAGCACAATACAAACACTGAGTTGATCTTTTATTACTTGCAAGGGGAAAGTTCACCTCCACTCCCATCAGGGATGGTAGGAGACCTCCAACACACCATTTACAAAGCATTCTTTTTATACATAAAAAAAAACAAGATGAAGCTACTATTTGCAGCAAGCTCAGTCCTTCTGATACATTTGTTGTAGTCTACCATCTGTGGTTGACTTGTCTCTGCTACTTCCTTATTGTTGCACAATGTTCATTACAATGGCTGCTGGCAGTCACATATTCCTTTTCCTAAGCACATTTCCAGTAGACAGCCCATTCCAGATACCAACTAGTGTTGGAAAAACCTATGTGAAAACTGTCACCCCTGAGGTCCCACTTCAGCCTCCTCCCTCTCAACATATATCTATTCCATCTGATGAACCCCTCTCCTGCAGTTGAGGTTGATGCTACTTGCCAACTGCATTTTCAAGGCTGGACATCTAAGTTCATTCTAGTGTGCTCCCTGTGTTAGTGCACATCACATTAGAACAGGGTTCCCAGCAGACTCCTTGGTCAATGGTTGGGGTCCATGGCATAAAAACCTCTGCATCAGAAGGACAATTTAAGTCTGGTTGTAATATACCATAGAATACACAATGATCTTCACAGGTGGGATTTCAAATAAAGCTTTATTACATTGTGCATAAAAAATCTGCTATTTTATAGAATTGTTAGGTAGCTATATTTTACTACAGTTCCTACCCATGTGAATGTCCTCATCCCCAGTCTGCCACAGCAATCCTGCTGACTCGTTAGCCTGTCAGTTCTCCTCTGCAGACTCTGCATCTTCCTTATTGTCGATCTAGCTTTGTGTCATGATCTTCACAGCTATTTTTTACCATTTTGAACTTTCGCTGAGGTAGTAAGATAAATGGGGTCCTGATACTGATCCCTGGGATACCCATTTAGTTAGACTTGAAAGTGATCCATAATTCCTACTTTGCATTTTTTCCTCTATTTAAGTTGTACATTTTTCATGATTGTTAAGGGGGAAAAAAACTTATCTGTATTCTCCTTTGTTTATATTTGGCTGTGACAGAAGACTTTGTCATTTCAAATGGTTCAGTTTAAGTCCATGGATCCTGAATTTGAATGATAGAAACATAGTTTAAAAGTTGTTTTTTTTTTGGTTAAAAAGCATCTCAGTTTTGATGATTGCATTTCTGACACAAACTTAAATGCATTTGGTGTAGGAAATAAATAGCGCTAAAATTCAAGGTGAAGCATTTCATTCATGACAAGTGTAATATGTTTCAAACAATCCCATCAGAGGAGCAGTGTTGTTTGTTTCTCTAAGGGTATGCTTTATCTGGGGCTGAATTGTTAACATTAGGAGCACTTCCAAAAGGTCACAATGCATGTCTCCAGCCATCCAGTGTGTGGCTGTATTAAGTTGGGCATAGAACCTAAATACACCCAGTGTCAGTATGTGCTGAGATTCTGTCTGTCCCCAGTGTTGTGAAGGATGTCTGGCTTCATTGCCATTTAATGTTCTATTCAGTTGGACTTTGCTACACTACCTGTCCCTTATGGTACAGATCCTTTGGCAAAATACCTTTGACTACAAGATCATCAGGTAGTGGTCAGCACAGAACATCTTTGAGGGAGAAAAACATTATTGTTCCTACGGGATGGCTTCCTGAACAAATGGTCAAAATTGTTTGGCAGTATGCTTTATCAGCCAAACTTGCCAACAAATACCAGGACCTGTTTTGGTTGGCAGAGAGAAGGCCATTCCCTGTCAGATCCTTCCTACAATATTGAAATGTTACTCCTGATGTGCACTGCCCTAAAGGTGGCTCAGAAAATGAGGATAAGATACTGTAGTTGTCCATGTCTTTGCGAATTGTGCATTTGCAAAAGAGGTCTAGAAAAGGGCGCATGAGTCCTTGTTGAGATTTGGCTCAAGCAGCTGCATAATAGAGGCATCCCCCAGGGACAAGCATCAGGTTTGATGATCATGATGTCAGGAAGACCCTAGCCAGGGTCAACCCATGTAAGGCTGTGCAGCCTGATAACATACCTGGTTGGGCGCTGAGGGACTGTGCAGTTCAGTTGACAGAGGTTCTAACAGACATCTCTGGAACAGTTCACTGTCCCCTCAGCTTTCAAGGTGGCCACCATCATCCCACCAAGAGAGTGGCAGTAAGCTGCCTCCTGATTACCGTCCAGTGACACTGACTTCAACAATAATGAAGTGCTTTGAGCAGTTGGTTATGGATTGCATTAAATCCCATTTTCTTGCTACATTGGACCTTTTCCAGTTTGTTTTATCACTCTAATCGATCCATTGCTGATGCATAGCCTCTACACTCCACTCCATCCTGTCCCACCTGGAAAATTGTGCTTCATACACCAGGGTGCTGTTTATTGACTTCAGCTCAGTGTTTAATATGATCGTCCCTCAGAAACTGGTGGGTAAACTGTCTTTGTTGGGTCTCAGCACCTCCCTTTGTAACTGGATCTTGGACTTCTTGACAGAAAGGCCACAGTCAATCCGTGTTGGCAGAAACATCTCTAGCTTCATCAGGTTGAGCACCACGTGCTCAGCCTGCTGGTGTACGTGCATGACTGCACTGCTAGATCTAGTTCAAACTGAATCAAGTTCACTGATGAAATGACTTTATAAGACACTGATGAAGCCTCACCTTGAGTATTGTGACAGTTTTTGACCCCTCATCCTAGAAAAGATATGCTGGCATTGGAGAAGGTCCAGAGGAGGTTCACAAGGATGATTCCAGGAATGAAAGGGTTATCATACGAGGAACGTTTGATGTCTCTGGGTCTGTACTTGCTGGAATTCAGAAGGATGAGGGGGGAATCTCATTGAAACCTTTCAAATGTTGAAAGGCCTAGACAGTGTAGATGTGGAAAGGATGTTTCCCATGGTGGGAGAGTCTAGGACAGAGGGGCACCCTTTCAAAACAGAGCCAAAGGGTGGTGAATTTGTGGAATTTGTTGCCACGTGCAACTGTGGAGGCCAGGTCGCTGGGTGTATTTAAGGCAGAGATTGATGGGTTGCTGATTGGACATGGCACCAAAGGTTACAGGGAGAAGGCTGGGAACTGGGGTTGAGGAGGAGATAGAAAAAAAGATCAGTCATGATTGAATGGTGGAGCAGACTTGATAGGCCAAATAGCCTACTTCTGCTCCTCTGTCTTATGGTCTTATGACAGGGGTTGGCCTCATCAACAATGCCGGCAAGGCGGTGTACAGAGAGGAGGTAAAGTGACTGGTAGAATGGTGTGAGCACAACTTGAGTCGCAAGGTGGACAAGACCAAATGGATGATTGTGGAATTTAGCAGGGTATAGGCTGACCATTCCTCACTGCATATAGACAGCTCCTCCAGGGAGAATCAGGAGTACCAAGGTTCTGGGATTGCATATAACAGACAATCTCATCTGGTCTGCCAACATCACCTCTCAAGAAAGCACTTCCTGACAAGACTGAGGTGAGCAAGGCTCCTCTGACCCCTCCCTACCATTTGAACCAATTTTTCCAGGAGCACCATTGAGAGTGTCCTGACCAGCTGCATCAACATCTGGTATGGGAATTGCAAGGCATCTGACTGCAAGTCCCTACAAAGGATGGCGAGGACTGCTGAGAGAATCATTAGGGTCTCTCTTCCACCGATCTAAGCTATTTATCAGGAGCGCTGCAAATGCAGTGCAATTAGCATTCTCAATGATCCCTCCCATCCATCCAACAATCTCTTTGAACACTTGCATCAGGCGGGAGGTACTATAGCATTAGGACAAGAACTGATATGCACGAGCTCCAGAAATGTTTCACAGGTGTTTCAAAAACAAATGATTGAATAGGGCTGGGCTTCTAAACAACAAATGGTCATTCTTCTTATCATTAATAACTTCTAGTTATCAAATCAAATACATGGCAGATACTGATAGTTACCATGTTCACTTTCCTCGGCTGACAAATACCTTTCAAAATCAAATTGTGTTCCCTCTCTATTTCTCATACAAATATTATGCTCTAGGTGGGTTGCATATATTTTGGAATTATATTACGATTTTCCAGTTTGAAACTATATGTTTTTAAAGAATCCAAGGTCATAGCAGAAATGATTTTGGTATTTTATATAATGTAATATGAAATCTGCTATTCTTTGCATTGTAGCATACTCCCCATCCACCACACCAAAGGAGATCTTTGATTCTCTATCATTGTTTTCTTTGGCATGCATTTATTTGTTCTTTGCTCTCTTCTACCCCCTTTGTGTTTGCTTCTGTCCTGAACCTCTCTGAAGATCTCAGCTGGGTTGTACATAAAATTGTCACGCTCAGAGGTTCAAGTGGGTCCCACATCCCACCTAGCCCACAAGAACCTTCAAGCACTTTCACATACTAATTCCATTTTATTCTCTACACATTTCCTTCAAGTACTTTCCCTCCTCCAGTTCCACCAATCACCTGCATACCAAGGCAATTTACAGCAGCTTCCTAACATACCAGCCTGCAAATCTTTGGGACATGGAAAGAAACCAGAGCACCTGAGGGAAAGCCATGCACTCCTAGGGTGAACAAGCAAAACTTCACACACACTATATTTTTTCCCTCTCTAATACTGCATTCAATTATTTTCCATTTTTCCCCATTATCTTCACACACTCCTCTTGCCACCTATTGATTCTGCAATCTATTATACTCATTAACTTCTCCCATGACTTTTTTGCTTCTCTCAATCACTGATGTCGCTGTCCATCTCTACTCTCTTATTCTCATTCGCCTGTCTGTCTCTACCATCTCTCATTTTTATCTGCATATTTTCATCTAATCTGTCATTTCCATGATGAGTTATGCCTGTACACTCTCATCAATTCACGGCCCCTTCTGATTAATTCTGACTGTTTGCTGACTTTCCTGTTGATTTCATTTATCAAAAAAAAGGGATTGGAATTTTCTGAAAAAGGTAGTAAAGACCCTGCTGAACCAGCCATCATTTATATTTAACCTTCTTCCCTCTTACAGCCTGGACAAAGTTCCAACTACTTATGCACTGGATGGGCTAATACTCATGAACAAGCTTTCTGACCATGCTCCATCAGGAAATGCCCAGCTTCTAATGTTGACAGAGTGGAAACTTTCTGCAATTCTCCAGAACATAGATTTGGGAATTTTTACTGAGTTTGATCTGACAAAGCAATGAGGAGTCCACTCATTAGAATGGGAAAAAAAAGCTTTAATGAATAAGGGTACAAAGAGTCAATGAAGTACCCAGCATGTCATTGGACAACAATGCCTAGATTTTCTTGAAAAGCCACCCAAGAAGAGTTTAAGGAGAATGGGAAAAAAAACAATAAAAAATATGCATTTTCAAAATCTGGGCATCACTGACAAAAGAGCACTGCCAATCCCTAATTGCCCTGGAGAGCGTGGATGTGAGCCATCTTCTCAAATTGGTGCTGTCCTTCTGGCAAGGTACTCCGATATTGCCGTTGAGAAGGGAGTTCTAGGATATAGATTTGATGGTGACGAAACCATAGCACTATATTTCCAAGTCAGCAGGCAAGAGACTGTGCAGCTTGGAAGGCAGTTTGCAGCTGGTGGTGAGCCCATATGCCTCTGCTCTTGTCTTTCCAGGTAGTTGTGGGTTTGGAAGATGTTACTGGAGTAGCCTGGATGATTGCTTGCATATAAATGGTACGTTCTCAAGCAACTGTGTGCTGATGCTGGAGAGAATGGATGTTTAGGGTAATGGATGCAGTACAAGACAATCAGTTTTGTGTCCTGGAGATTTTTGAGTGTTGTTGGAGCCGCATTCATCCAAGTAAGAGTGAGTATTCCATCGTTCTCCTGTCTTGTGCTTTGTAGATGATGAGAAGTTCATGAGGTATCAGGAGATGAATCACTTATTGCAGAATTTCATCTGCTCTTGTAGCCATGTGGCTCATCCAGTTTCTGGTCAATGGTGATCTACAGAATTGGTGGGCGACTCGGCCATGCGATGAAATGTGAAGGGTGGGTAGTTAGACTCTCTTATCAGAGATGGCCATTGCCTGTAGCTTTGTGCCATGCGTTTATTATCATATTAACAGCCCACACCTAAATGTAGTCTACGTCTTGCTGCCTGCAGGTATAAAATGTTTCATATGTTGAGGAGCTGTGAATGAAATTGAAAGTTATACCATCATAAATGAACATTCCCAGTTCTGTTCTTCTAACGAAAGGAAGGTCATTGATGATGCAGGCAACTCAGACACTCAGAAGTAACTAGAAAGCTTCTTAAGTGGAAAAAATTAGTGTATTTGATGGTAAAGTTTTTCCAAGCTTCAGGATTGAAATTTAATAATATTATAATACAAAGGATTAAACAGGATCACGCTATTGAGAATATAATGATAGAGGCAAAGGAAATTGCACCATAATATGCAAATTTAAAATAAAACATTTCTCTCAGCATTCGCGTGCAAACTTCAGGATAACAAACAAAGGTTAGAAAGAAGTTATTTTTGTACATCCACAAATTATACAAATCATATGGAAAGACATGAACTTGGCATTGATGTGCATCCTATTCAAAGCTAGGAATATATAGGTGAGAATCATTAGTTGCAATGTTTCACATGGATATATTTCTATTTTTGTTTGAGTGAAATGTTGAAAATAATGCATTTGCTTCCTCTACATTGGAACAATACAGGGGTCGGGAGGTGAGAGTTGGAAATAAACATAGATTTTTTTAATCAAGAACACTAGAAGGCTACCAATAGTTGGTATCTAATATGAAATGGCTATAGGATTTTAATGAGTCTCCAAATGTGCAATGTTGCATTTGAAGCAGTCTACATGCAGAGGCATTCCAAATCAGATACTCTATAACAACAAGAGATTATCAAGTAGACAGGAAAAAGGTTTCCAAGATATCCTTCAACCCCTTTTAAGAATTGCAACATTGCCCCCATCTTCTGGGATTCCTATTGTCAAAGGCGGATCGATCCGATGCAATAACACAAGGTATCACGAATTCAATAAAACCATAAAACAAGCAATACTTCATCAAACTTCACTTTTTATTCATAGCATGCTATGGGGGAAGTTACAGACTGATCTCCCAAAGAGACAGTCCGGACACTGCCTTCCCCCCGAACACAATTCCACACAGTTTATAACAGCAATCATTACAGGAAATATTATAATTACGTGAGTTAATACAGTTTTAGAATAGCTTCGATCACATGTTAAAATACAATTTGATGTAAAATCATTATTGGTTAGTTATAATTATTTCTGCCAAGGCCAGCATGGATACAATCTCAGTTCCTTATGTTGACACCTGCCCCTACTCTCGAACGTTCTACCACCCCCCCCCATGCTGCCCTTCCCCTATTTAGTTAAGTTATACCTCAAAAATACTTTGTGTGACCAGATAATTCTTTATTTAGACCTATGTCTAACGCTATTCGGGAACAATGTCTGGTACACCACTTGTTGCTGGGTAAGGTTCCCTTTTTGGCTGTACAGCAACCAACATAAGGTACCTATAAGGTAATTAATCATTAGCTAATCATTGTCTTTTAATCCCTTCTAATCTATACCCCTATTTACCTATCCCCTTACTCCATCACTATGAGTAGTCAAAGTGCTACTCACTGGTACCAAGAACATTTAGTCCACATATTGTGAGAACACGGAAACCCAGTGTAAATAACAGAAGGAGCTACACACCCACTGTACCAAGTACCTCCTGCCCTCAGTGATAGGATCTTCAGTCTCACATTTGATGTCACTAGTTACCTGGGACCCAGAGAACCAGAGTGGAAACAAGCCATTCTTGATTCCAATGGACTGTTTAACTTAGATGAAAAAGACTTGGAAATGCAACTATGATTTTAAAAAAAAACTAGAAAATGACTGATCTAGCCTCAAAGTGAAAAAAGTTTTACTGGAACAACTGACAATTTAGCATAAATCGGAATCATAATTCTAATGATTCTTCTCATAAGGGTCAGAATTAAAGATGGTGAACAGTATGTTTAGATTTCAAAATCAGTAGTTCAGTTTCTTGTTCAATTAAGAGAAGTTGAAAACTAATAGGACTCCAAAGGACCAGAAAAAATAAGATTTTTTTTAAAAGTCAGATTTGATAATAAGATCCATGCTCTGGATTTTTAAAAAAATGAGATTTGGAAGATGTTTTCAGTTACTGGAATCTTAAAGGTTGCTACACTTTCATCTTCTGTACAATGTGTGATGATTCACTTGTCCTCATATCAAAGTGAAAGTAAGTTTACTATAAACTACATACTGTATATGTTTCCATATACTAACTACATTTTCTTGTGGGTACTTACAAGAAAATAAAGAAAAAGACAATCAAATTTATGAAAAACTATACCTCAACAAAGATTGACAAACAACCAATATGCAAAAGAAGACAACTTGTGCAAATAGAAAAAATAATACTGAGACCGTGAGTTATAGAATCACTGAAAGTGAGTCTGTAGGTTGTGCAGTGTAATAATAACTAAATGAAAAGCAAATAACTACTTGAGCTGGAAATCTTATAATGACTGAGCAAATAGTGTGGTGACTTTAATACTGTAATATGATTAATATATTAAATAAGTCCAGAAGGGATTATAAGGTGGTATTGAAGGTTGACAACTGAAAAGGTAAATATTTCCTTGGATTACTTGCAGCAGAAACACTGTAACATTAGAGGATTAGTGTGCATTTGTAAAGTAAACATATACTCTTGGAAATCATAAAAGGTGAAAGAAGATACAAAGTAGAAAGAATATACAATGCAATTGCTACTGTACAAGTACAGCATGTAATGGAAAAAAAGAGTGTAATATCCCTGAAAAGTTGTTTACTCAATATCTTTAGGAATAGAAAGTTAATAACCAAAATTCATTGTTTCATGAACCAGGAATCATAGCATTTTAAACAAGAGTTTGAAGTTTCACAAGATGAAAACATGGCCTCTCTTCTACTTCCAAACTTATGTATAAGAAATGCTTGCACCTGGAAATGAACAGCAGTAATAATGTCAACTTTTGCATAACTTTGGCAATGGGTGAAATAAACATAGCTAGAGAGATTTATTAACTATAGTCTAAAAATAAATATTAATGAAGCCTACATTTCAAACAAAGTAGAAATAGAAGTCAGTAAGACTAGTTTCAGAAGAGTACCTTTGAAGCAAACAACTATAAATATTTACATGAATAAAATGTTTTTAAAGTATTCCAGAACAGGTAGCTCATGAGGTCTTTTCTGTGACAGGTACTTTTGATGTTGGCATATCATTGTGTATAAAATGAACAGTTTTCAAAAGCACTTTGGTTGGTTCAGAAGGCAGAACTAGAGCAAATAAACTCGGTGTTGATGTGACTTCTGTAATTTACCAGTGTCACCTGTGATCTGCATACTTTCTCATTACAGAGTGTAATTTCACCAGAGAAGAAGCAAGCAATCAGTTGGGTGTTAATATGGATTTACTGGTGCATACCTGGAATCTCATGGCATTGGGAAGGAAAGGATATTTGTCTATAGCAAAACAGGTAGGTCCAGTACTTTTTCTCATTTCTGAGATATGGGGCCCAAAACTGTTGACAATAGTCCAAGTGTGGCCTGTCTATTGTCTTATAAAGCCTCAACGTTATCTTCTTGCTTTTATTTTCTATTCCCCTTGAAATAAAAGCCAACATTGCATTTGCCTTCTTCACCACAGACTCAATCTGTAAGTTAACCTTCCGAGAGTCTTGCACGAGGTCTCCCAAGTGCCTGGGCCCCATATCTCAGAAAGGTTGTTTTGATATTGGAGAGAGTCCAGAGGAGGTTCACAAGGATGATTCTAGGAATAAAGGGGTTATCATATGAGGAGTGTTTGGCAGCTTTGGGCCTGTACACACTGGAATTTAGAAGAACGCGGGAGGATCTCATTGAAACCCACCGAATGTTGAAAGAACTAGATAAGGTGGATGTGGTGAGGACGTTTCCTACAGTGGGGGTATCCAGAACTAGAGGACACAGCCTCAAAACAGAGGCAAAGAGGAATTTTTCTTAGCCAGAGAGTCGTGAATCTGTGGAATGCTCTGCCACAGACTACAGTGGAGGACAAGTCCATAGGTACATTTAAAGCTGAATTTGATAGTTTCCTGATTTGTCACAGCATCAAGTGATATGGCAAGAAAGCAGGTGTATGGGGATGAGTGGGATCTGGGATCAGCCATGATGGAATGGTGGAGTAGACTCGATGGGCTGAATGGCCTAATTCTGCTTCTATGTCTTATTGTCTTATGTAGAAGAATTCTTCATTGCTGTTTCTGTAACAATTTTGCTTTACCTGTCAGGGCTGTTAGCCCTGAGCTGAACTCCCAAACCTGGAGGACTGGTGGACCACTCTTAGTCTGTCGTCTACCTTTTGATCTGTTTGGCATGGCTTAGCCTATGACGAGCCAAAGCATAAAGACCTGACTTCAGCCAACATAGCTCTCTGGGCCTTTGAAGCATGCAAATTTCCAAAGTACAACAAAGTTGTGGCCCTCTTGAAGGGAAGTTCTTTAAGCACCTCAGTATTTAGTGGAAGGGTGATAGTCTAATTTTCCCTCTGTATCATTGTGAAAATCTGTAACATTTTAAATTGATCATGTTATGGACAATATTTGGTATTTGCTATTTTGTTATGCTTCAAGCATAACTTTGGACTTTTAGGAATTTCAGTCAATGAGAAAAGGTGTTGGACTTAACTATTTTGTCCTAAACCAATATCTTTTCCTTCCTAATGCCATGAGACTCTAGGTACGCACCAGTAAATCCATATTAACACCCAACTGATTGCCTGCTTCTTCTCTGGTGAAATTACACTTTTTAATGAAAAAGTTTGCAGATCACAGGTGGCTTGACCTCCACAGAGCATTCCACAGATTCACGACTCTCTGGCTAAGGAAAATTCCTCCTTGCCACAGTTCTAAAAGCTCACCACACCACATCCACCTTATCTAGTCCTTTCAACATTTGGTGGGTTTCAATGAGATCCCCTCATATTCTCCTAAACTCCCGTGAGTGCAGGCCCAAAGCTGCCAAACGCTCCTCATCTGTTAACCCCTTCATTCCCAGAATCATCCTCGTTAACCTCCTCTGGACTCTCTCCAATGACAAAATATCCTTTCTGAGATATGGGGCCCAAAACTGTTGACAGTACTCCAAGTGCAGCCTGATTAGTGTCTTATAAATCCTCAACATTATCTCCTTGCTTTTATATTCTATTCCCCTTGAAATAAATGCCAGCATTGCATTTGCCTTCTTTACCACAGACTCAACCTGCAAATGAACCTTCTGAGGGTCTTGCACAAGGACTCCCAAGTTCCTCTGCACCTCTGATGTTTGAACTTTCTCCCCATTTCTATAGTAGCCCGCACTATTGTTCCTTTTACCAAAATGTATTATCATACTTTTCCCAACACTAAGTTCTGCATTGCTTGCTCAGCACTATCTACCTCTCCACCTATCTTTGTATCATGCACAAACGTTGCCACAAGGCCATCAATTCCATTATCCAAATCATTGACAAACAATGTGAAAAGTAATGGTCAGTAGAGGAACACCACTAGTCACTAGCAGTCAACTACACTTTGTAGAAAACATCCCCTTTATTCCTATTCGCTGCTTCCTGCCTGTCACCCATTCCTCTGATTATGCCAGTATCTTTCCTGTAACGCCATTGAATTTTATCTTGTTAAGCAGCTTTGTGTGTGGCACCTTATCAAGTGCCTTCTGAAAATCCAAGTAAATGACATCCACTGCCTCTCTTTTGTCCACCCTGCCTGTTACTCCCTCGAACGACTCTAACAGATTTATCAGGCAAGATTTCCCTTACAGAAACCATTGCTGACTT
Source organism: Hemitrygon akajei (assembly GCF_048418815.1). Classification (NCBI taxonomy): domain Eukaryota; kingdom Metazoa; phylum Chordata; class Chondrichthyes; order Myliobatiformes; family Dasyatidae; genus Hemitrygon; species Hemitrygon akajei. The sequence goes on from NC_133149.1 coordinate 26,671,693, forward strand.
TGACATCTGAGTGCGATGGTATTCCTGAGTCCCCACCCAGGTCTTGCATGACTGACAGCAGTGAAAACCAAGAAGAAGCTACTGACATTGTGAATGAAGTCCTCAACACCGCCAGAAATGGAGGACTTTCATTGCTGCCCTAAATGCCAGCAGTATAATGGGCAGTAAGTAAGTTTAAGAATTTCAGCAACCAAGCAATCTAGTCAATACAGGCTCCAAAATAAAAAGATAGTTTGCTGAGTTCTGCAGAAGGGTAAAGAAAATCAACTTCAACTTACTTCACATTTTCAGAGGCCTACTGCCATGGCACACACCTGAAATACCACTGGGCAGTACAATCAAGTATACTTTAAACAACAATTCCTATTTTGTCTCCTTAGTCCATGTTCTTTTGTGATGAACATGACTTTGAGGAGTACCATTGTGGACATTATTTAAAGGGTATTTACTGGCGAAGGGGAGTTACATCTCTACCAAAGGAAGTGCAAGGCACTTCTTCACTCCATCAACCTGCAGGTCACCCTTGGGCACAGAGCAGCACCCGCTTAGCCACCTGATCAAGGTCACATGAAGACATGGGAGCAGGTGGTGGATGATTGTATGAGCAGCTGGTGCATATCACAACTCCTGGTCATGCGATCACTGACACCCGGCAGAAAATCTCTGAGAAGTATTGATACTGGCTGGGAGTCACCTATCTTGTAAAGACACTGCCCAGAAGAAGGCAATGGCAAACCACTTCTGCAGAAAAAATTGCCAAGAACAGTCATTGGCATGAGGGCATGATCACCCACATCATACGACATGGCACATGATGATGATGATTTACTTAGAGTTACCATCCAGGATCGTGAAGATTATTCCTGTTCCCCTCGAACCATCTTAATGATGCTATTGATCATGATAAGCTTCTCAAATAAACTTCTGGTAGCCCACACTCCCTTTGTTGCTCTCCCATGCTACCTGTCCACCCAGGTTCTCTCTCTGCTCAACCCCTCCCTCCCTCACCCCAAGCATCATCAACCACCATACAATCCCCCACCCTGGTTTTATCTTCTCTCCCCTCATATCTGTTCATATAAGTTTCTCTGTTCTTCTCTCTTGCTTCACCTTGACTTTCTCCTCCTCCATTTGGTTCCCACCATCCTTCATCCCTCAAATTCCACAAATCACCTACCAGCTTCTGCCTTCACTCTTCCCCACACTCCCCCCCCCACCCCCCCCCCCCATTTTCTAGGTGTCATCTGTCTATATTTTTGTCACACTTGATTTGAGATCTGGTGATGAGAGAAATAAGAAATTATACAATAACTTTAAAACACTTGTCAATTTATTCAGTACTCAAGGGAACCTAAGCAACACAATACTTATCTAACGCAAACAGGAGGAAATCTGCAGATGCTGGAAATTCAAGCAACACACACAAAATGCTGGTGGAACGCAGCAGGCCAGGCAGCATCTATAAGAAGCGCTGTCGACATTTCAGGCCGAGACCCTTCGTCAGGACTAACTGAAAGGAATAATAGTAAGAGATTTGAAATCGTTACTATCGTTCCTTTCAGTTAGTCCTAACGAAGGGTCTCAGCCCGAAACGTCGACAGCGCTTCTCCCTATAGATGCTGCCTGGCCTGCTGCGTTCCACCAGCATTTTGTGTGTGTTGCAATACTTATCTAACTTAACACACACGGGCCCTGAATCCTCTGCAGAGCATCTTCATTCCCTCCTCTGTCTTCAACACCACTTAAGGCATGGTCCAATGGTGAAGGCCCTCTGTAAGTGATGGAATAGTTGCGTGGGTAAATTATACTTCTTTTAGGGGAAAATGATACTCATCCCCTTGCACAGATAAGTTCTCCTTCCCCACAGGTTGCCACCGCAGCCGTGCCCTGGCAGAATTCATCAAGTTCAGAGAGACAAGTGGGTTCCACAATATAGTAAATCTAGCAGAGCAAGCGTCTAACTGATTAACCACAATTCACATTTCAAAATATTTTAATGATCTCAGTGTTGTGGCTGTACAACTACACATCAAATAAATAAATGCACGCACTTGGAGAAGAGGTGAGCGTGTATATTCACTTTGCAGAGAGAGCAACAAATCAATGTGCACGTGCAAGTAATCAGTCAATAACTATTGCTAAAGGGAGTCATTGCACTAAAAGAAATAGATCCATACGTTGTACTTCCTCCCCCTTTGGATTAATGTAACATAAAACTGTATATGTAATAAAACATTCTGTAACAAAACATCACTGCCTGATATGGGAACTGTACTTCACTCAATCGCAGGACTCTGCAGAGAGTGGTGCGGACAGCCCAGCGCATCTGTAGATGTGAACCTCCCACTATTCAGGACATTTACAGAGACAGGTGTGTAAAAAGGGCCTGAAGGATCATTGGGGATCTGAGTCACCCCAACCACAAACTGTTCCAGCTGCTACCATCCGGGAAATGGTACCACAACATTAAAGCCAGGACCAGCAGGCTCCGGGACAGCTTCTTCCACCAGGCCATCAGTCTGATTAATTCATGCTGATAGAATTGTATTTCTATGCTATATTAACTGACCTGTTGTACATACTATTCATTACAAATGACTATAAATTACACATTGCACATTTAGACGGAGAAATAACGTTAAGATTTTTACTTCTCATGCATGTGAAGGATGTAAGAAATAAAGTCAATTCAATTCAACATTCAATTTCCCTTTAACAGACTGTGTTCGAATAAACATTCTTTCACAGTAACAGTGTTCGCTTGTGTTTTTTTAAAAAATAGCAGTCCATAACTAACTTCACTGTGCGAGAGATTCATTCTTTTGGGTGGCACTCTGTTTCTTTCAGGATAACACCTTTGATCCTGTGAAGTGGCATCAGGTTTGGCAGGTGTCTTGTCAAGGACAACTTTCTCTGTTGCAGGTGTCACATTGCTGTTAGTGACATGATCATCACTGAGAGGTAAGTCAGGTGGCTGTAATACGTCTGTCCTGTTGGATGAAGTCAACTCAGGTGTGTTCTTTGGCTGAGCATCTAGTATCTTGTCCACATGACTTCTCCATATCTGATACAAAAATATCATCTATATACTTCAGTGGTCCATTTCTTGCAGCTACTATATTGGGTGTTCACTTGTCTTCTCGGTAAACACATGCTGTCCAACCTGGAAGCAACCAAGCAACTGGCTGAGCTGTTTATTTGGCACTTCCCTCCATAGATCTGGTTTCAGGAGGTCTCTGTGAGATCTCAGATTCCTGCTCATGGACAGCATTGCAGGCGTTTGATTTGTCATCACATGAACAGAGTTTCGAGACACAAAAAGAGAGTTGTCCACCTTGTGCTGAAGAGAAATGTCCTCCTTGTCCATCGTTTTAACGGACTTCTTGAAGGTTTAGATAAACCTTTCAGCTAACCCATTCGTTGCTGCGTAGTGAGGAGGTGACTTGGAAGCTCTGATGCCATTTTTTTCATGAGAAGTCTGAATTCTTCTGATGTGTATTGTGGTCCCATTGTCACTCACAATTTGTTCTGGTAAGCCATTTCTGGAGAAGGGAGTCCTCAGGCAGTTTTTGCTGATGTGGTTGAATTCATTGGTATGACCTCCAGCCACTTCAAATGAGCATTCACAGCAATCAGAAACATGGAGCCCAGGGATGGCCCAGCAAAGTCAATATGCCATGGTAAAGTTGGCCACTCCCACGGGTGTAACAGTGCCTGTGAGGGTGCATTTTGAACTTTGTAGCACCCTGAACAGATTTGGTCAAGTCTTCAATCTGTGTATCTACTCCCAGTCACCACACGTAGCTCTGGGTGAGACGCTTCATCTTGACTGTATCCAGCAGTCCTTCATGTAGATTTTCTAACACTCTGGAGTGCAGTTTAGAGGGAACCACAACACGAGATCCACACATCAGGGTTCATTGACATACAGGCAGTTGGTCTTGTCTCACTGAGAACTCTGGAAACACGATTACCATGAGCTGGCCTTCCTTGCATTATCTTGCATTATCTTTTGACAATGTCGGGACATTCCTTATTTCTCTTTGTATTTCAGAATTTGTCACTGGCAGCTGGTCCATCTATGCTGTGTGGAATGCTTCTGCTAGGTCACAGAATGAAGACGTTCCTTCTTCAGTTGTCAACAGTGGAAGATGTGATGAGCCGTCAGCATTTCTGTGTTGAACTCCATGTCATAAGAGTGGTCTCCAAGGAAAAGTGCCCAACATTGTAACCGTGTAGCATACATCACTGGGATTCCCTTCCTTGGATTGAAAATGGACACCAGGGGCTGGTGGTCTGTCACTAAAGTAAACTTTTGTCCATAGAGGCAGTGGTGGAACTTCTTTATTTCCCATACTAAACTAAGGGCCTCTCGGTCGATCTGTGTGTAGTTGTGTTCTGTGCTCATCAGTGATCTTGAAGCAAATGCAATTGGACGTTCAGCTCCATCTTTCATAGCGTGTGACAAAATGGCACCGATACCATAAGGGAACGCATCACACACTAGTCTGAAGGGCAGGGCTGGGTCATAATGGGTGATCAGCTTATCGGATGGTATTCGTCTCTTTATTTCCTTGAAATCTCTTTCACATCTTTCTGACCACTCCCACTTGTCTCCTGTCTGTAACGGTGCGTTCAATGGGTACAACACTGTAGCAATGTTTGGGAGAAACAGGTGGTAGTAGTTAACAAGGCCCAAGTATGACCTGAGTTGTGACACATTTTACAGTTTAGGTGCCTGAAGCACTGCTTGATCTTCTCTTGTGACTTATGCTGATAGAATTGTCCACAATTGTCCAATGGATGTCCACAATTTGAGATGTCATTCATGAAAAACTCACATCTCTCTCTCTTTGCACGCAGACCATACTCACTCTGCCTGGTAAGCACTTTACCAAGGTTCTGGAGGTGTTCTTCATCATTTTTGCCAGTCACAATGATGTCATCAGGGTAAGAATGTCTTCCTGGGATATCTTGGAGCACTTGGTCCATTTGATGCCAAAGATGAGATGATTATATTGGAAAAGTCCCTTGTGAGTATTGATTGTGAAGAACTTCCTGCTTGACTTCTCGATTCTCATTTGCAAGACAATCTTTGAAAATCTCTCCCCACTGGCCAAAGCTGCAAAAATGTCTTCTATTCATGGCAGAGGATACTGCACAGTACACAGCACAGGGTTGATGCTCATTTTGAAGTTCCCATAGATGCGAACAGCTCTGGCTTTCTTTTCTTGATCACTGGGACAATGGGCATGGCCCAATCACTCCACTCAACCTTGCAGAGCATGCCCGATGCCTCCGAGCTGTGCAGTTCAGCATTCACTTTGGGACATTGAGCGTAAGGCACTGGATGTACTTCATGGATTCTTGGTGTTGCTGCTTCATCCAGTTCAATCCCAGCTTTCAAACCTTTGAGTTTACCAATCCCTTTCTCAAACACCTTCTGATCAGCATTAAGCAGCAGTGATGGTCTCTGGTTAGTGCTACTGTTTGGGCTGCAGTTGCCTGTTGATGACACATTGAGAGCTTGGACTGTGTTCCAGTCCAGTTTGATTTTTTCTCAATCATTCACGCTTAAAAGGTGCTGGCCCTCCACTTTTCAATGCGTAACGTTCCTACTGCTGTGTTTTGCCTCCATATGTCACATTCACTTTCAATTTGCTTTTGGGAGATTCTTTTTCACCTATGTCGGTCTTTAGCATCACAAAGGTCTTTTCTAATGGTATCTTAGAAAACAGACTGTTGTAGTCACCTCTGAAATTACAGACAAAGCTGACCCTGTATTCAGATCCATTTTAAGTGTTACATCAGACACATCACACCTAACCATCCGGTAGACGCTACAGGAGCCTCCACTCCTGCACCAGTAGGCACAGGAAGAGCTTCTTCCCTGAGGCTGTGACCCTGCTGAACCTCACACCACAGCGCTAGGCAGTATTGCACCCATATTTTACTGTCTCAGTACTTTTATATTTGTGTGCTGTAGCACTTACTTTTTATTCGCGGTTATTTTGTAAATAACACTATTCTTTGCATTTCTGGTTAGATGCTAACAGCATTTCATTGGCTTTGTATCTGTAATCGGCACAATGACAATAAAGTTGAATCTAATCTAATCTGTTGTAATCCATTTAATTGCAATCTGCTTCAGTAATGCTATGCAGTTCTAGGCATGACAGCTCATCTGTATCAGTCTGTGTTGTCTGATTCAGTTTCACATTCAGTCATTTTATGCATTTTTTTAGTTCTGTGTTTGAAAGTTTTCACTCTGTGTGGTGTTTCTCTTTGCTTGTGCTTTTTGTCGGACTTGTATATTCTCTCTATGTGACACCTTCTGCAAACTTTTTCATTGAACCAACAGTCATTTGTATCATCAGAAGATTTACCACATCGATAACATTTTTGGTATTCAAGGAGATTTTGTGTGGTTCACATTCTAAACTCCCTTTTTCTGTAGTTCTTATGCATCTTTTACTACTCTTCATTGGTATTGCAATGTTTAATGCAGTTCTAAGGTTAGGTCTCTTTGTGCCAGTAGCCTCATTGGAGTGCTTTGGCTATGCATGTCACGTACAAACCTATCCCTTAATGCATCAAAAAGTCCATCTCGAAAGTCACAGTATTGGGAAATTCAGCACAGTTCTGCAATGTATTCAGAAATGCTTTGATCTTTTGACTGGTTCTTTTTGTGAAATCTAAATAACCCAGCTATTACTAGCGGTTTTGGGCTCAAGTGATTTTGTCAATTTCATCGGCTGTCTTGTTTGCTGGCTTTTCAGGAGTTACTAAGTTGCGTAAGAGATGACGTTTTAGCACCCATTAAACTAAGAAGTGTGGAGACTTTCTTTACCTCATCCACATCATTTTCACTACCAAATTCGTCAACTTTCCCGACTAAAATCATTGTCACATTATCTCCTCTTTAGCTTTGCTAGTCATGCGTCTCTCACTGCTTCCGGTGTACTGTCACTTATGCATTTCTGTGCTAGCATCCATGACTGCTTTCTCTGTACTAGTTCACTCTTTCTGCTCACTGTCTCTCTCCCTTCCTCCGAGTTCTGTCATCTCATAACTGCCGGTGCAATTGGTGTATATTCACTTTGTAGAGAGGGCACAAATCAATACGCATGGGTAAGTTATTAGTGAATAATTAGTGCTAAGGGGAGACATTGTCCCAAAAGAAATAGATCTATACATTACGCTCAGCTACCCCCACTCAGTTTGTTTGTTTGTTTGTTTATTTATTTATTTATTGACATACAGCACGGAATAGGTCCTTTGGCCCTTCAAGCCATGCCGCCCAACATCCCCTGATTTAACCCTAGCCTATTCACGGGACAATTTACAATGACCAGTTAACTTGTGAACCGATATGTCTTTGGACCGGGGGAGGAAAACAGAGTACTCAGAGAAAACCCACACACTCATGGGGAAATTGTACAAGTTCTTACAGGCAGTGGCAGGACTTGAACCTGGATCACTGGGACTGTAAAGCAGTGTGCTAACCATCATGCTACCATGTACGAAGGCTACTCAGAATGTTCGCCCATTATTTGACTATACTTTATTATAAGATACAATTTTCTCTTATCGGCTTTTTCCCATATATTACCCATGAGCCCCTGTCTCAACACTCCCCCTCTCCCACCAGACTACATCTACCCATCATCCCCTCCTCATCTCATCCTACCTATTACTCATCAACCCTTGACTCAACCATTGCTCTCACTGCTGTACAGTCTCATTCCTGATCCGAGGTCTCGCCTCAACCCAAGATGTCAACTATTCCTTTGCCAATACAGATACTGCTTAACCCACTGCGTTCTTCTGGCAGTTTGTTTTTGCTCCAGTCTCCTGTATCTCTAATAATATATTTGGATAGTTTTCTGTGGTTGTAAAGTCCTCGAAGAGTTACGGAGTGACTTCTTCGATTAGTCCAAAGGTTAAAGTGAAGAGTCATTGTGCATCATCATTTGAAGATGTGTAATAGGAAGGACAATGATGATGGAATGTACATATGATAACTGGAACAACAATTTAAGCAAGTGTCATAATAGGATGAGAAGAAATCTGAAAGGGTTAAGACCAAAGAAGATGGATTAAGGCAGAGAAGAATATAGTTCCTAAATCTGTAAGAATCTTTCTTGTGTTTGCTCAGCTTTATCCATCAACATCCAGAAAACATTCAGTGTCTATACAATATATGGTCTTTAACAGAATTCACTTAATTTTATTAACTGTCTTGACCAGAAATAGCATTGAACGATTAGCACCCCATGTTAGTTTGGCAATTATTTACTATAATATCCTTCACACAAGTCATTTCTGTCTCATTCTCCCTGCAGGCCTCCTGCCAACATTGCTCATCCCTCCTTGCCTCTACCAATTTCATAACCATACAGGTTTAGCGTATCTTTTTCTTTGTTGACAATCTTCTCATATAACAAACAGGCCCTGCAGCATTTCTGCAGGTAATTGCAAAGCCAAAATTATTTACCACAGTTAGGATTCTATCATTGTTAACAGAAGTACCATAAATATGATTTACATAATATCCACATAAACTTTAACTCCTAACTTACATAGCTAAATTCTCCATTATGTCTAAACATTACAACTTTACAACTATTCAAAATAAACACTCAGGAGGGGCTTGTTTGATATTACAATGCCAGTGAGAAAAATCATCCCAAAGGTAAGCGATTGAACACAAAATCTGACCCATTCTCTTAACACCATGAGAAGTTTTATAAGCAACTGGCTTGATCCAAATTGAAGAAGGCAATTTAACAACCAGGTGAATGTTGTCAACAAAGATTGTACTTCTGAATATTAATGGCATAATAATTCCTGTTATTATCATGTTTATAATCATGAATGCAGAAATATTAAAACAACATGGCACGAGGGAGGACATGAAATTCTAATTGCGTGTGTGATGATTGCTTGCATCATGCATGTGTGTACGCAGACAGCATGGTGCTAAGGAGATTACATTGGAAATGTACAACGATGTCGAAGACAATTTATGCTCAGTGTACAGATACTGATCTGTGCTTTACTCTGTTTATATGTTGTGTGTTAATTTTGTCTAGAAATTTAAATATGCACTGATTAATTATGCAAAATGTTATTACATGAGCACGTTGATAAAATAATGAAGCTTCCACTTGTCTTTCATTCATTACAGGCTGTATTTGATTTTTTTTTGTTCATCTCACCAGCCCTCGGTGCTCTTTATCTGATGAGTTTATGGATTTCAGTTATTTTAAGAGTGCCTAGCATAAATTGTATATTTTACTGTGTTTACCCAGCAAATTATGTTTTATTCAAACACTGGCTTTAACCAGTTTTGTGCTACAGCACAGTTTCTGGAGCATAGAAAATATATTTTGAAGTGCGTTTAAAAGGAAAAAAAATGGCACTTATCTTGCTGAAGTGGTAAAGAGCTGAAGAATCTTGCACCATGTGCTGTTATTCAGTCTAGTCTGCAATCTTCAGCACAAATATAATGCCTGGAAATGCAACCCTGTCAGTGGAACTAAACACACAATATATACAGCAACGTCAGCAAAGGTACTCTCCCTCTGAAATTTAGTTCTATTGGCTTCAATGAAATTTCCAAAACAGAATACAATGCTCTAATACTACTATAAAGTGCATTTAACTCTATCAATGAGGAATGAATTTCTATGGCACTTATACCTTACAATGCAGTGAAAGTCATGGAGTAACTGTTGGCGGGATCATTGGGGAACCCAGGTTGCATTTAATTGTGGGACCAATACTCTACCAATGATAGTTTACAGTTAAGAGCAGAATACAGGAATGGCTGGAGAAGAAGATGGAATATTTGAGATAAATCAGGTCAAAAATGAAAATGAAAACCCGGATCAGCTGAACAATAAGTAGACAAAGGAAGTGTAGCAACAAAAATATATTTATATAAAAATGGCATTTTAAAACCCTCCAACAACTATTTGCACTGTCTATGAAGTATAAATTGCTCAATTTCTGGGCCAGCAAATTTGAATGAAATTGCTTTAACAAATACCACAATATTAATTAAATGGCTATTTATGCTATTATTTATGAGACCTAACTTACTGTGGCTGGTTTAATGGGAAGTTAATGAGCAAATCCAGCAAGCTCTTAAAAATAATGTGCTGGTTAAGGGCAAGGTGCCATTTGTACAAAGCAGCACTGAACAGCATAAATCAATCTGCAGGTTCTGGTGAACCACAATAGTCAATGATTCTCTTACACTTTTAATTCACCATTATTTTTCAATTCTGTAATATGGTAGATTTTATGTTGCATTTGATTACAGAGAATGCCCAGGTTACAACAGGATTCTCTTCCCAAGAGCTGTTTGTAATCCAAATTTTTCCCAAGGTGGAATTCAGCAAAAGTGGTGTGTGGGGGAGGATTACAAAACAGCTGGGATCAGAGAGCGAGCGGACACAGGACGAACAGCTGCCTGCTGCCCTCACTGAATCTGCTCAGCCTTCTCTGCTCTCCTCAGCTGAACACAACCCTCGTTCGTTGCGGCTCGGGCATCGGGTGGAGAAAGAAAGCCATGCAGAAATGCTTCACTCCCGCTGTATAGAAGATGCCTGCAGCACCGTAGCAGCTGGTAAATCCATCTCCATCCATCCCACCAGTTTTCCAAATGCTCATTCTTACATATGGGTCAGGCATTCAAAGTCACAGTGAAAGTAAATTTGACATGTCAAAATTAATATGTCACATATTCTACGTTAAGATTCATTTTCCTGCATGCATTTGCGAGAAAACAAAGAAGTAAAATAGAATTCAAGAGAAACTATATATAAACAAAGACTGACAAACAACCAACGTGCAAAAGAAGGCAAATTATGCAAATCTAAAATATAAATAATACTGAGAACGTGAATTGTAGAGTCCTTGAAAGCGAGCCTGTAGGTTGTGGGAGGACCTGTATGCTTCTTTTCATACCGAAGTTTTAAGATGCAAGGCAAATGAAGTGTGAAAATGCAAGCATAAGTTAAGAACCATAAATATCAGAGTAAATGAAACAGTTAAAAACCATACTGTTGCTCTTCCAACTGCACCCAAGTCAATTTCACTTCAGTGGTATATATTTAAAATCAGTTCCAGCAACCTGCTTGCTAAGTACTCTCGAGCCAGCTTAAGGTGGAACAGGTTAACTAGTACACTGAAGCATTACTATTCATGTAGGATATGCTCTTTCCCCATAATATTTAGTGAAATAAAACCTACTTCAATTCAAATCATATGCTAATTGTGTTTTCAATGGGCCTTGTGATTCAACGGATTGTCAAGTTGCAAATTAAAAGTGTTATGTTTGTTCTTGGCTGCTATGACACTCACGTCATTGGAATAAAAAAAACTTTCCAGAACAGATATAGTCCTCTCACAATCCCATGAATAACTGTGGCATTTACCGTGATGGAACAATGGCCAACAATGCTGATTCTGTCTCCTTTGTCAGGAGTTGATATCACTATCTCCCCAAAAGAGCCTCCACTGTGCAGAACTGTGCAAAAGTCTTAAATAAAAATATATATTTTAAGATTTGTATATAGATAGCTAGGGTGCCGAAGACTTTTGCACAGTATCACATATTGGTTAAAATAGAAAGGTGGTTGGGAAACAGAATTAAGCGTACTTAGCTTTGTATTAGCTCCGTAGTATTGTGTTATTTAGTAACTGGAAAGACAAAATATACAGTACCGTACAGAACTCCTAGGCACCCTAGCTACATCTATGTGACTAAGACTTTTGCACAGTAGTATAGCTCTGAAAGCATCCACACCCAGAAAAGCCCAGATTTTGCCAGCTTTCAAAGCTGAAATCCTTAATTATTTTAAAATTCCTTTGACACTTCAAGATTCAAGATTGCTTATTGTCATTCTTCAGTACCCGGGTGTAAAGGAGAACAAAACGATTGTTACTCCAGATCCGATGCAGCATAAATAAAACACAATAAGCATAACAAACACAATTAAAACAAAACAAAAAACACAACAAATAGAAGTATAAAGCAATCCTATAAAACACAGTGTACAAATAACCGTTATATGCTGATTGTATATACCGATTGTACTGCATGTAGATAAAGTGACACAAGTGGCGGTGGGGTTGGTGGGTGGGTTAATAGGTGAAGGTGCTGATCGCCCTGATAGTTTAGGTTAGGTAACTGTTTCTGAGTCTAGTGATCCTGGCATGGATACTGCATACCCTCTTCCTTGATAGGAGTGGGACAAACAGTCTGTAAACAGGGTGTGTGGAATCCTTCATGATATTGCTGGCCTTTTCCTGGCACTGTTCAGTACATATGTCCTTGATGGTGGGTAGGCTGGTACTGGTGGTGCATTGGGCAGTTTTAACTGCCTGCTTTTGAGCCCTCCTGTCTACCATAGTTCAGTTTCTTTACCTCAGAGTGACGCAGCATGTTAGGATGCTCTCCGCTGTGAATCTGCAGAATGACATTTGTATTGTTGTGCATAGAAATATGTGCATAGTTCAGCTCTCTTCAGCCTCCTCAGAAATTAGAGGTATTGGTGAGCTTTCTTGATTGTGGAGAATATCTCCTGGGAGGTCGTGCGAGATGTGCACTCCAAAGAGTTGAAACTGCTTATAGTTCCCACTCCACATGTCAGGCAGCATCCATGGAAATGAGTAAATAGGACTGAGAAGGGAAGGGGGAGATGTCTGAATAAAAAGATGGGAGAAAGGAAGGAGGACAAGCTGGAAGGTGATAGGTGAAGCCAGGTGTGTGGGAAAGGTCAGGGCTGGAGAAGAAAGAATCTGACAGGGGAGGATAGTGAACAATAGGAGCAAAGAAAAGAGGAGGGGACCCAGGGGGAAGTAATATGCAGGTGAGAAGAAGTAAAATGTCAGAATGGGGAACAGAGTAAGTTGGGGAAGGGGGGAATTTTGTTCACCGGAAGGAGAAATCAATATTCATGCCATCAGGTTGGAGGGTACCCAGACAGAATATAAAGTGTTGCTCCTCCACCCTAAGGGTGCCAAGATGAAGCCATGGGTCAACATGTCGGAATAGGAATGGGAACTTGAAATATAATATTTGGCCACGGGGAAAATCCTGCTTGTGGCGGATAGCATGGAGGTGCTCAACGAATCAGTCTCCCAATTTACAACAATGTAGAGGCGGCCACATCGGGAGCACCAGATACAATAGCCAACCCCTGCAGATCGGCAGGTGAAATGTTGTCTCACATGGAAGGACTGCTTGGGGCCTGAATCAAGGTGAGGGAGGAGGTGTATGGGCAGGTGTAGCACTTAGAATGCTTGCAGGGATAAGGGCCCAGAGGGAGATTAGTGGGGACGGACAAAGCAACAAGGGAATCATGGAGAGAGCAGTCCCTGCAGAAAGTAGGGAGGGGGGAAGGAAAGATATTTGGTCAGTGATGGTGTTGGAGACAGTTTTCTGATGGTCTGGGCTGCGGTTCTCCTCCAGGGGTAGGTATGAGGAGTGGTCTGAGAGTTGTCATCTGGCCTCAGCAAGGTAGAGGTCAGTGCATCACATGACAACAGCACCCCCTTTGTCTGTAGGTTTGATGGTGAGGTTGGGATTGGTGTGGAGAGAATGGAGGGCAGTGCATTCAGAAGAGGTCAGGTTGGAGGAGACAGTAGTGTTGAAATCAAGGCGGTTGATTGCTCGTCAGCAATTAGAGATGAAGAGATCCAAAGAAGGCAGAGAACCAGAGCAGGGTGTCCAAGAAGAGGAGTGTTGAAGATGGGAGAAGGGGTCATCCGTGTGGGGTGTGGAATCTTTGTCATAGAAATGGGCTCAGAGATGGAGGCGATAGAAGAAGAGCTCAATATTGCAGAGGGTGTGGAACTCACTGAGATGTGGGCGAAGGGGGACAAAGGTGAGGCTCTTACTGATGACAGAATGTTCTGCCTCAGAGAGAAGAACATCTAAGGGAATTGTGAAGACCCTGCAAGGATGAGAGCTGGGATCAGAGGAGGGAGGAAGAGGGTTGGGAGTGCCAGAGGAGAGAGTTGGGATGTTCAGGGAAGGTGGGGGCTCCACAGACCCAAGAGCTGGGGGGGGGGGGGGGATGGTTCTGAGAGACATGGGATTACAGAATGGTGAATGATTGCACCTGCCTATACACCTCCACCCTCACCTCCATTCAGTCCCAAACAGCCCTTCCAGATGAGGTAGCACTTTGCCTGTGAATCTGCTGGGGTCTTCTATTGTGTCTGGTGCTCCCGAGGCAGCTTCCTCTACATTGGTGAGACCCGTCAGAAATTAGGGGACCACTTCATCGAGCACCTCTGCACCATCCATCCAAAGGGAATTTCTGGGTGGCCAAACATTTTAATTCCAATTCCCATTCCTGGTCTAACATGTCAGTCCATGGCCTCCTCTTGTGCAATAATGAGGCCACCCTCAAGTTGGGGGAGCAACACCTTCTATTTAATCTGGGTACCCTCCAACCTGATGGTATGAATATCGATTCCTCCTTCTGTTGAACAAAATTCTCCCACCCCCCACAAATTCCATAAACTCCTCTATTCTCCATTGACCTTTTACTTCTTCTCACCTGCCTATTATTTCTCCCTGGGTCTCCTCCTCCTTCTCTTTCTCCTATGGTCCACTCTCCTCTCCTATCAGATCCTTTTTCCTCCAGCCCATGACCATTCCCACCCACCTGGCTTCTCCTATCACCTTCCAGCTAACCTCTTTCTCCTACCCCCACCTTTTTATTCTGTTGTCTTGCCCCCTCCCCTCAATCTTGATGAAGGGTCTCAGCCCGAAATATCAATGGTACTCTTTTCCATAGATGTGCCTGGTCTGCTGAGTTCCTCCAGCATTTTGTGTGTGTTGCTTTGGATTTTCAGCATCTGCAGATTTTCTTGTGTTTATTATCATTTCCACTGCTGTGCTGCCAATATGAAGAGGGGTGTGAGACACTTGCAGATATTTTTAAAATATTTAACAAATTAAAATCACCAGTTAAAAGAATAAAGCCAATCAAAGCACTTAATACAGTCATTCACTAACAATTTTTTTAAACAGCAGCTTACCCTTCCACTGCCTCCTAGTCTATAACCCTCCACTCCAACATTCATTGGAATTAATGATATATTGGATCTCGTATAATCCAAGAAGGAATTTCCCCAGCATTTGAGAAGCATGTTGGCTCACTTGGTTAACCTGCTACTTCACAACCCCAGCCAGACCAAGTTCAATCCTGCTTTCTGGTGCTGCCTTAGACTTCAGTAGTGAGTGTATCTGCCAGTTCATCATGGTTGCCGGTTTGGGAGCACGGACATTGTTCTCTTTGGTACACAGTCCTCAACACACTCAATGATAAAGTCTGTGATGCTGGTGACATACTCACTTGGGCTGAGTGCTGTGTCCTTGAACATCAACCAGCCAACCATGTTCAAAGCATTCACACAGAAGCTCATCTGTTTCTCCAAACCAGCACTGTATGATCTTCTGTACTGGAGGGATGGCACAGTAGCAGAGCAGTTAGCACAATGCCAACTGTAAGGTCAGTGCTCACTTCCCGCTGCCGTCTGTAAGGAGCCTGCATGCTCATCCTGTAACCATGTGGGTTTCCTCAGGGTGCTCTGGTATCCTCCCACATTCCAAAGACATACGGTTAGGGTTAGTGGGTTGTGGGCATGCTAGTTTGATGCTGGAATCGTGGCGACACTTGTGGGGTGCCCAGCACAATCCTTGCTGATTTGATTTGATGCAAACAACGCATTTCACTGTATTTTGACGTACATGTGACAGATTAATCTATTTTTTCTCTCTTAATCTCTCTCAGATCCTCACATTTCAGCTTCTGTTTAAGACTTTGCAAAACCTCCCTATCACTACCTGAGCTTCTGCCAAGTGCTCCAGTTTAATTCCACATCTAAAAGATTAGTTGATTAGTCGGTCTTTTGACCACTGTAAATTGCCCCAACTGAACAGATGAATGGTAGAATCTGGGTGAAACTGACAGGAGTATAGGGAGAATTACTTAAGGGAAATTAATGGAAGAAGAAGAATAGGATTGTTTTGGGGCTGACATAGATTTGATGGGCCAAATTGTCTCCTTTAATATTGTATGGAATTATAGAAATGTAACACAGGGGGATCTCACAAGGAGAAAACTGATAAAATTTTGCTTACAGATCTGTCAATAGGTGCAAGATTTCTGTGTGACAATCATGCTCAGGTCACCCGAACCTACTGATGATCTGATAGTTAAACACAGTAGTTATATTCAGGCCTTGCTGCATTAACCAACAGGATTTGCTCCTGCAAATCATGGAGGATATAATTGTTCCTCAGCTCCTGCTCATATGGGACTGGATCTAGCTTACTGCTGATCATGGTAAAAACCTCCCTACAAAGATAAAGGGGGTACTAAAGTATGAATTCCCTTTTTTTCCCTCATGTAATTCGAAATCAGATAACACTTGCAATGGATCTGTGACATCAAACAGATTGAATGACCAAACAGAAAGGAAACCAGGAGGCATAGAAATACAAAGTGTATTTTATTTTTATTCTAAAAAAAATTACAAGCAATTCTGGTAGCGGGATCATTCTTTTATTACAATTGGGAATATTTATTATATTTCAGTAACCTTTTCCCCCCAAGTTTATTTTTAGAAAACCACTGGAGTTTAAAATGTTATTTTAAAAGAATGATAATTCACACAATGGAATTAGTTCTTCAGGACCTGATGAATTGTTCAGCAGTAAACAAAGCTTAGTATGTAATTAACGTTACACACTAAAAAGTAAACATTACATACTAAGGGTCGGCATAGTAGTGTAATGGATTGTCACAGTAGCATAGTGGTTCATGTATCACTTCGCAGTACCAGTGAACCCCAATCGGGGTTTTATTCCTGCTGCTATCTGGAGGGAGTTTGTATGTTTTCCCCAGTGTCTCTGTGGTTTTCCTACAGTTCCTCAAGTTTCCTCACACATTCCAAAAGATAGTTAGGGTTAGAACATTGTGGGTGTGCTATGCTGGCGATACTTGTTGGCTACCCAGCATAATCCTAGCTGATTTGATTTGATGCAAATGGTGCAGTTCATTGTACATTTCGATGTCTATGTGACAAATAAAAGCTAATTTTTCTTTAATCTCTTTCAATAATTCAGTTACATTTCATGCAACAAAGCTTAGCATTTTTATACAGTGAAAATAAGCAGATGAAAGGTGAAGTTTATGTCCATTCTTTCATTTTCTGATGACAGCTACAAAGGGCCACGCAGTAGAGCAGGATTTCAGTGACAGCAACTTCTGGATTTAGCTGTAGATGTGCAGATATCAAAAGTCATTGGGCAGGTTTACAGCCTAATGGATGTTGACAGTTATACTTACCATTGCAACTTCAAATTCTAGGTCAGTATAATAGAGTTCAAATCACCTTGGAACACTGATAAACACCTTTCCAGTTTAGTATGCTGCATTCACAGCTCGCAATGTAGTCTCCTCTTCACGAAAGAAACCAAATACAGATTGCCTGAATACTTTGCAGAACATCTCTGTTCAGTATGCAAGTGCAACCTCAACTTCTAATTGCTTCTCACCTTACTTCACTAATCTATTCCAAGGGGACCGCTCTTTCTTCAACCACCTACACTGTTACAATACACCTCATTACAAGCTCAAGAAACAACACCTCATCTTCCAAATCACCATTTGGACTTAACCATGAGATCAACAACTTAAAAATTCCAGCCTTTTGTTGTTTTTTATCCCTTCTTTCTTTGTGTTGACAATTTTAATATTTACTTCTCATTTCCCATATGCACCTCTGCTTTTCACCAGAAGCTTTAATACCCTCTTTCACCTGACTCCATCACCCTTTAGTAGCTAAATCTCTCTTGTCTTGTACCCAATGACAGACCATCCTCTCTTTCTCTCCATCCCTGTCCCTTTCCTTTAGATTTTAAAGCATGCTGTACTAACTTTTCCCTGGTGGTAGTGAAAGCCGTATTCTTTAAACATTAACTACTGAGATTTGGCAGGATTCTTTGTTTTTTTTTACCTCAGAGGTCCAACATCTATTGTATTTCCTCTCTTTGTGATAAAGGTTAACTTTCAATGTGTACAGCGCTTCCCAACATTTTTTGCATTACCTTTCGCATTCCCTTCATGGAAAATGCTCCAGGCTATGTACTATAATGTTTGTCTGTCTTATAAGTTAAAGATGCTAACATTTTTAAAGAACTAGTCAGATGAAGGAAAGAAAAAGCATGTATTCTTATTTTCCTAAGCTTATGCCATCAACAACAGATGCAAAAATCAGAGGGGTAGAAAGTAGAAGAAAAATCTGTGACAACTAAAGTCAAAATCTCTCATCATTATTTCTTGTAGGAACATCATTGATCTCCCTGTTCATTCAAAAATGTTAACTCTTTCCTAAGGTACTGCAGTTGCTCCTGAAATTTTCCTAATGTTCTATCATTTTGAAGGGCATTTTCTATAAGATGACTGAGGGCTTGATAGAGTGAAACAAATCAAAATGCATGTTTCCAAGAGAAAAGGTTTGCTAAGAAGGATCCAAGGTTTATGGATTTCAGTTATGTGGTAAACTGAGGTAAAGGCGGCTTTGACAGACCTGTACATGATCATGACCATCTGAGGGAAGTTGTTCCCATGAGCAAATAGACTCAGAGATTTGAAATTTGGGGAAAAGGGTATTGAAAGATTATAGATAGATAGATAGATAGATAGATACTTTATTCATCCCCATGGGGAAATTCAACTTTTTTTTCCAATGTCCCATACACTTGTTGTAGCAAAACTACTTACATACAATACTTAACTCAGTAAAAAAAATATGATATGCATCTAAATCACTATCTCAAAAAGCATTAATAATAGCTTTTAAAAAGTTCTTAAGTCCTGGCAGTAGAATTGTAAAGCCTAATGGCATTGGGGAGTATTGACCTCTTCATCCTGTCTGAGGAGCATTGCATCGATAGTAACCTGTCGCTGAAACTGCTTCTCTGTCTCTGGATGGTGCTATGTAGAGGATGTTCAGAGTTATCCATAATTGACCGTAGCCTACTCAGCGCCCTTCGCTCAGCTACCGATGTTAAACTCTCCAGTACTTTGCCCACGACAGAGCCCGCCTTCCTTACCAGCTTATTAAGACGTGAGGCGTCCCTCTTCTTAATGCTTCCTCCCCAACACGAGAAATTGTTGCACTCAGACAGTGGTGAGTTTCTGAAATTAACTGCCATTGGTGGACACAGAATCACTCAGGGCTGCAAGACAGGAAATGAATTTGAGTGGGAATAACTTACAGGGCCATGGAGAATGAGAGGGAGAATGAAACTGATGAGATTGCTCAAATTGGAGACAGTATAGACATTATACACCAAATAGTCTCTCTCTGAGCTGTAACAATTCCATGATTCTAAGAAATAAATGTCACCTCAAAGAGCCAGGGCTAGTATTAGCAATTACCATTTAAGATATAGCTCACTGAAAATTACTTGGGATAGAGACCATATTTTCCAAACTAATCTGGATGATAAAATCTCCCACATTGTCAAATCAATGCAAACAGGTTAAAACTAAAAAGCAGGTTGACTGATGTCCACTGCTGCAAATCTAACACATTTAGAGAAGCTGACTGGGAAGTAACCTCTAGACAATAACCTTTCACAAAGATGTAGGAAGCTGAAGATAACTCACATAGATTTCCTAAATATATCAAATAAAATACAAAAGTTGTTCTGGCAATAGTATAAAATGCTGCTGACATATTTACTAATCATGGCCTTCACTTTTCCAGATCCAGTGATGTTGACATAATGCTTAAAACTGTCCATATTCCAATCAGTGAAGTATGGTGTACTGATGGGACCTGGAGTGATGAAATGCTGTCTTGAACATGAAACTTAGAGTCATCCAGCATAGAAACAAGCCCAAATGCATGCCAACCATCAAGCATTCTCTTACACCACTAATCACAACCTGTTCTTTCCATTTCCTCATCATTCGGCCAAATATTACCATGTGCTTAAACAGTGGAGCAATTTACCCTGATCTACTTTGGGATGGGGAGAAGAAATCAGAGGATCTAGGAGAAACAGCACTGCCACAGGGAGTGAACCTGGGTTACTGGAGCTAAGGCAGCTAGCTGTGCCACCATGCTGAATGATTTTAATACTGGCTGATGCATTGTTCCCAAGAAATCTTTCATTGTATTGGTATTGTTATCAGTTTATTATTGTGACATATACTGAGGTACAGTGAAAAGATTATCTTGCATATTGTCCATACAAGTCAAATCACTACAGAATGTATTGAGCTAGAATGGTGTAAACAATAACAATGCAGAAGAAAGTGTAAAAGTTACTGAAAAAATACAGTGCAGGTAAACACTAAAGTACAATATCATAACAAAGTAGATTGTGAGGCCAAGATTCAACCTTTTCATCCAAGAGAAGGACTCAAGAATGGGATTGAAGTTGTCCCGGATCCTGGTGGTATGTGCTTTCAGGTCTTTGTATCTTCTCTCCAGTGGGAGATGGGAGAAGAGTGAATGTCCAGGATAGGTGGGGTCTTTGATAATGCTGGCTGCTTTACTGAGAAGTGTAAAGAAGCCCATTGAGACTAGCTGTTCCCCGGACTTTAACATCAGGAAAGTTTAAAGAATTTTCAAGCTATTAAAAAATAATTAAACATGCTTAAAATTATTAAGAACAAAGATAGATAGATAGATAGATAGATAGATAGATAGATACTTTATTCATCCCCATGGGGAAATTCAACATTTTTTCCAATGTCCCATACACTTATTGTAGCAAAACTAATTACATACAATACTTAACTCAGTAAAAATATGATATGCATCTAAAATCACCCTCTCAAAAAGCATTAATAATAGCTTTTAAAAAGTTCTTAAGTAGTTTACTTAAATACATTGAGTCCTAACCCCGGCACTTTAACATATCTTACTCCTGGCGGTTGAATTGTAAAGCCGAATGGCATTGGGGAATATTGATCTCTTCATCCTGTCTGAGGAGCATTGCATCGATAGCAACCTGTCGCTGAAACTGCTTCTCTGTCTCTGGATGGTGCTATGTAGAGGATGTTCAGGGTTTTCCATAATTGACCGTAGCCTACTCAGCGCCCTTCGCTCTGCTACCGATGTTATACTCTCCAGTACTTTACCAGCTTATTAAGACGTGAGGCGTCCCTCTTCTTAATGCTGCCTCCCCAACACGCCACCACAAAGAAGAGGGCGCTCTCCACAACTGAACTCGAAAGCACTCACGTATATATGCATTTACAAATATGTAAATGTTAATAGAAACTCAATTAATGAAATATAAAGTCTACATTTACACACAGTAGCGTCGAGGTTAGCATAATGTTCTAAGATTGAGGTTCAACTCCTACTGCCGTCTGTAAGAAATTTATACGTTCTCTCTATGACTGCATGGGTTTCCTCTGGGTACTCTAGTCCTGTCCCACATTCCAAACACTTATGAATTAGGGTTTGTATACTATAGGCATGCTATGATGGTGGATTGTGATCATCATTGACATAAAATGATGAATTTCACTGTATGTTTCAATGTTTTGAAAAAGGGTCTAGTGCTTTCTTTGCATATATGATGAATAAACTCTTCTCAAGCTTCCAGTTGGGTGCAGGTATCAATTATAACTAACGTTTCAATGACCAATTGTCATCAAAACATCAGTTGTAATTGATACCTGTACCCGGATGGAAGTCAGAAAAGAGTCTATTCTTTTGATGCTTTGATATACATATGACAAATAAAGCTCATCTTAAGACCTCTTTATCTTTTCACTTGTTCCTGTTCCCCTCCATACATCATAAGGGGTTCTATATTCCAGCGTCAGTCAAGCTAAGCCAACAGCCAGTCGGAATCTTAAACTACCTTACACTAAGGTTAGGGAGGGGTTAAATGAAAGTAGTTCAGCATGGAACACTTCCAGTTGGGTTTGGCTGCATTGATGACTGCCCAGAGTTAATTTATTGTGAGCAGTTCCGATCCCTACTCTATAGGGAAAGTGTGATCACAGTGGAGAAGTTGCGCAGGAGATTTACCAGAGTGTTGCAACTATGAAGCGAGACTAAATAAGTTATGTTTATTTTGTTTGGAGTGGGGGGGGGGGGTGCTGATAAAACTATGAGAGAGATGTGGATGGTAGACAGTAACAAATGCTGCTCCATGGCATAGGCTAAAATGAGGAGGAAGAGGAATAGAGATGATCTAAGGACGTATTTCTTCCATACAGAGGTTGATTTCAATCTAAAAGAGTCTGCCTGTGAAGTGGAGGCAGGTGTTCTCAAATTTAATCATCAAGCATAGTGGTATATGGATTAGGTGCTGGAAAATAGGATTAGTCTGGATAGGTACTTGATAATTATTTATTTATTGAGATACAGTGCAGATCCATCCAGCCCTTCGAGCTGTGCCGACCAGCAACCCCCAATTTAACCGAGACGATTTACAATACAATGACCACTTAATCTACCAACCGGTATGTCTTTTCGGTCTGTGAGCGGAAACCGGAGCGCCCGGAGGAAACCCATACGGTCACAGAGAGAATATATGAACTCCTTACAGGCAGTGGTGGGAATTGAACCCAGGTCGCTGGCACTGCGCTACTGTGCTGCCCCATGGACATGGCTGGCTAAAGGGCCTGTTTTTGTGCTTTATGACTCTACAATTAAGACCTTATAATACATCCACAAAACCAAGAGGAATACGTGATTAGAAGGTGCAGTTGAAGATATTAACATGGATGTAATAAAGGGGAAGCTTGCTAAGCAAATGATTTAAGAAAAAAAATGAAAGGATATTTTGAATGGTTTAAATGAAAGGAGGAAGAAGAAAGCTCCTTTACAAGGTGAACATGTAACCTGTTCCTGTTTTGTAAAAACTTCTAATGTATTGTAGATTCTAGTCCTTGCATTACAGATTGAGAGGGGTGATGTGTGCTCACTAACAACAGAGATCGAAATGGAATGTTTAGACTCTCTCTGCCATAAATCTTCCATTCATCCAGTGAGGGATTAAAGTTTTCTACCTGTCTCCAGTTGTTTCCTGCCCTTCTTCCATCTTGCAAAAGGTCAGAAATTGATCAAAAGCATGTAAGTAAAATCTGACAGCTAAAAGTGCCATGGCCTCATTCTGCTGTAGGGACGCGTGAGCACCAACAATTGAAAAACTCCTGAAAACATGGACTGTTTTTTTTGTGCAAAGAAACCAGGCTTGGATATCCTATGTATCATAAAATAAAATCCATGTCAAATTCCAAGAGATCGCTGATGGCACCCAAAACAAATTCATCACATGGTGCTCAGTAATCTTCCTGTACACAATTGGATTTTCAAGAAAACTGAGTTTTGCATTGCTCCCAGGAAACCAGCTTGGATTTAACACAGACGACCTGATTCACCAACTCCGGTAATATCAACTAGTATTGTTGCTGTTGTGGCCTGCCTAGCAAACCATAGTAACACTCACTTTCTTAAACATGAGGTTAGAGAAATGGCTGAAATCAGATCAACCAGCAGGATTAAATTCTTAGAATTTCCTGCTGATTAATCAGCTACACTGTGTATTATTTTCACAAGCCAAAAGAAAAAGAAGAATGAGGAGAAAGGAGACTAGAGGGTAGATGGAAAGGGGTGGAATTTGAAATTCAAAATGTAAATAACGGAAATACTCAGCAGGTCAGACAGTATCTGTGAAGGGAGAAACAGAGTTAGCATTTGGTGTTCGAAGCATATTTATTATTAAAGTATGTATGCAGTATACAACCCTGAGATTCATCTTCCCACAGACAGCCACAAAACAAAGAAACATGATGTAACCCACTCAAAGGAAACATCAAACACCCAACGTGCAAAAAAAGAACAAGTCGTGCAAATGGCAAAAAACGAGTGAATACCATGAAGAATATTAAACATCAAAATGCAGAGGCCTTGTTCAGTTCAGTCCAATTTAGCTCTGTACCATTCTTAGACTGTAAGCCACTGAGCCAGTCCGCTTCTAAGTGCCCTGATCAAAATCGTGCAAACTAACAATAAAAAAGGTGTACCTAGAAACCAGAAACACTCATAACATGAACTGCAGGGTCCTTGGAAAATGAGTCCAATCCTCAAGCCGTGTCGATCAAACCTTGTCAGCCATGGAGCCAATCATGGATTTGCACTCCACCATTAAGCCAAATAATCCATTCTCAACCACACCATATACCCTTGG
Source organism: Hemitrygon akajei (assembly GCF_048418815.1). Lineage (NCBI taxonomy): Eukaryota > Metazoa > Chordata > Chondrichthyes > Myliobatiformes > Dasyatidae > Hemitrygon > Hemitrygon akajei. The sequence goes on from NC_133149.1 coordinate 26,695,958, forward strand.
GGACAGCAAAAACACCAGATCACTCAGTTGGACCAAAACTACATTATGAAAATGTAAATTTTGGGATCCAATTGCACACAGATTAGCGAGAGAAAGATATTTAAAAAAATAAGTAGTTTCGTGAACTGTCTGCAGGACGTTGCCGTTAGTTGCTGGTGCCATCTTGACTGACATGATTATATCAATGATCTGTCAGAAATGAAGTGGGAAACAATGCTTTGTCTGAATTTCTGCTGGCTGAAATTAATCCTTTGTTTAAACTGAGAAAAATACTGAAGTTGTTCTGCAAGTTAAATAATTACTGAAAGTTAGATTCAATTTAATTGAATCATTGGTTCACCACAGCTCATCCCTTCTTCATCATGAACTGATACATACACAAAGTGGAATTAAAACCAAAGTGCTCCAACAAATATATTACATCCATAATTTAATACATTGCAGAACATTTTGTTTCTTTGACAGATATTTATAGCAGTAAAGCAATGAGTCATATTTAGATTGCTTTCCAAAATAAACCGTGAGTAAACAAGACATCAAGATGTGATATAAATACTGTATATTCCTTTTGCATGCTAAAAAAGTATCCTCTCAAGATAATATGTGTGCATTTTCCAAATGGTGAATCATAACTACATGCTAATATATTTAAATGGTAGCAAGACTTTCAGAATTAGGGAGATAAAGTGGGTGTGGGGGTAGAGGACATGTTTTTTCAGACATATTTAACAACAAAATATTGAAAATAAATGAGTGGAGCTGAGAAAAGGCATAGTACAGAGAAATAATTGATAGATTGTAATCAATAATGAAAGCATTTGTTGTTCAAAGAAAAAAATAGATCACAAACATCAATAAACTTAAACAGCGATTATGTATGTATTTATTTACTTAGAGGTACAGTGCTGACGGAATAGGCCCTTCCAGCCCAATGAGCTGTGCTGCCTAGCAACCCACCTATTTAACCCTAGCCTAATCACAAGCTGATTTACAATGACCAATTAATCTATGAACTGGTATGGCTTTGGGAGGAGACCACAGCACCCAGAGGAAACCCATGCAGTTATGGGGAGAACATACAAGTTCCTTACAGACAGCGCTGGAATTGAACTCCGAACTCTGATGCTCTGAACTGCAATAGCATAATATTTGTTCCAAAGTTGATAACAGAAAAAAAAACACAGGAAACAAGGCACAAATGCATTGTACGGATATTCTGCCAAATGGCTACAAATGGATGATTATCATGCCAGTGATTCTAATTATACAAAACACTTGATAAGTCAGTACTGCATTAGAGTATAAAAATAAGTAAATTTAAATGTCACTGTATAACAGAAACTGTGTGATAACACCTGATAACTTAGGGATTCCTTGAAAGTGTTAATGTTAATTTTATGTTTATAATCATTGGAGATATCAATATTTAAGATACTTACATTATAAAATATGAATAAGAGTGGGATATGTAGCACTCTTTGCAAGCTCTATTATTCACTTAGATGATAATTGACTTCTATCTCAGATGCATTTACCAACAGATTGATGTCATTATCAAATTAACATTTCAAGCCTGAAACTTCCAAAGATTTCTGCATCCATGGCTTTTTCGGGGAGAAAATAACAGGTTTCATAAATTTTGTGTGAAAAGGAGCTTCTTTATTTTCCTTCTCACTGGCTGGTGTCAAATGTTAACATCAAATATGCATGATGAACTGCATTATTATGCCCAGTTCAACAAAAGGATGTTATGCTGAAAGACATAAAATGTGTGTGACCTGAAGTGAATCTCCTAACATCTCAATGCAGACTGAGGGTTCTCAGAAGAGACACCTACTACATTCAGTTACCTCAGTCTATGTCCTGATATTGCCATTGATCGAGGGTTTCTGGGAGACCTGTAGCCTTCTCTATGCTCAGAAAGGGTCTCCCCTGAAGACTTCACATTAGCAACCTCTGAGACATTTCCCATAGAACAGCCTTCTAATACTGCTGTTCTCTATCCAGCAACCAACAAAGTACAGTATGTGCCAAATGAAAAAGCCTGATTTTAACATTGCATCAAGGGAATAAGCCATATTAATACTTACTTTTTTAAAAGAGCAAAAATGTTCCAAATTGACACCTTTTTGGATGGCATCCAATTTGGAATCTCCACTAACCTTCACACAAGGTAGTACATAAAAGAAGGGTGCAATCAAATTACTAGTCAAATGACTGATTATTCTTAATTCTCCCATCAGTAAAACTTATCTCTTCTACCTCTTCCTATCAAATCTTTTTCACTTAAAAAAACTTCAATAACTGGGCACAGAAAAATGTTTGTGGAATCAAATGTAGCTGATCTTTTAAAGAACCAGGGATGAATCAAATAGGCTATGAGTTCCAACGATTTTTAAAGAACAAGTAGATGATTACAAACAAGTGACTTAATTTCAGGAATCATGTTTATGCTGCGAACAGGCTCAATCGCATGACAAACTTAGTACCATCTACAGTATGTGCCTGCACAGAATGACAGGCATTATGTCAAGCAAGTGAAACAAGGGTTTTTTTTCATGCAGCTGCATTATAATTTCTATGTGTAGTCGGCATCAAAGCAGCTGATTTAATAGGAAACAAATTGACGCACTATTTTGATTTGAAAACTTTTGAAAAAATGCAATCAAAATTACTTTCTACCCACAATTTCTCCAACAACCACAAGTGTGTTACAGTTTATCCTACCAATTTCATTACTTGTGAGTTTCAAGTCAGTTCAATTTATAAAAATAGTAATGGATTTCTGGCTGAGAGATTATAGGATGTAATAAACTTGTTTGTCAGAAGGATAAATGGAAAATCCATCTGTACACAAGATCTAATTGCTTTCACAGACAATGTGCTTCCTTATTACCATACTGTGATACTCTGAGCCACGTGCTGAAATAACTGCACCAGTTTATGACGAGTCACAATATTTATTTAGCGTAAACCCTTATTCTTCTTTCAGAAAGTATTAATGTAATATTTGATAACATAATACCAAAACACAAAAATATAGAACAATATATAAAGTGAGAAACATTATTATAAATAGTGAAATTTCAATTCAGCTAGCTTCACATAAGAATGCGTGTTACACAGAAATGCATATACCAATAGTTTTTTTTTCTTGTCTGTGCAAACATTCATTTCAGCATGAATCATGGATTTATTTGAATTAAGTATTGAACAATTTTGCTGTGTTTGTTATCTAAATAATATGCTTTATCTTCTATGAAGTTTTTGCTTACTATATTTCAGAAAGTTACCAACATGAATAAAATTTAACATAGTAAAAAATTAAATAAAAAAATAAAAACAATAACTATTCACATCTATTGTATAAAAATTGTCTTTAAAAAGAGTTAGTAAGTAATAAAAGTCTGACTAATTTTACATAGATGATAAGTGTCTTAGTTTCTCCACTTCATCTCTGTGTTGTTGGCAGTTAGCGCACAAAATCAAGATGTCACAAATCTAACTCTACACAAGGACATGCTCAATCCTGTGGAGTGTGTTCTTTGTGGATCCAGCAAAATCAATTTGCAGAACATGTAGACAAATACACATGAAAGGAGTTTTAAACAAAGTGTGTCCTTATCATTAAAGGCTCCTCTGAAAAACTTTCTAAGAACATTGTTACAGCCCAGAGCGTAATAAGTCATGTGACATAATCCTTAAAAAAACAACAGCCTCAAAGCAACAATTTATTATTCACAACCGATATTGCAGGGAAAGAAAACACTAACTATCGCCCATTGTAATGCTGAGAAGAGAAGCCTGTTTGAGTGTATGTCTTTCCAGACATGCTCTAGAATAGGGACTCAGAATCAATAGAAGATCAAATTCCTTCTGACTTTACTCGCGGCTTTTTAATCCAATGTGTTTGAGTTACCATGATGAAAGTAGACACTGCTGAGCAGGTGAAGGACGATGTGCAGCAAATTTTCAACACTGGCTCCTTCATACTAATACTTCCAATATATATGGTCAGGATTTGTCTTATTGCCAAATTCAAGGTGATCTGATACTGAAATCAGTAAATGTACAAGTCAATGTTTCCCACCCTAGGATGCTATTCACTTGATTTTTCATTTCTATATCATGTTTTCTACCAAACCTCTCCCCTTTCTTCTCTGATTCGGTATGTCACTAAAGACTCTTACAAATTTCCATAGATGTATGCTGGTAAACAGTTTGACTGAGTTAATCACAGCCTGGTATGGAGGCTCAATGCACAGGATTACCGGGGTGCAGTGCTGGTCGGAGCACTTCTTTAAGAAAAAAGCCGAACTAAACAAGTTAATTAATTAGGTGCAGCCCAGGGTGATTTGAGTATCTCAGAAACTGCTCTGGAGTTTACAAACAATGGTGCCAAAAAAAAACATCCAGTGAGTGGCTGTTCTGTGAGCGAAAACATCTTGTTAAATCCACTCGCTGGATTTTTTTTGTTTTTGGCACCATTCTTTGTAAACTCCAGAGTCTGTTGTGCATAAAAATCCCAGGAGATCAAACAAAAGAGATGGTTGTTGACTGCAGGAGGGCACGGAACGTTGACGGCTCCTCGGTAGAGACCGTTAAGAACACCAAATTTCTTGGTGTTCACCTGGTGGAGAATCTCACCTGGTCCCTCAACACCAGCTCCATAGCAAAGAAAGCCCAGCAGCGTCTCTACTTTCTGCGAAGGCTGCGGAAAGTCCATATCCCAATCCCCATCCTCATCACATTCTACAGGGGTTGTATTGAGAGCATCCTGAGCAGCTGCATCACTGCCTGGTTCGGAAATTGCACCATCTTGGATCGCAAGACCCTGTAGTGGATAGTGAGATCAGCTGAGAAGATCATCGGGGTCTCTCTTCCCACCATTACAAACATTTACACTACACGCTGCATCTGCGAAGCAAGCAGCATTATAAAGGACTCCACGCAGCCCTCATACAAACTCTTCTCCCTCCTGCCATCTGGGAAAAGGCAGCGAAACATTCAGGCTCTCACGACCAGACTGTGCAACAGTTTCTTCCCCCAAGCCATCAGACTCCTCAGTACCCAGAGTCTGGACTGACACCAACTTACTGCCCTCTACTGTGCCTATTGTCTTGTTTATTATTTATTGTAATGCCTGCACTGTTCTGTGTACTTTATGCAGTCCTGGGTAGGTCTGTAGTCTAGTGTAGTTTTTGTGTTGTTTTACGTAGTTCAGTGTAGCTTTTGTATTGTTTCATGTAGCACCATGGTCCTGAAAAACGTTGTCTTGTTTTTACTGTGTACTGTACCAGCAGTTATGGTCAAAATAACAATAAAAAGTGACCTGACTTGAGTTTCTGAGATACTCAAATCACCCTGGGCGGCACCTAATTAATTAGCTTGTTTAGTTGGGCTTTTTTCTTAAAGATGTGCCGGGTGTGCTCCGACTAGCACTGCACCCCTGAGGATTACAAGATGTTGCAGACAGTTGTAGACCCAGCAAGCTGCATCATGGGCACAACCTTCCTCACCATTGTGGATGTCTTCAAGAGGTGGTCCCTCAAGAAGATGGAATCCATCACGAAGAACCCTCATTATCCAGGACCTATCCTCTTCTCATTGCTACCATACGGAAGGAAGTACAGGAGCCTGGAGACCAATACTCAACAATTCACAAACAGCTTCTTCCCCTCCACCATCAGATTTTTGTACAATCCATGATTCTATGAAAGAGACCTTTTTATTCCTTATTTTTTGCACAATATATTTATTTTTCCAAATCATAATCGTATTACATCTTGTACTGTACAGAAACCACAAAATGAAAAATTTCCGTTAATAATTTTAAATCTGATTCTGATTCCTCAGGAAGACTCCTTGCTCTGATTTGTTTCAATTGCTAATGTCATAGAGTGAGTCTTGACATTTGCCACGCTGTTCATTTATAAGATGAATCCAGTTCTATCCTTGTTCAATGCTATAGTAAAACACTTCTAAATGAACTTACTATTCGATGGTCAGGATCAGGAATTATTGACATTGTCCTATTAATTCAGGGGGCGGAGAATAAGTCTCCTACCTTATCCATCACACTGAGCTATGCTGCAGGGAGTGCAGATAATACTTTGGAGCTCTGGCTTTCTCAATTCAGATCATTATTGGATCATTTGAGAAAGTCAATACAATCAAATATTCCTGCAAGTGGAATTTATTGATGGACACATGGCAACATATTAAATTGTAGAAATTCAGCAAAACATCGTTAAAATTACAGTGCTGAAAACACTCTCAGGTCCTGATGGTATCTTCCTGTATTGATGAAACGGCATTGACCAGTAAAACTAAATTCTCTTTCAACCATATTTTTTGTTAATTTTCAGCCTCATCGGTATTTTAACTTTTTCAAAGAAATATCATAATACTGTCCAAACAGCAGTACTAATGAACATGCTTTCTGATATTTCATTAGGTATCCCTGGTAAATAAACATAAAATTGTAGAAAACAAATTATTTTCTTAAGGGAAACTGACAGATGCTTGCTGCCAGTACTTATGAAATGTGTTTTAAATTAGCCTGGTTCATTTACTTGCTGTGAATTAGTAGCTATGATTCAGTTTCATTTAGTATGAGTCGTATGATTAAATATGAAACGTTAATGGAGGATTAGTTATGATATAACAAAAACAGATGAACATCTTCACTTACACTTGCACCTACTACCTTTCACATGAAGACTGAATTTACCCAAACACTTACATAGCCACATCTTTAATGTCATCAACTGTCCCCACTTCTTTGTAATCTCTGTTGATTTAAACTCAAATTCCACTTTTCATGTTTCCCTTCCATTACTCACTGTCCTAGTTAAATAACTTTTGCACAGTTTGATGAAGCGTCATCCACGTTAAAAACTGCAAGGAGAACATAGTCCAAATTCAGATCTTCACAGATAAAGAAAGCATCAACTTGAGTTTGAGAATATAACCAAATGGTCCTGAATCAATAATCAAATATGACTAACTCCAGACCAAAAGAAAATTGCTAATATATAAGGTAGGCAGAGTATTATCACGCATTATTCTTTCAGCAAGTTTATTTTATTTTTATTTTATTTAGAGATACAGTGTGGAATAGGGTCTTCTGGCCCTTCGAGCTATGCTGCTCAGCAATGCCTGATTTAACCCTAGCCTAACCATAGGACAATTTACAATGAACAGTTAACCTACCCGGTAAGTCTTTGGACTGTGAGAGCAAGCCAGGGCGTTCGGGAAAACTCATGCCTTCCACAGGGAAGAAGACAAAGACTCTTTACAAAACACCACCAGAAATGAACTCCAATCTCCAGTATACCCCAAGCTGTAGTAGCATTGTGCTAATGCTACGCTGCTGTGGCACCCCTCCCCCCCCATGGTGATTCAAAACTGATTCTATTATTGAGTAATGTGGTTAATATTGATCATAAAGTCATCAACCCATAACTGCCCTGACATCATCCCTCTCATCTTTGAACTTCCTATTCCAAGTATCTTCACTCCATTACGTTCATTCACACACTTCCATATCAGTCCTTCTGAAATGCTTATTTCTTCCCTTCAACAAGGAGTCTTGTGTCACTGGCATGTTGTTCAACCATATCCCTTCCATTTCTCACAACACTAATCTCATCCACTTCTCTCTGAACCAAAACCAGAAGACGGCTCTCCCAACCTTTGCCTTCCTCCCAACAGCTCTTCAGGTTTAATCCAATCCTGTGAGTTCCCGCATGATGTCACCATCAATGGCATCTGCCCATCCTCTTCCTTTGCAACATTTCAAATGGACCATTGTGTCTGAGACACCCTACCTCACACTTCAATTAGCCCCAAAATATAATTCCTATCCTAAAGTCTCATCCTGTATGTAAATCAGATGCACCCCATATGGTTTTAACATTTCTCTTCCTATCACCCAGACCTGCACATTTTCCATTCAGATTAGGTGGTGGTTTGTATTCTTATATGTTAAAAAAAAGTACTCCATGTTAATCCTAATGCTCAGACAGTATTTCTTCAGAATCATGGAGACCCTATGCAGGATCCACCCTCCCCCTTTAGTATGCAAGAATAACACTAAGCATCCAAGTATTTTAATTCAAAACCCCACTTCCTTTTTCACCTCATTGTACTTGACCTCCTGCAGCCTTCTAATGAAACTCAATGGAAGCTCACTCTACACTAGTTTGGTATACTTCTTTCTGATGTGACATTGAGCTAGACACTTTCAGATTGGAAATAAAACTAACATCTCTTACAGCCCACCTTGTTTTGGCTTTGATTATTACCTATTTTCTCATTGCATTCTACCCTATTATGAATCTACCTTTATATCCTCCCCTCCCCAACTCTTCATTTGTTTAAGTCCTGTTAAGTCACTATCTTTTCCTCGTTATAGAAGTCTGATGGCAAGTCATTGACCTAAAGCATTAAATTAATTTATCACTACTCAGGCTTTGCTGATCTGCTAAGCATTTTATGGTCTTATTTTAATCATTTTCTGCTTCATCAATTCAAGTATGCTAACTTTCCAAGGGAAAAAAAATACAATTCTTTGGTTTACCAAAATAAGTCAGATCTTTTCCCCCCCAAGTACAAGAGCAGTCATGAGTGTATTCACCTGGGAAAAAGATGTAACATTGGAATACCCTGAAATTGGTAAGATTTAATACTGTTCTATGGGTGCTATAACTAGAGTGAAATATATGTAGACAGCTGAGCTGTTTATAAGATGTTAAAGGAAGGAAATAAGCTTCCAGATTACTGCAAAACAGAGCAGCGGTAGTGGTAATGAATTAATATTCTTCTCCAAGACAAAAATACATCCGATTCAAGAAATTTAGCAACATGTTATAAATAAATTAATTGTCAGCAAATTGAGATGCATGCAAAATCTTTTCTTCTCACAATGCTGCACAATTACTGGATGCAACTAATTTTAATGAAGGTTGTAAACTTACAGGTTTGGACAGTATTCCAAGAGAAAGAGAAGAATGAAGTGACATGCAATTTGATGCACACACTGTTAATGGACTGCTCATTATGAAGACACAGCAGGTGTCAGTGTACAGAACCAGTGAGTTGAAATCCCTTAGATGCACAGAATGAATACACACTGTACAACTTTTTCTGTGGGTGAAAAATCTACTGAACTGTGAAGCAGCAACTTCAGGCTGAGTTCTTGTTTTACTTCAGGTTCTAATTACCATTGTTCCAATGAAGGGCCGGATCTTGCAAAAATATATTAGAAATGTGTGGTGTCTTTGCCGAAGTAACAATGACAGTTGCTAATTATTATTGAAAAGAAAATTAAAAAACTGCAGGAGCTTTGTGTATTTCATGATGAATTGTGAAAAGAAATCATGAGAGACAACTGGAACTTGCTAATGGATGCTTATAATTACCTGTGCTGTAAATGAGCTTGGAATTAAGAACAAAATCTTTTATAGGATCCAATTGCACTTCCTGTGCAACTAAGTGTAACCCAGAAACTGTGCATTATTATTGGGATATGTGATAGACTGAGAGTGAATAAATAGAGTCATTTATTTTTTCAAGGAGGCAGTGAGAGAACTCCATGCATGGAGACAAGAAACAGCTTGCATTTGGTTGGAGTTAGCTGTCTTTGAAAAGTGTGGGCTGTGTAGCAGAAATGGAACTAATTGCAGATCAGGCCAAATGGGAATGGTCATTCCCAAATCCAGCACAAACTCAGATTGAAACTCTCCTTTACTGCAAATGGCTTAAAGAAATTGAGTTTGGGATTTTCATGGTGATGCTTAGTGTGGGCAAGGCTTTATCAACCTGCACAGAAATTATTAATCCAGGATAGTTGGAATTGTGAAGGAAAACATCAAATGATCTAGTGAATGAATTCTCATAAAACTGGGATGAAATTGTGTCAAGGAATCGAGACATAAACATAGAAACATAGAAAACCTACAGCACAATACAGGCTGTTCGGCCCACAAAGTTGTGCAGAACATATCCCTACCTTAGAAATTACTAGGGTTACCCATAGCCCTCTATTTTTCTAAGCTCCATGTACCTATCCAAAAGTCTCTTAAAAGACCATATCATATCCATCTCCACCACCGTTGCTGGCAGCCCATTCCACCCACTCACCACTCTCTGCATAAAAAACTTACCCCTGACATCTCCTCTCTACCTACTCCCAAGCACCTTAAACCTGTGTCCTCTTGTGGCAGACATTTCAGCCCTGGGAAAAAGCCTCTGACTATCCACACGATCAATGCCTCTCATCATCTTATATACCTCTATCAGGTCACCTCTCATCCTCCGTCGCTCCAAGGAGAAAAGGCCAAGTTCACTCAACTTATTCTCATAAGGCATGCTCCCCAATCCAGGCAACGTCCTTGTGAATCTCCTCTGCACCCTTTCTATGGTTTCCACATCCTTCCTGTAGTGAGGCAACCAGAACTGAGCACAATACCAAGTGGGGTCTGACCAGGGTCCTATAGAGCTGCAACATTACCTCTTGGCTCCTAAATTCAATTTCACGATTGATGAAGGCCAATGCACCGTATGCCTTCTTAACTACAGAGTCGACCTGCACAGCTGTTTTGAGCGTCCTATGGACTCGAACCCCAAGATCCCTCTGATCCTCCACACTGCCAAGAGTCTTACCATTAATACTATATTCTTCCATCATATTTGACCATAGAACCACAGAACCATAGAACGTTACAGCACAGAAACAGGCATTTTGGCCCTTCTGTGCCGAACCATTTTTCTGCCTAGTCCCACTGACCTGCACCTGGCCCATATCCCTCCATACACCTCTCATCCATGTACCTGTCCAAGTTTTCTTAAATGTTAAAAGTGAGCCTGCATTTACCACTTCATCTGGCAGCTCATTCCACACTCCCACCACTCTCTGTGTGAAGAAGCCCCCTCCCCCAATGTTCACTTTTAACTTTTCCCTCTTCATCCTTAACCCATGTCGTCTGGTTTTTTTCTCCCCTAACCTCAGTGGAAAAAGCCTGCTTGCATTCACTCTATCTATACCCATCGTAATTTTATATACCTCTATCAAGTATCCCCTTATTCTTCTACGCTCCAGGGAATAAAGTCCTAACCTATTCAACCTTTCTCTGTAACTCAGTTTCTCAAGTCCTGGCAACATCCTTATAAATCTTCTCTGCACTCTTTCAACCTTATTAATATCCTTCCTGTAATTTGGTGACCAAAACTGCACACAATACTCCAAATTCAGCCTCACCAATGCCTTATACAACCTCACCATAACATTCCGACTCTTATACTCAATACTTTGATTTATAAAGGCCAATGTACCAAAAGCTCTCTTTACTACCCTATCTACCTGTGATGCCACTTTTAGCGAATTTTGTATCTGTATTCCTAGATCCCTGTGTTCTACTGCACTCCTCAGTGCCCTACCATTTACCTTGTATGTTCTACCTTGGTTTGTCCTTCCAAAGTGCAATACCTCACACTTGTCTGTATTAAACTCCATCTGCTATTTATCAGCCCATTTTTGCATCGTATAAATGTCCCACTGTAACCTCTGACAGCCCTCCACACTATCTACAACACTCCCAACCTTTGTGTCATGAGCAAACTTACTAACCCATCCCTCCACTTCCTCATCCAGGTCATTTATAAAAATCACGAAGAGTAAGGGTCCCAGAACAGATCCCTGAGGCACACCAGTGGTCACTGACCTCCATCCCAAATATTGAGCAGTCAACGTTTCGGGCTGAGACCCTTCGTCACCAAATTACAACGGGACATTGTCCTGATGAAGGGTCTCGGCCCAAAACACTGACTGCTCATTTCAACGGATGTTGCCCGACCTGCTGAGTTCATCCAGCTTGTTTGTATGTGTTGATTTGACCACAGCATCTGCAGTATACTTTGTGTTTACAACCACTCTTTGCCTTCTGTGGGCAAGCCAGTTCTGGATCCGCAAAGCAATGTCCCCTTGTATCCCATACCTCCTTACTTTCTCAATAAGCCTTGCATGGGGTATCTTGTCAAATGCCTTGCTGAAATCCATATACACTGCATCTACTGTTCTTCCTTCAACAATGTATTTAGTCACATCCTCAAAAAATTCAATCAGGCTCATAAGGCACGACCTGCCTTTGACAAAGCTATGCTGACCATTCCTAATCGTATTCTGCCTCTCCAAATGTTCATAAATTCTGCCTCTAAGGATCTTCTCCATCAGCTTACCAACCACTGAAGTAAGACTCACTGGTCTATAATTTTCTGGGCAATCTCTACTCCCGTTCTTGAATAAGGGAACAACATCCGCAACCCTCCAATCCTCCGAAACCTCTCCTGTCCCCATTGATGATGCAAAGATCATCGCCAGAGGCTCAGAAATCTCCTCCCTCACCTCCCACTGTAGCCTGAGGTACATCTCATCCGGTCCCGGTGACTTATCCAACTTGATGCTTTCCAAAAGCTCCAGCACATCCTCTTTCTTAATATCGACATGCTCAAGCTTTTCAGTCTGCTGCACGTCATCACTACAATCACCAAGATCCTTTTCCACAGTGAATACTTAAGTATTCATTAAGTACCACTGCTATTTCTTCTGGTTCCATACACACTTTCCCACTGTCACACTTGATAGGTCCTATTCTTTCATGTCTTAACCTCTTGTTCTTCACATATTTGTAGAATGCCTTGGTGTTTTCCTTAATCCTGCCCACCAAGGCCTTCTCATGGCCCCTTCTGGCTCTCCTACTTTCCTTCTTAAGGTCCTTCCAGTTAGCCTTATAATCTTCAAGATTTCTAACATTACCTAGCTCCCTGAACCTTTTGTAAGCTTTTCTTTTCTTCTTGACTAGATTTGTTACAGCCTTTGTACACCACAGTTCCTGTACCCTCATAACTTCCCTGTCTCATTGGAACGTACCTATGCAGAACTCCACACAAATATCCCCTGAACATTTGCCACATTTCTTCCATACCTTTCACTGAGACCTTTATCTTGCTTCTAACTGTGCTGGTACATCTTGTAATTCTTTTGCCTTTTTTTTGGAAATTCTAAATGCTAAGGAAATTGGAAATGATGTGTAGTTGAAATCACTTAGATTAAATTGTGTAATATTTGGCTCATGGGAATTTAAAATTATGAAAATTCAGAAAACGGGAGGAGAAGGGACATACTAATTGTTAAATCAGTGTTGAAGTGAATACACATACAGTTCACTGTATGTAGGAAGTTTACTGTATGTATTAGGAAGAGGAATAGGTTACCAATGCCCTTGATTCTGCTCTGCCATTCAGCCAGATCATGGCTCACTTGATTGGACTCTGAACTCCACTTTGCTCAGTAACCTCTTTGTTATTAAGAAATTCTTCAGTTCTCTCTTTAAAAGACACTGATACTGGCTTTCCTTATTTCTCCCCATAAATAAATTTCTCATCTCATGGAGACAGAAGAGACTGCAGATGTTGGAGTGTGGAACAAAACAAGTTCTTGGAGAAACACAGTGAGTCAAGCAATGTTTTGGATGACTCAAAACATTGCCTGTCCATATCCCTCCACAGATTCTGCCTGACCCTGAGTTCAGAATCAGAAGCAGGTTCAATATCACTGACATATGTCATGAAACTTGTTTTGTGGTGACAGTATAGTGCAATACTTAAAAAAAACTGCAAGTTTCTGAGTACCATATTTTAGAAAGGATTGTTAAACATTTGAAAAAATACAGGAGAGGAAATAAAATAAATAAATAGATAAATTAATAAGAAATAAAATAAATTTATAGTGCAAAAGAAGAGTAAATAGTGATCAGTTCATAGCTACATGGTCCATTCAGAACTCTGACAACAGAGGGAAAGAAGCTGTTCCTAAAACATTGAGTGTGTGTCTTCAGGCCTCTGTACCTCTTCTGTGATGGTAGTAATAAAAAGAGGGCATGTCCTGGATGCTGACAGTCCTTAATGATGGATGTCGCCTTCTTGATGCACTGCCTTTTGAAGATGTCTTTGATAGTGAGGAGGCTTGGGCCTGCGCTGGAGCTGGCTAAGTCTACAGCCCTCTGTAGCCTATTTCAATCCTGTGTTTTGGAGGTTCCATAGCAAGTGGCGACACAACCAGTTGGCATGCTCTCCGCCTAAAGAGTTTAGTGACATATCAAATCTCAAACTCCTAATGAAGTGTAGCTGCTGATGTGCCTTCTTCATGATTGCATCAATATGTTATGCCCAGAATAGATCCACTGAGATATTGACTCCCAGAACCTTAAAGCTGCTCACCCTTTCCACTGTTGACCCCTCAGTGAGGACTGGCATGCAACTTCCCCTTCCTGTAGTCCACAATCAATTCCTTGGTCTTACTAACATTGAGTGAAAAAGGTGCTGTTGTGACACAACTCAACCAGTTAATCTATCTCACTCCTGTATGCCTCCTTGTTGCCATTTGATATTCTTCCAACAACAGTGGTCTTTTCAATTAATTTATAGATGGTGGTTGAGCTGTGCTTAGGCACACAGACATGAGTGTAAAAAATAGAGCAGTGGGCTGAGCACCCGAACTTGAGGTGGCTCATTTTTCTTAAAACTTCTCTTTCAAGCGTTTCATAATATTTTATAAAATGTCATGGTCAGGACTTAATTCTCCATCAGAGGTTTAACCCATATTTTGTGAAAGTTTAACTGGAAAAAGTATCCTATTTCCATTCGTAGCAACTTGTGCAATCAACATCTCTTTTCTTCGTTTCCCCGTCATATTCAGCTCTTAATTAAGCTCTATTTCACCTCATCGAGAATGTGAATTGATCCACAATTTGGAAGATTGCAGTCATGTGCATTCCGCTATGCGTGGATTAATAGTGTCTAGTAAATGGAACAAGGATAGCGTGACCCCAAAGGGCCAACACGAAGGAATAAAGTGATGGTTAATGAACTGGCATTTTTATTTGTTGTAATCACGCTGCAGCTCTGCTCTGTGCATTCTTAAATCACTGATGCGCTTGAATCTTATCCAAGGCATACATTTAGTTATCAAAAGTTGAATTGGTTGATCCCAAGCGTTGTGCTGAAGAATATACTGCCTGCGTTTGATCAGCAAAAATAATTCAACCAGGAGAGTCTGCATCTATATTTCACTCAATTTTCAAAGTTAAATCTTTATTTTGTAGTATCATCTTTCTTGGTGAATGGTTACACGCATCATCAGAACTGGAAGTAGGAATAAGTCTCCATGCTCTGTTGCCCAAGAAGATTTCAACTAATCTTTTACCTCAACTATGTTTTTCTGTTCTAGCTCAATTTTCCTCAATTTCCCTAATATCCAGACTTAATTAAAGCTATAAGGTTGGGAAAAAACAAACACAACGCAATCCCATGTGGGAAAACTAGTGATGATACCTCACCTATTCATGAGTTTAGATGGGTTTTATCCCAGAACCCAAAAGCAAACTGGTTAGCTCCGTGATTGAACTCGAACAACTATTTTTTTTGTGTAAAGGTCTAACTGCATAGGAGCACTTGAATCAGTAAGGGCTGGAAGGCAAAGAACCAGATTCCGTTAAATGGGATTCGTGTAGACGGCTATTTAAAGGTCGGTAATAACGTAATGGGCCGGCTGCTCTATTATGTGCTATGCAACTCTGTCATTCTAACTTAGATACTCTGATATCATGTGGAAACTTTTATTCAATAAAATAATTCATGTCTTAAAGACAATACACACTTCACTGAGCACCACATTAAATCATTCTGCAGTGGTTCCTACCATAAAACAAATGTTTGAATACGTGCGAATTGGACTGCGATGAAGCTTGCCGACGGTATGTCTTTAAATGTTTGCACCGACTACCGCAGGGTTGCTGTTGCCGATCAATGGAGCAAACCCCTTATGGTGCTAGCCGTCGTGGAATAAGCCAATGAATGGAGAGATGCGAGAACGCGCCTGACTGTGGTGTGCGGACCGAGTGAACGAAGCGGGAGTGCGCTGGAGCAGCGTGAACGCGCGCCTGCATGCCAGCTGGCCAGCCTGCCTGAGCAGGATTGTGAAGTGTGTGTCTGTCGCTGAATCTCCCTGACTCGTCCTCCACTTTGCTCGCTGGATTTGTTTAGTAAACCACTCCGAGACCAACGAACAAGCAAGCAAAGGAGCTGTGGAAAAAAAATAGAAGCAAGAAGAAAGAAAAATGCACATTTCAGTTTGTGGCATCGTCCTGATGGGAATGGCTCTTCTCCTGATTTCTCAAGGTACAGACAGGCACTGTGAAAACTGATGCGTTTTATCTCCCTCAGTAATTGTTGGCTTGGTTGCAGGACGGTGACCCCGCTGCATTAGAATGTACCATAGAGTTATAAACTTTAGCTTTGGCTCCGGTGAACACGGTGGTTTAATTGAATGTTTCAGACACTTCTATTTGAAATTTTGCATTGTTTGGCAGTTGGAACCTTTTAAGTATCACTTTGGGTTTGCTGTCGGACAAGCGCTGCTACTGTCACATTCCGGGAGCGTAGTCTGTTTAAAAATAGTACATCGGGCCAAAATCACTTAAAAATGGTTGAAGTAGGGAGAAAAACTATTGATGGGTTTAGTTTGCAATCTTTATGTGTGCAATGATTAATGTCGTAAACGACACACGCTGCGTTTTAATGCATTTTTGGCCACCAGAGTAGCGGTTACTTAATGATACTTTTCTTGGGGGGGGGGGGGGGGTGGATGTAGGTGGTGGGGAAAGAAACCTCTTCATGACCGCAGTAGCAGTTCTCGTTAAAGGCGCAGTATTTGCTTTGATTCTCTCTCCCTTTTTCACCTCCCCTCTGATTTAAGAAGAATGATCTCCATATCTACAGACTACAGTAAAAACGACAGTCCCGCCAATAAATACTTAACCGTACGTCTTTAAAACAAAGTTTGGGCATATATTCCGCCGATCGAGGTGGCCGTGTTTCCTCTGCCGTTGTCAACTTGCTGAGATGTCCTTTAAAACAGTAAACGGAGGTGCAGGCCAACTTTCACCGTTGTTCAACATTTAAAGGGATAACTGCCCTCTTTCGTTAGCCTCCCGTTAAAACAATAGACCGCGGATACTCCAAAGTGCCCGTTTGCTGAGGCGTCTCTCAAGTTGAAACATTCAAATTCTAGCAACGTATTGACTATATATGAACATTATCTTGTATTTCTATGCTGTAACACGTATTGGTATTTAAGTGCCAAGTTAAAGGTGAACGACTCGACTTGATTATCGTGACTAAAGGGGAAGAACCCACGAACTTCGGAGTTTAGAGAGTGGAGATTGCCTAGTTATTGATTTAGGGGGATGTAATAACGTGTGCCATTGCATCCCCGCTCTTCGCTGCAGTTGCCTTGTATTTAGACAAATCATTTGAGCCGGCAGTTACAGTGCATCTGTGTAGTGGGGGGAATGCTTGATAGTGAACTGCTGCTGATTAGTAGGCAAATCATTGCCGGAACTGCCTGGAGTGCGCTGAAATATTTGGGCTCTGTAATAATTCGGGTTGAATCGGTTATGACTATCCCTGCCGCAACCAAAGGAGCTGTTCTTTCAGCACCGCCTCCAGTATCATTGGGCGCTCTGTATTCAACTCGTGCGTTTTCATATTCTGTTAGATTTTTTCCTCCCCAAGATACTAAATAGCTTACTCTAATGTGAAAAGATACTTAAGACACCGGGTCCTATCTATCCTTATTCTGTGCCTCTGATATACTCAAAGCTCGCAGCGTTTACTGTTTGTTATACGGTTGATCGAGTTCCCGCTGGATTATCTACGGGTTACACATCTCTCCCACTGTCGACCTGAAATTATCAGCGGCTGTTTTATGTCCGACCCCACTCCAATCCAGGGCGTTCATATTAATACCGTTCCAGATGGCACCAAACTTTATCCCGATAGCTGCATTGGCTAAGCTGCTCCGTACTGTGATAACCTTTTCTGTGTTAGCTGCCAGTGACTTTGCGTTGATTGCAGTACACTGTATCTCACGGTCTGAGGGCTGAAAGACCCAGTTACATCTTGCTTGCGCCCCTCACTTGGATCGATACTTTCTTAAAATCATCGGTTAACTTCTAAGGGTTATCGTCCACCTGTATTATGCTGGATCTCTATTTTTCGAATAACATATATGTCGATTTTTGACTAACATTCCCATTTCCACTTTTATAACTAAGATGTATCAGTTTACGCCCTCTTTCCTTCCTCTCTCCCCGCCGCCAACATCTGCTTTCCTGTAATTGGTAGATTTGCTGCCGTGTCAAGCAAGACATAGTATTTAGCTACAGAAATTATAGGAGAGCCGTATTGCATCTGACGACTCTCACTGCAGTGTCATAATATCTTGGAGTTCAACTCGTAGAGGCGTTAGGAATCTTGGATGCCTTCTAATTTTGAAATAAGTTCGCGTATAGCCAGAAAGTCTTATTGTTCTACCTACCTTTATGAACTGGTCTCAAATTCTTCCATAAACCAGTTTCATGTGTACATCTAACTGCAATTAAAACCGTGAAGAATCTCAAGTACAGTTTGTAGATTATAAAATGGTGCTTCTGATGAAGGCCAAATTATTTTAAACAGATAGCAGATTGAATAGAATGAAAATGGATATACAAAGGCTGGTAAAACTTTTTTCTGTTAAAGGTAACAGAATTCATTATTGAATATTTACCCTCAACACTTGTGGACTGTTTGCTGAAAAAATGCTATTATAAATCTGTTACTGATTATTAAGCATTGTAAAAATAAAATCTTCTGAATTTCAAAGAATACACAATGGAATGTTATGGGACATCATTAAACTTAAAACATTGTTTTAACTTTAGAATATTAGGTAAGTGAGAGACATAATTCTACCTTCCCTAGATGAGTGCAGTTTATCTGCTTGTCTCTACAATGTTGTTGCCCGTTGAATTCTGATAAATGAAGAATGTTGAATATAGAGAGCCTAACTGACACAGAGAACAACAGTTGACTTTTTAAAAACAGTTTAATTAACCGATTTTACCGGTTAGTTGGATCATATTCATGTTATTAACAGATCCTCTTTACTAGACATTTCTTAATTAAGCATTAGAGATTGTTATCCAAGAAAAGGCAATGGAAGTATCCAAGTTGCATTCATGCAGCAAAAGGAAAATGGTGCTCAGAAGTTTCAGAGCTTGTTGCCCTACTGAAGAGAGAATGGATTCCAAGCCAAATCTAGAGGAAGCCAAGTTTCTTGGACTTCCTCTGGAATCTGGCATATCAAAAATGGGAAGCTGGCCAGTAGAGGATGCAAGGGAGCAGTTCCTTTTTAATTAGCTGAGATATGAAAGGGTAGTTGGTGCTTAATCAGGGGAAGACCAAAGCAAAGGAGTTTGAGGGTTTCCTGTGAAATCTGGTTGGGGAATACTTCTGATGCTCTGCCAACTGAGTATACATACAGTTTGATCCAATGATTTCAGATTGGTATCCTTCCATAATGTATACCAGGATGACTTGAGGAAATCCAAGATTAAACGAAGTATATATTTCTCCATTGTCTTGTTTGTCACTGATTTGTCCTTGCATTCATAATATTTGGGTTGAGGTTAATGTACTTTATGTTCCTCTGTCAGTGACTGTAAGGGATAAAATAAAATGTAACTTTTAGATTTTTTACATAAGAACATACAGTCAAAACATAAGAAATAGGAACAGGAGTGGACCACCTGGCCCTCTCAGCCAATTCCACATTCAATAAGATCATGGCTGATCTAACTGTGGACTCAGGTCCACCCATCTACCATTTACTATAACCCTTAATTCCAATATGATGCAAAAATCCATCTAACAGTGTCTTAAATACCTTTTGCTTCCCTGGGCAGAGAATTAGAATTTCACCAATTCACTACTCTCTGGGAAATGCAGTTTCTTCTCATCTCCATCTAAATCAATTCCACGAAATCTTGAGGCTACGTTCTAGACTCACCAGTAGAAACAACTTTCCTGCCTCTCTCTGACTGATCCCTTTCATAGTTTTACATGTTTTGATAAGAATCCCCTCTGATTCTTCTGAATTCCAGAGTATAGTCCCAGGTGACTTGATCTCTCCTCATTGGCTCACCCTCTTTTGTTAGGAATCAAACTTGTGAACCACCTCAAAAGCCCATGTGTCTTTACTCTGCCTGTATTCTTGTCTTTCCCTACAATCTTGAGCAAGTCTGAGAATTCTCTGCATGAAGTGCCAGACTGAGGCAGTTGTATTTGGACTGGGAACATCTGTCTCATTTGGATCTTTAACCTATCTTGTGACCGATTATTGAATCAATTAGATCTTCCATCAAGAATAACTGATGCTAAGTAGAAATCTGATACCATTTACATTTGAGTCAACACACAGTATTTTAGAAAGATGTTTATGTAGTTAAAGCTTGAAAGATGGATAATTCAGGAAAAATTATTGCACTATCAATTTGTTTCTTGTATTATCATAAGTGCCTTGTGGCCATTATTCAACATTAACACAAATTTCATTGAGTAGTTATAACTGTTTATTTGAAGTGTCCCTGAGTAATTAATTGGTAACATGTATTAAAATCACAAGAAAATTAGAAGATTTTGGAGTTGTATCTGATTTTAAACCACAATAAAACATCAGCAAAACCTTCAGAGCACATGTCAACAATGAAGCCTATGTCTCTTGTGAAGCTTCAGTTTTTCCAGACTTTTAACTGCTTGTGTTTTCAGAGCACTGTTGTGAATATAAACACTTTGCACAATGGAGATTTCATTCAAAGGCTACAGGGATCCAAAATGTTGATTGCTGTGAATATAAGTGATGGTTTCAATGAAGTTTGGAGTTTTAAGCCAGGCTTTCTGTGGTTAGATTTGTAGATTATACTTGTTATCTAAGATGTCTAACTAACATTTGTAACAGATATTGGCATCTTCCTTGCAGGAAGAATTCAATTAATGAAGACATACTGGTCTTGTAGTGCTGTGATTGCAATAAGGGCAGCACTGTAGCATCATCATCATCATGTGCCATACTCTGCCAGAGCCTCAGCGACCACAATAGTATGGTAGCACAGTTGCTAGCATAAGGCTTTACAGCGGCAGCACTCAGGATTCAATTCCTTTCACTGAAAGGAGTTTGTATGTGCTCCCCATGAGTATGTCAGTTTCCTTCCATATTCCAAAGACACAAGGGTCAGTAAGAGTTAGTAAGATTTGTGCATGCTATGTTGGAGCCAGAAGTAGGGCAATGCTTGTGGGCTGCTCCCAGCACGTCCTCAGACTGTATTGGTCAATGACTCATTTCTCTGTGCATATGATAATTAAAGCTAATCTTTCAGCTTTTAAGGTTGTGTCTTGAATTCTGCTACCTTTGCTGTCTGGAGATTCGGTCCTAGGTCACCTAATATTTTGAATGTATGATAATGGGGACAAGATGTAATGGATGTTAATCAGTTCTCTTATGAACTAAGAACAGGGATAATTATTCATTTGATAGTTGGGTGTGCCCATATTTCATAAATGAAAACAGCACTATAGCTCTCAAAAAATATAATATGGATATTCCTTGAATTAACTTCCTCCTATTGGTCATCACATTGAAATGCATTCTGTCAAAGGCTGACAACTTTATAGAAAGCATAAATGTAATAAAGTTGATGCAATTGTACCATGGAAGAACAAACATTAAAACTAACTTCAAAACTAAATTTCAACTTATTTTCAATGTTTAAACATTTTATTTTAATATATAATATTTAGAAGGATTTCATATTTTGCAACATTATTCAAATGTATGGCTTGTTTTCAATGATTTGGTAGCAATGAAAAATTGAGCATATCCTTGGAAGCTAGAAGTTTCAACATCATCTGATTTGGCTTCGGGCATCTTTGAACCCCAAAAGATTTGATAAATTATGTACTTCAAATTAAAAAAAAACTTTCATGTCATATAGCTTGTTACCTGTTCATGGATCAGCACTATGATTAATAGGAAAACACAGCTGCTGCTAAGAGCTATTTACCCACATGGAAAATTGCGGTAACAGAAAGAAAACTGTTCTTAATAGTTATGACTGTGTCATGGATGTAAGTGGAGTACGTTTTGAGGTTTCATCATGTGAACGTTTGGCATAATGGGAGTAATATTCCACTTAATCGTATCTTGGGTTGCACTTAAGCTTCTCAAAGTGGAATCTAATGAAGCTGCATTATTCATTCATTGCCACCTTGTTAGTGCACCACAGCTCTGAAAAGCTGTAAAAATAATCTCAGTCATAATCATCATAAAGTGACATTAAAGATTCTTGCACCTTTATTTGAGAAAGTCTATGAAGATTAATTTTGGATGACCTTGTGAAAGTGGTTGTCTGCAAACAGCATGCATTCAGATTAGCCAAAAGCAGTGTGATTTCAATAGGTTAAGTATTTATATGCTACATCATTTGAGATTTTACAGGGGGCCTAGATGCACTTTGCATTTTCACCATGGTGCAAAATTAGTTCAATTTTAACAGAGTTGGAAACAGTCCCAGAAGAACTGACCTCCTGAGTTAATAAAAATGGAAAAATGTGCTGTACGAATAGGAACTAGGTTAGTGGATTTACAATAAATAGATACTGGTCTGTTGGATCAACTTCATTCTGAGTGCTGGACAAACAGGAACGAGATTTTTAAAGGATGTATATAGGGGGGGGAAAAGTCTCAAGCCCTAAAATGTTAAATGAATAAATCTGTCCTCTGGTTGCCATCTCAAAAAGTAAGTATTAACACAAGAATTCAATGATTTTTTTCATGTTTATTACTAATTTGACTTTGTAGTGAGTTGTAGAATCGGTTATGCATTGAATATTCTACTGCAGATGCTGGAAATCTGAAACGTAAGTTCTGAAAAAGTAGCATGTTAGATAGCACCTGTGGAGGGACAGGTCAGGTTTTGGGTCAGTAACTTTTCATTAAATATTGGAAAAAGTTAAGAATCAATAAATTATCTAAAGCAAAGGATGCGGGGTGAATCATCGAATGAATATTGATGAATGGAAGCAAAGTAATTGCAGGTGTCCCCCACTTTACGAATGTTCGCTTTGCACCACTTCGCTTTTACATTAGTAACCTGTTTTCACATTACAAAGAGGATTTTTGCTTTTACAAAATTTTTTCCCATATAAGTTAATGGTTCTTTGTTTTATGCCATTTCGGCTTAAGAAAGTTTTCATAGGAAATCTCTACCTTTGTGGCGGGGGTGGGGGGGAGGAGACACTTGTATTAAAATTAGTATTTGGTAAGTGGATTGTTTAAATGAGCAAACAAAAAAATCTGTTTCACTATAGATTAACTTGTCTGAGGAGGTAAGTAGGAGGTTGATAAGGGCAGTGCATTTAGGGAAAAACTTTCAGCATTTGATGGGAAAGTTAAAATTCAAGACTGTATCAAGTTGGATCCATCTGAGTAATTGAAAGCAAAGATAATAGTTCATGGGTGTGTTTTGCAATTTAAAGAGCATTGGCTCTGGAGATTCACAAGGCCTTGTTTTAGTGCATATTAATGACTTAGATTTAACTATAGGTATGATTTTTAAAAAATATCTTGTGAGAACTGGCTGGAGAAATATAATTAGCTGGGTCTAGAGGGAGACAGAATCATGTTTATTATCACTGACATGTGTTGTGAAATTTGCTATTTTGTAGCAGCAGTACAGTGCAAAAAGATACAATTACTAAGTTACAATATGTAAATAAATCAATAATGTGAAAGAAGAATAGCAGGGTAGTGTTCATAGATCATCCAGAAATCTGATGGTATAGGGGAAGAAGCTGTTCCTAAAATATTTAGTGTAGGTCTTCAGGCCCCTGTACAACCTCCCAGATGGTAGTAATTAGAAGGCATGAGAAGGTGGTAACATGAATGACCCATTTCCCGTGGTCTCATATACCCCTTAAAAATGGAAGAAATAGAATGAAAGGAATTAATAGAACTTTAGAAGGGTAAATGGGGGGAAAAAGGGAGGGAGGGAACTTACCAGAGGCTGGGGGCAGTGGGTGAGGGTAGTGAATCTGGAACTAATTACAAAGAAGGATGGCACAGTCAAAAACGTTGATTGTATAAAATAAATACTTAGACGTGTATATGAAGGGCTGTAACTTGTAAAGGCTGTACACCTAGTGCTGGGATAGCTTTTCAACAGACGGTATGGGTCTGATGAGCTAAATAGATGTGTTGTAAATATTCTATGCTTCTGTTCCCCCAATGGGATAATGATGCATGCCTTAGCTCACTTTTTTTTATTGATGTCATCCTTGAAATGTTTGTTTTACTGGGTTTTTTTTGTAGAGATTGCCAACTTGATTCATGCTTAAAAATTACTTGCTTGAAAAAGAAATTAAAGTCAGTCATTGGATGAATAGTAATTGGTGGGGTTGGGATGAATGGGAAACACATTGGGTCCCATGGGACTTGTGCAAGCAATTTTCCACTCTTGTCATAAGGTTGGCAAATCTCAAAACATCAAAAGCAAGATAAGTCTGCAACTAAAATAATCATTAGTTGGTGCTACTGTAATCAACTGTAGCTTTGGTACTCATTAATGTCAACATATCGTAAAGAAGGAAAGAGCCTTTGCTGAGGCAGTTGCTCATGGATGTTTAGTAATTGTTGGTTTTTTGGATGTGATAAAAATGTTGGAAGCACTCAGCAGATTAGGCAGTATTGTCAGAGGGAGACAGTTCACATTTCTTGTCTGTAATCTTGGAAAATATCATGGCTGTAACAGAATTTAAAGAAAATTCGAAGACAATTGGGAGGTAATGGAGAATAACAAATGTTCTGGGACAGAATGATAAGGTGATGGTGCAAGGTGAGAGAGGTTGGAAATGGAATATAAAGAAACTAGGTATACCAGAACTATAGGTGGCAACAGGAGAATTTTAACAACTCTGCTGAGAAATGTATAGTCTGTAGTTATATAATGTGATTTTTAAAATTTAAATATGAGGGTATTGCAGAATGTAATTCTGTTCCTTGAAGTTTTATTGAGCATCATTATAATAGCATAATAATTGGAGGTCAGACTAGAAGCAATGCAGATATTAAAATAGGAAGTGACTAGGTACAGGAGCATGTCAAAGTAACTCTAATTATAGACCTAGCTTCTGACTTGAAAGAAATACATCCTTCTCATAATAGGAAGCTAAGTTGTCCAAAAAAGAAGCAAAATAATATAATAAAAGCTGCCAAACTCTTTTTGTCCAATAATAATATTGCCATGCTTTTGAAACTCATGGGAATTGAGTTGAAGATGACATCCTGTAGATAAGTGTGAGCCCTTTCATTCATAGAATACTTAGATGCTTTTATGTCATTTTGCAAAAATGACAAAATGACCTTTTATAAACAAGGTTGGCGTGCTCATTTAAGAAATCTTAAAATGAATCAGCATATCCATTAAACTAGATGTCTTCAAGATGCCCTCAACTGGAAGACAATAATCTCTCTCTTTGTGAAGGTTATAAAAGAACTAAAAATCACCTGGCTACTTAAGCAGACAGCTTATTCTGCTCGCAAGTTCTCAGCTTGACAGGTATAATGGCTCCTTTACTCAATGGATAGTGATTGTGAGCTTTGTTGTTTTAAAAAAAAATGCCAAATAACTTGAAGAAATTTCACTCCCTCATAAATTGTACAATAACATTTTTGTAACAGGGAACATGCTGTTTCTGCTGGTCTGTTTTAATTCTTACCATCAATAAATATGTCAGAAGAATGGTACAGTGAATATAAATAGTCTCTCATGATTGAGGTGGATTACCCCTTCAAACATTAAAAGAGCAGTCTTCTGTCTGAAGTTGGAGAAACTCTAACATTATCAACTTCTAAACAATTACAGAACGGACTTGTTCTGGACCTCTTAGAAGCTAAAGTTCATTAGAGGTCATTGCTTTAGTTGAGTTTAAGTGGTTCCCACATGCGTCATAGCCCACTCTATGGAAGGGTATTGATTCAAGAATACCTTGTGATCTCTAGCTTCATTGAAAAAGGTGGCCGAAGGTTGCATTGTTCATTCAGCACTTAACTTTCACCTGGGATTTGATTATTGTTCAGAGAAAGTTCATAGTATAACTGTTTTGAGCCAAGGTTCACTTGTGTGCTTCACGATGGTTTGCACTGGAGATCCATTCTGCTGTCATCTCAAGGCATGAAGTCGCTAAACATCAGGTTCTTGCATTAAATTGAATGCATTTTTGCAGCAAACAAAGTGACATCTCATTGAACATAATACAGAGTTTCCTTGTAGATGGAGGGATGGCTGTTAATTTCTTCTTTGTACAGGAGCAAAATACATTGTTCTATTTCTAAACATAAAATGTTTTGCAGAATTTGGTTGGTAAATTGATGGAGAAGATCCTGAGAGGCAAGATTTATGAACATTTCAAGAGGCATAATATGATTAGCAGTAGTCAGCATGGCTTTGTCAAAGGCAGGTCATGTTTTATGAGCCTGATTGACTTCTTTGTGGATATGACTAAACACATTGATGAAGGTAGAGCAGTAGATGCAGTGTATATGGATTTCAGCAAGGCACTTGATAAGGTACCCCATGCAAGGCTTATTGAGAAAGTAAGGAGGCATGAAATCCAAGGGGACATTGTTTTGTAGATCCAGAACTGGCTTGCCCACAGAAGGCAAAGAGTGGTGCAGACATGTCATATTCTGCATGGAGGTCGGTGACCAATGGTGTGCCTCAGGATCTATTCTGGGACCCCTTCTCCATGATTTTTTATAAATGACCTGGACAAGGAAGTGGAGGGATGGGTTAGTAAATTTGCTGGTGACACAAAGGTTGGGGGGGGGGGGGTGTTGTGGATTCTGTAGAGGGCTGTTAGATGTTATAGTGAGATATTGATAGGATGCAAAACTGGGATGAGAAGTGGCAGATGGAGTTCAACCCTGATAAGGGTGAAGTGGTTCATTTTGGTAGGTCAAATATGATGGCAGAATATAGTATTAATGGTAAGACAAGGGATCTTGGGGTCCGAGTCCATAGGACACTCAAAGCAGCTGCGCAGGTCGACTTTGTAGTTAAGAAGGCATACGGTGCATTGGCCTTCATCAATCGTGAAATTGAATTTAGGAGCCAAGAGGTAATGTTACAGCTCTATGGGACCCTGGTCAGACCCCACTTGGGGTAGTGTGCTCAGATCTGGTCACCTCACTACAGGAAGGATGTGGAAACTATAGAAAGGGTGCAGAGGAAATTTACAAGGATGTTGCCTGGATTGGGGAGCATGCCTTGTGAAAATAGGTTGAGTGAACTCAGCCTTTTCTCCTTGGAGCGACGGAGGATGAGAGAATACGAACACGACGCTGGAAGAACTCAGCAGGTCAGGCTGCAGCCATGAGAAAAGAGTAGCCAATATTTCGGGCCGAGACCCTAAATCAGGAATGGGGGGGGGGGGGGGAAGAGGAGAGGACCGAAGCCCAGTAATAGAGATAAGGGAGGGGGTAGTGCCTAGAGGTGGCAGGTGGAGAACCAATCAGAGGAAAGATAAAGGGGGGAAGGGGAGGGGATAAGCATGAAAGAACTGTAGAGATAAAGAAGCAGAAAGTTGAAAGGGGAGAGAGGCAGAGAGGGACCTGGGATAGGGGAAGGGGGAGGGGGAGGGAATTACCGGAAATTGGAGAATTCAATGTTCATACCACCAGGCTGGAGGCTACCCAGACGGTAGATGAGGTGTTGCTCCTCCAACCTGAGTTTGGCCTCATCATGGCAGTAGAGGAGGCCATGTATGGACATATCTAAATGGGAATGAAAGGCAGAGTTGAAGTGGGTGGCAACCGGGAGGTCCTGTCTATTGTGACTGATGGAGTGTAGGTGCTCAACGAAGCGGTCCCCCAATCTGCGTTGGGTCTCGCTGATGTAGAGGAGGCCGCACCGGGAGCACCGGATGCAATAGACAAGGAGGATGAGAGGTGACCTGATAGAGGTGTATAAGATGATGAGAGGCATAGATCGTGTGGATAGTCAGAGGCTTTTTCCCAGGGCTGAAATGTCTGCCACAAGAGGGCACAGGTTTAAGGTGCTTGGGAGTAGGTACAGAGGAGATGTCAGTGTTTTTTACGCAGAGAGTGGTGAGTGCCTGGAATGGGCTGCCGGTGACGTTAGTAGAGGCGGATACAATAGGGTCTTTTAAGAGACTCTTAGATAGGTACGTGGAGCTTAGAAAAATACGAGGGTATGGGTAACCCTGGGTAATTTCTAAAGTAAGTACATGTTCATCACAGCATTGTGGGCCAAAGGGCCTGCATTGTGCTGTAGGTTTTCTATGTTTTCTATGAATTTGTCATATTAAGTTGCTGCTTAGATGGCCTAACGTCCTCAAAATGGCAATCATATTTTCAGTGGCTGTGTAATTTTTTTTAAAAGAAAATTAACAAATGGGTTTTGGAAATTTTGAGCAAGTACAGAACATAATGTCCATTCCTAATTCTCCTTAATTATATTTATCTTCATTTACTGTAGAACCTTGGGCAAAGGTGCTCCCATGATTTTGTTGGATAAGGAATTCTTGGATTTTGACTCTGGAAAGATGGTGGTGGGTTTCTAATTTGGGATGGTGTGTGGAGAGGAACTTGCAGTTCATGGCATTCCCATTGCTCCCATGCTGATATTTCTGGCAGACAAATGTTCTGGGTGAGGGGGAATTTTGCCAAAGAATCTGCTGTTTAACACTCAGTTTTTGAGCAACAGGATGAATTCTTGGTCTTCCATATCTTATTTGTGCAGTTTAATTATTCTGCGAAGTTCCACTTTATTAACCAAGCTGTTGTCCAAATGAAAGTGTAAGCAGTGCTTCTGCCTCTTGGTCTTTGCTCCTGGCTAGTAACCAAAAGCACATCCATGCCTTGCAGATTGGTATAGCAATGACATAATATTGTCACTTACAATATCTTGGTTGTTTCTGAGAAGAGAATAATAATTCATTAACCATGGATTGTTTTATCTAATTCATCAGTATTAGTAGATCATTTTAGATTTGTCACTAAATTTTAACAAGCTAGCACATCTCCCAACTTAATAGCTCTTATTAGTTTTAAGTAAATTGATTTTTAAAAATATAATCTTGCTTAAATTTCTTTTGTGTAGATGATGGGAAATAAATTAACAGGTTTGTATGTATCAGAAAAGTGTAAATCAATGCAGTCAGAACATAAGGGAAGTATTCAAATATGATCTCTAGAACAAAGTTGTGCAAGAATGTTGATACCATTCCACCACATTTCCCACATGTTCCATTCTATTTCACTGAAGTCAATATAACTAATGTCAGAAGGGGAATATGACTGATGGTTGATAGACCTACATGGGTGCATATCCTCTGATCAAAAGTGCATTTCTTCTTCACGAAGCACGATTCTTGAGCCGAGGATTACAAAAACATGCCTTCTGAAGAGTGATGACAAGAAGGTGATGGAGGTCACTTGTTATTTGGGAGGTGCAAGTCCAGATTTGGAATATGAAGAAAGCTATTTAGGGGCATAAATAGCCCAATCTCTAATTGTTAGCAATGATAGTTTTGTTTACAAGATTACTAAGGGTTTATATCCAGAAGCGTAGATTTAAAAAAGAGAAAGTTGTATTTAGAACATAAGAATTACTTATTTAGTGTGGAACAGACCCGTCCATTTCAACGAGCCACACCACCCAACATCCCACCTATTTATCACTAGCCTAATCACAGGACAATTTACAATGACCAATTAACCTACAAACCAGTACATCTTTGGACTGTGGGAGGAAACCAGAACACCCAGAAAAAACCCATGTAGTTCACGGAAAATGTACAAATTCTGTACGGATGATGCTGGAATTGAACTCTGAACTCAGAAATGCCCTGAACTGCCATGGCACCTCACCAACCGCTACTACCATGGTACCCAGGTTGATAGACCTACTCCAGCTATCAGCCTGTTCTATTGTAAACCAGGAACCCAGCTTCTTTTCCACCAACATCCCAGATTCATTGACCTTGACATCCTAAACTATTTCTGTAGTAGTCCATTTAAAGAGCAAACACGAGGAAATCTGCAGATGCTGGAAATTCAAACAACAGCACACACAAAATGCTGGTGGAACACAGCAGGCCAGGCAGCATCTACAGTGAGAAGCGCTGTCGACGTTGGCCCGAAACGTCGACAGCGCTTCTCACTATAGATGCTGTCTGGCCTGCTGTGTTCCACCAGCATTTTGTGTGTGTCTGTAGTAGTCCAGATGTGTTGATTCATTTCAGTTGGAAATAGCCTGCCCCTTACAAATTTAGTCCACCTGGTTCTGGACTCCTTGGGTAAAGGAAGATCCTTCCATAAGTCTGGCTTTTTAATTTTAAAACAGTGTTCCAATGACATTTTATCTTATTCTTCTAAATGATAAAGAATTCCAGTCCCAGTCTTAAACTCTCTTTGTGACATCACTCCCTTACTCCAATAATCCCTGGACCAGTCTCATCAACCTGTCTTAACCATTGGTTGAAACTGATTACCGTGTATTAATTTACTTGCCTTTATGTTAAAGTCTGGGTCAGATTGAAAAGGTCAGGTTGTTGGGGCTGGAAGCAAGGGAGGATTAAACCTTGTGAGGTTTACTCAACTCTGCACCAAACTGAGGCTGTGGCCAGCAACTAATTGGTTCCTAGACCAGCTGTAACAGGCTTCGTGGCTGTGGATTCACTTTCATTTCTGAATGTTATTTGCTTACTTTTATTGTTTGTGCGATTTGTTCCCCACCGCAGATTGGGTGTTTGGTCTTTTTATTGGGTTCTATTGGGTTTCTTTGTCTTGTGGCTGCCTGTAAGGAAATGAATCTCAAGGTTGTATAATGTATTTGTGCTTTGATAATGTACTGAGATGAGGGGGAAAAGGTTATGGAGTTCCAGTGAAGATCTGCAAGGATGATATGGGAAATGTCAGGGAAAGATGAACAAACATTTTCAAGAGAGGATTGAAATTTGACCCAGTAAAGTGTTTTTTTTAAATACGGAAGATTTTCCAGCAAGTTTCCATTCATGAGGAACAAAACTGTAGGGTATCAGTTTTCACTAAGGAAGCCAACACAAAATTCAAAAGGAACATCTTTAGCTAAAGAACTGCATGGATTTAGAGCCCATTCTTTGATTGAAGAGTGAAGTATTTACGGGAAAGCTGGACAAAATGCATGAGGGATGAGGAAGAAGAGAGTTATTCTAATAGATTTTAAATGAGGGTAGACAGGAGATTTGAGTGGAACATATATGCAGGGTGAGCTGGGTGGGCAAACTGGCCTTGATCTGTACTATGTACCTTGTGTGTAATTCAATCAACAGCTGGATGAGCAAAAATATACTGTATGCAGATGTGCAGTGTTTCATGAAAAATGACAACTTGGTCTATGGAAAATAACTTCATTTTCTACTCCAATCAGCATAATGTGCTAGTGAAATGGTGAGTACATTTTACTACTTCACGCAGTGACATTCAGGGGATCGGAGGCTGATGGATTGTAATAGCTTCCAGGGATTATGCTTGCAGTGGATCACTGGATTTAGTCAAATGAAATGCATCTTTGTCAAGTGAAAATTGATGAACTCAATTCAGCAGTCATTTAGGGAAGTAAGTTTTTTGACAACATTCTTCACCCTCGCTGTTTCTTGCGGTATAATGCACACTTTCTGTGATAAGTCTTCTAGCTTTTTTATTTTGAAAATGGTCCCTAACAGTCCATAGATGCATGAAGTAGACTAAACCTGCTTTGCACTGTGTTGACAACATTTTTGTTGCTTTCATTCCCTTCTGTGTGAACACAAATGGTGAAATTTCAACCCAAGCCAAAAGACTGGAGTGCTTTGTAAAGGAGCAACAAGTAAATGCAGAAAATGCTGGAAACACTTGGGTCAGACAGCATCTGTGGAAAGAGAAGATGTTTGTATTACAGGTTTGAGATCACTCATCAGAAGTTGAAAAAGTCAAGAAGATTGATGAAAGAAGATGGCATCAGCCGATAACTTGACCAAAAGTGATGTCCTTTAGACAGTTCACAAAGCTACTTCATTTACTACTTTCAAATATGATTCTGTTACTATTGTAACCTGTGATTTACATTTTGATGTGTTTTCTGCGAGCCCATGATCGACTCCATTTCTTACCAGTCTCACCTACTTAAAGCATAGAGCAAGATTAAAATCTGAGGATGAGAGTGGATGTTCAGTGCTATCTACCTGCATTTGGCTAGTCTCTCTCTCCCTCTTGCTGCTCCAGGTGGAAGATGGCTGGGTTTGACTTATCTCTCCACCCCTCTCACTTGATGGTGCCAGGGTCTTGGGCAAGGTTTAATCAATGCAGTTTGTGGATCAGACTCTGAAATTCATATTATTGTGTTTCTGGTTATTCCTTTTAGTTAATTGCTATTTTGTGCAATTTGGATCAGGCAGACTGGCTCTGCAGGGGCCTGCAGTCAATGAACAAAACAGCACTAAATTGAACTGAACTAAAGCTAAACATTCCTGGACTGTTTCAATGACTCTGTGGTTTGGTGTTTTGTATTGTGTTTTCACTTTTTTTTAACCATTTGCATGTTGTTTTTTTGCACGTTGGTTGTTAGATGTTTTCTTTGAGTTCCGTGGTGT
The DNA here is from genome assembly GCF_048418815.1 of Hemitrygon akajei. Taxonomy (NCBI): domain Eukaryota; kingdom Metazoa; phylum Chordata; class Chondrichthyes; order Myliobatiformes; family Dasyatidae; genus Hemitrygon; species Hemitrygon akajei. The sequence continues at coordinate 26,728,586 of NC_133149.1, forward strand.
TTCTTCGTTTAATTTAATTCAAGGTTAATTGTCATTTAACCATACATGAATACAAATGAAACAGCGTTACTACAGAATCAAGGTGCAGACACATAATCAACAGTCACACACAGTAAGCACACACAAGATCACAATCACGTAATAGGAGTCCCGAGGCCCCAGTGACACCATGGCTTGATGCATACAAGTGAACAAACCCATATATATGCCAGACCCCAGCGCAATGATATCTTCTGTTGACTGGCCCCTGACACCATCTAGGTGATATCATAGCTTTGAGGCCCAGTCCTTGCCTCAACTCCCACTAGGTGAATCTGTAGCTGTGTGTGTGTGTACGTACACACATTGCGAAGCTCCTTCAATATCTCCGCTAGTGAACAACTTGCTGGTAGTGTAGACCTGGAGTTCTTTAGGTTCTTAATGTATAGTAGGATCTTCCAACCATTAAACATATGTTTCAGTATAACGGTAGCACCTTTATGCCAGTCATGCCACCATCTTGCCAGAATCAATTGGTTTGTGGCTATCTGTGGGGAAGACAAATCTTGGTTGTATACTACATATATACTTTGTACTTTGACTCTCAGAACAAGTTATCACAGCTAATTTATTTCTTTCCCAGCTCTGATCAAAGTTTGTGGACCTTCCACAGATGTTGTTCAGCCTGATGACGGTTTCCAGTGATTTTCTTTCAGGTTTCCAGCATCTGCTGTTATTTTGACTGACATAAACATATAAATAACCAAATTAAACAATATCCTCTGAGTAGCTTCAGTAAGCAGCTAAAGTTTTAAATTGCTTCAGGATTATAGAATTTAACAGTATAGGTTGCATTCATAAATGGTTAATTAAACCCCTAAAATCTTTATTACTATCTGCCTTTAAGTGCTTTCTGGTCAGTTGCTTGCACCCAACATAATCCTTTTTTTTTCTTTTTAGAAGTTATTAATAGCGCTATTTAAACAAAAACAGTATTGAATGGCTTGACATCACAGATAGCTTGTATGTGAAGGCCTTTTCTAAGCTCCCTTTAATTAGTAATCTGTTGTAGTTCAGAAGAAGCACTTTCTCTCCAAGACGGGAGGCTGTGGGTTCAGCTTCTACTCAAGAGACTTTAATGTAATCTAGTTTGACATTTCAGTGTACTACTGAGTGAGAGCTATGGGTGAGGTTTAACATTAAAGCATATGTCTACATGAAGATCCAATGACATCTATTTTAATATAGGGCTTGTTGCATTTCCTCAATGATCTGCACAAGACAGTGGAATCCATGGGCCATCAGTTAATTGGGGCAGCTGTTTATTTGGGGCAACTCTTAAAGAACAAAAGCTTTATTTGGGACATTTTGCTGCTCAATTGTGACAGGAGACTTGCAGAACAGTTTCTAACTTGCATTAGTCGCGTGTGGCTGTGAGATACTGCACTGTGTTTAGAGCAAAAAGTTTCTAAGTTGCATATGCTTGTGTTATGTTATTCATTTGGGCAGACTGATGCTGAATTAAACAGCAGTGATTTTTGACATGCAGGAAGGGAATGCAAGGCCATTATTTGCACTAGGTGCCTGTGCTGGTTTTGTTTATTTACAGTCAATCAAAAGAACACGACAACATGCACTGGATGAATTCCTCTGATAACTATTAGAAACTAATTCAATTTTATAGTACTATAGTAATATTGGTAGTTTTCTAATGTGTTCTATATTTCATTTACATGCATAATTTGTTACTCAAGTGGTAGGTAGTTTTTTTTTAAAAAAAGACAATTTCCATGAAACTTTGGCTAATTGTGGCAGCCGCTTAACTGAGCCAAAATGTACTAGTCCTCGTGTCCCAACTAACGAGGATTTAACCCTTGATGTCAACAAAAAAAAACTAGCCCAGGAATAAATCTTTGTAAAATGAAAGCAGCTCAATGAAATTAGTAATTCTCTTACAATTAAGTACTTTACTGTCTGTAAAAGTAATTTGAGGCATCCTGTAAATTCTATAAATTCAATTCTATAGATTCTATAAATTCAACTCTAATGCTCTCAAGTCCTTCTGTCCCTCTCTGTTACATTTGCACGTCCTTGTCATTTATGCTTTCTCTATTATTATTATTATTATTATATTTAACTTTATTCATGAATTAACCATTAGCCTTCTAACACCTATTTACTCCATTGTTTTACCTTTTTCATCATTTTAATTAAAAATGTTACAATAAATTGTCCAAAATAATGCATGCCACATGTTTGAGCATTATGGCTGAAAACTTTTGGGCTGCCTGTTTTACAGGCAGTTAATATTCTAACACTTAATAGCATAAACTTCACCTGTAAAATTAACAATATATTATCCATTTTCCCTGTGTAATGTCATCCAGTGATAGCTCAGAGTGACACAGCTCAATCCATCTCGCGTTCTTACAGCTTCCAGTGTTTGGCCTCATAGGATCACTTTTTTCCAGTCAAGTGTTAAATGGACTCACCACTGTACAGGGAAAACTCTTCTGGTAGGTGGTTGCCATGGAGATATCTTGGGACATGAGTGCAGTCAGTGAATATCTGTACTTGGGGGAAGCCAGCACTGCAGATCTCCATGTCTGCTCCTGAGTTCAAAGAAAGGTAGATGAGTATACAATTTGGGGAAACCTTCCAACTGCAGTATCAAGCAAGAAAATATGGTGATCAGCTGCAAGAGCTTGGTGTGATTAAGGAAGCTGAGTGACTGTGCTGAGCTTCACAAACAAAGTAGTCCGTCACTTACCCAAGATGGCATCTGAGGTTGCTGGAGATCTCATTGAAGATTCAAAGGTTTACTTATTATGAAAGTATGTATGCAGTATACAACTCTGAGGTTTGTCTTCTCCAGATAGCCACAAAACAAAAAACAATGGATGTTGTTCAAAGTAAAACATGAGCCTCCCCCCCCGCACCTAAAAAGGGAATTGCACAAATAGTAACATCATCAACCGTCTGCCCCCCCAAAGAAAAGCAAATTGTGCAACTGGCTGGAACATCAAACCCCTCCCCCGCACAAAAAAATGAACAAATCATGCCAAACAGCAATAAGAAAGAATGGGTGAAAACACAAAATATAAAGACATAAAACTGGCCCTTTAAGTGCAATGGTTTTGGAAAATGGTGTTGCTAAAGTAGCAATTTTGCAAATAAATAGGTCGAGGAGGTTGAATGTCATGCAAGATGAATTTTATTTGTGCTGCTATTGATTTTTGTCGGAAATTTTCACAAAGATATTGGCCTCTGCATATGAAAACCTCTAAAGTCAGAAGTCACATTTCCCTAAGGGTGGTAGGAGTGGTTACAATGTTGTTTTAATTGTGGCTTTTCTAGTTTTTGTTGTAATGTGGGTATTATTAAAAGTAAGTTAATACTAATCTGGGAGCTGTTGTTAGCAAGAGGCGGGATCCGGGGTTGGCGGGGTCTTTACTTCCGCTGTTTTTACTCCCAGTATGCATTGTATATAGTTCCTCCACCCATGCTGCACGAGGTACCTGGAAGCCTCTGTATTGTAAATATCATTTGCTGTCCCAGATAAAGATGCTCTTTTGGCCGTCGAGTGGTCTTTTTGTAAAGTAGAAGTTACCACAGTTTTGATTTTTTTTTAAAGGAATTTCCATGGGCCTGCTTTATATTCTGATTATAAAATCAAAAGCTATTTTTCTGTTTATATTTCCTTGTGTTGGTATCTTCAATGAATGACATATAAAGGGGTTTGCAGTCTTCTGTTGTTTCAGAATCTTCTTTTAAGATGTATTCTCATTTCCTTGTTACATTACATTAAACATGTCTGTGCCTCTTGAAATCTTAAGTAATTTCTATAAAGTGTGGCTACATAATAACATGTTGCTGATGACCTTCAAACTGTATATGTTGCAAATAACTCTAAGGTATTGGCAAGATCTGTGATCTACTGGGGGAAAAATAGACTAGTTATGGAACTCTTTAATATTGTTCTAATGGAAGTCCCAGATTGGGATATTTCCAGTATGACAGCTGAATCTCTTGGACTTGAAAGCTTTCTCTCATCTTCTGGGAGTATCAAAAACCTTTTGGTGCTTTTAGTAGTCCTTGCCAGCAATCAGAGTAATGCCTAAAGTTTTAATGTTTTTATGCTGAATCATTTTACAAATGTACTGCACAAATTGAATATTTATGAAGGGCCTGTGAAATGGAAATAATTTATTCAATATCAAAGGGTTTTCTTGACCTTGGCTACATCAGAAAAAAAGACTGTGCAGCCTCTTACAAAGTTTCGTGAAATATTTCAAACATTCAGCGAGCTGCATGCAAAGTGGATTGGATTTGGAGTTGATCGGCTGTTCACTAGGAAAATGCTTTAAGAATAGAATATTTTGTTTGTAAAGTATTGTGAGTTGTGATCATATCTATTATCTACTTGGATGCCTTGTATCTTTGGTTAATTTGTATTTTTATGTCTGACACAAACTTTACAGTTATAATTTAAGGAACTCCTAATTAGTATGTGGGAAAATCTAAAATCTCCAGCTGAAAACAGAAAATGCTGAAAACATTCAGTAGGGTTGGGCAGCATATGTAGAAAGTGCCACACAGACACACACAATCAACAGGTCAAGCAGCATTTATGGAAATAAACATTCAACTTTTAGGGCCAAAACTCTTCTTCAGGACTGGAAAGGAGAGGGACGATGCCAGAATAAGGGGGAAGAGGCTGACTGGAAGGTGAAGTCAGGTGAGTGGGAAAGGTCAAAGGTTGGAGGTGTCTGATAAGAGAGGAGAGTGGACCAGAGGAGAAAAGGGAAGGAGGAGGGAATCCAGATGGAAGGTAAGAAGAGGTAAAAGGTCAGTGGGGAATAAAGGGGGGGGGGGAATTTTTTTTTAACCCAAAGGAAAAATATATACTTATGCCATCAGGTTGGAAGCTACCCAGACAGACTATTGCTTCTCCACCCTGAGGGTGGCCTCATTTTGATATAAGAGCAGGCCAAGGACTGGCATGTTGGAGCAGGAATCGGAATTAAAATATTTGGCCTCAGGGAAATTCCACTTGTGGCAAATGGAACGGAGGTGCTTGATGAAGTCCCCCAATTTATGATGGGTCTTGCCAATATAGAGGAGACCACATCAGGAGCACTGGACACAATAGATGACCCCAGCAGTTTGGTATGTGGAGTGTTGCCTCACCTGCAAGGACTGTTTGTGCCCTGAATTGCGGTAAGGGAGTGGGTGTATGTGCAGATGTAGTACTTGGGCTGCTTGTAGGGATAAGTACCTGGAGGGAGATTAGTGGGGAGGAATGAATGGACAAGGGAATCGTGGAGGGAGTGATCCCTGCGAAAAGTGGGGGTTGGAGGTAAAGATATATTCAGTGGTAGGATCCCTTCAGAGGTGGTGGAAGTTGCTGATGTAATGTGATGGATGCGAAGGCTGATAGGTTGGTAAGGACAAGGAATTCTATGTCTGTTATTGAGGCAGGGAGATGGGGTGAGCACAGATGTTTGGGAAATGGAGGAGATGTAGGTGAGGGCAGCATCAATTGTGGAGGGATGGAAACCTTGATCTCGGAAGGAGGAAGACATCTCTGTCCTGGAATGGAAAGCTGCGTCATGGGAACAGAGGTGGCAGAAGTGAAGAAACGGAGAAAATGGAGTAGCATTTTTACAGGAGAATCAGTAGGTTTATAAAAGATGTCAGTCAACAGTTTTCCTCCAGAGATGGAGACGGAGATCGAGAAAGCGGCAGGAGGTATCGGTTGGATCAAGTGAACTTAAGGACAGGATCAAAATTAGAGACAAAGTTGGTAAAATTGATGAGCTCAGCATGGGTACATGATGTAGCACCAACACCAGTCATCAACGTAGCGATGGAAGAGTTGGAGAGCATTACCAAGGAAGGCTTGGTGGAACATTCTATGAAGCCAGTGAAGAGGCAGGCATAGTTGGGGCCCACGCAGGTGCCCATGGCTACCCCTCAAGTTTGGAAAAAGTGTGAGGGGCCGAAGGAATAATTGTTGAGTGTGAGGGCCAATTCTGCCAGAGAGAGAATCAATGTTTCAGGTTGAACCATATAACAATTACAGCATGGAAACAAGCCATCTCGGCCCTTCTAGTCCATGCCGAACGCTTACTCTCACCTAGTCCCACCGACCTGCACTCGGCCCATAACCCTCCATTCCTTTCCTGTCCTTATACCTATCCAATGTTTTTTTAAATGACAAAATCGAACCTGCCTCTACCACTTCTACTGGACACACTCAATGTGTCAGCAAATGTAGAGCGCCCAAAAGCAGAGCAGTAGAGATGATTTAGCAGTAAATGGTATTTGACTAATAAACTGCAAAGTAACAAGCCACAAGGAGCCACAAGAAAAGAGAGAACAGATACTTAACCCATGGTAACTGAAGGCCAGGAGCGACTGGTTGAGGCTGGCTGATTCAATGAGTAAACAAGGGCTGTAGACCAGAGATGAGTTAAAATGGGCTGCAGGTGATGAGGTTCAAAATGAATAGCAAGTGATTCCTGTTTATGGGTGGAGACTGGGAGGCCATACAGGATGCCCCCTCTCTTTAGGCCAGCACCCAACAGCTCAGGGCAATCTGCATGGGTCTGGTGGAACTCCTTGATGAGTGATGGATCCAAAGTATAACAGGACAGCACCCAAGAGCCCTCCTCTGGACCGCATCCTTCCCAGTCAACCGGGTACTGCACACCCTATCCACAAAGACGTGAATCCATTAACTGGTGAACTGTGTACACTGGACCATCTTCCACCATCCTAGGTTCTGGAGGAGCAGGCTCAGGCGTGTTGAGTGGTCCTTGGACAACGGGCTTGAAGCAGGACACATGGAAGGTAGATGTGATCCTGAGGCAGCTGGAGATGGTAAGAGACTGGATTAATGCAATGGGTAATCTTGAATGGACTAATGTGGGAGTTGGTGTACAGGAGTAGATCTCAGGTGGACAGCCAACCATAGTCCCCAGGGTGGAGCAGTCTGGCTGGGTGCCACCAGTGGTTAGCCTGGCAACAGTAGGTGCAATTAGCAGCTAGGATGGCCTTCTGTGCCCTCTTCCAAGCATTCTGGCAATGGCAAATCAGGGCCCTGACAGATGAGAAATTTTGGAAATCAGGTCATTTTTTTACCATATAACCATCTAACAATTACAGCATGGAAACAGGCCATTTCGGCCCTTCTAGTCCGTGCTGAACGCTTACTCTCACCTAGTCCCACTGACCCGCACTCAGCCTATAACCCTCCATTCCTTTTCTGTCCACATGCCTATCCAATTTTTTTAAAATGACAATATCAAACCTGCCTCTACCACTTCTACTGGAAGCTCATTCCACACAGCTACCACTCTCTGAGTAATGTTGTTGCCCCTCATGTTTCCCTTAAACTTTTGCCCCCTAACTCTCAATTCATGTCCTCTTGTTTGAATCTCCCCTACTCTCAATGGAAAAAGCCTATCCATGTCAACTGTATCTATGCCCCTCATAATTTTAAATACCTCTATCAAGTCCCTCCCTCAACCTTCTATGCTCCAAAGAATAAAAACCTAACTTGTTCAACTTTCTCTGTAACTTAGGTGCTGAAACCCAGGTAACATTCTAGTAAATCTCCTCTGTACTCTATTTTGTTGACATCTTTCCTATAATTTGGTGACCAGAACTGTACACAATACTCAAAATTTGGCCTCACCAATGCCTTGTACAATTTTAACATTACATCCCAACTCCTATACTCAATGCTCTGATTTATAAAGGCCAGCATACCAAAAGCTTTCTTCACCAGCCTATCCACGAGATTCCACCTTCAGCAAACTATGTACCATTATTCCTAGATCACTCTGTTCTACTGCATTCTTCAATGTCCTACCATTTACCATGTATGTCCTATTTTGATTAGTCCTACCAAAGTGTAGCACCTCACACTTATCAGCATTAAACTCCATCTGCCATCTTTCAGCCCACTCTTCTAATTGGCCTAAATCTCTCTGCAAGCTTTGAAAACCTACTTCATTATCCACAACGTCACCTTAGTATCATCTGCATACTTAATAATCCAATTTACCACCCCAGATCACACCATACATCCAGCTCATTAATGTATATGACAAACAACATTGGACCCAGTACAGATCCCTGAGGCACACCACTAGTCACCGGCCTCCAACGTGACGAACAGTTATCCACCACTACTCTCTGGCATCTCCCATCCAGCCACTGTTGAATCCATTTTACTACTTCAATATTAATACCTAACGATTGAACCTTCCTAACTAACCTTGTCAAAGGCCTTACTGAAGTCCATATAGACAACATCCACTGCCTTACCCTTGTCAACTTTCCTCGTAACCTCTTCAAAAAATTCAATAAGATTTGTCAAGCATGACCTTCCAAGCACAAATCCATGTTGACTGTTCCTAATCAGACCCTGTCTAATTATGTATACCATCTCTAATAATACTTTCCATTAATTTACCCACCACTGACATCAAACTTAGGTCAACTGAACATCTGAGAAACGAAGGAAAAACTAACTTGTTCTGATGAAGGGACTTGATCTAAAATTTTAATCTTGCTTTTCTTTTCACAGATGCTACCGGACCTGAGTATTTAGTGTTTTCTGTTTTTGTTACAGAAATTGGTAGTAATAGACTTGATCTGGTAACAGAAGAAATGCTGGATACTGACCTTGGGGTGAAGAGACACTGTGTCTTCAGTTTAAAAAAAAATTCATATTTGACTTGTAATTCAAAGTTATCGTATTATATTCACACAAGTACTTAATTTGTGGAGAATGACCATATGTGTATATATTTTACAGGATTGAAAGGATTAAAAATACTCTTGTCCTTTCAATCTATTTCAATTCCATTTAAACCTATATTTGTTCATGAGTATTTGAGACTTAGTGTAGAACTATTGATACCGACCTATACATTAGCAAAGACACTCACCATCCAGACTGTGCTCTCTTCTCACCGTTTCCATCAGGAACGGAGTACAGGAGCCTCAGGACTCAAGCCACCAGCTTCAGGAACAGTTATTACCCCTCAAACATCAGATTCCTAACCAGTGGGGATAATTTAATTCACCTCAGCTCTGAACTGATTCCTCAGCTACTAATTTCAAGGATTCAACAACTTAATCTCAGTATAATTTTTAAAATTATTATTGATATATTTATTTAGCAGATGGAATATAGTGTAAGGAAGTGCGTGGTCATGCACTTTGGTAGAAAGAATAAAGCTGTAGACTAATTTATAAATGGGGAGAAAATTCAGAAATCTGTGGTGCAAAGAGACTTGGGAGTCCTCATGCAGGATTCCCTGAAGGTTAATTTGCAGGTTATAAGGAAGGCAAATGCAATGTTAGTACTCATTTCAAGAGGACTAGAATATAAAAGCAAGACTCTCGTGTTAAGGCTTAATAAGGCATCGATCAGGCAACACTTGGAGTATTGTGAATTTGGACCCCTTATCTAAGAAAGGATGTGCTGGCACTGGAGAGGAAATTCATGAGAATGATTCTGGGAGTAAAAGGGTTAACATACAAGTAGCATTTGATAGCTCTGGGTCTGCACTCGCTGCAGTTTAGTGGAATGGGTTGGGGGGGGGGATCTCATTGAAGTTTGCTGACTATTGAATAGCCTAGATAGTGGGTGTGGGGATGATATTTTCTATCAATACACACAAAATGCTGGAGGAACTCAGCAGGCCAACCAGCATCTATGGGGGAAAAAAGCGCAGCTGATGTTTTGGGCTGAGACGCTTCCTCAGGACTGGAGGGTAAAAAGATGAGTTAGAAGTTGGGGCAAAGGGAGGAAGAAACACAAGGTGATAGGTGAAATTGGGAAGGGGAGGGGTGAAGTAAAGATCTGGGAAGATGGTTGGTGGAAGAGATACAGGGCAGGAGAAGGGGGAATCAAAGAGGAGAGAACAGAAGGCCATGCAAGAAAGGAAGGTGGGAGGAGTACCAGAGTGAAGGCAAAGAGATAAAGTGAGAGAGGGAAAAAGGGATGGGGAATGGTGAAGGAGGGGGTTGGGGTGGCCATCACCGGAAGTTTGAGAAATCGATATTCATGGCATCAGGTTGGAGGCTACCCAAATGGAATATAAGGCATTGCTCCTCCAACCCGAGTGTGGCCTCATTGCGACAGTGGAGGAGGACATGCATGGCATGTCAGAATGGGAAGGAAAATTAAAACGGGTGACCACTGGGAGATCTCGTTTCTCTGGTAGATGGAGTGTAGGTGCTCAGTGAAGTGGTCTCTAAATCTACGTCGGGTCTCACTGATAGACAAACCACGCTGGGAGCACTGGATGCAGTAGATGACCCAACAGACTCACAGGTGAAGTGTCACCTTGAAGGACTTGCTACAATATTTCCTATAGAGGGGGAACAGCATCAAAATAGAAGGAAGTCCATTTAAACCTCGAGGCATAGCAGAAGTAGGGCACTCGGCCCATCAAGTCTGCTCCACCATCCCATCGTATCTGATTTATTAACCCTTTCAATCCCATTCTCATGCTGCCTTCTCGTAACGTTCGATGCCCTGACTAAGCAAGAAACTGTCAATATCTGCTTAAAATATACTCAATGACTTGCTTTCTGCAGCCATCTGTGGCAATGAATTCCACAGATTCACCACCTTCTGGCTAAGGAAATTCCTTCTCATCTCTGTTCTAAACGGAGTAAAAGAACCCTTGGGAGGCAGTGATCATAATATGATACCATTCATCCTGCAGTTTGAGAGGAAGAAGACAGATGAATCAGTATTGCAGTGCAGTAAGGAGAATTATGGAAGTATGAAAGAGGAGCTGTAGAAAGTTGATTGGATATAAACACTAGCAGGGATGATGGGAGAAAAGCAATATCTGGTGTTTCTTGGAGCAACTCAGAAGGCACAAGATCCTAAAGATAAAGAAGAATTCTCGAGAGGATGAGAAAACCATGGCTGACATGGGGAGTCAAAGACAGCATAAAAGCAAAAGTGAGGGCACATAATGCAGTGAAAATTAGTACAAGGTTAAAGGATTGCGCGGCTTCTAAAAACCACCAGAAAACAAGTTGAGACAACAACAATAACACGGGGATAAAAGATGAAATATGAAGGTAGGCTAGCCAAAAATATCAGAGGATATCAAAAGAATTTTTCAGATATATAGAGTAAAAGAGAGGAGAGACCAGAGATGAGGAATTTCTTTCCCCAGAAGGTGGTGAATCTGTGGAATTTATTGCCATGGATGCCATGGAGATCAGGTCATTAGGTATATTTAAAGCAGAGGTTGATAGGGTTCTTAATTTGTTAGGGTGTTGAAGGTTATGGGAAGAAGACAGGAGAATGGGTTTGACAGGGATAATGGATCAGCCATGATGGAATGGCAGAGCAGACTTGATGGGCCGAATAGCCTAATTCTGCTCCTATGTCTTGTGGTCTTATGTTTGATTGTTCGTTGGCCTTTGTGTAGCTTTTTATTGATTCTACTGTATTTATTCTACTGTGAATAGCTACATCAAAATGAATCTCAAGGTCATATATGGTGACTCGTTGATATTAAATTTACTTTAAACTTTGATAGTGAATATGAACAAATGATAGTGAATGGAACTCTCTTCCAATGAGGACAGCAGCAGAGTTGCCATAATGACACTAGATCAAAGATTCACTGGATAGTTTCTAGGGATTTAGGTGTGCTGTATGAGGAGAGATTGTGTAAACCAGGCCTGAATGTTTTGGATTTCAAATCAGTGAAGTCCATAAAATCGATACAGGGCTCAACAGAGTGCAGAAAGGAAGTTTCCTGTGACTTAGGACTGTAGAATCAGGGGTCAGAGACTTGGAATAAAGGATGTCATTAAGGACTGGAGACAAAAGAAATTTCTTCACTGAGGAAGGTAAACCTTTGAAACTATTTAACCCAGAGACTTGTGGAGCTTAGTAATTAAGTTCATTCACAACAGAGACCAGTAGATTTTTTTTCTGGTATGGGAAAAGAGCACAAAATGACATTGGGCTAGAAGATCAGCCATAATGTTAAGAGGAAACAGCACAACTCTGGAAGGTCTGAAGGCCTTTGCCAGCTCCTAATTTTTGTTTTTGTCTCATGCAAGATTTCCAGCCACAATAGACTTCCAGCTTGCTGATCAAATGTAACAAAACATACTCAGCTCATTGAAATACATTTTTAGTATAAAGTTATCAGGCATTAAGATTAAAAGTTTTACCATTATTAAATCCTTAACTGTTTTGGATGCACCCATTTAAGCCTTTGAGCTGTATTTTCTTTGAAGTCAATTCAATTTAAAATTTGTCTACATACTGCTTGAAATATGAACTGGTGGTAGTTGGTGCACAGAATGGAATGAGTTGAGATCAAATTTGTCTCCTTTGAGGGATATTTGAAAATCTGTCTTTTTAAGCGTTAATTTACAAGATTTGAATTCTAAATCTTGGAGCTTTGAAAAAATTAGGCTTTGCATTTGATCAAAATTCATTCTTAAATGAAAATTGAACACCTTATTTTGCTGAAGCCTTAACCAAAAAAAGTTGACTGTTTCTCTGTCCTCTGTTGCTGCCTAACCTGTGTAATTTCTGTATTTTCTTGTTTGTTTCTGAAATCTGTTCAGCAGGAATCCTGAAACAGTAACTTGTGAGCTGTTTGTTGGTGATGTGTGGAAAAATCGTGCATACATCACATTAACTATTTGATAGGAAAAATGCTGCAAGTTAGACAGTGATAAACATTTTTTAGTATCCTTGGGAGTTATTAAAAGCTCTAACTATTTTCTGTATCTGTTAGAAAACTATAAAGAATGCACAATATCAACTTTTAGAATTTAGTACTCTTAATGAAGGATTTTTCCACATAATGTAATTTGGGATGGTTTCCACTCCCGATGCAGAGCGTAATCTGCATACACACACGTGAAGCTAACTTTTCTGAAGTGAATCTTTTAGTTTAGTTTCCACCCAGGATCATCAGTATAACCACAAAGAAAATTTTCCCAGAAACAATGCAGTTGGGTCGTAAAACAGGCGGAAAGTGCTTTTTGTTTACTAGGGTAGGAAATTTATTTAGGGGTATATTTAGGAATGGCAGTCTGATTAAGTATTTGTAATACAAGTGAAAACTAACAAGTCATTTACTAGTTTCATTAATGCACATAAACAGTGTATTGTTTAATATCTTTCAGTTAAATACCTAGAAATGAATCCTTGCTTATGCATTGTACTTGTTCCTCTACGGGTCAATCGAATAAGCTGCTAAGTGACTTTGAAGATGTTTCCACTCATCTTTGCACCTTTTTATTAAAAAAAAAGTCTGAAGAACTTTGTACTGCTGAATTGAAGTGAACTTGTAAAGCTCATTGTTTTGAACTGGGCATTTGCCAGCAGGCTTGGATTTTGGCTAATGGCCGAGAATTTATTATACACCTAAATGGATGAGTGTTACTTTTGTGCATTAACTCGATGTTCTTGAGAGCTCTAACTATTGGATATGGGTCTGCTGCTAAATATTTTAGTAGTGCAGAGGTTCATTTCCTTGGGCCCTTCTAAAAGGGGTGATGTAGCTCCTGGAGGGCTGGGCGAATGGTAAGTTAATAGTGATGGGTGCCAGACTGTAGTTCTCACTGGGTTTGATAAGGGTTGAAGTTAGAGGTTAGCTGGGGGAAATGCACCCTGGAGGAAGACTGACAGTAATTACGATTAAGGATTTTGGCTTCGGGAGGTGTAGATCAATTGGTTGGGAATGGCTGTGAAGGCCTTCAAGATGTTTGGTACGGTGTGGGGTGTAGGGAAGGAGGGAGGAGGTTACTACCCAGATAAAGGGTTTGGAAGTAATAAGCTGCATAGTATGTTGGTTAGGGTAGCAAGAAGCTGATTTATGTAATTTGAGATTTGCTAAGCTGGAGACTTCCACGTGCTATTTGTATTAGCACATCTGACATTTAACCAAGTTGTGCAAATACAAATGCCCTCCCGTTGATGTCACTGCCCGTTTCTACCCTCACCAGCACAGATTGCAACTTGTAGTTGCAAACTGCACCTATTCCACTGAAGTCCCATTGCACTGAGGAGCATGTTGTGTAACTAGTAGAGAACTGGTTGTAGAACATGTTGCAAGTTGTTTACCTCAGCACACTGAAGGATGTGATTTCTCTTAAACATGGTGGTACTTGAATAATGCATCTGTGTTTAGCATTGTTCACTACGAAATGATTGATTGAGTTTGAATATTAATACCAGAGTGTCTTTCTCATTTCTTAACTTTACCTTTAGGTTTTCATGCCCCAAATGTGTATACTGTCTTCTATGATAGTCCAGGAAGGCTGCCTCAGTTCACCTTGAATTTGCATGTATGTTCATAAAGTTGGCTTCAGGCTGCTGTCCAGAGCGAATGCAAGGAATTTGATGTCATGAGTAGGCATGCTGTCTGAAGGGTTGAGGTAGGAAGTGATGCTATCCTGTGTTTGAGAAGACTTGATGGCCTGAACCTATGTATCAGATGACTTTTCCTAAGACTCGATAGGTAATGAAACAATAATCTGCTTGCACTCAGACTCCTGCAGATACATGGCTGAATCTATTCCCTACTGTCCTTAAACTTTCTGAGGCTGGTTATTGTAACACCTGAGCAGGATCCTGCTGCTGACTTTTTTATTTTTAAAAAAAGAAAGAAAGATGGATTTTGGATGGTCAGCTAGTCCTCATTGCTGTATCCCTGCTTCCATTGGAAAGCCTTTCCTTGCATGTGGGACCCTTCTGATAATGCAGGTAAGTAACCTGCAGATGTACTGTGTTACTTCACTTGTGGAGAGCCATAGACGGCGTGTGGGTAATGTTTTCATGTTCACTGTGAAGAATGACACTTCACAGCTTAATGGGATCAATGGGCACCTCTCTGTACACTGAGGACTTGTCTCCTACCATGTGGCAGAGAATGAATATTTAGCTGAATTCACGTGAAAAGGTCGTGAAATAAGGAAGACTTTGTCTCAGCATCTGTTTTATTGCCACTGTGTCAGAACGGCAGCACGGTGTAAAGGGCATAAATGTACAAAAAAGAAAAATTCCAAAAATAATTTGTGCAAGATAAAGGAATACTGAGGTGGTGTTCATGGGCAGTTCATAAACTGATGGCAGAGGGGGAAGAAACTGTTTCTAGATCATTGAGTGTGGGTCTTCAAGCTCTTATCCCACCTGGATGGTAATAACAAAAAGAAGGTCCCTAGTGTTGAAGGCTGCCTTCTTGAGTTGCCACCTCTTGAAGCCTTCCTCTGTGATTAAAATGGTTATGCCTCGACTGAGTTGACTGAGTCAACAACCTGCTGCAGCCTCTTGTGATCCTGTTCATTGAAGCTTCCAGATCTGGCTATGATGTTGTCAGTCAGAATGGTCTCCACTATGCATCCAGAAAAATTTGTGAGAGTCTTTGGTGACGTCTCAAATCTCCTCAAAATTCTATCGAAATAGGGGATGCCTTCTTCATGATTTCATTAACGTGTTGCGCCTAGGATAGATCCTCCAAGATGTTGAACCCCTCAGCTGATGGCACCTGAACTAGAGGATGCTCTGTGACAATACCAGTGGAAAATTATGTACTTGCCTTGTACAGTGGTGACCTACACAACTTCCCACCAGAGTTGGGGGTAAACGCCTTGACATCTCTTGCCTGTCTAATCAAATGCCTGACGCTTTTGGCTGTTTGAGTGTGTACCTGTATGTCTTATCACTGGAACATCCCAGACATGCTCCTGATCAGAGTCCTCTGGAGCAGTGTGGATGTGCCCAGTCTAGATGTGCTTTACATATTGCCATTCCACAGCACACTAGTAGAGAGAGAACATTTCAATTCAATGACCATTCATCAGATTCATTATTCAATCCGAAACATAGCCTTTTTATCTCCCTCTACTGACACTGTCTGACCTGCTGTCTATTTTCAACATTTTCTGTTTAATATTTCTGGTGTTGGTAGTTCTTTTACTTTAATTGCAGATCAGTAATGCCCTGTGCATATCTCCTTGAGTCATGTATCTCCCTAACTTCATTCTTCACAGGACTGTCTGAGATGGTGCCCTGAGAGGCCAGGTACAATGACATGCTCACCACCATCATCAATCACCTTTCCCAGCCCACTCCCTCTCACCTCTGGGCACCCCCCAAAAATATTTTTCTCCCTTTCTTGCATGAGGTAGTTTTCAGAGATGGAAAGACTGAAATCTATCCTAAAGTCTTGCCAAGACGAAACAAAGACCTGCATGAGTAACTTGCATCCAAACCATCGTTATGGTGGTGCAGCCTTGCAGGCATTAATTTGAGAATTCATGGTTGATCAAATCATATGGGACATATAAATCACAATGAAACTTTTCTGCTGAGGTAGAAAAGTTGCAGAATACCCTTGGCCATGATGGTTTGAGGTCTGGTGGATCATCTGTCCATTTACAGGATGATCGTAAATTTAGGATAGGCACACCTGGGCAAGTGACATCAATCAGTCTCGCTGCCTTTGCCTCATTAGAAGAGACTCTGAGCAACTTGATCATTATCATCCTTGTGTGGATGACAGAAAAGTCAAAAGTCAATAGTGAGGAGAAAGTGTAGGTGCACGCATACAAGTGAAAAATATTTAAATTGGTCTTAAATTCAACTTGATATATCTTTAATAGTCATGACATTTCTTCTGGCAGTACTGAGCTCCATAATTTAGGGATTCTCCCAACATTAGGATAATCAGCTGCTGTAAATCGTTCCTTGTGTGTAGGTGAGTTGGTGGAAATGAGGGGAGAATAAAAATATAATTTCTGAATTATTAAAAGTGGAATATAGCTAGTTTAATAGATGTTTGATGGTTTGCTCTGTTGGCAGACTGCAGAGCCTGTTTTTGTTGATGCATGATCTCAGCAACCATCTCATCTCCTTCCTGCAAGTTTCTTGTAGTGCCCGCTGATCTCTGCACAGAATATCCCTTCAGGGCTCTGTGTCCTGCACCAGGATTTCATGTGTTGTTTGGCGCTTTCTCTGAGGCAACCATTGTATGTCACTGGCCTAACATTGCCACTGTGCCTTCTGGGGTTAAATGCCTTCTGTGATTAGTCCACAGCAATATTCAGCTGAGTGCAGTCCTGTTGGAAACTGCACAGATCCTGTTTCAGTGCACACTTCTGGATACTGCTCTATTTTAAATATTTTTTGGCTAATTTTTATTTACAGGGGGTTTCTGCAATGGCATTTAGTGTGCCCAAAGAAAAGAATGAGATCCATTTTCTAGCTACTCATCCCTCTATCCACTATTGATAAAATATAAATAATTTAGATTGTGTAGTTAATTTCCAAAAGAAAAACCAGCCTGTGATGATCCAACA
This sequence comes from Hemitrygon akajei, assembly GCF_048418815.1. Classification (NCBI taxonomy): domain Eukaryota; kingdom Metazoa; phylum Chordata; class Chondrichthyes; order Myliobatiformes; family Dasyatidae; genus Hemitrygon; species Hemitrygon akajei. Next base: position 26,745,944 of record NC_133149.1, read on the forward strand.
AGACTGAGTCCAGTAATGGTTTAAAGAGCTTATAGTAGCCATATAAATGTCGGTTCTTAGTAATCCACTATTGTCTCAGTGTTCTGTTTTCCTGTGGGTTTTAACTTTAAATCTCTTCAGTACAATCTATTGCCTGGCTGTGTTCCAAGTAGTACATGGTATCAAATCTCCACTACAGAATAACTAATCATTTCATGTTATTGGATTTGAACACACGGAAAAAAGGTTCAGATGCATCCATAAAGCTGAACTACATTTTGCCAGTTGTACAAATGTACCGTCCACATTTACTGCAAATCACTTCTGCATAGTTATTTCCTGGCATTTTCCCTGTGATGTGTAGTTTGTTGTTTAACTCTGCCAAGAGCCTCGAGGGGTACTTGGCCTACTGTCATTGTTAGCTTCTGCAGTGTTTGGTGTAATATCCTTCAGTGTCAAGTAAAGAAACCGCAGAATATTTTTAGCCATTCCCAGTGTTTAAAGTGTCCTGTCATCTTAAAGAATTGCTTAGAAAGCTGAGAAGGTAAGTTGGTAATAAACATGCCCTTGTAATGTCTTCAAATGGCCCTTTTTGCACAAGCCACTATGTAAACCATCAGACCTAACGGGGAGGCCGAATTTAATCAGGAAGTTTTGTTTGTGCTTGCCCAAACCATGTCGTTGATTTGGCATACCCTTGCGTTGATTCACTTAAGGGTAAGGTGAAAGATGGCTTGATATCTGTGATATTTTGTCATTGCCCAGAGGAGAGATGACTGAAAGATTAGGGTTGTAGGTGGTGATGTAGGTATCAAGGAGAAGGTCAGGGTGCACATTGGGTAGGCGACTGAGGGGAGCAAGGGTTAGGAACAGCTGCAAAACATAAATTTTTACAAATTTATAACTTGCAGTAATTTTTATGCACTGTACTGCTGCCACAAACCAACAAATCTCATGACCTATGTCAGAGATAATAAACCAGATCTGATTTTGACATTGATAGTGGACATAGTGATGGAAAGATGAAGAACACAACTGGTGTATTGTAGGTAGTGTGAAATGCAATTGCACTCCAAGTAGGCTTGGCCACTTTAAGTGAGGCTGAACGAGGCCTTGACTCTGCAGTTAAGTCCGAATTCTGATCTTCCAGGCTCTTTTGCATAGAAAAATTGCAGAGCTCAATGAGAGACAAGAATTGTTTGTCATTACGTGTGCCCAAGGGCCTCCATGACCTAATATGTTGTGCTGAAGGAAATCGTGTCAACAATTTTGGTCCGCTCTTTTGTGTTTTGACCTAAAAATATCCTGAAATGCTAGCGATTTTTTTTTTTTAAATGCATCAAGTATTGATATTAAATTGATTCTCTGCAGGTTATATAACAATCCAAATGCAGGGAAAAATCTATATTTAGAAAATGACTTCCTAATTTGAGGATGCGCCAAATTGCTTCACCACCAATAAAATACCTGCAGTAATCTCTGCTGTAGCATAGGTAGTAGTGCAGGGAGAAGAGATATTCCTATAAAATGCTTGATATATGCAGTGCTGAAAGAACTATGATGAGGTTGTGACTGCTTTCAGAATTGTCCCTCTGATTGATGCTTTGTTCTAATGTATTAAGCTGTTTTGCAATAGTCTCACATGGATAGAATGTAGCTACTGAAATGTCCTGTTTGTTTTGCATAAAACACTGTATAAAACAATAGTCTTTGGTTTTAAAGTTGTGATCCACAGCTATAACCTATCATCTGTGAAGCATGTCCTAATTTCTGAGATTTACCACATGCTGCCAACAAATTCAACTGCAGATTCGCCTTCAAATTTGGCATGTACACAAGCAATTGTATAATACCTAGGTTCCATAGCTTTCTGTTTCTTTTTGTTAAAACTGGTATACAATTTTAGCTGGTTTGGGTTTGCAGATTTAGAAGCTGGATTCCCAGAGTGATGTCAAAATGTTTTTCTTTGTGAATCTGTGATACTTTTTTAAAAAAAAGTAAGTAGGAGTGGGCCATTTGACCTTTCAGACTTTGTGCAGTATATGATAACGGCTGATTATCCACTTCGCTGTCCTTGTTCCCACTTTCTCCCCTTACACCTTAATCTCTTTAATATTCACAGATGGGAGTTCTGAACAGACAATGAGCCATCCCTTGAACACTACCTCTCTATTTTTGCTCTTTCTGCACTACTTATTTATTTTTTTATTATAATTTATGTTTCTTTATGCATTGCAGTACTGCTGCCACAAAACAAATTTCACGGCATGCATCAGTGATGTTAACACCGATTCTGAATCTGATTCCGGTATATCAACCTCCCTCCTTCAATGTAATTAATGAATTAATCTTCATGGCTGGATAAGACAATTTTGAGAAACAAAAGATTTGAATCTTAGCATAACACTTTGAATAAAATATTTATAGAACGCTTATTACAGTGTTAGTTCAATCACTTGCAATGAAAGATATCTCAATTTGTATTGCAGTGTTTCAGGATTCTGAACTTTTATGTAGCAACCCAACTCTTTCTGTGACATTACTAGTCATGAGGTAGGACAGATATAACTTTCTCCTGGCTTGTGTTCAAAATTTTAAAACAGATATTCAATTAAGTTTGACTTAGTGCATTATGTTTGAATATCACTGTTTTAGAAGTCCGCAGTTAGAAACTACTGAAAATAAAATATGGTCTCCCCTTATTGTGGAAAATAAAATTTCAAAGAAATGAGTTTGGGGGGGAAGTTATTCAATTAAAATCAGAGCAAAGCCTAGTTATCAATTTTATGTATGTGTGGTGGGTTTTGGTATGAGATGTTAAGTATTATTTCCATTTTTCTGGATCAAATTTATGATGGGTAAACTGAAATGTCACTACGGATATAATTTTTTTCTACATTGATTACCTTTCTGTAGAAATAGAAATAAAAATTTCTTTAATGCAGATTTTATGGTCTGTCTACAAAATTTTAGTAAATATGCCCTCAGTCATTCTAATCTGCGTATAAATAGTTTCAGCAATTTGTTATATTTTACAAAGTAACAGTTACTGTACATGATAAATCTCAATATAAATAGCACTGCCGCTGCTGGTGCAGTAAAAAAAAAGATATAATTAACAAAATGAATTGTATCCTAACATATGTGTTCACTGTAACACACTTCTAGCCATTAAAATTCCAGAGCAATATGTTGCTTTTTTCATAACCTCCCTCTTTGTTGACTTTGAAGTTCCATTCTCTGGATTGAACTTTTTAGAACCACTATATCATTAAGTAACAGTGAGAATTGCACAGATCAGTCTTCTATGACTATCACAGGATGTAAGTTGCAATACAAATTTGGCAAGAAGCTGATGAGAAAAGATGGTGTGGCTTGAGTTGCCAATTGAATACCAAAAGTTCCAACTTGAAACTTGTTACCCACGTGTTTTAAAATTAAAATAGTGGGGGAGCTAAAGAATGTACAAATTATTCTGGCATGAGTGTGCCAATGGCTGTTAGAGTGTTTAATTGCCACTGCAGACTTGAGATCTACTGAATGGGCATTCAGGAGAGGGAGGAGAACAATGAGTTGGTGTTTGTGCATGTGAGGGTGGGGATGTAATCAATATGACAGGGAAGGTAGGGTAAAGGCCCAAGTGGGGAAAAAGAGAATGGAACTTAGTGAGGTCTCAGTTTGGCATGCCATGTCCTTACTCTCACCTGAGTGACCGATGACTGATGCTTCCAGGAAATTTGCACTTAACTTCAGTCACAATGATCTGAAAGGAAATCTGCATGGAGCTTAACAGACTTGCAAAAAGAAATGTCCGATTGAATGTCTACAGCATTAAATGATGCCTGTATGATTTTCATATTCTATTCTGTCACAAGTACATACTCAATGGCTTGGCACAGAAACAAACACCACTCTGCAATCTAATTTCTGCAAGTGTCTCCTAGATTTTTGTTTTTAAAATGGGTATAAAATGAAAGACAGCAAGTTAACTTCACTGCTGTTGGAATTTCAGGTAACTGTAGAGAATAGATGAGAAACAGATTCATAATGTAATGCAGTAATGCTTTTCAGTGGAGTTGGGTGAGGGTCAGAGAGGGATATAGTGGAAAATGGATCCAGTACTAAGTTTCATGTCTTGGGAAATGATGTATGCACCAAGGTCCCTACCCCTCCTCAGTGCTTCCCCTACCTCCTTAAGCTGTATAGCTGATGCAGTATACAATGGGAGGCAGCAAAGTCGACATGGATTTATGCAAAGCAAATGTTGTGTTTTTGATTTGAGAAGTGTTAATATAATGTATTTGAACTTTAAAGAAAGGTATCATGCAAGAGGTTATTAAAATTTGTATCTTGGGATGAGGGGCAGGTGGTTGATATACCACCATGGATTGGCAAGTGTTAATGGGCAGAAGACGTAAAATTAAGTGGGTCAATTTCAGTTGAGATATTATCTAGTGGGATTGGTGCTAGGGCCTTGTGTTCACAATCTATCAATGAGTTGGATGAGGGGATACTTTTTCTGTGTCAGCATGGGCTCAGAGGAGGATGTGGAGAGGCTTCGGGGGATATAGATTGAATATACAAGTGCAAGGCATATGGAATATAATGTGAGTTCATATAATTTCTTAGAGAACAGAAAGGTGGATTATTTTTACATCATGACCGGCCGAAAGGTTTGGTATTCTGAGGGATTTTGTGCTTGCATACAAATAAACATTATTTTGCAGCAGGCAAATTTTAAGTGAATTTGAGTGAATCAATAAGACTATAAGACATAGGTGCAGAATTAGGCCATTTGACTGATTATGACTGATCCCTCTCAATCGCATTCTCTGCCTTCTCTCCTGTAATCTTTGATGCCTTGATTAATCAGGAACCTGTCAATCTCTGACATATTTCCCTACATTATATTACATCTTCCACTTCTTTGCGCAGTCCCCAATCTGTCCAAATCCTTCTGGAGACACCCTGCTTCCTCAACACTACCTGCACCTCTGCGTATTTTCATATCGTCCGCTAACTTGGCCATAAAGCCATCAATTCCATATCATTGACTTACAAGGTGAAAAGAAGCAGTCCCAACACTGACCCCTGTGGCACACCACTAGTCACTGGCAGCCAACCAGAGAAAGGCCCCATTTATTTGAAAACGCAAACACGAGAAAATCTGCAGATGCTGGAAATTCAAGCAACACACACAAAATGCTGGTGGAACGCAGCAGGCCAGGCAGCATCTATAGGAGGAAACACTGTCGATGTTTCAGAACTAACTGAAAGAAAAGATAGTAAGAGATTTGAAAGTAGGAGGAGAAGGGGGAAATCCAAAATGATAGGAGAAAACAGGAGGGGGTGGGGTGAAGCCAAGAGCTGGAAAGGTGATTGGCAAAAGGGATACAGAGCTGGAGAAGGGAAAGGATCATGGGACGGGAGGCCTAGGGAGAAAGAAAGGAGGAGGGGAGCACCAGAGGGAGATGGAGAACAGGCAAAGAGTGATGGGCAGAGAGAGGAAAAAAGGAGGGGGGGAATAAATAAGGGATGGGGTGAGAAGGGGAGGAGGGGCATTAATGGAAGTTAGAGAAATCAATGTTCATGCCATCAGGATGGAGGCTACCCAGACGGAATATAAGGTGTTGTTCCTCTAACCTGAGTGTGGCTTCATCTTGACAGTAGAGGAGGCCATGGATAGAGATATCAGAATGGGAATGGGACGTGGAATTAAAATGTGTGGCCACTGGGAGATCCTGCTTTCTCTGGCGGACAGATTGTAGATGTTCAGCGAAATGGTCTCCCAGTCTGCGTCGGGTCTCACCAATATATAAAAGGTCGCACTGGGAGCACTGGACACAGTATACCACACCAGCCGACTCACAGGTGAAGTGTTGCCCCACCTGGAAGGACTGTCTGGGGCCCTGAATGGTGGTGAGGGAGTAAGTGTAAGGGCAGGTATAGCACTTGTTCCGTTTACAAGTATAAGTGCCAAGAGGGAGATTAGTGGAAAGAGATAGGGGGAACGAATGGACAAGGGAGTCGCGTAGGGGGTGATGCCTGCGGAAAGCGGTGGAGGGGGGAGATGTGCTTGGTCGTGGGATCCTGTTCGAGGTGGCAGAAGTTACGGAGAATTGTATGTTGGACCTGGAAGTTGGTGGGGTGGTAGGTGAAGACAAGGGGAACCCTATCCCGAGTGGGGTGGTGGGTGGATGGAGTGAGGGCAGATGTGTGTGAAATGGGAGAGATGCATTTGAGAGTGGAGTTAATGGTGGAAGAAGGGAAGCCCCTTTGTTTAAAAAAGGAAGACATCTCCTTCGTCCTGGAATGAAAAACCTCATCCTGAGAGCAGATGCAGTGGAGATGGAGGTATTGCGTGAAGGGGATAGCATTTTTGCAAGAGACAGGGTGGGAAGCGGAATAGTCCAGGCAGCTGTGAGAGACAATAGGCTTATGGTAGATAAGCTGTCTCCCAAGATGGAGACAAAAAGATCAAGAAGGGGGAGGGAGGTGTTGGAAATGGACCAGGTAAATTTGAGGGCAGGGTGAAAGTTGGAGGCAAAGTTAATGAAGTCAACGAGCTCAGCATGCGTGCAGGAGGCAGTGCTAATGCAGTCGTCAATGTAGCGAAGGAAAAGAGGGAGATGGATACCCATATAGACTTGGAACATGGACTGTTCCACGAAGCCAACAAAAAGGCAGGCATAACTGGGACCCATATGAGTGCCCATGGCTACACCTTTGGTTTGGAGGAAGTGAGAGGAGCCAAAGGAGAAATTATTGAGAGTAAGGTCTAATTCCGCTAGACGGAGGAGAGTGGTGGTAGAGGGGAACTGATTACGTTTCGAATCCAAAAAGAAGCAGAGAGCTTTGAGACCTTCCTGGTGGAGGATGGAGGTGTATAGGGACTGGACGTCCATGATGAAAATTAGGCGGTGGGTGTCAGGGAACTTAAAATCATTGAAAGTGTGAGAAGTGTCACGAACATAGGTGGGAAGGGATTGAACAAGGGGGGGATAAAGCAGTGTCAGGGTATGCAGAAATAAGTTCAGTGGGGCAGGAGCAAGCTTAGACAATGGGTCTACCTGGACAGGCAGGTGTGTGGATATTGGGTAGGAGGTAGAAACGGGAAGTGCGGGGTGTGGGAACTGAGATTGGTGGCAGTGGATAGGAGAACCCCGGAACTGATAAGGTTGGTGATGGTGTGGGAGACAGTGGCCTGGCGCTCCTTAGTGGGGTCATGATTGAGGGGTAAATAAGGCGAGTTATGAGCAAGTTATCACTGTGCCTCAGCAAGGCAGGATCTCCCATTGGCCACACATTTTAATTCCATGTCCCATTCCCATTCTGATATGTCAGTCCATGGCCTCTTCTACTGTCAAGATGAAGCCACACTCAGACTGGAGGAACAACACCTTGTATTCCGTCCGGGTAGCCCCCAACCTGATGGCATGAACGTTAATTTCTCTAACTTCCATTAATGCCCCTCCTCCCCTTCTCACCCCATCCCTTATTTATTCCCCCCCTCCTTTTTTCCTCTCTCTGCCCATCACTCTTTGCCTGTTCTCCATCTCCCTCCGGTGCTCCCCTCTCCCTTTCTTTCTCCCTCAGCCTCCCATCCCATGATCCTTTCCCTTCTCCAGCTCTTAGCTTCACCCCACCCCCTCCTGTCTTCTCCTGTCATTTCAGATTTCCCCCTCACTCTCCTACTTTCAAATATCTTACTATCTTTTCTTTCAGTTAGTCCTGATGAAATGCCTGGGCCCAAAACGTTGACAGTGCTTCTTCCTATAGATGCTGCCTGGCCTGCTGCGTTCCACCAGCATTTTGTGTTTGTTGCCCCATTTATTGGCACTCTTCACCTTCTGCCAGTCATCCAATTATCTATCCATGCTCGTATCTTTGCGAAAATGCCATGGTCTCTTACCTTGTTCAGCAGCCTCGTGTGATACCTTGTCAAAGACCTTTTGAAAATCCCAATGCACAACATTCACCGATTCTCCTTTGTCCATCCTGCTTGTTATATCCTTAGAGAATTCCAATGCATTTGTCAGGCAAGAATTCACCTTTAGAAAGCCATGCTGACTTTCACCTATTTTATGATATGCCTGCAAGTGCCCTGAAACCTCATTCTTAATTATAGACTCCAATATCTTTGAACCATTGAAGTCAGGCTAACTGGTCTATAATTTCCTTTATTCTGCCCTCTCTATCCCTTCTTAACGAGTGGAGAGATTTGCAGTTTCCAGTCCTTCAAAATCATTCTAGAATGTAGTGTTTCTTGAAGATCATTACCAATGCCTCGACAATCTTTTAAGCTACCCCTTTCAGAACCCTGGGCTGTCGTCCATCTAGTTCAGGTGACTTATCTACATTCAGCCTTTTCAGCTTCCCAAGTACCTTGTCCTGAGTAGTAGCAACTATACCCACTCCTGACTCTCTTGCATTTCTGGCACACTACTCAAGTCTGACACAGTGAAGACTGATGCAAAATACTTGTGATCCTCCACCATTTCTTTGTCCCTCCCCTCTCCCCCGCCATACTACCATTCCAGCGCTATTATCCAGCAGCCCGATATCCACTCTCATCTCTCTTTTTACTCGTTATACAAACAGCGATCTTATCTTCATTTTTAATCTTTTCTCCATTATGGTTTTTTTTAGTTGCTTTCTGTTGGATTCTCAAAGCTTTCCAATCCTCTACCTTCCCACTAATGTTTGCTCTATGATATGCTCTTTCTTTTGCTTTTATACTGTCTTTGACTTCCCTTGTCAGCCACAGTTGCCTCATCTTCCCTTTAGAATACTTCATTTTTGGGGTGCATCTTTTCCGTGCCTTCTGAATTTCCCCTATAAGCACCAGTTGTCATCCTTACTAGTGTCCTCTGCCAATCAGCTTTGGCCAGCTCCTCTCCCATGTAATTCTCTTTACTTCACTGTAATATTGATATACCTTAAACTGCAGTGTGATTTCTATTATACAATGATCACTGCCTCCTAAGGGTTCCTTTGCCTTGCGCTTCCTGGTCAAATCTGGGTAACTACATGATACTCAATCCAGAATTACCATTCTCATAGTGGGCTCAATCACAAGCTGCTCTAAATTCCCTCATTTGGGATCCAGCACCAAACAGGTTTTCCCCATTTTTTTCTGCATATTGAAGTCCCCCATAATTATTGTAACATTGCCTTCTTTACATGCCTTTACTATCTCCCATTGTAATTTGTAGTCCACGTCCTGGCTACTGGTTGGAGGCCAGTATATGCATAACTTTCATCAGGGTCTTTTACCCATGCAGTTTCTTGACTCCACCGACAAGGATTCTACATCTTCTGATCCTATGTCATCTCTTTACAATGATTTGATTTCATTTTTTTACCAACAGGGCCTCATCACCCCCTCTGCCTACCTGCCTATCCTTTTGATATAAGGTGTGTCCTTAGTTGTTGAGCTCCCAACTATAATCTTCGTTCCACTACAACTCAGTGATGCCACTATTTCATACCTGTCACTCTAATTGTGCTACAAATTCATCTACCTTATTTCTATGCTGTTCATTCAAAGATAGATAGCACCTTCGGTCCTGTATTTATTGCCCCTTTTGATTTTTGTCCCCCATGTTGCATTTCAACTCATCCAGCACACTGCAACTTTGCCCTATCATCTGCCTGTCTTTCCTGCATCTACACACTACATCTGCTTGTACACCAACTGCTCCATCCTCAGCCCTATCACTCTGGTTCCCATTCCCTTCCCTTTCCGATGATTTTAAACCCTCCCCAACAGCTACAGCAAACCTACCCTCTAGGATAATGGCCCCCCTCGAGTTCAAGTGTAACACGTCCTTTTTGTACAGGTCATCCCACAAAAGATCCTAATGATACAGAAATCTGACATCCTGCCCCCTGCACTAATTCTTCAGCCATGCATTTATCTGCCAAATCATCCTTATTTTACACTCAGCCTAATGACTAACTCCATATAGTCCCCTTTCAGGACCTCCTCCCTTTTCCTGCCTATGTCAATACGTACCACGACTTTTAGCTGTTCACTCTCCTCTCCCCCCCCCCCCCCTTAGAATGCTGTGGAACTGATCTGAGACATCCCTGACCCTGGCACCAGGGAGGCGTCGTGCCATCTGTGTGTCTCTTTCACGTCCACAGAATCTGCTTTCTGCTCTAATTATGGAATCCCCTATCACTACTGTACTTTTCTTTCTCCACACTCCCCCCTTCTGAGCCACAGAGCCAGACTCCATGCCAGAAACCTGTTGGCAAAGGCTCCTCCCTCAGGACATTTCCCTCCCCCACCACCTCACCCCGACAATATCCAAAGTGGTATATTTATTATTGAGGGGAATGGCCACTGGCTGCCTATTCCCTTTACCCCTCTTGACAGTCACCCAGATAACTGCCTCCTGCAACTTAGGGGTGACTACCTCCCTGTAGCTCTTATTTATCAACTCATTTTCCCGTATGAGCGTAAGGTCATTGGACTGCAACTCCAGTTCGTTAACACACACAAGATGCTGGTGGAACACAGCAGGCCAGGCAGCATCTATAGGGAGAAGCGCTGTCGACGTTTCGGGCCGAGACCCTTCATCAGGCCCGAAACGTCGACAACGCTTCTCCCTGTAGATGCTGCCTGGCCTGCTGTGTTCCACCAGCATTTTGTGTGTGTTGCTTGAATTTCTAGCATCTGCAGATTTCCTCGTGTTTGTCCAGTTCCTTAACACAGGTTCTAAGGAGCTGCAGTTTGGTGCACTTCATGCAATTGTAGTTATCAGTGAGACTGGAGGTCTCCCAAATTTCCCACATCTCACAGAAGGAGTATGCCACAATCTCAGTGTACTAGCTAGGTACTAACAGAAAAGTACTGGAAATTTTCTTTCTTACTCTGGAACCTCTGCCTGTGCTTGCCCAACCCTGTTGAGCCAAAGCAGGATCACTGTAACACTGGCCCACTCGAGCAATGACTGCTCCGCTTAAAGCTCCTTTCTTTTTATTAGCCCAGTAATGATTTCGGCCCACCAAAAGAAAGCTAAAAGCTCCTGCACTCTTTTTAAACTTCCCACTGCCTCACCAATGAGCAACTTCCCGTGCTCATTGCAGCTTGGTGAATGCATTCTGTTTCAATTGTGTCGAGTCCTGGTGGGAATGCTTTGGAATTTTGTGTTTGGGTCTGGTCTCCTCAGCCAAGGGAAAATATCTTGTGATAGGAGTTTAGCCAAAGCCTGCCAGATTGATTCCTAGGATGGTAGGCTTATTATACAAAGAGAGATTAAACAGAATAGGGTAGTTCTGAGTTTGAAAGAATGCTATGTAATCTGAAAAGGCAATGGGATTTAACACATTTCTTCAATGTATGGCCATGGAATAGTTGACAAAATATTTAATGGGGTTGATGAAATGAATGGAATTTTGACGTCAAAATTTATTGTCATGAGCACAACTGCATGTCTGCACTAGCGCAATGAAAAACTTGTAGCAGCATCACAGGCAGAGCATCATATAAGCAGCCTTTATAAGAAACACATAAACGTGCACAATTTTTACATTAAATAATGCAATTGCAACAAAAAGTCTGTTTTGGTGCAAAGTAGCTTCTCTAGAATCAGGGTAGTGGGGTCAAAATAAGCATTCAGCTATTCAGTGCAGATGGTAACTCTTCTTTGCAACTGCTCAATTCAGCTGGTTCACTATACAATGATATTTACAGTCCTTGGCAGCGAAGAATTTCTACGCTGTAGACTTGGAGGGAGAGTTCTATTGGTCAGGGCTCAGGGGCTATCATGGGATGACTGAACAGGAAGAGATCCAAATGAGTTAAGAGCTAAATATCGACCCAAAATCAAATCATCAAGGTGGTCATTGTTCAGAATGGATTTCCAACCAGAATAGAGAAATTGCTGCCTCGGGATAAATGTTGGAACAGTACACCAATTGGTGGATAAATTTAATTGTGGGGGGGGGGAGGAGCCTTGCTTGGATCACCAAGTACTCCTTTGAATGGTTTGCATTGGATTTTCTGTTTCTCAAAAAGAAACTTCAGAAAATAAATAAAAGCAAGCCCAGCAGAACAAGATTTCTGAGGTGGTGCAGGAGTAATGAAGATGGGTCATGACAGTTGGGACAGCCAAGTAGTTAAATGTTTTCAGCTGATTTATTCTTAACATGTGGAATCTTGGTCTTTATAGGGGAAATGGGTATAAAAGAAATGAAGGGCTGAAGATGAGTATATTGGAGACTGAAGTGAAGATACTGATTTCTATATGTTGGAGATGATTAGGGATAACGGTATCAGGTAAATTGCAATTGGCACAAAATAAAATGGAAGTGAGATTTTTTTGGTTGCATTTCACAAGGATAAATAATTGGAAAAGCATAGAACTTCAGAGAATATCAGACTGCTGTTGACTAAGGACTAGATGAGTATTTCAGTGGGTCCGGATCAAGAGAGCAGATTGCTTTTTAAGGACTAATGCAGAGGTGAACATAAATGCCCTTTGCTTTTAGTACATCACTTACAAGCCCAATGTTTAATTGCTCAAAGCTGGAAGAAAGCTTCCATTGATACAGTTAAAAATAAGAGATGATTAGCATCATTATAGGCGTTGCAGTATGAAGCTCATTTTGTTCCCTGTCAAAGATTATGCAGTATTCATAGAGATTTTTTCTTCAGCATCTGCCAATATAGGTTTGTGAACATGGGCCACTAAACATCAGCAGCTTAAAATTTTCCCTTTGGAAAAGTCTTCAAAGTTGGTTGTAATCTGTGTGATTACCTTTACAATATCCTTCTCTGGGTAGTTGGGGAATAAATCTTTTAACAGATAAATGGTCAGCAATATCACTTTGAAACTCCTTTTGATGTGGAACATCACAATTCCCCCTAAAGATAATGGTGAATATGTATTTCAAGTTTTATCTTGAGCAATGCACTCAAATACTGGAGGAACTCTACAAGTCCAGCATCAATGGATGGGAAAGAAATGAACAGTTGTCATTTTGGGCCCTGACCCTTGCCTTATTACTCCTTGATTCTAATCAAGAATTAAAAGATGGACGTGCACCTATTGGATATGGCTGACACATTTGGAGGGGCAGTGTTTTATTGCATCTTCCCTAGATATACATTCTCATATCTGAGTAAATACAAATCTTTGCGCCTGCTAAAAATTGAGAAGATTCAATAAAATGTCTTAATATGGCACTTCTCAGCATTTGTCATGACCAAAAGATCAATGGTTCCAGGAAACTACATTTCTAATCATACAATATACAATAAATACTCTTAAATTTAATACTAGAACACTGTTACTGCTGCAATGGTTGATGGCCAGATATCTTGGAGTTTAGAGGTCAACAAGCATGCAAATACCACAGGTTATTCTGTGTCATTATTGGAGGGCAGAAATATTTGCACTCATCTATTACAAACTGTCATTCTTTTCTAGTGCATTCAGACTCTGAGCTTCTCAGCTTTGCTTTGGAGGGAAGGTTAATTGACAGCAATTTGTGTGTCACTCCTCATTTGCCATAGCATTACTACATTCAATTGACTGTGCAATTAGTGCTGTATTTGAAAAACACTAAATGAAATGAAAATTTTTCCCAGTTTCATTACAGACTTTGTCAGGAATGTATATCAGAGCAATTGTTGATCATTTTCCACTTAGTAAAATAAGTGGATGATAACGGAGAAAGCTGTATAAATCTGTTCAAAAAACACCACTGTGTGAAGCGTTGTATGACATGGCCTCTGTCTAGTGTCTCATCATTTCATTGACCATTCCTGAAAATTTGCATATCTGGTTGTTTCGGCTCCCTTTAAAAATACCTCAATAGTTTCTGTAAGGCAGGAATAGACTTGTCGACTTCTGCTTCACATCTCCAAGCACTGAATTCAATTCTGGCATCTGGTGGTGTCTGTGTGGAGTTTGCATGCTCTTCCTGTGACAACGTGAGTTCCCCCTGACTGGTTTCCTTCCACATCTCAAAGTCATATTGGCAAGTTAATTGGCCCTGAGTGTAGTTGAGTATCAGGGAAATGACCAGGCAAGGAGCTGACAGACAAGTGAGAGAGAAAAGACTATAGGGGAAATTGCTCTGAGAGCTGTTATGTTTTCAATGGGACAGATGTCACAAGGAAAGATAAAGTGGACAACATTGTGGACGTCATGATTATATAGCATTTGTATAGATTATATAGTTTAGATGAGCAGCATTTTATATAAAATAACCTCATAGATAAGTTCCTTTTCAGAAATTTGATATTTATATATATATATATATATATAAAAGATAGGTTTGAATTATTGAGGTTGCTATTGAGTTTGCAGAGCATATTGCTGAGTATGCTGATGCTCTGAAATTGAGGAAATTAGATGGAACAGTACATATCTGGATATATCCATATCGTTTTGGTCTTGGATTAGTTTGCACTATACCTCTATTTTGCACATTATATGTTTGTGTGAACATGTTATTTTGCAGAAAATTCATTTTCTGTGCTTGTCTTAGCTATCATATTCGTTTATTTATCATGTGTGCGTTGAAAGATACCATGACAGCCAATGTTAACAACAGACACAACCTAAGGATGTGTTGGGAGCAGCTCGCTAGTAACGCTGCACATTCTGGTGCCAGCATAGCATGTCCGTAATGCTCAGCAGAAGACATCAAAATAGAATGTGACAATCAGCAAAACAAACGCTTTTCCTCTGTGCCACCTACCCACGCAGATGGATCAGTCTCCAACCCCAGGACAGGTCTCAGGGCCTCGGTCTCCAGGCTTCACCATTGGGCTCAGACTCGTGCAGCGAAAGACTGACTAGTTATAAACTACAATTGAAAATTGTAAATAATTTAAGATGTTGAGAGAAACAAGCTTATTTTGAAACAAGATAATGAAAGGATGAATTAGAGCAATGAATGAGGGATAAATGGATATTATGGGAAGAAAACTTGAAGTTCATTCTGGATCAGTGAAGTAAGATGTGCCAAATTGCATCCCCCCTGAGCAGTTCTATTTTTGTAAGAACATAAGACATAGGAGCAGAATTAAGCCATTTGTCCCATTGAGTCTGCTCTGCCATTTCATCATGGCTGATCCAATTTTCCTCTCGGCCCCAATCTCTGCCCTTTTCCTTGTATCCCTTCATGCCCTCACCAATCAAGAATCTATCAAACTCTGCCTTTAAATATACATGAAGTTTTAGCCTACACAGCTGTCTGTGGCAAAGATTTTCACAGATTCACCACTGTCTGGCTAAAGAAACTACTCCTCATCTCTATTTTAAAAGGACGCCTCTCTACTCTGAGGCCGTGTCCTGTGATCTTAGACTCTCCCAACATATTAGAAACATTCTCTCCACATCTACTCTATCAAGGCCTTTCACCATTCGATAGGTTTCAATTAGGTCACCTGTCATTTTTCCGAATTCTGGTGAATACAGGCCCAGAGCTATCAAACACTCTTCATGAGGCAAACCATTCAATCCTGGAATAATTTTCATAAACCTCCTTTGAACCTTCCCAGCACATCCTTTCTATGATAAGAGGCCCAAAAGTGCTCACAATACTCCAAGTGAGGCCTCACCAGTGCTTTTTAAAGTCTCAACATTACATCCTTCATTTTATATTCTGGCCCTCTTGAATCGAATGCTAACATTGCATTTGCTTTCCTCACCACAGACCCAACCCGCAAACTAACCTTTATGGAATCCTGTACAAGGACCCCCAAGCCCATTTGCGTCTCAGTTTTTTTGTATTTTCTCTCCCTTTAGAAAATAGTCAACCCTTTCATTTCCTCTGCCAATGTGTATGATGATACACTTCCTCACATTCCTCATTCCACTTGCCATTTCTTTACCCATTCTCCTAATCCGTATGTCCTTTTGTCTCTACTTGCTCAAAACTACCTTCCCCTCCACCTCATATCACCTGCAAACTTTGCATTAAAGCCATCAATTCCATCATCTGAATTATCAACATATAATGTAAAAAGAACCTGTCCCAACACAGCCCCCTATGGAACACCACTAGTCACCAACAGCCAGTCAGAAAAGGCTCCCTTTATTCCCTCTTTGTCCCCTGCCAATCAGCCACTGCTTTCTCCATCCTAGACTCTTTACTGTAATACCATGGGCTCATAGCTTGTTAAGCAGCCTCGTGCGGCACCTTGTCAAAGGCCTTCTGAAAATTCAAGTACACCACATCAACCGATTCCCCTTTGTCTATCCTGCTTGTTGTTTTTTCAAAGAATTCCAACAGATTTGTCAGGCAAGATTTTCCCTTGAGGAAACCATGCTGATTATGGCATATTTTTATCATGTGCCTTCAAGTACCCTAAGACCTAATTTTTAATAACCTACTCCAACATCTTCCCAACCACTGAGATCAGGCTAACTGTCTAATAGTTTCCTTTCTTCTGCCTCTCTCCCTTCTTGAAGAGTGGAGTGACATTTGCAATTTTTCATTCTTCTGGAACCATTCCAGAACCAAGTGATTCTTGAAAGATCATTACTAATGCCTCCACGATCTCTTCAGCCACCTCTTTCAGAACCCTGGGATGTACACTATTTGGTCCAGGTGACTTATCTACCTTCAGACCTTTCAGTTTCCCAAGAATCTTCTCTCTAGCCATGGTAACTTCACATACTTCATGCCCCTGACACCTGGAACTTAGACCATACTGCTAGTTTCTTCCACTGTGAATATTGATGCAAAATACTGTTTCTGTTTATCCCCCATTACTACCACTCCAGCATCATTTTCCAGAATTCCAATATCCATTCTTGCCTCTCTTTCACACTTTATGTATCTGAAGAAACTTTTGGTATCCCCTAATATTATTAGTTTGCTTACTTTCATATTCCATCTTTACCTTAATGACTTTTTAGTTGCCTTCTGTTGGTATTTAAAAGCTTCCCAATCCTCTAACTTCCCACTAATTTTTGCTCAGTATTCTGTAACTGCACGCATTCAAATATAACACCTTCAGTCCTATATTCACCGTTTTTGATTTTGTCCATCTTTTACATTGCAACTCATCCTGTTGACTTCAATTTTGCCCTATCAACAACCTCTTCTCACTGCGCATTGCCTCTGTTTGTAAATTTACTACCTCATCTTCAGCACTATTATCTGACTTGCCTGCAATACTACTTCCATTGAAAGATATGTAGCTCAGGGCAATAGTCACACCATGATTAATCTTTTGATTGCTACCCTTGTCTGAGGTCTTGCCAACATCTGCCTCCACAACCTCTCCACTAACTGTTCTGGCACTCTGGTTCCCATCCCCTGCAACTCCAGTTTGAACCACACCGTGCAGCATTAGCAAACCTTCCTGCTAGGATATTAGTCCCCCTCCAGTCCAGATGCAAACCATCCCTTCTGTACAGGCCCCACCTTCCCTAGAGTGGAGCCCAATAATCCAAAACTCTTAAGCCCTCCCTCCTACACTAGCTCCTTTGCCATGCATTAGACTGTATAATCTTCCTAGTTCTGGCCTCACTAGGTCATGGCATGGTTAGTGATCCTACCCTTTAACTTAGCACCTAACTCCCTGAACTCCCAATGCAGAACCTCGTCACTCATCCTACTCGTGTCATAAAGTAGATAAACTGGAGGTCTTCACAGTGTTACTTTTCAATGCAGCTGGCCAGGAATGGCACTTGTCATAGGCAAGGTGAAGCTGAAGGTAGAGGAATTTAAAATTTGAACATGAACATTACACAGTTCAGTTTGAATAGACTCTAAGATAAGTGACAAATGAGTGATGTAACATGTGCTCTGTTCCTTATTGTTGCTTATTCAGGATCAGACACATGACTTGCAAAACGATTTGGTTTTGCAGTGGTGGTGGTGGGGGGGTGAGCCCTTATAAATGCTGAATTGTTCTTTTGTGTTGCTGAAGTACAATGTCAATGTTATGTAAGAGTCAATGCATGAATAAGGGCAAACGAATCACTGCAAAGCAGCTAATGGCTCATGATTGATCACTGGAAATTGTATTATTTAAAGTTTTTGAAAGCTGTTCAACAATAAAACTCAATTGTGTTTATCAGAAGAATTTGAATGTGGCTCAGCTGTTTGCCTCATTTCTTCACTTGAGCACTAATCAACTCAACTTAATATGATTAATTGCTTTGATCATAAGTTCAAGAGGATTAGATTGAATGTTTGTAAAATGTATTTCTTTTTTTCTGATTGGGTCAGGAGCAGATGTGATTTACCTGAAATACTTCCTTCTGAAGAATTTGGATTATTCTCTTTTATAATTCAAGAGATAATTAATGGGGAAATGTTTAAAGCAAAAATCATGATGGGGTTTGGAAGGATTAATAGAAGAATCTCTTTGACAGATGGTTGGTAAATTGGGTAGGGGCATTCTAATTTATATTCAGGAGATGAAATGATTTCCCCCCCCCTCAGTTATAATCTAGTGGAGGAAAAAAAAGCAGTGAGCAGGAGGTGGAATTGGGTTCAATAGTTAATTTTAAAACAGGATTGCTAAATATTTGAAATGCAAACTACTTCAGGATTATGAACAAACTGAGTATGAGTGGGACTAATGCCAGATAGCTTTTTAAAAGCTGGGTCAGCATACTGGGCTTCTTCCTTCATCTCACTTTCCCGTCACTTAATATTCATTGATCTTAAAGTGTAAGAAGGATCTCCTCTCAGGATCTTTTCAACTCTTCTGTTGCTTTACAGAAATTTTGACTTTCTGAAACTTGATTGAAAAACTGCAAACAAATAATTTAATTCCGTTGAGTTGTGCTTATTATAGACAGTTTAAGCTGCCCTGTTTTAGATGTCTGACTTGCTCGTCTCATGGTTGTTTCTTGGATAGTCAACTTGGCCTGAACATACTTTGTGCCAGAACAGCTTATGTGGACATTTTTTTTTGCTGCAGTACTATTTCTATATTGGTGCATAATCAGCTGCAGGGACAATTTCTGATAAATTCTTGTCTCTGATTGGCTATCAGCACTTTTTCTTCAGTATTACCATGATACATGGGTTGCAGTGCTCCAGTATGAGCTCTTTATGGTCGGGTGCGTTAGCCATGCCAAGGGCCATCACCCGACATTTTCCCCCTGCACTTTGTAAACCAATATCTAACTGTCAGAAGTTTCCTCTATTTCAGATTCATCATCTTTTTAACATAGCAAAAAGCATCCAATCCAAGATTATTGTGTGGTCTTAACCTTAAGTTTTCTTGTTCTTTTTGTTATCCTGAGATTAATTCTGATCCCTCGTTGCCATGAGAATCAAAGGTGGATGATTAGCTTGAACATCTGTGCTCCTGCATTGATAATACTAGATCAGGACATTGAAATGTTAGTGGCAGACAAAATCGAAATGTTCAAGGATGATATGTAATTATGTAAAGCAGTTGCATGTGATATTTGTTTACAAACCTATTCATGTTCTCAGTGGCTGAAACATTGGGAAGTGTTATCTAAGTGAACTTTATCATATTTATCATTGTGCACCTTCTGGATTGCCGAGAAAAGGGGCTTGATGTTTTTGGTGTACTAACTGGTTGTCGTGGAGAGCTCTTTTTCAATTTCATGACATGGGGACATCCTTGTTTTTCTGATCCTATGCAATGGCCTTCCATACCAGATTCTTGAAAGATCATTACTAACTCCTCCACAATCTTTTCAGGTACCTCTTTCAGAACCCTGGGGTTTAGTCCATTTAGTCCAAGTGACTTGTCTACCTTCACACTTTTCAGCTTCCCAAGCACCATATCCTTGCTAATAGTAACTACTCTGTTCTACCCTCCAACACTCTTGAATTTGTGGTGTACTGCTTACGTCTTCCGCAGTGAAGACTGACATAAAATATTTAAGTTTGGCTGCCATTTTTTTTTGTCCCCCATTACAACTTCTCCAGCATAGTTTTCTAGCAGTCCAATATCCACTCTCGCTTTTTTTTTTTAACTCTGAAAAGAAAACTTTCGGTATCCTCCTTTTACATTATCGGCTAGCTTACCTTCATGTTTAATCTTTTCTCTCCTTATGCCTTATTAGTTGCCTTCTGTTGGTTTTTAAAAGCTTCCCAATCCTCTCACTTCACACAAAGTTTTGCTCTATTTTGTCTTTGTCTTTGACTTTCATTGTTAATCCCAGATGCCTCATGCTCCCTTTTGACTATTACTTCATCTTTGGGATGTATCTATCCTGCCCCCTCTGAATTGTCCCCAGAAACTCCAGCTATTGTTCTGCCATTATCCCTGCTTGTGTCCTCTTCCAATCAACTTAAACCAGCTCTTCCCTTGTGTCTCTGTAATTCCCTTTACTCTACTGTAATATTGATACATCTGGCTTTAACTTCTCCCTTTCAAACTGCAGGGTGAATTCTATCATTATATGATCACTGCTTCTCCAGTTTTCCTTTACCTTAAGCTCCCTAATCAATCATAATACCCAACCCAGAATTTCCATTCTCCTCATTTGCTCAACCGCAAGCTGCTCTAAAAAGCCATCTTGAAAGCATTCTACAAATTCTCTCTCTTGGGATCTAGCACCAACCTGAATTTCCCAAACTACCTGCATATTTAAATCCCCTATGATTATCACAGCATTGCCCTTTTTACATGCCTTTTTCTATCTCTAGTTATTTGTACCCCACACTTGGCTACTGTTTGGGGGCTTGTATACAACTTTCATCAGGGTCTTTTTACCCTTGCAGGTTCTTAACTCTACCCACAAGGATTCTACATCTTCTGATCCGATGTCACCTCTTTCTAAAGATTTGATTTCATTTTTACCAACAGAGCCACCCCACCCCTCTGCGTACCTGCCTGTCCTTTCAATGCAATGTGTATCTTTGGATGTTAAGCTCCCAACTATGGGATCTTCTACCTTTCCCTACTATGTCATTGGTACCAATATGTACCACAACTTCCAGCTTCTCAATCTATTCCCCCACCCCATTAGAATGCAGTAGACCCAATCAGAGACATCCCTGGCCCTGGCACCTGAGAAGCAACATCCCTGGCCCTGGCACCTGAGAAGCAACATCCCATACTGGTAGCAGAATGCCTGCCCAGGAAATAGACCAGGAACATTCAATAGCCATTTACTGTAATGAGAGATTCAATTCCTCAGTGTATTTTTCACACATGATGACTTATTTCCATCAGCTAGCAACAGAGATTGGATCAAAAGGTCAGTAGGTACAGCCTCAATGCAAGTAACCTATTTTGTTACATTTATTTATGTTCCAATAGTGACACAGTATTAGTTTTCTGTGTAGGTATTCAGGAAATTCTAAGGACAAAAAAAGGGAAAATGTAATATTGTGTCTTCTATTTTTTTTCTCTCACTGATAATTAAATCTAAACATCTGACGCGATTATGTGGTGCTTGTTTTTGTCTAGTTTCAAATCTATAACTCACTGCACAGGGGGGTCCATGGTACACAGTTGAGAAAGTTGTAAGATCTGTAAAGCGTGGTAAATCTGAACTGATGTATTCACTTTGGATGGAAGTATTTGCGAACAAACCTGTTACAAAATTAAAGTTGAAACTTCTTATCTATATTGTAATGAAAGACTAATATCCATATCCACTTCCTGTCTGCAAACCCATCTTTCCTGTTGTCAATCTGTATATCAGGCTCTCCTGTTTATTATAAATTCATGGCTGATGCTATCCAAGTAAATCTGCATTTCATAAATTTTGAGTAAAGACTTGTCCCTTCACAAGTGAATATGTAATTGTCTTTTTTTTTTACAATGTATAAGAAATGCCTTTCCTGTTATGTCTGAACACTGTCAGAATCCATCAGAATTTTAACCATGCTTATGGGACTGGGTTTGTCACATTTCCACATGGAACCATGTAGAAGTTTTCTTGCTGAAGGTGAAAGGATATTGAGTTGATGCATTTGACTAGGTTTCTCTCCATAGATGCTACCTGACTTGTAGAGTGTTTCCAATTTTGACCAATTTTATGCCCCTGGCTACAAAACATACCGAGACACACCCCCAAAAAGAAGATTTGTTGAAATATTAGAGTACAGGGGAGTGGAACTCCTTGTGTTGTTGTGGTGTCTTTATTCATGATGTGTGCTGGACACGTCAATAGGTGTTAAGTCACACTGACACCATTAACATCAGTATTTTTCATAAACTACATAATCTTTGACAAACTAACAGCAGGAAACTGGGAAAAAGATCAATATATTAAAATTATATCCACTTCACTCACTTCTGTAGTTTAGCCAGTGTATAGAAGCAGAGATAGATGGGTGTGTAATAAAAAGAAAATGCTTTATCTTTTTAATCAGCTTAGTCTTTTGTTCCTTGACTTAAAATTGCTGCCATCTGGGACTTGAGCAAGTTGAATCTCCAATGATAGTTGACAGGAATCAAAGACAAACAACATTGAAAACAAAAACGCAAGAATTGTTTCAAGTGCACAATATGCAATGCAGACTGGGTATATTGACAGACGCATCGAAGTGCACAGCAGCACTTCATTGCTAGCCAGATTGAGCATTAAGATTAGAATGAAGGTTAAGTGGTGCAGGACAAGGCTACTTTTCTCATTGTACCTGTGCTATATTTTTTTTGAAAAAACAGTCAGAGTAATCTCCCAACCTATGCTCTTTCCCATAGGGTGGAAGCCTAAATATCTGCATTGTATTCCAAAATTACCACCACAGCCAAGGAAATCATTCTGGATATTCACTCACTTCACTGTTGACTAAATGTCATTAATGTGTGCTTCATGTAGAAAATGCATTGCAGCAATTTGCTGCAGACTCTTACAAACCTGTGACCTTAACTACTGTAATGGTCAGGTCAGTAGGTGGTGGGAAAGTCACATGCCTGCGAATTCCATTCCACATCACCACAACTGACAACGCAATCATAATTCCTTCGTTGCTGTTGGATCAAACTCCTGGATCTTATCAAGGGAGACTATGGCATTATCCTTATCACAAGGGCAGCAACATTTCACAAAGGTGGTTCACCACCACCTTCACAAGGGCAGTTAAATGATGTCGTTAAATGCTGGTCACAGTGCCTCTAATGGGAATAATGTAATTTAAAAAAAAACAATATTCAGACTTCACAGATTTGACTAATCTTTAAAATTTGCTAAGTGCATTACCCCTGTGATGCACATTGCAGTAAAATTACTGTCCTTAACATTGATTTGTTTTGTTGTATGGTTTATTCCATTTAAGTATTCCCATAAAAACAGCTAGCTGATTTTTAATCTAGGGCAGTTCCTGTAGCCTGGATCTTGAGTAGAGAAAAGATCTTAAGTAATACGGATTGTCAACCTAAAGGCAGTTAATTTCATTTGGAGACAGGAATTGAACTGCTTGTATTCATTACGCCTTCAGTGTTTATACCTTATTAGTTTTAGTATATAATGCATTTCTGACTACAACTTTAATGTGAGATTTAAGCAAAGCAACGCTGCACAGTTCTCCACATTAAAGTTTCATGAACCAGTTCTCCAGTGTGCTCTCAGTGAAGTCACTTGTCTCTTGTCTAATGGCTGTAGGTTATGCATCAATACTGTAGATTGCTATCAAATTTATTAATGTCAGTGACAAAGCTGGAGCTCCTATACTCTATCAAATCCTGGCAATGTCTATGCTTTATATTGAAGCTGCACAAGTTAATTTGAAAGCACTTTGTTATACAAAGTTATTTAGAGCGGGGTGTTCTCTATATAAATAAATCAAGGAATAGACCTTGTATTCTAATTGTTAATCAAATTATCTATGTTCAAAGCATTAGGCAGCATGAAAGAACTGGATAAGTTATCAACACATTCATTAATGTGAAGAGTAAACATTTCTTTGGTTCTGCATTATTATGATGCTTTTTATGTCAAATGCTTTGTGCTTTTCATTTGGAATATAAACAGTGATATTTTCTTTTGTTTGCATGTGAAAATTTACAATGTCACCAGGGTCACAGCCTAAAAATATTCAGGCCTTTGGAGTAAAGTTAGAAATGTCTCAACATGCATTTGCAGAAGAAATTTCCAAATTCCTATCACTTGCTCTGTGTTGGTGCACAATCAATTATTCAATTTAAATTAGAAGTGGACAAAATATTGTTAACCAAAGATGTTAGCATGTGAGACAATGACCATAATGTGATCTCAGTGAGTAGCAAAAGAAATTTGAGAGGCTAAATGATCTCATCTTATTTTGCTCTTCTATATACCATAAGAAATATTAGCAATTGTTACCCATATTCTCTAATTATGAAACTGAAAGCAATATTGCCCAAGCATAATAGACTCTCTTCTCAGCTGCTTTTTCACTCCTTTAGTATTGTCATCAAATATTGATAGTCTACTCTGTATCTTATTCTCCCTGGGAAGAATGAGCAAGAGTGGTATGTTGCTTAATTGAGTTCTAGTGCAATATGCTATTGCTAATTGGTGCATGGCATATTGGAAGCACCTAAGGATATATAGAGTGCTCACACTGTTAGCTGTTGTGCTGTGAATACAAGGCTAACACTGCACAAGCAAGCCCAAACTGTGTAATGAGCATTAACAAGCATAACATGTAAACAGACGTGTTGCTGTCAGAAAGCAGTTAAGAACCAGTCACATTGGTGTGTGACTAGAAACCAGTGACTCGGGCAACATTTTTGTTGTCCTAAGGGACACAAGTGGATGTTTCAAAGTCCGAGAGCTTCAAGGTCACTTGTCCTGATAGTGGAGTTGTATTTCTAATTTATTAAAAATGAAGTTCTTTTGAGCATCATGCTGAGGTTTCACAACCTGCTCTCTTTATAACATTGAAAGATACTTGCTTTCCCAGCTGGCCTTTTCAAATGTGATTTTCATACATAGTTAGGCTCCATTGTAAAGGGAAAGTACACGTTCGGGATGGAGTGCAGCATCCCTAACATTGTGGATGTGTCATCTGAGGAGAGATTATGCAGTCTGGATCTATACTCCCAAGAAAAGAGAGGGCATTTCATTAGAAACGCACAATTTAGAGGACTTGATAAGATACAAGTGAAGTTAATGATCCCCTTGACTGGGTTGTCTGGAACTGAGTGGGGGTGTCATAGTTTCATAAGAGGTCAGCCACTCAGGATTCCTGGGCGAACCTTTGGAATTCACTGCTCAGGAAAGGTATAGAGGCTCGATAACTGATTATATTCATTATGTTTCTGGATATCAAGCAAATCAAAGGATGGGGCTAGTGCAGAAAAATTAGAGGTTCAAAAGACAAGCATGATCTTATTCAATGCTGGAAAAGCTCAATATCTGATGGAATACAGCAAGATTTAACCAAACTAATTTGGCTATGAATGGTTGAGTTACCTTGAGATTCACTTTCTTGGGGGTTTGACAGAAAAATAAAGAAATACAATAGTTTACAAAAAATATAGCCATAAACAAGGACTGACAAACAACCAGTGTGCAAAAGAAGACAAATTGTGCAAATAAATAATAATACTGAGAAGATGAGTGGTGAAAAGTCCCTGAAAGTGAGGTCTGTGTGTCATAGAATCATTTAAGAATTGTGGTGAGTGAGTGCCACTGCAGGAGCCTAATGATTGTTGGCTAATAATTGTTGCTGAACCTGGTGGTATGTGATGCAAGGCTTTTTTTTACCTCCTGCCAGATGCTGGTAGGGAGAAGGGAATGTGGCCTAGATGGTGGGTGGTTTTGGATGCTTGATGGATCAAAGCCAGATAACTTAATTCAAAGGAAAACCTAAATTGAAAAATATTGATGCAATAATCTTAAATAGTGTTTGATAATGTTGATATTGCTAGGGTTTGAATGCTCATGGGAATCTCAATTTTACTTGAAGGAAAATTTTGATATAGTAATTGTAGATATTATATTGCACTATAACTAACCAGTGTAGGAGTCAACTTAAACAGATGAAGAGTGCACAATGGCATTCACCCAAGTCTGGTTTAAAGTGCAGGTGACCCCTTATTATGGGAATGTTGGTGATTGTTTTTAAGTGAGTTTTGTTTTTAGGAGCACAATGCTCCGTGGTGTAAAACCACATCATCTGTGCATGTGCTAAGAAATGCAAGTTGAATAAAAATAAATCTTGTGTTTTTATTCACAAATTCCATGGGAGTGAATTTCATTCCATACCTCAAATTTTTGGATACCAATTCTGTAAGGTAAATTTCTATTGCCTGAACAGCTGTTGCACAAGGTTACAGGTGATATTCCTTGCTTCAGCCATTAATGTGAGGCATCTATAATTTAGTTTCTCCCTTTTGATTTTCTCCTTGTACTACTTGAGTCATTTAAAAATTAAGTTTAGCTTTCAGTCCTAACATCTACAACCATCATGATATACAAGTATGAGACCAACTATTCCCATCGGAATATCCATCATTGCAGAAACATGAATATACAAATCTGGTTTTATCTGTGCTTTTGTAATGAAAGAATTTCTAATGGGAATAGCTAGTCTGCTTGTATATCATAATGTTTGCAGAAGATAGGATTGTACGCTAAACTCAGATGTAATATAAAATCATAAGATTCTGAGAATAGATTAACATGAATATATTTTCCTGACTTTCCTTTTTATCAATCTAATTAATGGGAGAGAGTTGTGATTGGCAAAGGGATTTTGTTCATTGATGGATCATAATAACTATATCTTGCTGACATGGCTTCTGTGTATAATAGGCTCTGCACATTTTGCTATTGAAGAGGATTACCCCTGTGGGGATGAACAATGGAGATCTTTGGATGTGAACTGCCTTAGAATTAGGTCATGTTTTTTTGCCAGATATAATCAAGAACAATGAAATACAAAAATTAACATTATGCAGTTTTATTGTAAAAATGCTAAAATACAAATCACAAGAGGCTTGGGCGCTGCGATGAAATAATGCCTTGCACAAGGCTTTGTCCTAAAAAAGCCTGTGTTACATAATTAAATAAAAATTTCACTTAATTAGAATGCCAAACTAAATGTATTAAACATAAAACTAATTTTCCCAGCTAACTGATCACATGCTTTGACAAGCTTTGCTAAATGATATCCACTGCCTGCTTGAGAATCATTTAAAATAAACTACATTATTGAGAAATTACATTTATATAAAGTAGCTACAGGATATGGAGGCTACTGTCTATCATTAGCCGTAACTTCCAATGACTGGATGCCTCCTGAATTCAGTAATAGAAGCTGTTCCATCCACATTGTATCTTCCAACCTGATCTGTGCTCAGTCTTCCAATTAGAAGATCAGAGCTGATTAGAGGATACCTCTGCTCTTTAAAGGGAGACCCTTAAGAGAGGGTGCTAATGTGAAAGTGACCAGATTTGACCCTGAACAATCCCCAAGGTCATACAGCACAGAAACAGGCTCTTTAGCCCATTGGTTCTACACCGGCTGTCAAGCACCTACCTTAACACTAATCCTATCGTTACACTGTCCAGAGCCAACGAGCTGAGCCAATGCAACCAATAGCCATTTATAAAAGCACAGTTTGCTTTGACTGGCAATGTTCCTTGATGTCCCATCCATACAACCACAAGCACCTGGGAGTCCGTGAAGCTCACTGACTAACAAAGGCAGAAAAGCATTTTTTCTTTCTTCAGTTTTTGTCTAGAAAATATTAAAAGTGGGCTTGTATAGTTAAAAATAGTTTGCAAATATTTATAAGTATTTAAAATTGCATTAAAATATTGTTTAAAGATCTGGCACATAATTACCCGATATGGATTATCCTGTATGCACTTGCACAGAGTTTCTAAAACTTAACTCTTTTACTTGTTCTTTGTGCACAATCCTTTTTTTAAGTAAGTTGAGTATCTGTCCCTCCTCTATTCCTCCCTGGCATCTGTGCCCTGCCTTCAGTGAGTTATTACTGCCATTGGATTAAATCGGTATGTTAGTAAGGGAGCACGTGTTCAAATCCATTGCCTTTTCACCGTTGGCATGTTCTGAAGATGGAATTGGAACCATTGGTTACCAGCCTCAAAGTGCTATATCTGCATTTTAATACCTGTGTAGTTGAAAGATACCAGTCCTGCCACGGAAAAGGTTGAAGTCATCCACTGCTTTGTTTTTAAAGATATCCCTGACCAGCTATGGTATGTATTAATGCATATTTGCAAAATTCTGCTTTAAGGCAATGAAATGTTTCTCTTCTGAAGTGTAGATGTCTCCACTATAATCTGTATTGTGATATTTGATTTTTTTAAAATTTCAGTTATCTATGAACATAATTTTGTTCCAATTTAAAATGCTGGGTGGCATGATAGTGTAGCAGTTAGCATAACATTATTATAGCACGTGCAGGTGATTGGGATTCGATTCCTGCCACTGCCTGTAAGCAGTTAGTATGTTCTCGCCATGACCTTATGGGTTTCTTCCAATGTTCTTGTTTCCTCCCACATTCCCATGATGTATGATTAGGGTTAGTGAGTTGTGAACATGTTATGTTGGCGTCAGAAGTATGGCGAAACTTGGGCTGCCCCAGTGTAATCTTCACTAATTAGATTTGACACAAATCATGCATTTCACCATATATTTCAATGCACATGTGACAAATAAAGCAAATCTATAAATGAAGGGTTTTCATTTTTTACTTGTGTCAGATATGATGTACAGGTATATAATATTGTAAATCCTGATTGCTCCAGGCTATTCACCAAATATTATGCATAATTTGGAAAATTCTACATTTTATCTTCCAAGTTTGCAAACGTTTGTGTTGATATTCTCTCCTTTGCAAGACAGTGACTCTGCTCCTTTAACTGATACACTGCAGTGATGCTGTTCAATCATCCACCTTCTGGGATGTTGCCAATATGATCATCATTGAAAAGTGGAATTTGATGACTGTTGTCAGTTTATTAGAGTGAAAAGCCACTCAAGTCAGAATATGCTTGTTGTTATGTAGCTTTATGCCCCATTCGAGTACACATAAGAGAGCTGTAGGTATGAGAATTGTCACCAGATAACTTGGGTGTAGTCCACGATGTCATATCTCTGTGGCTCATGGATTAAGATGCTAGCCATTGGTCTTTGAAGGTCACACCAATTGTTATCCAATCTTCAACTATTCATTTCTTTGATTTGATATGAATTTGAGTTTATTTCTCACGTTCACATTTGAACATGCTTTGGTCCTATAAAATTCCAGTATAGATTCCCACTTCTATTTTGTTGATGCTTTGTGTAAGTTCACCTACTTAATATTGATTAGCACTTGCACCTTGATTGAACAGTGATATTCTAAGCAATTTATTTGCAAGTGATCCATCTAATATATAAACAAGAGAAAATCTGCCGATGCTGGAAATCCGAGCAACAGACACAAAATGCTGGAGGAACTCAGCAGGCCAGGCAGTATCTGTAGAAAAGAGTACAGTCGATGTTTCAGGCTAAGACCCTTCATTGGGACTGGAGAAAAAAAAAGATGAGTAGATTTAAAAGGTGGGGGGAGGGAAGGGAGAAACACGAGGTGATAGGTGAAACCAGGAGGGGGAGGGATGAAGTAAAGAGCTGGGAAGTTGATTGGTGAAAGAGATACAGGGCTGGAGAAGGGGGAATCTAATATCATAGGACAGAAGGCCATGGAAGAAAGAAAAGGGGAATAGAACACCAGAGAGAGGTAATGATCAGGCAAGGAGAAAAGGTCAGAGGGGGTATGGTGAAGTGGGCGTGGGGGGTGCGTTCTGGGAATTTCAAGAAATTGATTTTCATGCCGTCAGGCTGGAAGCTACCCAAATAAAATATAAGGTGTTGCTTCTCCAATCTGGGTATGGTATATATTTTTGGAAATTTCAATCTTGCTGCAAACCTCTAACTGATGATCCTTTTTTCAGCCATTAATGTTCAATGTGAAGCATTGTTAAAAATGTTCTTGACATTTGTGCGTAAAAAAAATAAAAAAAAATAATAATAATAATAATTATGTAACACCCTTGTTCAGAGCATTAATAATGTATTGGAAAAGCACCATTGTTGACGAAGTAACATATTATCGCTCCAATGTGTGCTGTTTGGAGTAATCAGAGAATTTTGGTATTGATCCTGCACATGAGCAGCAGTCTAATTTTGCATAACTTCACTAATTACTCTTCCACTCAATCCCCTTTCCTTTTAAGCACTTAATCTTTGTTGCTTATATGATCTCTGTTGCAGTCTTGCAACCCTTTGAAGGTATTTGCCAGTAGCTCTCTTGAATTTAATTAACCATTTATGCTTCTGTTTCTAACTCTTCAGAAATCGTCTTTCGCTACCTACCAATTCCATCACTCATTTTAAACCTCCATCAAAGGATATGTTAATACCATTCCTGTGAATGCAGCACATTCATTTCTGTGCATTTTTTTAAACTTCAGTTGAATTTCCTTTATACTGACACAATTGTTGTGAATTTATGATGTGTCTTACTCATGGCTTCAGCTCTTGAAGCCGACATCTTACAGAAGCCAATAGTTGTTCTAAAGTTTTTAATTTAGACTTTAACTTTTAAGTTATATTTTTCTTGCCATGAGACAAGAACTCCGTGGTTTTAGCCACTTAATCCATCATGTCTCTGGTCTCATTTATGGAGTAATTCCCCAAGTCCCTTCTCTTTTTGCTTCCTTCGCCGCCACCCCCCCCACCTTCCTTCCCAACCATTGAAATATTCTCAGTCCCAATCCTCTGAGCCCCACCTGCCCTGAAGAATAATCTCTGATTATATAACAAGGCCAAACTAAAATCAATCCTCAGATAGAACATCCAGTGGCATAAATGTGTACATTTGTACAAAGTTTACATTGCCGGGTCAGTTGTATCCATATTAATGGAGTTTTTAATGAAGAGGCAGACAAATAAATTGGTCTTCGGCACCCCACTGCACACCCAGCTGGTGTACCTACTACAGATATTAAAATTCTTCAACAAACATTGCTTATTGATGCCAACTTAAGCGGTTATTGATTGGAACATGAAATGCATGTTGATTTAAAAATGACTATATTGATTAAAAAAGTAAGTGCAATTTTCTGTTTGTTCTCATGAAAATGGGTAGTATTCTCATTTGCAGTTACCTTTCAGTTCATCAATACTTATTCTTTTAGTTAATGTGATTAAAAAATACTATTCCACCATTTAGAAGGGATGGGGCAGACATTCACCACCATCATTTACTGTTGGTCATAGTGTGAAATTTCCATTTGCACCTCCAGGAACTTGCTACTCCATCCCTTGTGGTGGAAATTGCTTCAACAAGTCCTTCTGTAATACTATAGGATCACGTGGTGATGGGCTGGAGACACATATAACACTGTGTAAATCTTGGGCACATACACTGTATATACAGCTAGGGTGCCTGAGACTTTTGCACAGTACTGTACATTGGTTAGTATAGGAAGGTGGTTGGGAGTTAGAAATAAAAGAACTTGGGGAAACAATTCAGAAAATGTGTAGCTCGGGTTGGTTGAGTTGTTCTCAGATCTTAGCAGTTCAACCCAAAAGTACTTAGCTTTACATTAGATCAGTAATATTGTGTTATTTGTTAAGTGGAATGACAATAATAGTGCTGTGCAAAAGTCTTGGGTAGCTTGTCTATATAGTGTATGTGCCAACGACTTGTGCCCAGTATCGGTCTTCTGTCAAAATTAAGGGAATATTTCTGACATTCACAGGCATTTAGTGACAAATGACTTAAAACTTTTACACAACAGCACCAAATATGCAGAACTTTAAAATTAAAGGCAGAAATTAAGTATTCAAAGAAAGCTGGATTTCACCATTATGTTTGTTCTTTTCCTGTATTCCTTTTCCATTGCAAAGGTAAAGCAATCCCTGTGCTAAATCCTAAACCGAGATTCCCTACATTGAATACTGGAGAATAATGCAACGTTGGAAGAACAACAGTGAAGAACAACAACCCCCTGTATTTTTGATGTAGACCTGGGAATCTCGAGCTGACCTAGTTAAGCAAACAAATGCTGGGATTTCCTTGCAAAACAAAACTGGGCTATTCTAAATGAAAGCATAAAATACTTAGCAGATCAGGTAGCATCTGTGGGGGGAGAAAATCTGAGTCAATTCCTTTCATTGGTTTCTTTCTCTCCACAAATGGCTGAGTGTTCCCAGTAGTCTCCTTTTGTTTTTTTTAGTGTTTCGGTGTTCTTTTTCCCCTTTACTTGACCTCTGTGAAATTTCATAGTTCAGTAAAGCAAAGGAAAGTTGAGACTCTCAACTTACAATTTTGGCTTGTGACAAATTTTCTGAATGTAACTTGGGAACTATATGCTTTATGCTAACTCTGCAGTATGCTCTGGAGAAACACGAACTATGAATGGCAAATTTGCCTAGAAACTGCTGTTGGAATTAAATTAATATGTTAATTTTTTTCTCTCCCCCTTCATTAAAAAGAAAAGCTGAGACTCCTCACATCAGATCTCTATATTGGAAAAACAAAGTTGAGAGTAAAAATATCAAGTCAACTGTATTGAGATGGATATGGTACAATCCCAATTTCAATATTGATTTCTAAAAGGATTTAAATCCTCAAGAATTCATAAAAATATGCTTAGTATTTTATATTTTATCATCACTTCACTCTTTAGCTATGAACAAACTGGATGAAATGTTTGTGTTAACACAAAGGAACATTATTGAATAAATCCTAGTTTAAGTGAGTACAATTAATCAAGTGATTGCTTGGAACTTTCTGGGCCTCTTTCTGTCAGTCATAAATCGGTGGATCTACAAAATACCAATGACCAACTGAGTTGTCAGTCCTCCTTTTACACAAATAATTGAACATTGGTGCTTAAAAAAAAAACTTCCTGTATTAGTTCTACCTCAATTCATGTGGGGATTGTGAGGCAGAGGTATAGATGGCCAATCAGATTGGTGATGAAGGTGAAGAATCAAATGGCATTGATTGATGTTGGAGGGTAAGAGAGGTGTAGAACTGGATAGGCAATGTTTGTGGGGAAGATGAGGCCAACATGATTTGTTGGAAATACATTGGATAGGGAAAGCAGAAATTGAGATTGAACCAATATGATAAGTAATTTACTTGATTTTGGGTCTCTCTTATTCTTGAGCTGAACCTGTAAAAGAGTATTAATCAATGAGCGCCCATGGTGTCATCTCAGTACACCAGACATTTAAATCAGATAAAGGGGCAGTGTTGTTCAGCCCCACAGTGACTGGTTGAATTGCTGGAGTGAGAAGTAATCTGGAAACATTTGAAGAAAAATCGATCTTCAGGTGCATATCGTTCAAGTCAGTGTTAAATGATTGAATGAATATGCTGATTTGGCAGATGTGTTTTTTAAAAACTTATTAATTATTTGATGTTTTCTTAATCTCTTGCCCATTAGTTCCATTTTAAGTGATGGAAGAAATTTCAGAGAAAGCTGTTTTCATGGTAAAAATATCTTGGTCTGTGATTGTGCATTGTACTTGATAAAAGGCCCCATGGTCTGGTGTGAACACTAATTTCAACGTTTTATGCAGCAATGTTTTTCAGAGATGTCAAACTTTTCAAATAGCTGAGTTATGATATTTCTGAGTCTTCAGGCTGCGTTTGGAATTTCTCTAATTAACTTAGAGCACCTAAAGCATAGTCTGGACAATGTCCAAGCTTAGATGGACAAATGGCAGGTAAAATTCTTGTGTGCATCTGCTCTGCAGTAACCATATCCAACAAGGAATGGCTATTTGGCTGCTTGTGATGTATAAAGTAAAACTCCATTAAACTGGGGCACTCACGGGACTCTAGTGGTGCTGGTAGATTTTCCAGACCAATGAATTTTATTCCTGTTAATACCACAGTCCACTTTTAACTTTGTTTTCTTTTTAATGCCGTAGAAGAGTAGAATAATTCTCTTTGTGAAGCTCTGGGAAATAGACCACGGATGAATTTTGAGGGATGTAGGAAACAAAGTCCCAGTAAATTTTTAAGAGAATGCAGTTAACTTTACTCAAAGAGCTGATTGCTGAATAAGTTCTGAATAATTGGATAATATATTATCAGAATGATACTAAATTAATAGTCTACTAAGATAGCAATTGAGCTAAATTTAACTGAACAAGAAATGCCAAAGAATTGTGTCTACACTTAAAAAGTGGCATTGTGCAAAATAATTATGCATCCTCCTCGCTCATTCTTTGCACCTTTTGCGAATATTAATTGGTAATAAAGCACTTGAATGGTTGGATTACTGAGTAGAAATCTAGCAATGTTTTTACCATAGTCCTCAAATTATTAAAAGACAACTTATGAAGTGAACAGTGTGTCCAAATAAAGTACCAGGCTTCTGATACTTAATGTAAAGTTTCTGTTATCTTCTCATCTCCCTGTTGACAGGAAAGATAAACTGAAAATGAAAGGGACTGGTGTCCCTGAAACCAGAAAATACAGTTAACAAATGTACAAAGTTGTTAGATTTCACGACTAATCTAATAGCAGAATTTCAGAGGATGTGTACATTTTTAGAAATAATAGTTATGAACACTAAAAGTGGGTTTACAGTATGCAGAGGTGTGCAGAGGTACTTGGCAGAAAATGATTACTCTTTTCAGTTAAAATGAGTATACATTTAGCTGAAAACAGAAACTTGCTATGTATAGAATTGCCTACGAGATTGCAATGGAAAAATGTATCATTATGAAATGATTAGAGTGTGAGGAGTGAAAGATTTAAAGTTCTCTCATTGGATTAATTAACCAATGAAGCTAATATTGATATTTAAAATCTTTGGGTTCAAGTTTGGATGGTGAATCCTTGTGTGATGAACAGCAACGTATTCAAGAGACATGCAAATTGTTTATGAACTGAAATCAAAGAGTGACAAATATTGGGAAAGGAAAAATCTATTGCTGGATCCTTGAGGGAAGCATTTTTCTAAGTCAGTGAATTGTAAGCTATGAGGCACAAAGAATTGTGGCACTAAGTGTCAAGATCAGGTAACAATTCCCCATTTCAGGCTTTTAAACAAGGTATGCTAGGGAAATGGATGTTACTGGGTGAGCAAGCAGAGTTCTAGACCATTGAACCAGAGAAGTTTGAATCTCATGGTGGCAGTAGTGGAGTTTTAATTCAAGTAATTTAGTAATATGAAATAAATAAAAAGTTAGTCTGAGTAATGGTAACCATGGAACTTCTGGCTTGTTGTAAAAGCCTGGCTGGTCCACTTATGTCCTTTAGGGAAGCTAATTTGCATATCAAAGAGTTGCCTTATTCTGTAGTATTACATTTGTGCTGAAGGGTATGATTTAGAACTTAATTCAAAACTTGGCATTCATATTTCTGTAACCATCAGTCACAAAGGAAATGTACCACCACAATGTAACTTTGTGTCCATGGTCTAATGCCCTCGCAGT
Source organism: Hemitrygon akajei (assembly GCF_048418815.1). Taxonomy (NCBI): domain Eukaryota; kingdom Metazoa; phylum Chordata; class Chondrichthyes; order Myliobatiformes; family Dasyatidae; genus Hemitrygon; species Hemitrygon akajei. The sequence continues at coordinate 26,781,260 of NC_133149.1, forward strand.
GTGTACGTACAAAGTTGTGCAGCGAGTTAAGCATCTTCTTAAAAATCACCAGAGACAGAAACTTTCTTCAAGGTTTTTAAATGAGATCTTACTTGTGAAACTACCGAAGTTTAAGTAAAATATATATTAAATTCAATACAGAATTGTCACGTGCCTGAATATACTCGTACTGTTGATTATTCTCACAATGAGCTTGAATACACAGTACTTCAGAACTATGTCATGTAAACAAGAGTAACTCATAGTGTAATGATGTCATAATAATGATAAATGTAATACTTTAAAATATATCTACTAAATGTTTACCAGTATTAGCAAAACTTAGGACTCACAGATATCGCTGTTTCAAGGGCAAATAGAGGATAGAGAACATGCTAAGTGCAGCACTAAGTGTATCTAGAGATGCGGTGTCAACTTGCTAAAGATTTTAATAAAGAGCTACATGGATATTACACATCACATTCGTATGGAACAAAGCTGGATGGATCAGATCAATCCTTTTAGTCCTAACATAGATAATGGCTGGAGGAGGAAGAAGCTTCTCGAATAGTGATAGCAGTATCCAATATCTGAGTGATGAGGACTTGCTGAAGCATTCACAATTTTGAGTCCAAAGTGCCAAATGGATGGTCCATATTGTCTTCAACTGAGATCCCCATCGTTCCATGTCAATGACGTTGAGCGATCATGGTCTATCCATGACCATGATTGTTCTTGGCAAATTTTTCTAGCCAATTCAATTCACTGCATCTGGTATCAAGAAAACGTTGAGCAGGTGATATAACAAAGACTGTTGGACCTGACACCACCCAACTACTATCAAGACATATGCTCCAGAGGTAGTTGCTCCTTAAGCCAAGCTGTTCCAATGCAACATAAACACTGACATCTACTCAGCAATGTGGAAAATTGGCCAGGCAGGTCTTGTTCACAAAATCAGAACACATCTGATTTCTAAGTTCTGCATATCATTACTCTTAATGATCGGTAGCTGAGCGAAGGGCGCTGAGTAGGCTACGGTCAATTATGGAAAACCCTGAACATCCTCTACATAGCACCATCCAGAGACAGAGAAGCAGTTTCAGCGACAGGTTACTGTCGATGCAATGCTCCTCAGACAGGATGAAGAGGTCAATACTCCCCAATGCCATTAGGCTTTACAATTCAACTGCCAGGACTTAAGAACTTTTTAAAGCTATTATTAATGCTTTTTGAGCTAGTGATTTAGATGCATATCATATTATTACTGAGTTAAGTATTGTATTGTATGTAATGAGTTTTTGCTACAACAAGTGTACGGGACATTGGAAAAAATGCTGAATTTCCCCATGGGGATGAATAAAGTATCTATCTATCTATCTATCTATCTATCTATCTATAATGTAAGGTGTGTCAGCAGTGCTGTCAAATGACACTTGGTCACCAATAAACTGCTTATTGATGTCCATATTTAGATCTTGTGACAATCACTGTGATCTATACTTCAGTACAGCTATCAATGAAAGAGCTGATTCCTCGTGAGGTGAAAGTAATTTTCCTTCACACCAAGGCAGCATTTGGTAAGTTGTATAGTCTTCAAAGATCCTGTTGTTCTTAGAAAAGTACAGCATAGAGGCAGTCCTTTTGGCCCATCTGGTCCATGCTTAAACCATTTAAATTGCCTACTTCCATTGACCTGCAGCCGGATCATAGCCATCCATGTGCCTATCCAAGCTTTGCTTAAACATTGAAATTGAGCATGCAAGCACCACTTGTGCTAGCAGCTCGTTCCACACTCTCACCACCCTCTGAATGAAGAAGTTTCCCCTCATGTTCCCCTTAAACTTTTCACCTTTCACCCCAACCCATGACCTCCAGTTATTGTCTCTCATGACCTCAGTGGAAAAGGTCTGCTTGCATTTACCCCATTGAAACCCCTCATAATTTTGTATATCTCTATCAAATCTCCTCACTCTGTTCTACATTTTAAGGAATATATTTCTAGCCTATTCAATCTTTCCTTAAAACTCGGGCCGTCCAAACCCATGGGCATCCTTGTAGATTTTCTCTGTACTCTTTCAACGTTATTTACAGCTTTCCTGTAGTTGTGTGACCAAAACTACACACAATATTCCAGATTAGGCCTTGCCAACATCTTTTACAACTTCAATATAACATCACATCTCCTGTACTCAGTACTTTGATTTATGAAGACCAATGTGCCAAAAGCTTTCTTTATGCCCCTATCTACCTGTGACACCACTTTCAATGAATTATTAATCTGTATTTCCAGATCCCTTTGTTCTACAGTACTCCTCAGTGCCCTACTGTTCACTGTCTAAGACCTACCCTGGTTAGTCTTACCAAGCGCAACATATCGCACTTGTCTGCATCATTTTCCACCTGCCATTCTTCAGACAAGGACCGCCTACTTTAATGCTCAGTGGTGGTCTGTCACCAAATTCCCCATAGTTAACAACCTGTCAGTTTACTATCAGCTAAAATAATCAACTGGGTCAGCCATAAGTATACTCAAACTAGATCAGATCTGGGTAAACTGGCAAGTGCCTCAACTCTTGATATCACTAAAGCCCTTCCCACTAAAAGATGTGTCAGTGATGAAATATCTCTGCCTGGTTAAGTGAGTTTGGCTCCAATAATGCTTGAAACTCAATGCCATTAAATAGAAAAAAAAACAGCCATTTTATTGAAAGGCCACCCAAAACTCTTAAAAACTCATTTCTTCAATTCGTGGCACTGTCTGCACAATACATGGGAATTGCTCACCATGGCTACACTTACTTCACTTCCCAGTGCCCCAACTACAACTGCCAATAAGGATAGAGCTTCAGTCATGTCGAAGTGTTACTACCTGCAGATTCCCCCACGACTCTCACACTGTTCAGACTTCATGCATTCAGTGTCACTGGTTGTAAATCTTGGAACTGTTGCCATACAGCATTCTGAAATGCCTTCACCAGGATGACTGCAGTGGCTCACCACCTTAAGTACAATTACTTTTCATTAAATGCTGCCTTTGCTGCTGTCAAACAAACTCTGTAAGTAACGAATAATTTTTTTTAAAAATTGCCATCTTCACCCATTCTGGTTTCTATATGACTCCAATTCCCCACTAGTGTGATTGAGACTTGATTATCACCTTGGTTCAGAGGCAGTTGTTTATTGAAAGTAAAAGTCAACATTAGCAATAATGTCCAATTCAAAAGCAGTAGATGTTTTCACAGCTGCTTGTACATCTTTGGGGAAAATATACAATGAGATTTTCTTGTGTGTAACTGTCACAAATAATTGATGAGTCAATTACTTCCAAAGTCTGGAATTTTGATTGACATTGGATAAACTGAGAATGATTGATCTGACTCAATCGATCAATCAGGAATTTGTGTCTTTTGAATGTCTCAGGAAGTGTAGATATAATGATGCATAATGATTGTTTTAAAGAATTTGAATTAACATCATTTGTGACTGCTTGTTGAGTGCCATGTGTCACAATTAATAGTGTAGAGACTGCATCACATTTTTATACGTCCATCATCTTTCCAAAACACTCAGTGAAGAAATTGTGTTACCAACTACTTGCCCATTTTAGGCATTTGGATGTTTAAGTGTGAGTCTATGGAAATTGACATTGACTTGGATTCAGCCTTCAAATCATGGATAGGAAGCAAACTTCTGTAATGTGTATCACTCTATTGGCATGTTGACACAAGTATGTGGACTTGCTCCTGTTTGCTTTACTCTTAAATAAAGGTTAGAGCTTGCAGCATTAAATGATTTTAAGAATGTAATTGTGTCTAATTGCAAAACCTGAAGGTGGTGTAAACTGCATTGGAACTATGGAACAGGATGTATGCTTGCAAATTGTAAAGTCAGTTGCAAGCTGCACTCATAACTTTGCTCACCTCAACTTGATATAGATGAAGATCTTCTTCTTTAATCCTTTTCACTCCTTATGGAGCATAGGGCCTCAACAAAAGTCCTCCACTTTCTGCGATCTCCAACAGATGTTTTTGCAGTCTCCCAAGTTTGGCCGGTGGCTTTCAGTTCATCCAAAAGCCTACGCCTCCAGGTTTGCTTTGGGCGACCTCTTCTTCTCTTCCCTTGTGGATTTTTCCTCGGGTGAAGGAGGGTTGTCAGCCCTGCAGCTTCCTGACGGGTTTGGTTGCAGCGCGTCATCAGCCTCCTGAATGGGACCCTGCTTTTCCTGAGATCTGGGTTAGTGGTTGACAATCTGTTGATGGTTTCTGGAACAATCGCTTGTTTTACGTGAATGGGTTGTTAGCCCATTGCACAACCCCCAACCTGGAGGACCAGGGGTTTTCTGTCGGGGTCACCTTCCCCTAGGCGATGGCATTTCCATGCTAACGAGCTCCACCTGCCTGGGTTTGAAATCAGAGTTTACCCTCTCCTAGATAGGCTGCCATCCAAGGCTAACGAGTCCTATCTACCCGGGTTTGGAATCGGAGTTCCTTCTCCTAGGCTATGTTGGTTCGCGGCACCTTCCATATTATCCGGTGCACCCCTCACACGAGGGATCCCCCATCCACCACCCAGGGGACGCGCCTCAATGCCGTATAGCCCCAGCGCGAGGATAGATGAAGATAGAAAGGGCATACTATAATAATACCTCAGTAATTTGTATTAACCCTTTGGGATGTATGAGTTAAAATTGCTAAGGGACTGAATCACATGAATACGAACTTAAAATAAATTTTCATTGGCTATGGAAAGTTTTTTCATTCCTTAGCACAGCATTTGGGTGTAGTAATAGATATTGAATGTATGGCCCAAGAACTTGAATAGTTCAATCTGAACTTTGTCTGGTCGTTGTCGTTGTTTTGTTTGAAGATTACTCAGAATTAATGTGCTATGTGTTGGAAAGCAAATTCCATATTTATTCCCATCTTCCAGAAAAAGTAGAATCTCCCGAAGACCACCCATTTCAATTCTACTTTCTATTCTGACACGTCAGTCCATGGCCTCTACTGCCGCAATGAGGCTACGCTCATGTTGAAGGAGCAACACCCTGTATTCCGTCTGGATAGCCTCCAACCCGATGGCATGAACATCAATTTCTCGAACCTCCGGTAATTGCCCCCCCTTCACCATTCTCATTCCCATGTTTTCTTTCCCCTCTCTCATCTGATCTCCTTACCTGCCCACCACCTCCTAGTGGTCGTCCTCCCCCTTCGATGGTCTTCTACCCTCTCCTATCAGATTCCCCCTTCTCCAGCCCTTTATCTCTTTCACCAATTTCCCAGGTCTTTACTTCCCAGCTACACCTGTCACCTTGACCTACTTTCTCCCCTCCCCACATTACTCTGACTTATCTTCTTAACAGCCCTGATAAAGGGTCTCGGCCCATAACGTCGACTGTTTACTCTTTTCCATAGATGCTCCTGGCCAACTGAGTTCCTCCAGCATTTTCTGTTTGTTGCTCAAAGGCTGAACCTATTCATTCTTACAACTCAGGTTCTCCGGACCTGGCAACATCCTTGTAAATTTTCTCTGTAAGCTTTCAACCTTATTTACATCAAGATAATGAGCATAGATGAACAATAAGTGCAACTTGAAGTGATGTAGTTTCTCTATAATTTTTAGTAATGTGACATAGTTTTTAATGCCATATTAGCTTTGACATTGAGACAGAACAGACTTATTTCGTGTATTGCGTTACTTGTTCTAACAATTGAATGTGTAGATCCATTGGGTGGTTAGGACACTGCTAAAATGTATCCTTTGACTTTAAAATAAGATTGATCAAAACAGTTTTGATTTTGCAATGTATCTCCTCTAAGAAGTCAAGCCAATTGTAATATCTTTGATATGAAAGTACTATTTGGAAAACTATCTATTCTACTGGTATGGATGCACCAATGCACAGAATTGGAAAAAGCTGCAGAGGATTGTAAACTCAACCAGCTCCATCATGGGCACTCCCTCCCCAACATTGAGAATATCATAAGGTGATGCCTTAAAAAAACATTACCTGTCATAAAGGACCCTTGCCATCCAGGTCATGCTCTCTTCTCAGTGAGGCAATGCCAATGCTGAAAACGCATACTCATGCTTTAGGAACAGCTGCTTCCTCTGTGATTAAATTTCTGAGTGGTCTATGAACACTGACTACTTCACAATTTTGTTCTTGTTTTGTACTTTTTATTAATCTATTAAATATGTATATGTCTATGTTTATGCATATATATGTATGTAATTGAGTAATTATTGCACTGTAGTGCTACAAAACAGCAATTTCATGGCAGGCAGTATGTCAATGATAATAAACTTGATTCTAGTTCTGATTGTTCCAAAACTAGTATCAGATTTTGATTTGAAAAATTGTTTATGTTTCCACATATAAATTATCTCCAGCTTTCCAAGGATTTCCTGTAGAGTCGAGATATATCCAAAGTTCCTTTCCCCAAATTATTTCCTGCACCACATGAAAGGAGATTGGAAGATTTCAACTTCGTCTGTCTGCATTAGTCTTTCTTTTTGTACTGAGGCTTCTGTTGAAAATTAGATGTATTTTTGGATTTTGCTTCATTGCAGATACTGTACCTTTTCGTTATTTCAGTTTATTAACCAGCAGTGCACTGCAGTACATGGGATATGTTTGTGATAATATCTCATAACAAATTGTATTCTTGAACCTTTTCAATTCTGCTGAAGAATAAGACTTTCTTTAAACTGTGAAGATGAAGCTGCTGCTGTTACTATTGTGCCAGTTATTATGAAAAGCACAATAAATAATGGAAAGAGTTGGACTACTTCAAAGTAGCAATTCACTTTTGTAACTTGGTTTTAATTCACTTTGGATGAATCAGGTAATCCTTCACAAAAATTAGTTTCGAATGTTTAAGTTTTATCAGCAAAAGTGGATAAAGGCGAACCTGTTTATGACAACAGAGAAAAATTTAATGCAATGATGAGATTTTGTTAATTTAAGGTGAAAGTGTTAGCCTTATGATATATGATAATGAAATGAAAAATAATGTCACTAAGCATTATGGTTTTTGAGAATATGTAGCAGATTGCAAGACATTTCAGGAAAGTGAGAGCTTAGTAATGAATAGAAAGGCTAAACAGTCAGTTTACAGATGAGAAGTCTTTATTCACGAGACTGCAGATGCTGGAATTGGGTGCAACAAACAAGCTACTGGAAGAACTCAGCAGTTCAGGCAGCATCTGCAGAAGGAAATGGACAATCCATGTTTCAGGTGGAACCCCTTCATTTCCAGCAGAACTTGATCTGGATTAATTTCTGTATAATGGAGCCTAGGACCTTATCTGTTCCAGCTAACAGCTTTAATGTAAATGCATGCATGTGGACAGTTCTAAAGGACACATTTAGGCTTATTTGTGTTTTACCTTCTCAAACACAGAACTATTTGACTACAATTTTACACATAAAATAGAGTTGAATCAGCTAACTCAGGTGATCACTTCTGAAGGACTTGTCTGTCACAAGCAAGATAGTTATTATTTCTAGCAGTACTTCACTCTAGCCTAGAAATTTTCCCCAAGAGGTGTTTACTAAGAAGTGCTTTTTGTTTAATAGCCCAATATATAATTACTGCTTTCGAAAAATATGAAAGCCGAGGTAATTTCAATTGTGTACCATTTTTGGCATTTATTTTATAATTTTAAAAAAAGGTTTTCGTATGTATTGCTGTTAAATGCTCTTTTATGATTTTAAGAAATATTTTGTAGTAAACCTCATGCAGGCAGCACACAGCAGTGGAGCTTGGCTATAATGTTTACCTCCTTAATCAAGTTCAGTTTGGCAACACTTGAGTCAATGGTGGGACTCTGAAATTTCCTTTATTTCTTGATCAAAAGGCTTAAGAGACCAAAGAAATGAGTGATCAGGTGACAAACAGTTTATAGTTTGATTCAGCACGTAAATAGCACAAGTCAGATTTTGAGTTTGTCTTTAAACTGTGAGAATGGCAGATTTTCTTGCGGTATTAGCTTCAAGACTCAAAAGTGAAAAGCTGCATTAGTGCAGCATTGAGAGCAGCTCATGGAGATGTTGCTTCGCAGCACCAGTGACCGAGGTTTGGTTCTGTGCTCCAAAGCTGTCTTTGTGGATTTCATACTTTCTGCCTGTGACCACATACCTTTTCCCTAGGTACTCTCTCAAATCCTTCCACGTTTACAATCATGACCAGAAGGCACTCCCTTCCATTCCACCCTCCCCTCAAACACCGGCTTTAACTTGAAAGAAAATGAAAGGTAGCAGACCCTACCAACCTGCCAACTACACATCATCTGATTCAAAAGGTTACCTTTCATTCAGAATGATGTGTTTCTTTGAGATTGCATCACATTCTGAGCTTTATTCTTCTAATAAAAAGCTGTCTGTTTAATCCAGACTGATGCTTAGTTCCCTACCCCATGAATTAAGTTAGCGAGCTTTTAATCATATAGCCATTGTTGCAAATATCTCCTTCCTTGGGTGAGAGCAAACTAGCCCATGTCATGTGGTGATGAATATGTACTTTTATAAATTTACTTTGATCTCTGAATCCTCTTGCAGTAATATTTAAAGCTTGCTATTCTTTTGATATTTTCACTATCCTGAGTCAACTGTTGAGTTTTGAAACATGCTGATTTTGTAATTATGTCAAGGTGTCCATGCCATTAAAGAACTTTGTTAGGAGTGTTGCTCTTTATACTGATCCTGGGAGCAACAGCATTTGCCTCCATCCATTCTGGAAAAACAATCATTCACTGTTCTCTAACTGGCTTTTGTTGCATCGCACAGCCTGCATTGTTATATTTTCACTTTCTTGACTTCATGAGTTTCATGGACTAAGTATCCTTTTGTATAGTGCTTTAGTATATGTATATCAATGGGTTTCCCATAGAAGTTGCCATGGGGAACCTTACATTAGTTGGTTTTTTTTGCTTTAATAGCAGAAATAAACCCAATAAGAATGCTTTCAGTGCAATCCACCTTACGTTATTTACAGTAAGCGGGTAATGTTTCTAAAACTTCCATAAAATAAATTTTTAATCTTAATTTCTTCACCCAGAGGTTAGTTTTATTCATAATTCTCCCTCTCGGCATTCTCCTAACAGCCATCTTTTCAGCTCCAGCTGGTGATCAACAAGCCGAAGATTTTGTAGGTTGATAAATATGCTGTTAGCACAAATTACCACAGCCATGCTACTGTCTGTAATTTGCATGAATGTTACAGTAAGTGTCACTCATCAAAAGCCACTCCCCCATGCGAGGTGGGGATTAGCCGGAGTAAGGAGCATGGCCACCCCTCCCGTGACCTGCCGCTTAGCTGACGAAGGGAGCACGCGGCCTCTTTTTGCTCACGGGTTGCACGTGTTAGATAAGTATTTGCTACTGTGTGTAAATTTATTGTCTGTTTTGTCCTGTCATTTTGTGAGCTCAGTTCAGATAAGTATTTGTAACTGTGTGTAACATGATGGGTTTACTGAATGTTTAGTGTCTGTCTTGTAAATAAATAGTTAACCTACTTAACTGGTAGTGAGATTCTTCTGTCTCCGCTCACCAAATCCATTGGATCTGATTTTACACAACAACGAGCGCGTAATTTAGATCTTGCAGCTGTAGGTTGAATGGTGAATATTCACTTTCCAGCATACACCTGCAAGGGCTAAAATACACATTTTGAAACGATGCATTCCTGGAGATAAGATTGCACATGCTGGAATCTGGAACAAAGTAAAACACCTGGAGAAGCTCAAGTGGTTTGAACAACATCTGTGAAGGGAATTGGATTGTTGTCTAAATTCCTGTAGTAGTTATTTATCTCCTGATTGTGTAGCAATAGATTATACTGTTGCATGCTTTCAATTAAATATTAGATTCCATGATTGATTTGATGTTTTTAATCATGGTTTTCCACAATGGATAACAGTATTAGAGATAAATTAATATGTTGCTAAGGAATTAAGTTTTAAATCCTTTTGGGGAATGTACAAAATAGAATGAACAGAACTTCCCTTTTTAATAAATTTTTGATCACAGAAACTGTGTCCAAACTGTAAGGTACATGATGCATCACCCCAGTTTTTGTATTCATCTCCGACCTTAGCTTATTCCATAGGCCAAGTACCAACTTTCTTATTTGAGAAGAAGTGTTAACACCTGATCAAAGTCAAGTAAAGAGTCAAGCAACTGCAGTTGCACAAGAGACGCCAGAGGGACTCAGCAGGTCAAGCAGCATCTGTGGAGGAAATGGACAGTCAACACTTTGAGTCAAGATCCTCCTGAACTGAAAAGGAGAGATGGTCAGCATAAAATTGTGGAGAAAAGGGGTGGAGCAAGAGCTGGCAGGCATAAGTAGATCCAGGTAAGGAGAGATGATAGGCAGATGGGGAAGGGGAAAGTCCAAATAATGTCAGAACCATGGAAGTGACAAAGGGCGAAGATGATGGATTCCGAAAGGAAAGGACGGTGGACCATGGAATCAAGGGGAGGTGATGTGGGGAGGGTGGATGGTTGCAATGGGGGAGTGGAACCAGTGGGAGGAGTGGTAGGTAATGGGCAGCTAGAGAGGATGAAGAAAGGCAAAGAGATGGCGTGAAAGGTGTTTAATAGATCAGGAAGAGAGTGAAAACGGTAGAAGGGGGAGCAGTTTACCTGAAATTGGAGAATTCAATGTTTATGCTGCTGGGATGTGCACTAGTCAAGCAGAACATAAGGTGCTATTCTCAGGTTCGCAGTTAGCCTCTTAACGTTATAGAAGGCAAAGGGCAGACATGCCACTGTGGAAATAGGGAGGAGAATTAAAATGGCCGGCCACTGGGAGCTCTAGATAACTGTGGCTGTTAAAGAATAGGCGTTCAGCAAGCTGCTTGCCCAATCCACATCCTACCTAGCTGACGTAAAAGGGAGCATTACATGCAATAAATAAGGCCAAAGGGTATGCCTGTGAATAACTGCCTCAGCTGATGTCAAATAACTCCTGCATGTGGGTAAGCATTGTTAAGTACAGATTAGTACATTATGTTTTAAGGTTTTATTTTTGTATATAAGAAAGCCTTTTATATTGAAATGTAGTGTAAATATCAAGGACAGGTTCAAATGCATTTCAGTCCTTATTTCAGGATTTCATTCAACAGAATGTTTGTGTGCTATATTGCAGTTACATTATTGATGTCTTGTTGCTTTGATTACTGACAGTTCTTTACACAATAGGGAGTTTTAAAATCCTCAAAGAAGCTGAAATGTTAGATTGGGGAACAAAAGACTGAAAATGCAGGTGAGGCAACACCCGTGGGGAGAAAGAGTGAGCGAGTGAGCAGAGTTAATTTCTCAAGTGGTTTATGTTTCATCAGTTATCATCTGTATATTCTGCAGAATGTAGTCACTATTGCTAAAATTCAATGTTGCAGCAAAGGATTTCTCTGAAACAAAAGTGGGACAATTTATGGTGCCTAAAACAAATATGCTAATAGTTTGAAATGACAAAAGGTAATGGTCTGAGTGGAAAGATTGGAGAAATTTACTGAGACAATAATATTCAGTCCGTTAAAAAAGACCAGTTTTAAACTCGTCAAATTGCAATGTCATTTTGTGCATCCAAGCTTGTGTGGTTCCCCAGCACATGATTTCGTTAAGTACACTACTGTGCCCCTCAAAGCATCATCTCAGTCTGAAATGATGAGAGCATTACTTTCCATTGACTTCCATTTTATAAATGTCCCGGACTAATGATTAAACAGAATTTGACACTGGGCACAAACATATGTTGATAGTTGACCAACATAGTGCATATGCTAACAAAAAAAATAATGTTACTGAGATTCTTGTTGATTTGTAGTTTGTCTCCTGTCTCAGTATTGACTTGGCCCACGTCTGCTCAATGCATTCTCATGGTGCAGCAAGAATGGGATCAATGGATCAGCCAAAGTTTTGGCTGGAAAAAGTGAATTACAAAGAACATCTTCAAGGAAGAGTGTTAGCTGAAGTGGTTTCAAAGTGGGAATTCTGGGAGTCTGGTCCAAAGCAACAAATGATCTAGCTGCCAAGACTGAGCAAAGAAAATCAAGGTTTGACTGATGCTGGGATCATAACACTACAAACTTACATCACTATCTCCAAACCAACACTCATTGAATAGTGGTCAACCTGCACTGCATCTTGAGGTGTAGAATTTTCTATTTTTCCAAAAAAATTTAAGAACTATTTTCATTTTGTTTGATCCCTCAAGTTTCTAGCTAATTTTATTAATAGCTTAATCCGCAGGTCAAACCTGTCCATAAATCACATTTTGTGACTGGAAAGTAATTACAAAGAAGTCTTCATGGCTAAATTAAGACTGTGGTTCCCAAAATGCACACTATTGGGCCAAAGATGACAATCTCCCATGCACTTGGATTCTTCCTGACAATGATATCAAAATGGTTCTATGTTTGCAGTGAGATGCAGATTTTAGTTCATTTCCTAGTGTACTTTTCTGATCATTATCAGTTTATTAGATAACTTGATTTAAGAGCTGACAGCTGAAGTGGCTTGCCTCAATTGCTTTTGATTTGCATATAATGCTGTGCCTTGAAAATAAAGGGTTGGGGGGGGTGCTTAATTAAACAGCTTTTCTTGAACAGTCTAAAAATAATCTGAAGGAGCTAATGTCTATTGTGAGAAACATATGACTTTTATACACTTAAAATGAAACCAAAATGGAAAAGTAACATGCCTAATTTCCAATGTCTGTAAATGTTTTTTTCTGGAACTATGAAGGTTACATGTTGAGTAGAATTTGAATTAGCTAAGGCTAGCTGTGAGGGTTTTGAAGCTGTGCGACTGTAATGAGATTTCAGTTGACTGAATCCATTGACTGACAGTTCGTCTTGTGTTCTCATGCAATGTTATGCTGCTTTTAGTTTGTAAAGGAGTGGAATCAATGGACATGCTCAACTGTGCCAACTTCTTTTTACAGTCTACTTCACTTGGTAATGTTTCCTAGAAAAGATAGCCTTGCAGTTTGGAAAACATTATAATCTTAGCACACGAGTAGAAAGTCTTTGAACTGGTGATTGAACTTGAAGTTTTCTTTTAATCTGGAAACTGATGGATTAGTTTAAATTATTGATTTGTGTGGTTGTGCTAATGCTATTTTCCACAGATTAAGATTCTGGTCTTGGTAAAATCCAACTTAAGGCAAACAAATTGGATATCATGTTCAGAATCCTTAACTCGTCCAATGGATGTGCAAAGTATCCCACTCCTGATGAAGGGTTTCGGCCCGAAACGTCGTCACTACCTCCTCCCATAGATGCTGTCTGGCCTGCTGAGTTCTGCCAGCATTTTGTGTTTTTATGAATGCTTAGTAATGTGGTTTATCATAAATTCTGCAACAGTTTTCTAGTGGAACAGATATAAAGCAAGAATCCACATACAAACACTTTGCAGATGATTTAGTTCATAAGTAAGTTAAATAAACTGGTGGATCCAATCAGTCACATTTGCTGTAGTGTGCACTTGCCCACACTGGATATTCAGTGTCCTGGGCCAGTAGTCTCACGTTTTTGCTATTCTCACTGTCTACGCACAGCAGCTTGCCACTTGTAAGATCACAAACAGTTGTAAGTAAAAGGAGATTATACTGTAACTACTTAATCTTCAAAGACTAGTTCACCTCATGTTTATTCCCCACGGTGAATTTAGCTGTGAATACTCTCCATTTGAGTGGTGGGTACCATTTCCCAAGGGGAAAATACTTTCGACCAACGAAGTAGTTTAGAACACCAGTTTATTTATTTTCAGTGATACATGCCAACTAATATTGCTTTAGCTTCTGGTCATAAACAGGAGTCAGTCTTCAGTTCTTGAAACATAAAGTGCGGAAAGATCAGGAGCTGTTTTCTCCCGGTAGTGATTAGTTTTTAGTACCAAGTGCTCCTGTCACGTTTTGTCACCCTGTAACCTTATCCTTCAATCTCTCTGAATTATGGAGGACAGCATGTGTATAAATGTCTCTCTCCAACAGACTTCATCATGATCATCATGACTCCAGTATTTCTACTATGTTTTAATGTTTCTTAATTGTACATATGATTATTTTATGTTCTATCGCTGAGCAGCAGTGAACCATCTGATTGGCCTATCAGAGCTCTCTTTGAGCAAAAAGTTGACTTGATCAGCATTTCTGATCTGGCTATTGTTCACGATTGAACTTAATTTAAAAAAAAATGGCAAGCAGTAATCAGTTTGAAATTAAAACAAATATTGTCTGTAGATCAACTTTATAGATACTGTCTCTGAGAATTAAGATGCTAACTCACTGCACCTGGTTTATTGCTGTTCAACATGCAAAATAAGACAATGGGTTTAATTTGGCTTGTTTCAAACAGACAAACTGACTCTCAATTTCTTAGTTTAAGGAAGCAAATGATCTGGCATATCAATTAACTGATGTGTTTATAGTTGTATACATAATGCTTTATGTACCCAAGAAATTTGGCTTTATAGCATGATCTGAGAGCTATATCTCCAAGATGCTTTTAAATCTTTGTGTGAAAAGGATATCTGAGAAAATATATGCATGTGAAGTCATCTAAGTGGGAAAGAAACTGGATAAATGTGGAGAGCAGTTCAGGCTTATTAGAAATGGGGTAAGAAACATTGGGTGAACTAGAATCCATTCCTCTAGCTCTGGTTTCTGCGATGGATGATTCATTTGTCTGTATCTTTGTCTTTTTAGTTCATAGGAATTACATCTGTGTTTGAGAAATGCTTTGTGATTTGGGAATGGTTTGTAATTTGGAAGTGTTTCAGATTGAAATCCTTTGAGTTTGAAATGTGTTTTAAGAACGTTGTTTGGACTTAGGCATGTATCACTGAAAATAAATAAACTGGTGTTTTAAACTACTTTGTTGGTTGGAAGTATTTTCCCCTTGGGGAAATGGTACCCACCACTCAAATGGAGGGTATTCACAGCTAAATTCACTGTGGGGAATAAACATGAGGTGAACTAGTCTTTGAAGATTGAGTAGTTACAGTATAATCTCCTTTTAGTGAGAGCACTCGTGGCTACTTGTATTGGGGCTGAAGAACTTTGCTTGAGTTAGAACTTTGCAGTCAGCGAAACCAATATCATCATGGTCACAAACACTCAAAGTTCAAAGTAAATTTGTTATCAAAATGCATATACAGTATATCACCAGATACTACCTTGAGATTCATTTTCTTGCAAGCATTTACAATTTAACAAATAAATACTATAGAATCAATGAAGAACTATACACAAAGCCTGACAAACAACCACTGGGCCAATACAAAAATAAACAAATAATACTGGGATCGTGAATGTGAGTCCATAGTTGGTGGAACCATTTCAGTGTTAAGGTGAGCACAATTATCCACACTGGTTTAACAACCTAATCATTGAAGGATTATAATTGCTCCTGAATCTGGTGCTGTGAGACCTAAGGCTCCTGTACCTCCTTTCAGATGGCAGCAATGAGAGGATGGCATAGCCTGGGTGGTGGAGTCTTTGATGGATGCTGCTTTCTTGTGGCAGCGCTCCTTGTAGATGTGCTCATTAGTGTAGAGGTTTTTTTCCTGTAATGGACTAGGCTGTAGCCATCATTCTTTGAAGGCTTTTAAGTTCTTGGGTATTGGTGTTTCCATACCAGACCATGATGTAACCAGTCAGGAAGCTCCCCACTGTACATCTATCAAAGTTTATCAAGGTGTTAGATGACGTGCTAAATCTGCGCAAACTTCTAAGAAAGTAGAAGTGCTGCAAGCTTGTTTTGTATGGCATCCATTAGTCTCGTGAGACCATGGATCTGTGCCCTCTCCAGGGCGCAGGGCTGGGCAAGGTTGTATGGAAGACTGGCTGTTGCCCATAGCAAGTCTTCCCTCTCCACGCCACCGACGTTGTCCAAGGGAAGGGCAAGGGCCGATGCAGCTTGGCACCAGTGTCAACGCAGGAGTTGGCAGAACAAGTTTGAAGACGACGTCAGACCGCCTTAGGGACTCCAGCTCTGGATTTGTCCTCAGGGTTTAATCCCAAAGCCTTTCCCATGAGTGGGTATGGCCGCAAGGCAGCGGAGGTTTGAAATCAGAGTTTTCCCCCTCTCTTCCCAGGCTGACGAGCTCCATCTACCCGATGGTAGACAAGTATATATAAGATATCAGAGTAATGATTGGTATTTGTAATTAGCCTCAAAATGGCTTGCTTTAATGAGCTATTGGCTTTAATGAAGTTATTATAAACTGATTTAAAAGCTGATATTGATCTGTAATGTCGAGTTGGACTTCACTAGAAATTTTAGTTTGTGTGGTACTTTGATTCAGCTAATAAAGAAGTTAATTGAAGTGATGGAATTCTTCTATCATTTTTACTAATCTATCTCAATTATGTGTAGGAAAGGTTAAAAGTAAATCTGAGAAGACTGAATGCTTACTAGGCTGAAGTGAGAGCTCAATTAGAGGAACTCTGCAACATTTCTGGAATGGCACAGTGGCGTAGTTAATCATGTGACCTGGGTTCAGTCTTGCTCTGGTGTTGTTCATGTTAGAGTTAGTATGTTCTCCTGTGGGCATGCAGTATTCCTTCAAGTGCTCTGGTTTCTTCCCACATCCCAAAGACATGAAGGTTTGTAGGTTAGCTGAACACTGTAAAACACCCTAGTGAGTACGTTAATGATAAAATCTAGGAATGCTGTTGGGAAAATTTAAGGATTCACATAAGATAAGTGTAAAGTAGTGATCTTTGCCATTGATTAAAGGCCATATGGCTCCATGATTAACAATATCAAACTAATACATTGGTTTGACTTGGCAGGGTAAATAACTTCCTATAAAGAAGTGATAAGGAATTTGAGGCTGTGTATCTTTGAAATCCTTTATTCCAGAGATCTGGGTCACTTGGTATAATGGAAACTGAGCTAGGCAAAGATGGAAGTGAGACCAACAAAAGGATTAGCCACTTAGTAAATGTCTTCGCAGACTCATAAGCCATTTACTTACTTTGAAAGGGGAATCCAAAGCTAAGCTATTTTTAAAAGGAAATGCTTAAAGTTTTCCAAAATTAAATCTTGTAAGGTCTGGGCTTGGACAGGGAAATGGGAACTTTGGTTTGGTCTATGAACTGCGATGTTTCATCTTAAGGTTATGAAAGAAGAGTGCTGATCCAATTTGTAAATACAAAGGTACCAGTTTTCCACCAGAAGACCTTGATTTCTTGTTGCTTGGCACTGTTTGGTGCTTTTCCACCTGTAAGCTAATCTTATTGAGTCTTTATGGTAAGTGCCGCCATGTACAGTTAGTTTAATTTTATGTATATCCTCTTTGAGCTGATTTGAATGGAGTTGAGATTTGGATGAGTATTGAGGATCTTTGTAACCCGAACTGTCCAATTTCCTGAGTGGTGTGTTTGGCTGAAATTAGACCTAATAGTTTATAACCTTCGTATGAGTACTGACCACCTTGAAGAGCTATTTGTATATCCTAAAATTTACATTGGAAAGAGTAATGTACTCAGTAATAATACAATTTTGCTGTTGAATGGCAGTCTCAATTTTATGCGAAATATGTCTAACTGGCCACATCAAATGTATTAAATATTGCAGTTTAATTCTTGGGATGGAATTAAAATCTGAACTGCATTGATTAACTGGGACAGTGTCACATATTCATGCACTTTAACTTGCATCCCACCTTTCATCCTACCAAGGCATTAGGTACCTCCCATTTATTCATGGAGACCCGTAATTGACTTTAGTCTCCACCTTCATTGTAATTGGAGAATTCAAGGTCTCTTGGTGAAAACCAGTGAACAGTATTCATGTATTCAGTCAGGAATTTAGCTATGCTTTCTGCCCCATATACAGATTGCCACTTCAGTCTGTAATGTGCATTTCTTTCTCTTTGGTTATTCTTTTAATATTTTAATGTTCTTTAATCCTGTCTGCAAGTGAGTTATGATCACCCCTCTTAGTCACCTTAATTTTGTTCTTTAGTGCCTCCTAACACTTTTTATTCTCAACAGGCCTTCTTCATCATTTTATCTGCCATGTTTTTTTTTCCATCAATATCCCTCAGCATCCAGAATTTGTGAATGTGCTGTTGATGGTATTATTGAACAATATTTACTTATCAATGCTGTGCTTGCCAATGCCCAGTTTGAATTTTGTCAGGGTCACTCAGCTCTGGATGTTGTCATGGACTTAGTCCAAATATCAACCAAGGAGATAAATTACAGAGATGGGATAAGAAGAATTCCAGAGATATGAGACTGCAGATGCTAGAAACACCTTAAGTGTCCTGGTGCAGTTTTTCAACCTGAAATCTCAATGATGCCTTTCTTCCTCCAGATACTACTTGTCACACTGGGTTCTTCCAGCAGATTGTTGGGTGAGAGGGATTCCCCTTGCCATCAAGGTCATTATTTGACTAAGTATGGGCATCAAGGGAAAATGGTGAAACTGAAATGTATAGGCATCAGAGGAAAAGCATTTCAGTAGATGGAATAGTAGTTCATAAGAAGGACAAGGGTTGTGGGTGTTGAAGTTCAACTATCAAAGCCCAGCACACAATTGCAAGAAAATTTTAGATCCAGTTATCTTCATCTCTTCATCAGTGATCTTCTTTCCACCATAACATCAGGAGTGAGGATATTTACTTAATCCACAATTTCCATTTTCCTTCATAGCTCCTCACTCATGAAACAGTCCATGCCTGCTAGCAAAAGACATGCCCAATGTTGAAAAGTGTAGCAAGTAAGTAGCAATAAGTAGCAAGTAACAATTGTGCCAGAATTGTCAAGCAGAGAACCACTAAAATCTTAACCTCCAAAGGTATTACCACTGAGTCCTCTATCAACATTATCCTGAGGCCTTATCATTGATGAGGCTTTGACTGGATTAACCACGTAAATACTGTGGCTTTGTGAGCAGGTCAAAAAATGGGAACCCTTCAGATCGCTCACTCTCTAGGTCCTTTCTATCAGTGACAAGACCCAAGTCAAGGATACGAGGGAATACTTCTCACTTGCAGATTGAAGCTTTAATAACCCAATCCACCACCATGATACCTCATCTGCAGCATTGACAAAAGTAGGATTGTTAATCATCTATGTTACTTTGATATTGTCTTCTGAACTTGAAAACTCTCCCATCAAAAAAAAAAAGGGCAAGGGTAGCAGGAGCCAGCGAGAGCCATCACCTGCAGCTACCCCTCCAACTTGTACATTTCTGATTTGGAAATGTATTGCTTGCCCTTTGTCAGTGGGTATAAATCTTGGAGACCTCTCCCAATGGTAATATGGGTGATCCTTTATCAGAAGAACTGCAGTGGTTCAAGAAGGACGTTCTCTACCACCTTCACAATAGCAATTAAGGATGCCAGCAACACCCAGATCCTGAAAATTTAATAAGTAAATGAAATCTTGCAAATTCAATCACAATGGAGCTGTCACAATCTGCATGCTCTCTGCATGTTATGTTCATTTTAAATATCTTCATATCTAACATGCTTGACAGTTTGAAATATAATTTATAGAGAAAGCATCATTATTCTAGTCTACAGCCAAAACTGTTGAACATATGTGATGCATTCTCGTCAGGTCTGCACTTTGTCTAGTCACATAACACAGCCTTAATATTAGCTTCTTTGGAAATGTAAAATATCCTCGCCACATGCCACCTGGCACCTTTTGCAGGGATCTAATTTAAAAATAAGATTCACTTCATAATAAATGCCTGGCTTTATAAAGTGTCTGTAACATGTTGTCCAAGGTTATATTTCCCAAATACAATATAAAATATTAAGTTATTTTTCTTATCAACTGATGCTTTTCTTCCAATAGGCAGTTGAAACAATGCAGTTCAGATGTCTCATCAATTAGAAATCTATTGAAAATATGACATGTACTGAAATAGTTGAGAGAAATGGTGTTTGTAGTGTTTTGCTGGAGCCAATATAAGCCATGCTTCTTGGAGTTTTTAAAATATTCTGCAGTGGTAACTTTATAGCCTGGTTTTGCTCAATATGGAAATATCACGGTGATTGAATAGGGAACAACATTAACCACATACAAGTGACCATGTCATATTTATCAAATGAGTACAGGTGTTATGCTTTGCTATTCAAGTGTGACCACTTTTGGAGCAGTGACACAGCCCGCGGAAACCATTTTAATCGTTATATCACAAACTTGGCCAGTTGGATGGAGTCATCTGTAATGAGAATTCAACAACTTCTGTTTTAATGGAATTTGAGCCCTTACTGCATAGAAACTGTGATTCTAAATTTATGAATCAACTCTGTAAAATATCACATCTTTGTGGTAGGGAAAAATTAAATCCTTATTAGCTTTTTCATCTCCAGCTGACCAAATTGCCTTGCCATTCACTGGTAATACTTCACTGGATTACAACCAGGGTTGTATGTTCTATTACAAATCTACCACTCAGCTGCTCACTAAGAGCAATTCATTGACCTACCAGCCTGCACACCTTAGGAATGTGGGAAGAAATGGAAGAAGCCCACATGGTCACAGGATGAATATTCAAGCTTCTCACAGCCTGCACCAGGAATGTGGATTAAATGTGTGTCTCCCAGACCTGTGAGGCAACACCTCCGCTGTTGCTGACACTGTGCTGCTCTACAGATCTGTTTGTTCTTCCAAGTGATGCAATACAATCCCTTACCATCAGAATGACAATAGATGAGGAACATTTCTTTGAAATTAATTAACAATGAGTAATATTGGCAGAGTCAGTATTACTCCAGGGCAAGTCTTCCTTGGTTTAATAATAGTTGAGTTAGTGCCCTCCAACGAGTAAGCCTTCTCATGTATAGATGTATTTGAACATGTAAGCAACATTATTTTTCATGATTTGTGAAGAATTTGATACAAATAATATTCAAAATGAAAATAATTGTTTCCTTGATATCTGAAACTTTGTAAATTAGCATGTGAGCAATGTCACTCAGGATTTTGGAGTTTTGGGAGTTGGATAGAAGGACTCATTTGCATGGCAAATGAGTGAACTGGTGTTTGCATTCATCGAATTAAATGAGCACTGTGAGGCGAAGAAGAAACACAAGTAATGCATCCTCTTAGCTTTAACATTTCCAAAATGCTTAGTTCCGATAGGTTTGGAGTCCTGTGCAACGATGATTATAAAAAGAATGTGGAGAGACACAATTGAGAGACTGAGCTGAGGATACAAATGTTTATACTCTGAGCGCAAAAGATTGAGAGAAATGAAGCAGATACAAGGCTTATAGATTCTCAGTCCTGTAAGATGTCAGAGAAAATGAAGATGGAAGGTGGTAACCTTCTGTCTTAAAAGCAGAAGATTTGCTTCCAAATAGCATTCAGAACCCCAATGCAGTGATAGTAACTGATGGGGAGCTGCAAATTGCACACAATACACGATAGCTACAGTTACTTGGACGTACAGTGATTTCTCATGCGATAATCACTGACAATCTGACAGTACAAGATGTGCAGTGTTTCTTTGATATAAAACATCTCCGGGTATTTAACCACAGTACCCAGGAGGGCCAATGATATGATGCTCATGAGCGAACCATAGAAATTCTTTGAGCAAGGGGATAATGGTATGTGATTTCACTTGGGCATAAACAATCCCATAAAAATGGCAATCATTTTTTGTATACTGTACTTTTTCATTTGATAAAATGTTCAATGTCTAATAGCTACATACTAGGAAAAGCATTGGTGCCCAGACATCTCCAAACTATGTGTGTGAGAGCATGGAAGTGATATCCTTTGTGCTTTTTGTGCTGATGAAACAGTTCTGAAATAGAAAAAAATTGAACCTTTATGGTCAGATGATTATGCTGTGGGTTAGATACCATCATAAAAGGCAGTCTAAGAAGAAACTCTGTAATCCCTTTTATATGTGGGGAAAGGAACAAAATAATCCTTCGATTTTGAGCTGCCTTGGATAGCAGCAAGTTATCAATCACTCCAGGCAAGCAATGTTTATTTGCTTATCGCATTAGAGATACTGTGGTCAGTAGGTTTTACGTTCCATTTCAAAACCTAATCAGTCAATGTTTTCAGCAAATGTTGGAACCAGCATTGCAAGTGTTTGTGTTATTTTAAGAAATCTTGCAGTCAGATTCAGATTTGGGGAATTTTACCATACGGATTGTGGCTTTTCAATTCATCAACCTTTTATCAGTACTATGAAAATGGTCCTCACAGAATCCCATTATTTTGCCATGTTCCTGTACTGTTTTACAATTGTTCTAAAACCTATCTATTTCTGTCTACAAGTTTATAATGATGTGTCTGTTGGTTTTTTTTCGAGAAGGCATTCAATACCCCATGAACCTTTTACATATAGAGGAATTCTTTGTTCTTTTGATGTATTTGATGCAAGTGTCTTTGAAAACTTATGAAAGAAAAATATCATAAAATAATAATTAATCTTAAGCAGAACCCCAATGAAATGAGTCTAAGAAGTATAATGCAGGATGAAGACAATCTGTGACACTGGGAAAATTTAGAAGAAATTTCAGAATTCAGAATGTCAGCAGCTGAAAGCAAGGTCACTGGTTGTTAAGCAAATATAACCTGTCAAATGGATGCACGAGTTCAGGTCACGGATACACTGAGGGTTTTGTGGCTGGAGGCAGTTATGTAGACAAGGCCATGTGGGACTGTGAAGAGACTCTGAAAGCAAGAGTGTGAACTTTATCGTGCAAGTGTTGTGTAACTGGAAGCCAATTACTGCTATGTGTCATTGCAGGGTCAGGGTAGGTGTAGCAGAGGTTTGGATGACCTGAATGCAATGGAATAGTCACATTTGTAGGTCACCAACACATGGTCCAGAAATTTAGTAGCAGATGAGGTGAGTCAAGTTCAGGCAATGTTGCCGAAGGGTCAGGATGTAATCATAGTGATTACCTGAATACGTAGGCTAGAAAGCATCTTGTTATTAAATGCCGTACAAAATGTCTGAATCAGGAATGGGATGGAGGTTAGAAAGCAAATGTTGTGTGTGGACTGGAGATTGCTTATGTTTAAATACTTAGCTGAAGAAATTTCTGTTCATCTGTGCTGGATGTCGCACACATGGCCTGAAAAAATGGAGACAGTCAAGGGAAAAGAGCTGAGGAAAGGTGGAAACAAATGTACCTAGAAACATAACTTAATCCTGATCAGTAGCATTAAGATCACTAAGTTGTGCCATCTGTTAACTAATGGATCCAAATTTCAGAAATGCATGGGAGAGGTGGAGTAGAAAGCCATTAAGTACAATTTCCTGTTTATAGCTGGATATATAAAGGAAGCAGTCACACACCGAGACAAGATTCCACAGATGCTGGAAAGCTTGAACAATGCAAACAAAATACTGGAGAAACTCAGCAGATCAGACAGTCCTGATGAAGAGTTTTAGCTGAAAATGTTGACTGTTAATCTCCCTCCAGCACTTTGAGTCCCGTTCACCTGGTTGGAAAAGGTGCCAGAGATGGCTATGTTGAAGGCTGCACACAGATTGTGAAGAGCAAGGGATTGGTGCTGGAATGTGTCTCAATACCTGCAGGCTGCCCCCAGCACATCCTCAGGATGTGCTGATAACACAAACAATGCATTTCATTGTATGTTTTGATATACACATGATTAATAAATCTAGCAGTTGTATGCAGTTGTAACTGGGGTTATTTCAGCACTGTGGTATGGTGGAAAGCTTATTGAGAAGATACAGACATGGAATATAAATAAGATTTGGGGGCTGCATCACATTGGAGGGAGCAAGAGCCATAAGCTGATAATGCACAAAAGATGAAGCAAGATTTGAGAGGAGGGAAATGTTGTTAATATTTAAAGCTGTTTTTTTTTAAAAAAAAGCCTGCGGAGATTAATAATAAATTTCTGTGAACACTCAGCTGCTGTGGGAAGAGAAACAGAGCCGGTGTTTCAGATTGAAGATTCTAATTATTTTCCATGTTTTCTGCTTGATTTAAAGTTTAAGCAACTCAGCGGAAAATCATTCGCAGAAGCCAGATTGGGATGAAGTCTGTGGCAGTCAGGAGTCGAAGCCACATCACTCTTAAGAGTAGCTCCCAGAACATAGAAGGAAAATTTGAGCTGAGGTACGATGCTCGCTCACTACAGCAAAGAGCAACATTGTCGCTGACCCTGATGGCTTAAACAACTAATGACTTGGGATGGAAGATCTAGAGCAACAACAGAGAGTAGATTGTAAAGTGCAATGGAAAGCAAAGGCTGCCACAAAGAGCAGTGAATAGGGAGCCACTCCCTAAGGAGCTGCTATCTCTGTAACTGTCTTCACAAGGACCAACTTTGATCATTTGTCTCACACTTGCCCGTCAGTCTGTTCAGGTCACAAGATAAATTCTAATTAATAATCCAAAGTTAATCATGCTGGGTCAATTGCCCAGGGAAAACCGTTCATTTTATACAGCCATAATCATACAACAACCTGCAGGATAGAAGCAAAATCAGGAATAGAAACTGGAAAGGAATTGGTAAGCAAATAGTACTGGATAATGGGCCCAGTCCAGTTTGTTTCAGACACTAGGGAGTGATTTTCAAATTTTATAAGCAACAAGAACTTCTTTCCTATACCTCAGAAGAACTAGACCTTAACTGTGTAATATTCTGTCATGACAAGCTGTGTAAGGCAGCTGGTGAAGGTAGAAAGCAGCGAAGATGGTGTGTGTTGGGTTGGGGGGAGGTGTCACCTAAGGATGGAGGAGATGGAAGAGATAGAGTTGACTGAAATGCTGTAACTAATGAACTCAGTGGGACTTAGTGATACTGCAATTTAATGCAGTGGAGGTGAATTCTCATAGTGAGGAATGGAGCAATTTGACCCCTTTCCTGTACATTTGAATGAAAAATATATATAATATACACACACACATATATTTCTGATGGTTCTTGCAGTTGTTTTTCCTTTTCTATGGTAAGTCAATATTTCCTCACTTTGGAGGCTAAAGGCATCCTGAAATGTGTTATTTATCTGAAGCATGCTTTTACACCATAGCAAACAAAATGTTTTCCGATTTGAAGCAAATTGTCAAATTCAGATTAGTTTATGGTCTTATACACCAGGGTACAATGAAATTCCTAACTCGCATAAAGCTCATAAAATAAGCAGTGTACATTGCAATAAATACAGCAATAAATGGGGAAAAATGGGGTAGTGCAAAAAGAAATGCTAAAGTGACAATAATAGAATTCAGGATTTGTGAATACGACAGCACCACTGAGAAAGGGGATGTGCAAAACATGATTGGATCAGAGATCTGATAGACCGAGGAACAAACTCTTTCAAGTCTGATCGCGTGGGCTTTTAGCCTCCTGTATCTTCTCCAAGAAGGCAGTGAAAAAGGGATGGTCAGCTTGGTAGGCTACTGTTAGCCTTTCTAATGACAATGGACTCTGGATGGAAGAAAAAGATGACTGTGTGATGGAATGGAGTTGTGTGATGGACTCTGGATTTGGGGATTACCAAACGTTATGTGGATTTTCTGGTGTAGTCTGTTTTGTTGTGTGCTTTTGTGATATCATTCTGGAGGAACGTTGTCTCATTTGTTAACTGCATTGCATTTGTGGTTTCTAAATGACAATAAACTGAACTGGTATGTAAACTCCAGAAGAAAGAAACTATTTGCTCTAAAGTGCTGGTGAAGAGTAAATGGAAACACTGTGGATGTGCAATTATTTGAAATTCTCCCACTTTTTCCTATTGTTTTGCTCAATTATTTTTCAAACCCTTTTCCAATTCCACTCTTTTTTTAATCAAAATAAAATACTTAAATGCTTTCTATTGCATCCTCTGCTCCCAGTGAGAATTAAAAACTTTTGCTCTGTCCACCACATAAGGCAGGTTCTCCCATTGACTAACCATTTCAATTCAACTTCCCATTCCCATTCTGACATGTCTGTCCATGGCCACCTCAGCTGACACAATGAACCCACACTCTGGTTGGAGAAGCAACTCCAAATCATAATTTGTCTACGTAGCCTCCAACTTGATGGCATGAACATCAGTTTCTCTAACTTCTGATAATTACACCCCTCTTAGCTTCTCTCTTTTTTCCATTCCACACTTTGTTTGCCCTCTCGCCCTTCCTCTTTTCCACATCTGCCCGTCACTTTCCTCTGGTTTCCACCCTCCTTCCCTTTCTTAAATGGTCTGCTATCTTCAATTAGATTGCTGCTTCTTCTTCAGCCTTTTTACCTCTTTCATCTATCATCTCCCAGTTTCTTACTTCATCTCTCACCTTGCCTCACCTGTCACCTGTCATGTACTTCTTCCCCTCCCCCCTTCTTATTCTGGCTTCTGCCACTTGCCTTTCTAGTCCTAATGAAGGGCTTCAGCCTGAAACATCAGCTCTTTATGCCCCTCTGCAGAGGCTGCCTGGCTTGCTAAGTTCCTCCAGCATTTTGTGTATGTTGCTCAAAAATTTCCAGCATCTGCAGAATCTCTTGTATTAATACTTTATTGTTCCTCTCTTTGCCAGTTATTGTAGCTAGGACTAGGGGTCCCTTTTTAAAAAAGAATCATCATAACAGTAGAAATATCTTCTCCTTATCTAATTTATCAAAAACTTATAATAATTTTGAACACCAATATTAAGGCTTCTCATTGTCTTCAAGGCTCCAGGGGAGTTCTCCAGCTTGCATATCTTTACATAACTAAGGTACCTTTCATCCTTGTATTAGTCTCATAAATCTCCTCTGACTACAGCATGTCAGTTCCTCTGCTGCATTTATGCAAAGATATAATGGAAGTAATATAATTCCTTATTGTAATTTGGTTAGTTCCAGTCCTTCAATGGCCTTAAATTGTGATGGTATTGGTTTCACTTTATGCAATGCTCTAAACTCAAAAGGAGATTTTGAGTCCCATCTGATTATAAGTATCTATGGGTACCCTCAATATAGGGTATTTAGAGGGTACCTGTAGATGGGGTATATACTTCTTAAGATGCTCTTCAGTGACATCAAAGCAATCTATGGACCACACAAGCCATGCACCACACTCCTTCTGTCAGCAGATGGCACAGTCTCTCTGAGAGAAAAGAGCATTAACGACAAGTGAAGAGAGCACTTCAACAGCTTGTTCAAAAGGCCCTCTACCATAGATGAGGCTGCACTTAATCAGATCCCCCTGAAGCCCACTGCCAACAGCCTCAACTTCTCTTCTACGGTGGTTGAGGTCAAACAAGCTGCTCACTTAACTTCTAGAAAAACCTCTGGAAAGGAATGTGTCCCATCTGAGATCAAGTCAATGGGTTCAGTTGTGCTAAGGGCTTTCCATGGCATTCTGAGGAGTATTTGGGAAGATAAAGATATGGCCAATGAATTCAGAGACTCTTGTACTCTTCTGCTGATAATTGACACAATTTGCATGTGATATTTTTCAGATACCTTTGCTGCCTTAAGCTCAACAGATGGTCTAAAACCTTCTGGTAACAAAGATTCCAGACAACTGAAATTCATGTTGTGAGTTGACTCTGAGGATACAAACATCCCAAGCACTGATTGAGCAACTATATCTGTGACCATGTTTGATGTGACAAACTTAGTCTGTTCTGTGTGCTTCCTTGAACTCAGTGCAAATAACATAGTTTAATGCAGGCCAATTAACATAACCCCATTGTTTTCTGTTGATTAATCCTGGGCCAAGAATATCTCATTGTCTACTTGTTTGCAACAAGTAGTTGAGCAATGAGTATTGGATAGAAATTTAACTTTGTCAGAAACAACTCTGATTCTTTGGAAAAGTTGTGCTGCTGTACTAGAATGCTAAGGTGAACAATATGCCTCTTGGGACTTGGAAATTGAATTACCTATCAAAAAATATTGCAAGCAAGGTAATTGTTACTGCTACTTGTTAATTATTTAAATAGTTAATTGAAATATTAACATTTCTCAGAAGTGTGTTTGAAGTTATACAAAAATGCATCTAATTTGCAATCAAGAAGAAGGAAAATTTTGCAATTTGAGTATCAAAGCATGCTACAAATTGTTGCAAACTTTGCACTTGTACTCCCAACTGCTTTAATGGTCCAACACATCAGTTGCCCTTCAGTGTTCACGTATAGTGGATTTTGGTTAATTGGGACCAGTGTGTTTTGGCCCAATCAAGTGGCTGCCACAATTAACTGGTCTTATGGCAATAGTTAAAAGGGTATGAAAAATACAAACTAATTTTAACTGAGTGACAAGCTATGTATTTAAATGCAAAAAAAGAACGCTACTATACAATACAATACTATAAAACTGTATTAGCTCCCAATAGTTATTGACGTAGGAATTGTATGCTGCCATGATCGTGATTTACTGTAAACAAATCAGTGCATTCACCTAGTACAGATAATTGACTGCATTTATTTCATACTTTTGAAGATTGCATCTTCCAAATCTTGATTTTCATTGTAACGTTTAAGATGATTGTTAATACCTTCAATTTCTTCATAATGCCTAATGACAAAGTAATGAAATTGTTTCAATTTCACTCCCGACCATTTCCTGCATCTCCAACCCTGAATGCTTGAAACTGCAGTGAGGAAAATGGTTCTGAATTGTCTTACTGCTCGTTTCTCACCAATGGTCAGTGACGAAAAGCACTGCATTTTAAACACATACAGATGGCACTGATGCCATTTTTATATATATATATAAAAGAATGTTCACTCTGAGCATGGTGCAATATCTAAAGCCAGGCAAGTGCACATGACTGATGCCAGTTAGAAACTGTTCAGCAACAGTCTCCTGTCCCAATTAAGTGGCATTGTTTGCCAAATAAACAAAGGGAATCCCAGATATTTTCTTGATTAGTTTTTGTTCTTTAAAAGTTGCCTCAAATAATTGGTTGTTCCAATTAACTGATGGTCCAATTTACCAGAATCAACTGTACATACACGTTTGTGCATTCTTTCCCAATGTGGCAGTGAGGAGAAAAAGAAAATGAACTGGATTCCATAACAGAGAGGTGACATTGGTTTTGAATTTCTCTAGCAAAGAGCTGATACCAGTAGGATGAGCCAATTAGCCTCTTCCATCTGTGCTGTTACTTGTGGTGGTTCTTCTCCAGAAAATTTAGTATCAGTAGTAATGGGTATAATCAATCAATTGGGAAGCGAGTTATATTAATTAGATTGATATATTCACAAACCATGTGCTGGGCTGATTTCAGGAGAAATCGTGGGGGTAATGTTGAAGAAAAACAAGTGTGCAGTATCCTTGTAGTAGCTTTGTAAATAAGCTGTCACTCTGTGGAGAGTGAGCGACACAGATAAAAATGTCTCGTGTTTGATTGTCACACTATATGGGGGAAAGTCTTAGCAATTTGTTACATGCATGGTGATGAAGTAGATTAATTGTACTGTATTTGGGTTCCAGTAAATCCAGCTGGGAAGTGAATGTGTCTGATGGTTGGTGTGAGAAAGGGACAAGATCTTGCTCTGACTGTGTCCTGAAATAGCGCATCAACACTGACTTTTGAGGTTCCCACGTGAACAATTGTAGGCCAGTATCCAACAGGGTTATGACACCCGTGTAACTTGAACAGATACTTGCTGTGTTAAGGAAGCAGGTAAAATAAATTGTATAGCCAGTTTATCAATTTGAAACTGGATTTCTGTAAAATTATCTTGCTGAACATAACAGTGGCTTAAATAATTCTGTTAAATTTTAATGTTTTCTAAAAAGCGCAATTTATAAAATCACATTCTGCAAAAGTCCAAACAGCTTGGAGAAAAAAAAATCTTTATAATGCAGCTTCCTTTGTGTTCTGCTGATGACTTCAGGAGTCAACAAATCAATTTCCTGGGATAATGGACAGGGCAATTGCCAGGACCAGATCTTGTAAGATTATTAATGCATTCAGTATAGAAAATTTGGCTGATAGAATAACGAAGTCAGACACCTCTGTTTTAATCCACACTGCACAGATTAGATTAAATGACCAAGCCTGTTTTTGGCTTGTTTTGTATTCTGGACCATCTCCTGCTTTAAAGTGACTCTTCTAATTTATAGCGGTGATGCATAAAGCATTTGCTCACAAAGCTTTTATTGTGTTTGCTGAAGTTGTGATGTATAATGTATGCACTCTGAAACTCCACTTTTGAAATACGTTTTTCATTGACTTCAGCTGAGTATTATAGCTGAACAGAGTTGAACTGAGTATTGCTATGAAAAAGTATGAATACTGCAGCAGACAATATTGTATTAAATTCATGGGAGTTGTTTTCAGAGGGAGCACTTTTTGAGTCTAATAACTACAACAATAATGCTCCTTATTTTTCTCTGTCAAATATTTGCTCGCCTTTCTCTTTGGCAGTACATATCTGTGTTTTCATGCTATAATTTTTTGTGTAATAATTTATCTGCTGAGTCTCTTTCTGTATTTCTGATTCATTGCTAAATCTCTAAATATATTTAAGAGTATAGAAACCCTGTTCCAACTATGATTTATTGTGTTTTACTGCTTGTGAATTTTAATTTAAATATAAATGATACACTTGAGATTAGTAGTGAGTTTCAAAGATATGGCAATGTTCATTGATTTTTTTTTAGTGGTCATTATTGTGTGTATTTTGGTATGCTTATGACTACTTTATTTCAACAATGCTGTGATGTTCACTTCATGTATATGTGTGCTGAAATTATATTCAGTGTAGAGTTCAAGTCTCTCCAGTCTATTGCAAAATTGATTGCAAACAGGCTTTTGGACCTCATTTTTTTTGGATAAACTTACTGTGGTAGATCTGTTAAACTTGATCTGTTTTCTGTTATTTAATCATTATTATCAAACTGTACAAGTCAACTAGCAACAACATAGGGTGCCCAAAACATGAGAAATGCATTGCAGGTTTTCAATTCTAAATCACTGGATGAACAGTCTCAGGAATCATTGGAGATAGATCTTGAAGATGATCTCTCCAAACAAGCACATAATTCTGAAATACCATATAGCCCTAAAAATTCCAATGCTGAACCACACAACTTCAGTTTTGCATAAATATTATCAGGACGATCAAGTCCTGAGAGTAAAGAGCATGAATGAATTGTGAGGAGCTTACAACTGAGTCAGACTGAGATCAAGTACCACCATTAAAATATGAGGAAAGACTTCTTTCTTTTGACTTGCATGTTGTTGAGCATCATTGCTCATATGTGTAATATTTTTGTTAAAACCAAAATCTTAGCAAATTTTGTAATTCATTTGTTGATCCATTCATGTATATAGTAATAATGTTATTCATTAATAGCGCATGGCTCTCACTGATAAAGATGTCCACTGACTGCATTTTCAAATGGCTGCAAAATGCAGATGCTGACAGTTTCTCTGAAATCTCTGCTATCCTGGTGAAGTTATTGCTTTGATGCTTGGTTCTAGCATTTGGATAAATAGTGAAGCTGAAAAATGTTACAAGCATGTTGCTTTCTTCTAGAATCAGTTGGTTGGTGATGGTCTGATTGAAGGCCAGAGGATTAAATTAATTGGTAGAAATATTTGGGAATTGCAAATTGCTTTGCCATACAATGAAGAATGGGGACATAAGAGAAAGTCCCTCCCCTCGAGATACTCCCTGACCAGCTGGGTTCCTCCAGCATCTTGTGTGTTGCAATGAGAAATATGGGTCTGGAACTCAATACATAAGAGTCGCAAAGCCAGAAATTCTCCACGCAAACCATTCATCCGCAGAATGAGGCTGGTGGTGATGGTGGTCAGGATGTGGAAAGGGAAGCCATTCAAGTGGATTGTTCTTCCTTGGTGGCATCAAACATTTTAAATATTATTTACTTTATTGTCACCAAACAATTGATACTAGAGCGTACAATCATCACAGCGATATTTGATTCTGTGCTTCGCGCTCCCTGAAGTACAAATCAAAGTAAATATAATTGTAAAAAATTAAATAATAAATCATAATTAGAAAATAGAAAAGGGAAAGTAAGGTAGTGCAAGTCAGGTCCGGATATTTGGAAGGTATGGCCCAGATCCGGGTCAGGATCCATTCAGCAGTCTTATCACAGTTGGAAAGAAGCTGTTCCCAAATCTGGCCATACGAGTCTTCAAGCTCCTGAACCTTCTCCCGGAGGGAAGAGGGAGAATTGGTGCTACATTCAAACAAATAAAGGGAAGATGTCCGTTACATTCCTAACATGCATTAAAATAATGGAAAGACTTTTGGGGATTTGGGAACTGTCACTTGTCTCATCCTTCATTCTAATTAATCAGTTAAGTAATTGGTCAATTTGAAGGTCAGGAACTCCGTGAAGGAAATGCAATGGAGTTTTAATGGTAGGAGATAAACCAGTTTTTTTTGTTGGAAGTTGAAGTCTAATTGTCATTCAATCATGCATAAAGCCAAGTGAAGCTGTATTACTCTGGGACAAGGTGCAAAACACAGTACCAACAGTCATAGACAGCACATATGATTTCAGACTTGCATAAGATTGCAGTAAAATGCAGTTACTTTAAAAAATATATAGTTCAAGTCCCTGAGTCCATGAATGTTGCAGCAGTCTGCAGTTGAAAACAATACAGCTTGTCTGCTGCTGAGCTAACACTGGTAGGGGAGGGGTGTGGTGGTTGTACTGACACCACACTGCACCACCTCAGTATTTCAGTGAAGCACCTGACTCGAGATGCCTCCCCCGGGCGGCAGCAAACAGGCGACACCGTGGCCTTGAGACCAAGTCATCACTATGATTGAGGCCATGCAACTACCCTGCCGTACACCTCCGCCATTTGCTAATAAACCAATGAATTGGACTTGCAACATTCAACACCACCAATGTACGACAGGGTCTTGCGATCCCAAGGAAAGAAGCTGAGACAATCACTCGCTGTTAGATTGCACACCTCCTTCGCGCGCTGACACCTCTGTCGCATCAAATCCAGTTCTTTCAGTTTCTACACCAATGAGCAGCTCGCTGATGGGGCAGACCTGCAGTCAATGTCCAGTAGGGTCTTGTGATTGCCTTTTTAAATTTTTTTTTGCAATAACATCTTTGACCCTGTAGAAGCCATTGTATCTAAGTGCACCACCATCTTAATGGACGTTCCAGAAATGATTATTGTTGCCATTATTGTGATAGAAAAATTTCTTAGCAATTGAGTTATCTGATTGTTGCCGTGTGCAAGATTTTTTGATTGTTAACTTTAATAAGTGACACTTGTTGCAATCAACAGTGGATCAAAACTGATGGTTTAATTTATTAATGATTTCAGGGGTGAAGGATGTGTGTAATGTGTTATTGAAGAAACAGTGAATCCTTAGGCTTGATGATCAGTGGCAGATGAGCTTGCAAGCTGCTCTGGCACATTTCCCAGCCGATGTGTGAATTATGCTAGTCTGGTAATAAAATATTATTTTGATTGAGACTTCATTTCTCTAGATCAGGTGAAAACTGACCGGTGACCTATTGTTAATTAGAAAAGCATAAAAATTCAATCACACTGTTAATCATGAAGAATAGTATTGGGTATTGAAATTATTTTGCTTGTTCATTAAATGGAGAATTTTCAAATATGAATGTTCTTTTGTCCACAAAAGAGAGAGCAGCGTTGTTTAAAAAGCTCAGCAGAGAAGGCGGTGTTTTGGCCCATTATGTTCCTGTTAGCTAAAGAGCCAATGATCCAGTTCTTGAACAGTAGCCTTACAAGTAGCGTGTAAGAGCCATTACAGTAAGTCTATGAATGCGGGTGACTGCTTTACGTGGAAAGTTTCTGCTTTCACTATATTTACATACATTGCATTCTAGACTAGCATTTCACATTGCAGCACACAGATGCTGGAGGAACTCAAAGGTTCAAGGACTATCTATCAAGGAGAATGAACTGTTGACATTTCAGGTAGAGACTCTTGATCTGGACTTTCCCTGTTGTGCCCATTTTTCATTGTATGGCAAACCAATCTGCAATTTCCTTATTTTTTTTCCAATAATTAACCATTCAGATGATTGCAGGAGAAAGCAACATGCTTTTATGACATCTTTCAACCTCATAGGCTGACGTTGAGAAGAAAATTGAAGTTCTACTTGAGCTGCATCGAGTAACACATCTCTTTTTTTAATTCTTTACTGTTACCAATTCCAGTTCTGTGGAATTTGTAGTAAAAGGCCATTTAAACACTACAGAAGCGAGAATGAAATTGTTTTGTTTAATTATACATCACCTCACTGCCATTGAGATGGAGGATATTCTGCAGTCTAATAGGATGATTAGCTAGGACTGTTTATGAATCATAGAAATTCATAGCACAGAAAGCAGCCATTTAAACCCATTATTTACACGCTGGCCATAAAATGTTTAGATGAAGGTTCACAATCCAGGGTATGTGAACCCCTTGCTTAATGACATAGGTCTATGGTGCAAAAAGGTTGTGAACCCCTAGTGTTTAGGCTACTGCCTAGTTTTTTTGTGTTTAATATTATGGCTTGTAACTCCAAAACACAAAACTAATCTAAAGAAAAACAAGGGAGCCCAAGAAATGCCCGTAAATTTCATTTTTACTTTTAGTGAGGCACACACGTATGACATAGTGGCATAATGATATATGACATTCGTCTACTTTAACATATAACCTGTAATGAATTATTTAAAGAAGGCTTAATCAAACATTTACAATATTACTCAAATACTAAATACACAACACACCTCCCTGTTTAGCTAGAAAATCCGGCTCAATATAGATAGTGCAGAAGTCTTAAGCGTGCAAGGTTTTTTTAATATGGTATCAGATGGTATGGCCTCCACAGTGCCCTGATCTCAAAATCATTGCGGCTGTCTGAGATTACCTGGAGAGACAGAAGCAAGTAAGGCAGCCAAAGTTTGCAGAAGAATTGAGCAAATTTTCCAAGTTACTTGGAGCAACCTACCAGCTGGTTTTAGAATAAAACTTCACAACAGTGTACCTGAGAGAATTGATGCAGTTTTAAAGACAAAAGGGTGATCACACCAAATATTGATTTGATTTAGCTTTGTACTGTTGACTGGTCTTTATAGTAATTCTGTTGATATTTAGAAACTCTGGAGAATTTCTTGCTCTTGTGGGATAACACCTTTTCTGATGAGGGGATCACTCTGCTTGGCAGATGAGAACTGTGGCTGTGAAACAATCTCAGTTTCTGAGGCCTCCATGGAGGTTGTAGGAGATGACTCTGGGATGGCAGGAAGTGGTTCTGACAGCTCTGGACATGTTCCTTTTCGAACAAATGAGTCTGCTCCCCTTAACTGATCGCTGTGTTGTCTCCGGCTGACACTAGATGCAGTCTCCACTGCTCAGTTCTGTCTTAATCCTTCCAAATACCCACCTTTTGAACACTTCTGTAGTCCCTGGCCAGGACTGCTTGTCCAGGAGTGAAATATGCAACCTCCTTGTTTGAGGAGCCCTCAATTTGTCTCCTGCATGATCCTTCTGGGAGTGGGTTTAAGGAGATCTTGTGGTCTCGCTTGGGTGACCCAAGAACAAAGTAGCTGGTGAGTTGCTAGTTGTGGAGTGTGGTGCATTGTGATATGCAAGAAGGAAATTGGTGCACTTCTGATTCATTGTCAGTGTAGTGTGTTCTTCTGATATTGCTCACAGTGTGTTCCTTCGACTCTGGACAAACCTTTCCACCAAGCCATTTGTAACTGGGTGGTGTGGTGCAAATGTAATACGTCTTATTCCATTCACTTTCAAGAATAACTGAAAATGTTCTGCAGAAAATGGGTCCATTGTCACTGACTCAGTGTTCTGGAACACCAGTCCTTGAGGAGAAGCTTCTCAACACATCAACAGTGTGTGAGACGGTAGTGGAGGCTATTGGGAACACTTCTGGCCACTTGGTAGCTGCATCCACTACTACCAAAAAATTTGTGCACATGAATGGTCCAGCAAACTCCCCATGAATCCTCTGCCAGGGCAATGCAAGCCATGTCCAGGGATGGAGATGCACTGCTCTTGGTATTTCCCGGACAAGTTGGCATTCTGAACAGGGCATGGCAAGTGGCTCGATCTATCTTGGGACACAAGACAGAGCTTCAATCCAACACTTTCATTTTGACCATGCCGAGATGACTGGCATGTAGCTTCTCCCACTCTATAGCTCTCAGCTAAGATGGTAAAACATAAGACAAAGGGCAAATTCATTCTGGTGCTGGTTTAAAAAAAACATGGGGGGGGTGGTATTGGAGTTTCTGCTACACATTCCAGCCATTTTGGATGGCCATATAGACCTGAGACAGAGTGTGGTCTTTGGTTTACTTTTGGATCATCTCTGCCATCATGGATAGAGTTCAATTTGCATTAGGCAAAATATGCCAAGAAGAGTGTTCTCTTTTGTTAATTTTTCAGCTATTTCCTTGTACGAGGGTAAACGGTACAATCCATCAGCATGTCCATGATTAGTCGTCCTCTTGAGTTTGATCTTGTAATTGTGTCCTCTAAGAAACAGAGTCCGTCCCTGAATATGTGCTGCTGCTGTTAATGAAACACTCTTCTGTGGATTGAAAATGGTTGATGATCAGTAATGAGTGTAAACATTCTCCTATACAAGTATTGGTTGAAACATTTTACACCCCAAACCAGACTCAAGACTCTTTTGTCAATCTGAGGTAATTTCTACCTGCAGCAGTAAGGGAATATAATGTAAACGTTATGGGGCGTTCACTTCCTCCTCACATAATGTGAAGTGACTGCACTTCTACCGTAAGATGTGGTGTCACAGACGAGCTGCACTGGATGATGTGGATCGTAATGTGTGAGTACAGCATCTGACGTCACCTTTACCTTTTGGAAAGCCACCTCACTCTGCTTTCTCCAGTGCCATTTCTTCCTGATCTGTTGGAATGAGTTAAAGGTGTAGATCACAGTCACCAGCTTCAGCAGGAACCTGTAATGATAATTTATAAATCCTAAAAGACTGCAACTGTGACATGTCCTTTGGCCTTTGGGCATCCACCACTGCTTGAATTTTCTCAGAACACTTCTGTAATCCTAGTAAGTAAATGGTATAACAACCAAGTTGTGCTTGGTTTAAAGAATTCATACTTATCGCGTTGTGCTCTGAGCCCATAATCTTCTAATCTTTTTAAGACTGTCCTGAGATTTTGGAGATGTTCCTTGTCATCCTCATAACAGCGATGTCGTCCAGGTAGCCTTGCAGCACCTGGTCCAGTGAGTGCCTGGACAGCTTCCTGCCAGAGTGCAGGAGCAGAAGCTACTCAGTACGTTCAAATGCTGTTCATAGACTTCAGCTCAGCATTCAACACAATAATTCCTGAGCACCTGATTGGAAAGCTGGAACTGCTGGGCCTGAACACCTCCCTCTGCAACTGGATCCTAGACTTCCTGACTAGGAGACCTCAGTCAGTCTGGATCAGGAGCAGCATCTCCAACACCATCACCGGGGCCCCCTCAGGGCTGTGTGCTCAGTCCACTGCTGTTCACTCTGCTGACCCACGACTGTGCAGCAATACACAGCTCAAATCACATCATCAAGTTCGCCAATGACATGACCGGGGTGGGTCTCATCAGCAAGAACGACGAGTCAGCATACAAAGAGGAGGTGCAGCAGCTAATGGACTGGTGCAGAGCCAACAACCTGTCTCTGAATGTGAACAAAACAAAAGAGATGTTTACTTCAGGAGGGCAGGGAGCGACCACTCCCTGCTGAACATCGACGGTTCCTTCGTTGAGATCGTTAAGAGCACCAAATTTCTTGGTGTTCACCTGGTGGAGAATCTCACCTGATCCCTCAACACCAGCTCCATAGCCAAGAAAGCCCAGCAGTGTCTCTACTTTCTGCGAAGGCTGAGGAAAGTCCATCTCCCACCCGCCATCCTCATCACATTCTACAGAGGATGTATTGAGAGCATCCTGAGCAGCTGCATCACTGCCTGGTTCAGAAATTGCACCATCTCGGATCACAAGACCCTGCAGCGGATAGTGAGGTCAGCTGAGAAGATCATCGGGGTCTCTCTTCCCACCATCACGGACATTTACACTACACGCTGCACCCGGAAAGCTAACAGTATTGTGAAGGACCCCACTCACCCCTCACACAAACTCTTCTCCCTCCTGCCATCTGGCAAAAG
The DNA here is from genome assembly GCF_048418815.1 of Hemitrygon akajei. Classification (NCBI taxonomy): domain Eukaryota; kingdom Metazoa; phylum Chordata; class Chondrichthyes; order Myliobatiformes; family Dasyatidae; genus Hemitrygon; species Hemitrygon akajei. The sequence continues at coordinate 26,819,315 of NC_133149.1, forward strand.
GTACCAAAGCATTCGGGCTCTCACGACCAGACTGTGCAACACTTTCTACCCCCAAGCCATCAGACTCCTCAATACCCAGAGTCTGGACTGACATCTACATCATTTATCATTATATTGAAATTTGCACTCTACTGTGCCTACTGTCTTGTTAATTAATTATTATACTGCCTTGCCCTGTTTTGTGCACTTTATGTAGTCCTGTGCAGGTCTGTAGTCTAGTGTAGTTTTTGTGTTGTTTTACGTAGTCTAGTGTAGCCTTGTTGTCTCACATCGTCTAGTGTAGTTTTGTGTTTCATGTAGCACCATGGCCCTGGAGGAACATTGTTTTGTTTTTACTGTGTACTGTACCAGCAGTTTATGGTCGAAATGACAATAAAAAGTGACTTGACTTGACAATTATAGCAATAGAGCCCTTTGTGAGCGTTTATGGTGAGAACCACTTTGGACTCTTCTTTCATCTCCACCTGTAGGTAAGCCTCAGCTAAGTTCACTTTGCTGAAGTGATTCACTCCAGAAAAGTTTGGAAACATATTTCCTTATCTTGGGCAAAGGGTATTCATCCACTTTCAGTACTGGGTTGATGGTGTCATTAAAATTACCACACATTCTGACAGACCCATTTTCTTGACTACTGGGGCAATTGATGTTGCCGATTGGTTGCACTCAACCTTGGAATGAATATATTCAGCCTCCATGTGATTAGGCGCACTGGCTACTTTATCACAGATGGTATAAGGAACTCGATGGGCTGGGTCTGGCATTTTCATTTAGCACTATTTTACACTTGATAGACTTGAGTTTTCCAATGCCATCATTGAACACTGCTATGGTATCATCCAGTACCTTTCTTAATTCACTAACAGTTGACTTTATTGTAAGGGATGTGGCGTGCAAATGGTGGATGGACCTTCTATCAAGCTGTAGGTGTCTCAATCACTCATGACCCCACACTGCTGGCCCTTTTGTTTTTCCCACATACAAGCCCAATGTGGCTTTTGATTGTTGTACTTCACTGTTGCGAATGTCATTCCACAGGAATTATCTTTTCTCCAGTGTAAGTTTTTATTTGGATATCTGTAGGGTTCTGTTCAGTATCTTTGAAATACCATTCAAACTCATTTTGTGTAATGACTGAAACAGCCGAGCCAACGTCCAATTCCATTTTAATTGGCTGTTCTCTTCTGGTGTAAGCCATGATGCTGGTCTCTTGTTAGTTTTCACTTTGTAAATATCAAGGCTACCCATTCCTGTGTCACTCTCATCATAGTAAGACTTTTCATCAATGGCATTCAGATAAATGCTCTTTCTGAAACTGTAATTTGACTTCTTTCTCTCTTCCCTGTGCTGTGCATTTATTTTTGTCTGGCTGACATGCACTCTGTATGTGTCCTACTCTGTGGCATTTTCTGCAGTTGCACCTTTAAACCTACATTGGATTTGTGGATGTGAGCACTGCCACAACAGTAACACAATTTATTCATTGCAATTTTATTCATGTTTGCTTTAATTCCTGACTGTAACTAAATTGCTATTTCCATTGCTGGAATGATTTCAACTGCCCTTTTACATGTGAATTGTGCTTCAGTAAGGAGCTTTTTTAAAAAAGTGTATTTTTGTAAGATTCCATAAATGAAACAATCTCTCAATGCTTCATTAAGCCCATCACTGAACTGACCATGCTCGGATAATCACTTCCATTCAGCTACGCAAGCTGAAATAGATTCCCCTTCCTTTTGATTCCTCTTGTCAGCAATCAGCAATGGTGTTGGTTCTAAAGTTCCTGCAGTACTTTCACGATATCAGCAAAGTTCATTTCAGCTGGTTTGGTTTGTGTAGTTAAACTTCTAAGCACATTGTTTGCTCTTCCACCTAGTAAACTCAGCAAAACTGGCATTCTGTTTGCATTGGCTATTTCATTTGCTTCAAAATACTGCCAATTCCTTCCATATCATATCAATGTCCAGTCATCTCTTCTGCAATTGAATGCATCTATCTTTCCAATGTAACCAGCATTTTCTGTTTTTTAAGTTTATGATTATCACCTAGTACTCACTGTTTACGAACCTGTGAATTTTGTCCATTTCCTGCCTTTTTTAAAGTTGACTGACTCATCGCGCCTCTGCATTTTTTTCCCACTCTAACATATTGCTGTGCTTAAACAGTTGTCACCACTGTTATGATTTGTAACTCCTAAACATAAAACTAATGGAAATATTAAATATGCAACAGTAACCTTGTTACTATATGGTTTTTTGAAATTGTTAGAAGTTTCTGCCTCCTGTGCCCTTCAAGCTAATAATTTCAAGCACCCACCACTCTGGGTGAAAGCTTTATCTTGACCTTTCCTCTAGTGTTCTACTTATCTTAGTCCCTGTTAAGTGAAGTAAGTCCTCCCTGTTCATTCTATTTCTCTATTTTCTGATTTATTATCTATTTTTACGTCAACTGAGTTTGCTTCTCCTGAGCATTTTTGTTCCAGTATATACTGTACAATCCCCACTTAGTCAATCTATCCAAATCCATTTACATTACATTGTACTTGATGTACTGCATCACTTGCTAGTGCTCTGTATCCTGTGAAGTGAGCACATTATGTATTACTATACAACATGAAGGCTGAAAAATAAGTGCATTGTAGATGATAATCCATGACTTGCTTGATTCACTGAGTTAAACAACAGGTACAATTTGCCTTCCTAAGTACTTGGCGCATGCTGACTTCAGTACAAGGTTTGAGTACAAGAGTGGGAGCAAGGAGCCCATTTGGGAGACAGATCACAATCAACAACACAGTGACAATATTTCCTCGTATGGTGATGAAACGTTTGAAAGTAAATTGCCAAGATCAGAGAACAATTCAACCCAACTACCAACCAACCGAGCTACTCACCTTCTGAATTATTTCCAACAGGCAGACTTGTTGAGACAGCACAATGTGAACACCACAGTGTGTGCAGCTGTAGTCTTATTTGAGAGAAGCTTGTAATGGAAGACTGTAGCAAAAGTTCACCAGATTAATCAGAATCGGGTTTAATATCACTGGCATATGTCATGAAACTTGTTAACTTGGCAGCAGCAATGCAATACAATACATGATAATATAGAAAGAAATAATTACAGTAAGTGTGTGTATGTATATATGTGTTTATCTATCTTCAGTCCCGTACAATAGCTTCCCGCCACTACCCCCCATATCAGATGGTGATGCAGCCAGTTAGAATGCTCTCCATGATATGTGTAGAAATTTGCAAGTGTTTCTGGTGACATACCAAAACTCCTGGAACTCCTAATGAAATATATCTGCTGCCTTCCCTCTTTTTATAGCTGCACTGACATGTTGGGAACAGGTTAGGTCCTCAGAGATATTAACACCTCGGAACTTGAAACTGCTCACTCTTTCCACTTCTGATCCCTCAATGAAGACTGGTGTGTATTCCCTCGCGTTGCCCTTTCTGAAGTCCACAATCAGCTCTTTGGTCAGCCTTTTGATCCCTCTTGCTGGATTTCTGGAACCAAGGGTCACTTTTTTAAAACAAGGAGTCAGCCATTCAGGTGGAGTTAAGAAACTTCTTCACCCAGAGAACTGTAGTGGCTCAGATACTTAATTTATTCAACACTATAAGATCACCAGGTTTTTAAATATTAAGGAAAATTGGGATTATTCAAGCAAGGTGATCGAGGGATAAGACTGATTGTCAGTCTGAACAATAGAATAGATGTGACGAACTAAATAGCCGCTTCCTAATTCTTTTACTTCTGATCTTATCACAATTTTCTAACTGAGGAGCAAATTCAGAAATTGGACGTGCAAGGGGACTTGCAAGTCCTAGTGCAGAAATCCCATATAAGTTAACCTGCAGTTGGAGTCAGTAGTATTGAATAGTGGCCAAGTGGTTAAGGTGTTGGTCTAGTGATCTGAAGGTTGCTAGTTCGAGCCTCAGCTAAGGCAGCATATTGTGTCCTTGAGCAAGGCACTTAACCACACATTGCGACGACACCGGTGCCAAGCTGTATCGGCCCTTGCCCTTCCGTTGGACAACATTGGTGGCGTGGAGAGGGGAGACTTGCAGCATGGGCAACTGCCCGTCTCCCATACTTTCCAAGGCACAAATCCATGGTCTCTCGAGACTAACGGATGCCTATTATTATTAAATATAATGTTAGCATTTATTTCAAGAGGACTAGAATATGAAATCAAGGGTGTAATTCTGAAACTTAATAAGATACTGACTGGAATAAACTTGGGATATTGTGAGCAGTTTTGTCCCGATATCTAAAAAAGGGTGTGCTGACACTTGAGATGTTCCAGAGGAGGTTTATGAGAATTATCTAGGGAATGAAAGGGTTAACATAAGAGGAGCGTTTGATGTCTCTGAGCCTGTACTCGCTGGAGTTTAGAAGAATGGGGATGATCTCACTGAAAACCCATTGAATATTGAACGGCTGAGATAGAGTGAGTGTGGAGAGTATGTTTCAAATTGGGGGAAGTGTCTAAGACCAGAGGGCACAGCCCATTGGAACAGAGATGAGGAGGATTTTCTTTAGTCAGAGGGTGGTGAATCTATGGAATTGATTGCCATGGACCGCTGTAGAGACCAAGTCATTGGATATACTTAAAGAGGAGATTGATCGATTCTTGATTATAAGGTTACAGGGAGAAGGCAGGAGAATAGGGATGAAAGTTATAATAAATCAGCCAATATTGAATAGTGGAGCATACTGAGTGAGCCAAATAGCCTAATTCTGCTCCTTCATAGATAGATAATTTATTGATCCCACAGGAAATTACAATTTCACAGTAGCATTACAAGTGCACAAATGTATAAAATTGGAAGAGAAGTAAAAAAGAATTTTTAAAAAAGTTGCCTCAAACAGTCTAACAGGAGGGAGTCATCACTTCCCTGGCTATTGGTTGACTCATTATAGAGACTAATAACCGAGGGTAAGAATGACCTCAGATAGCACTCTTTGGAGCAACACAGTTGTCTTTGTCTATTATTTAAAGTGCTCCTCTGTTCAGCCAAGATGGCATGCAGTGGTTGAGAAACGAAACAACACAACCCTTCCTAACTTGGGTCACGACAGTTAATATCACTTTTATTGATGATAAGCATACTGTAGCTTTAGGTGGGAAGCGAGGTCTACAAAGGTGCTTTAAGGTAAAAGAAAACCATGTACTGATACCTGTAAGCTATCTTCCTCTTGATACAATTAATTATTAGAATGCATACTAAACTAACCTTTTGCTCATAGTGTCAAATAATGAAACAAATTTTCTATAATTCATCAGAAATCGCAGAACATGAGAATTGTTGTTAGCCTTAGTATCAGTGAGTCTTCTGTTTGTCCTGCCTAACTTGCCTACAGCCAGCAAGAATAGGACTGGGCTCATGTTATAGTTTGCTAGATCACAGTAATGACATTCATCAAAGATGCATGCCAACACAGCAGGTTTGGTTAGACAGATTAAAATAGTTCACAACAGAAAATGTATGACAAAGAAGTGCTCTAGTCAAATTTTGCCAAACTAAGCTGTAATGATCACAATGGCTAAAATAATAGTTTGCCAGTTCTGAAAATTTTCCACATGCAGCACTGTAATGAGATTTTAAAAGCCAACTTCTACTTATTGATAAACAATCATTAGTGAGGAAGACGCATGTACATCTGGCTCCTGTGTGTCACAGTACTAGTTTTTTTGGCATTCAGACAAAATATGTCTATTAACAGAGTTTTATAAACTAATTAGACCTTTTAATGGTCATTCACTAATCTCACAATGTCTGCAACACGCAGCATTCTTTGGGCTTACACAGTACATTAAATATCACACATAAGCGAGAAGCTGGAATTCAGAAAGAAACCAGCTGTCAAAGCACTGGCAGACATTCTACAGACATTACTCTACAGACCCCACATGTAAAGAGCTGTCACCCAACCTGACAGATATTTATTCAATCATTGTTTTACAAATTTCATACACTGCAGTGGTCCATGTACACCCTATCTGATCACAAACGAGAAAAGATCTGCAGATGCTGGAAATCTAAGCAACACACACAAAATGCTGAAGGAACTTAGCAGGCCAGGCAGCATCTATGGTAAAGAGTACAATCGACATTTTGGGCCTAAACCCTGACTGTACTTTTTTCCATAGATGCTACTTGGCCTGCTGAGTTCCTCCAGCATTTTGTATGTGTTGCTTACACCCTATCTGAATAGATTTGCCAATTTTGACTGAACAAGAAGTGACTTCTTTCTATTGTTGGCAATGTTTTCAATTTTTAATGCACAAAGATGCTGTGAGGTAAATTTATCATTTTTTAATATTTAGTCCTAGTTCAAAGATCTTTGACAGCATGGCCTACACAGTGGTCTGTGGAGGACAATGCCTGAGACTCTGAGGCAGAGTTGTTGCTCATGAGTTGTTGTCCTTCATCAAAAATCAGTGACTGTGAAGATGAATGGTCCCACAGTGTCACAAACTGTATGTGGGGCTACATCAAGCATTATTGTGGCCACTCTGTGGACTTGGAGATAACTGGTTAATAGTTTCATAATTAATTATGCTGCTCAAATTTGTCACCTCCCTACTCATTAACTAAGGAGTCGGTCTAAGACCCATAAGACATGGGAGCAGAATAAGACTATTCAGCCCCATCATGGCTGATTCTAGATCCCACTTAACCCCATGCACCTGGCTTCTCGCCACATCCTTTGATACCCTGACTGATCAGGAAATGGTCAACTTCCGCCTTAAATGTACCCATGGACTTGGCCTCCACTGCAGTCTGTGGTGGAGCATTCCACAGATTCACTACTCTCTGGTGGGGGGGGGGGGGGGAGTCCTCCTTGCCTCTGTTCTTAAAAGGTTGCCCCTCAATTTTGAGGCTGTGCCCTCTAGTTCTGGATACTCCCATCATAGGAAGTATCCTCTCCAGAACCACCCGATCTATTCATTTCAACCTTCAGTAGGTTTCAATTAGATCCCCATGCATTATTCTAAATTCTGGTGAATACAGGCCCAAAGCTGCCAAATGCACCTCATCTGTTAACCCCTTCATTCCCAGAATCATTCCCGTGAACCACCTCTGGACTCTCCCCAATGACAAAACATCCTTTCTGAGATATGGGGCCCGAAACTGTTGACAATATTCCAAGTGTGGTTGATTAGTGCTTTATAAAGGCTCAACATTATTTTCTTGCTTTCATATTCTATTCTCCTTGAAATAAATGCCAACATTACATTTGTCTTCGTTACCACAGACTCAACTTGTAAATTAATCATCTGGGTGTTTTGCATAAGGACTCCCAAGTCCCTTTGCATCTCTGATGTTTGAGCCTTCTCTCCGTTTAGATAATAGTCCATGCTATTGTTCCTTTTACCAAAATGCATCATCGTACATTTCCCAACACTGTATTCCATCTGCCACTTTTTTGCCCATGCTTCCTATTTGTCTAAGTCCTACTGCAATCGCATTGCTTCCTCAACACTACCTACTCTTTGTATCATCCGCAAACTTTGCACAAAACCATCAACTCTATTATCCAAATCATTGACAAAGAATGCGAAAAGAATCGGAACCAATACTGACCCTGAGTAACACCACTAGTCACTGGCAACCAACCAGAAAAGGCTTCCTTTCTTCCCACTCACTGCCTCCTGCCTGCCAGCCATTCCTCTATCCATCATGCCAGTATCTTTCCTGTGATGCCATAGGATTTTATCTTGTTAAGCAGCCTCATGTGCATTATCAAGTGCCTTCTGAAATTCCAAGTAAAAGACATCCACTGCCTCCCTTTTGTCCACCCTGCTTGCTACTTCCTCAAAAAACACTTAACAGAAGACGTTTAAATAATAATCTGATCCTGTAATGGCAATAATTAAAGAATATCATGACTGATTTCATGAAATCTATGATCTACAGATTTGTTTTTGAGTACTGTTTACATCTTGTTCTCAGTATTTTTACTTGCATAGTTTTTCTTTTGCACATTGTCAGTCTGCTTATGTAAACTTTTATATGAAATAGAATAGAATTTCTTTATACGTGTGTATTTTATTGATATATATATATGCACATACACTTTTGCACAGTACTGTAGTATTTTTTTGTTTTGCACTGTACTGCATCCACAAAAAAAAATTCATGAAGTGAGAGATGATGAACCTGATTCTGATGTGGGTCTCTATTGTGGCCTGAGAGTGGGAAACGGGGTAGGGAGAGGGGAATCATGGTTGAGAAAAGGGGAAGGGAGAGAGGAGAGAGTAGGAAGCACCAGAGAGACCTTGCCTAATGATCTATAAACCAATTATTTGAAATCAAGTGACCTTGCCTGATGTCTCGGGTCTGGGTATGTCGGCACCCACACCATCCCCTGCTCCTGGCACTCTTTCTCCGCCACCTGTCCCACACCCCTCCTGCAAGGCACTATCCTCCCCATTCCCAACATCCTTCACTCTCCCCAGATTTATAAACTCGCTCTCTGCTCCATGTTGTCAAATACAGAACTGTACAAATGTCTTAAGCTCCCTAGCTAGATGAAAATGCCTAAGACTTTTGCACAGCACTATATGAGAAACAAAATTAGTCATTTGATTTATAATACCTACTTTTAAATTGACATCAATGCAGGAGTGTTGTATTCTTTTCAATAGATATGTATCTTATGGTGAGGATTTTTGTGATGCCTGCTATAATGCTGAAACCTGCTGGAAACAGTCAGCAAATCAGGCAGCATCTGTGAGAGGAGACAACTGTTGTGTCAGAAATGCGAAAGAGAGAAGTTCTTTTTAAATTGCAGGGACGGTGGGGAGGGAGTGATGAATGGGATATAGAGAACATGCCTGATAGTTGATAGATTAATGAGAGCAGTTTGAACAAAAATAAAAAGCTGTGAATTCAGGGTAATAAGAGGAGGAGAGGAGAAAAATACAAGGAAATGTAGAAGTTGTGAAATAAAGAACAGTGGGACATGTCAAGAAGGTCAGGCTGTGCTAATGGAGAGACATAAGTACTGTGTGTTACAGATGGATGACTTGCAGCAAAACTGGCCTGTTTTGATATTAAAAGAGAAAGTGAAATACCCAAATGTGCTGAATTTGATAGTCTGGAAGCTTTCAGTATTTCAAACAGAAAAGATGCTGTTCCCCAAAATTAGCCTTGTTATGAGGCTTGAGGTCACAGTCTGATTGGAGTGGGATTGGGGTAGAAGATTAAAGTGGCAGGCAACAGAAGAAACTTGAGATCACCCAATTTGTCCAGCATAGAGGAAACCATCTTGTGAAAACTGGATGTAGTTCAAGTGAATCACTTCCTCATCTAGATGGCAGGGAAGCACTAAGGAAAAGGCTAGGTGTTACATCCCCTGAAGATACATGGGAAATTACTGTTAGCGGGGGAATGATTGGTAGAGATGGAGAGGATTGATCCTCATCCAGTATTTCATCTCCCTTTCTTTCCCAGTTGTGCTGGAAGTCCTTTAGCCTGAAACATTGACCTTGTTTCAGCTTCCACTGATGCTGTCTGACCTGCTGACCGTTTTCCACATTGCTATGTATATTTCAGAGTTCCTGCAATTTTTGTTTTCAGTAGTGGATGAGAAATCCCTCTAATAATCAAGTCACTTAATTTGCTCACTTCCATGAAACAAAAGCACAATTTCATTTGCTTACCTACATTTTAAAACATTATCTTTAATTAGTGCTTATACATCTATGCTTTTTGGAAATAAACAGATTGATCCCAAGGGATGACATGAGCACAGGCAAATTATTTCCAAGTTCATGAGAGCTCAATTTGTGTTGCTGTTTTTGGCCTCTATTATATTGTGGTTTTCTTCAATGTCATGGTTACAACTTCCCAGTTTAACAATTTCCTTATTGAACACAACTAGCAGTTTCTGAGGAACAGTGCTCGAGAGGGTGGCACGTAGCATCACTGGTACAGCTGCTGCCTTACAACTCCAATGACCTTGATGTAATTCTCTTTCAGCACTGCCTGAAGTTTGCACATTTCCACTCTGACGTGTGGGTTCTGCAATCCTCTGGTTTCCTTCCCCGTCAAAGTCATGTGTGGGTTGGTGTTTAATTGGCTCCAGTAAATTCCCCTCAGTGTGTAGGTGAGTGGTAATGTGTGGGGGAGTTCATGAGAGATGTAGGGAGCGTAATTTAAGTCAGGTTAGGAAAAATGTCAGAGTGGGTGTCTCATGATCACCTTGGTTTGCCAAAGGGCCCACTTCTATGTTGTCCTTCTGCATGGCTCTAAGAAAGTGGTAGACTGTTAAACTATTATTGTTCATAACTATTTAGGTGGAGTGAGAAGGAACACAAAAATTACCATGTGTGTAGTGTTCTTCACATTGTATGCTTCACTTTAAGTACTTTACACCCTGTTTTGAAACCTAATGTATTACGAAGTAGATTCTGCAAAGGGGATAATTCCAAAAGTCCAGGTGATGACTTAAAGGATTTTATTTGTGATTTCCAAGAGATTAGTGTCAGTTGGAACATCAGGAAACCTCTCCAGCATTTTGTCAATTTGGAGGGAAAAAGAAAGTTCATTTGATTGGACCTCTTTTTAAAAGCTTATACACATGAAGGCACTTTGGACAGCGTTGCACATCTTTGACACTGCGCGCCACTGTCAGCTAGATGAGTGGAGTGGGAGCCATCCAAAAAGGAGTATTAACAAATGAGCTGAGCCTTCAGCCTTGATAAAATAATGCAAGCGACAAATCTACTGGGCTACAGGTCAATTCTGACTCGCTGAATGCTTGATTGGGACTCTCAGTGTACCAGCAATCACAATAATGTCTTGGAAAGCAATGCGTAAACAAGTTCAGAATTCACTGGCAAAATAGTGTCAAGTAAATGGGCACTTTGTTATTGCAGCACACAAAAAATGACAATTTGTAGTGAGGAAGCGATGTCTTGCAAATTGTGAATAGCAAAATGTATACTTCACATTGACCTTTCAATGGGTGGAATTCCACCCATTCCTTTCTAATCACAGGAGGGTAAAATTCTTTTTTTTTTAATTTTTAAAAATTTAATAAATAAATAAAATAAAAATAATTTTAAAAAAGAATTTTACCCTCCTGTGATTAGAAAGGAATGGATGGAATTCCACTGCAGATATGTATGCTGTATATAACCAACTGTTTTTATATATTAAATAAAAGATAAAATTATATATAGTTACTTATAATAAAAGCAGTTGGTAAATAATAACAAGGATCGTTTTAATGTTCCTTCCTTGGAGACGTGTAAAAAGAACAGTGAAGTTGCTTAATTTTGCAAATGGTAATACGTTCCAGTAGGTTTAAAAAAATTTAAATTCTTTTCTTTCATCTTTTCCTCCAGCTGAGTACAATCATTAGATATTGCAGTCAATAGTGCATTGACATTGACCTGTTTCAGTCTGTTCTGTTTCTTTCTCTGTCCTTGTTTCTCATTGATGAGTGTGACATCTTGCTAAGTGGCTTCCTCTGGCTTCTAATTTTGTGATACCAGATTTGGAGCCCATGACAGTTCCCATACCTCTAGAATTCAAGCACACTGATCACCATTTATTCTTGTACCCTCTGATCTTTGTTATAAATCGACATTCCATCAAATTCCTGGTGCATCCAACCCGGCAACGTTCTCTGGGATTTCCTTCAGCACATGAGCAGCCACGGTTCAAGGGATTGTCTGAGTTGCCATAATTCGATGAAATGCCTTCTCAAGTTTAAAAAAATAGCTAAGCATTTAACAGTGACCTATTTGTAGAAATTATATCAAGGAAAAATATATATTTAAAGTAATTAGGTGTTTTTATTCTAATGATGGCAGGAGTGGCTATCTACAATGTGGCTGAGATTTTTTTGTCATCTCTGCTGGGTCGCAGGAAAAACTACATCATATGATAGAATTCTATGCTTTATTGTTTCTTTTTAGAAGGTCAGGTCCTCCTTGGTCCCTGTTTGAAAATTATTGGTGTGATGTAATTTATAGGCTGCAATCTAATTTCTTATGGCTGTGAAGACCTTTAAGGAATTACCAGGATGTAGAGATTTATATTATCATGGTATAGGGATCTATATTAGGGTTTAATCTTGTACTTGGTTGTCTTTTTATAGCTGGTGTATACTGTATTTGCATAAAATTGAGGCACATTTCATTATAGTTTTTTTTGAAAATTCCGCAATAACAAATAAGTCTTTTTTTGATCGTTGAACCAGTTCATTATATACAAGGCCACATTATTTGCCTGAATGGATTAATCCAGTTCTTGCTGAATTATTCAACTGCATTTTTGCAAATGTGACATTTGTTGCTGCTTTTTGATCTAAATTTTGAACCTGTGAGGTATGATGCTCCTTCAGAAAAGGTATTGCAATTTTGAAATGTTTTAGAGCATCATTAACCACAAGTACAACAGTTAATTCAAGCAGAGCAGAGATCCCTCATGGCGAGCAATTTCAATTTATTTGGAGCCAGGTGTATATTCCTGTTTGTGACCTATTGCAGAACCTAAAATCTGCTTTATGCTAGGCATGATTAACACTAAATTGGAAGCTGTTACAAATAATGACTGAAATGTGATTTATGTGTTCCTAAGGCTAAAGAATTGTCAAGCTCAGTATCACAAGAACAGAGATGGTCTGGATTGGAATCTGTCATGCACCACAGCAGGTCAAATAATGATGGCAATATTAAGGTATGCTGTTGAACTGGAGCTTTGCCAAAGACCTTAGTCTAGCATTGGTAGTGTTTAGAGCTTGGCTCCTTTCAACTCCTAAACTGAAGCAGAAAGGAAACTGAAATGTGAAGTGCTGCTTTGGATTTACCCAAGGCAGGTTTTCTGCGAACATTTCAAAATGAGAAAAGAAATCTGCAACATTGGCAGATGGAAGGGAAAGCATTTCAGTCCTCACTGGGAATAACGATTGTGTGTTTAGTACAAATATAGATTAGAATCAAAGCTAGTTGAACAATAAGTTTAAACAATTTTTTTTTTTTAAAAACTGCCTCTTGGCTGGCTGTTCCAAACTTGCATTGGCCGAGTGAGAGCAAACCATTGACTTGCCCTTTATATGTACAGTATGCCTTTGTCTAACACAAATCCACAGTCTGAATACAATAAACAGTGCTAAGAGTCAGATTTACAGCTTGAACCATAAACTAACAGCCAAATAAAAATAATTTGCTCGTATAGTCCATCAATTATAATAAAACAAGGTGTAAATATAACATTGCAAAGTGGAGCTTTAGCTGTTTGGAGCAAAAATCAGAAACTGGATATTACACTGGGTTGTTTGACGCATTGATTTGTGTGTTTAACACCCACAGATTATTCACTTGCTATTCCATCTTCACCCTTTATGGATGGATAGAAAGAAGACTTGAGAAGTAATTAGTGGAAAGTATAGATTTTGCTATTCTCTTGGCCTTAAATGTAGCAACAGGATGCTTGCCATTATTTCAAAATGCGAGCCCATTTTCACGACAAATTTGTGATTTTTCTTGTATATTTTAATTTTATTAATTTACAGATACAGCACAGTAACAGGCTCTTCTGGCCCAAAGACACCCATGTGACCTACTAACCGGTACATCTTTGGAATGCGGGAAGAAATTTGCATGCTTATGGGGAGAATGTGCAAGCTCCTTACAGACAAAGGTGTAATTGAGCCCAGTTAGTCGGCACTGTAATAGCATTATGCTAGCCTGCTACAGTTCTGCCCTGTTTTATTGTAGTTAGTGGTGCTAGGAAATTTTGTGAAGAGTTGCATCCACCTTTAATTACTCTTGAGACTAGTTCAGCAGTAAAACTTGAACAGCTGTGTTTCCATGGGTTTTCCCATACTTCAAGAGACCTAGAATCTTTTGATTCAATGGTGGAAATCCATCATCATGGACCCCACCATCCAGGCCATGCTGTCTTGAGGAAGGAGGTACAGGAGCCTTAGGTGCCACAACACCAAGTTCAGAACCCTTCAGTCATCAGGCTCCTGAACCAGAATGGATAAATGTATTCACCTCATTTATTTCTTTGGTTTCCAGTATATATTTTTTAAAACTTTTTGTTTTTGAAGCTGTTTGGATTTTTGTATGTTGATATCGTTGTTGATTTCATCAGGCAATTAGACACAATCATCAATTACCGAGCCAAGCAAAATTCAGAGTAGGTATAAATTTGTGTGTGCATGAATAAACCACTGCAAGGGACAAGATTTCAAGTGTTTCATTATTTCTGGAGAAGATTTTGTTCTAGTTGGAAGTATTTTCCATTGATTATGCTTCCATTCAGATGATCAAACCTTGTAATGGTGTTAGCAGTGCCAAGCACAGCTGAATTGTGCCAACAAAAGATAAAAGCAGAGGAAAGCCTCAGAAAGAGGGAAATGGTTTCATTATGGATGACCAGACATATGTGCTGGGATATAATTTTCAATGTTTTGAACACTGGATGAGCTGCCTGTTTCCTCTCTTCAGTTTGATGTTCCTGTGCCATCTGTTCAGGCCTATATATCGACTCCAATTTACTGTGAAGGAGAACAGTAATCACTGTTTGCAGATGATGTACAATGTTTGCTATCTGCACAAGGTAATCAAATATTACTGTACTAGTAAACTAGTTCAGCCTTGAGCAGTCAGGCTGACCTTCATAAAGCAAGATTTTAAAATGTCCATGTTTAATTGTTTAAGAAGCTTAAGTAAGTGATGGGGGTTGAGTTTAGGCAGCAGATAAGAGCAGGAAATGATCATACATCTTTACTTTTCCACCAGTTCAGCTTCAATATCAACACCAGATTCTCAGTTCCATTTGATTTGCCCTTGAATTCCTTTGATGATTGAGTGTGCTTAGCTTCTTGAGGCAAGAATTCCAGAATTTGCAATCCTCTGTGCAAAAAAAATCTGAATTCAGCCACTAGGTTTGACCCCTCTGTGCAAAGGTATGTCCATGTTTCAGGTTCAATTTGTCATAGAAAACATGACAGAATTCTGTTATAAATAGAGACTGTTGCTGTGAAAATTCTTTGGTATAGTTCTCCATTTTATTACAGCTTTCAAATAGCATGCATTTTTCCATTCAGCTGTTTATCTTTGCATTGATTGATTAAATCATTGGCTGTGGATGTTCAGGGTTATCATTCAACCATATGTATATATACAGCTAAATAAGACAACATTCCTCTGGGAACAAGGTGCAAAACACAGTATGTAGCACGTACAGCCCATAAAATATTATCATAATATTAACAAATAAAAAATATTCTGCAGATGTACAGGTTGATGAAATGCATATAGTTAAATAACAGTGGTATAATGTGACTGGTGCTGTCATACATAATGTGTACTGGGTGGTAGCAGGGTACGTATTCAGAAGTTTCATAGACTGGGGGGGAGGGGGAGAAGCTATTACCCTGTCTAACAGTCCTTGTTCTTATGGCCTGACAGTAGAAGGTCAAAGAGATTGTAGGACGAATGGGAAGGGTCCTTGAAAGTGCTGAGGGCTCTGCAAACATGGCTGGATGGGGGCAGGGAGAGAGGGAGCCCGATGATTCTCTCAGCAGTCTTCACAGTCCTTTGCAGGGCCTTGTGATTACACACCTTGCAATTCCCATACCAGACGGTGTTAGAGCTGGTCAAGGCACACTCAGTCGTGGTCTGGTTGAAAAGTGGGTGGCAAGACTGGGATTTATTGTCCAGCCCTAATTACTCTGCTATTTCTCGGGGGTAATTAAGAGTCAAACATCTAGCTCTTGCAAATTGACCATTTTAGCTTTCAGAAGAAGTTGGTCAGACTTGGAACTCAGCCAGCCAGGCAGCACCATGGAAAAGAGTAACAGTCGACATTTTAGGCCTTCATCCGGAATGACGAGTCTCAGCTCAAACTGTCAACTGTTTACTTTTTTTCCCCATAGTTGCTGCCTGGCCGGCTGAGTTCCTCCAGCATTTTGTGTGTGTTGCTTTGGATTTCCAGCATCTGCAGATTTTCCCCTGTTTTTGATCAGACTTGGATTGCTTTTCTCAGGAGCTGAGGGAAGAACTGATAGAAGTTCAGGCAATTATTAGTCAAGTCAAGTCACTTTTTATTGTCATTTCAATCATAAACTGCTGGTACAGTACACAGTAAAAGCGTGACAACGTTCCTCCAGGGCCATGGTGCCACATGAAACAACACAAAACTACACTAGACTATGTGAGACAACTCAAGGCTACACTAGACTATGTAAAACAACGCAAAAACTACACTAGACTACAGACCTGCACAGGACTACAGAAAGCGCACAAAATGGTGCAGGGCAGTACAATAATTAATAAATAAATAAACAAGACAATAGGCACAGTAGAGGGCAAATTTCAAGATAATGATGTTAGATGTCAGTCTAGACTCTGGCTACTGAGGAGTCTGATGGCTTGGGGGAAGAAACTGTTGCACAGTCTGGTCCTGAGATCCCGAATGCTTTGGTACCTTTTGCCAGATGGCAGGAGGGAGAAGAGTTTGTAAGAGGGGTGCATAGGGTCCTTCACAATGCTGTTAGCTTTGTGGGTGCAGCATGTGGAGTAAATGTCTGTAGTGGAGGGAAGAGAGACCCTGATGATCTTCTCAGCTGACCTCACTATCCACTACAGGGTCTTGCGATCCAAGACGGTGCAATTCCCGAACCAGGCAGTGATGCAACTGCTCAGGATGCTCTCGATACATCCTCTGTAGAATGTGGTGAGGATGGGGGGGTGGGAGATGGACTTTCCTCAGCCTTTGTAGAAAGTAGAGACACTGCTGGGTTTTCTTGGCTACGGAGCTGGTGTTGAGGGATCAGGTGAGATTCTCCGCCAGGTGAACACCAAGAAATTTGATGCTCTTAACGATCTCAATGGAGGAGCCGTCGATGTTCAGTGGGGAGTGGTCACTCTGTGCCCTCCTGAAGTCAACAACCATCTCTTTTGTTTTGTTCACAATCAGAGACAGGTTGTTGGCTCTGCACCAGTCCGTTAGCCACTGCACCTCCTCTCTGTAAGTTGACTCCTCATTCTTGTTGATGACACCCACCACGGTCGTGTCATCGGCGAACTTGATGATGTGGTTCGAGCTGTGTGTTGCAGCACAGTCGTGGATCAGCAGAGTGAACAGCAGTGGACTGAGCATGCAGCCCTGGTGAGCCCCCATGCTCAGTGTGATGGTGTTGGAGATGCTGCTCCCGATCCGGACTGACTGAGGTTTCCCAGTCAGGAAGTCTAGGATTCAGTTGCAGAGGGAGGTGTTCAGGCCCAGTAGGCTCAGCTTTCCAATCAGGTGCTGAGGAATACATCTGGGAGATGGCAATCTGTTCTCCAGTGTAAAACTGTGGGGGGGGGGGGGGAGGGGGGATGTTTAAAGGAGATATGCAGGGCAAGTTTTTATGCAGACAGTGGAGGATGTCTGCACCACGCTTTCAGGTGTAGTGGTGTATGCAAACATACTAGTTACACTGACGAGACATTTAGACTTACAAATGAACCTGAAAGAAATTGAGGAAGCTGTGTAGGCAGATGTGATTAGTTTTTAATATGGCAACATAGTTAGTACAGCCATCTTGGGTAAGTGACCTGTTTCTTCATTGTACTGTTCAATGCTCCGACTGGATAAATACATCAGATTTCCTTATAAGGCAGATTTTTAAAAAGCAGTAGTTTTATGATTGTTTTTGATTTTTTGTCCAAATGCTAAACTTGATTTAATTTCTTGAGTTAATTGATTTGCCATGTTTGTATAGAATGGTGGAGCTAGACTGAGAACCGTTTTCTTCTTGGTTATGTCTCTGGATTAATGGCTTATGCCTCTAGATGCAATTCCAGAAATTTAGCTACTGTTACTGTACCCATTACATCCTCTATAATTCAGATCTTGACAGTTATTTCAAAATATCATCTGATCACTCAAAAAAATCAATCAGAAATGGTTACATTGAAATTACTGCTCTTTACAAATTAGTAATTTGTGACATTCTAGTGGTGGTAAAGCCAATGTTTATATCTATTGATGGATCATTTTAAGGATAAATGACAAAAATTGTACTAATAACTATGTTCAATATCACACATTAGAATAATAGCAGTGGGTTATCCCTGAGGTTCCAGTCAACATTGGTACCTTGAGCAGTGTAACAACAAAGCGGGTTATGCAGTTATTCAAACAGAGCTGGGTTCAAGTTTTGCTCCATGTGAATTAATTGCTGCACTTCAAATATAATAACAATAAAGCAATTGAGAAGCTGTTTGATATGATCTAAGGTGGAGAGTATTATGATGTTTTATCTATTTGTTATCACAAAAATCTTGTGGGGCCGAGGCACATGATGCAATCTACTGGCTGTTGCCATGCTGGGTAAAAACAAACAATGTTGGAAAAAACTCTCTTTCCACAGATGAGGTAAAAGCTATTGAGAGAGTTCCAGAACTCTTGGTCAGAAATGTGAAAGTGATAAACTATAGTTGATCTAGCTGTAGAGATGTTGGGGGAGGGCGATGGTGGAATAAAAGGAATTCCTCTGATAGGGTGAAATAACGGAGTAATTGAGATAATATTAAGCTTCTTTGTGTAATGTCTTATAATCTAACTCTACAAAAAAGCAAACGTAAAACAGGTACTCACACAAAAACTGCCAGTCCAAAGCTGAAAGTGATATAATAATTTCAGACCACAGTTACCAGTTTCTTCTGACTGCATTTCCTTCCTCTGTCTGCCTACTGTAATGATTTACACCCCCAAAATATGATGTTTTATTTGTTTTTAAGTGTCCTCTCCTCTCCCACTTTCACTTTGTGCTCTGTTTACCTCCTACCCTCTATGCTTTCACTATTCTCCTCCCTTTCTTTTCTTTCACTCCTCCCCCCCCCCCCCTCTTTTTTCTTCCCTATTCCTTTCCCAGTCTTTGTATTTCCATAAGTGCTCAGTGGAAGGACATTAACACAATTGCTCCCCTAATGATTCTTCATCACCTGCAGAATGTGTCCAGCAAATTCTGTATTTCCTTTATATAATAAATGTACAATAAAAATAGGAAATATTGTTCAAAGGGTCTTTGACCTGAATTATTTTTTTCCTCAGGTGGAAGCTGGCTGACTATGATGTTTTCTAGCATTTACTCTTTATTTCACAACTCCAGCTTCTGCAATTTTTCAATTTTTAAACATGTTGTCTTTGAAGTTCCTTGGATATTTCCTGGATGGTTCCTTTGATTTTCATCAACCTCTGTCTAATCTTGGAAGTTATGCTTCTATTATTCATGAATAAATTAAGCTCAAAATTTAATTGATGACATTCACTCAAGTTAGTTATTATGCCTTTGTACTACTGTGAAACTGGTCAATACATCTTTAAAAATTATATGCTCCATAATTTTACATAATATATGCAGTTGCTATTTTAAATAAAATCTTTTGTGTGAGTTTAAATATGACATTTATATTTCCAATATTGAAACACATTCCTGTGAGAATAACATATCAATATAACTTGGTATTTTGTGATATTGGACTCTGTGCTTATTGACATTTTTTGTGGTTTTCTATGTACATCTTGGTCTGAGTAGAACAACAAAGATGCCACTTCATGAACAAAGTGAGATTCAGATCAAAATAATGAGTCAGATTGGATCCCAAACAAAAAAAATATATTCAGTATATTGAAATAAATTGGTGCATTCACTTGTCACAGAGACTTTAGTAACGTTAAATGTACTGAGTGACTTCTGTTACAGAATTTTTTTGCATGCACTGATTGGTTGTAACCTCCTCTAAACAAAGATTTTGTTGGGAAATGATCATCAAATCAATTTGTTCCTGCTGCTTTAGAAAATTTAGAGCTATTGAGTATTTTCATCTCAATAACACAAACATCTGTTCTGGTTTCCACCAGACATATGTCTGAAGTGTACGTATTGCAAACATATTCTCCCTTCATAATTGATCGAATCACTTGTTTTTCTTTCTTGAAAATATTAACATCTTTTAATGCAAGTTTCTGGGTTCATTGGATAAGGTGGTTAGTAATTTGCAGCATCATTTCTTAAGATAATTGCAAATAATTCACTTGTTCTCCATTCTTATTGTCATTGACACAGTCATAATTTTCTCCTCTGGGAATTGTTTATGCTGGCTCTCGGATGTTCACCCCCACAGCCTCTCCACTTGCATATGTACAGTACTGTGCAAACGACTTAGGCACGTGTAGATACGATGCCTTAGACTTTTGCACGTCACTGCATTTGTCAACGTGAAGCCCAGAGCAAATTTGTAAATCCGGAAATCTGGCAGGAGCAAAAGATATTGGGAAGTGGTGAGGGTGTAGCACTGCGGGGGAGGGGGGGTGGTTGTGGGACAGGTGGCAGAGAAGGAGTACCAGGGGAAGAGGTAATGCAGGTCCAGACATCCCCAAACTTGAGACACCAGGCAAGGTCATTTGATTCCAGCCAATTGGTTTATTGATCACAATAGAATATCTCTCCGGTGCTTTCTGCTCCCTTCCCCTTTTTCCAACCATGATTCCCCTCTCTCCACCTTCTTCCCACTCTCAGTCCACAATAGGGACTGGTATCAGAATCAGGTTTATCATCACTCACATATGTCATGAAATTTGATTTTTTTTTTCTTGTGCCAGCAGTAGAGTGCAATACATATGTAACCCGCAGGCTCGGCCAGCACGTATTCGTCTAGGGGAAAACAATTCCTGGCCCCGCCAAACCGAGAAATCTCGTTTGTGTGGATGCTGTGTGATGTATTGCCCGGTTACAAATCTTCACCACAACATATCAGACGGTACACCATATGCAATTAAATGATTGAACTTTATCAATCTTAATCTGGATAGAGGGTTAGTAAAGAAAATAAAAAGTAAAAGGGCGCATTTTAAGGAAAAAGTCTATTGCGCATCATCGGAGCTCACTGTTCATTTGTTCCCGTCGACCTCCAAGCGTAGCCAGTCCTCGGACCCTCGCAACTCAGTCCACTCCATCTGGTGGTCTTCAAACTCTCCATTCGTGTCCTCTCTCTCCATCGCTCCCTGGTGAAAGACCACGAAAATTTCTCTTCCAGACTCACAAGAAAGAATGACATTTCTCCCATTGGATAACATACATTCCAAAGCCCCGTTACCTCTAGTCATAACCCAAACATTGCTGCTACAGTGAAACCATTACAATAGCAGTGAAACATTGCATAGAAGCCATTACATTAGCCTTAGCAGTGAAACCTTACAATGTGTTACACATAAAATTACTACAGCACTGTGCAAAAGTAATAGGCATATAAAAATATATATGCCTAAAGACTTTTGCACAGTGTACCATTTCCAGATGTGGAGAACCTTGTTCCTGTCTCTTCATATTCAGATTGATTTATATGTACATTAAAAAAAAAGTGAAATATTGTTTGCATTAATAACCAATTCAACATAGGCTGTGCTTGCAGCAGCCTGAAAGTGTCACCACAAATTTTTACAATGTTCAGCAGAACGACACAAGCAGCAACGGCAAAACAAGACACTTTCCTCCAATCCTTACAGCAAGAGCTCCTTGCTCCTGTTTCCAAATCCTGTTCTAGTAAAGGCCAGCATAGGAAAATAATGTCAGATAGAATGAGAAAGAAAAGTACATTTCTTTCTGTTTTTTCTTAACTTCATGCCCTACAGTCTTTCTTGAAGTCAATAGGATTTTACATAGTGTGCCAGGTGCTGAATCCAAGAGGTAGTTCCCCAGTGCAATGCCTCTACTCAGTACATTAATTTAGCCTTCCAAATTAATTTTCAGGTCAGAACTGCAGGCAATAAGCCAGCAATGTCCAGTGTGGCACAACAGAGAAAAGTTGCTTGTTTGTTTTACTGACATTATATTTTTTACGTATGTGGAAAATAACAAGATTTCAGCTTCGACTGATTCATTTCTGCACTCCCTAGAGGCCTTTCTTTAACTTGTCTAATAGGTTTGAAGCTGATATTTGGAAGGTTAGATATTCAACACCCTAGCAGCTTGCCCTTGTTAATTTATATGCTCAACACAGAGTTTAAACTTGATGTGTTGCAGTCCACTGAACAGCAGTGTAATAAAAGCAACTTCTCTCCAAGATCAAAATGAACTTGCTAATCAAATTGAAATTTGATGTTTTACAGACAAAAACCTATTGTGCTTAAGTCATGAATGACTGGATTCCACAGTAATATTGCATTGTTGCTATGAACTTCATAACTATGTTAATACATAGGATTAGAATTTAAGATGAGAATTCTTCTTTAACTCTGCAGTGAATATAGTAAGACTCATCAATAATATATAGGAGGGTGAGGGGTGAGTGAGTTTTTTAAAATACTTCTATTGCAGAATCTGTCCTTGGTTGTTCATAATCTATAGAGTGAATAGTTGGGGCCAAATAAATATGTAATGGCTTGTAATTTTTCTTTGAAATGTGGGCATTTATGCAGGGAAGTTTTTTTTTTCCCCTACAGTAATAAGCAGCTATTTTAGAACTAGGAGGTGACTTGGATGTCTTCATAAATGATTCCATGGGATCTTGAGATACGGTATAAGTCAACATTTGTGATTTCCCTCTCTCACCTTGTGTGTATTTGAGAGACAGAGATAGGGGTGAAATATAGAAACCTACAGCACATTACAGGCCCTTCAGCCCACAATGTTGTGCCAACCATGTAACCTACTCTAAAAATAGCCTAGAATTATCCTGCCGCATAGCCCTCTATTTTTCTAAGCTCCATGTATCTATCTAAGAGTCTCTTAAAAGACCCTATTGTGTCTGCTTCTACGAGCTTTGCTGGCAGTGCATTCCACACACTCACCACTCTCTGTGTGGGAAAAACTTGCCTCTGACATCACCCTTGTATCTACTTGCAAGTACCTTAAAACTATGCCCCCTCGTCTTAGCCACTCCAGCCCTGGGAAAAAGCCTTTGGCTATTAACACGATCAGTGCCTCTCTCATCATCTTATACATGTTGCTCAGACTGAAGGTTCCTGGGTGGTAATAGTGTGTCAGCTGGAGAACAGTTTGGGTAATGTGATTCCAGTTTGGGGAAGATTATAGTTTGAAGAGTCAGCATATAGGAATGGGGAGATGTGTGTATTAGACATACCACACAATAACAGGACCCTCTGGTGCACTGAGCGCACGCCGGCCAATTATGTGACCAATTAACCTAATAACCTGTACATCTTTGGTATGTTGGAGGAAGCCCATGCAGTCACTGTGGTGAACGTGTAAACCTCTTATAGACGGTGGAGGAATTGAACCTGGGTTGCTGACACTGTATTAGTGTTAGCTACCTGTTAATTACCATGCCACCCAAAATTTCACGAAATGGATAATGGTATCACAGCTCTGCTTCTTTCCCTTTCTCATAGTCCTGGTGGTAAATATTGGCTAAACACAAGGAATAGTGATCTTGGTGGCTTTCATTATTTTCACTTTATCTAGCCATGTGGTATTGAAGCCAATTGCAAGCTTGCTGGAGCCTACCTAGTGAAGGAGATGATTTCTAGATCAATGGAATAATATTAAGCCATTCCTCACAAACCTACGTGGCAGCAGATGGCAGATTTTTTGTAGTTTAATCATGCTTTTATTTCATACATGTATGCATTAAATTATTTTTTCTAAAGGCAAGCATTCCATTGATACTATGATTTTTGAGTGGTGCTACAGCTCTGCAGTTAAAATAGAAAATGATGGTAATGCTGAGCAAATCAGACAACATGTATGGAGAGATGAATAGAGGTAGTGGCTCTGACCAAAGTTAGGAAATTAAGTTGCAGGGAAAAGAAAGGAAAAAAGTGGGACATGGTGGTGACCAAGAGTGCTGATACTTTCCATTCTTCACACTCCCATTCTGAATTTTGTCAGTCCATGGCCACCTCTACTGTTACGATGAGGCCACACTCAGGTTAGAGGAGCAACACCTTATATTCCATTGGCTACCCTCCAACCTGATGACATGAATATCAATTTCTCAAACTTATCGTAATTTCTCTCCCTTTCCTCTCTGTTTTTCCATTCCCCATTCTGGCTCCCCTATTATCGCTTATCATCTTCTCATCTGCTCACAAGCTCACTCTAGTGCCCTGCTTCCTTCCCTTGCTCCCGTAATCCACTTTCCCCTCATATCAGGTTTTTTTTCTTCATCAGCCCTTTACCTCTTGCATCTATCACCTTCCAGCTTCTCACTTCACCATCTTCCCCCTTACCTGGTCTCACCTATCTCCTGCCCACTTGTAGTTCCTCTCCTAGCTTCTTATTCTGGCTTCTTCCCTCTTCATTTCTAGTCTCAATGAAGGGTCTGAGCCCAAAATGTCAACTGCTTATTCACCTCCATAGATGACCTGCTGAGGTCCTCTGGCATTTTATGTGTGTTATGCTAATAAAGGTGACAGGGAGAGGGGTGAGGGTATCACCCTTTTGCAGTTGATCTGAAGGAGCTGTAAATAGAGTATGGAAATTGCATGTTAACCACACCAACTGAGAATAATTGTCATTCTTCATTAAAGAGAACTGATGAATCAGATGGGACTCTAGTTGGAATCCGTTAGTTTTATGACAGTGTGTGAGTAACAAGAGGGATATGTATGATAACGAACAGGCAATGCACACAAAATACTGGAGGAGCTCAGCAGGTCAGGCAGCGTTTATGGAGGGAAATGAGCAGTTGATGTTCTGAGCCAAGACACAACTTTTTGTGTCTAAGAGGGATAGATAGAGTGGACAACCAGCACCTCTTCCCCAGAGCATCACTGCTCAGTACAAGAGGACATGGCTTTAAGTTGAGGGGAGGAAGGTTCAAGGGGGATATTAGAGGAAGGTTTTTTTTACTCTGTGGATGGTGCGTGGAATGCACTGCCTGAGTCAGTGATGGAGGCAGATACACTAGTGAAGTTTAAGAGACTACTAGACAGGTATGTGGAGGAATTTAAGGTGGGGAGGTTATATGGGGGGGGCAGGGTTTAAGGGTCGGCACAGCATTGTGGGCCAAATGGCCTGTACTGTGCTGTATTGTTCTTTGTTCAGGTCCTGATCATATCCTGAATGGTTTTGGCCTAAAATGTTGGTTGTTTATTTCCCTCCATTGATGCTGACTGGCCTGCTGAGTATCTCCAGTGTTTAGTGTGTGTTGCTCAAGATTTCTAAAATCTGCAGAGTCTCTTGGGTCTAAGATAGCGAATGTGATTCTAGTCAAGATAACTGCTTTGTCCTGGATAGTGTAAAACTTAATGGGCACTAATGGTGTTGCACTAACTATGCAAGTGGAGATTCTAACATCACTACTTA
Organism: Hemitrygon akajei; assembly: GCF_048418815.1. Lineage (NCBI taxonomy): Eukaryota > Metazoa > Chordata > Chondrichthyes > Myliobatiformes > Dasyatidae > Hemitrygon > Hemitrygon akajei. The sequence goes on from NC_133149.1 coordinate 26,844,614, forward strand.
TCAATATTAATGAACTTTAAAAAAAAATTCCAGCTGTCATCATGGGATTTCACACTAACCCATTTGAGTTGCTCACCCAGATTATCAGCCAAGTAACTTAACTACTCTGCCACCGTTGTGCCCATAAGAGTGCATGATCTGACATGGTGGTGAAGGATTCAATTGTGGCTTTCAAAGCGCAACTGGATCAGTGCTACAAATAAATAAAGATGCGGGGCCCTGGAGAAATGGTGAGGAGCAGTGTTCTTCTGGAGAGGCAGCACACAATGGGTAGCTTCTGAGCAAGTGAGCATTTGATAATTTGCTAGTTAAATGTGCGCTAATTCTGCTGTTAATACTCCTGGGTCTTCCTCTAGGATGCAGGTTTGCCAAATGCTTAGAAATAAGTTTTAGGATTCTATTAGCACCATTTTTGTATGGTCAAGGTAGATAAGGAACCATTCAGTTGTGGGCAGATTGTTGAAACTATGAACAAATTGCTGTCTATTCAGCTAGGTAACATAAATGTATTAGATGAAGCCTCTTGACTGCATGGAAACAAAATGGCTTTAATGAACATTCTAATGAACTATTTCATTCACTATCCTGGAGGGATCTGTTCTGAACAATGGCTTTTATTTTCATTTGTTTCTAGCTCTTTTACTAAATAAACCTTGGTATAAAGCTTTACTGAAAAGATAACATAATAGTCCCATCTATACACCTGCTGTTTTGAATCAGTCATATCACAGACACAGTGGGAATGAATGTTGATATTTGTTTGGATTTTGCAGGATGTACCTGGAGATATTAGCAAAAATGTATTCCTTGTTATTGGAATTGCATTAACCCGAGCTCTGGATTGACCGTGGAATGAGCAGTAATTTCAAGGACGGCATTCTCATTAGCTGCCGAAAGATGACACATGAAATGTTTAAAAAGCTTTTGTGTTATTAGCTAATATAACACTATGGAAGCTGATTTAATTATTACTGATGATGTGGATTCAAACTGTTTGCATAACAAGATGAGGTTGCTGTGAGCTTAGTGTAATATTTTGTGATAATATTGGCAATAAATGTCCACACTTTTTGAGATGTTGAGATACAGTTCCTTCTGTGATTGAGAGTTCAAAGCAAGATATTCTTGGGATTAAAAACACACTATGAATTACTGACTGGTGGAGTCTCTTTTGTGTATATATATTTCAGTCTGTTTGATTCTTCATTCATTATCCATGTACTTTTACTAAAAATCCTGTACTACTCAGGTCTATACTATAGAAGGTGGTCAGAACTGTATCATTATGTACTAGACAGCATTATGTGAACTTTGTATGTAATACCTCCTTCAAATACTGATGGGTATTATTTAGTTAAACTATACGTGATCATCGAGCTATATAGCACAGATACATTCATCCATAAGGTATTGGTTTTTTAAACAATTGTTGGGGAAAAAGATAAATAAAGTAAGAGCCTTTCACTTTAACTGGATTGCTTGTCTGTTACAGATTTCACAGAATCACACAACTATTACTACACTGAAGCTCATTACTTTTATCTTATTTTCCCTTGGCGAACAACCATCTGGTGGCGATGTATGTAGGTCTCTCGAAGAAAGAGTTCTGGGATTATGATTTTGGAATGATGAAGGAAGGCCACTGGAAATCATGGAGAGGTTTATCTTCAGGGAAACCACTTCTGGGTGGTAGTTTGTTTTATTCAGTCTTAATTTTCAGATGAAGTTTCCAAGCCAAATAACCCAATCCTCAAGCCTCCAATTAAACATGAAGAAACCAAAGCTGTATGCTTCTATTTTACCTCAGAGAGATTAGTAGTATCCAGTCTGGCAAACTAGACCTTAAAATTCAGGCATTTAGTCAGTTTCTAGCAAAATGCCCCATTAACTCATTAGTGCCATAGTCTGGTAACTACGTTAGTGTTGTGAATTAGAATTAATTGGTGAGTAAAGGACCCAGCCTCTGACTTTCTTGATGTGACTCGGCAAGTACAAGCTACCTTAAGTATCTCCTTTACCTCTTTCAGTGGGTCTTCCAAGCAGAATGCTCATCCCAAATGGAAGTCCATGGTCTTCCCCAATTTCTTCCATCCACCACTAATAATCCCCTTCCCCATGCCTGCTTCTCTCATCCTCTCCACACCACCTCCCACCCTGTTATCACCAACTTCAGCTCCCAGTGCTCTGTTACAAGTCCTAACCATAACTGCTCAATGAGACTGATGATTGACGTTCCAATACTTAATCCTGACAGAAATATAATTGTGCAAATAGCTTTCAAGTTGTTCTCGTAGTTGAAAATATAATTGGCCCTTATAACATTCAGGATCAGCTATTACTCACTTACTAAATTATTTTGGTACTAGCAAACTGACCGGAGCTGAAATAAATCTTCATACTTTCCAAAGTTGCTCTTGATGTCAACAAATATCCTCAATACTGAAGGATGATGGTGCTGCTGTAAACATGAAAACATCTGAAAAATTGACTATTTGAAATAGCTTATTAATGAATATCGTCAACTCTTATTCTGGCAGACATTCAATGCAGGATATATTTTTAAATAATCCCTTATGCCAAAATCATAGTCAAAAATCAAACAATGTAGAATAAATTACTGTAAAACAATACAACCTAAAATTCAGTCAAAGGATTTGGATTATCTTCAACCTAACATTGGTTCATGTTTATTACTGAAACCAGTCACACATGCAGCAAGCAAATGCACCTTGGTCAATAAGGTAACTGTCTCTGAGGGAAAGGACACGTAAGAGATTATCTGGATTAATGTGTTTACTTGCATCAGAAACTGCAGACAGCATATTACGGTGAGCTGGAGAGTTTTGTCATTCATTATACTTGGAGATCGTCCTTTCATAGTTTATTTTTGCACATTGGGAGGACATAATTGTATTTTCTATGAAGGGTGAGGTTTGAGAGAGAATGGGGTTATCGCAGAGAGGTAGAAGGTGGCAGGCTTGCTTCACTGGCTGCTTCCCCATATTTGAAATGTAATTTGTGGCATTTGAATATTTGAAGGTTAAATCTACCTTTCAAATGAAAAGATCTGGTGACAGCAAAAAGCTTCTTCAAAGACATGTGGCTAAGGGCAATTAACTGGGCTGAGTTGGTTTGAGATTCCCTCTTCACCTCCATCAGATATTTTTAATTACTCATCTTAATCCAGAGGTGCCATGAGCTAACTGATCTGAAAATTAAAGTTTGCTTTCTCAGGATTCCAAGTTATCTTTTTCTAAAAGTTGCTTCGGGGTTATAAGCTTCAGGTCAATTTTATTTTAATATAAAGTGGAGTGGGCGAAGCGGTCCTGACCCTCCAAGCAGACCATTGCCTTTGTTCTAAGAGCTGGGGAGCAGCCAATACCCGCCAAAAGAACATCTGCAGGTATCCTGACCTCTGCAAGAGACTGGCAGCTGTTGGTGGACCTCGAACGGCAGCTGAGGTTCCCCGACCATATTGCAGCCACCACCCTGCGACCAGACATTGTCCTTGTGTCTGAGTCTATGAAGTAAGTGGTGATGCTGGAGCTGACAGTCCCATGGGAAGATCGCTTGGAAGAGGCCTTTGAAAGGAAGCTCTCCAAGTACACAGGACTGGTCACCAACTGCCAACAGGCTGGATGGAGAGCGAGGTGCCTCCCAGTGGAAGTTGGTTGTAGGGGATTCGCAGCCCGTTCCTTAGCCAGAGCCTTCAGCAATTTGGGCATCGAGGGAGAGAGGAAGAGGAGAGCCATCCGCAGTACCACCGATGCGGCAGAGAGGGCCTCAAGGTGGCTGTGGCTCAAGAGAGGGGAGTCATGTGTAGCTAGCCATCTGGACACAAGCTGATGTCTGTGTGGTAAACTATGTATACCTGTCTGGACACGCCCCCCTGCTGACTGCTCCTGTGGCTCCTCCCACAGACCCCTGTATAAAGGCGATTGGGGCACTGCTCCTCCCTCAGTCTCCAGGATGTCTTGCTCCCTTTTGCTGCTAATAAAAGCCTATCATTCACTTCCTGTCTCCGAGAGCTATTGATGGTGCATCAGTCCGATTAGCCCCGGCTGGGTCACCTGGAGAAGGGTGTATGATATTGAAAGACCCGAAACACCCGATGATTCCAGGAACATCACTGATGATGTGTCCAGAAGCATCAGTAGATGTATGCACACAGTACAGCTAAATGAGAAAAAGGTTGAGATGTATATTTTTTGTTTTCCTTAACCTTAAAGTGTTGATATTCTCATCACCTGCCATCTAGATAGGCTTTCAAAATGGTCATTCAGAATTATTGCCATGCAAAAGTCAGGTGTGAAGGGAGGGTTCTGCTACATGAGAATACAGCTGGCAAGAATTCAGTTAGTTCATGTCCCTTTCCTACTTTAGAGCTGCAACACACATTACTTTACATAAGTTGTCCTTTCAGCTTTCAAATTGAGGTCAGGAATCTGCATTGAAATTTGACTTGAATCCCACAACAACATGGTACAGCTTTTTCATACATATTTGCCTTGATATTCTTTTTCGAGCATCAGCATGTTAAGAGGAAGTGAAGGTAGAGTTATTTCCTGTGTAATATCCGAAAAGGTATTGCACACATTATTAACTCAGCTTTTAAGGCCTGATGTTTTGTTGCTCTATTTTCCTTTTTATAATTACGTTTATGTGCAATATTCATTTTTTGGATGAAGATGGTTTCAGAGTCAAAATACTACTCTGATTTGTAGCGTTAAAAAGCTAGACCATTTACAGGATTTTTCTCAAGGAAGTCATAGTTTGAATTGGCAACACATTTAGAAGTTTTGTCTTCTGCTTCCCACCATCTTAACAATGATAGAGTTCCTCTTGTTCTTACCTTCCACCCCATGAGGCTCTGCATTCAACACATCATTCTCCACAACCTCCGCCACCTGTAAAGGGATCCTACCACCAAACACATCTTTACCTTCCACTGCCCCTCCACTTTCTGCAGGGATCACTCCTTCCATGGTTCCCTTGTCCATTTGTCCCCCCTCACTAATTTCCCTCCAGGCACTTACCCTTGCCATCTGCCCAAGTACATCCTCCCTCACCTCCATTCAGAGCCTCAAATAGTCCATCGAGGTGAGGCAGCACTTGACCTGTAAATCTGCTGGGTTTCTCTGTTGTGTCCGGTGCTCCTAATGTGGCCTCCTCTACATTGGTGAGATCCCTCATAAATTGGGGGACCACTTTGTCAAGCACCTCCACTCCATCCACCAAATTCAGAATTTCCCGGTAGCCAGACATTTTAATTCTGATTCCTGTTCTGACATGTCGATCCGTTGCCTCCTCTTGTGCCACGATGAGGCCACCCTCAGGATGGAGGAACAAAAACTTGTTCTCTGTATGAATAGCTTCTAATCTGAAGGCATGAATATTGATTATTCCTAGTTTAAAAAAAAATCCCCCCCCCCCTCTTCTTTGTCCCACTCTGGCCTTTTACCTCTGCTCACCTGCCGATCACCTCCCCCTAGTGCTCTTCTTTCTCTTTCTCCTATGATCCACACTCCTCACCTATCGGATTCCTCTTACCCTTTTACCTTTCCCACCCACCTGGCTTCACCTATCACCTTCTAGCTAGCCTCCTTCCCCTCCCCCACCTTTTTATTCTAGCATCTTCCCCCTTCCTTTCCAGTTCTGATGAAGGATCTTGGCCTGAAACATCGACTATTTATTCATTTCCATAGATGTTGCCTTACCTGCTGAGCTCCTCCAGCCTTTTGTGCATGTTCAGTTCATTAGCAGCTCAGCCCCAGACTTGCTGTTCGTATCCTGAAGGTCACGTTGCTGTAGGCTCATGTCACATTATAGAAAGTGAACATGTTGCCTACAGTTCGGTTCAGTGACTCACTAAGATGATGCACTGTTAGCACCATCTTCAATTGTGATATTAAACTGAACCCATGACTTGCATGATCAGGTACATAAAAGGTCCCTGCAGCAATACCTGAAGAAATGGTGTTCTCCCAGTGTGCCACCCAATATTTCCCTCTCATACAAAGCTATTAAGAACATTTTAACCTAGTTATTTGAAGTTCTAGCTTTTGTTCTGCATAAATTTATCACCAATATAATAGGAGCTGCATTTTAAAATCAATTAACTCAGTTGCACAGCTCTCAGAGGCAGCCTTGTAGACTTCTGAGTCATCTGAGGATGCACAGAATTGGCGTAGAAACAAGTCATCCTTGACCACGGGACTGAGAAAAAAGACAGTTGCAAGGTGCTATATAGATGTGTTTATTCATGTGAATGTAGTAATTAGTAAGTGAAAAGACCATCTGGATTGTCTTTAAACATCCTGATAGTTTCTTGAGCAAAATGGAGTTGTTGACTAACTGTAACAGACATTCTCCATCAATTAGTCTACAACAAACCAAGGCTTCTGCAGCAACTCCAGATGTTGTTGCTCCAGATTCCAACATCTGCAGTCTCTTGTGTCTCCAAACCCAGGCTTCAGCTTTACTTCATTCTCCTAATACATATTAGACATTAAGTCAGTTTTCAGTTCTTTTAAAATCATTTATCTTTCAGTTTTAGTATAGCTGTAAACATGACTATTTTGTTTCCTTTAAGTATGAAATCATCTGAGCAAAACTAATAAATTTTTTATTCAATTGAAAGCTTACCCAGGATTCCGTAAACAGTTTCTACCTTTTATATTAAACACTATATTAATCCCATCTGTTCCAGTGCAGTTTGTTACAGCAATTAAGCACAATAGTAAAATCTGTGACTAGATTAAATAAATTTGCATCTTTCCTTCTTTGCAAAGATTTTTATGGCTGTAATAAAAAGTTGTGTTTAAATTATTAACTTTTTTCCACAGAGCTTTTGTTCCTTTTAAAGCTAAATAGTGTTATGTTCCTTGCATAAATGGCAATTCTTTAAATGTAATTTTTATGATATCATTTGTTATTTTAAAACTGTATGAAGTGGCTTCATCTGCTTCTACCATTGGTATATCTAGATGTACCAATGTGGCCGAGTTCTGAAGTGCAAAGCTGCTTTAGGCACAGCCAGATAATAGTTTACAGAGATGGTTTCTTTTTGTACTTTTGAAGAATGCCACTATTGCTTTGGAATTTATTAGTAGCAGTGCTTTCCAATATGATCAAAGCTGTTACAAGAACATAGATTATATTCTGAAATTTATAATGAGAGATTAATTTGCATGTTTTATATGAGGATAGTTTGCACTTAAATGATCATTAGCCAATATCCTACAGTACAACCCTAGCATTTCATATTGACTTACTATTTATACAATCCGAGTAACCAATCATTTAAAGGGTTGTTTTTGCAGTATTGCAATGTTGTACATGTGTTTAATGGTTAGCAGAATGGATTCTATTTTATTTATTGACGTACAGTGCAGAGTAGGCCCTTCTGGCCTTTAACACCGTCTGGCATTCCCTGATATAATCCAAGCCTAATCATTGGACAACTTAAATGACCAACTAACCTACCAACTGGTACATCTTTGGACTGTGGGAGGAAACCGGAGCACTCGGAGGAAATTAACTTGGTCATGGGGGAGAACCTGCAAACTCCTTACAGGCAGTGGTAGGAACTGAATCCGGATCACTGCGACTGTAAATCATTGTGCTAACCACTATACTGCAGTATTGCCCCAACCATAGTGTGCTCTGTTATTTGTGTATCACTTTGAGGCGCGTTGCCAAAATAAAGATTTAAAGTCATTGGATGGGTGGATGCTTAGTCACCCTTAGCAATGCAAGCATTTAACAAACTGTGCTGATACCCAGGTTTGATGTTCAGAAACTGAGCAGCTGTTTACTTGTAATTTGAGATTCTCAAAACCTGCAAGGTTATACCGTGTTGAAAATATTAAAGTCCATCTTTTACAGCAGAGTTATTGAGTTGGCATTTTCCACATTGAAGGTAATAGACCATTTATCCACTCAATGTCCAATTTGTTCTGTCTTTCTACTGTGTTTCCATTACTGCTCATCATTCTGATGGGGAGTTAATGACTCTGCAAAAGGTTTTCTCATTAAAAAAGAATCTAACATCACTTTTGATCCTGTCCAGAAGATCATTAATAGAAATGAGAAACCAAATGGGGCAAAACATACCATCCTGTGTATTTGTTGAGAAGGTAAACACTTGTACAGTATTATCCTGATCTGATGGTATCCTCCATTGGAGTCTTATATTAATTGATCAGATAAGCCCAAGAGAACAGTTCCTGCCAAGTAACTCTTAAAGGGCTCAGTTGTTTACGGTTTTCAGTGTGTCCTATTTATCTTCCAGCTTCATGAAGAAGAGTGGACTGACATTGATCTAATGCCTTCAAGATGTCACATAAAGGAAAGCTTGTATTTTCATTGTGTCTTTCCAGCATGCCTCAAGCCACTTTACAGCTAATTAAATGATTTTTTTTAAAATGTTGTAAGGTTAGAAATTTGTGCACAGCACAACATAGTGCAACAACTCTCTTGATGCTGCACCAGAGTATCTATCTAGATTACATGCACTCAATGGCAATTAAACCCACAACACTGACTTGGGTAATGGTATGCTTCTTGCTGAGATGTCACAAGGAGATGTTGCCCTTTAGTGAAATATTGAATTGAAGACCCATCACTGCTCAGTCCTCATTTATGTTTTTGGGACGATGAGTGAAACGTTCTCTTGGTGTGACCATCTGTTTTCACTCCTTAAGGTCAGAAGCAACATTAAGAAAACAAATTAGTTCCAGTTAACTCATTGCAGTGTGAAGGATATGGCTACATACAAAGTTGCTACCATGTTGAACTGCACTGTTATTACTTTTCAGCAAACAAGATAAGATAGCATGTTTTTACAAGTGCTTTCATCGATAAACCACCGTATTTTCTGAGTGTTGACTAAATTGAAAGTTATTTATATCTCCTGAGACAAAAATTTATTTGGATTAACATTAATAGCCAAGACCTGCATTCACCAGCACATGTTAGGTAGTGTAATAAATTAGACTTGTCAATCCTGTTCATTTAGAGCTAGACTTGATTTGTTTCCAAATTGTAACCTTTTTTGACATCACTTCTGTAAAAATGAATACACTCCACGTTTAAATGGTTTCATTGCAATTTTTGATAGTAATTTTCAAGCTTAATATCTCACTGATGTTGACAGCTTTGGAATGATTACCTTTTAGTGACATTTAATCTTGGCGCTGGTCCATTGAATGGCTGACATTGTAATCTGAAACTTGGAGAAAGGAGTCCACATTAGACAGCTTGCCAATAAATTGAAAATTAGTGCCTCTTTGATTTTTGTTCTGCAATAAATGTCACTGACTCATTTATAAAATCATATTTATTAAGCATATTAAAGATGCAAGCACATACAGGAACAGTTGGGCAGGGAAAGGCCAATCAGTGCATTTAAGCACGTCCTCGTCTCCTGATCTTCCCGTAGATTTTGGTTTCTGCAAGTTTGTATATCACTCATTTATTTACTTGTGAGCACAAAAAGAATTGTTTTTTAAAAATTAATGTTGAGTTAGCTTGTGTGCTGGTTTTTGTGTGGTATGTTTTGAAAGGTACAACAATTGATGAACACAAAATAGACTGACATTTTTGTGTCTGATCTGAGTTATTGTCAAGGGATTGTATCCTGTTGATGGAATGTTAAAGAGAGACTCAGTAAAATATTCCTCTGTTCTTGTAGGTGATTTTTCACTCTCAGAATATGTGCTAGTTCTTCATTCATTTTATTTGTTGCTTGTGGAACTGTAAACATAATTTGCTGCCACATTTTTGCCAATGTTGCCAAAACTGGGGTTCCATAAGATTTATTGTTTCGGGATCCTCTGAGGTGTCCTGATATCTGATTGGGCTCAACATAGTCATTCCTCTTTTGCTTTTACTCTTTCTCATGCAGTTTCTGTGTACTTCTGGAGGCAAGAAGCATTTAAGAAATGGATAACGGAGTCAAATGGTCTTTGACATCTACGGCTGTCTTGTGACCTTGTTCTTCCAAGCTAATGAGAAAAAGGAACATGCATCAGGAAAGATCTGATCATTCATCTGCACTGTAGGACCTTTTAAGAAAATTGTCAGTACTGGTTTATTTACACTCTAAATCATGAATTTTATATGAAACACTTCAGGGCTTTCTGGAGGAAGTAGTGAAGTGAAGCATTACAACCTGTTCTTTTCTGTCCTTTTTCTTTCATTTCTTTGTTTGGCCAATGGAATTAATTTTTTCCCTGATAGAACATCATTACACGGAATATCAGAATCAGGCTTATTATCACCGGCATGTGACGTGAAATTTGTTAACTTAGCAGCAGCAATTCAATGCAATACATAATCTAGCAGAGAGAAAAAAATAATAAATAAGTAAATCAATTATGTATCTTTTTTAAAAAATTATAGATCTTTTAAAAGTGCGCAAAAACAGAAATACTGTGTATTTTTTTGAAAAGTGAGGTAGTGTCCAAAGATTCAAGGTCCATTTAGGAGTCAGATGGCAGAGGGGAAGAAGCTGTTCCTGAATTGCTGAGTGTGTGCCTTAAGGCTTCTGTACTTCCTACCTGATGGTAGCAGTGAGAAAAGGGCATGTCCTGGGTGCTGGAGGTCCTTAATAATGGACACTGCCTTTCTCAGACATCGCTCCCTAAAGATGTCCTGGGTACTTGGTAGGCTAGTATCCAAGGTGGAGCTGACTAGATTTACAACCTTCTGCAGCTTCTTTCGGTCCTGTATAGTAGTCCCTCCATACCAGACAGTGATGCAGCCTGTCAGAATGCTCTCCATGGTACAATTATAGAAGTTTTTGAGTGTATTTGCTGACGTGCCAATTCTCCTCAAACTCCTAATAAAGTATAGCTGCTGTCTTGCTTTCTTTATATCTATATCGATATGTTGGAACCAGGTTAGATCCTCAGAGATCTTGACGCCCAGAAACTTGAAGCTGCTCACTCTCTCCACTTCTGATCGCTCTATGAGGATTTGGTGTGTGTTCCTTCGTCTTACCCTTCCTGAAGTCCACAATCAGCTCTTTTGTCTTACTGACATTGAGTGCCAGGTTGTTGTTGCGGCACCACTCCACTAGTTGGCATGTCTCACTCCTGTACGCCCTCTCGTCACCACCTGAGATTCTACCAACAATGGTTGTATTGTCAGCAAATTTATAGATGATATTTGAGCTATGCCTAGCCACACAGTCATGTGTATATAGAGAGCAGAGCAGTGGGCTAAGCACACATCCCTGAGGTATGCCAGTGTTGATAGACAGCGAGGACGATATGTTATCAACAATCCTCAGATTGAAAGTCAAGGATCCAATTGCAGAGGGAGGTACAGAGACCCAGGTTCTGCAACTTCTTAATCAGGATTGTGGGAATGATGGTATTAAATGCTGAGCTATAGTTGATTAGCAGCATCCTGACATAGGTGTTTGTGTTGTAACAAGATCCCATAAAGAATAAAGTGATCATTTTAGTTTACTTGTTGATGAGTGGGGAAGAAATATTGGCTCGAACAAGTGTAGTTATCTCCTCTCCTTTTAAAATTAATGTGGTGGAGGTTTTTGTGTCCACCTATCAGTGCAGATGAGTCCTTGAGAAACCATTGATAAAGGCACCTCCTACGATAAGACTTGATGCATTCTTTATGGTGAATACAGAGGGAAGCTGGGGTAACCTTATCTATTATGTTACGATTTTAGGATCTGATGTTTATTGAATCAGTGTTCAAGGAGAGGAGCAATGATTTTGTACTTCAGAATTCTATTGCAATAGATCACAATTAATAGACCTGTGCATTACAAGACATTAACATGACCTCTGTAAGCTTGTCTTTTAACTGTTCAGGATGGTATTTGTAGTTGTAGTGGACATCATTAGCGTGCAGTTAACCTATTGATTTTTGCATCGGTGGCTTCCATTTGCAGACAGGAAAGATAATGATTTACTTCTGGACCTGATCACAGCCAGGTCTGAGAGCAACTGTGAATGAGTCCCTTGGGTGCTTTGGGATTTTACAGCATATAGGAACTTTGAACTAAAAGTTAGAGTGGAGATGTGGCTGCTAAGTCTTTGAATAAGTGAATTTGCTACCTCGGTTACTGTGACCCAACTCTGATTAAAGTTTCAAAGCACGTTAAGATATAAATTTTGGGCAAATGGGGGCTTGTCAGCTGTGGTTGGAAGCTCTTCTAGGAGAAGGAAAATTCTGATGTCAAACCTCCGCTGCATTGAGGATATGCTTATGAGTAAGTCTTCGGAAGTAAACCCCGAGGGAAAAATCCAGAGCTGGAGTCCCAAAGGCAGTCCTACGTTGAGTTCAATATTGTTGGTATCTGAACTGCTTGTGTCTCTGCCATTCCTTTGGATTTAATAGATGCATGGAGACGGAGAGCTTGCTACATGGGCAACAGCTTCTCTCCATATTGTACTGCCCAGGCTTGCATATCTCGATAGCTAGGAAGCAAATCCATGATCGTACCTGACTGATGGAGGCCTCAACTCAGATAAGATACTAAAGCCTTGAATATGAAATTTAGGTCACCCTGAGCACTGCCTGACTGAAAGCTTAGCACTGTGTAACAGCAGCCAAAATTGCTCCTCATTTCACAGTCCAAACCTAAGCAAAAATGTCACTGTGGCTCGTACAGAATTGAGAGCTGTAAAAGTTCCACATGTGAGTGTTTATAAATCTTGCAGTAAGATTTGTCTTAAATTCCCTCACATGCATCTGGTGCTTATGCACCAAGAACCAGACTCGAGTATCTGTCAACTAGCATGTACCATCAGTTGAAATGATGTATTAACTGGAGTTTTGCAGTTACTTTTGACTGAAGCTTCAAGAGACGTGTACTGACATGTAACATGACCTCAATAATTTTGTGATGAGGTGACAGATGCAAATTAGGAAAAGCCATTCATCTCTTCAAGCCCATTTCTCATTGAATTTTAGAATGTAGCTTGCCTAAAATAAATTAAGCACTTAGGTTTTCCAAGAAAAAGTCTATTGCAGGCATATTTTGACTTTTGAGTAAATTTAACTTGCAAAGATGTATTATTTGATAATTCAGAGAGTCTGCATTGCTCAGATTGATAAATGGACAGAAAACCTGGGAATGATGCAGTGAGTAAATGGCTCTTCAGATTTATCTGCTTCGCTGATGCAAATGACATTTCAGTTACTGATATCAGTTTTTATGTAAACTAATTATAAATCTTCCTATTCCTGAACAATTTAGTGATGCTTATCACAAAAATATCATGATGATGTTTTCCTAAGATGCATTCGGCACGATAAGCAAGGCAGATCAAGAGGCTAACCAATTTTCACCTTTAGTTTGATGCTGATAAACTGGTCAAGCTAATCTCATTTATCAATGTAATGAAAATTCAAACAATGACATTTCCATAAACCAGTTGCCAAGTACCAATTAATCTGAGCCACTCAACCAATTGCCTGTTCTTAATGAGTAAACTTGATGAGCTATCATCTGCCAGCCCCTTGCATAAACCGGTAATCTGTCATTGAAACTAATCAAAAGCACATCCTTGTTATATGTAGCACTGCTTTGCATTTGTCAATGTGCAAAACATGGCTTTCCCCAAAGGAAACTTTCTTTTCTGTTGTGTGATTATCCTACCTGCAAATGAAAAGAGCAGATGATATCACCTTTATGAAGCTATTGTTGAATGGCTTTCCATACTCAAACAAAAACCCTGCATGTACTGAAATGTTTAGGTTTCTATGCAGAGCAGGGATTCTCAACCTGGCTTAATATTACTGGTCCATTGCATAAAAAAGGCTGGGTAGAGGGTTTGTGAGAATTATTTCTGTTCCCACTTGGCCCCTTAATATCACCAGTTCAATGCCAGTCTGAAGAAGATGGCATAACTGCAAGTACTATCTTCTGCTCCAACTTGTATAATTTGATACATTTTCATAAATCACAAAGTCTTTGGCCATTGGAATCATATGCATAATCTTGTTAGTTTGTGCCAAATTTAGCATTTTGCTTTCTGTTGAGCACTTCTATTTAATTTTAAACACCTTTTATGTTTGATAGTATTTATATAGTTAGCTTTTTTAAGAGAATTATATACATTTATGTGAATTGTAATTAAAGAAATATTATTTTGATAAGATTTCAGCAGTGTTAGTGACTGTTTTTTAATGGTGACTTAAAATGTACTTCAATGATTACTGTTTAATTGTCTGAAACATGCTGACTGATGGCTTATAATACCAAAGGGAGTCATCAGCTTGCAGCTGCTCACATCTCAGGATGCCTCGGACATTCACACAACCAAACTTGGAAGTCCTGAATGTCAGATGCTTATGTCTAATCACCCACTGGTCTCACTGTTGAGCTTGGCTGCAGGGCAGGAGTTATATGAGGGGAGATTGGCATTGCACTTTATATCTGAGCCCTTGAATGATACCAAGGAAGAAGTGTTAATCTCTGGCAATGTTATTCATTTGAATGGGATCACAAGACCTTGGGGGGGGGGGGGGGATTGTAAATATTCTACTTTTTCCTTTGATGTTTTATTTGTATTGTTAACATTTTTTAAATCACAATTTAAATTTAGAATAACTTAACCTATCAGAAGATTTTCAGTATTCTTTTATAAAGCATATGATAGCAAATTCAAAAGCAGTTGTGGTATTCTGCTGGTGGAGCCTCGGGATCTGGTACTTGAAGCCTTGTGCCTGCTTAGAGAGGATGGGAAGGTAGACAATTCATCTGACACTTCGCAATCATTAAAAGTAAGTCTGAGCAGATAATGACTGCAGGCAACTGCTTAGATCCAAGAAGATCTATACAGTGAATGTCTAGCAAATAAGGATGTATTTCTCAGCTGTTTTTAATATATAATGCAGTCTTGATTCAGTCCCAAAATAATGCTGCTCTTATTTGAGATAAAGCTAAAACAAAGATAACTCATTGTGGCAATAAATTGACCTTTTTTTATTCTGAAACTCAAATAACATTGTGCTATGCATCACATTTCATACGTCTCAATGTGCATGATTGTGACAAGATTAGAAAGGGTAATTTGAGGGAAGGCATTGCCATTGATAGATGGTTCTGTGACTAGAGGAATGCAGGCACAATATTTTTGGGAAAGAAAAAAATGTGAGGAGTGGAAGTTGTTATCAAATTTCTGTAGATGTACTGTTGAATGTATCCTGATTAGATATATCATGGTCATTGTCCAGTAGCAGTTATATTCACTGTGATGAACTGTTTTGAGAGGCTGGTGAAGAAATATATCAACTCTTGCCTGAGAAGCATCTTGGGTCTGCTCCAGTTTTCCTACTGGCGCAACAGGTCAACAGCAGATGCCATTTCATTGGCTCTTCATTCAACCCTAGAACATCTGGACAGTGAAGATGCAGACATCAGGATGCTCTTGATCGACAACAGCTCAGCATTCAACAGTATCATCCCCTCAAACCAAAGCAATAAACTTTGACTTTGGCCACAATACCACCTTGTGCAGTTGGATCCTCATTTTCCTTATTTGCAGACCCCAGTCGGTCAGTTAGGCAACAGCATCTCCTCCACATTGTCCATCAGTGCAAGGCTGTGTGCTTAGCCCCCTATTCTACCCGCTTTATACTTATGACAGTAAGACTAAGCACAGCTCTAATGTAATATTTAAGTTTGCTGATGACACCACTGTCATTGTCCAAACCAAAGTGGTGACAAATCAGCATGTAGGAGTGAGATTGAAAATCTGGTTGAGTGGTGCCACAACAAAAACCTCTCACTCAATGTCAACAAGACCAAGGAGCTGATTATTGACTTCAGGAGGAGGAAACTGGAGGTGGGGGGGGGGGGGGGGTCAGCAACTTTAAATTCCTCAGTGTTATCATTTCAGAGGATCTGCCCTGGGCCCAGCACATAAGTGCAATAACAAAGAAAGCACGGCAGTATCTCTACTTCCTTTGAGGTTTATGAAGAATTGACATGACGTCAAAACTTTGACAAACTTAGATGTGTGGTGGAGAGTATATTAACTGGTCACATCATGGTCTGGTGTGGAAACACCAATACCCTTGAATGGAAAATCCTATAAAAAGTAATGGATATGATCCAGTCCGTCATCAAAAAAAACCTCCTAACCATTGAGCACATCTACACAGAGTGCTGCATAGGAAAATGGCATCCATCATCAAGGACCCCTACCACCCAGGCTGTGCTCTTTTCTCGCTGCTGCCGTCAGGAAGAAGATACAAGAATCTCAGAACTCACACCACCAGGTTCAGGAGTAGTTATTACTCCTCAACCAACAGGATCTTGAACCAAAGGGGACAACTTCACTCAACTTCATTTGCCCCATCACTGAACT